>NW_024881313.1:34010845-35354174 GCF_018691265.1 Tyto alba | reverse complement strand
TAAGTTGTTTAATAGTAGATGCTGCTATAAAAAATGTTGGGTTTCACTACCGATTGCTTTTAGTGGTTGATTTGCTTTTAAGTACCCCATGTTTTGATTCTCAGCTGCTGGGATAGAAAAGTTCTTGAAGGTGCTTGTAGAAAAACAGAGTGCATTGTCTTGTTTATATTAATTTACATTTTACCAGCTAGTTTTGCATGGAAAATACTGATTGCAAGAGCAAACTATATTTTATAGGGTTTTTTAATAAAAAACAAAAGATTAAATTATGATTACTCAGAAAGTGGCAGATTACTCAGGGTTTTTTTCCCTAACTTCCTGTTTCTATAGATTTTTATTGGAACTGAATGTGATTAGAGGAGTTGGGGTAAATTATTACTTTATGCATATCTTTTGGGGAAATTTAGCTTAAGATACAGAAAATTAATCTCCCCCTGCCATTAAGCAATGGATTCTGTATATGATAATGAAACCTCAAAACAATATGTGGTAAATTCTGGGGAAAATGTTAACATTTGAAATATTCATGGATTATTGAAAGATGTGAATTTGTAACATCTGATACCCTTAGATATTAACACTCATCAGTGTGCATAAATTCTGTTAAATATAAAATCTGATTCAGCAGGGATTATACTAGCATTACCTACATATATTTAACCTTCAATGCTCAAAAAAGACTGTCCCAGATGTAAAAACAGATATTGCAAAACTCTGTCAGCATGGATAACTGGTCAGCTGAAAGCAAAAATGCTAGCTTTATCCTTTTCAGCCAACAGTTCTGTAAGCATGCAGCAATGACTGGTAAATAAGAATGATTATTGTCTGTAGATCACTCAAAAAAAAAAAATAGAATTATTCATAGGTGTGAAAAGAACAGCAGATTCTGAATCATGAAGCTCATCCAATGTCAACTGCTTTACATGGAGTTTTCATGATGTTGGTTAGCAGATAGAAAGTAATCTTACTCCTCTGGCATCAGCAAAATTCTTGCTTTCTTGAGTGAGAGTAGATTGAATTCACAAACTTTTTTATTTGCTGAACATCATCAGACTCAAAATTCTCGTAGCCAAAAAGCACCGTGAACCTGTTAAAATACAAAGTCTTGAGAGCTAAATCTTTTACCTGTAACTCCATTTCAATCTGTGCCAGCAAAGTTTCTCTTTTAACTTGCTGAGATCATTGCTCCTCCTCTGAGTTTCAAGCGTCAGCTCTGATAAGAAAAATATTATCCTGAGGTAGTATCTCATTTGGACTCTGAATGGTTTTTAAGTCTCTGAAGGCATGGAGGAAATCCTACAGTGTTTTTCCCCGTGTAGCAGATCTGCACACTCATCTAGATTAAATACTTTTAGCTGTCATATCTGTTGGTACTTTTGGTAGTGTCTGTGGTCACTTTCCCAACTGCAAGGCAAAGTGTTACAGAGCAGACCTGCTCTTTAACTACTGTAAAGGCTGCAGACTAGCGTTAGAAGAGTTAAAACCACTGTGATTCTATGGTATGTTCAGGGATTTGGTCTGTAGGTCTTACTAAGCCTCAGTAACATAAATTCAAAGGAATGATGGAAGAAAAGCCAGGAGAGTTAGTAAATGCCCTAGGCAACTTCTTGCTATAGAGCAGTCCAGCTGTTGAAAGGAATTTTAGTAAATCTTAAATCTTTGGTTTGTATTCATATATCCTGAAAACGTCTTGGACCAGTGCAGTGCCACTGTTTACTGCTGGTCAAATGATATTTGAGTCACCTTCTAAGAACTAAACTTTGCAACATTGTTTGAAAACTGTGTGCTCTGTAACTGTATTTTGCACAATAAGGCTGTGCTACTATTGTCAGATGGCATTTTCAGAGTCATTGAAGCTGCTTTGGAAGGTAAAGCCAAACTAGACAGGTAATAAAATGGTTTCTCATTTGTATGAAAGAACTTCTGAAATTGCTAACTGAATAATTATGCTTACTGTTAAATTTTATCAAGTGCTTAACATATTTCCTATGTATGTTTATGTTACTGAGGTTAATAAGGAAAATCACAAAGACAGGAAATATTAAGAAGATGTAGGGGAATTTGGGTAGCAAGGCAGTCCCCAGTGCCCCCTACTCTGGTAGGTCAGCCGATGTGAGAGTCCAGTGTGACACCAGCCACTTCTCAGGGGACAATTGCATATAATGGGTGCTAACAACGTGCATGAATAAAACTGACACTTCAATAGCAGATGGAACAACCTTCCAACCTCATTGTGTGTGCATGACATCAGCTGGCCAAGCCACCCTTTTATTTTTCTGCTGGCCAGCCAGATGAAGCCTGTTTTCTACCAGCTTCTCCTGAGATGCCACCAAGAGAAAGGTGCAGGGCAGAAATGCATCCTATGTCTTTGCTCATGCTCTGATTTGGCTGTGTATGACATAGACAGCACCCAAAAAGCATAAGTTAGTGTTAACCCAAGCTAACAGCCGCAGCTCATTAACTTCTTCTCAAGGCTGAGTTTCTGGTCTTGTTTCACCTCTTCCTGATTTACATACATGCCCTAGTATTCCACAGCACATCCACCACCGGTCCCCAATCCACCATAAGCTGATAGTTCACTGATTCATTTCCATGGTGGTTTTTATCTTCCTGGAGCCATAAACATGCCAAGATGTAGAGTCTGTAACCAGGGAAATGACAACTTCAGAATTTTCCTGAAAGGTGAAATATACAGCAGGAAGTACTCTTTTAGGATCAGTCCTAGGCTTCTTTTTTTGTCTACTGTCCATGGAAATGTATTCACTCAGGAAAACACTGACGTTTTCTGAGAACACAAAGCAGCACCAATTTCTAGGGTGTCAGGCTATCCTGTAGGAAGAATTGCATAACCATTGTCATTGAATTAATGAGTGATGCATGGAATCATGAAATACAAAGTGTAAGGTCATGCACTCAGCCCTATTTAAGAATTTATGTTATGACCAAGTAGCTTACCGACAGAAAATGTTTGAGAGGATAATAAAAGTATACATATCAGTCAGTGTGGGCATCAACATCTGAGATAATTGCATGGAGATGCCTTTGTAGTCAGATCTGGTTAATGGAGTCTATGAAGTCATAAAATATCTTACACAAAAAGACATCTAAAATACATCAGATTAAATAGACCCTAAAAGTACCTATTTCAGTCCCTGAAGTCTTGGGAGGCAAACTTAGCTGTAGATATTCCCATGTACATATCACTCTGGCTGACTGATCCAGTACAGTGTACCAATGTACCAACACATTGCACCCATTTAAAAAGTAAATGAGATTCTAACGCATATCAGGAAAGGTAATTACAGAGGAGAAAGGAGAGTATGAATGCTATTGCACAACAATCTGAAATACTGGATGTGCAATACATCCCATTAATGACTGATACTCAAGAAAGATTAACTACTACTGGGAAAAACATAGTATGGGAATATTAAGTTGATGAGGGGAATGCAGAGCTAGGCATGGGAGTAGAACAGTTTAACTGACAGGATACTGCTCATCCCAAAACAAAGGCGTATAAAACCCTGTAGGTGCCTTTAGGCTGGTATTGGAAAGGAGGTTTCTGACTATCAGCACACGGAGGTTGTTTAGGAGGACATTCCAGCAATACTGACTAGCTGCAGAGCAGCAGCATGCGAGATGGAGCTTGATTAGTTTGTCAAGAAACCAACCCATGTTATCAGGGGGCTTGACTTGGTGATGCAAGAGAACCTTCCAGTCCTGTCTCCTTATGGTAATTTGAGTGCCTGGCAGCAGAGCTGCTCACCATGGTTTGGATGAGATTTGAAGTGGCCTGCTCTGGTTAAAGTCAGTGAAAACTTTTCTCTGAAAAAGTCAGATATTCCTGGAACCCATCCTTTTGTTCTGCTTCCATGTCTCAGGAAGCCTTAGTGGGTATTTTTTTTCTGTTTTACCATGGCCCATGACTGTGACACATAGAAATCTGGAAATGTCACATTCTTGGAAAAAAAGATTCTTGTCCCTCTTTACAGCCCTTTCATACGAATCAGTGTAGGACAGTTACTTGAAAAGATGTTCTGGGAAAGTGCTGCTAATCCTCCATTAGGTTAAAATCTGTGGATTCTCTAACAGGTCAGATGCCAAGAAATCCTTGATAGATCTCATTCGCCACCATTTCAATCTTTAACAGCCAATGTCTGTGGATAAGGTAGCATATTACCAGACCTTTTCTGACAGACATGTGTCTCTACAGCAGGGCAAGAAAGAAATAAATCAAGCTACGGGGAATGTGAGCAATGCATAACTTCTTAGTATTTCCACTTCAACATATTCTTTCACAAGAGGCTCCTTCCCTACCACTAGAAGGTTGTCCTAAGCACCACCAATGCAACCTGGATGAGAATAAATGTCCTAGAAGGAGGAGAAGGGTAAGAGGGTTGAAGGGCCATTTAGCACAGATACTGGTCTGAGAGATGAGCAAGAGAGAGATTTGGGATGGGAAGGATTCTTGGAGAGGGGAAGAGAAGTGACTACAGGTATATGTGAGGCTTAGTCTATGAGGAGAAATTCACAGCAATTTTCTGTCCTGAATCACTTTCCTAAGTGGCAAACCCTAAGCAACATAAGGAGTTATTGGGTCCCATGTGACTGCCTAATACTTATCAGCTATGGCTGTAAGCCTATGGTTAGGTAAAATCACTTTCTATGTGTGCCTTAACATTAAGAACAAAGTAAAAGCATGTGATAAGTGTTTAATTCTGATTAGCTTTGTTTGATGGTTTTTTCTTTGTTTTGTTTGCTAAAGTTGTTTTTAGTCTAGTGTTTGCAGTCAACAGAGCAAGAAACTCACAAAAGGGGTGGCTGTGATACATAAATGTGTAAGATGGGGCTGCTATTTGGATTGTATGGCCTTCAGCATGGGAGTTTTGTTTCTATATAAAACCATTTCCTAGAGTTAATTACTTAGTGTTACTAAATGAGCATCACGATCTCTACTCAAGGAACATAAAAGGAAGTACATGTGGCTACCTGTGTAGGAGAACTAGTAGCCCACCCTGTGGGAATCCATCAGCTGGCCAACCGCATGGGAGTTTCACAGGCAAGGGACTATCCCAGTTTGGAAGTCTGTGGTCAGTGCAGGGTTATGAAGAAGTTTGATAATATGAAGCAAGATGATCTTTTGCATTTGTCCTCAGTGCCAGAAAATGTTCCTGAACACATTTAATTTATTAGTGTAGAGGTAGCCATAAAGTCCTGTCTCACCCAATACTTATATATCTCCATCACTGCAAATTTCTCAGCAGATCACAAACTTGAAAGACTTTTATGGTAATGTGTCAGATTTTCTCTTTGTTTAAATGAAATGGACAGAGAACTTTCATTGTTCCTTGTGGTAAAATCCCAAGTAATAGCAAAATAGCTAGGCATCTAGCAGGCCTAGGTAAAAGTGGTTTACAATTTTACAATTCAAGAGCTCATTCAGCCAAAGCATATTGTGATGGTCAAAGAAGGTCTTCAGATGAGACTTGTATTTCTGCCTGACATAATGGGACTGTCACTTAGGGAAGCTTCATCAAAATTCCGGATCTTTTAAAAAACATGAAGGATTACACCAGGGAGTTTCAAGACCATGGAACTTTTTACAGGGTGATTAAGGATTTATCTCAAAGGAATGAGGCCTCATTCATTAAGATTTCTTATGCCAACAAATGAATTAAAATGGAACACTTATGGTATATGATAGTACTTTTCCAGCTATCTCTTTATTTTCTTTTCAAATTATGTACAAGTCTAGAACTACGAAAGCCCCATTTTCATGTTTTTTACTGTCTATCCCTAGAGAAATGTACAACTCAAGAGCTGCAGTGAGATTTGCTGCCCTGAAACAAGTAATTATTTTTGCATTTAATGACAAACATGCTCTTATTCATGGGGTCCACTGAAGACTCTGTGAATAAATGTTAATCTCCTTGGAGGGAAATATAGTATTTGTATTGCATCTGATTGATTAATATAAATGAACTGGAATTTCAAAATACTGTGTGCCTTCTAATTGCAAACAGTAGGTTAGTTCTGTTTGCTGGAAATTAAATCAAGTTTGGGGAGAAGGTATTACAAGCCCAAGTTACAGCATTTTAGGTTTTAGTTTTTTAATTTTCAAACCACAGTAGAGGTCTGCATCCTCAAGTTTTGTATATTGTACTTCTACCACTAAGCTGGGGCCCACTGGTTGCGCTTCTTGCACAATGGAAGGAAGAGGAGATAAGATGAAAATATAAGATGCTGGGGAAGAACAGTGTTTTGCAGGGAAATGTGCATCCACAGGAGATTCAAAAAGAAGTTCAGGTTGTCCCAAGTCTTCCATGAGCACTGCCTTCTCTCCTATCTCTCTGCACTCCCATGTTCGTGCCCTGGATGCAGTTGTACACCTTATCTGCTCTTTCAGCATCTCCCAACACTCTGGAAACATGTATTTGCATTTGGTTAAGTCAGCTGAGAAGGATACTAAACAAACAGGTGAGAATAGGCCTGTCAGTCATTGTCAGGACACACAAAATCTGCAAAGCAGCGAGTAGAATGCATGTGGCGTGCTGTGGAGGAGGAGGACTCATCAGAAAGCTGCAGGAGCCATAACGAGAGCTGTGGGAATACTGGAGATGGAGTCTGGAGAGTTACAGGGTCTGGAAGAAGCCAGGGAGACCAAGGGATCATTAGCAAGAAGTGGAAGTGTCATTTGAGCCCATCTCATCATCTTCAACGCTTATTTAAGGGAGGCAAATTTTCTTTCTTGAGTCATGTGCACCTTTGCAGAAGAGCAGACCAGAATACATGAATAAGCACATTTGGGGACACAAGCAAATACAAGTCAACACAACAACTTTGCATTTTACCACCCTTTTTGCTTCTACTGATGTATACTTACAGCTGGCAGCAGGTACATTTAGTGTGATACTGCAGAATTCAAACCACAGAGGAAAGTCGCTAAACCCCAGCACATTTTCCGTCTTCTCCCTTTATGCTTTTCATGCCAGCTACCTGCATAGTCCATGTGTCCCAAAGTGATTTTTGCAATTTCTATTGCCCATTCTCCATCCTTGATTGAGCAGTGTCTGGGAAGCAGAGCACTCAGGTAGTTGATACTTTTTTTGTAAACATCTGACTATACATAAGTATTAAACACCCTCAAGAATAATGAAAAGTCCACCAGAAACAGATAGCAACATGTGGTGAATCAAAAATATAAATCCTGACAGCAACCATCAATCAGTCCAGTTGCCTCTGACGGCTCCTAGCAGAGATGGAAAGCTTACATCCTCATATGGGTTACTTTAAAGACAAACCTTTTGCCTAAGACTCCAGGCTTTAAAAACTGTGTGATTTATCAGTGCCCACATAAATAGCTATCATTTGTTTTACTGAGTAGATATAACCCACCCTCATGTGTAACTCCAGATGCTGGTGCTGAAAAGTCTGGGGTAATTAACTTCAGGATATTTATGATGGACCTTCAAAGACTTCTGGGTTTCAAAAATGCCATTGGATGGTAGATTAAGTGGAGGTCATTTGAACCTGGAAGGTATAGGGCTCCTTTCCCCAAGAGATGTGAGGGGAATGCACCTGAGAACAGATGGGGGGAGAAACTACTTTCAAAATGTACTCTCAAAAAGTAATTGGCTTTCTTCTGTTTCTCCAGGTTTATGAGTTTCTGTATCCTGCCACAAGCTCAGTTGTTTAGTGCAGATTTTCATTGGTAGAGTTCTAAGTATTGCTTCTCTATCTATAAATGAGTCACTGAGACGTATCGGAGAGGAATAAAATCTGATAATAATGCTAGTCCTCTTCTGTAGGTATGTATATAAGGGAATATGAAACTATCTCCCATTCTCCCATTAACCTTCACAGGTGAGAGAGGACTTAGAAATCATTAGTTCAATCAACCTACCCCTTGGAAACCACTGTTAGGCCTTTTGTTCTAGTTGTGTTTCCAAGTCAGAGATATTTCTCTAAAAATATTGTTCAAGTATTGACTCCATTATATGAACTGCTGTCAAGATGAAATATTTTTAATAGAATCCACCATATATATATGTGTGTACAATTATATATTTTATTTGTGAAGATTATACTAGTGCATTGTTTGTTGAGATTTGGTTGTAGTCTGGGGATTGAAGAGGACCTGAGTTTTTGCAATAAAAACTTCAGCCCTATTAATATATTAGGCATGAGTAAGGTAAAATACTGCCCATTTTTTGTACTACAGCTGTCCTTGGTGAATAGTGTAATTAGGGTATTGTCAGTGGTTAAGTTCTTGCTAATAGCTGGGATTCTAAAAATCTAGAAGACACTGAGTCAAATTTAATTGGACAAGAGTGTGCAAAGGTAGGTACAACCAAATGTGTCTCTTTTTATTAATGTCACTGTGCGAGTTGTCTGGATGTCATTGAAAGGGTAATGACGACAGAATTCTTCCTAGAGTGTGTCAAGGGAAGGGCAAGGTTTTAATGATAAAATAGACAAGGTGGGACAAATTTAATACATTCTTCATTACTACTAAACATCATATAATTTTGTTGGTTTTTTTTTTTTTTTTTTTTTTAAATCAGTTAAAAGTATTATTTTTTCCCACCAGAACTGAGATGTGAGCAGTTAATTCTAACAGTTGCCTCTAGAAATATCTTGTTAAAAGCGATATGTGAAACAATCAGCTAGTCATGACAACCTTAACCTTCTTAGGAGGTGTATGATATTTAAAAGAGACTGGAATTCATCTTTTCCATGTACAGTGCATATTCATATCTGCATTTCTCCACCTAACTTGTACATGTCAACAAGGTTTGTGGCTTCCCAAGGAAATATACTGAAGAATACACCTGGAAACTAAATGTAGCGCACAGGATTAGATACCAGTTTCCTGCTTTTTTGTGTCTTATTGAACATTAAGTAGTTTCTGAGGTCAAAGAGGTCCTGTCTTTGGTCTCCGGTTATCATCCCACATTTCTTCCTCTTCCCAAAAGTCAGCTTGTCTGGCATTTACTCTGATAAACTCCTCTAAACCAAATAAAAACACTGACCCACATTTTCTGAGCAGAATCTCCAACAAATATGGACCTACTCTATCATTTTTTTTTATTACTGCAAATGGTGCGAAGGAAAGGATAATCAGACCTGTTGTTTTTTCATCCCTCTTAGCATTTTTCTTTGCTGCTATTTGAGTCTCTTTTGTTCTATTTCCCTGTCTCTAGATTTCATGTGTTACCTTTTCTTCTTCCTGTTTTGTTTGGGTCATCCCTAGCCAGATCCTTGTTTAAATTAGTTCTCATTGAAAATGACCCCAATATGCCCTTCCTTTATTTTTCTTTTACTTAAAATGTTTTTTCTTTCTTTTTGGTCAGCTCTGTCCTTGATTATAGTAATTGTCTCTTTGACATTGCCACATATCTCTGCTGTAGTCTTCCTAGTCTCATGCTTTGAGCAAATCTCCTCCTCTTTCAACATTGCTTTGGTTTTCCACCTTCCATGACATCTTCTGCAAGCTCCATCCCATTGTGTATCTTGACGTCACCCTTCCCACTGCACAAGGAAATTCCAAGTCTCTGTCCTGAAGCCATTTGAAATCCTTGCAATTATTTCAATACAAAAGTTGTTTTATTTTTTGACCAAGCCAATTTCTGTACAGAAGCTCTGCTTTCTGTGGGTCATAGTAAAATTTTCTCACAAAAAGCATACATGCTAACTGATTTTAGGGTTTGGGTTGAAGTATACTTGTTATTTTCCATGCCAAATTTTCATGGAGATGAAAAGGGACACTTAAATTTGTCTTTGGGAGATGGACATTTTTCAAGTAGCTCTACTCTCAGTTCATCCATCTTCCCCTCTGCTACCTCCTCCCTGCTACCAGTACCCTTCTCTTTCTGGACTCCCTCATATATACTTATTTGTTGCAACCGCACAACTAAGACCACTATCATGCTCCTTGTGCTACAGACTTTTTAATGTGGGTGTTTCTTCCAGGAGAACTCCCACGTTCCTTATTCTCTCCTGTAATTTTCTTGTCTCCCACATTTATATGTCATGCCATCCCACTTCTGGGAGGTTCAGCAACTGCAAAACACCTGCTGAAGTCTCAGGTTGAGAAGAGACGCAGGTGGCTACATCTGTAAACTGGCTAGTGCATGAACCCAGACACTGTGGGTACCCCTCCTCTGTCTTGGTTAGCACATTCCCTGGCCACCCCATCCCAGCTATTGCCTGGGCATTCAGGGGGCAGCCCGGGCTGAGGACACCAGCCATGAAGCAATCCTGCCTCGGGGAAGAGCTGGGAAGGGAGGTCAGCTGCTTAACCTCAGGGATGGAGACCAAGCCTTGGCTTTGTTTACTACTGCAATTGTAATCTTTAGATCATAAAATAGACTAGCTGCCTAGCTCTTGGTTCCTTTCTTCTCTCTGACAGACTGTCAGTGAGCATAAACTCATAAAAAAGTTCTTATGGATAACTTACACCACTGACTTTCTCTTTTGCTTCCCCAATTTTATGTCCCTCTTGCACTAAAGGTTTTGAGAAACCCCAATTACTGGAATTTCAGCCAAGCACACAGAATACAGTTAATAAAAAATATAATTTTCAAATTTCTACAGCAGCAAAATATCTTTGTGTTTCCTGATATAAGAAGGTAGTCAAAGAGTTTGTTTTGATCATGCAATTGTGCACAGACTTGATTTGAAGGACCGTGGCAGCCAGTCCTCCATAAAGTGCTTTTCTTATGTTTTTAGTAATGCTTCTCTGCAGAATATAGCTCAGAGACAGCTTTATCTTGTAGACATACATTGCAGGAAGAAAGAACATCCACCTCTTGCCTTCCTTGCAAAAGAACAAGGATATTTCTCTGGGGCTTTAGGAAGCACTAAGAAAGCTGCAGATGTAGCCCCATCTAGGCCAGAGACCAAAGGGATGGGCTGCTGACTGGGGGCACCACCAGAGCCAGGAGCAGATGATGGCAGAGGACATGGGTCACTTTTTAGGACAGCAGTGAGGCATGCGTGTCAGCACCTCCTGTCTTGCAAATACAGGGTGGCTCTCATTTTGGAGATGTAACTGGCACCACTGCTGTTAAACCCTCCTGCCTTGTTTCTTTAGTGAAAGAAAAGCAGGGGTTTGCCCTGCTTTTCAGTCATTGGTCTTTTCCAGAAGAAGTGTGTGAAATCTGTAAGCCCAGCTGTGTGCTCTGAAGGCAGCAGATTTTGTACTGTGCAAAATTATTAGTAGGAAACTATTTTGTAGCTTTCCTGAAAGAAGCCCTCCTGGCTGGCAGACATCTCTGTCACTCTGTTCTGCCCTCACAGGAATCTACACTTGCAAAATGTAAAAAATCAGAACCTTCTTATACCTCCCAAATTCACTAAATAGGTATAGTTTTCACATTTCACTTAATAAGAAAGTGTGATTATGCAGTGGAACCCAAAGTATAATATCACACCTGGGAAATGGATTAGAAAGAGACATTTTAAAGGAAATAGTGTTCTTCCTGTTTTTTTTTGTTTTGTTTTTTTTTTTTTTGTTTTGTTTTGTTTTTTTTTTTTTTGGTTTTTTTTTTTTTGTTTTGTTTTTTGTTTTTTGTTTTTTTTTTAAAAAGCAAAGTTAATATTAATTATTTCTTGTCTCTCTGATTTAATTTTCTAGTCTCTAGTCCTGCCCTCGTATTGATTTTGCTTTGGTGTGATATATTTGCTGCAGAGAAGTCATTACTTACTGTGACCATCACAGTATCACTGGCTTTCTTTCTCTGTTATTGTTTCCAGGGGTGGGGGGGCATTATCCTTTTGTTTCTCAGTGTCTTACCATTCCACAGACATTTTCTGTTGTGTGTGAATGGGAATTACTACTTTCTCATCTCTCCAGTCCTGAATGCCCAAGGGACATGATGGCCTGTAGATGACTGAGTGCAGGACTTAGCACAATCGTTGGTCATGGCTGGGTGTCCCCCTCTCAGGGGATGTGTAGGATCTGTATTTTAGAGTGATGACTCCAGTGATCCCGCTCTGCCTTGACCAGGCTATGTCCTCCATATGAGCCCAGACATGCAGGGTTAGGGCTGGTGTGGTCTCCAGGTAAAAAGCACAGAGCTTAAACTTCTAAAATGAGGAGTTTTTTCTTGTGACTAGTCATAGTGTAATAAATGGTAGAGCAGCCTATGAGGTGGTGTTTGCCTACTAGTAGTGAAAATATTCCAGGGACAGTACAGGTGTTTCTCACCTATCATGACTCCTTGAGGGAAGCAGCAATAGCAAAGACTCTCAAGTGTATACAGTCAGTCCAAGCCTGTGCAGTCTTTCTCGCTCTCTTATTGTCTTGACATCCTCACCACCATGATAGCTAAACACTTTTGTTGACTTAGTACAAAGGCAACTGTCCCTTGGTTTATGATCAATGAACTTTCTGTAGTTTCCCTAATGATTTTGGGTTATGTCGAGCCTTTAACATCATGAATACAGCCGTCTTGCTGGAAGAGGTTTTCAACTGGACTTGTCTGATAATATGTGTTGTCTGTCTAGACAGTGGTTTGAGAAGTCCACAGCAGCTCTGATAGATCTTTTGCTATGCTGGTGAATTCGTGTAGTTTTGATATCAGATAAAAAACCTGCAGGGACGTGTTTGTTTTTATGCTGTGACTTTGGTAGTGGAAAGAATTTATCTGCTTCCACTCACTATCCCACCTTCCTCCCTCATATAGGACTTGGAGACTAAGATTTGCAGATCAGGAAGCACTCAGTTTTCAGGGACTTGTCTTCTGATACTTCTAAGGGACTTACTTTCCAAAAACACTGATTGTCATCAGCTAAAAAAAATCTAAATTCAATGCAGTAGTTCTTGACAAGCACTTGGAGCGTTATGGTTTGTGTGCACGTTTATACCCATGTAGGTGGATAATAAATGAAACAGACTTGGCAACATGAGGGATCCACCAGCTTGTGGTAAGAAGTGTCATGGGTTGCCTCAGACCTGTGTTTCAGAGTGACAAGGACACAGGCCCCTCGCTCTGCCTGCTGTCAGGGTGCTGCAGAGGCTGGGGGTGAGGAGAGACAGGGGTAGTGGCTGGTCCTTGTGAGACAGGAGCCGGGGAAGCTCCAGCCTCCCCCTCACAGTTCAGTCTCCTTCTCTGAAGAGGCTTTTTCATCGTGTGGTCCAGCATTTCATACTGGCAGCAAGAGCAATGTTGACGTGGTGCCCTTGCCTGCCCGTCCCTCAATAGGATGTACCCATGCCAGGTCTGATATATTCTGGGGCTAGTGCAGTTTTATAGCTCTGCTGAAAGCAGAGAGGGATGAAAGGCAGCTTAAAATGAACTTAAAAAATTCTTTTGTGACACAAAGGTGCTGTGAAGTGTAATTAATGGGCTTAATCCACCCTTCCATTACTCAAGGAGATTTACTCCTATGTAAGGTGGCAAGAACAGCACCGAAGAATCTGCCTTATTAATTATACATACCCCTTTAAACTCTACAGTGAGAAATAAGGTGTATGTTCCCCCCATCCATGCACACATTACCAAACATGGGTGAGCACAGCTGCCATCCAGCATCGCTTCTCTGTCTTGTACTGCTTAAACACAACCGGCTGCACGAGCGACCACTGAAACTGCCGGGAAACATAATGTCAATACTTGAAGTGGAGAATGGTTAGCAAAACTCCTAGCTTTATGGTAAATACCACAAACACACTAATGGGATGGGGGAGATGTTCATCTCATATCCCGTTTTTAGTCTACCATGCAGATAGGTACAGCTGTATCATATCAGCCACCCTACATATTCTTTGCAGTCAATGGATGGAAGAGGCACTTTTACTCCTTCGTTTCATCCCACTTGTGCAGCCACCAGTTTTAAGAAGGGACACATTGGGCCCAAGCTCCTCTGACCATATGGATTGGATGTAGCCTGTCTATAAAGAGAACCCCAGATGCCTTCAACTCCCCTAAAGGGCATGTGAGTGTCAGCTGTGCCCCAGGGCTGGGCTTTTCACACGGGCTGTCTGTGAGCCCTATTCTGCATAGGCAGGGGAAATGCATGTCGTAGCTGTGAGGCTAAGGAGAAAATCAGGCCTTGTTCTCTTATTTCTTAAGGAAAATGGAAATCACTCACATGATATCGCTGAAGTTATAGCCACTTTTGTATTTGCATATTGGAGAATTATTCTTACCGTATTACTTCCATTTTTCCTTTCCTTTGGAGAACATCCACTCTCATTACCACCATAAAATAGTTTAGGGATTTTACATGGGTAATGGGCTGAATTTGGTGCATTGTTTTTATTAAATTTCATTTTCTTATATTTAAACAAATCAGCTATGTCACCGAACAGATCAACATGGATTTGATAAGAAAAAATTCCTATTGCAACAAACTGGTACTATAGTGCCCCACAAACCTCTCATCTACAGCTGTTGGCCCGCATTCTAGGATCAAACACAGCCCACTTGGGAAATTGTATGGCTCCAAGGCAGGAAATCCATATCCCCATTTCCATGCATTTTACTAGCTGATCTTGGGCAAGAAACATAAGAGATAAATCCTGCTCCAACCTGTGGCCTCTGGCCACAAGGACCTCATGCCATATTTGTGGTATCATGATCATTTTGACAGCGAGAAACTAAGACATCATGAGAATGGGATTATGAGATTGTCTACAGGATAAAGAGAAACTGGGCTGGGAGGATATAAGCCTCTTATCCCAGCACAAATAGCTGAAATAATAGAAAATAGAGTATAGAAAATAACTGATCATGTAAATTGCTTTTTGCAGGAGTACTCTCTCTTGGTAAACTTTGCCCTGGGATGAAAATGTACAAAGGATTGGAAAATGCACTTCCAAGGAAATAAATAATCCTCCAGTAGCAGAGAGATGGACTAGATGACCTATTACTGCAGGTCTCTGTCTTAAACACAGATCTCACACTTTCTTGATGCAGAGGAAGCCATTTTATGAGCAGGTTTTCTTTGCAGCTTCATGGATTTTGCTGCAGTAAACAAAATAAAATAATTGGCACATATCATATTAGGCTTGCTAGAAGTCATCAAGGTCTCCAGAGAGAAAACTGCATCTTTCCTATCTGTGCTAGCCAAAGAACACTACAGATGCTCACAATCATAAGAAAAAAAAAAAACAGGAAGGAAGAAAATCAGTTTCTTCCACTACTCAGAGTGCCTGAAGAGCTTCTTGTTGGTCTAACAGGCACTGCCAGACAAGTCGCTCTGAATAGATTGAGGTGTGTGGGTCCTGTTTTATCCACAAAAAAAGCATCTGATGAGTAGTTGTTGATCCTGGCAGATACTTCACTGTGCTGTGCTGTCTGGGCTTTTCTATGTTGCTGATTGACATCAGTGATAATGTAAAGGGATACACTTTGCTTTAACTTCTTTCTTTTTTGCATGACATGATTTACTGATGGGGCATGTTTTATGCTTTTGACACTATTGTTACAGAAAAACCTTCTTAGCTGGTTCCTAGGAGATCCCTCTTCTACAGGGAATCACCCTTAGGTGATGTAGGTCCCTTGTAGCTACACTTAACTGTCCTTTCTGTCCTCCATCTCCTGCAGACGAGAGGACAGTACACATTTATAGTTGTTTGAAGGGTCTTGTAGATTTACAAGCAAACAAGTGCTCATGAGAGCAGCTCCTGAACTGCGGTGCTCTGTGAACCTCTCCCTTGCAAGGGATGGGGCTGAAACATCCTGAGCTCTCCTCTCACCTAGTGAAGGTTGTCTGGTTATAAAGCCTGGCCACCACTGGCCTAGACTGTGGAGTACAAAACTGACACCAAGAAGGACTTTCTGGACACCTGGCTGGGTTTAACAAACCATAGACAATACTCTTAGTCATATAATTTAGTTTTAGGTGCTCCTGTGAGGAGCCGGGAATTGGACTCAATGATCCTTATGGGTCTCTTCCAATTTGAGATATTCTATAATTATAGGATTCTGTCTTAGTTGTTTGGCCTACGTCAGTAAGTGCCCTGACTTTCATTTATCTGAGAAATGCTAAATGCAAGCTAGCTTAGTCTTCAGTAGGCACCACCAGAGATGGTTCATCTCTTCAGCATCTCCTGAGAGGCCAGACTGTCTCCGTTGTCTACAGACACCCTAGGAAAACTCCTCCATCTTAAGCACCTCAGGGAGGAACTTCACAGTAGGCTGGATAAATCTGATATTTTGTGCCTTACAATGGCATAGCCAGACTCACTAGCTTTGGAAGGTCATTAAAATGAGGAAGCCTATGAAAGCACGCTGTACTATCATTAGGATAAATGCTTAACATCATTATGCTGAAAGAGTTGGGGTGTCTCTGAGTGTATCTGTCATTTGACTCATAACCTAAAAGACCAAAAAGCAACCTGCTTTCACAGTCTGGCTGCTCAGTGTCACTGGAAAGCAGATTTCTTTTTAAGGGGATCCATATGGACATACAAATCTGCTGTTGCTTTTGAAAACTGTATTAGTCTTTAGTTTGCTTTCTCTTAAACTGAAAGTATTGCTTTAGCAACCAGGAGGACTGGATATTATTAGTAACCTTTTACAGGAAATGTGGTGTGTCATGGGTTGAGCATATGTTTTTCTGGAAAATGCAGTGTACAGTGAAATGGGGGGGAATAAGTAAACATAAAGTGCTTATACAGCAGTTCAGTCTATTTGAACGGCCAGCAATACAACTCTGAGGTTACCTGTTCATAAAGGAAGGAGGGAATGGTACCTGAGATTTATTTTTGGCTAAAAGCATGAAGTGCAAATAGTTCTTTGTGCAAAATATCAGCTTCATTTCTGGGAAGCAAACAACATTGCCTTAATAATCCATGGCAAATAACAACACTATGAATGTTACCACCTATTATATATACCTGCAGGTGTATCTAGACAAACTTATGTAACTGTAGTTTGGCATCTGAAATAAATACATAAAATTAACACAAGGCATTTCAAACAAGTTATTATGTGAACTGCAGAATTAATGAAATATGGAATGAAATTCAGCTTCAGATAACAAAGTTTGGGTGTCCACATAGGGGTATTCATGTCTGGACCAGACGTCTGAGATACCACTACAGTCCGCAGAGATCTAGGGCTTAACTCAGTTTTGCCTGGCACCACTGGGGATTCTGTAAGGTATCCATCCTGGCCTCCAATTAAACACAAATCTCCGATAATAGTGTGTCCTATTGGCCAGCTGCCTCAGGATGACTTGGGCATAGTAGGGTCAGTTGGCACTAGATGACTACATATTGGCAGATGCATGCAGCCTTAATGTGGTCATCTGTATTTGGCCAGGCTCTGTTGTCTACATGATGAATTTCTTTTGATTGAAATGGGGATTATATGCCCCATTAGATGCTCAAGTTTTGGTGTTTGAATCTGGAGGCAGCTGCCATTCTTGAAGAGTGTTTCAGTTCCCTAAACACCACCAGCCTGTTGCCTGCTACAACACCCTGTCATGCACGGTTGGATGATAGCTGGAGCTTTAGGAGGACACATATCTCCAATAGGTCTGGTGCAGATGTCTCATATAAAATCAAACAATAGTAGACACCTCTGTTAAGGTAACTGAATTGAACCTATAAAGTCCAGAAGATTTTTATTCTTGATTTCTTTATCTCTTCCTTTCCTCCAGCTCCTTCTCATGTCTTTCTGTTGCCACTGGGAAGTTGACACATGCTGTGGCTTGTTCCAAGCTCTGCCTGCACTGGTGACCTAGGCAGCATCTCTTCTCTACACACATGCTCATTTTCAAGACACTTGTAGCAATGTGGTTATCTCTGGGACCCCATCCTTCTATTAAGCTTGGTTAAAAATGGCTAAAGTGATTCTACCAGTGACACCTTCACTGATGGGCTCCCACCTGCTTGGCAGTTTATCCATTATTCTGGTTTTCAACTACCTATCAGACAACATCACTTGAAATACCTCCTAGTGGGATATGAAACGGAAGATTGATTCACACCAGACCACCACAGTGATTAAGAGGAGACCCACACAAGCTGTCAGTGATGATCCAGTATGATAGACCAGCTAAGAAACAATTAGCTTTAATCTCACTTTACTTTAGAGCAGGGTAGTGCTCGCTGCAGTAATAGTTTATTCAGTAGTTCATAATGGACATGGGCATCTGCTGTGCTACCAAATGCTTTCAATTATAATCACGGTGATTGCAAAGAGTGCTTTACAAAACAGTACTGACAGGACACTGCAAATGCAGTGTCACCAGAATGATTAAGACCAGGTTTTCAAAATTCCAGCTCATATATTCTGAATATTTGAAATAAGAGGGAACAGCGTGGTGGGACAATTGCAAAAGCTTGTGGTCTTTGGTAAGTTCCAGTTAAATATAAGTACTTCTTATACTGTTTGTTTTGGTCTAACAGACTTTGTCAATTTAAAATACTATGAGAAAGACAGAAGCCAAGAGACTTACAAGTATTTCTGGTATCATTAAGATACCACAGAGAAAATATCTTCACAAAGTCAATTTTATTGCTAAAAGAAGTGCTGCAGCATTGATTTCTCCCTTGCAGTGCCACAGAGCTGGCTCCCACTCACCTTGTAGAGGCAGCAGATGAGTTGATACCAGGCAATTTGGTCCTAGTTTATTTTGGGTAAATATATTGTAGCTGATATTGGTTTGAATAACCTCTGCCCCATTCCCGTCATCCCAGGAATCTACCTCTGATGTGAGCTTCTTGGCCTTGTCAATCTGGCACAAAAATTGTAACTCATTCCTTCTCAGACCATGAGCAGGTGTAATGTCCTGCACACGGCAGCTGGTGATCAACCTGCAAGATGTATTACTGACAATAGCCTTCTAGAAGCAGCTGGTTTTATTTACTGGATATAACTGTATTTTTTGAGGGGGAAAAAAAAAAAAAAAAAAAAAAAGTAAAAAGAGGTTTAAATCATCGAATATGTCACCCAAATGTGTAGTTGTGTCTAATCTTGCTCTGCACTACCAGCAAAAATAGACAGTTCTGAAGTTTCAGAAACAAGAGGAAGCCAACTTACAGTCTCCAGTTTGGTTTGGATCTTCTCATATTTCCCATATTTTTTTCCTGATTGGTAACAGCATTTCCAGGACCAAGCCTGCTTTGGGGGTGAGCCCTTCCCAGATTTGGCCACATTATTCCTGGTTGTGATGGCTTATTTTTGCCTGGAGCGAAAAGGTTTTGAAGTTATATGACCTTTTAAGTGTTTAGTCACACTCACCATAGGTTTTCATGGCCCAAAGGATATTTAAATCAAGACTATCTATGAAAATACATAGAAATGTTTAGAAATGTTTCTAAATATACTATTTGGTTTTAGTGCCATGCATATGTATATGATTATCATAGAATAGTTTGGGTTGGAAGAAACCTTTAAAGCTCATCTAGTTCAATCCCCCTGCAGTGAGCAGGGACATGATCAGGTTGCTGAAAGCCCCGTCCAACCTGGCCTTGCACATTTCCAGGGATGAGGCACCAACAACCTCTCTGGGCAACCTGTTCCAGTGCCTCATCACCCTCACAGTAAAGAATTTCTTCCTTATATCTAATCAAAATCTACCCTCTTTCAGTTTAAAACCATTACGCCTTGTCCTATTGCAACAGCCCCTACTAAAAATTCTGTCTCCTCCTTTAAGTATCAAACGGTCACAATAAGGTTTCCCCGGACCCTTCTCTTCTCCAGGCTAAACAACCCCAACTCTCTCAACCTGTCCATATAAGAGAGGTGTTCTATTCCTCTGATCATTTTTGTGGCCTCCTCTGGACCACCTTGAGCAGGTCCATGTCATTCTTATATTGGGGACCCCAGAGCTGGACACAGTACTGCAGGGTGGGGGAAGGTCTCATGAAAGCAGAGTAAATGGGGAGAATCCTCTCTCTTGACCTGCTGGCCACACTTCTCTTGATGCAGCCCAGGATATAGTCAGCTTTCTTGGCTACGAACATACATCATCAGCTCATGTCCAGTTTTTCCTCCACCAGTACTCCTAAGTCTTACTCATCAGGGCTGCACTCAATACCTTCATCTCCCAGCATGTATTGATATCAAGGATTGCCCCAACCCATGGGAAAGACCCTGCACTTGGCCTTGTTGAACCTCATGAGGTTCACAAGGACCTACTTTTCGAACTTGTCCAGATATATTATATACTATGAAATATCAATATTCACACTGAGTAAAAACCAAAAAGGTCCTGAAAACATTCTTCCTATAGTATTTTTCTACATGTAAACAGTACCTTTCTGGATATCCGTTAGTGTTACAACTAGTGATTTTCTCCAAGATGGGATACTGGTAATTACAGGAAATTTATTATACCACCACCTACGAGAATATTTACACAGTGTATCTTCCAATTAAAATTTTATCCCATATTCTGCTTCTGAATTTTATCTTTTCTTTTTTTGTGTTTTGGGGTGTTGGACAGGGAAAAGGAATGTCAGAGCATGTTATTGTCCATGCTATAATTCTGCACGTGAAATTAATGTGTTTGGAAATGTCTGTAGACCTTTTCCTACTGAAAGCACCTATAATTCGAGGTAGTTCCAAGAACGCTGTTGGAGTTACAGTGGCATAGATGAGATGAGACTCAGACCGTCCTGCTTTTAAGACGAAACATTCATCCTCCACATTTAAAGGTCATTGATTTCCTTTTAACTTTATTTGTTTCAGGTGCTCAACCTGTTCCTTGCCTTGCTGCTAAGCTCTTTCAGTGCTGACAACCTCTCAGCACCAGATGAGGATGGGGAGATGAACAACCTGCAGCTTGCTTTTGCTCGGATCAACAGGGGTGTTCAGTACATGAAACACACGACGTGGGATTTTTGCTGCAATGTCCTTCGGCACCCCAAGACAACGGCTGAAAAGAAGGCAATGATGAAACTTGCTGCCCAGAATACAGGTGCCCTTAACAATTGTGTGAACAGTCACACAACAGCTGACCTTGGCAAAGACATGGAGAATCACAAAGAAAACCATGCTGAGGATGGAATGAATAAAAATGGGGAGAAATGCCTAGGAATTACAGACAATGATGATTTTATGACCAATCCTGACCTGTCCATTTGTGTTCCTATTGCTGTGGGAGAGTCGGATATTGAGGAGGAAGATGAGGAGCAGAGCACCTTTACGGAAATGGATCAGGTAGGCAACGAAAATGTTTGCTAGTTGCAGTATGTTATGGCCTTTGATCCCATCCCTGATCTGGATCCATGGCTTGTAATGCAAATGTCCTATGGCCTAATCCTGCCTTTGATATGTTGTTAACTTCAGAAGAAGTTACAGGTGCATATCCAAGAGCAAAATTCAGTCTCCAACAAGAGGTGTTCCCTTTCTTTGTATTTTTGTGCTTGGCTAGATTAGTACTTCTAACCAGAGCAATTAAGCCCTTTCTTACACAAGAGACTTTTTTTTTTTTCTTTCAGCTGAATCATGGGAATGTTACAGAACAAATCTTAGGTCCTCTGACTATGACAGGGGATTTTCTCAGTGTGCAAAAATAGTCAATGGCTTGGTTTGATTTGTGCAGCAAGAATTGAGGGCCAGGTAGTTCTCTTAAAAATGTGACAAGGCAAAGGCTGATATGACAAGGGGCCAGAGCAACAGAGAAGACATGTAATCATATGTATTCAGATGGGAAAAATAGTTATTTGCCTGTTCTTTAGTGTGACATGGCAGAATTTCATTTTCCCCAGAGCACCCAGTAGTAAAGGCAGAAAAATTTTGTGTGGTTTGAAGTGTTGGTGTAAAATGGAGAAGAAAAATCTTCACAGGAATGCTTTTCTTTCTCTCCTTTTTCCCCTCTCCCCTTTCTACCAGCTTTGTCTCTTGGCTTCACACACTATATCCAGTTAATGTTTTCCAGACCCTCCAGCCTTGATCCAGCATCCTCTGACCCACGGAGTTCAGCAGGCACTGGATCAAAGCTCCTGTTTCAGATCCAGGTGTCAGGAGGGATCCCTGATCTCACAGTTGAGGGGAAGAACGTTTTGAAGCAAAACTGTCCTTAGAGAAGGGCTGTCCTAAGAAAGCCATGTGGAAGCACTCTGTGTCAGAAGCCAGGCACAACTTGGGTGCTAAATCTTAATTTCTGCTGCTCCTTTGTGGAATTATTTTCAGTGCTAGTGCATCTGTTCACCAGCACATTGATCATCCCCTTGGGGAGCTGAATGGCATGGGGTTAGAAAACTTCATCATCAAGCCCCACTGTTCAAATAGACAACTAAGTAACAAAAAAAGATGTCTGAAATTTTTGGTAAACCCTTTTAAGGACTTGGTATCTTTTTTTAAGGAATACTTTTATTGAAATGACCTGTGGATCACTGTGGATGGCATGGAAGATATCTATTTTTTTCCTTTGGTGTTCTTATCTATTCCCAGTGTTGTATTAGTTAAGCCTACAAGCAGAGTACACTTGAAAAGTGAAATATGAATATGGTAGATGGGTTTCTTAGTATCAGCTGATTTGCAAATACTGACTAGTATAAATGCATTTACTAGTGTATAAATGTGTTTAAATCTGGAGGAGTTTTTTGCTTGGTTGGTTGGTTTTTTGGCCTTTAAAAATATTCACACCTTTCTGCTATATCTGACAGAGGGTCACATTCTTATAAACTCTCTGATTTTTCCTTCACAGTGCAAAGCAGAAGTTTGTTGAAACTTTGCACATAAGTGTCCATGAGGTCTGGAAGTGTATGTGTGTGTGTGTGTGTGTGTGTGTGTATGTACACATGTGTATGTTGCATCTCTGTATTCCACCTTCCTCAAGATAAATAGAAATGTTCACCGTTGCAAGCTAAACTGCTGCATTGAGTATGGAGGATTTTGAATTTTTACATCTTGATGTACCTTAAAAGTCTAGAAATGTGTATTTCTGTTTAGCTGTACAGTGTGTCCATGTAGGTGCTGGTGTGTATATTAGTAGATAGAACAGGTAGCCATCCATTTTATGCTGTACAGCAAATAAATGTGGAATTACACTTTTAGTGAAATCTACTAGGGTCATGAGGGAGAGAACTGACTTAGAAAAATCGACAGTTAGTGAAATGGAACATTATGAATAAAAGTTGATTTGAAAATATCAAGAAAACTTCTTCAAATTGTTTCAATAATGTTGAAACGTTATCTTACGTGATATAAACATCAAGGATTCAGAGTGAAACAACATAGGAGGAAACAAAACCCAGTAGGAGAAGCAAATCAAAACAATGTTTTCACACAGTATCTTTTCATGAAATTTTCAATAATCATTAGAGTAACATTGTCACGTTACCACAAGATATTTGGATTGCAGTGCAATAATATAGTTCACTGCTAGTGTGTGAATTAAACAGAAGGCATGGAGCTGAGAAACGTATTAATTAGCTTTGTCACCAGTGTTTTCCAGGCTTTGACAAACAGCTGCTGCAGGTCACTGCTGCTCCCCTGTGCATAGCCCTGATCAATGGTTTTCAACCTTTGTCTGCAGGCCTGAGGGGTCTGCCGCTGGAAAGGTCCAAACCAGAAGCAAGTTCATATATCCAGCAAACAATTTTATCAAATTTCTAGAGAGAAAAATGTGTGCATGCAAAGGGGTTCCAAGTAAACGACTCAAAATACTTTGTCATAATAAATAAACCAAAAAATAGGAAGAAGCTCAACAGCAGAAATAATAATTGTGTGATGAGCTTTGCATTTGTTTTCCTGCAAAACCCTAATAAATTTTCACAGCTGTAAATCTCTCCATGAGAATGCAGATCCCAAACCATTCAAAGATCTGTAATTTTTAATGGTGTCCATTCCAAAGACATATGATATGGATCCATGAAAAAATATCTCTCAATCAACATGACTGCAGAATACATTGCACCTGGAGATCAATATGAAATCCCAATTCCCTGGACATAGGGTTGTGGGCATTACACCATGCTAACCTTTGTATCAAGGGTGACCCTGTGGGACTCTGGGGAATAAACTTCCCCACTCACTCCCAGAAGCTTTAAACCTGTGACCCCAACATCCATGGGGATCTTTATCTCCTTGCCTCCAGGATAGCCATGATAACAACAGCAGAGCTCATAAGGGAAGAAAAACGTGAACAAGAGCAAAACTTATATGATTGCACTGAAAGGGCACAATGACGATGAAGTATCTTTTTGTGTGGAGGGCGTCATACAAAAACAAAACAAGAACTACCAAGAGTATGCTAAACATTCAAATCTATTCTAACTTTCCTTTAATTATAATCCATATTTTTACATATTTAAATATTTTAGTATGTACAAAGAGAATGTGTATGTATATTTACTTCTCAGGAGAAGACAATATACCCTGCTTGCCTTTAAAGTTGTTGGCTGACCTGGAATTTATCAGCCCTTTGGCAACATTGCCAGAACCTGTCTTCCTCCTCATGCTTGTAGATTTTGGTGCAATAGCAGCGAAGATGAAGCAAAAGGAGATGCATAAAAATGGAGTATATGCATTTATGCCTTGTAAGTGCACGGCTAGGTAAACCTACAGAATCCTTACACATCCTTTATACTTTCTCTGTCCGTTGAAGATCCTGGACCATGTTCTGTTCATTGTGTGCTCACATCAGTCTGGACTCATCTGTCATGATGAAGAGGTTAAAAGGAGGCTGGTCTCAGGCAAAACTGAAAAGTTGTTGATCTCGATGGGGTATTTTAAGGTGATGATCAGCTCAGCTTACAGCTCCCGTACCAATGCTGGGCTCTTCCCAGAAAGACACAAAACTACTCTAAAGTAAGCCGTTGTGGCTATGAGAGATGGGCCACACAGTGTTACACAGAGCAGTTTGAAATTTCAGATGATGAGAAACCCTTCTGTGACTGCACATTTTCCTCTGAGTAATAGAAATGTCTAAGTTTAAGTTTCAGCTGCCATTTCTATTATCAAAGCTTACGCTGGCAGCAGCCGTCTTCCTGAAAGCTACCAATTTGTGGCACTGTCATTGAGAGGGAGCAAGCCCACCTGATAGCTTTTAAATCTCCTTTGATTACTGAGATGCAAGTGAGATGCTCTGCCAGCTTGGAGAGCTAGGAGACACATGCCTGTAGCCCACACATATGCTGAAAGGATCAGAAAGAAAAGCTGAACAATAAAAGTCAGCACAGCTGCAAGAAGCTGGCAGGAGAGGAGTGAAGCTGAGAAAGGACTGCCTTGAACTTAATTAGTTTGTCATTATGGTGTGATACGTGGGTTGATGTTGGTTACTGCAACATTTTAGCTTATGTCTTTATCTATCCAATCTTCCTTGCACTGCTCATAGTTCTGGGGAAGTTTCTTCCTGTCAGTCCACAAGATTTCTTCAGGATTTGATGATGAATTTAGCCTCATAATGAGAGCAAGAATAACTGCCTTCCATTTTTCCTCTGTCTTTGAGATGTAAAATTTAACTAGGGTTTGTCCTAGCAGGAAAACAAGTTCAAAAAGCTCAGAAGCAACCACAGTAATTTACTGGCTGCATCTTCTCAAGGTGCTTTTGGGTTCTCATTTTGGCTTCCTAGATGATTAAAATGTGGAAATTATTTTCTTGAACCTACATAGAGTGTCTTGTAATTCCTTATAAAGACCATGTTTTCATAAATGATACTGTCAGTCTCCTAAAGGAGTAAGAAGCATATTATGGGAAGAGTAAGGTGATAGGACAACTTGGTGTGCACAGTCCAGTTCACCTGACACAGTGGCTTCTACCAGAACCTACCTTCAATTTAACTATATTGAATGTTTCAGACTTCAGAGAGATTTGTACCATTTACATTAGATATCTAAGTCCAAAGATTAAATCTTCAAAATTCCTACTTTAGTATTGCTTAACCTTCAGGGTGCCCACAACTGTAGCCCAGAACAGCGTGTTCCTTTTTCACGAAGTGACATCACTTTGTGGTTTAGAGAAATCCTGTGATTAATGGACTAAAAAGAGGTTCCAGATGACTAACTCTGAGTGTCCTGAATCAGTCCCCAAAGTACAGTGTCCTGCACTTACACTGTTGAACTCTGTCTTATTTCTATTACCCCAGACCTCAGTGATGTCCAGGTCGTTCTGCACGATTCTTCTTTGCATTGATGCGTTCCTACAGTCAGCAAAATTTATTAGTACAAACTAAGAAAATGACTCTACCATTGCCTTGTTGTTTGAGTCAGCCCAACAGGGTTGTTACTGCTTTCTCCTCTCTCTTAAATTTAATTACTACATGTGCCGCCTTACTCAAACTACTGCTCTCAACTTGATATGTCTATGGCATACCACTGAGAAGAAAGTCCATGCTGCAGTGGCTAGTGGCTCCTGGCCACATCTCACATTTTCCCCCTCTGATGTGACAAAGCCAGGCATGGATGCTGCTTTCTGGCAGAGATAACACCTTTGTATTTTCACATGCAGCACAGTGCCGAGCCAGCAGCACTTGCCTGCTTGTCTTCAGAAAACGCCATTATTGATTTGTTCCGACGGAGTGGCTAATTGGGTCATATGGAAAGTGCTGGCTGCCTGCTGCTGGGATGGAGTGCTCTGCAGCTTCTTACCCTTTCCTCGACACCAGGCACGCACGCCGTGGGAGTGCTGCCTTTCCATGCACGGCAACCAGGTCCCAGCTCCCACCACAGCCGATTTGTGCCATCCCGAGACTGCAAAGCAGGTGGAGGGCTGGCTCACCCTCTTGCCTGAGGTTCACCCCTGGCTGAGGAAGTCCTTAAATAGCAAAGAATCATTGCTGTGCCTGCTAGGGCTCATCTTTCCATGACCTGACAAAGAATATCGCCTATGGGAAGAGGGCGGTGTCTTTCATTGCTCCTCGGGCTTTCCCAGTTTCCCACCTGTACAGCTGCACATCTCAGTGCATTTTCCTTAGACCCCTCCAAGGCAGAGCAGCACCGCTGCTGTGATTCTTAAGAGGTTTGGGTCTGGATCTGCACAGAGGATCCATGGGCCATACATTGCCTGGATTATGCACACCCAGTGAGTATTCATTTCTCCAGAGCATGCCTTGCTTTCTTAGTCATATTCATGATGTTTTCTTGATTGGAAGCTCTCCCCTCATGTATACCCTTGTCTGAGCCCAAACACAGCTCCCAGGAAGACGAGGTTTCCAGACTCTGGATGAGTAACTGCCTCTGTACACGTCAGTGATAGAACTGACTGCAACACCGGTGTCTGTTCAATAGTACAGCTCTGATATTGCCCTGAAATGGATTAAAACCCCAAGCTTTTATTCTCTTCTCCCTGTATTTATTTCAGAATTACTGACTAATTTTATTCCATTTGACAAGGTGAAACTGTTTCTG
The DNA here is from genome assembly GCF_018691265.1 of Tyto alba. Taxonomy (NCBI): domain Eukaryota; kingdom Metazoa; phylum Chordata; class Aves; order Strigiformes; family Tytonidae; genus Tyto; species Tyto alba. The sequence continues at coordinate 35,326,914 of NW_024881313.1, read as the reverse complement.
ATGGCTTTTTTTGCATTTTTCTGCCAGTAAGAGATTCATAATTTTGAGGTCAGAGGGGATCATTAGGATCACCATGGTTTAGCTTTCTCATAGCACTGAGTCAAAGACTTCAGTCACTGATTTCTGCACAGAGCCTGCAAGTTTATTTTAGCTATGATACATCATTTGTAAGACAGAAAAAAAGAATGAAATATCTCAGGTAACAGAGAGTTCACCATCTGCATCTGGACTCACATCTGTTTCCTTTGTATACAGTGGAAATTTTAATGTACAATTTCTGTGCATTACAGACCTGTTCCTAAACCTGAAGTGATTCTGTAAAAGTCAATAGAATTATTCCAGCTTGACATAAGTATAGATGAAATTATTGAAAATTGCTATAGAGATACCGGTTCATAAGGATTTTGATATAAAATTGTTTGTGACAATGTCTTATGCTCCTAATAATTCTAACATATATAAATCAAACATACCATGAAGTCATGTGTTTATTTGACAGGGTACATTAATTTCAGCCTTTTACTGCAGGAAATATACTTTATTGTCAGGAACCATAATGCCCTTTCAAACAGTATTTATATTCCATCTGTTTTCATTTCCAGTCTGTGGGACACATTCTCTTTTAGTGCAACTGGATAAAATACCTTTGAATTCTGTTGATGACTCCCCAGTTCTCACTGACAGGAGAGTGAGCCCACATGTATACATGCATGCAGCACCCAGTAAATCTTACAGTATTTTTCTTGTCAGCTTTATTTGAGCCAGTATTTTTCTCATCATGAAGTAAGATAGCAGGGTTTTTTCATTATTATTGCATACATAGTTTGCCTGGATTTCTCCCTTTTTCAACTCTATGTTTTGCTTTGCATTTCTTGAAAACTGTGTAAAACTTAATTATTTGCTAATTATTTTTAGCAATAAAATTAAATATTTCTATATTTATTGTCTTCAGAAGAATAGCACAAGGCCATTAGAAAAAAAAAAAAAAAAAAAAGACTGTAAGTCATAGCACCAGATTTAAAGCACCTATGTCCTCATTTTTGCTTTACATATAGAAAGACATTTTTGTTTATTTTGTTTCAGGACAATGGGGCAGAAGGAGAAGAGTCCGTGTCAGATCTCTGCTGATGTGATTAGAGCAGTCACACTGCAAACAAAGGTTTTAGGGTGCTTATTCAGTACACAGTGGCAGGGAAATATATTTGTCCACAGAATAGCGCCTAAGGTATAGGAAACACAGGGAGCTGATGGAGGAGAAAAAAAAAAAAAAAAAAAAAAAAAATCCTGGCATTGAAAGAGGCGATATCAGGCGTAGCGGACTTGACAACATGCATTTGGACAAGTGCCCAGACCGTGGACTACACGTCAGTCACAGCCTACTGGGTGCCATTTCCCAGTATCCATATCCCTCCCTGGAGCAAAATGCTGCCCAGAAATGAGCATTTCTTACAGTTTCTCCCTTTGGTAAAGAAAATGCTGACATATAACATTTTGGATAAAATGAACAGCATCCAATTCCCCAACAGCTCCTGTGCCAAGTGAGACAGTGCATGCGTGTGTCAGGGGCTTGAAATTATTCCTATTAATTATGGCCCAAAATAACAAAATTTAAAATAATAGTTATTTTGTTGCTATTGCCTGTAATAGTATGAGACTTTCTTAATGATTAAAATATTAATGGCTTTTTTTGGGTGAAAGGTTGCAGGTTATTTCAAGCACTCTCACTCACTGCACTTTGAGGCAAACTTCCAAAATTTAAACTTCCATCAGAGGAGCCCATTAGTCTGAGTTCTTCATATTATGCTGTGGAAAGATCCCAATTACCAAAAGAAACATAAAAAGTAGAGTGTGATTAAACTTCAAAATGCAATTTAGCAGAAGGTATTAGCTTGAACTCTGAACAATGAACACTTACAAAACACTTTCACTGCCTATTTAAGTCTATTGAATTGATAACAAGCTAAATTAACTTTGGCAGTCCATCTTTTTGCCAAGTTCTCCCACTAAGACTAATTTTAAGAGTCAACCCTTGGAATAATGAATCTATGGGGTTTTTTATGGGCAGTGTGTTGCCCAGTGTGGGAAAAGATCTTCGGCCAGCAAGGTAGAAGCCATTAGAAATAACACGTGTTGCTCCTCTGTGGCCAGTCCAAATGCTTAAAATGTTCTGGATCAATGCAAGAAGGAGCTCTGCTAAACTGACGTTTCTCTCCTTGAGGTATGACATTTGGCAAAACATCCAGTGCTTGTGCAGAGACCAGCAGTTTAGTGGCTGTGATGATGTTTGGCGAAAATTTAGTTCACCTTTAGTCAAAATGAAGGAAAATCCCAGGGCAGGCAGGTTCCAGGGGATTTTTTGCTGTTAACGGCCTCTGCTGAGCAACTGGTTTCTGGCCAGCCTCAGCCTTAGCCATTCTGAATTTTAAGGGCCAGATTCTGGTATTTTTGTCCAACTTAGTACTCAAAAGTACATTATTATTTTAGAACAAGTACTTCAGTTTTCTTCCATATACTCAGTGACTTTCAGGTGGAAAAAATGTGTTTCTTAGATCCACAAAGAGGACAAGTTCTGTGTCTAGCTACATAGGTGTAACTTCAAATGCCAGTGGCCTTAACTCTGACAAATGACAGAACAGTTGGAAACTCCCTTGGGACCTGTGGGCATCCAAGTCGGGGGCATAATATCACCTACACAAGAGCTGGGCAACAGGCTATGCTGTTTCTCAACTTGGAGACTATTGTGTTTAACCTGTTTTACCCATGTTGCTCTTTCTCATGCGTTAGTGATTTGGCTTTTAAAAAACGAGGACCCTATAAATGCTGGGCTATCAAGAAAAAGGGAAAAAACAATCCAGATGGATTCACATGACAAATACAAGAAGCACCTTCTAATTCTGATGTTTTACTACTCCCTTTGCCCCATATTGTTTCTGGATTTTGCATTGATGAATGGAAAGAAAAAAGACTGGGAGGGGCAGATAAGGACCAAAAAAAAAAAACCAAACAAAAATCAGTCTGCTAAGCTAGCCTGATCTCTGGTTGTTTCTGGTGAAGTGGAATGGTGGACCAGGTGGCATAGGATGGGGAGTGGGGATGACCAGTATCAAATAATCAGGTTTAGACTTTCTCTTTCTTGTTTTCATACCCTCTCTGAGGAATTTTCAGGTCTTAAATTATGTACCTGTGTTGCAACCTGAAGGTAAGACTTCACGTGTTACATTAGTATTTCAAATGCTGTAGTCTGCTAATAAAATGCACTTGTAAAGGAATGTTGCATAGCACAAGTCCACTCTGTTTCTTAGCTATAATACTAGCCCTGTGGTGTGGTCCTGCTCCAGGTTTTCCTCTGGTTTCTCATTAAACATAGTGGTCACTCTGCTTTACAGAAGTAATTCTTCAAAGTGGGTTAGAGAGATTCTTAAATGTGCACACTTAGAATTGACAGCTGCATACCAGCCCTCTTTTATTCCTAGCAGAATAAGTGATATTAATCTTCCCCTTCTTGTATTAAGGAAGAAAGGGGATTTTCCTGATGTATTTGGTGATCTTTCTTCTCATATGAAAGTGCAGAAAGATAAATCCACTGATTTTATTGGTGCTACAAGGATTTACATTTATTTGTGAAAATGGAGAACCAAGATCATAAACATTGTGTTCTGGTAATAGGAAGCTACGATTCATTTCCCCAGTTCGTGGCTATTTATTTCCCTCTCATTTTAGCTCAGATTTTTCAGGGCTTTTCGGAAAGACTGAATTCAGCATATCTAAGAGTCATCAGCCCGACAGCTCTGCAGACTGTCGTCTCCTGTTTACTTTACACACAAAACAGGTGTCACCCAGGCAGTAATGCAAGCTTGCTGTATTTCAGCAGCATTGCAATCTGCTTGCTTCTCCACTTATGCAGAGGTAGGATATAAACAGCTCAATTTTCATGATCGTTTACTTCTTGGCTTCTTCGCAGAGGAAGTGTGCCAGTTACTAGACACAAACTGTTGCTGAGAAAGGATGCCAATTGCTACCAGGCATGGTAATTTTATGAAATCCATAGCTGTCTGCAAGGAGGAACACAAACATCAACAATTACTTTACAGAGTAAACAATCCTCTCGTAACTATGTGTGTCACACTGCTGAACTGGGTTTACTGTACATGAAAAGCTCCTCAGACTCCTATGATTGTTTTCATATCCAAAAAATGACTATAGGAAGCTTTGCAGGTTAAAATATGTTATCTATTAAGGGACTAATTGCTGCTTTATTGAGCTGCATTTCCCAAGGAGGCTAAATTGCATAGTGTCAGTCATCTGTGAATGGCTAGAGCAGAGATATCTCTGTTGCCAGCACCCTTGGCTGTTGCCGCTGCTTCCTCTGATGGGCAGTGTCCCGTGGTAAAGCAGGGTCCCACTTGTATGGCCAAGTGTGTGCAGACTTGTATGTGAGGGACCGGGACTAACCTCCACAGTTCTGAGTCTGCACCTGGAAAAGTCCTGACCAACTCATTCCTGGAAAGTGACCTGGACATCCCTGAAATCCCATTAGTGTCTCAAAACTGGACTTCAAAGAGACAGAGGGATGCGTGAGTCTGGCAGGGAGTAGAGAAGATACATAAGGTTGAAGCTTCCCATTGCATTGTAGAATCAGCAAAGTGCAGTTTGCATTTCTCAACAGAGACAGGGGAAACACTGTCCACCTTGTAAAATAAATTAACTTTATCCTGCCACATCCTTCTTCCTTGCTTGCTGGGTCTGCATTGACAATTGCAAAGGAGGAGGCTCCAGAGCCAATTCCCATTTCTTGTCTCCCCACTTGCTTGGGAGAGGAAGCTTCCTGCTATCAAAGGCCTTGCACATCTTCCTTCCCACAACAGCCGTGGCCAGGGAATCAGGGAGCAAATGTTACAAGCCAGGATCATGATCTAGGGAGTGAGTGAAGCATCAGGAGAACCCGCCTGAACTGATCACCATCTGAAAGGCAGGTCCTGGGATCCTCTTTCTAAATTTGTTTGCACAGGATGGAAAATAATGATATTTCTATGGGGAAGGAATAAAGTGACTCCACGCCGATGACAGGTATTTGTCTTGTTTTGCCAACAGCAAGCCCTCTTTCCAAAGGAGTGGCATTTGCACTAATCCCGATTTGAGCCTGAAACAATTAGCCGATCTATGCTTTTCAGAGGCAGAACGCAGTGTGGAGCCTTTGTATTTATTTGTGTCAGCAAACAAGTATGTGGGTCTGTGCACAAACACACTTGAGATGTCACCCAGATTATGCTCTATTTTCAATCTGATTGCTGTTTTTCTGGTGCTACAACTGGCCTGCAGCATGCAAAGGGACAACAATGAGTCCATCCTCCAAGTGCTAATTGCTGGTATGGTGTTGGTAGATCACCTCTTTTTAGGGCCCAGATCAGAGCAAACTTTTGGTTTATGCTGTGAAGGAGCTAAGGTCTGTCCTGGGCTCCCAACTCTCCATTTGCATGCACAAAGTTTTTGTATTGTTGAATGGCTTTACTTTATAAATTATGAAAACAACTGAATCAATAAATATTAACATAATGTGTATTGCCTTGGCAACATGGCACTTGATACAAAAATTAAAAACAAATTATATAAACCACCCACGGTGGGGAGCTTTACAGGGGATAAACCTGCTGCCACTGCTGCCAGAAGAACAAATCATCTGGAATCAGAAGAAATGCAAACAGTCCAAGTTAAACAGCATGAACCAAAGGCACCTTTCCTCAGACAGGTCTGTGCTGATTTTCTGGTGCTTTGTGCTGGAAATGAGACTGTTGTGTCCCATGAGAGTGGCTTTCCAGGCCTGGCATCAATTGCTTGCAAAAACTCAGTTGATTCCCTAACACTCCTTTCGGGATTGGTCTATACAACCAGATTCTTTTGAAGAGTCTACTTCTCTTAGACATTTTCTCCCACCTTATAAATTTGATGGATGAGTCTGAAAACACAAGGTGATGAACCGAATCATTGTCCGGGCACATGTGCATGTTGTCCTTATTGAATAATTTGCCAGGATATATTTCATCAGTTTTAATTAACATTAATTCTTCAGATACTTGGTACAAGTGTGATTTCTGGGAAGCAGCTGGGTCCATGTTTCCCAGAGTTTAGTCTTTAGGAAAGTGTTGCGAAGTATTGGTACCACACAGACAGATTAGCAAACAGAGAATTGCTGTAAGGTTGGCATTTGACTCTAGCTCAGTGCTATAATTTGCTTAACAACTGGAGTATTCGTCAGATCAACTGAGTTACACAGTCTCTTCTCATATACTGCATAGTCTCTAATGACTCTGCACAACCTTTCTGCACAAATGAATTCGAGATGTCACCTCAGATTGCATTGCACTTTTAACATGAAACAATTGTTTCTGTTGTTTCAGTGCTATACCAAATATCATGCCATTAAGATGACTTGTTACAAAGTTGTACGCACATTGCATTTAAAAACCCCACTTTTTATGGCTGAGTGCCTTACTTATGCATACTATGCCTTCCATGTTAGCTTCTCCCCTGAATATTACACTATTTTCAAAGATTCACCTTAAAGAGTGTTACTTTTTGACAGGGACAAAACTGTAGCTCAATGATTATGGAGCAATCTCTGCCCTGTGAAGATCAGTGCTAAACTGTGCCTATAAATTGTAGGTAATACATTCTTATGCTGAGGGTACAGATTTGGACATACATAATTTAATTTATTAAAGTTAGAATGTATTTTAGACCACATGCCCTCTGAAGCAGGAAACAAGTAATTTGATTTTAAATTAATTTACTAGAAACACAGAATGAATTTGCAAGAACTGGTACAAACTTGACAGTGCAAAAGTATTTATATGGAGAGCAATTTGCTTAACCAACTGCTTCCTTTGTGACATCTGTTCTTTCAGATAGTTATATTCGGAATAAAGTGTTTTTCTGCTCCTGGTACCTCTTGAGGGACTTCCTGTGGTGATGTGGCTTTAGAACTGAGGCAGGTAAACTGTGGTTCCCTAGGGAAGGGAAACTCACTTAATACATGAATAACGTTGAATGTCAGTCAAGCCAAGGCAAAAAAAAAAAAAAAAAAAAAAGTGGACAAGTGGAAGATAAATAAGTTTAAATAATTACTGCTGAAATGCTGTTATGCTTGTAATTTTTTTCTCAGCATGGAAGTCCTTCTGTAAGCAATTCAGCACAACCTTTGAAACCAGTTAGAGTTTCATTAATATTTTAGTAGGAGCGTTAGTAATGGCATAAACGATGGTAGTGCTGTGATGAGCTATGGTGTTTTCAGAGAAATCCCTGTCTTAGGTGAATCAATAAAGCCACACTGATTTACACCAGCAGAGAGCCTGGGCCTCCAGATGTAGGGACCAACCCTGAAAACATACTCTCCTCTGCCGTTAGTCCTGGGAGTACTTCTAGAGAGTTCAGCAACAATAATCATCACCCCAGGAAGAAGTGGCTGGATTTAATGGCATCGCTCATACTAGCAAGCACTAGGTCTAGTCAGATGTGTTTGCAGCAAAAAAAATTATTGCTCTGATTCTAGAGTCCATCCCTTTTTAGGGAAGTTGTTAAGGATGTTCTCTCCTTCCAACCTGCAGTTAAGTCTCGTTGGCATCAGTGGGTGCCAAGTAGCCTTAAGTGTTTTGTTGAATAGGAGCCACATACATTTACGTGTTTACTTGCAGTTTTCCCACATCTACTTTTATCCACATATACCTTTTATCCCTTCCAGTGAACTTTGCATTTTCCTCCCCTTCCATATGTATCTTGTCTCCTCTGGATGTGTTTTTTTCCACACTGTTTCAAGCAGACTTGTAGCACAGTGTTGGTTATTCCACTCGTGCCTTTCTCCATCTGTAACACAGAATATCGCTGCATGATCGCGTGACTTCAGAGTACACCCCTCGGTTATACAGCTGAACTCCAATCACCTTTCTGTGCGCCTCAGGTCACTGGAGGAAGCTGGTGTCTCAAAACCAGACTCAAAATGGAGATGCAAGGGAATTTCCTCCCGCTTCAGCAACAACAGCTCAGAAAAAAAATGGAGCCTATTTATATTTCCATTTTCAGCAGCCAGATACCTTGATATATCCAGTTGCTAAAGCTCAGAAGTTACATCATAAGCTTGTGTTATCTTGTTTCTTGCCATTTTCCTTAAGATGTCATTCCCGGACAAGTATAGTCCAGGCTATTTTCTCTTCTAGCTGGGGAGTTCTCCTTAAGAAATAAGCATGCTATCAAAGAAAAAGAAAATAAACCCATCTAGGATTATTTCCAGCAGGAAAAACAGCTGCAGCTGAGGGGGCAGCGATGCCAAAGCCCAGGCGTCCGGAGTCAGAACTCTGAGATTTGTGAAGAGTTACATGAGTTGCACGTGGATAAGCAGTTGAAGGCTGAGCCACCACCTCCAGTAGGGCCAAAAGAGGTAACAGAAACAACTTTCCTACCTGATACTGCATGCAATTCATTGCACCAGCTCCTTAGTGCATGTCACTGATTGATATGGGATTTATGGCTTATAAAAATACGACTTGTTTGTCAAGTGGTAGGAAAGCAGTAGTACGTAGTAGGTATTACAGTCTTAGTAAAGAAGAGAGAGGATTTTGCTGTTATAAAATTAATTGGAAAGCTTGGAAAATGTGCATTATAAGTTAAGATGGGATTCCAAGAGGCTTTTGGGAAAAAAAAAAAAAAAAAAAAAAAAAAACAAACAACAAACCCACAAAATCATTTATAATATTACTGTCTTATTTTAGGAGCAAATGTGTGTGTGTTTTCCCACTGAAAAGTAACTCTAAGAATGGTACCTGATGACTTGGCAGATATGTACCCTGAGTTCACTGGAGGGCATCTGTTATCTGTCACCGATTACCATTTCTTTTCCTGTTAACACATAGATCCAAGAAAGGTGCAACAATTTAAGTGGCTGACATGAAGATACTGACTAAATAGTAAACCTTGGTATCATTCAGTTGATGTTCACCAAAGTGCAGCTCACTCATTGTTTTTTGATGTGTACACATTGACATTTATTTTCAATTTGTAGGATTATGTTGTCCTTACAGCATGAATACCAAAATTACGTGTATTTGTACTGTGCACTGAGTGACTCCAGGCTTTAAACTCCCTGTTTCCTGCTTGCTGATTTGTTGGGGGGGGGGGGGTTCCATTCAGATTTAACATTTTATTGACATAACATTGCTTATGTTATTAGAGAGTGATGGATTCATCTCTTTGAAATCAGGAACTGGAGGGTTTGAGTGATGTCCTGGGAGTTTGGGGAACTCCATAGCTCCTTGAGATTGGAACAAGCGGTAGTTTTGGGGAACTGAATTAATGAAAAGGAAAGGATGACACCAACATGCATCACACCTCTCCTAATTCTGCTATAAAACTGCTGGCAAGTTAGTGCCCAGCAGAAGCAATCCCATGGATAAATCTTGACAGGACAAGAGGAAACAGACCCATCACAGATCCAGAGCTCATCTTCTCCAGGCCTGCTGGTTCATATTGTCATATGGTGGAATTTACTGAACTAAATGTAGACATCCGTATCTGAACTTGTCATCTGAGGCCCTTTTATAGTCAGTGCAGATCTGGAGCCAATGTAATTAGGTAAATGTGTCTCATCTCCGACTGAATTCAACATTTAAATTAGGTCAGATGAATCATCTTCTAAAAGTGCCTGTTTCTCTCCATTGACTATAAAGGGATCCCAGGGTAACTAGGTGAGTTACACACTTTGGTGAGCTAAATTCTGCTCACAGTAACCAGAAATCCTCTAGCCATGAAGCATTTCTTTAAGTAGCAATCCTCCTTGCCAGAATACTTCTTGGCATATTGAACTTCAGAAAGTAAAGGTTCTGAACTTTAGAGGAAGGAGACTTGAATATAGGATATCCCAGTCTCAGGAAAAAAATGTACATATAATTACCAAACCCCCCAAAAACTTTAAAATAATGAGATGAAGCATTATAACTAGGAGGAATTAAAAGACTGTTTCAGGAATTTTTCTCTCAGGGGATTAGGTATCCTTCATGTTTAAATGTCGTTTTGAGATATATAAACCCTGTGATCCTAACACGGAAGCTAGAAAACTATGTCCTTTTTTAGTGCTATAATGAAATGTCATGATAAATCAGGAACATTCTAGCCTTGATATATTCAGCAACATAGTGATAAAGAAATAATCCCCATTTCCTCCCTCAACTTTCAAAGGGTCCTGGGACACAAATGTCACCTTTCTATAGTAGAGTATAATTGATTCTATTTGCGGCTGCTTAGAAAGAGGTGGAGGGAATATGGCACTAATCCAGGGATGACTTGAAATCAAACGGAAGTTCACATGAGGCTATGAATGCCAACATGAAAGAACAAAGCCCAAAGGATGCTATTTTTGAAGGCCAGATCTTGTGTGGACATTACATACTTACAGTCCTCCTATTCAGAAGTAATCTTTGTGCCTTCACACAAGGACATGCTAATCATCTTTTTGATTAATGTCCCAAAACTTGAGACTAGCCAAATAAAGACAGCAACTGCAAGGAAGTAACAGATTTGGTATGCCCAAGAGCCAAGGCTTTGAGTGATTCAGTCAATAACAGGAAGCATTGAATGTGTTTTGAATCAAACACTGTTGATGTCAGTAAAGGATACATTATGTGATTAAAAATTCATCCTATATAAATCATCAGAAAGACACTATAGAAATAAAATCATTGATGTCACAGGTGGATAAGGCCTCAGAGTTCAAACTGGTTAATTTCTCTGCCAAAACACTGCCCCATAAAATATTTTGTTCAGCTTGGTGGGATCTACCTTTGAACATATCAAACAACTTAGATTTCTTCATTTACCAAAGGCAACAATTCACTTGCTTAGAAAAATTGTCATGGCTGGGTATATTGCCTTAATAACTAGCCCTTTTTTTTTCTTTTTTCCCTTTCAAAGTACCGTTTCACTACTCACTTTTACCAATGTTATCCATCATTCTCTTTTTATGGATTAACATTTCTTAATTTAATAGACTGTTTGCTTCCTTTTGTCTTTGGCTCAGCCCCTGAAGTCACAAACCATTGTTGTATCATTTTATTATTTCTTGTAAATGGGTATCTCTGTGCCCTTTAACTGATTTTTTTTACCTCTTTCTTTGCAACTTCCTCAATTGTTCCTTTTTGGAGTTGTTTTGCCAAGTAGTAAGCACAATATTCCAAATACAATTTCCACAGAATTGTAAGGAGCAGAAATAGTATCTCATTATCTAGACATGATGCTTTCCTATAGTTTTTCTGCATTGTTATATCCCACTGCAAAATCATATCTAATTTTTTAATATTATTCCAGGTTTCCAGGGTTTCCATTGAAATACTCCTGGAACTCTCTCATTTGTACTGTTTTGAGTCAAGTCCCATTTTTTTATATTCTCTCCATGTTTCACTTTTCTTTTCTGCTTCCTCAGTTTCAATACTGTCTCCAATTTAATGTTATCTGCTAACACGAGGATTATATCAGTCGGTACTTCTTCTATATCTTTAGTGAAAATAATGCTGACTCTAATCCCTACAGATCTCCTCTGATGACAAAGTTTGTGTTATATTTGGGGCCTTAGGATGGCTTTTGTCCATGCAGCAATGGGTGAATCCAAGCCAATTACAATTTATTTTAAAAGTAGACTTTTCTATAATAGACATCCAGACATTTTCTTAATGTTTATATATCATATGTCAATTTGATAGATTAAGGCTGTGATCTTCAGAGGCAAGAGAGAGAGGAAGGGAGATAAGAGAGTTAAGCCTTGAGTAAGCATCAACTTTCAATAAGATTTCAGCATCTCACTGCTAAAGGCTTTTTGAAAAACCCATTCAGATCAATTTGCCACTATTACAGACATAAGAAGAGGGTGTGGAAGCCTTGTCCTTAAAACAGCCACTCCACCCAGAACACATTAAAAACTGCCCAGTGCAGCATGAATTTATGCGTTAGTGGGAGGTGTCCCAAAGGGGCTTCTGATGGATTCCGTTGTCTCTGCCTGGTATACCTCCTCTACTCACTTATTACAAAGAAAGAGATTCTGTATCTGTCCTTTTTGCCTTCTTTTGGCCTCTTTGCATCCCATTTGTGCACAGTACCCTTAGCATACAGGAGAACCGCTTTACTGCCTTTATGTCTCTATGACATTTCACTCCAAGAAAGCACTCTCTTTTTCTCCTCTGAGTCTTTATTTAATTTACTTTAATCACAGGCTACAGCAAGTGGTTAGTGATCTGTGATTCCCATGATTATTCCCTTTTCCTCTTCTCTAAGCTCAGTATTATGTTTACTTATTGCTGCTCTCCTGGGCTGTTTCCAGTTTTCCATGAGCATTCACTATTGATTGCTAATGGTGTGTTAACTTGGTGTATTGGATGTGTTTATGCCCTACCCTGTCCCTTGTCTGGATCTGATGATTTGCATATGTTTCAGGCTGTCTAGATTTTTCTCTACTTATATTTGTATTAATTCTAACAGGCTATTCTCCCTCTTTTTATTGATTCCCTTGTTGGATTCTTTTAAAAAGAGTTTATTTTCTTAGGCAACTGAGTTTTGATTAGTTACATCTCCCTCATCACTTGTTTCTATGTCCCAATCACTTTTCATTACTGAGTTCATGAAACCTTACTAATCCCTTCAACCTTTCTGGTAAAGAGTAACCTTTGCTTCTTTCCTACAAGCTTTCCTATTCTTTCTCTCTTCTCTCATATGTATGGTTCCTTCTTTTTCTAGTCCCAGTTTGGACCCTCAAACCTTTGTCTAGTGTTTTCTGAATCCATGTTCACTGCCTCTTCTTCTTTGAAGGCTTTTCAGAAGAAATCCTGTCTGTTTTGTCTTGCATGCTCCCCATCTCCCTTTGATGCTAATGGACTCCAATACTTTCTGAAAACTCCCGATAAATAACTCTTGAGTATTCTTGATTCTTTAAGATGTTTTCCTTGTAGCCTATTATAATTGCACCATATTGTGTTCTGTGAATTTTCTAACCTGTCTCTGCTAAACCCAGCTCTGTCATTGCCAATGCTATTAAGCTGACATTGATCTCACAGCTTTCTTTGATTTCTGTCTTTTGGTAAGAATTATATCCAACAAGGATTCTTTTTTCATTGGAACCCCTGTTTTCTACATCCTACAGCTGTACATGATTTAGGACTGTTTCAGTAATCTGTGTTTTGACATCTTCATAACAGAACATATAATCACTAAAGACATTCCTTAATGAACAGTATCAGAAAGTTTTGACTGTGCTAAAACTTGGTATGACATTTTTTCCATCATCATATACCATTGGTAGTCTGTAGAAAATGGGCTCTGTATGACAGCTGCATTCTGAATATGGATTTTTTAGAAGCTTTATCCATGTCTTTGACCTATGCTTTCTGTTCTGACTCTCTTTTTAAAAGGTCTCTTCTCAAATGTTTGCAGTCGTTTTGAGTAGAGCATTAAAAACCCTATCCAAGACTATGACCTTCTGGGTGCTGTAGCTAATTGCAAACAACTAGCTTCCATCCCCTCTTGCAAGCATTGCTGGAATGTTCAATCTTGCCCATTTTACCCCAGGTTCAGCATTTCTCTGAATTCAGCTATAAATTTTGCATTGACTGTGTATACTTGAAAACAGAGGGCCCATTTTCACATTAATAATAAATATATAAAGCGATACATATTCTCTAATTCCATCACCATCATCCACATGAAAATAATATTTTATGTGTACATGCCATCTCTCATATAACTATCTCACAAGTTGTTTAAAAGCATGGGTAAGTATTATTGTTCTTATTTTTTTAAAACGGAGACAATAGTATTGCAAGATAAAGCACAAAAACATTTCAGTAGGTACTCAAAGAACAGAATAAGACAGTTAACGAACAACCCACCTCTCCTGACTTCTACTTATATCTATTTTGCATTAATATGACCCATAGAAGATGTCAACTTCGCTGTTGCCCATTTATACCACTTAGTGTTTTAATATAGTCAGAAACAAACTATGTGCAGGGATGGACAAATATTAGATCTTTCAATTTAGTGGCCAAGCTGAATAATCAAGTAAAATATAATTTTGTATTAACACAAGATATAAATGTTTTATTTTGAATAGTAAAATAAAATATGGAATACAAATCCTGTTTTCTAAAGAAAATATTTTGATTCTGTTAAAAGAAAGTTTTGACTAGAAAAGAAAATTCTATTTAATATTCAGGTGACTTATTCAGTCATATATCATATCTCTTTTAATACCAAATTTAACCTCTAAAACAGTTTTTAAAAATAATATATTCCTAATAAATTTTTACTCAGATCTACTTGGGAGTTCCTGCTCTAAGTCAATGCTTCAGGGAGCAGGAATGTTCTTGTCCCTATTTTTCAGGGGAAGTTTTGAGAAACTATGAATTTAAACAACACACCTAAGATGGTGGTGTCAAATATTTTAGTTAAGCAATAGAGCCTCTGAAAGGCTTTCAAAAGCCATGTGTACCTCCTTCTACTGCACCATGAGATCAGAAACACGTGACGAAAAGGCAAGGGGCCACATCACACGGTGGGAACAAGTTAGGCCCAGGATGAGACGGGTGGAAGACTCTTCTCATACGTGTGTGCCTGTAGCATCGTGTGACCAGACCCTGGTGACAGAGGGACTTCTGCTCATTCGGATGAGAAGCTGTGGCAGGTGGGAGCAAAGTATGGTCCTGACCAACAAAGTGCTGATTTCACCCATTAGCTGTGGGTGAGGAGCCTCAAGAATGAGGTCCCAGAGATAGGAACCCAACATAGGTCATCAAATTCATTCTTCGGCTTTTCAGGAACTAGGTCGCACTTCTGGTCACCGCCCCCCATCTGAAGGTATGAGCTTTCAGGACATACAAACCTTAAAATCATGAGTGGTTCCATCATTCCAAGCTTCCACCTACCACTAATATTTGGTAGCTGTTCACTATCTTTCTACAGTTTGCTTCTCTTTCGTTTTATAAAGTTTTATGTGTTAACTTTTTGATGTTGTTCTTGTTGATGGCTCAGCTGTTAGCTCACCGCAGCATAGGCAGAGCTGTCACTTGAGGAGTGGGCACCATGTGGAGGGCATGGTGATGTCACTGTTGTGGTGACTTTAGTTGGGATATTGGTTAGTGAAATAAAAACTCAGTTACTTCCTTTGGGGTGATTGATCAATGTGTTTTCCTCATCTTTGCTCTTGTTGACTACAAGCTTGATGAAATCAGTCTTTCTGAAGGCAGCACAGTGGATTTGACAAATCCTGCAGAACTGCTGGAGCAGATCCCTGAGTTTGCTGAGGAGCTGATGGAGCCTGAAGATTGCTTCCCCGAAGGTAAGGGCCTGAATATTTCACTGCACTGTTGAGGCAAGAAACCTCCTCTTCTCTCGGTGAACATCTCTCCACCTTCACACCACGTTACTCTAGCTGCTTGGAGTAGTATGTCACTGGTTGCACTTCATTTCTTTTATGCTATAATGCTCTAAACACACTCAAAATCACTTCTTATCATTAGTCTTTTTATTTCCAAGGTGAGATACTCCAAAAGCATGCTCTAAGGGGATATGCAGCTTCTAAAGTGCTAGGCTTTTTTTCATTATAATTTGTGCCCTAAAGGGTCGGAGTTTTTTAAATGTTGATTTTTTGGCCAATGAAGATTTTTTCTTCCAATATGTGTACATGACCAAATTTGGTAGAGAACTGACCAGATCAGGATGTTTCTGTTACTTGTTACATACATGTATATAAGCAGTTAACAGAAACTGCCTGGAGAGTTCATGAGTTCCAGGGACTCTCTTCCATTTATTTTAAACAGTGTTAAGAGTAGCATGTCTGGTAACTTCCATCTGACCAGGGATGTGTTATGTAAAGGGTATTTTACTTAATTATTTTAGATAACAACAAATCACATTTACATAGCTGTTAATACTGAAATATGTCATCATTTTGTTATTTTTTTAACACCAGCCTTCTCCAAAACATAGGTTTAAAACCCAGCTACATTAGAAGATGTATTTTAAAGTAAATATATAAGGTAAATAACATCCCAAGTTATTTCTTCTCAGAGTTCTATGCCAAATAGTATCTTAGTCAGATTCCTCAATTCCCTTTAAATCTGGGTTAGGAAAAATAGGGTTAGCTGAATGTTAGTATATTCCCTTGAAAATTCGAGGATTATTATAAATAAAAACAAAGCTGCTCAGATGGGATCAGACAGATGATTTGCTGGGTATATGAATACCCCTGAAGTCAGCAGAAATGTGCATCTCTGTATCTGTGAGAAAGATGATTGAATGAGGTAAGGGAGCCCTGCAGGGCTTACAAATATCCCTAGAATTTAAACATTTTTTTGGCAGCTCTGCTTAAAAGCAGTAGCCAAAAATTAATGCAGTTGACGGAAGAAAGCATGGTGTAACTATTCTGGCCCGTACAATAACATTTAGAAATTAGATCTGGTGTTTTCATTCTTTTACAATATATTTCTTAATGAGGCTAGTGAGCAGCAATCTATGTTGTACACTGCAAAGCGAGAAATTATTCTAATTGCTTAAACAAGCCAGTGCTGTTAGACCGGTGCTAGTCAGATGCCAGTTTACAAATTCTGAAACTGTGGTTGGCCATGATCCCCTCCCAGTTTTTAAAAGAAATAGTGTGGGCATCACACAACCCATTACTTCATTCAGTGAACAGCCCTGATTCATCCCCAAAGCAGTAGCACTCTGTAATTTGCTCTGTCTTAAAATAAGAACTGCCCAAAAATCTTTCACACCAGTACCAACCCAGTTTGTCAGTTCTTCACTACTGTCAATGGGATGCAGGGAGCAAACTCTTCTAGATGGATCACTGGAAGCATTAACTTGGTTTTGAAGCCCACTTGTCATCCTGGCAGCAGAGACGTGTAGAAATTAAGGCATTGTGGGCTGAAACCCGAGCTGGGTTTCCACCCTGCTGGCTCCTGCTCCCTTCCCCCTGAGCATCCCTGCTCCTGCCTTTTGCCTTTTATTCCTCGTCTCTCCGAATTCCTCACCAGTCCCTGTTCAAGTCAGGGTGTTTTCCTCTTCTCCCGGAGAATGGCCAGCTGAGCCTTGAGCTCTGAATGGGAATTGAAGAGGGGTTTGCTCCCAGCTCTTGGCCCAGTGCAGGGTGTCCAGGGGCACTGGAGATGCAGTTGCAGGTGACACCCTCCTCCAACATATCCCCTCTGCTTTCCCATGTGTCACATATTCATGCAGATATTTCAGAGGCTACTGTGTAAGCTAAATGTGACCACATTCCTCATGGATTTGGCAAAAATACATAAACTTGATGTGAAGGTTCGCTCATAAAATTTCAGATCAAAGTGCCATAAACTGGAAGTCCAAATTAATTTGTTAACATTTGTATTTATTTATGTGGGGAAACAAAGTGTTTTCCCATAATATTCTCCTATTAAATGCCTTCTAATATTTTACCCAAACCTATCATTGCAACTAAAACTCATGCAGTTATCACTTCAGTCTAGCTAAAAAAAAAAAAAATCAAGACAACAAACAACAGTCTAGTTAGCTAGGACATGACAAGACTATAAGGTACTAAAATGGAATTATTGAAGGGCATGCATTGGGCAAGTTTATCTAGTGTTGCCTTTACTGGCTTGTAATAAAGAGGTACAACAATATTTGGTATATTTGGGAGAATGATCATCTAAAATTTTGAAATAAGGGGATTAGGTTAGATGAAGAGGAAGAGCGAGAGCGGAAGGGTTAAGTTCTTACCTCGTTAGCTCACCAGCAATCTAAATTCACACTATGACATTTCTAAACACATCCAGCATAGGTTATGTCCTGAACAAATATGTTCCAGATTCATCCCCCTTTTTCAGATAGCACAGGCAATGAAGATAATGCATGTTCTTGAAATAGTTGCTGAAAGTTTGCTGAGGTCACATTTTTCCAGTAGTTGGGTGGCCCAGATAAGCCATAGGTTATTTTTCTTGGGGAGACTGGTTAATTCGTTATCATCTCAAAATAACTTTGATTAGGGTCAACAGGGAATATTCCTGGGTTAGGAAATGTGAAGCCAAGGTAGGGTCACAGTTCTGGCAGCTAGCAAGTATTGCTGGGAAAAACCTGATAGAAATGGAGAGACCATTCTTGTTGCTAGCTGATGGGAAAGCAACATCTAGACAATGCCAGCTATTTGGGTATTTTTTCCTCCAGATGCCTTGCAACACTCCAGTCCTGTTACCTTCATTGGTATGCGTTCTCTGCATCAAAAATTGCTATCTGTTTGGACATTATCTTCTGTGTCTCATAGAAGGTCATCCAAAGAAAGCCCCCTGGCCCCAGCACGCTCCTCTCTCCCAGACCCTAATAGGAAAAAGTTTTCACCAAGCCCTTAAGCGTAATTCCCCGGACAGAGCCCGCTGGCAAAGGTTTCAAAGGAGTATCATCAGATGGTCATGCGAGAATGAGCTACCTTGCTCAACACACAGTTGATCGCAACTCGTGACACCAAGGACACCCAAAACCAGTTTTTCATGTGACCACAAAGGAGCAATTATCGCAGCTGGAAAATGCCATGTGTTAAAGTGAAGTTATTCTGATTAATGGTGGAATCTGCGTCAGGCCTTCCCCAACCACGGTTAGAGGCTGTTTAGAAATAAAAAAGTGAAAAGGAGCAAAAACAGACCGTTAAACTGAACAAATCTAAAGTGAGCTACAGGGACCACCACCAGATGATGTTTAAAAGCTAAGTAAAACCAAACCAAGCCCAATAAAACATGTTAATTTTCATCCTAGAAAAAAATCATGGAACAAACCCAAGTTTCAAAGTATCTCTTTCCTCTAGCTGTAATGCCTGAGAAACAGTGTATTTTTCCGTCAGGAGGGCATGCTAATATTTTGTTGTATATAATTTTCAGATATCATAAGACTCTTACCATCCTATTGCACATACAGAATTAAATTAAATCAGGTTGGACAGGACCTCTAGATTTCAACTTATCCACCCCCTCTCTCAAAGCAGAGCTGACATTGGTCATAGACCAGGTTGCCCACTGCCTTTGCTTCATGACATTATTTCACCCTTACTTGTAGTGACCTCTGAGAGGATATGTTTGAGGAGAATAGTATCAGATAAACAAGAAATGCATCCTTGTAAAGCCCTTGGAAAAGTAAAAACACCTGGCAGACTGTGCCTTTGTCGGATGCTTTCTTGGCAGTGTTGGGCTGTATTACACAAGAAAAGCCTCAGATCTCCACGTGTGTGTCAGGTACCGGAATGCTGGAGATAGTGATGGCAAATCTCTTCCATGTTAGCTCTAGAGCTGCGCAGTGTAAAAACCAGCCATGCATGCCAGTGGGCTGGTGGGGCCAGAAGAGGAGAAAGGGATTAAATAAGGAGGGTCTGCAGAAATCACGTTCCCTCCAGCACAGGCAGACATCTGGGGTCTTACAAAGGGACTGCAGCCAAGCTTGTTTTTTTGCTTGAGCATACGCAGCCAGCCAGACTGGTCATTGGAAATGCACCTTGGCAGATACGAATACCTGCCTGCTTGAGTTTATGCTGAGGAAGCTGTATTTTCTTTGTGTCAAACCAAGCAGTGCTGAAACCAGCATTCCAAGCTAAGCAAAATATTGTTTTGTTCTCAAAACAAATGTCCCAATAATTGGGAACTCCTGTGTAAAGATGGTAACAAGATTACTGCAGTTTGAACACAAGGTACCAGACTTTTTGGCTCACAGTATAGAAAAAATTAATTGGTTTTCTTGGTTTATTGAAGAGAATCAGCAGCCCAATCCATCCAAAACATATCTAATAATATTATGTAAATTTAAATGTATATATCGATGTGAACAAGCAGTGGATTTGTAAGGTCTTTACTCATGCACCTGAAATGAATAGGTTTGGCTGTCGTGCATGCAGGAGGAAGTTTTTGAAGTATAGCTTCCACATTTACAAAGAGATTTTTTTTCCAGTGCACCGAGGTAATGCAATCAGATCTAACAGCTCCATGATTATAATGCGCCAGGCTAGAAAATGTGAATGTGGAACCAAAGGAATATTTACACAAATGTATTGTAAATTAAATTCCTTCTGCCTTTGTTTTTCTGATAACTTGTTTATCATTGTGGCAGATGCTTAAGTAAGAGCTTTCTCTCTTACACCAGCAGTGGAGACTGGCTTAGGACACATTTTCATCTGCAGTTTGTGATTGTGCTATAGGACTGCCAAGTGACTGAAGGGAACAATTCCCTTGTTATGAAAAAAAAAAGCAAAAATAAATAATATGATGGTATAATGATGGATTTGGACAGGTTTCTTGGTAAATAGGTGTTTCATAAGAAATAGTATGTAATGTTCAAATATGAATTGTAAACAAATGCTGTTCCTGGACAAGTTGACAACTGATTCAGCTCGGTACAGCTTCACTGGTTTACCAGCAAATAACTCAACCCTTTGGGGGGACCTTTTCTGCTGTTCTGTGTTTCTGTTGAGCAGTAACCTACTACCCAAAAGACCATGGTGGAAATGAGTCAGTTTACTCCCAGAAAAGACGTAGTCCAACATGAATTATAATGGCAAAACTAAGTCCTGACTAAATCACAAGATGGTTGGCTTCTTCTGCACAACCCATTCCCTACTAGCATTGATTTCAGGGGGGATAGCACAAGTCTGTTAGACAAGGCAGTGTGAGTAATGCTGTTAAAAGAAATGCCGAAGGGTTTATTTCTGCTTTGACATTTGCTGCGTTAAAAGGTGTTAATGAATAGTCTTCTTCATGTGGATAAAGTAGCTTTTAAAATCTGAATCTGGGCCCTGCTGACCACCTTCCTCGTTATAAAGACAGCTGGAGTTATGATTGCTCAGACCCTCACCAGGTCATGCCTTACGCAGCTTGGAATGTTTTCAATATTTTGATGTCAGGAAAATGGAAAAAAAAACCCAACTTACTAGAATGCTGACCAAGGTCAGCTAAACTTTTTTTTTTGTTGGGTTATGTGAAGCTTCTAATTTATAATTTAAGATTGGGTCAAGGTCACCAGAACAGTAGACTACCAGTATTATGAGAGTCCAGAAAAACACATGCATGAAATAACAGTCAGTGAGGGAAATCAGAAAATTTGAAATGGAAATAGAACTTTACTAATTCTTTAAAAGACCTGTTTTGGTCAGTTTTCTTTCTTTTTTATTTTTTTTTTTTTTTTTGGTTTGATTTATCAGTAGTTAAAAATAGCATTTCATCTGAATTGCACCCATCATGATTATTCACTGAAGTACTACTTGACATTAGTAATTGTATCAGAATCTGGTCTAAACATTTCTGAATTGGGCCCAATCAAAAGCATGGCATTTAATAGCACTCTGATTTTAGGCTGACTCATCTGAGAAGCTATTTTTGATTTTTCAAGGTATTACTGTCAGTAACCAGGACTTTTTTTTCAGATTGGAATTGCATGAAAGCCATCAAAGATCATTAAAAAAAAAAAAAAAAATTAGTGGTCCTAGGTGGCTTTCTGTCTTTAAAAATTCCTCTCTGTACCTGTAGATTATCAGATGGAAGTTGACTGAATCAGCAATAGCTGTTTTTACCATTTTGTGAGTATATTCCATCACAGAGTGACTTTGGAACTCACTGTGCCATGCTCATTAGTATTTAATTTGAAGGTGTTCCCCTAATTTTAGCTGTGCCTGGGCTCAGGTAATCATATAGGCTCCCTGTGTAGTGGAAAGACAGAGACAGACTCCTCCAGGGAATGATTCATCCAATTGTCTTGCAGTGGGTAAAACTGCTTCCTGGAAGATCTTAACCTTTTACAGTGGTACTTACAGAGCATTTCTACTCTGTAATATGACAGAGCATGCCATGCCTGTTACTAGCTGAGCTGAGGCATTCATCTAACAGACTAAAAAGCCAAGTATCCATCTAGGAAGTAACTTAGGAGAAAAGAGGGGAAACTTTCTGGACAAATGTTATAAGTCAGAAAAAATATTATTTTTTTCCAAGTTGAAACTGCTTATGGAAAAAAAGGTAGGCTTGTGGAAAGTTTATTCTGCTAGAAACAGAGGTTACTTTCAGTACAAAGGGGGATTTCTGCTTAACTTAAGACATCCACACTTACATAGCGAACAACCTGCTCATTAGTCTGTTCACTTGATGAATGAGGGATCTGAGCCCAAGTCTTTGGTTTTCCTGATCATGCGTTACCATCTATGAGGCGTATACTGGTTTTAGCAAAAAGTAGTGACTAATATGATATCCTTTTATTCCTTAAGATGATCTTTGATGTTTAGGACTGAAGTGCTTAGAAGGATAAAACTCGCCTTTGCTGGAGTGGTACCTGACTTACAAAGAGGTAGAGAGCTGGTTCTTACATTTTTATCTTCTCCTAGCATTATGACCTTCTCAAATTGTTTGATTAATTTAGCGTATTTCAACTGAGCCCAGAATCTTTCTCAATTTCAGACTACAATAGTAAACTGGGAACTGGTGTGGGTCTGTGTGATGCAGGTTTTCAGAGGACACGTAGTTACTTGCATCACTGTCCCATTACCTTTGCATAAATGGTTTGTTGTCCTGTTAGTCCCATATCAAAACCTCATACAACCAAGAACCTATACATAACCAAAATCTCAGAAATGTGATGGAAAGGGGAGATCAGGGAGTGGTTCATGTATGAAACATCCTACAATTCTGCTTCTCCATAACAGGTGTCTGGAATAATTAAAACTTACAGAAAATGCCAGGAGGACCACCACAAATTTAGCAGCTCTGTTCCTCCTGGCAGAGCCTGCTGCCAGCACAGCCCCACTTCCAGCTGATTGGGAATCCTGGCATCCCAGGAGTTGCACTTGATCTCTATCACATGCGAGCTCAAGTGCCTCAGTTATGCCACCTTGAATTAGCAGCATCTGCTGTCTGCATAACCTTGGCACTCACCCTCTTTCCTTCCCAGCTTCCTTGCCTAAACATTATTTCTACTTGCAATAACATTGCATTACATCACCATACTGAGATGTGTCCTCCCTTGTCACTTCTGAGCAGTTGTTGTATGCTTCAGACATGTTAGTGACCCTGGCCACATTTCAGCTATGGAAGCAGTTGGCCTGTGGGTTTGTTTATTTTTTTCTCTTGATGGGATTGATAAAGCTCCATAGCCAAATTTCTTTCTATAATTTAATGGATTAAATGTCGGGTAAAAAACTTGCTTTTTGAAAATAAAGTAGTTTTTGAGGGTCATTCTCATCAACAAATCTTGTGAAATCTTAGTTGTGAAATTCGAGTTGTTGTGAAATTATCTGACAAAAATCTGAATGGCCAGCCTGGAAAATGACAAATCCTGGCTACCAGGGTGTCCTCTCACACAATTTTATGTTCTTACCCAGCAGAAGGCAAGGTATATGGTGTTTTTTAAAATGGGAGAGATGGATCTGTCCACTACCAATGACAATATCCTTTTACTGTTACAAATAAATGTTGCTAAAGAAACTAAAAATGGTCATGGTTTTGCCTGTGAGAAATCCTTGTGTGGTCCCCATTACAACCACAGCGTTCAACTATCACAGTATTTGTCATTAAAGTCAGAAACTGCTATGAAACATCAGTGGGCAACCTGCTGTGGACTGGATATCTGAATTTCTGCTGATAACAAAGGGGATTTAACTGCCTAAATATAGTTCTAAAGTGGTTCTAATGCTTGTTTAAGCTCGTGAGAGTCCAAGAAATCAAAATCTGCTCCTGCTTTTCTGTCTGGGTCTCTTCAGCACATTGGTCCCATATGCAATGTAGCACCTCCTCCCCTCATCTCCCTTTCATCAAATTGCCACTTCTAATCAGTAATTCTAGTGGTATCGTAGTACCAAGAAAATATCTTTCTTCCATTCAAAAGAATGTGGAAGCTATTGGTAATACCCTGCTAGAGTCATTACTCCTGATCTGGGGTGCTGCAGGAGCTCAGCTAACACAGTGTGATTGACCCAGGGCACTAGTGACTCATGGCCAACATATTCTGTATCATAAAAATCATTAGGAGAAATCACTGGGGCACATTTTAAATGATTTTGAATGTTTTTTAATAGAGGAGTGAGAGGGGGAAACAGAAGGCAGAGCAGAAGAGGTTGGTGAGAAAAACAAGGGAGGAAAGACTACATGCAGCAGCTTTATTGTTGGAAGAAATCTTGTTTAGCACCTCCTTACTGCAGATTTAAGAATTCAGTGGGGTTTTTTAACAATTGTTTTGTTTTCGTTTTGCTCCTTTTCAGTTTGTGTGCGATTCTTCCCGTGCTGTTCAGTGGACATCACAAAATTTCCAGGCAAAATTTGGTGGAGGCTGCGGAAAACCTGCTACAGAATCGTCGAACACAACTGGTTTGAAACTTTCATCATATTCATGATCCTGCTGAGCAGTGGAGCTCTGGTAAATGTAACAGGATTTTCTAGCTGCTTGAAAGTGGACATGGGTCTCAGAGAAGGTGTTCTCCAGTCTCTAAGACCTGATGAGCTCTTATTGATCATTGCTCAAAGCAAAGCAAGTTTGGGGCTAAAACATGTCTTCAGCTTTTCTGATTTCATCTGACTTTACCATATGGTGGGAATCTTTTTTCTGTTACAACATAAAATTATGATGTGATCCTTAAGGAAGTCTTTGTGAGGAAGTATCCCAGAGTTACTACTTCATCAACCCATAACTGCTCCATGGTAGTTCCCATCTGGAGGCTTGTATTTTGCTCCAGGGACATTTTTTTTTTTTTTTTTTTTTGCACACTTTGTAACCAGCAAAAAAAAATCATAAAAGATGCAGGGGGCAGTGAATTAGTGCTACCCATGGAGCTCGTGGGCTCCTGTCACGTTTTGAATACATCTTAGCTCAAACCACTGCACCTTCCCTGCACAGATAGCTCCTGTTTGCATCCAAATTAATTCGTATGTATGGAGGCTGGCTGGTCAATGCCCAGGACTCTGATAAGGGATCCTCTCCTCCTGAGATCCCACTGTGAACTGGGATTATTCCCTCTGTATTATCAGCCCTGGGCTCTTCGTAGCAATGGCAACATATATTTCTGTTGTTTATTTACATACCAGGAATGTCACTGAAGTTGGTGGGATTTCTCCCAGGTTTTCATCCAGGTGTAGAGCAAAGGGATATATCAAAAGATTTCCAGATTTTGATCTAGTGGTCACTGCTCTTCTCCATGGCAGAGTAAGAAATACACCTACTAAATTTGCAGGCAGTGCCATGTTTGGACAGGCTATCCATATATTTCTGGAGGTCAGGATTAACTTCAGCCAAACAGATGAATGTGCCTTAACTAGTAAGAGAAACATCATATTAGAAAGTTGCCTGCTTCACTTCATCAGGAATAATCATGGACAGAAAGGCATGATGTGGGATGATTGGTAAGGTAGCAGATTTACTAAAACAACCTGGAGAGAGAACAAACAGGATAAACTACATTCCAGCACTGCACAAAAGCCAAACACCCCACTGGGCTGTATGTATAAGCGTGTTCTTCCACTCCAGTTGGCATCAAGGAGGCCTCAGCTGGAGCACTGGCTTCAGGTCTGGGCACTGCACTTTGGGAAAGACGTGAGCTAATTGAAGAAACTGTAGATGAGAGTAACGTGAATTATCAGTGGCCTAAAAAAAGAGGAAAACACAGAAGTACTGGGTTTATGTAGCTTAAAGAAAGTCTCTGCAGGGACACAAGAAGGTGGAAATACATAAACGTTAATACAAAAAGGAAAGAAATGGACTGTTCTCCAGGTCCACCAAGGATGGGCTGAAATTTCACTGAAGGGATTTTATTTTGTTATGAAAAGTAACAGGCTGAAAAACTTGGATAAATAGTAGGCTGCTAAAAATTGTCATAGCTTTGCTGAAATCAATGGAGTCTGACAGTTTTTGTACCAGCTTGAGAATCAGCATGTTAATTTTTTAACACATTTTAAAGGGGGCATGTCGTTTGCTATAATACACTGTAGATGAATACACTTCCTTACATATGTAATTAAAAGTGCCTTAGCTACTGAACACTGCAATATGAATCTCATTTAATTTTCATTGCATGCATTCATTTACTTTTTGCGATTTTCAATTTAGCCAGTGCATTTCTGTATAAGGGCAAATTATGCTGCATTTTCTCACATATCAGCACTGCTTCAGTATTTGGACTGGAGATATTGGAGGCAACACACAATATTTTTCTTCTGTTATTCTGGTGTGAGCTCTTCCAAAAAGTGAGCTCATCTGGTTGCATCCCTGGGACATGCTAAGTTCTTAAGGGAGTTTAAAAGCCAGGATATATTTGCGTGTGGTAATTAAACTATCAGAACATATCTATACCTTACTGCAAAAGGTCCAAAACCCCTTCTTAGGCACTTAAGCCATAAACACCCAAACTGAGAGCCTGTGTTTTAATAGTAATTGTAGTTAATATTGCAGGTATCCTGTTTAACTCTTTTTTAACACACAAAGAAAAACACAAGAAATAACCCTTAATGATGTTTTATATTGCAAAGATTTCATCTGTTGTCACTGTGAAAAAATGCAAACCACAGAGTTTTGTCATTTGGATAATATCCATAGCTCGTGCAGAAGTACAGTGCACCTGAGGCATTTAGGTAACATATTTTTCATCCCTTATTAAGCTGCTTCCTGACTCACAGAGTGATTTTAGTAGACAAAACACAATGTACTTTTTGACAAGCTAGTAGAAAATAGGAAGAGCAAAGGAGGAAGAGGAGGAAATAACTTTAAATAGTTTGTTGTTAGTTTTGCAGTAATTGCAAAGTACAGCAAGTCATCTGACAAAGTGAGTGAGACCCTACAAGAAGTGATAAACTCCAGTCTCTCTGTGTATTGTTTTCTGTGGCTTTCTCCAACAGCTCTTCCACACCCTTGAAACACCTTTTTTGCAGGCAAGATAGGAGACCGATTTGCAGTGAAAACGTCACCCCAAAGTGTGGGGACAAATGGACAAGCTTTGACACAGGCTGCCAAAGCTTTCTTGTCAGTTTAATCATTGTTCCCTGGCCCTGGAAAGAGCAGTGTGGCTGCTTGAGTGACAAGTAACACGCTTCTTGTTTCTCCACCCCTGGGTGTTTGCTAACTTTTTGAAGTTCCTCAGAAAGTAGCTACAGATCTTTCAGTATGTAAATGCAGATAATTAAGATGATTAGCACAGACCCCGTCAATTTCTTACTGCCAAGTGCTCTGTGTCACACGATGGGACAAATGTAATATATCAAAGCTTGGGTTGTGCAGGTTACAGGGACATGGGAGCAGCTTGTGTAGCAACAGTAACTGGAGCAGCTGGGGAAGCAGACCATAACCACTGCTCGACTGAGAAGCCCCAAAACAGGCTGTATATATATGCAACCCTGACACTAGGATCCTGCATTTTATTTGATGTACATTATAAAGTGAAAGCTAAATTATTGGGCAACTTTATTTTATTTTAGTAGGCATATTGTTCTATATTGTAAATATTTTAAAGGGGTTATTAAGTTGCATGTATTTGATACAGATACTGAAAGTCCTTTGAGAATGCCCCGAATAAGATCAGTTAGAGAGACAGATGAGATGGGTAGATAGATACCTTGACCTTTAAAACATAATTGTCCTGTTAAGTGAATAATAATGAGCATTTCTTGAGGCAGATAACTGTAGCTACCTGAAATGTGGTGGCTGAACAGAAGCCAGGGAAGTCTTGTACTCTATAACACAGGCAGGTTAATAACCCAATTTGTCATCATTAGCAATAAAACTTATTTGACTAATCATATGGGCTGGATTCCATCCCCTAAAGACAGGCATCCCATGCCCTGGGACACCTGAGGTGACCCAATACCAGTGGCACAGCCAACGGGAGCTGAGGCAGGATGCCCTCAGGCAGCTTGGGGTGGCATCCTGCTCACAGATTCACATTACCAAATTTAGGGTGCTTAAGTTCTTCTTATGCTCAGAGGACATCTAGTCAATACAGCCAGTAGAGGCTGGAGAGAGATAGCTAATCATGTGTCCATTCTAAGGGAAAGCTGAACAGATCTATTAGGTTAGGGTCAGTCCTATTTGTGTCTGTGCACTCTTTCTGATGGTAACATTAAAATAAATCAGAAATCACAGACAGTACATGATATCACATCAAATACTACTACAGGCTTGCAGTGCAGCACTGATGCTTTCCAACACAGCTTAGAAGTTTTTAATCAATCTTTTTTACTTCCAGGCTTTTGAAGATATTTACCTTGATGATCGAAAAAACATAAAACCCATGCTGGAATATGCTGACAAAATATTCACTTACATCTTTGTCTTGGAAATGCTCCTGAAATGGGTGGCTTATGGCTTCAAGAAGTATTTCACCAATGCCTGGTGCTGGCTTGACTTCCTTATTGTAGACGTAAGTATCGTTTTGGAAATACAATGCTTCTTGTTTTGGATCTTATAATGCATAAGAACAGGCTGTTAAGTCTGATAGCTCTGCATTTGCAAAATGACAGCTGTCACTCTGGTGCTGAGCAACAACCCTAGGCGAAGCTCAAAGGAGGTCTTGATAAGTAACTGCATCCCCAGGAATCAGCGTGTCAGAGCCGAGACCACTTTGTGTCACTACGTAGAGGTGTCACCCTGCTAATCTGAGTCACATTCCCTTCCTGCCCTAGGAACTCACTCTTTCTTTTAACATTTAACATCTCGTTCCACACTCCCGGCTGGCACAAGGTCCGGTTACCTCCAACTGCTCCGCACATGACCTCAACACACAAGTCTTTCAGCAGATTAGAGAAGCTGTCCTTGGCGTAGTTTCCCGATGAGGCTGCCAGCAGCGAGTAACAGTATGTTCAGTACTGTCTCTCAGGTATTTCCCAGTGAAGGAGTCCAGAAAAAGGTGTGAATAGTCCTCTTGTCAAAGTGATTTCACTATTACAAAACCTCACAGAATACTCCAGATCCTTGAAATATCGCAATTCTTTGTTCTCCTGCAGGGGTAATCCTTTAAAGCAGTAGTAGTTGAACAAAAGAGAGTTTATGCCCCAGGAGCGTTGCTAGTACCAGGCATGTCCCCACAGAAGTTTCATGTTGCCTGGATGCAGGATCTGCCAAATTCAGGAAAAGACAGCAACACCACATCCTCCAGATGAGGTTTAACATTTCATCACTGCGTATCAATAAGGAGGCAATTATCTCCCTGAGGACATTTCGTATTAGCTTGAGGTATTAATGCGGAAGGCTGGCAGAGCTCTGCCATGACTGTGTAACTTATTAAACTTTTGATAAATTATTTTTCCCTATTTTACATCTGAACCTTGACTCAGGGGAGAACTGCACTTTCTTTGGTCCCAGCCCAGGAAAGCACTTCAATGGGACGATTTACTTGTTTGAAGTTATGGACATGTCTAAGTGCACTGCTGGATCAGAGCCTTTGGAAGCTTCTCCAGAGCTTTAATAAATTGATTTATGAAAAGGAAGTTCTTTACATAAACTGTAGGTCATAAATTCCTCTTTGTATACATGCTTGGAAACCTCTTAAAGGGAAGGCACTCATTTTTCACAGTTTAACTTCAATAGAAGAGGAAGGCCTGGTTTAATTATCTAACCACAAAATTGGAAACCATCAGTTCCTAAGTCGTAGCCCAGCCCTGAAAACTGTTCTTATTGTGGTTTAGGTCGAATGACATCAGTTTTCTTTCCTGATTTCTCGATCTGTAAAATGGGACTAATAAGGCTCACCTAAAGTATTATATGAGCTTCCAGGAATTTGTTATTGAAGCTATTGTTTTAATGAGCTTCTGAAGACTAGAAGGGCTAGATGAGGACTTAATATTGTCACAACTATAAGTAGGGGTCTTCTTGATGAGTTTGCATGATGAATTCACGGAAACAATTTGGAGCTCTGCTGCATCATTAACAATTTGAGATCAGTTACATGCTTGTTAGAAATACATACTTTGTAGCATGACATCTAATTAATCCCATAGAGAATAAAACAAAAACTAAGCTAAATTCTGTCCTCCATGATAAAAACCCCCTTGGAACAGGGGCTACACAAGAATGCAAAGTCAGTATGTAACCCCAAAATTTAGCTACGTGTTTGCTTTTTAATGGTGGGGTTTGTGATTATAACAACAGATTGCAGAGGCAGCCACAGGTGGTCTGGGGAAAGAGGCTTCACCTCCCCAGCCGCACATCCAGAGCACATATGGCATGAAACAGTGCTATGGGGGAAGGGGGACAACAGGCCCACGGGTCTCCCCTTATCCCCAGAAAATCCACCCCAGAGCCTTATTACTGACCCAGAGTTTTATATTCTCTTAGTCCACTTTTGAAGGTTATTTTTGCAGGCTCCCAATCTAACCAAAAGGTTGTTCTACCCTTGAGCTGTTTTAGTTATTGATTGACTCTAGGAAATTTCTTGTCCTTTAGTGTTCTTAATGAATAAAGTTTTTCCCCATGCCCCATTCTTTTCTTCAAAGTCATTTTCCAATGCAGATTATGAGAACCTAGTACTATATTTTTAGCGGATTTAACAGATGCTCTTCTCCTACCCTATTGCTCACACACCCTGCCACTCTGAATTGGCAGAGTAACATGCTATCTTTTTTCCAGCACACTTTTTACTTTCATTTACATTTTCTTTCTGGTCCTTTGAGAACCAAATCATTGCAACTGAGCTGCAGAAGGGAGTGAATGGGTGAATTAGCTGCTCCAAAAGAAACAGATGAACCACTTGTCTGATTTTCTCAAATTTATTTGTTTAAAATTATTCACTTAAAAATTCCTGATCTGCAAATTATTCATTAGCAGTTTGGTATCAGTATTCAAAATTCAAGCTGCGATGGTTGATTTTTCATTGGACATGTGAAACCATCTATCATCTGTGTTTTCTCATTGTACAAATGCAACTCAGAATCCTTTTTCTGATGTGAATAATTCATAAAACCAGCTCAAATTTTGCAAGTATTCACTATTTCTAAATGGGAAGTGAACCCAGAGGGGGTATAAACATATTGCTGCTGAAATTTTTTTTTTTTTTTTTTTTTTTTTGTACTTACCCTGCCCTGTGAAAGAGCTTTAACACTGATTTGGGCCAGTGGAACAGCAAAGGCTCCATCTGACAATTGTGGATTACTAAAGAAAATTTTGTATTGCAAAGCCTGAGCATCAAAACATGCAGTAATCCACAAACTGAGAGCTATTTTTGCTGGATGTAGAATCCCTAAAGGATGATCTCTGATAATGGGCTTCTCTGCATCTCAAAGAAGCGTGCTAGTGTAGCAAAACCATAAGAGAGTGCTTTTAAATACATTGCAATACAGTAAAGTCCTATCAACAGCACCACAACAGATTTCTTTGGGAGGAAGGGAGAAAGGAGCAATCAGACCACAAAATACAGGCTCATTTCAACTTAGGGCATCTGGGAAAGATGCCTTAGATATCTACTGAAATTTGGATATACTGAACAAACAGCATTAATGTACATATGTACATGTTACCTCCCTGCAAATAACAAGTATACTGCTAAAAATAACCCCCCTTCTACACTGCAAATATAGCCTCTCTGTGCTCATGAACTGGAGTGGTGGGCACTCATTCCACAGCTCTTTTCAAATGAGGGAAAAGCAGAGACTGTAGTATATCTGAAGCGTAGACAGACATTGATATCACCATCAGGAATGGCATTTATGCACAATCCTCTTTACTAGGATGCACAGGCAAATATTTTCACAAAGAATAGATATTTTCCAAGCATTCATGCAATCAAAACCTCTTTGTACAAAGCAGATTAAACAAGAAGTCTAAACTTGGCCAGAGATGGAGGCACATGGCATTGAGAATGAATGTTTATGAAAACTGCTCTCATCCAGGCATGCCCTGCAACAGGCAGAGAGTGTTGGGGTTTGAAACAAGGGACAGATAAACTCCACCAGCTGTGGATGTTGCTGTCATAATTGATGTTCCTTTCAATTGTTTCCTCTGACCTATAAATATTATCTTGAGCTTATCTAGTCTGAGCTTCAGCCAATTAATTCAGAGCTATGTCCCAGTCTCTGCTGACAGCGGATGGATTATTCCCCTGCAGTGGTCAGTTTGGGAAAGGCATCAGTCTGGAGCTTAGCATCATTCAAAGACTGGAAGTGTTGCAGTCAGCAGCTTCTTTGCTAGCTGATCACGCATTGAAGGCAGAGAGGAGAGACCGTACCCTACAGAAGCTGTCATGAGAAAGGTTTCAGGAAAGGGATGTAAAGTCTCTAACTCATTAGTAAGAATACTCAGCCAAGTTTCATTGCCTGTGGCATACACAGAAAAATCCTCTTAAACGGGCACTAATGTAATCTGTCTACAAAAGTCCATTATCACAAATCCATCATCTCCATTGCAGCTTTTGGGTTCAATTTAATTGACCAAAAGTTAGTCCCAATCCAGGCTTAAAAGAAACCCTGATTATCATTTAGTGATTTTGGAGATGAGGGGGGATGACAGTTTCTCCACCATTTCTTTCTAAGATTATCCCATCTTTCAAGATTTGATACTTGGGAAAAGCTATTTTCTTAAGCAACTGCATTTTTAGAAATGCTGTGTCGAAAACTCCTTCCCCGTCAGCCATCTCCAGCAACAGGTCCTAACACTACGTCTTGTGGTGGGGAGGGGAAGATCATCTCTAGTTCTCAGTTTTTTCCCTGATGCCCCACCAGTTTCTCTCCAGCTGCATCACCTTGGAGAAAGATTTCTCCTTCCAACCCTTTTCCCAGAGAGCCTGCTCTGCTGCTGTGGAGGCACGGGCTCTCAACAGCTTTAAGCAGTATTTCTGTCTGCAAAGTAGTTCAAGCAAGGCTCAGAAATGGATTTGGAGGCTAGATATCTCAAATTTGTTATTCAACAAGTCCAACAGGCATGATTTTGTAGATGCTTTTATGGAAGTAAAATAATATGCACGTTTCACAGCCCCCCATATCTTTTGTGAATGGTTATAACACAGCATTTTTCTGGTGTTTGCATGGAGCTGCTGAGTTTGTACCTAGAAATCTGTATTCCCCGTTGAGCAGCTCTCCAAATTTCCAATTTGCTGCCAAATTTCCTATTTGTTTGAGAACTGCTCATGGATGTTCAGTTACTAAATGCACCATCATTTTCACTGAATGCTTAAAAAATACAGATATTACATTTTCCAAGATAGCTTCCTGGAAAACACTTGCTCTAAGATTTCTACTTTGGATACTTCACTGCTAGACGAGTTGAGAGACAACTAGTAATCTTTGAATTTGAGATGAACAATTTAAAACAGTCTTTCTATCCCTAGTTAAAAACTGAAATGAATTAAATTATGCCCTTGTGTTGGATTGTCTTTAAGTGACAATTAAAAACTTGCTGTGTGAAGTAAATATTGATGGCTTATGATTACTTTAATTGTTTTTTCCATCTGTATTCCCTGTTGATTAGCAAGGTGATTTCTGTTTGCTTTACCAGTAATTACACAATCTGCTGTAATGAGTTGTTCTCAAACAGCACTGAAATCCAATTTATATTCTTGGGAAATTATCCTAGAAGGATGTGAATTTCATCTAGTTTCTGTTCAGAAAGGCACTCAGGAACAGAATGACAAAAATACAGCTGCGTTAAAGTAAAAATAATATAGCTTGTCACATGGAGAAGCATCTTAAAAGTGAGTTTAGTGCTCTCTGAGAGTTACCAAAAATCCATGGGTTACAATAGGGTACTATTACTTCCAAGTTCATTTTTTGACTAGTTTTTTTTCTAGTTCCTCAAAGCAATTGCTCACGTAAGATTTTTCAAGATGTCTCAGTGCACATTCTTCTGGGCCTCTGCTGATGGCAAAAATCTCCCAGATAACTAATAAGAAAGAGAATCCCTCTTCAGAAGCCAGGGAAGCTGATTTTGAAGGAAAAAAAAAAAAAAAAAAAAAAAAAAAAAGAGAGAGAAAAAATGCTGGTTTACTACATATTGGCTATTTCAGGATAAGTGAAAAAAAAATTTCCACATGAAGATGAGATAAGTGGTTTTGATGTGTGTTAGCAGGTCAGCCGATGCTGTAAATCTCCCTTCTGTCTCCTCACATTTTATCTCAACATAACACATGCAAAAACATCCAAATGTCTTGTCTTATCTTGGTTTGCACCTCATGTTAGTTACCACATAGATGCTAAAAGGAGAGCAACAGGACTTTGCCAAGTGGAAGCACAAGCTTGGTTTCAGACAAAGCACAGCTGGACAAAGCACACTGCAGCTGGAGGAAAAGGGACAGTCATCGAAGGTGAGGAGAAAAGTCCAGCAGTAAGAACAGCTCCACTGCCTACCTACACCTTGCAAAATGGTTGTAATGTGAAGAATTACTGCAATTACTGAAGAATTTCAATTACTGGGGGAGAATTTCAACTTTTGAAAGTGGTGTAAAAAACCCATCTCAACTCAGATTATACTCAACTAGGTTTACCAATCGTATTTATTTCTTGAAGTTATTTAAAGATGGAGCACATTTCAATGTCCTTTTTTAGAAGAATATGCTTAAAAAGAAAATAATGAATAAAATCCTGGAGCTCTTGCATGCAGCTCTCTTGGCCCCTTCCATTACTGTGAGTGTAGCAGCCAAATTCCTTATACAGTGATGTTCTCCCTTGCACGGAGGAACAGAGCTGGAAGGGACTGTAGACTGCGTTTAACAGCCCAGAGTCCCACACCCTCTGCAGGGACAGAGGAGGGTTGTCCTACAGTTCCTCTCCCTGATGACCAGCACCTTTGCAACCCCAACTGTTGCAGGCTGGGAAACATCTTCCCACCACCCTTGGGGCTCCATCCAGGATGGTCAGGCACAGCTCAAGAGACTGGCACCAGTAGGAGGGAGAAGGAAGAAACGAAGGGAGAGAAGCAGACTGCAGAGGGGTCAGGGATTCTTTATCAGGGGGAAGAGAGATCAAAGGAATTGGGATGAAACTTGAAAGCTGTTCCCCAGTGGTGTAGAGACTTTGTGGTGGCCTCCTACCCTGGTATGACTGGCTTTGGGGTGTTTTGTGCAAAGACAGTTGAAGATAATTCCTACTTGTAGTATGTACTCCTACTTGTACCATCATCCTTTCTGGCAGAAATTGGGGATCCTATAATTCTTCAGAGTCCCTCTCCATCCTAGCATATTCAATACAATAACAGGATCAATCAGGTTCAACAATCCAACTAAACAGAGATTATTTTCAAGTTAAAACTGTCATATTACTCACATCAACTTGGTATTTTTCATATTGATTTGGAATATCTGGGTAAATAAATGGTTTAGGTCATCAAGCAAATCCGGAACAGCATCTTGTGGAACCTTGAAGAAACAGGCCAAACAGATTTTTCCTCTTCTCTTTTTCCCTTTTTTTTTTTTTTTTTTTTTTTTTTTTTTGATCCTAATCCTGCCCAGAAATAAGCATGCCTTCAGCTCAGAACCTCAACTCCCACCAGCTGGGATAGAAATGCAGCACAGTTGATGGGGCTGAGCCCCCAGGGCAATGTTCTCTCAGTAATCACTATGCACACCCCTGGCATTGTAATGTTATCTTCAAATAATAAATAATAATCAAGCATATTCCCATCTACTTCTGACAACAACATTCAGCATCAAGAAGGTACCCTGGGATGAATTGTGCAGTGGTTTTGGAGATCTTTTAAGAGGAGAATAACTTTTCTCTTCAGCTGCCCTAAATCAAGGCGGTCTCGACATGGCATCTGGATGAGAAGCAGAATGTAGTCAATGATGAAGAAAGTCTTTTCCTCTAAATCCCAACAGAAATAACAGACTTTTCAAGGCAGCTCCACCCGCACGGGCACCACTGCTGCACCAAGGAGAAAGGCTTTGGGTCTTAGCAAAGGTTTGGCTGATCAAGGAGTATCGCATGGTCCCCAAAAGTCACAGAAATCCCTCTGCAATCCCTACCCAGTGCTTATAACTGGGACCTGAAGGTCTGACAAAGGTGTCTGTTTGCAATGAAAAGGTGATTTGAGACAAGCAGAAAATCCATTTGGAGAGGGTGGGGTGGGAAAACTGCAAGTCAGTAAGTCAGTTTGATGTCTCAGTGGATGTAAACTTGCAGCAGCAGGTCGTTCAACTCACCTTCAAAAATTAGCTGAGGTTTAATTCTTGATTTTCAGCCATCTGCCTTGGGAATTGACTGGAGTTGTTAGAAAAGCCTGAGCAGGTGTATAGGAGGTGACAGATTAAGAGAACAGTGAGATGTAAAGAGGCTCTTCTGGAAACCACCAGGAAGCAATTAGGATGCAGGAATGGTTTATTTAAAAGCATTTAAACCAACAGGAGTGGCACATGCTGTTTGCAACAAGGCTGCCCTCTGAAAAGGAAACATTGCCTTGAAAAGCATGGACATGAGGACCAGGAAACAAGCTGAGAAGCTGGAATATTAACAGAGTGTCACAGCCTTAGTTTGTGTAGTAAATGGGGAAACAAAAAAAAATAAAAAAGGAAAAGGCGTTGAGAAAAAAAAAAAAAAAAAGATGAGATGATGTAAAAACCTTTTTTAATCTGAGTTATAAGAAGTAGTGTTGAGCTTTCCAAGAGATAATTTTTGTTTATAATTAATCTAGACGCTCATGTAGCTCATCATATTTTCATATTTATAATACAGGAGAGCACTCCACAAGCAGCAATGAACTCTGCTGCCAGTGAGGGAAGCTGTTCATTAGCTCATTTGCAGACACAGTTTCATCTCCATGCCATAGACTAACTCCAGAGCAGCCCTAAGGAGTTCATAGTCTTTACCTGAATGTGAGGGTTGTGATTCAAGGAAACAGGTAGCAGAGGTTGGAATTTAGTTTAGGTCAGCTTAGTCTCTCTCTAGTGTCCTAATTTTAAGACTTTTCTGTAACTTTATGCCCTTTATTCATAACATGCAATTTCTGAATTGACAGGTGCAACCATAGAGTTAGGCATCTATATAGCAGAAAATGCAATGTCAGAGTAAAAGGTTAAAGTGATATTTTTAAAAAGTAAGGTGATAATAAAAGTCTGCTCAGAAATGGTAGATGCTAAAGAGAATGACACTCATTACAAGCCTGTTTCTCCCAACAGTGTTTCAGAGTGGCAATTAGAAATTCTATGTATTTTGATTAGCAAATTCTCCTTTCCCTGTAGTTTTTCCAGTTTGCATTTGGGGTGCAGACCTAATTTTCTTCCTTTTCAAATCAAACGGAACAACTTGGGACTGCAGGCCTCGCTCTTAAAGACACTGGGCTGCTGCTCAGGCTGTGAAGATATCTTTGGGTATCCTTGGCAGCAATGGACAGGAGAAACCAGACTGCATTGAAAAGAGGCACCCAAAGTAATCCAAGATCTCTTTCTTCTACTTTTTTTTTTTTTTTTTTTTTTTTTTTTAAGAAAGCACAATTAGAGAGTCAGAGACAGGTGTTCCTGGGGCACACAAAAAGCTATTTGAAAGCACTGGGGGCCTGCATTAGCTGAAACTGCTTATTTAAATAAGTGGCCAGAGCTTTCAACTCAGCTGCTATGTTCCCTTTCAGATGTCCTTTCTTTCCCCGCTCCCTCCCCTTTAATTTGAACAAGCAGGTTAATTTGATGAAATCCCTAGCTGCATAAAACATATGCTGTTGCCCAAATCAGGAAGGAGGTCTCCTCTTCCCTCTGAGACAGCAGCTTGCAGGGTATTGCTCACAGCCGTGTGCTGCAGCAGGCAGACATTTAGTAGAGATTTTTGTTGTTCTCATGGGTTTTAGGATTTATATGATCAGCCAAGCAGGATTTTTACTGTTGTTTGGGCAGAACTCCTTGTTCCCTGGGCTCTGCGATTAATTAATCTCAGTGGTGATCTGGGGTTAATTCAAAAATGCAGTCTATGCCTTTGAATGGTGCCACTCAGGTCTGCTTTCAGCTTGGTCCAGTGGATGCTCACTGGTTATCTGAAGTGATGTGCTTTTAGGCTGGTGGGAAAGAACGTGAAAAAGAGAGGAGCGGCCCCTATTCCAGCTCAAAGCCATTTGGAAACTTTGTCAGTCTCAGGTGAAACTCTGCTCCCAAAGACTGCACCCCTCAGATTACTGCCACCAGCATAATTTCATGGGTAGGGAATCTGTACATGCTGCTAATACACTATTAAAATGTATGCATATAGGAAGAAACCCTACTACTGTTATAAATACAGTATCTCCTTGGGAAAAAGAGTCTGTGATCTTTTGATTAAAGATAGTTTCCCTTGTGTGTGCTGAAAGGAAGCTGCATTATTGCACTTTCTGCTTTATTATTGTCTTTCTGCAGCTTTAAAATTCTCTTCTGACAGCTTTACTGGGGTTTACATTGGTTTACAACACTGATTTCTTTAGGCACTGTCAGATAATGAAGACATACGTTCCTATTGTATAACTTTATTTCAGTGTGTTCGTAGTGAACAATTTTAATAGTCCAGAAAAGCTGCATACCTAACAGATGAATTACTGTGATCACCAATGTGAGCACACGGGGAACCTAATATTACATGGGTGTCACCTGGGTACAAATACACAAGTCATATTTCTCATCTCAAGAAGGACAATATTCCACTAAAATAGTGAAACAAAAAAGTAGCAGTTACTGAAAAAATTACAGGACACTGGCTTTCAAAACACCAGCCATGGGTCTGATAATCCCCATGGCTGGTATTTCTAGTGTTAAATGCAGTCACAAAATTTACAAGCTCTCATTTTTTACTTGAGCATAACAGAAAATGGCAAAATGAAAGCTGTGGGGTTCATTTATCTCTCTCTTTACCCAGCTCCAGGACACTGTCATACAAACCATTGTAAAATCTATATAGAGAAATTCGCATATAGAAATACGTAGTGATATAAAAATACAGAAATACAGGTCTAGAGGTATATAGATATATTTATAGTTATATTTATAAATACATACATAAAACTATGTCTGGGCAAAGAAAGTAAGAAACAGGAGTAAAAAACTTACCTAAATGTCGGGATCAAAGAGATCAACAGTCCCTGCCTGTCTACAATGGCAAGAAGAAACCAAGGTGTGCAGGTAACATCATCGTGGCTTTGCTTGAAGCCTGAGCTTATCTGGGAAACTGCCATTGAGCTGAGCAATAAATAATGACTCTTTCAGGGTTTCCACTCTTTTGGAGTGGAATAAATTTTGGGAAGTTGCTGACAGTACTGAGGCTGGGCTCTTGTTGGGCTGCCCTGAGATGATTTGAGGAAAGAAAAAGGGAAGAGATGCCAAGTGGTTGAAATCCTAGCCCATGCAATTGGTGAGATTTTTGCTGTTAATATATGTGTAGCAGGTTTGCATACACCAATTTATAAGGATCACCCTCTTCCTTAGGGACCTTCATTGCCAGACGGGTTATACACTGGCGTTCATGCTAGATAGAACATTCCTGTGACAATACTGTCCTGGGGACTTCAGAGGCACCAAATGTACAGCAAGTCCAGGGGATAAAGAACAGTCTAGAGTTAAGATGGAGGATATTATTACTTGAATAAGTTAAGGATAAGGAAGGTTTAGATGGAAAGCTGTCAAAGCTTCCTAGTAAGATCTAGCAGATTCTGGAAAGGCTCTCAAGGGAAATGCTAGAAACAGGGCATCTGCAAATTAGAAAAATAATAAGGCTTCTTGGGTCAGAAGAAGTGCACAGGAAGATGAGAGACTCCATAGCTGACCTGTTAGCACACATGCCATGTGAAAAGTGAAGGTGAGGTGAAAGCTCAAGCTCAAGAGCAAGTTGTGCATTTTATGGGAAATGATTCCAGGCAATAGTGACTCCTTAGGATTGAGCTGCTCTCCACAATGTTACAGTGCTGCCTGGTCTTCAGAGGTATTTTTTTCTGAAAAACCTACAAAACTATTTGCGAACAGATACTGAAAAGATTAGAAGTGTTTGCCATATTGTCAATCTGAAGGTTGCGTTGACCCTGGAGTTATTTTCTGTGTACCAGCACATTTCTGATACCAAGCAGAACACAAAGCAGAACCTTACAGTAGCTCTGGGCTGCACAGCCTTGTAACAGAAATAAAAAAAAAAAAAAAAAAAAAAAAGTAACAGAAACAGCTGACTTCACCTTTTGCTGTGATTATGTGGGACAGTCAGCACCAATTTTGAAAACTGCTTGACTTTTTTCCTAAAAATAGCCTTCCGGGTCACTTTTAATCAAGTCCAAATGGCCAAGTCTCTGCGTTAGTAATTCTCACATAAATAAAATTTGACGGGGATACCTTCAAAACCAATATCCAAGCATTTAAACAAGTTGTGTCAAACTCAGTTCTGATTCCAGCCTTGTAAATCATTGCCAAATATCACACAGCTTCACAGCTTAATCCGCTGAAGAGATATCTAATGCTGTGTAAATCTGTGTCAGGAGGACAACAGCACCTGTGATGTGTTTCAGGGTGACATTTACGGCACTCTAAAGAAAATGGTAATCAGCTCAGATCTGAAGTCTGGTCTTGCAGGATTTGAACAGAAGATCTTCTATCTTGATAGAAAGGGGAGTTATAGGACTTAAATCCAGGATGAGGGATCATGCAGATGCCCGAACCAAGTCAATTTGAAGACCTTGAGACAATCTGACTTTCAGTCATTGTGGGTGATGTTAGCAAAGAAGGGTGTTGGGTGCTCTATATTTGATTAATTTTCTTCTAAATCTCTACATTCATTTTACAAATTAATGAGCTTTTCTTGTTATGTTAGCATATGGATCTTGGTTTCTGTCACTGAGCATGTTACCACTGAGTTGTTTTTCTTATGCCTCCAGCCTTTCTGTATAGGAAGCTCCAAGGCTTTGTGGGGTTAAGTCCATTTTCTGCACTACATTTTCCATCAAAGATAGAAATATGTGCCACAGTGTTACTCCTATTGTAATATCTCAATAATGCCAGTTATATTACAGTTTTAATATTACTTATTTGAACGGCTTTAGTATATAAGTATGCTGCACATCTGCTTACTGCTATTAGACAAATCATAGAATCAAAGAATTGTAGAATGGTCTGGGTTGGAAGGGACCTTAAGGATCACCTAGTTCCAACTCCTCTGCCATGAGCAGGGACACTTTTCACTAGATCAGGTTGCTCAAAGCCCTGACCAAATCCTTCGATCTTTTCTCATTATTTAGGCAACATTCAATGGGGAGAATGAATGAAAGGAGAAGGCTTTGGTCTATATGTTAATGAAACTTCAGAGTACAGGATATAATCAAGACGGGTAAGAAATAGGGAAGATAAAAAATGGGTGCTGCCTCAGTTTGGAAGCGTTGGTGAGTTTAAGATGGTTTTTAATTCAAACCCAGATTTTCATCTTTAAATGTAATCATTGATTGAGCGGGATTTAGGTGGAAGAAGCATGTCAAACCTATAGCATTACTTTAAAATAACTTCTTAGGTTTGTTCATGTCCCAGGTTCATATCTGCTTTCTTGGAGATGGAAGCAAAGGCTTCACTGGTGATTTTTATCTCCCCAGTGTCTAAGGGGCCTAAAACATCAGATCATTAATCCAGTCTGCCTGTTTACTCTGAAGTTTTTGTAGCACACACCATTAAAATGCAGAAGTGTTTATTAAGACCTTTCTTCCATGTCAGTTGTTGGGTCACTGCTGTACACAGCAGGTGAGTTTGTGTCACACTTTGTTAAAGAGTGACATGGTAAAGCATGTCATTCAGCCTCTGTGCCACTTCATCCTCTGCAGAGATGGGCTGTCTTATCCCAGCAGATTTCCAGCCCGTTGCAGTGAGTCCAGGCTTGGTGTCTCTGAGACCTCCTGCCCTTAGGCTCACTGTCACCCACATGCCACAGTAAAACTATCAATAGCTAAATAATTTAACAAATTGAACAAGTTTTACAAAGATGTTTAACTGTGTAGACAGCACTTATAGATAAATGAATGCATATTCAGCAAAAAGGTTGCTCCGTAGAGGACACTAGATTGCGGCTTAGGGGACCAGGCTCATCTTATCCTGCTTTATCATAAACCTCATGGGTGACGCTGGGCTGGTCAGCCAACAATGGAGTTCAGAGGAAAAATCATCCCCTCCTAAAATAAAAAGGAAGATTTCCCACCAGAGCTGTCTGTCTTCATAGGGGAGCCTAGAACTTCCTTCTACATTAAGCACCTATTTTTTATGTAGTGTAGAAGAACCCCTGTTTTTAGATTTAGCTGCTATCTTTAAAATAACAATAAAGTACAATCCTTCCAGATAAGTTTTGCACACTCACACTGGTGAGTGTGAGATAATCAATACTATGATAACTGAGGTTGTGAAAACAGCTAAAATAAGATGGGAGTAAGAGAACTGTGATGAGCAAGATGCATAGGTGTCTCTCTTCTAAGAAAATAATATTTCATAATATGCGTCAATTAATTTTAGTTCTTTTTTTAATACATGCAAATTGGTATGATACCTATGGTGTTGGAGAGCTGTTTGTTTCTCACTCTCTGCTTGATAAGAATTCAGTCTGTGAACACTGATTTGAGCATGCAGAACCCAATTTCTCCATGTGTTTTTTAATCTGATCCATAATCTCTACTGCTATGTAGTTCACCCAGACTCCAATTCTGTGCCTGATAGCATCCACATTTCTGACCAGCTGGGCACTACCAAAGCTCTGAGAACATGAAGCACATTGGATCCCCTCCATGCTGTCTCCAGATTTGGAAATATATAGTTTATTTCAAAGAAATAGTCTTTGAGAAATATGAACTTCAATGCTGAGCACCTGTCAAGTTTTCTTCTCCTTTAGAGGCTGTGCAGAAACCAGAAAAAGTGAAAAAGTGCAGAATCAGAGTGACATGTACATCATTCTTCTAGTCTATGGTATAAAGTCATGTCTGTCAGCAATCTAGAAGACTTGTTTCTAATCAGTAAGTTTAAGATTAGTAATTGAATGGTAATGCTAAGATCTTTTATCTCTGCTGGAAATGGTTAGAACTTACAGGTGCTTTCATCCAGAAAGCCCCAAATTATAACACTTACATGACTCATATTTTCAATAGTGGAAGATACACACACCTTGAGGAGTGTACAGGAAACCTACAGAACCGGCATCACAGAGAGGTGGTTTTGTAACAGTGCTCTCCTCTCACATCCACTTTGTGCAAGCTGACATTAAGATGATTTCTGTGTGCTTAGTTAAAAAGAAAAACAACAACCTTGAAAGTCTATATTTCTCTAAATTTTGCACTGAAGCAGAAACAAGGTCTTGTGAGTTGGCAAGAGTTCTGTATATGTGTTGATGTCAAAATCTCCTTTTTTTTTGTAGTGGTCTAATTTCACAACTTGCATTTACCATTTTTTTTTTTCCAGTGTTCCACTAACCAGCCATATCTTTTCAGGAGGAAAGTCAGAAGAGAAGGAAAATGGCGGGAGTGTACTACCAAACTAAATTTTTGCTTTGTGTCTCCATTCAGGTTTCTTTAATAAGCCTCATTGCCAATTCACTTGGTTACTCCGAGATGGGTCCCATTAAATCCCTCAGGACTCTTCGAGCTCTGCGACCATTAAGAGCATTGTCACGATTTGAAGGGATGAGGGTAAGAGTATATAAAGCATTGATCGAAGCTCAACTGTGTGGCATCAAGCACATAACAGGGAACTGTTGCATGTGGTTCTGTCTTCATTTTGTCTGCCAAATAAAATGCATGATAATGCTGTATCAAAACAACAATATCAGAAATCCCTCCTTTGTCTTGACTGCAATTGTATCATTACAGCTTTATCCTCTGGTGAATTTAATGATAAACTAATCCTGTTGCCTAACTTGTCATATTGTGCTTTAAAAACCAGCTTTTTGGCCAAGAAAGCATCTGGCTAACAATTACCTCTCAATTACGAGGCATATCAGGGGAATAACCAAGCAACAAGTTTGCTCTCTGCTTTTGACATGTATTAAAATGAGACTGACTGAGAAAGTTCTTAAGGACTTTTCCACTAATAATTAAAATGAATATAAGAAATGCTAAAGATAGGGAAAGCAGATGAATGACAATATAAAATCTTCCCTTTGAACAGATTGCAGTTTTAATGTGTAATGTTAGGATTAACATTAAAACCATGTAACTTGTGATTTTTGTTCCATCTTGTACATCCATCTCTTTCCCGTCTGCACTCCTTTTCCAACATGGCTATATTCACACATCACACCTGTTTATTTTGTTAAGTCTACCTGCTAGACTCATCAATTATTGTCCAGATAAGCACTTTATTTAACTCCTTGCACCATGCATGACTCGTAGGTGGTGGCAACTGTGTTCTGTATGAGCTGAGGTTACTAATCTTGCAGATTGCATAGCAAGATAAATCAAATCTCTTAGAAAATCATATGTAAAGGAATTTACATCTTCTGATGATCCCAAATCTCTCTATTAGGCCAATGAAAACGCTACAGCTTTCATACTGAAGTATATAAAGGGTAAAGATTTCCTGTGGACAAAATTTTTGTCCAAATCATCAGTGACTAAAATGTGTAGTTCATGCACTGAGCTCCCAGCAATTAACTGTTCTCATTGCAACACCTTTGCAGTAAGACAGACTGAAGGGTAGAGAGCCTAACGACTGAGATAACCCAGGAAATATGGTGATAGAGCAATTTATGAAAACCTTGTACCCATACTTTGCCTCTTCTATGGATGACCAGAATTGGGGATTTATATCTTTGTCAAACAGACCTTGTGATGATCTAAATCACACTATTTTTGTGGATGAAGGTCAGACAAATGTAGTTGCAGACCACTCTTCTCTGTATTAGTACTAAGACAAAAAGATTCAAAAGGCTCTATTCATCTGGGCACCCAAACCTGAATTGCTTTGTTCACCACACTGTTTTCAGCAAACACAGGAAATATTTTAAATGTTATTCACAAAATAAAACAAAAGCAAACTGCAGATCCTCAGCTGGTACAA
Organism: Tyto alba; assembly: GCF_018691265.1. Classification (NCBI taxonomy): domain Eukaryota; kingdom Metazoa; phylum Chordata; class Aves; order Strigiformes; family Tytonidae; genus Tyto; species Tyto alba. Next base: position 35,282,000 of record NW_024881313.1, on the reverse strand, counting down.
AGTGAAATTATAGTACTGATGTTAATTAAAGTTTTCACTTCTGTGTCATCTGATGACCTCACACCAAGTCTTTATTAAACATTGGCAAATTGAGCAAAAGGTGGTATCAGTGAAAGTTTAACTACCAGAGTGATTCGTGCACGTACTTTCTCAAATCAGTTTAAATCTGGCTTACGAAGGCTTAGCTTTTACTGGTGGATTTGCAAGTTCAGGCGAAACCCCTTTAACATATTATAAACTGACATAAGACTCACGACTTTGCATCAGTTTAACTAAACTGGATTCAAACCTGAAAAGCAGTGAGAAGGCTAGCCCAAAGCATCAGAAAAGTGAGACTGAAATAGGAAGGAAATAAGGTGAAGAAGTTCTCATCTCTATCTGAGAATAGCAAGAGGTTGGCTTAGTGGCGATCTTACGTGGCATCAGCCCAGCAAGTTTCCTTCATACCCCTCTGACACCTGTAGGCCCCCCTGGTCCCTGACTCAACATCCCTTTTCTTCCCTGTACCGCTGCTGCAGCTGAAATATATTCAGTCATTCTGAGCTATCGGAGGTAGTCAATTAGCTTGTAAACTGTGATAAAGTGTAATTGAGAATACGTGCTATTGGAAAATCAAATCATTTTATTTTTAGTTTGTCTAACTACTCTTAACACGACTAGGGACAGTTAGACCTTTCATTATTAGGAGTTCATATGCTCCAAAATGCACAGGAAAATTGCTGGTGCAGTGATGGATTAAATAATGATAATGTTGAGAAGCAAACACTGACAGTAAGAAAATAATAATAGTTGCTCTATTATAATGTCTTATTCTTGAATAACTGAAAGATCTCTGCATGGCTAGAACAGGACCAAGAAAGTTCTCATTTATACTGCAGTAAGAGACTTATTTCATTGACTCTGTACCTAAAGTTTGGAAACAATTGGTCCTGAGGCAAAGGCACAGAGTAACACTTGGATGGCCAGGAGGACCTGTTACCGTCAGCCTTCAGTCCTTTCCCTGTCTTCAAACAGACTGGGACCTGTCTGAGTGACACAAGTCTCAGCAGCTCCCATCCCATAAGACATCTGCAACATAAGGCTGAACTACTGTCATCTTGCCCCTCCGTTTTTATGAAAGACCCCAGTAAAACCAGTATCCCACCTGACTTTTACCGTAGACCCTGGGGGTTTCCATGTACGTGACACCACCCTGCCTCATCCACTTCTTTCCAGGCCATATTAGAGCCCAGTGTAAATTAACTTAGGTCTGCCTGCCCCAAATCATGAAGTCTCCCATGTTGTCTCATCTGTTGCCCATCAGAATTATTTCAGAGGTGTCACTTCCCTGCAAGTTTCTTCCCAGCAAGGGAGGTTATTGCAGTATTTTAAAAGGATGAGTGGGATGATGATAGATCACTTAATGTGAAAATGATATAGGCAAAGTCATGGTGAGGCTGCTACAAGATACATGCAGGAAAGAAATTGCATAATTAATGCTAGTTAGCATGATTTCATGGGAATAGTTCTTGTAAAACTGATACGGTCCTTTGATTTGATTACAAATTATGCTGATGACGGTAAATGTGCTGATATAATATCCTTAGATTTCAGAAAGAAATCTGATATCATGAGACATGATGAAAACACGAGCTTTGTACCAAACCAAGTAAATATATTTTAAATTAATTTTAAAAGGGTGACAGATCTCAAAAAGTAATTGTAAACAGTGATGACACTGTAAATCTGGTGATGAGTGTCTCAGGGTGAGGGCTCCTTCAGAATGAGAACTGTCCTTAATCTGGACTTTAACAGCATCTAGAAGAAAATATAAAATCTTTGCTGACAACACACAAAGTGAGCCGAGTAGTAAGTGATATTACAGATAAGGGAATTATACTAACTGATCTGGATCACAATGAAAAACGAATCAATTGTACAACATGCATTTTAATAAAACCACATTCATCATACACCTCGGGAGGAAGAAAGCAGGTCACTCTGGGGGAAAACAACAGCTGAGAATGACCTAGGGACTGGGATGACTGTTCAACAGGACACAAGCTTTTGGGCAGGTCAGATAAATTAGGTGACCATTGCGATCCCTTACTATGCAGGGAAATAATCCAGCAAGCAGAGAGAGAGGGCAGTGCTTCAGGATTGGCATTCCACCAAACTGCTGGAAATGGGGTGTTAAAAATGAGAAAGTCTCTGCAGGGAGCTACGAGCATGATTAGAAATATGAAGGAACCATGACAGTTAGAAAGAAGCCCTGTTTTTTTAATTACCCAGAGCAATGATTGGTGGTAACTCACCTGCAGTGAAGATGGGAATGACAGGAGAAGATACCTAACAGCAGATGACTAGTGCCTCAAGTACAATAAATTCAACCTAAAAATACAGCACCTGTTTCTAACAGTGAGGGTAAAGGACACCAGGAGTAGATTATCTAATAATAAATTTTTTGTCCATTATTTGACATCATGACACTGTAAGTTAGGTGTTTTTGCAAAAAATGTGTCCAGGCTTGTCTAGTAGTTATAGCCTGGGCCTGAAAGTACAATGGGAAGCCTGGTAGGCTCTGTTGTAGCAAAGGGAGGATTAACACATCGTGCAAGTCTATTTCTGGATTTAAAATCTGAATCAGCTTCAGCTGAGGAGGTGGCCTGTGAGATCAGGAGAGCTGGGGGCCAAACACAGGCTGTAGATTTACACCACTGTGGAAGAGGGCAGAGGGCAGCTCAGTTTCTAGGCTATCTCTAAAGAAGTCATCTGGAAGGTGGTTTCACCTATAAAGGTATTGATGAAAACCAAGAGGTATGAAACCTCTTCTTATGCTAGGCTATATATATTGCTCTTCCTAGATGCATCAGAAACTCAGTCTTTTCCATGGAAAGGTTTGCAGCTGAGCTTTTAGCATGAATTTATGAAAATAATTTGCCTTTATATATCCAGGTTTTTAAGTCCTTGCACTTGTCTCAGTGCAAATCTCAAGTGCTTCCAGCAGACCAAAAGGCATCAAGGTGGTGTAAGAGCAGAAGCAGTGAGAGAAGAATGAAACCCCCCTGTTAATAATTAATTCAGAGAGGTGTTACAGGATTTGCTCCAGCCTCATGTCTTGTTTTGTTATGTAAAAGCTATTGAACATAATTCAACAGGAGGAAAAAAGCAGGATGCAGGCATGGCCATCACTTGCACTGCTGAAACCTGCATGTCTGTGTCCTGTCACAGGGCTTGTGGGTGGGAGCTGGTTTCAGCAGCATATGTAACATAAGTGCAGTGGCCTTGTGCTGGCATGGATTAAAATTGAACAAAAATATTGTCCCACATAGCAGCAAATGAAAGCTACTTCGTCAAGGGATGATACTATGTCTAAATAAGCCCTTGTTTTGGAAATTATTTAGCATTTTGGTTAACACAGTAAATTTCGTCTTAAAACAACGACGTTAGAAATCCAAAACTGAAAGATAAAATTAGCAAGAAAAAAACCAAAACAGACAGACATTGAAAAGTCATCAGGAATGAGCCTATAGAGAAAAAAAAAATAAATGAAAAGTGGTCAAACAACTTTTCCTGTGTGAAAAATTCCTTCATTCATAAATGCACAAAATTTAAATCTGGGTTTTGAAAGATCTACATAATTTTATATTGTATATTGTAGATGAAGCTGCTGATATACATACATGAAACCCATTTTATTCTTCCAGGTATTTTTCTTCCTCAGCAATGCAAAAATGATGGGGAAACGAATGCTACATTATTAGCTTGTTAGAAAATTAGACAATAATACAAGAGAAAACAAGAGATGACATTTTCCATAATCAGATTCACAACTGAATAAAATTTAATTTTTATAGATCAATATCACCTTGTCTCAGTTTCAGAAATGTAGATGGAGAAAAGGAAGAGCTTAGTGTCTGCCTGCCAGATTTTAATCTCCAAAGCATGAACAGAGATGAAGACAAATTCATGTAGTGGGGCTGGTAGCTGCAGCAATGCTGTCAGGCAGCTTTGCTTGGATCATGCAGCATCTCCAAAAGCTGTGAATATGGAGAAACCTTGTTGACATAGGAAGGGGGAAGCTACATTTTGTTATAGTGTTATTCCCTCAGAAAATTTCTTTAGTATAAAGTTTGGCATGCATAAATGTATTAATGCTCAAAACAGTAAATGATGTGCATCTTGCCTGGTTGATGTACTGGCCTTATAATGCTGCATTCAAACCTGACAGCTGTAGAGGGTCTGTAGATGGTCTGACCTTTATTTCTTTTGCATGACTTCAGAATTTTGCCCAGTGCCAGTGCCATTATTCCCAGACCTTAAAAGCTACTTTTGCTTTTCCTTTTTATGTATGATTTTACACAGGGGTCTACAGCCCTGCCTGGGTTGCTGTGTATGAACTTTACAGCATGTCACAGGAAAAAAAATAATGTATTTTTGTTAAATTTAGCTTGGTTTCACTGTTTTAATCATGCATGCTGATCAGGCACAGGAAGCTGGCTTAGTATAGTATGTCTCAATCAGTTATTACTTAAATAGCAAAATTTATTACAGCTAGATTTCACGTCCCAAGGACTATGGAGGCGTGAATTCAGTAAAAAATTTCAGAATTTTTTTTTGTCTCTTTTGAGACACTGTGATGTACCCCAGCTGTTTCCAATTAATTGTATGATCATGAGAGATAGTTTGACTGAAGTATCCAGTAGGATAGGTCAAGATAACTTCACAGATTGCTCCTGAATTAAAAGTTTCCTCTTGAAAAAACATCATCCCATGGGTGGAATGCCAGCAAATTAGCTTTTCAATTACCAAAAGAAAAAAATAATCACATGTGAAGCCTTTAATGGTGGTCTGACTCCTTAGGAGGTAGTGTTAGTAGTTATCCACCTGTCACCATTTGAGAGTTCAGCCTCGTTAATCAAAGGTACACAACAGCTTGTTAACAAAGTGTCTATAGAAGCGTTGACGTTAATCCTGTTCTTCTCCATTTTCCCCTAAGGTGGTGGTCAATGCCCTCGTGGGAGCCATCCCTTCCATCATGAATGTTCTGCTCGTCTGCCTCATCTTCTGGCTTATCTTTAGCATCATGGGAGTGAACCTCTTTGCTGGGAAGTTTGGGAAATGCATTAATAAGACAGAAGGAGATATGCCTTTAGACTCTAAAATTATTAACAACATGAGTGACTGTATACTCTATAACGTGTCAGGCACGTTTTACTGGACAAAAGTTAAAGTTAACTTCGATAATGTTGGTGCTGGATACTTGGCTCTGCTACAAGTGGTAAGTCTGACTGCCAGAATCTAATGGGCAAATGTTGCTTGTTCCCATTGAAATAATCAGTTCAAAGGCTGAGGTTAACCTTTAGGCTTTTCTGGCTTTTTCAGCCTTGCTCATCAGGGGAATGCCTTTCCTCACGTTTAAATGAGTCATATTTTGAGTATTAATTTGGACTAGAGATATTTATGGCAGCTTCTGATTTTAATTTTGAGTTGCTGGTGCATCACTAATACAGTCCTCTGGGAGGTGATTGGATTATTGAGGTGAATTAAAGACCATTTTGTCAATATTGTAATCCAGAGCAAAGTTCAGTTCCAGAAACAAAAAGTCATTTTCCAGGAAGGACTGTTCAAGCAGAGTGCACTGACCTTCCTGAACAGCCTGGGACTTCACTATACCTTGCTGAGAAGAAATGAAGTTGCAGTGCCTTCAGTAACTCAGCTGAAGTTATTGCATAAAGCTGTAGTCACAGAAGAATCTTATTTTACAGTCCTCTGCTCACCTTCCATGGAGATGTTCAGAAGGAACATCTTCTGGTGCTTCTCATTCTGATCCCTCATCTAGTTTCCACCTGCTAAACATAATGAGTCAAAGTGAACCTGACTATGAAAAGTGGTGGTGATCATATTACTGTAACTCCGTACAGCTTGGTCGCTCTGGAAAGGTGGTGAGAGCATATCACAGAAGAGACCGTTGAAGTTCAAAGATGATGGAAATATTTGATCTATAAATACATAATTAAACAACTTTTACAACCTTTTTCAGCAACAAATGTAAAACATGGATAAATGGGTTATATGCACTGAGATTTACTGTTTTGTGATGCAGTGCAACCTACTGAATAGAGCTGCAGGAGACTCCATCTTCTTGTCTAGGCTCTGCCACTGGATGTCGGAGTGATTTTAGGCAAATTGATTTCTGTTTCAATTCCATGCAGCCCTCATGTAAAATAGTGGTAATGATACTAATTTCAATTGTTCTTGATTTGCTCTGGAGCCCAATGATGACAAGGGCTGGATACGTACTAAGAGTGTTTGCTGTGTTGCATTTGAGGTATGCAGAGTTAAACAAGTCCCTTGCTACATCCTGGGACAGGGAGGTTACCTTCTTGAAGTGCCTGTGACAGCATGCCTTGCTTCTGCGATAAAAGCTTGCATGCTGGCAGCTCAATTCAGTTGTCACATATAGGCTGACACCCTTTACAATGCAGTGGGTATTGGCCTGGGCCCCCACCTGCCCTTCCAAGAGGGCATGAGCCTTCCACAGGTCCCCATCACACCTGCCAACCCTCCTGCTTCCTGTGATGCAAGTTTGCTTTATCTCAGATCTTCTTTTCTCTGTCACAGATGCATGAAATAGTGCTGTGAAGTATCCTACCTCTCTTGTAGAAATGTTTATCTTTATATACTCTGTTCCTGGTACACATACACTTGAGTTTGAGATCTTCTGACCACTGTCCATCAAGTCTTTGATTTCATACCCTCTGGAAAGCAGAAAGGTTAGAATGCACACAACCACTTTTGGTTCTTTCCATGACATAAAGCTGAACTTGCTGAGAGCAAGAGCCTTTCTCTTTTGCATGTAATCATAATATTCAACTCACTCATGCAGTGTAGATTAATTTTGAATGTCTTTAATTAGATTTTACGTTCTATATAATGTTTTCTTTGTCTTTTATTTAAACATCCAACCTAGCTGAGAAAAAATTTCCAGGTTTAAAATATTGTGCCTTACCTGAAACTTCCTATCTCCTCCATGACCCCGTAACAGATGCCTATTTTGTTTGGTGAATAAACTCCATCAGAGCAGTAGTTATGCCTTCACCATTTCTTTTATAAGACTCAAGGTCCAGCTTTCTGAAAATCTGCAACTTTTCATAAATTGGCATTGTCTAAGAAGTATCCTGAATCACTCCCTTCTACTTTTTTGCCGTAGCAGTTCCTGGGCACTTGACACTGGTGATACTAGTTGCTTTCAACAGGTGGGACTCCCTTCTGTTGGGATCAGTGATGGCAGAATAAATATAACTGGTCATGAGTTGGATCTTAGCACATATATATGAAGAGATGGTCTAGTAGTGCTGTTTTCTAGCTGAAAAGGGACTTGATGACCCTGCAGTTTTCCTTCAAACCTTTGATCCTGTATTGGGTAGCAGAAAATTTGGTTTTCCAGTTGCAGAAGTACAAAAGAAGTACCATAAATACAGAGTCTATGCAAAGTGGACAAAGTGGTTATGGCAGGGAGTGAAGGAGCCCTAAAACCTTGCTCAGCTTCTATGGCAGGTGCTTGCTCTTTCTTGCAGGAGGAAGAGCAGGAGACAGATACCATTAGGAGATTGATTTTAACTTTCATCCTGCACCTGGAGCTCTTATATCAGCTGCTAACAACAGACTTAGACAATAAAGTGTAAAGATGACTCCCACAGAGAAGGGGACCAAACATCTGGATCTCCTTTGCCAGGCTCCAGCCGAGGAGTGTCGGTTACAAGTGTTCCTTGCCAAATATCATCCATATGGGGTAGCATTTCATGAGCAAACTACCGTAGGAATTGCAGAGGATCAGTTAACAGCTCAGCTCTCCTAAAGAGACAGACACATCCATGCATCTTTGTGCATGCAGAGACAGCGTGGAGCAATGATGAGATAAGCATTTTTGTTACAACTCTCCAGGATCCAAAATATGAGCTTTTAAGCTGAACTTGTCTTTTGACTGTTGACATTTTCAACTGCTGCAACAGACTATTTAAGTGACTCTGAAGTTACCTTTGGATGCCTGAATGTGTCTGAAAATCCAAATGGAAATATGCAAAACAAATCTGACTAATGTTCTGTCTTCACTTCTACATCATCCTTGAAAGAAATGAGAAGTTGTTACTATGGAAACTTTAAGGCTTATTACTATCCAGAAGCAAACTTTATGACAATGTAGTTGAGAACTGCATGAAACTTTCCCCAAATATCCTTTGCTTTTTTCCTACCTTGTTTAGGATCTATTATATTGTTCTGAAGACACCACTTTGAATTAATGGGTCTGAGAAAACATTCATGCGAAGTGGTCAGTCAGGTTTCAAGCTTTTCCAACTAACAAACGGGATGTCTCACAGCAGATTGCTAAAATAGGAGGTAGTCTCTGATCACACTACAAGCGAGAGAAATGCCTCATTCACAGAGAGGGAAAGATCTTTACTACAATGACTTTTTAATTTGCAAGAATGATGATTCACTCTTCTGGGGACTTAACACCCTTAAAACTCTAATCTATTTTGAAAAAATCATTGCTGCAACCTAGTGCTTCAGTAATGCTTTTTTTATATTCCCAGAATTGCTTGCAGATCCCAGCACCTGTGTTATATAAATCTGTATTTGAGCTGAACAAATAAATATCTTAGATTTCCAGTAGGAGTTTTGCATTTCCTTTGCAGAATCCTTCCCTTTGTGTTATGATCACCTCCATGTATTTTTTTCGGTAATATATCTTGAAATTTCAGCAATTTATTGAAGAACACCAAGAAAACAAGTCGTCTCTCATGCAGCATGTGGCTTGCTCGGAAAAGTTCTCCTTAAACAGGAACAGATTTACGTCTAATATGTTCTACAACTCTTTGTCATTCTGGGACTCCAGATAAGGAATGGGAAGATAACAGAAACGCTCCTAGGCCAGTACAGCAATCAGGACCTGTAGAGTTACATCAACCCCTCATGCCAGGTTCTAAGTCATGACTGAGCTCATAAATCAGCTACAAAATAGTCATGAGACAGAAGTGTGTGTCTAAAGTTACTGAGTTACATGATCTCTTGCACTTCTGTAAACTGGAATTTATTTTAGATTTTATTTTCATCATGGATGCAAAATGTGGAAAAATCTGTGCTTCAGAACAAACCTTAAATTGATACACCAGGGTAGATTTCTCCATGTGTCCAAAGATCAGGAGTAAGCAGTATTTCCATGAGGAATTACTTGGGGAATTCAAGGGCAGCAGAGGCAGTGCCCTTGGAGCCTGCATAGCCCAGAGTAGTGCAAACCTCTGGGGTGCTCTAGTGGGTTCAGTGCTTGGTGGAGCCCTCCCTACAAATCATCTTAACATAACATAAACAAAATAAATGTTTGGTATAAAATTTCTGCTGTGATGAAATTGAACAAGCTGAAAAAAATCAACAGAAAAGCCAGAAGATAGTGGAGTTAGCATAGCCAATTTAAATATATGTAATTTGGCTGTACTGCTGGTGGGTCTGTTCTAGCTTTCAGAAGTTTCTCTCACCAGTAGTAATGCTTAAAGATGCATTTCAGAAATGCAAAGACCAGTACTTCTGCTGTCAAAAGCAGCCATTTTTATTGTATTATTGTAGTCCTATTCTAGGAAAAAAAAAAAAAAAAAAAAAAACAAAAACAAGAAACCAACCTGGAGATTAAAATCTTTTTTTATTTTAAGGCACCATTTGGTTATACAATAAACGGTCTGAGGGCAGCTAGTGTCATCCCACCTATCCTCCTCCTCATTAATTTACTGGATTGCAGCTCTAACCACCAGTCAAATAACAAAATGTAATCCCATCCCAAGATTAGTTTATCAGTAGATAATCTCATCACATGACAGTTTCAGTAGAAAATGGTGTTTCTCTGGATAGCTTCCAGGCAGGATAATATCACAAACACTCCCATGAAGATTTTGTCACTTCCTTATCCAGAGTGTAAGTGGTTACTAATTCCAGATAAATAATTTCTTTCCCTAGTGTTATATTTCTTTCATTCTCAGTATCTTTTATCCTCTGCAGATGAAGTGTCTAGGGAAGCTTTCCAGAAGCCCCATGGATTTTTAATTCTCTTACTTCTGGACAACTGGGAAAACCAGAAAATCACAGTACTCCTTTCTCTTAATATTTATTTTTGTCAGATCGCTTCATCATCTGTCATCACTGTAAACCACCGTGCCTTGTAGTACAGTCTCTCTCATGTCTGTGGTACACATTGAGGGATAAAATAGCTACTCAAGGGAAAAGATTTCCTCCCAAGTGGGAGAAAAGTGCAAGCTAAGATTATATCATCTTGTGCCTCAAGGAAAGGATTTCTTGTTTCATCCTGTCCACTCTTCCTGAACAGCACTTTGAGCTGGAAGTTGCAAGTGACTGTAATGACACCAGAAAATCTTTCATCAGATTAGAAAGAGAACAGCAAAAAAGGAAAATATTAGAACAGTTCAGGAGGATCAGCATGACAGGTTCAAATAATTATTTGTTTCAATAAAACTTCTCATCATTCCTGTAAACACTTTACATCTGAAGTGTTTTTTAACACACAGTGCCATGGAATAAATTTTTCCAAAGGTTTCTGATTTGAGGGGGTTAATCTCTTTCAACTAGTAGATAAAAATGAATGCAACTTTTCAAGCATTATTTTATATATACTTTCATGAGAATATGGTTGACCACTTGTACAACATTTTCCTTTGGCTCAGTAGCATTCAGAGGGAAATGAGAAGGCAGTGTTACTTCCAGGATTTTATTTAATAATAGTGTATAATGAAGCATTTCTAAAACCACTGGATGTACCTAGCTCAACACAAATGCCTGGGTTTCTCCTGGGAACCACTGGCCAAGTTCCTATTAATGTTATCTGGAATTACGTGCCTACACATCAGGAGAAAATTCAACCTAAGTGTTAGTAGGATGTAAAAAAAAAAATAAAAAAATACTGGATCTGGATCTTTCATGCATGCTAATGTAAATTTGATTAAATGAATAAATCTAAAAATGCCTCATTATCTGCTCACACTGATTTGAAATCCAGAATATGTCTAAATGGCTCAGAAGTCAAATGAGAAACAACCCCAGATAACTAATATAAAGGCAATGTGGCTTAGGCCATAGTCAGACCTAATGCCAGGCATGTTTGGAATCAGGCTGTGACTAACAAGGGGCATATATTGAGAACAGAGAGTCATATTTTTTCTCCAGAATAGTAAAAACCGGTTTTACATGTTTCTCTTAGGAGTGTTGTCACTCCCCTTTCTCCATTGCAGGTTCCAGTAAGAGACACTGACTTCTGTGGAATACCTCTTTGTTTAAACAAAAACAACAAAACCCAAGAAATTAAAACCCCTAAATTAAAGAAAAAATAATAAAATCTGAACAGTAAAGCAGAGCCCATTTCCAGGGTTAGGCTAATGGCAGATGTTGATTGCCTTTGTTCCTTACAAGTCAGCTATGATTTATGCGGCTCCCTGGGCTTTAACAGTCTTGATTTACCCTGATTTAAAAAAAGGGCAGAATCCAAGCTTCACTTGGATCCTACAATGTAGTTACTGCCCACCAGTCTGAACAAGTGATATAGTTGGAATCCATTTCACCAGGTCTGAGATTTGTGCAGGACAGCACTCTGAGTTGTCCTGTGTAGCTGGATCTCTTCATTACTTGAAATTGTTAAGGTCAGAAATTTATTTTCCATGTCTTCTCTCCTTCTTACAATCTCTTTAAAAAACCTCTGGTTTATCCTTACAAGTGCAGAAAATCAGAGAACATAATAATAATAATTCTGGAATTATTTCAAATATTTAAATGAATATAAGCTCATGGATACATATTGCTTTAAAGAAGAGGCAATTTAACTGTGAAGAACATGCTCAACATTGCATTTTGAAAACTCACCACAGAGATGATATCATCATTTCAAAATATGCTTAATTTTGTATTTTGTGTTTTTTTTTTTTCAGGCGACATTTAAAGGTTGGATGGATATTATGTATGCAGCAGTGGATTCACGAGAGGTAGGTCACTACAAGGAAATGAATCATTTCCTTTTCCATCGACTTCTGCAGCATTCATGGTGTTTAACAGCAACAACAACAAAATACATGCAGGTTGCCAGTGGCTGTAGTACTCTGGCTGAGACAGTTGCAGATCTTCATTTTTTGCAGCTGCTACTGAAACATCTCAACCCTGAGATCAAAAAAAATCTAGCCCTCAGTTCTACACAGCTGATTTATCTATTCATACAGCAAAGCTCCCAGCACAGAAGCACCTCCAGGGTGAGATTGAGTCTACCAAATACCTAAATTGTCCTCTGTTTCTTCCACTCTCCTTGTTGACTGCCGTATTTTCCAAGGGTCTAACTTCTGTTAATAGAACCCCTTTCAAAGAGCTGGGTTTAAATTACATTCCCCTGTAATGCACATACTCAGTAGTCCCTACATCTTCACCTTAGGCAATTTTTTTTCTCTGCAACCTTCAGCTCCACTCCAGAAGAGTGGAGGAGCTCCTGGCAGGGAAAGAGGCTGGTGTGAGCTTCCAGCTCTGGCTTGAGATGTGCTGGTGCTCTGGATGCTGGTGACTGCCTAGTTTTCACCTGCACCCTGTTCAGCTTTAGTTTCTTAAAGCAAAAAAAAAAAAAAAAAACAACAAAAAAAAACAAAAACAAAAACAAAAACAAAAAAAAAAAAAAAAAAAAAAAAAAAACAAAACAAAAAAACGCATTTCCCTTGCTTCGTCATGTGTGGTTTTGGTTTTTTTTGTTTTAGTGAAGTACTTGTTGTATGCTTTCCCTCTTTTAATAATATTAAAAGAACGAGATTACACTTACTGTTAATTTTTGATGTAGTTATATGGTACTGGAAATTTGGCAGGCTGAACTGAATAACAGGGAGTCACTGAATGGAGGAATAAGGGGTGGAAAAACTTTATGACATCATAGGGGCAGAGAAGTACCTTTGCATAACATAGCTCCTGATGTTGATTTACTCTTGGTACTACATGTACACATGTGTGTATTCTCCCTGCTGCCAAATGAAACGCACAGGTTACACATGAGAAAATATGGCATTTAGGGAAATGCAAAATTCTGGCATCTTGGTTAGATACATGGAGGTGGTGGGGAAAATATGAGCATTTTTGCCAAGTGTGGTACATGTGATATGAGGCTATCAAACTGTGTTTCTCGTTCCTTAGTGAAAGATCTTATTTTTTTCTACCCTTCATAAAAGAAAAAATGTATTCTTAAAGACAGTGTTTTTCAGTAACATTTAATTAAACTGTGATCATAGTTTTGCTTTTTAGAAGGACTATTAGTTCATATAAGATTAGGGATAATCTGAAAATTAATTCTTTTCTCCTTCTGTGTTCAAACTGAGAACATTTTATTAAGGTTTATTCCAAAGTTTCACTTTCTGGAGCAGTGTGATTGCTGCGACAGTGTTGTGAAATGTAGCTGAAATGACCGTAGCATTGCAGATGCCAGTAGTAAACTTCAGAGACCAAGGAGTGCTGACTCTGTTAGTGGGAGTTACACTATTTTTCCCATTTCATAATCTTCATTGTCAGTGTACATTTTTCTTTTAACCACATTCATATTTTGATATGTGCAGAGATGGTGCCATTTTCACAATTTCCTTTCTCCTATTGCAGTGTGAGGAGCAGCCTGAATGGGAATGTAATTTATACATGTACCTGTACTTTGTGATTTTCATCATCTTTGGGTCTTTCTTCACATTGAACCTCTTCATTGGTGTCATCATTGACAATTTCAACCAACAAAAGAAAAAGATAAGTAGTGCATATGCTACACATCACCTTGTGATTGCTGCAGAGACCAGGGCAAGGGCTAGATTTACAAGAAAAGTTTTTGCTACATTAGCCTTGAGATTAGCATTGACAGAACAGCCACAGAAACCACCTTGCAGGACTTTTAGAAAAGCACAGTTGTAGCAGCCCCTAATGTCCCCACAGGATGAGCATCCTGGAGGTACAGACTGGGGGGATTATACTTCCCACAGAAATCAGTGGAGCAGCTCCATGCAGACGGGATCTCTGGCACAAATTCTGCCACAGGGACAGAGAGTGCCCTGGTGCCCCCATGCCCAAACACCCCTGTCCCTCAGAGCAGTGCAACCTGTTCTCCTCAGCCCATCGCCTTCCTGCCCCAAGGTGCAGCGTCAGGAAGGAGCATCCTGGACTGAGAGCTGTGTTTCTCACTGCTTTGTAGTCTCTAAACAAAGGGCTGACGTTCTTATATTTTATCCTCTCGTTCTGGACCTACCTCAAGCGCAGACAGAATTTGAGTCTTGCTCCTCTTTGATTGCCTGCACTGTTTTGTGTCCCCTGCCCTTTGCCTCCATACCACAAGCAGATCCTAGCACTGCATCTCATCAAGCCTTTCTTAGATATTTTGATGAAAGCTACATGAAAAAGGAAATAAGAAAATAGAAGAAGATGCAGCCCTGAACTTTGGATGAGGGCAGTGAAGCTCTTTTCATCAAAAGTAATAGCTTTGTTCTCACCATATACTTAGGTGGCCAAGACATCTTTATGACAGAAGAACAGAAAAAGTATTACAATGCAATGAAAAAGCTGGGATCTAAGAAACCTCAAAAGCCGATCCCAAGACCACTGGTAAGAATGACATTGTGTAATAGCTGAATATTTAATAGAATAAATGCAATTCAAATTCCCTGTGTAGAAAGGGTGATCACTCCCAGATGAAAGCCACTCAGCTTTGATCTTGGACAATATTTGCAAATCCAGTGACCTGTGGTACAGAATTCCCACGGTTCCACAATATTGAGTAAAAGTCCAATTTCCATATGCCAGTGGCCACGTGTTCTTTGAATGAATTAATGGCCCCAGTCCAGGGCCAGGGTCTTTTTTTAAGTTTCAAGAGGCATTGGGAGTAAATGGGTTTGAAAACTCTATCATACAACCATTCGTCATCATCTTTGTTTAAAAAGATACAATCAGAAGCAGTATATTGTCTATTTTCCTCTGCTTTCTGATCAATCAGGAGGTAATTATGTCATCATTTTAACATGGTTCAAGTTTCCTAACTAAATCTTCTCTTTTCCTCCAGAACAAATACCAAGGTTTTATTTTTGATGTGGTCTCAAAACAAGCCTTTGATGTCTCCATCATGATTCTCATCTGCCTTAACATGGTTACCATGATGGTGGAAACGGATGACCAAAGTCAAGAAAAAGTGAACATCCTTCATAAAATCAACATGCTTTTTGTTGCCATCTTCACTGGGGAGTGCATCATCAAAATGCTGGCTCTGCGACACTACTATTTCACCAATGGCTGGAACATATTTGACTTTGTTGTCGTGATTCTGTCTATTGTAGGTAGGTGAACCTGGATTTTTACCCAAATTTAAAAGTAAAAAAGGCAGACTTAAAATTGATTAGACAAAGATAAATGCTTTGTGCAATAATATACACTTTCAACTCAGAGAATTGGATCCTAAGCTATTATTTTTAATATGTAATTATAATATAACACTGACTAACAATAACTTGCATGATCAGCAGAATGATGAGGCTTATCCTGCTGCATGAACTTAAAGGTTCATGGTGATAAAACACGGTCCAGAACCATCACCATACACTCAACCCCGGTTCTGCATAACAGCCCAAGACAGAGAAGTAAAAAGCTCCATGAAAAGGTCATGCAAATTTCTATTGTTTTGCTATTTACTTTTTATTACAACTGTATGAAATAGTTCTGCAGGGCAGTTTTGGGCCAATACTGTGAGTCTGGCTGTTCTCAGCTCTGTTGTCACTAAAGCTCCACACCCTCATATACCCAAGGAATGAAACAGAAAGACACAGTTTTATTGTTAATGTGTGCCTTTTGCTGTTCTGCAGCCCCAACCAGTAATCCTGTGTTAGGTGCTACAGAAGTGCAGGTCAAAAGTGAATCTGAAATACTGCCAAAAGAGTTTTCACTGAAGTTGGAAATAAAGTAACAAGTGGAACTTGATCAACTGATCCAGTGAGCAGAAGGAGCTCCGAAATTTGGCTCTTCCAAAAAAAGTTTCCATTTTGAAGGAGGAAATAGGTGAATGAAAAGTGTCATGTTAGGAAAACAGAGCCATCTTCTCATTGACTGATGCTTCTGCTGCTCTAAACTGTCTCTGGTGGACCAGGGAACCTGCAGGATCCCAAAGCAGGAGATGTCTGATGCCCAGAAGGCAGCATGTGTTCTGAGGGCCTTGGACTACTTGGATTTCACAGACTTGGTTCACCCAGGGAACATCACTACCACGCAGCTGTCATCACATCCTTTATGCTGGATTCTCTGGATATGTCCGTAGCAGACAGTTAACCAGAGATGTCACACTGGTCATAGTGCTGCCCTGTCATCCACCAGGTTTTTTTGTTGTTCGAGGACTTGGCCCATACCAGTGAGCCCTCTCCTCATCTGGGATGGGAGACATGACCTCGGCACAGCTCAGCGCAGTCAGTGACTGCTGGCATTAGACAACCTGGACCTAGCTGCTCTGTTTCTGCAGAAAGAATTTAGCTACAGGGATGCAAGCTCATTTCCTTCCTAGTGCAATCTAAAACCTTAGTTTCCACCCAGCCCATCAGGGAAACTGGAAAAATTAATAAGCAAATGAACAACTGAGTAGATTTCCAGTAGAACCTGCACTGTTCTGGTGGTGGCTCAGAAAACCTGAACCAGCACTTCAGTGCTGACTCACTAATATTTTACAGACAAAAATATTGTCATATCAAAAAAATTCTGACCAGCTGTACTCAGGATAAATTCCTCAGGTGGGTCATGGACAAAAGCTACAGATATCTGTGTCCTATCTCAGTTGATCCTGGTTTCTTATTTCCAATAGACAAATTTTCCCTTAATAAAACTGCTGCTACCATTGACACCTTTGCTCATAGTCTCAGCAAAGTTTGCATGGTTTAAATGGGCATGAAAATGTTAATGACAATGTCATTCCCTTTATCGTGGGTCTCTCAATCTGGGGAACTTTTAATTGATTTTGTCCATAATCCTGACTGATTTCTTTAAAGAGAATCCTGGGATTATTTTCAGTGTAGTAATTTGCTGTTTGTCTCTCTTCTTTTCAAGGCACCGTACTTTCTGACATCATCCAGAAATATTTCTTCTCTCCCACACTCTTCAGAGTCATTCGTTTGGCTCGGATTGGCCGGATCCTAAGACTCATCCGGGGAGCCAAAGGAATTCGAACTCTCCTGTTTGCCTTAATGATGTCCCTACCTGCTCTGTTCAACATTGGCCTCTTGCTTTTTCTGGTCATGTTCATTTATGCCATTTTTGGCATGGCTAACTTTGCCTATGTTAAGAAGGAGCATGGGATTGATGACATGTTCAACTTCCAAACCTTTGCTAACAGCATGCTCTGTCTCTTCCAAATCACAACATCAGCTGGCTGGGATGGTCTTCTCAACCCTATTTTAAACACCGGACCACCATATTGCGACCCAAACCTTCTGAATGCAAATGGTTCAAAGGGAGACTGTGGAAGCCCTGCCGTAGGGATTTTATTCTTTGTTACTTATATCATTATATCATTTCTCATTGTTGTAAACATGTACATAGCCATTATTTTAGAGAACTTCAGTGTAGCCACTGAGGAAAGTACAGAGCCTCTAAGCGAGGATGATTTTGATATGTTCTATGAAATCTGGGAGAAGTTTGACCCTGAAGCCACTCAGTTTATTGAGTATTCTGCACTTTCAGACTTTGCAGATGCGCTGTCAGAACCTTTGCGCATAGCAAAACCAAACAAAATCAAACTCATAGCAATGGACCTGCCCATGGTCAGTGGCGATAGGATCCATTGCTTGGATATTTTGTTTGCTTTTACAAAAAGGGTGCTAGGAGAATCTGGAGAGATGGATGCACTTAAAATACAGATGGAGGAAAAGTTCATGGCAGCGAATCCGTCTAAGATCTCTTACGAACCCATTACAACAACTCTCAGACGGAAACAGGAGGAGGTCTCCGCCACCATCATCCAGCGGGCCTACAGGAGACATTTGTTTCGGCGTTCCATGAAGCAGGCATCTTACTTGTACCGGCACAGAACTTTTGATGGCAGCATCCTCGAGGACGATGCACCTGAGAAGGAGGGTCTTATTGCGTTCATGATGAACGAAAACTACGGCAGGCCAATAGACAAATCAGAAACTCTGTCCTCCACATCTTTCCCTCCATCCTACGACAGCGTCACCAGAGGTACAAGTGATAACCTCCAGCTGAGGATGACAGACTCAAGCAAAAGCAATGAGGCTATAGATTGTCTTCTCTCATCGGACAAGGATAAAGAATCAATTGTTTAAATGTTTGTTTAGAATGCTTTAAAATATTGTTTACAGAATGTAATGCTGTAACTACACAATGATTGAAGCAGCCTTCTTATTAAAAATTAGTTGCAAAAGAAACAATGGAGTTTTTACCCTTAACTACAGGATTCTAATAAGTCATATAACCTTTGACCCTGCTCTTTTTGACTTGGCTCAATATTTATATTTATATATGCACAGGAAGAATCTTTGCAGGGTCATAGCTGTTATATCAATGGTGTGAATAAGAATATGCTAGACTGTAAAACAGTAAACACAGTGTATATCTCTCCACAGATAAAGCCTGGCTGTATACATTCTTTTAAGGTCTTACTCATATTAGTGTGTTTACTTATGGCAATGTATGACCTTGCATTCTAAAAAGAAAAAAAAAAAAAAATCACAGCTGCTGTAGCAAAATGTAACACTTACTGTATATGTTGTGAATGGTCTTTCATAAATTTATTATATTTGATATTTTTTTACTTAAAAAAAAAAAAAGTCTCTTTTTCCATGGAGATTAATGATCCTTACACTCTTCATGATGAACTCTGAGTCAAGGTAATAGGAACTTGCTGGATCCTCATCATTTGAAGAGGAAAGTTCTTGCAAAGTAAACTATCAAATTAACAACATTTTAACTGTTCATTATACTAAGCCCTCCCTCTTGGGACTTACAACTGCACATCAGCAGAAATACAAAAATAAAAACAACAGAGAAGGAAATGATGTCAAAATAATGAGAGAAATGGCTTGTTCTATCCTTCAGGAAACTAGACAGTAATGGATTCTGTTTGTAAAACTGTTAATAAAAGCACTAATTTTTTAGTATGTTTCAAGAATCTGCTTTGAATACCGCAATCAAACTCGCCATAGAAGTAGTGCATCACGTTTTTGTGTAGTGCTCCAAAGCACCATCTATGCTGGCAAAGTTTCTGTTAAGGTAGTGGGATAGGTTGTGTTTTCCCCAGGAACACTGAGCTAAGCAGCCTTATTGGAAACTCTGTGCATCAACATTACTCAAAAAATGCTACTACTACTACTACTACTAATAATAATAATAATAATAATAATAAAAACAATGCAAATTGGACTGTGCAGAATGGCTGCGACAGTGTGATCAAGAAGGTGGGAGGGGAACTGCCTTTGGATCTGTACATAAATGTTGAGGTTTTGAATCCTTTCTACTCAATGTCCATCTTTCATTTTCTCAGATGGTACAGTTAGACTACTGGAAAGGATAAGAAATACAGGAACCAATAAAAAGAATCTACTAGAAAATAGATATATCCTCATTCATGTAGACAAAGTAATATTTACAGTTGATGTGTCCATCAGCTTCAGGCCAAAGAAATGACAATGGGGTGAAAGGTGGAAGTGTGGCTGTAGAAAAGTATTAGAGGTTTTACATGCTAACACAGATTATTATTTATTATTAAACTTTCAGCCTTGATAGAATGTGAGAATATTTATGGAATATAGAAACAAGTCCATCATTACAAACAAGTTCTTTCTTTTTCACCTTCAGACTGATTGTAGTTGGGTTTGGTTGGACTTCATGGAAAATCTTGAGATTTCTGTAATGAGCCATTGCACTTTAAGGAAGAGTAATCGTGCTTTTTACCTTGGAGAAGCAAAAATATCAAGAATGTATTTAAGGTGAATTGTCATTGAAATTTAGTTACTTCCCGGAGTCAAAATACACATGGGGTTGGCAACAAGAATTAAAGCAACATATTACAGTCAAGTTTATCTATGGCCATTGCTATCTGTCCTCTAAACAAGTCATAATATGTAAAGACAGTGTCAAAAGGATGATGATGTATCTGTGTAAATATGGGCTAATATATTCTCTCCATTCATTGAGAGGTGTCTCAGGCATTCACTTGAGAGTGGTCTATTAGTTAATTCAGAAGATTTGCCATCAGGATTCCTGGGGTCTATTCCTGATTCTTACTACATGATTTTTAGGCAAATAATTTAACCTATCTGTGCCTCAGTTTACCCATCTGTAAAATGGGGATAATAATACTTACCTACCTCACAGGGGTGTTGTAAGACTTTCTGGTTGCAAAGTGCTATAAGGGAATGAAACGTACTATATAAGTATTATTATAATCATGCTCTCTTGCCCTTTTAACCCCATGTCTATGGTGTATATTATAGGGCTGTTCCTCTGGGCATTTTGTTGCCTTTAAATCTTGTATGTAATTAGATTCTAACTTAAGGGAACAACTCTTTGTTCCTTAAAGTGAAAACACTCTTTATACTTTCCTCCCTCCCCACCCCTAACCTCCCCCCAAAAAAATAAAATTGCTCAAGGCTTCTCAAATTAGAGAAACTTTATAAATATTCCCTGTGTATTTATGCTGTAATGTTATTATGACTGTACATATCACCCAGAAAGAGTATGCGATTTTTATATTTATATGCATATATATATACACACACATACGTATATCTATACATATATATGTATCTTGTGAGTTTATAGAGTGGCTGACACTCAGAGGACACAATTTACTGATTAAAATGTTTTTTTCTCAATGGGATTTATTGATCATAAACAATGAGCTATTGTCTATAATAAAACTGTTTAATTAGAAAATAGTACATTCATTACTTGCTGAACAAGCATTTATTGGCTGACAACTGGTAAAATTATTTTCCTTTTAAAGCTTTAGAATAAAAAAGAGGGAAAAATACTAAGAAAAAAAGCATTTCTCATGTGATTTTTTCACATACAATATAAACTGTTCAAAACCCAAGGAAAATGCCAGCCTGCACTCAGCATTGCATTGTTGCTTATGCTGTTTTAAAAATATTTTAATTATTTCTAACTTATATTAGAAAATATTCAACTGATATTCTTATCAAGAGTCAGGCCCAGTAATGAACCGGATGTAATGGGATGTTTAGCTGGTCACTGATTATATCAGAGAAGAGCTCTTCCTCTGGTCATTTCAGCCTTGCACTGAACATTTTATGGTCATTGCTGTGAGACCCTATAGTACTGTGCAATTATAAATGGTTCTATCTTCTACTCAATACCCGTAAAAAAAAAAAAAATCATAATGCAAAAAAAAAATCCAGAAGAGGGTCTTAACTATAGATGTTTACAGTACAACTTTCTAAAACTGAATTGTAAATTACTTTCAAAATCTTTGTAACTGGAAGGTTGGGTTTCTATTGGGTTTTCTATTGTTTTGTGGCATATTTCTTTAGAGCTGAAGAGGGAATGGTATCTTTGTATGGTATGCAGAACTCCCCTCAAAAATTTCAACTAACCTCACTTGCAGATCTTTATTAATGGAGATGTCGATCTGAATCTAGCAATGATACAACCTCCCGGTGCAGTGATTTAGTTAAAGGCACTAATTCAATAGTTGGCCCACACTGTCTATAAGCATGGTGAGTGCTACCATTTTTTCTGTTGATTTGTTCAATAAAGGCTACCACATGAATCACTCAAGCTACAAAAAGAGCAAGGAAAATATCAGCCAGTATCATAGGACATATTAAGCTGTTTGTACCTGGAAAAATTCAAGTTTATTATGTTTCTTTATTAAATAAATAAGGATAACAAATACTTCCTGTGCTTTTTTTTTTGTTTGTTTGTTGGGGTTTTGTTGTTTTTTTTTGTGTTTTTTTGTTTTTTTGTTTTTTTTTTTTTTTGTTTGTTATTTTATCAACATTTATGCTATTATTTCTCTGGCTTTTTTTCAGCACATTTTGTTTGAGAAGTCCATGATGACTTTTGTTAGAAGCTTGTCAGTGAAAACCCCCCCAGTTCATCTTGCATTATAAAGCTAACTGCAGGGCATTAAAGGCTTGAACCAGTGCTTGTTGAAATCGATGGAGAATTTCTGGGTACTTCAGATGAATTCGAAGCAGACGCAAAAGCTTCTCTTTAAATAGAGTAATTTATAGGGTGAGCCCAGCATTAATATTTCAAACCATCCTGCCTGGTAGTATTATCTAGAAAAGGAAGGGTTTTACTGGAAACATGGGATCCTACCTAGAGATTAAAAAAAAAAAAACAAAACAAAAACAGAAATTATATTTTCTTAATGGTAATATGGATGTCTTTCCGGTTTAATTATACTGATTTGCATTTTGGTTATTATTATATAAGTTATATGTTAAAATTCATACTAAATGAAGAGTAACATCCTTCTCAATACATGCATGCCTTAATCCTGGAAGGAGCTTCAGAAGGGACATGGACAGCCCTCAGGTGTTATCAGCATAGATTGAATAAGCCTTATCTTCACCCAGGCTAGCACCAATTTAGTTACCCTGTTTCAGTGCTCTGACTTCTATTTAAACATGGCAGGTTCCTAATCATACTAAATCAGAACAAAATTGATCTGGTTCAAACAACAGTGGAAAAGTCCACGCAGTGCTTTGAATTAGTTTTGTGTTTAATTATTAATTTAGTTTATAAAATCAGTTTAATAAATGGTCTAATGGAAAGTGTCTCTGCCCATGGCGGGGGAGGGTTGGAACTAGATGATCTTTAAAGTCCGTTCCAACCTAAACCATTCTATGATTCTATGAAAATCAGATTATAATCACGTTTTACATTAACCTGGGGCCGTCTGAGTTGTGAAAAAGGCATTTTTTTTTAAAATAAGCATTTGCTAAAATGTGTCATATAATAATATGACTTCTGAGTAATTGTGTATATATTATAAATCTGTCTGAAAAATTTTCAGAAATATATTTTTGGTTGAAAGAGAAGGTTGCTGAAATTAGAACTCTTGGTGGAGACATGTCAGGTTAGTTAAGAAAAGTCCTGGTTAGAATTTGTGGTCAAAATTCCCATGGAAAGGAAATTCAGGGTCAAAATCCGTACTATGAAAATTATCACACCTACATTTTTACCAGAATCACCTAACTCCTATACATGTGTTCCCATCACTGTGGTAGGGGCTGCTTTGGGTTACAGGACTCTCTTTATTTTCATGCAGGTCTTGAGGAAATTTCTAAAGGCTTTTCCTTTTTTTCCTTTTTTTCAGGATGAAAAAAAAAAAAAAATTTACAGAAGGGATTTATTTTTTCCAGCTCTAGTAAAAAACCTGGAGGACTGGCTCCTCAGTAAATGTGAATTTTTACAGGTTGGGTTTTTTTTTTAAATCAGACAAATTATACTGATTTTACAAAGTCATAGATCTATTGAATCAAGCCTGTGTGAAATCCATGAGATTGAAGTTAGGGCCTGCAATTTCCAGATTCATCTTGAGATTTTTTAGCAGTTTCAGTTCCTTCTTACTTTTGATGCAAATTGTCTTACTAAATACCAGGATCATTTTGAAAACAAGTCGGCATTAAGACAGACAGTTAGAGCAGTGCAGGCTAACTTAGACAGTTTCCTTAGAAAAAGCCACACATTAGCAGCTTGTTTTAGATTTAATGAGAATTTCTATAATCATCAAAAGTTGCTGTAGGAAGAGGAAAAATAAAAAATAAATGCTTTGCAGCATAAAGCCTCTGCTGGGCTCTAGTATTAAAGGACGTCCATGTAGGATGACTGTAAGTGTCATATTTCTGACAACAACAATACATTTTCCTGCTGTGTGTTGAGGTGCTGAGACATGAGCAGAACTGGATTTAAAATAAAAGAAAACAGACCGGAGCGCAGCACACACACAAAAAATACCAAACGCCCGCGAAACGGCTGCTCCTTCATGTCAATTCTCCCAGCGAGCTGTGAAAGACTGGCCGCACCGCGTGAAGAACAAACATGGAAATCCTTCTGAGTGTTTACATATTGCAAAGAAATAGCAGCCGTGTCAAAGGGAAAGCATGTGAAAGCAAATAGTCTAAGGGGAATAGCTATTGGCAGCGAGCAAAAAAATGCTTCGGAGTCAAACGTCACCGATAACCCCACGAGGGCTGGAGGTGTTGGGCTGCAGTGTGGGTATGGGTTTGTCAGCACCTCCGCCCGAGCTATTTTAGCCAGCTGACAAAGAGGACTTTGAGCAGCTCCTCGCCCACGTGCTTTTATCGCGGCAAAGTTTCTGAGACCACTGCTGCAGTTGCTGTCCCTGGAGTCTCATTGTTTTACGCTGAGTAGTGAGTCCCTGCCAGACCAGGGCATCAGTGGACCTTTCCCCCCTAGAAAATAACTATACTGAATACTGTACAGTCCCAGAAACCATGATCCAGTGCTCCAATGTCACCAGAGTGGCTTAAAAAGTGAAATTTTAACAGAAAAGGGGATGTCTCTTGGGGTTTTGTGTGTGTTTCTTTTTATTATTATTATTATTATTTTATATCCCCAAAGCTTTGAGGGTATAACCATGCTTTCAAGCTTTCTGTTCTAACAACTATGTTAGGAAAAAACCTTGGGTTTTAACAGAAAAAGACCAAAGACTGAGACAGTTATGATAAAATCATGCAAAGTAGTCCTAAAAGGAGTTAAAATGGTGTTCTCTGCTAAAAGGTGACTTGAACTATGCACCTTTAACATGTCTATGTTTTCTGTGAAATTCCAGTTACTCTAAAGCCAAAGGGAATTTAGCAATTGCCCTTAGGGGACCCAGGTTTCCAACACTTTTTTTCATATACACTGTCCCAGTTGCTCACATTTGTCTCAATTTTCCCAAACCTGCAGATTAAGCACAAATAAAATCATTTTCATTTTTAGCTCAGGGACAAGCTGTGCAGGTGATAGGATTTCCACAGAGAATACAAACGTGGAGTCATGGGGCCCAGTTCAACCCTTGGTGGCTTCAGTGACATCTTGGAGTGCAAAGGAATTTTTTGCTTTTTGAAGACCAGCTGAGTCCTACTAGGAGAAACCAGGAGCATGGTTTGTCTTCATGATGTCTGAGAAGGAGAAAATCTTTTTAGAAAATAGTTGTGCAATTACAGCCCAGGCACAAGGAAAAGTTTACCCTAAGCCCGAAGCAGTTTCCTTTATACAAGCCCTTTTCTAGACAAAACCAGAAGCCCACTGCAGATCTGTTCAGACCCTTTCCTTGCAGAAACTTTACAGGCCTGCTGTGTGACTGCATGCACTGCTCTGAATCTGCTCCCAGCAAACATGGAAATGCTGCAGGCTGAGCTAAAGGGCTTCAGATGAGGCAAAGCTTGCGCTCCCTCTTTGGGCTCTAGAGCAGCTACTCTCCCAAAAATCCCTCCACCCTCCTACACATCCCTGTAGCTGCTCTGCATCTTTATATCACAGAGGATGCTCTCCATCCTGCAGCTCTTTCCCAGTTTGCATGTGAGTGGGATAAGGCCTGGGGAGAAGGATAAAGCCTCAGTGTACCCCTGGGGATGCTTTCTTTCACAGACTGATGCAAAGGGCTGCATTTTCCCACAACAGAGCGTGTCAATGCTTGGAAGGCACACCTCCTATTTCTGAAAAGGTCTTTTGTTGACCCTGAAGGAATTTAATATTCTTTTTTGTACTGAGTTGAAGACTGAAGACCACAACTTGCAGTCCCAGCCACATTTAACATTACAGAGGAGTGGGCATCACTTCTACCTGTGCTTGCCTTACCTCAGAGACCAATCAAAAAAAGGAAAGGGTGAGACAGCTTTAAACAAGATCTTTTATTTTATTATAGGCATGGGGACCGAAGGGATGCTCTGGGGCTTAGTTGGATTTGTTGTGGGGTCTGGAGTTGGTGAGAGGTTTGCTGGAAAGACTTTGAGGGAAGCAGAAGATAAGAAGGTCCTCCTCAACCTGTGACAAAGTTGAAGTCTGTGGTCTGAAGGTGGGTTGATCTGCATGTTGCAGGAAGTTGTTTATAGCTGTGACAAGTGCTTCAGCAGTGCTGTGCTGAGGCACAGCAGATGTGCAAGGTCTTCTCTAAAGGCTGTGGTTGAAATGGGGTGAAGATAGCCGCTTCCTTTGTGAGGTGTAGAAGGGACCCCTTACCCATAAAGTGAAGATTGATAGTGATATCAGCCCTCAAAGGACGGTACGTGCCTCTGAGGACCTGTCTGGCTTTCTGTGGAGACAAGATACATGCTCACAGGGTCCATGCACATCCACCTGCGTCTCTCTCCCTGGCCTGTTTCAGTCTGGTTTGATGGAGGGGTGGGAGTCTCAAAGTGAATTCCTACAAGTTTTGAAAAAATAAGGAGCTAGGGAGATATCCACTGTGAGGTTTCAGCAAGCAGGAAAAGTTGTAAAAGGGGCTCAGGTCTTAAGGAGAAACAAAATATTTACAGAGAGGGCAGATCATATAAATACCTCAATTTGTAAGGGGAACAATGAATTTGCACTTGCTTAACCTCCAGGGACCATCAATTCCATGGCAGGAAACACAGGAAATGAGATGTTGTTCATTCTGGTGACCTGAGATTTGTTCGTATTGCCTTCACCACCAAATGGGAAGATGCTCGAGACAGAACTTACCGTGTTTTTTGTTTTCCATGAGCAGCTGGGAGGATGGTTATGAACCTCAGAAGAAAGAGCAGCCCTGTACCTCTCTCCCTTGCTGCACTTCTGTGAAGTGCTTCTCATCAAAACTTTGAGGAGTTGAGAAAATATGGGGAGAAGCAAGGTGAGGGGGTAGGAGTATGCAAGTACTTTGATTTGCTTTGGTACGAGCAGTTGTTGAACAGTGTGGTGGGTGTGTGAGGGGGTAGGCTCAGTGGTGATGTCATTGGTATAAATCGCTCATCTCAATAGCATCAGTAGTGATGCAGACCTGTAAGCAGCTCGGGGTTTTGTGCAATGCCATGGCCGATGCCTCCGTGTGTGCGCAGCACAGATAACTGCTTATCTGCATGGCTGGTGCTCCACTATTCATCTATCCACATAGAAATGTTGCAGGGTTTAGCTGCGCAGGCTCTCCAGCCTAAGGGTTTCACTGCACAAAAGGCTTCCCTGGCTATCAGGCAGCAGGGAGGTACAGAGGGCAGCGAGCTGGATGTTCTCCTGCACTTGGGGCTTGAATAGTTGTATTCACCTCCCAGAAAGTGTAACACAAAGCAGTGTGATACAGCAAGTCAAAAAAGAAGATGTAGTGGGCTAGAAAATATGTCCAGAGGAAAATAAGTTCCTCTTTCATTATTCTGTTTTTAAAACTTAGGGCTCTGTTGAGGTCTTGGATTTCAGTCTTCCTCCTCCTCATTGTCAGAGGAAAGCCCCTCTGAAATGCTGTAATATTCAGCCTCAGTGCTGTTACTCCTGTTAGCAGTTATAAGTCAAGCTGTTTCTCTCCTTTCCATATAACAGGGCACACTGCACAGCTGGATGTTGGTATAGGGTAAGAAAGAAAAACCTCAATTAGAATGCCCTGTTTTAAAGTCCTGTTTTTTTGCCATTCAACCCATGGTGAAGTTTCTTTTTCCAGGAGTTTGTGCCTGGCAAAAAAAAAAAAAAAAAAAAAACCAAACAAAACAAAACAAAACAAAAAAACCCCAAAACAAAACAAAACAAAACAAAAAAAAAAAACAACAACAACAAAAAAAAACAACAAACAAAAAAAACAACAAACAAAAAAAAACCCAGCTCCTTGCAATAACATTTGCAATAGAGCCAGTATAAATGAGTGATCTCACTTTATCCACTGAGAAGACAACAGAGGCCAGCAGAAAAATCTCCTAACTTCTCATAGATGAAGGCTTGCTGGGCTCCAGGGAGGTCGTCTTCATTTTGTTGCAAGCTTTTAGTGATTAACCAGAATGGGAAATTCTCAGCTGTGTGAAGTTGGGTTTATGATGCTATTCTGAGCCCAACATCAGGGTCTCTTGGTGGAGCCAAAGATAAATTGTCCCAGTGAAAACAGGAGTGCATGGTGCAAGAGGAAGCTGGTCAGGTGTCCACAGGTCAGATGGTGTGACCATCAAGGGTAAAACCCCAGTTTGTCACCCCGCTGTCAACCCATGCTCTTGCACCATGAGAAGGTCTTGCATTTCACATATGGTATACATAAACTGGGAGCCGTAATCCACAAAGGCTGCAGAGCTTATTTTTGGGTAGGGTCTCAAGGACTTAACAGGCCAGAGCATGAACCTGCTACCCAGCAGCTGTGATCTCCTCACACCTCAGCCTCCCTGGGAAGGGTGGGAAGATCAGCCTGAAGATTAGTCAGCCTTCACATTCTTGGAGTGCTTGGCATAGAAACACTCCTGGACACTGACAGGGGGAAGGTGAAGAGCTACCCAGGCTCCAGAAGGTGGTAAATGTGGCCCCTATCCAAATCTAACAGGGGCAGTAGGGCTGTTGTTTTATAAGGTTGTATGTGACATGGGGAGCAGGGGACAACTTGCTGGCTGACATCTCTCAAGTCAGTTCAGTGTTGCAACGTGTATTGGGAAGGGTGGACAAAGCACACCCCTTCATGCTTGAAGTAGGATATCCTCAGTTTCCTCTGGAAGGAATTTAGTTCAAGTGTTCAGAACTGGTGCAGGGGATTTTCAGTAAAACCATATTGTCACATCCGTGACAGCAATCAGGGCATGTCTTCCTTAGTGATCTGTCCTAGAGCAAACTCCAAATAAAGTTAAATGGGAGCTTCCCAGAGTAAAAAATGAGATAAAACATGATCCTGTAAGAATCCTTTTATCTGATGATATTTGCAATTAGCAAGCTGAGATTTTGTAATCCTCTCCATGCTTGGTGTAGGTAGTTGATGGTTGCAAGTATCACAGCTCTGGTCTTAGAGCTGTGTCCAAATCCCTGAATCCTGAAGCTTAAGGTCCTTACCCAGCTCTAATTTGAGAGCTTTGACTCTCACACCAGCTGACTGTGTGGATTAAATGCATGTAAATACCTTCATAGCGACTGGCAAAACATACTCGTGACACTATCCTAAATTGGGATGCTCTCTCTCTGGGATGTCAGTTTGATGTTATCACCTACTCAGCAAATAAATCCCTTTATTGAAGGAGGGAGACTTCAGACTCTCCAGTCAGGCCCACAAACAGCTTCTTTGCCCTCTAAGTCTGTTTACTTTGCCATTACTAAAGCTGGTTTTCTAAATGCCTCAGTGCAAAGATGTTGTTATTAATGCTTCGATATCATCTCTATTTCAGCTCAGCTTGCTATGAGTCACTCTGATGTTTGCACCTTGGTGCTCTGTCTTACCAGTCTATGAAAGAGTCAGGATGAGAGTTTCCATTCTAAACACTCACCTCCCTCCGAAGCTAATGGAGTAAGACAGGTCTGCATTCAAGACTCAGATTTTCTTAAGGGCATCATGTCACTGACAAAAGCTATGAGAAGGTGGTCCCTTTGATATGAATCAAGTGTTCCTTGGCTTACATCACCTGCTATACAACTGTGCACAAGGCAATGCCTCATATCCAGCATGAGACACACTTCATCCCCCCACCCCTTCAAAATGGTTGAGATACCCTACACTTGTTCCAAGTGCTAGTTTTCTGCTGATCTCCCTGTTTGTAAGGATATACATGAACTTCTGACTATTGGGTTTTTTTCTTACTTTGGCTGTAGGATTTAGGTGAGTGTCGTGGTTTGGGCCTGGTTGGCAGCCAACCACAATGCAGCAGCTCTCTCTCCCTTCCGCTCCAGCAATGAGAAGGGACAGAGAGCCAGGCTTGGGGTTTGAGATAGGACTGGGATGGGGAGAAATTCCCCTTTATGATCACAAGCAAAAGGCAGACTTGTTAGGGGAAGAAAAAAAAAGAACATATGTTTTTTTACCAACACTAATAACACGTAACAGAGTAGGACAGTGAGAAACACTTCCACATCTTGAGAACACCTTCCACCCACCCCTCCCTTCTTCCCAGGATCAGTTCTGCTCCCAATATCTCTACCTCCTCCCCCAGTGGCTCAGGGGCAGGGAATAGGGGGTGCAGTCAGCGCTGCCACTTCCTTCAGCTTTGGTGAGGGGAGTGACCGGAACTTGTTCCTCCTGCTCCATCGTGGTCCCCCTCTCACAGGAGACAGTCCTCCACAAACTTTCTCCAACATGAATTCCTCCCATGGGCTGCAGCGCTCCCCACACTGCTCCGTCATGGGTCACCAACTTTCCCCGACTGGATTCCCTCCCACGGCCGCAGCCCTTCCCGAGCTGCTCCGGCGTGGGACTCCCCCACATGCTGCAATCCTCCCAGCACTGAATTACAGCAGCAGGGATGCCTTTTCCCATGAGACCCCAGCCTCCTTCGGGCACAGAACCTTGATCATGCAAGCAGAAGCCACAGGCCATAAATCAATGTCTGTTCCATCGTAGATCTTCATGGGTGTCAGGGGGGGGCCGCCCTGCCATCTCACCACAGGATACAGGGGGGTCTCTGCTCCAGCACAACTCCCCCCTCCTTTCTTCCTCCATTCCTCCACTGACCTTGGTGTTCATGCAGCTGCAGCAACTCCTCCTCACAAGTCCGACTGCCTGTCACCACGTCCCTTCTTAAATACATTGTCGCAGAGGCGCAGCTGATTGGCTCAATTTCCCAAACAGAAGTGGAGCTGGCTTGGAGCTGGCTTGGAGCTTTGAGAAGCTTCTCACAGGGGGCCGCCCCGATAGCCCCCTCCCCTGCCACCAAAAA
The DNA here is from genome assembly GCF_018691265.1 of Tyto alba. Taxonomy (NCBI): domain Eukaryota; kingdom Metazoa; phylum Chordata; class Aves; order Strigiformes; family Tytonidae; genus Tyto; species Tyto alba. The sequence goes on along the minus strand of NW_024881313.1, from coordinate 35,251,170 downwards.
ACTCCACCACTCACTCAACCCAGGACAGTGAGCATAATGAAAACATTCTCCCTGTTAATCTCAGACATCAGTAGTTTTGGAGCAGTGAACCAGGCAGATCTGCTTACTTGCATGAACCACATTTTAGGCTGTGTTTCCAATTCATACAGGTTACACTCATGCTGGTAACCAGAATGAGTCACAGGTTGTTCTTCTTGCCCAGAGGCTAAATAGACTGGCAGGACTAAACTCTGATCTCCCTGAGCAGGGTGTCATCTTCCAACCTGCTTACCTGGAGCAGTCCTTAGCCTATCTAAAGCCTGAAAAACATGTCTGGGAGATGCTGATCAGAACAGTCCCAGGGATCTTTCACTGTTCAGCTATCTGGGCTTGCTGCTAGACCAGCCTTCACCAAAACTTCAAGACCTTCCAAGAGGGGAAACACCTGCTGGGAAAAGAAATGTAGGCAGAACAGGCAGCTGATGAAGATAATGAGAATCAGTGGGGAATGGGAAGATGTGTGAGGGTACAGGGGGAATGAATATTGGTGGCATAGATGGTCCAGGGACACCGCCAAACTGCTAGCACTACTGGAAAGCACGCAGGGAGTAAGTGGTGTAGTGCTTAGAGCAATTTTGAAGTCCATGTGATAGTGTGCCAGCACTGAAGTCTGTGCCTGGCCATGTCTTGTTTAGTAGTTTAGGAATAATCACTCTGACAAAGGGCTTACACACCTGGGGAGCAATCCAGGAAGTTCCCCAGATGGGCTGCTTCTCCATCTGTTCAGTCCTGACGAGAAAGCTGGCTTATTTGTCAATTCACAAAAGAATGTAGTATATTCTGGTTTGAGAGTTCTCCTTGGTAAGCTCCTAGGAATTGAGGACTTTGAGGAATGGATTTCTGATGATTTTTTTTTTTTTTCCACAAGTCTAAGCAATCTCCTCATATTGTAAAAACTAAAACAAGAAAAGCAAAGCTCTGTGTTCGTGTGTGTGTATACATAGAAATACATGGCTGCAGGAGGAATTTCTGAGAGTGGTTTACCTGGAGAGGACTCCATGTCTCCATCCTGGGCTTCTGAGGATATCTGTCTGAGCCAACACATGCTCTTCATCTTTAGAGAATGGAGAAGGTAGGCTATTTTGTACTCTAAAAACGAGTACAACATTAATGAAGCCAAAACCACAAAAGGGCTCAGTTATACTTGGATTACAAAGTGACCACAAAATCTAATGGTGGAGTTCAAATGTCTGCTGGCTTGCAAGAAGATGACCACAAGGAATGCAAAGCATGATCTTGCTACTGCTGTCACCACTCCTGGGAAGAAAACCTGATGAGCTAGAAACCTGCCCCAAGCAGCTGGCAACCCAAGAAGTAAGTGCAGTTTGCTGTTATTGTTGCTTCCTGCTTGCTCTTTTCTCTTTCTTTTTTGTTTATAGGGGATCACAGAGAGAGCCAGGAGGGTCCTGGTGCTAGAGACAACTTATCTCATTAGTGACGGCAACATCATCACAGGACTCAAGTCCAGAGTGAGACAAATGCATCTGACTCAGCAGTAAATCAGCTTTCCTCCTCTCCCCACGTGCAGCATGACTACTGCTGATCCATAAAGGATGCTCTGGGCATCTCTCATAACAGCAGCTGTCCCTCTGTTCAGAGCAGAGAGGCATCTAAGAAATCTTGGTATGTCTCCTGTCACACTCAGCAGGAAAACTCAAACAGCACTGCAGGCTAAAAGTGAACTTGCAGCAGGGCCAAAAGGTTCAAGACCCAGTCGTCCTTGTCACAACATATTAAAAATGGGTAATCATTCAGATGTGCACAAGCAAAGGCTTTTATGTAGAGCAAATGTAATCTTCTGCCACAAATCAGCGTGAGAAGCAGCGGGCAAGCTCCAGGAGCTAGCTTTCTGCTGACGGTTGGCGTCTCTATAAAGATTGCATGCTTGTCAAGACCCAGGTCTCTGAGAGAGAAATAAGTCAAGGATTCCCTTTTTCTTCGTAAGATGCTTTCCAAAGAGCACTGACAACTGATGTCCTCTAGCCACGAGGCAGATTTAGTCTGTCCTGTGTTGCTCATGGCTGGTGTCCGAGGCTCTGTGGGCCATGGAATGCTTCACAGGAGGCCATGTGGCAGTCTAGGAGTATCAGCCGTGCTGATGTGCTTTCCAGAAATGCTGTAGCTCCTCTTTCCTTTCCCTCCCCCAGGCTCTCAACATGGAGATCTTCAGCTCGCCACTGGTTAATAATGATTCTCTGCCAGGACTTTCCCTGACTTTCAGGGAGAGAAGTGCAGCCAGCAGATGTTTTTCTTTCAATAGTTGAACAAAGTCCCAAATTCAAGTCTGTTGGTCAACTTTATATAAAATGTTTTGACTGAACTAAAACTACGTGTATGTGCATTAAGGGCAGCTTTGGCTGAAGACATATTGAAATATCATGCTCAATTATTTGGACTCTGAATTTTTCTCTCTGAATAAGCTGTTTTCTTATCTGCCTTTTGTTTCATTAAGATTCAGGCTAAAAGAATTTCAAGACTTGGTCAATTTTGGTCATCCAGCTCACGTCAGATGTCCCTGACAGTCAGATGGTGCTACTGTCAGTGCTACTGTCAATGCTACAGGACAAAGAATTTAATTACTATCTAGCTCTACCATGTCCTGGAGGTGAAAGTCTCCACTGCCCATTAGGGCTTTTGTAGCATCTGAAAGCATCCCTACATTTTTATTGCAGCAGTGAACAGAGAGCTGTGAGCTGCTGGAGCACAGCACTGTGCAGACTTGGTTGCAGACACAGGCTAGCTGGCCCAGCTCTGCCCAGATCCAGCCTGCTCCTCTGAAAATTCATTGCTGGACTCCATATGCAAGGCCAGTTCTGGCCATGAATAAAGACAACCTTTGCCCTATGTAGCTGACGCTGTAAAGAACCAAGGTCATCTAATATCTCTTCAAATGACTGTAGATCTTTATGTGCTATTAACAATTGAACTATGTCCAACTTCATGCAAATTTGAAAAAGAGCGTTAAGTAACCTGCTGTGAAACAGCAACTGAAAGCTGTTACCTGAAGACTGCTTGATCTGTCATAACTGCTTTTGGCCCCTCTGTTATGTTCACTTTCCCCAGAACAGCCTAAGAAAATGACCACGGTCCTAGAGGATTTTGGTGGTAGTGGCCACATTAGTAATATCTTCCATAGCCTCTTTCCAGCCACACAGTGAAATATTGCCGCTCTGGGTCTGTGGGATTGTCAGAGCCTGTGCAGTCACGATGTCTTGCAATCCCACCTCTTATTGCTTTCCAAATGAAGCACAGGACCTGGGGTGCAGACATGCGGCATGGGCTCCCCAGTGCCAGCACTGCTGTGCACACACGGCATCATGGAGCTGCCACTGTTCTGTTACCATTAGGTTCATGAAAGTATTGCTGCTTTTCCTCCCGTGGTTCAATGCTTCTAATATTCTTGCACAAGTAACTGACTGAACCATTTGTAGTTGGATTCAGCTGACAGCTTTGCTCTTAAACAGCAAATAGGTGACCACTTGCTCTTGCACTCCCTATGAACAAATAAACATGATAAGACCTTCCAGCTCCACACTTGCATCTCTCACTTTAAGAATTCAAACCCGTAAGTACAGTCTGCCCACATGTTTCTGGTGGGTTAGAAAATATTTACATTGCAACAGCCATTGTTGAAATGTGGTCACTTCTGGGAAGAGATGCAGCTGCTGTTTACTGAGGGAAGGGAGGCTTTGTGGTTTGGACAGTGGCTGGAGCCCAAGATTTTATTCTGGTAACTCCATTGCTGGGAGCTGCAGCATCGTATAGACATGCCTCTACAAGATGGGCATCACATAACTCGGGTACTGGTGACAGTGTAACCACAGACATGAGCATAGAACCCTCTATGAACTGATTCATCTGCTGTCTTGGGTAAATTATACAGCCCATTCTGGCCTCTGTGATGTTTTAACTAGATTGCTGAAAACCAGTAGGCTTAAAATGAGCTCAGGAATTGCTGGTACCTAGAAGATCCTGAAGTACAACCAAAGGGTTACCTTGTAGATTAACCCCATGAGGAATCTGTCTACTTTCTCTGCCCTCTGAAATCAATGAATGGAGTGTGTGCGTGTAGAGGTCTGGAAGGGCAAAATAATAAATTATTAAAGTGTTAATTAGAAGTTAATACATGTGTCTGCAGCCCAGCAAGGTCCAATCCCCCCTTGGTTGAGACTCCGACAGATCTGACATGTCACTGTTCAGGACCATAAATGGAGAGTTGGTTACTCAACTGAGACTGAAAGGTAGGAAGACTCTCCTAGGTAGACTTTCCCAAGGGACATTATTAGGCAAATTTAAGGCATTTGCATATCTTTCAGATCTGCTTTTACTTTTGTTCTCAGAAATACCCCTCCTCAGTGGGGATTTAGGAAATGGCTGAGGTGAGCTGGGAGTTCTCCCACAGCTCCATATGGATGGATGGGATGTCCCATAGGGTTAGCCATGGGAATCTACCAGCCCCTCATCTCCCTGCTTGATTCAGATACAAGTAGCAACACCAAAAGGCCTGTTTTGCCAGACATCAGAAAACAACAGAAGAGGTGAAGCTGGAAACAGCCAAATGGTGATAAGTAGGAAGTGACCTGTTGATTATTTTATTTTGTGAGGAAAAGGATCTAGTTGGATCCTACCCCTAGTATGGCTTATTTTCTTCTGTAAAGATAGAATAAGGTCATCAGTGGTGGCACATATCCCAAACCAGACAGTACTGGTCTTACCAGAAATGCTTGCTTATTTAGTCTTATGCCTGGTTGAGTTTTCTTTGGTAACCAAGCTGGACAGGTTTTTTTAATGGGATCCAGAGGTGAAGCAGCCTTTAATCAATAACAAGGAGTGGTTTGGATCCACTGGGTACAGCTCTTCCTCGTTCATCACTTTAATGTGATGTAACAGGCCAGGGTTTTGGAAAGGTGTGCTGGGAGTCAGCAGACTGCAATGGCTGTGTCTGTCAAACTGCAGGACGCTTGGGAGGCTGCGTTTGCAGCCCCTCGGGGATGGCAGGGATTGGCATTGATTGATCAAACGTAGAAAGTCTCCCAAGGGTGAGGATGGCAGCAGCACAGTTGTGAACAGCAGCTGGAGATTCTGCTTCTGCTTCCTTCCTGTCTCCTACCTTCCTGGAAAAAGCCTGTGCCACCACAAGGTGACACGTGAGACTTTCTGAAGCAGAGTCAGAGCAGATTTGGGATTGTTAAGATAGCCTTTTGATACCTAAGTGTTAAAGCCTGTCTCGAGGCTGTACCCAGCACACTGCGATAAGGGCCTGTTCCATTTTCGTGGTGGCATTGTGCTGCACATGCCATAACGCCAAGTCACGGCGCTGAAAAAGGTAATGAGACACTCGATACACCAAACATGTGGTGAATCACAAAGGAACATGAAGAAATATTCAATGAGATACTCAACCACAGGAACACACTAACCATCCTGGATGCGGTATATCATCTTCCTCCAAACGAGACACCCGTGCCTGACAACTGTTACAATCCATCAGTTGCAGCCCGTAGTACACCTCCAGCCACACGCAGGTCAAGCAGGAGAGTATTTGTTGAATTTATTGGGGTCTTTCTGTTGTTGCTTTGGAAGGCTACTTGCTCCCAGTGGAGCGCCGGGTCCCACTGGAGCCTCTGCTCCAGCCCCCGTCTCCATCCCAGCTGCACGGGATCACGGGGCAGAGCTGCCGAGCGAGAAGCTGGAGAGTGGCCGCCTCGCCACGATCCCCTGCCTGACAGGGATGGCTGAATTTGTCAGAAAGCTTCCATTAGTCGTGCATGCCAGCTATAATCTCCTGGCCTGAACACGGCAGCATCTGCTCTGGAGCCAGTATTATATAACCACAATTGGCCTACGCAGGGCACATTAAAACCATGGGCAGGAGAGAGTCATTGACTCCACTGCAGAGCTTGTCTTTAGTAAGAGCCTTTCTGTGACTCTAAAAACCCACATTTTTTTTTCCTTCCCTGGTACAATCTGGGGACTGTGTCTCTTGCAAGTATTATAAATGCATATGTATCCATAGGCACTAGGTGCTTGAACTACTGATCTTAAATTCCAAGTCCCAGACTACATGAAGTTAAGAGTTTTTAAAATAATACTTAGAAATGGTGATAGTGGGATTACACACAAGGGAAACTCCAATGTGTCAGATTTTTTGAGAGGCTAAAATTATGTGCCTTCTTTTAGAGAGAAGGGGAAGTGACTGGTAAATAGTATTATTCTGAGACAGCCTGAAGCATATAGAAGGATTATAAAGCAGCTCATTTAGGACTGCAGAATTAATTTTCAGGCACTCCTTTGTAAAGTGCTCAGTGACTTCTGCGTGCCCAGCAGAATCTCTCTGAAAGCAGCGTGAAAAATGCAGGGAGGGACTTTAGCCCCATTATGCACAGTTGCAAATCTCTGAGTAGAACATCATTAACTATACTCAAGTGACAGCCAGGATTAACTTGGCTGAAACAAAACAGTATAGAAACATGTAAGACTAAATTCAAAGATGCCTCAGAAACTGCTAGGATAATCTGTCGCAGCAGCAGCTTTAGGCATGAGAAGCCAAAATGTCCAGACGCACTTCCCTGCTGCTTCACAAAACTAATGTTTTGGCTTTTACTGGTTTTAAGTGATTCTCTGTGTGCTTGTGCACAGCATACATGCACAAATACACAAGCATCCTCTTTACCTCTCTGGGGTGGTGGAAGAGCCTCTTAATGTGTAACTGGTCAACAACTCATCTTTACAGGCCCTCCTGCTCCTCCTGCATTGAGAGGCTGCCAGATGACTTTTTGAACAAACATGAGCAAAGTCTCGGGAGAGCACACACCAACTCTCTCCAGGATGCTGCAACCCTGAGACTGCAAAGAAAGGCGGTTTTACACCACCTGCCTTCACAGGAATGGGGACTGCACAGGAGAAAAGGTCAACCTGCTTGAAAATACACGGTCACCGCACAGAAAAAAATGGAGCGGGGGCAGAAGATCACCTTTATTTTGCTTTCAATCTGCCAGGCTGGCTCTTGGAGGGCCCCAGCAGCACCCTCTGGTGACCTGAGCTGTCCCAAACAACCAGCAGTTACTGAGAAGAAGGGGTTGGGCTCTGCGGGGCTTTTGCCATTACTGGCATAAATCATTCAAAACTCTGACAGTCCTCAGGGGGAGTTTGAGGTCATGGAAAAGTGAAGGGGGAGGAGGAGGAAGAAAGACACTACAAGGCTCCTAGGAAATGAGTGAAGGTTACCTTCTTTGTGCAGTCATCCCTTACCAGGGCTGGCTCTAAATGTAGAGGCAGTTGCTTAAGCAGGTTATGGTGATGTGGGCAGGAGAGATGTTAGTAGCTGTGGCCTGCCCCAGTTACTGCCTGCAAGGATGTGGTAAGGGGTTGTGGATGCTACCGCTCCTTCTAAGGGCTGTTCAGTTGCTGCCTTAAATCTCCTCAGGCATGAGGCACAGTGTCCTCCTGCCACGAGCAGCACCTGCTAAGAGCACAACGAGCGTCACCCAGAAATTTAGTCTTTCTGTTGTCTCCTGACCAAATATCCTTTTCGACTGCCCAGTGACACAGCTTGTCTGCTTCTTGGTACCTCTCAGCTATCACAGTGCCTGGCACACGGGCTTCAGAGCCTGGGAAATCCCAGACTGCAGTGTGCTGCGTGTCTCCCTGGTGATACTAGCTCCTGCACACACACATTATGTCTCCTCTGCTTCCCACGCTGCCCAGGGAATATCTGATCAGATTCACGGTTGCTAGTCCTTACCTTGCAAGCATTTAAAAGCATGAACTGAAGGTGTCTGAAAGATTGCCTGAAACTCTTAGGATAAAATCCATGGTTTATAACTTTGATTTCTGCAGTGGAAGTCGGTACTGTGCCATAAAATCACAGGATAATTTAGGCTGAAAAGGACCTCCAGAGGTCCAATGCCCTGCTCAAAGCAGGGTTCACTTCAAGCATTTGATGATAAATCAGGTTGTTCAAAGCCCTATCTACTCAGATTTTGGCTATCAGCATGGACAGAGAATGCACAGGGTCCCTGGGTCCCTGTTCTAGGCTGTATCACTCTGTGGGGTATTTTTTTTTTCCCTTATGCCTAATTGAAATTTCCTTTGCAACAATTTGTGCTGTTACCTCTTATTGTTTTGCTGTGATCCTTGGGAAAAAAAATATGACTCTATTTTCCTGACTCCATATTAGGTAGGTAAAAACAGCAGTGTGGTCCCCTCTTACTCTTTTCTTCCCTCCAGGATGAAGAAAGCATGTTTTCTCCCCTTTTTCTCACAGATTGTGCCCTCCAGCACCCTAACCATCAGGTTGGCCCTCCACTGGACAAGCCCTTGTTTTTTATATCTCCCTTGAATTGGGAAGCCTGAAAATGGACACAGTAATCCAGATATAAACTTATGAAGCTCAAGAGAAGGAAAAAATTACACCTCTTCTCATGCTGGCTGCACTTGTGCTTATACAGTACAATATGTAGTAGACCTTCACTGTTGTGAGTGTCACTTGTAGACTCCTGTTCAACTCGTTATCCACCAGGACACTTTCTGTAAAGCTCCCCACAGCTGGTCAGTCCCCAGCAGGTCCAATTCTTCCTCAGGTGTAGGACTGGAGCATTTTCTCTTGCTGAGCAAATTGCAAGAGCATTTGCTCTTATTGCATTCTGTGAGGTTCCCATCTGCCCATTTCTTTGGCTGAATGGCAGCCTTGACCTCCAGCATGTTGTCTGCTCCCCTCGGTTTCCAGGGAAAGTAATAGCTTTCACATGAGCGGGCTTTTAAATGGCACTTGATGCCTGGTATGTATGGCTTCTGAGATTGGAAAGCAGGAAATTCAAAAAAGTCATTGATTGACTGGTAGGATTGTACCACTTCTGTCTGAGGTGACAACATCAGACTCTTAGTAAGCACATTAACTGAAGGATGAGAACAAAATATGTCTTAAGACAAGGTTAAGGAAAATACTCTGCTACACATTGTCTGGTAAAATAAAATTCAGTCCCTGTCTCCTAAGTCTCAGGACAGGTCTAACCACAAATTTAAGGAGCACTTCAGTTTCTTCTTGCCATGTGTGTTCTGGGAGATTGAGAAGACCTGTACTGGTGGTCCAAGTGACTTTAATCTCCCCTAAAGGAACAGAAGACTTATTCTTAGGTGCAGGACCTGATCTGTGACTGAGGCTTCAATATGCTGCTTCCCTCTGGTCAACCCAGAAGGTCACTAGACAAGTGGTTATCAGATGTTAAGAAAGGACAGTTACTTTTGACTGACAGATCTGAGAGTGGGTTTAAGTTTCACCCTGGGGAATGGCACAATACAGTAGCCTGAGAGATCTTGAGCAAAATTATTTCCCTTGAGCTGGTGGTCATGCACTCTTCTGATTCCCATTCCTTAGTCTTGCTCTACTTGTTTACTTTGAGAAAAGGACAAGAAGAGGAGTCGGTTTTCACACTTTCTTGACTGCATTCAAAGTAGCATGTCTAGCCTTCAATTTTTTATGTCACTGGCTCTTACATATTTTTAACGTTATGATGCTTATGTAGAAAAACACGTTCACTTATCTTCTGTAACCAATTCATTTTATTTTGCCTCATTTTTTAATGTAGTCTCTTCTTAAAAAGACAACAAAACTCCCTTTGTTTTCCACAATAATATAAGCCTGAGATAAACATAAAGTATTGAAATTACCTGAGCTGCTTTGTCCATAAAGAGCTGGGGTACGACATGGCCCAACAAGTCCTCGTAGGCCTGGAGTGACTTCTTCAGACTCCCTTGAGTCTGCATCACATGTCACATGCTCTGCAGCACCAGGACCTGGGGAGAACAACACTTTGGGGACACAGAGACACACATTGCTTTGCATCTGAGCATTGCACCTGATCAAACCATCTCTGGAAACAGCTAAAGGACATGGTGGAGAAGCATGTTGACCATGCACAGAGATGCATGGACCCACCCTCTCTCATGAAGCTCATGCACTTGCACAGACTTGTGCACATGGACTTGTACATGTATGCCTTCATACGTGTGTAGACAAAACTGCTCTCCCCTGTGCTCATCTCCAAATACAGACCAGTACATGTGCCAGGAGTATGGTGAAGAGAGGCTTGATTGGCCCCATTGGTGTTGGTCAATATTTGGTGGAGCTCATTCATTTCTTGATGTCCATTACAAGGCATCCTACAGGAGCCCTGAAGTCAGTCTGAGGATCAGGCCACTTTAGAAATGAATTAGATGTTCCCTCTAACTGAGATGAGACAAGTAACTTCAAATAACAGTTCACCCATTTTTGTCATCATTACCTAATCTCATCAGTAGATCCTGACAGGCTTGTGAGCTGGGCTGATCAAATCTGAGTAGCTCTTCCTAATGAAGCTGTGCATAATGGATTGTTCAGGGGTTACGGCCAGGGGGGTTATAATTTCAGGGTGCTCAGGGAGTAGGGCTGTAACAATGTGGGTGCTTTGCTCTCTGAGTTTGGCTGGCTGTGGAGGAGAGGCTTTCACTGAGCTGAAGAAAGGTCTTTTGTTCCAATTAATATAGAGCTGACTGCTGTGTGAGGAACTCAGATCATCCTTTCAAGTATGAATTACCTTACAGCTGCAGAGGGATGTAATCTGCCACCATGCTGCCAGATCACCTACCTCGGGTAGATTAGCTGTGGGGGAGGTTTGTGTGTGAATCAATGTTGGATTGGCATCACAGTGGAGTGCTTCAGCAGAAATTCTTCCTAGGAAAATGTAGTCTCTCTGGATGGGTATCCTCCTTTCTCCTGATGAAGAATATTAAAAAAAAAAAAAAAAAAAAAAAAAAAAAGTTTTGAAAGGGGATTCTTTTTTTTAGAGGAAGGAGGAACTTTTTAAAATAAAATAGGAAAATTTACCAGTACTAGTTAAATTAGAAGACAAAGACTGTGATGTGGACATTACTCTCCTCATTCACAAAGGGTAAAGTTAAAACTTGCTTCTAAATTCTAGCATCAGAAACATGACTCACTGGAACTGGGAATTTTATTCAGAGGTTGAAAAATCCCATTGAAACTCCTGTTTTCTGATATAATATTTCTCCTGAAATAATAAAACTTTTCTTCTAAATTCTCTGTTTGGGGTTTCCTGGGAGTTAACAAGACTTTTATTTTCATACAGGAGGAATAATCCAAGTAGAGATAGAGGTCAGACAACTACATTATTTCTGCTCCAGAATAAATGCAAAAACCTGTTCACACAGTGCTTAGATCAGCAGCCTACTTCTGCAGCTGAGGTTGGAGAATATTATTATTTTGAATGTGCCATTATTATTTTTAGTTCAGACTGCCCTACCACCTTTCTCACCTGCTTAACCTAATTTCCAACTGCTTGTATTGATGAGTTGATATATACAGTCCCAGACCTAAACCAAGAACAAGATTTACACCATTTTATTTACAATTCCCTTCTGATTGTTGAGCTGACTACTTGGCTGTCTGCTTTGCTTGACCTACAAGACAGATCTACCAGCATCATTGTTGATACAAACCTACTCTTGCCATCCATGGAGTATTTCAGCGCTGACTTGACCTGCTCAGGAGGTGGGTCACCCAGTTCCCAGCACAAGGGTTCTGGAGGATGGCAGAGCTCCTGGCCAGATGCATCAGGATGCTACAGAGGTTTTCAGATGTTCTCTGTGGGTAGTGCAAGTTAACCTGCAAAGGTAGAGAGATCTTAATACTTGTGACCTAGAGCCTTCCTCAGTCAAACCAGTTTTCTTCTGAGCTGTGAGTATGAATCAAGAAGAAGAGAAGAAAGGAAAATATTTCCCATTGGGTTTGGGGGAAGAGGACAAAATAAAGCCCTGCTAGAGTGAAAGTGCAGGGCCTGTGGCTGGCTTCCTGTCCAGAGCCGAGTGATTTCCTACTTAAAAGCTGATTAATCCAAATGCTTTTCAATTTAGAAGGCAGAGATCAATCAATAATTATCCCATTTAATCCCAACATAAATCCTTTAATTTTTTTTTTTAATTAAAAGCAGCCAAGCACCACCGGCTGGGATACACCAAATTGCATTAAACCCTGGAGTCCCAGGGGAGAGGCACATGCAGCAAATTGTGCATGTGATTTTCTTCTTTCATTGCTGGGTTTAATGGCTGTTCCCTCTGCCTCCTGGTAGAAAATGATGAGCCTGGGATATGTCTAGCAATGAACAGGCAAATTAGACATCTCTTCCAAGCGTGCAATGACTCACAAATCAGACAAGTGTCCCCTTTCTGGAAGTAAAACCAGGGAGGGGGAACTTCACCAACTCCTACTTTTCTGCAACAAGCCCCTCCAACAGAGATAATTGGCCTTGGTCATGGTAGGACCCATGAGAATCAAATTTCTCATCTCCATTTGAGCAAGATTTGGGTAACTCCTAAATCTGGCTCTTGGTTTGAGAATTTCAAGGGAATCTAATGTTATGGTACATTTTATTACCTGCCTACTTAGAGCAGAAGTCTCTTTTCCTGGCTACCAATTAACATAGTGTAATTGTAGGTCTAATCAATTGTTTTATGTAAATAGTAAAAATGACCTGATAGCTGTATCTCAGCCGTCATCAAACTGTACAGCCACCATGCCAGTAAACACTGCAGAACAGACACGGTGTGTACGGCAAATGCTTCTGTTTTCAGCCTTATTTTGATGGTTGAATTATGACCACTGACTGCAAGCAGTTCTCAAAAAACACCCAAGTTCTATCTCTGTTCTTCTAACTAATTAAGCTGAAGTCACACCTTTCTTCCTTGATGCCAAGGAAATCTTCATTATTTTTTTTTTATATAAGCATTCTCCTGCTACAACTTTAATGGCAAAGTTTAATTAAAAATGCCATTAATTAAATCAAGCTGGGCTGTGTGACTGAACACTTATTCCATGCTCCTTACCTGTGGTAATCAGTCGGCTGTGGGACACAGCTATAGAAAGGGTCAGAGGCTCATGAGCTTGGAGGATCCTTTCTACAAACAAAAGCCTATGTCTAATCCACCTCCTCTTCCTCCAGCTTGGTGTTAACACCATTAGAGTTTTAAAAATGCAAGAGTTGGCTGAAAATGATGATGTTACTTTTTACACAGCAAGACGGTGAGGTATCCTTAAGGCACTGTGCTGGAGGGGAAGTCCTTCCCATTTGTTTCTTCTCAGCAGATGCATCTGGTAGGAACAGCATCGCAGCGTGACTAACTGTAAGCCAGAAATGAAGAGTAGGGATCATAGAAACAAACACAGCCAAAAACATGAGACATTCCCCTTGGCTTGTAGAGCAGTTTTCAGTGTAATGTAGCTACAATTTTTCTCTTACCCTAATCTGACAGCCTTTTAAAGACTTCTTTGAATTTTAAAAGGCTGTTTATACTGAGCTAAAAAAGGGCTTTGCAGCACTGTCCAGTAACAGTAATGTCTTTGTTGGCAACCAAAGAACAAGGGACCCTTATTTAAATACCTCCTTTTTGCTGGTTCCAGTGCTCTGTTATTGAAGTGTGTGCAATTTGGATGTCTCTGTAAAAACAACCCGTCCTTCATTTCTTAGAGTTTGAGGGTTTATTTTCTGCCAGCTGTTCTTTGAAAGGCTTTGAATAAAATGAAGTTTAATTGTACATAGAAAAGAAAAAAGAAAAAAACCCCACCTAGTTATTTTCTGCAGCACCCTAGGATTTTAAATGATTGAGCCTTTTCAGAAAATAAATTGTCAAATAAATGTCACACCTGGTGAAAGTGAAAGCTGTGGTAGAGCCACACCATGAAAGCATCCCCTAAAGTGTTAAGATTTACCTAAGAAGTACCCTGAGAATATTTTGGATTACAGCAGAGGCTACAGCATCTTTGAAGCATGCATCACAGAGCTTTGCCCCATGGGTTATTAGGGGTGCCCTGAAGATCAGCTGAAGATCAAATCCATTAACTGGAATGTTATGTGTTGGCCTGGCCCTCATCTGTCTGTGCTGAGGAACATGATACTACTTAACATAGCAAATCACCTGCTGGGGTGGCTCAGGGATGAGGATGTTTCAGCTATGCTCATTAACACGACCTGTGGAAAAAAAAAGTGCCGGTTCTGACATTTCCATGTATATCAGCTCCCTGAAGGGAAAATGTGTTTAAGAAGAATTCAAAACTTATGGTGGTGTCTAAGGTAGTAATTGGCATGCAGAAACAGAGACCTGGTTGTTAGAGGAGAGGTTGAGAATTATAATGTTGGTATTTCAGTTGCTTTTGAAACTGCAGACAATGTCTGGGAACAGCAGAAGGTATCATAAGACCTGTAATCAAGAACCCAACCATGATCAACATCCACACCTACCTCGCCTAGACTTTGGGCCTGAGCATCTCTGGGCGCTCCTTGAACAACCCACCTCCCTGGATCAGCCCTTTGCTTCACAAAACCCTCTCTTAAATTTGCCAGAAGCTTGGGAAAACAAGACAAAGCAACAAGCGTAGTATTTGCAGTCACTCCTCCCAAGCTTGCCACATGCAGAACCTCTATGGCTCCTGTATTTAAGTTTTATGTTGAGGGCGGGAATGGGAGACACCCCTGATAATTCTGGCCAAACATCAGCCTGTGTCTCTTCCATTGTTTCTTGCTCATGTCACTAATGCCCCAGGATTAACAATTCTGCCGACTCACTGGATGGCTGGGAAATGTCCCTGGGATCGGCTGCAGCTGCTGCTATCATGCTGGAGATACTCTGTAAACCCATTAGCCATTATCAGCACAGCAGCTCTCATCCACACAGAGCCACCCGACAAAACCTGCCTCGGGTTTTCTCAAGTGCGTTTTGAGGACACCAAATGTGGGGTTTGGGTACCTGCTGCTATGGAAAAGGCAAGGTGAAGGATGCATGCCCCGCTCTGAGTAGAGGGCTTTGCAGTTTGAGGTGGCCATCAGCTCCAGGGTTATATTCTTGCTGAATTTGGGCTTGCCCTCCACCACAGCAGTTCCTCATGCTCATCTGAACATTACCCTTATGACAGACAGCTCTGCAATACCTCGAGAGCACAGCTGCCGACAGCTGACCCTTGGACTTCTGAGAAGAGGAGGGACATGCTGGCACCTTGGAGATAAGGTCTGAGAGCTTGGTGTGATTTGGTGCTCCCTGGGGATCCGGTGGAAGAGGGATTTTATCCTGTGCAGGAGCAATCCTTGCAGAGAAGATGAGCTATAACCTACTGTCGTCTGAAATTTCCTGTTTAAATTCACCAAAGAGTGAGGAAGACAAGATTTTATTCCTTTTATACCAATGCCTGTTAATTACAGCAGGAATGGGTTTTGGCATGTATCCAATTCAAGAAATAAATCCACTGTTCTAGGGAAACTCATTCATGCTCTGGCTGGAGTCTGTGTCTTCAAGCAAGGGTCGTTTGAGTAGATGCAAAAAAGACAGCCCTCATTGGAGGAGAGAAGAGTCTGAATGTACAGTGTGAGAGACCTGTCCTCCAAAGTGAGGTGGCAGCAGGATGTTGCAAGAAGGGGTTGGCAATACCTATATACAGTGGAGGTGGTGCAAACTGCTGCTCCAGTGCCTCAAATGTCCTGGGAAGTTTCTCTGGGGTCTGTCAGAGGAACACCTATTGAATAAATGTCTATTATCCATGCTGGCCAGCAGCCAGGGAGCTGGGTTATGCTGCTGCACACCACCACTGACAGCTTCTCACTACCCCTCCAACCTAGCAGATTAGGAGTGATTGGGAAGAGCTACTGCACAACACATGCCATAATTGCAATATCAGCCCTGTCAGAGAACCCATTTAGAAGGGTATGCCCAAATGTAATCTAAGAAAAGTCTGAAATATGTATTTTTCCTATTTGGAAAAAAACCCTAAACTTAACAATATTAGGAAAGCTGTTTCAGTGAAGATGCTGTGTGATGATGATTTACAGCCTGGGACAGACATAAATCATAGTTCAGGCAGCTCACAATGTATGTTTTTTACTCACCCCCTAGGAAGAAGCCCATACCTATGACCTCCAAGTGAGTCTCTTCTCCATGTATGTTATCCACAAATGCTTTTTCCTGCCATTTATCTGGTAAGACATACACATGCTCTTATGGGGATAGAAAGCAATTTACCTGTTTCACAAACACGAGTAATCCCTAGCATGTATCACAACGTGGGGCAGCCCCGAGTCACCTTTGCCCTGGCACTTCCAGCATAATTTCATTTTTTAGTATCTGTTTCATTAATTAAACAAATCTGTTCTACTCTGTACATGACCTGCTCTGAAAGGACATCAGTGGGATACACTGTTAGTGAATAATGATGTTAATGAGTTACAGTTTCACTGCTTTTAGCTTTGTACCCCTTTATTACATCTCTTGACATTTAACTTGTATTGAGTTGAATGAACATCCCTGTTATCTGAATAATAAATTCACATTTTAATTTTGTTTCTTGCTCTAGCATGGATTCTAAACTTCAGAAATGGACTTTAAAATAAAATCATAATTTTTCTTGCTGTTAAGATCATACCTGACTTCAGATGATGCTCAGTGATTAACACCGTGACTTCATACAAAACAAAGACAGGAGCTGATGTATTCCAGGACACTGTCTTATTCTTTATTTAGCCTATTTTTCTATTATTTGAGAAAAATACAAGAAAGTGGAGTTCAGGGCAAAACAGTATTTCTAAATCTGTGTTGAAGTATGGGGTTTCTGTTCTTCTGGAGTACACTTAGTACCTAGCTAGTGAAATTCCTCATGTTTCTCCTTCCTCAATAAAAATTGACAAAGTCATTCAGGTTGCTTGTCCCAAGGCTCTGTCAGTTTTTTACATAAATTACTCAGATTCATTGGTAGAAACTCAGGGAAATATCTTGCATTTGGATTTTAACACAGTCAACTGAGGGCAGATCTTATTCTGCCTCTGACTCTGGCGTCACCTCCATTCCAGCCAAAATTGGCTGCAGTGAGCGTGCTTTCAGGACACAGACTTGATGTCTTTCACAAGGCATGCACTGCTAGCCTTGTTAAAGGAAATGCCTTCTGTGAGAAGTAGATGTGGAGCTGGTCCTTGGGGTGATCTATCTCCAGGCCTCCAAGCATGGGCTTAGTCCAGAGAGGACTTTTGGATGCTAATGTTTCATGAACCTAACTCAAGGACCATTAGCAATAGGGTGGCAGAAAGGTTTTGGCAGTGATTTATTGCTCATCTGACAGGACAAGTGGCTCCCAGACAGGGTCTCAGCTCTCCTCACCCTTCTTCATACCTGGTGCAGGATTTGCTTTCTAGCGAATTTGGGGGTGTGGAGGGAACATACTTGGTTCTTTCTTTCCAGTTTTTTCCCTAAAACAGACTTGACAGGAGTGGGTTGGAACCCTCAATCTCTCTGTGGAACACTAAACTGATATTATGCTCCAGTCTGACCCAAATACAAGCAAATAAGCCAAATGTCTTTCCATGGGAAAGCTGTTTATCAATGACCTTCCTTCTGCAGTCAAAGATGCAGACCACTGTAAGCAAGCTTGAAGGAAGGCTCATGGAGTCTTTGCCTGGCAGGGACTGCTTATGGGTCCTGGTAGACACCCTGCAGAACAGCACAGCACCCCTAAAAACATTGGCAGCCTAAAGCATGACAATTAATTTTACTATACGTACCTTCACTGGCCTAAAATCATCTTGCACCCATGGCTAACATCCACCTCGAGGAAGGTTCACCTTAGTGTTGCTCATGTGGCTGACACGTTTCTGATCATGTAGCCCTAGTGCCAGTGCCCCTATGCAAAAGAGGGAGGTTGGGTGAAAAAGGAGACCTGAGCTCAGTTCATCTGCCAAAATCCCTTTTCACCAGCTGACTCTGTGGTGAAGCCATCTGTTGTGAGAAGTGTTTGCTTGTGATTAACAAATCTCAATCTTAAAAAAAAAAAAAAAAAATCCCAAAACCAAACAAAAAGCTAAAGCAAAACTAACTTTTTCAAAGGGAAAAAAAAGCTATAAATATCTTCTGGAAAAAAAAAAAAAAAAATCCTAATCTCTGTGTAATGTATACGTGCAGGAATAACCTCTCCAGTGGTGAATGACTCTATTCTGAGGGAGAATCCATCTCCGTGGGAGCACAAGCCCCTTGGCTGCTGGAATCACTAACATAAACGCTCCCAAATTGTGACTGACTGCCTATTTTTCCTCCCTTCCTGCCCCCAAGGCAGCATGAGAGAAGGAAACAGCATTTAAAAAAAAAAAAAAAAAAGTTCAACTTCCCTCATTTTTTCTTTTTGTTTTTGACTTTTCAGCATCTGTGGGTCCTATTTTCAGGTTGCAACATGATAGACATTTTCTCCACCGTAAGACAAAAACTCTACTTTTTAAAAATCCTTCTTAAAAAAAATATTTAAAACACCTAACCACTAGACTACCAAACCCAGGGCTTTAAGGAAAAAACAGACTACTACAAACCAGGTAATTTGAAGACCAAGCACTAACAGAGTGTGACCCTTCATCCATGGCTTTCATACAGACCTAACAGCTTCTATTACTTCTCCCCAGATTAAGACAGACTCCATTTTGCCTGCTGAAATAGTTTTATCCCTTTATTTGGTGGCTGAAATGATTACTTTGTTTAGTAAGCAGTGCCCATACTGAATTACCACACCTGCAGGCACTCTCTGCCCTTGGGCTGCCAGCATTTTCACAGGATGCAGAGGGAATTTTTCTCATTTTAACACTTGATACCCTGCTCCCGGTTTTACAAACATGTCAGATACTGGTGCCAACACAAATATGATTTGCATTCAGTAACCTTTGTGCCTGTGGCTCCTGAGAATACATTTCCCGACTTTGTATCACCTTGTAAAATACTTACAGTGAATGGGCAATAATATACAGATATTACTCCATGGAGCAACCATTCGATATGTAAAGTCAGGAGTTCAAAGAGGATTAAGGATCACTGGCAACGAGCAAGCCGCATTGCTTGTGGATGTGGAAGCAGCCACAGCTGCTCTCACTTTTCATGCACTGGAATTATTTCAGCGTCAGTACAGGATTTCTCTGGAGTTTTACCTCTCCAAAAGCCGTTGACCCATATTTGTTGTATTTAGCAGAATCAAAGGTCACAGGGCTAGGAAAGATGTCCTGCCCAGTAGTCATGAAAAAGTTGTTAGACACTCAGTGTGAGAAAATTCACTACATGCTTGCAAGATGAAAGTCAGGCTCTCTTTGTCTAGAAACCTACCCTATGAAAAAAGATGAAGGACTTCCCATCCCATTCATGTCATTCCTCTCAGGGCTACTTATTCTAGATTTGAACTATCACTTCAGAGAGGGTGTTCTGGCTGGCTCATTTCAACTGTATGATCATTTTCCTGTTAAAAATAAAACAATTGTTAGAACAGAGGTGATAGCACAGGAAAGAGGTACTAGAGAATAAAATTACTTGGACAGTAATATGTACTCAAAGGAGCTGCTGTTTGGGAATATTATAACAGCTTTTTTCATGTTGGTGATAGAAAAGTAGATACAGGCAGTAACCTCTTGGGTCCCTCTCTCCATATCCTATCTCCAAAGCACCATTTAAATTCTTGTGTATAAGACAGGGTGTCCAGAATTTGAACAAACTCACAAGCGATGAGAATTGCCTCTTGCAAAATCCATACATATAGGAACAGTGATTTAGATCCTAATTAGTGCAAACAAGCATTATGAGGTCCCGCTGGCTACCAAGACGATGGGGGGCATGGTACATCTCTGTGCCATTTTGTCTCATAGAACCTCAATAGATGACGGCTGCCAAGGGGAGGTTCTTTCCTGTGTGGGCTGACAGCTCTTTTTGTCCTCCCCCTCCAGCCTCAGGGATGTGCCCCTCAGCTCCCACTGCCCACCCATGAAAGGGGGAGAATGAGCCCTTCTGACCCCCGAAATGCTCTCAGTGCCTGGACAATCTGCTCTCTGCAGGGTGTGGGTGTTGCAGGCTGACCCAGTTGTCCCTGTGACATCTTGGTTGCAGAAGCAGGCATCCGAGAGCTGGTGCTCCTTGCAGCAGCTGCCCACAGCTGTCTACTCAAGAAATATCACCGGGTGTTATTTATTGAGGGAAGGGTCAATTATGCAAGTAAAGCCATGCTGAGTGAGGCCGTATCTTGCTTTGACTGTGTCTGTGATATACAGGACTGCTAAATGGGGAGGGAGGTGAAATAAGTTCTGCAAATGCAGCACGTAGTGCTTGTTCTTGGATGCAGAAGAGGGAGTTGAACTGTGCTGTTGATGTCTGGGACACTTTTTTATTTAATCCTTCAATCTAATTTTGTGCCAGCGTTTATAAGCTGAAAATTTTTGCCTCCTTGTCACAACTCCTCTGAAAAGCATTTAGCTGTCCTAATGAAATTAAATTATAGAGAATCTAAACTTTAAGGGAATTAGAAAATTCAGACATGTATTGTGTTTCTCTTTACTGCTGTTTTTAAGGCTGAATAGCTGAGTGCTCACCTTCAAGGATTATCACCGTTATTCTGCCTGTGAACTATATCACTGCAGTGTAGTTACTTCTCCTTCTGTGGTTTATTCATGACGGAGAATCTTGTAAATGTAAACCCAGAATATTTTATATGGGGCAGTTTTCCTTCTAACTCTGCCAGCTTGCTTGTCAACAAGGTCTAATTGTTGGAGCAAACCCTCTGGAAGACAGGTGAACCCTTTGCGGACCTGCTTGGTGTCTCCCCTGTGAAGTGTAAGTTGGTTTATCCATAAAGGTTGTGTTTAGCGCACTTAAAGTTTACCATTTACTTTGAGATACGGGGATGATGTGCCCTGGGTAATGCAAAGCCACAGGAAAGTTTGCTCCAGGGGTTAGGTTTCATCCAGGGCAGAATCCAGTTCAATTCCTTGCTCTGAATTTCTCACATAAAACGGATGTCTCAGTTTGAGAGAGAAACCCTCAGCTCCAGTGGGAGTCAATGGAAACAGGCAATTTCAGAGAGCAATTCCCCATAGACAGCCATATTAGGAGAAGATGAATCACTTGGTAGAGACACTTATTTCTCTCTATTAACTTAAAGACAGCCCGGAGCAATAGTTTAGCTGAGGTCCCTTGGCTGAAGAGTCTCATCCTGGCTCTGTCCACCCAATTATGCTCTTAGAGCAGCCACAGATACAGTCAGACTTAACATCTGTACTGTGTTCTTTAACATCTCTACTGTGTTCTTGAACTGTGATAGGACCATGGCCCCTCTATCGACAGTTTGTTCATGTGTTCATGTCCAAAGACATGAAGGTCTATACCTTTGTATTCTATGCCTCAGTACATGCACACTGTTTGTTATCTGCCCAGATAAACTGCTCCACAGTGGCTTCAAATTCAAGATTTATTCTTCTAGGTCTCAGTTCCCAACAGGTAAAGTAGGAATGATTGCATCTGTGCTGCCTTCAGAGTTTTTGCAAGGATAAATACAGTCAGGCCTTGAGAAAATCTGCTCCTATAGGAGCTGGGGGGAGAGATGTTATAAAAACACCTAACTGCCATTTTCGAGACTGCCTCTGACAGAAGCCACTGGAATTTTGTTATTTGGGAAAAGGTCGGATTATACCCCAGGAAGAAACTTTTGAATGTTGAATTAAGTTTGTCATTCTGCTTTTTAAGATTATATAATGTTTAAACTAATTTTTAACAGAAGGAAAATTTTAAATCCCTGCATTCTTCACTTGTTCTCTGTGAACATAATCAGACCCCAGATAAGCCTTAGACACATGTTTATCTTAAGTACATTCTCATGCCAGATAATACTGGAAACTTGTGATGAAGATGTCAAGTGACTTTATAAAAAAAGCCTCATTGTGGGTGCTCAGCTCTCTACTCCTGGTAAGACCCTAGGTGTAGTAAAGATCAAAAATGAACAATAAAAAATGCTGTGAAGATCCCACTGCAAAAGCATACCCATCTCTGGTGAAGAAAAGAAACTGGGAACCCTTGAACCATCCAAGGTCTGACAGCTACATCCCACAGCCCTTCCACCACCAGGCAGAGGAGGCTGCAGAGCATAAAACCCACAGAGGTGGCCTTGGCCACAGCAAGAGTGACTTTGGAGACTTCCTGACATGTATTGATTTCTGTAAACAGTTAATAGGAAGGGAAGGGAAGTAAAGAGGGCAAATAATGGAGAGTGAAGGATGGAAAAGTCGGAGTCATAAGGATTAAAAATAAATCAGGATTAGACTGATTTGTGTAAGATGACAATATAGGCTTATGGGCTAGGCTTATATAGTCATGCTGTGAAGAGAACAGGCAAATGCAGGAAAAACTGAGTTATATTATATATTTTTCTACCCATATCTGTCCTTATGTTAGGTATTGAGAATCAGGTTTTAGCAGAATCTGTTTCTTAGCTTGTAAAGGCTGGTAGGGAAAGGGATTGCTCTGGTTAGGATGAAAGGACCTGGAAATTTTAGAATGCCTTAATATAATTAGTAAAGGTAAAAATAAGAAGATCATGGCTAAATCAAGAGCAGCCAATAAAAGTCAGTGTGGTCTTATGCTCTGTTTCCTGGTTACAAAGATGCATCCCCAGCAGCATCTTTAATACCCCAAACGGTACAAGACTGCTGGAGGGACTGGTGCTGTCATGCCTACATTCAACTCAAAAATAGAATCACACAAACATCACCTTAAAATGCAATTTTTTAGCTCTGATGACTCTTCATTTGACTCTCAGCTTTTATTCAGCAGCAGACCCATTCCCACATCACAGAGATGCCCCAAGAAGATCTTGACAAGCACTGAGTACGCACAGCAGCAAAGCAGGATCAGAGAAAGTATTTACAGCACCTAAGTTACAAACATGCACCAGAAATTATATTTGCCTTTAGAGAGTACAATGCAGGGAAGAAGGTGTGAGGAGCAATGGGAAGATGCAGCCTTTACCGTTGTGATCTTGTTCCTTCTGCTTGAAAAACAAGTAGTCTTTGACTGTATCTTTGCCCATTTGAACATCTAAGGTTGGTTGCTCAACCTGATCTTGGCCACAATTCCATCCCAAAACAGCAGGGAAGAGGAGGTGGGGGCATAATGAAGCAGGCCCGGCTGTGGCAGCACCCTGTCCAAACTTCAGAAGAGAGTGTAGAAAAGAGGAGCCTGGGATCAGGCATCATCTTTCCCACCATATGTGGGAGTTCACCTGAAGTTCACATCTGATTTCAACATGAAGTTGGAGCTGATGTGTGGGCTCATATCCATCACATCCTTTAGCTGTAAAGAATTTAGCGGGGGAGCTTGTTTTGATGGAGGAAGATCACAGAGATCCGCTAGCAGGAACTGAGCAGCAGGGAAGTCTCCAGGCAGAGACGGGAAGGAGGAGGAGGTGTTTTAGGTAACAACATATACGTAGGTGTGAAACACATTGATTTTTTCAACCCCAAATTGTAATGCACGTATTTTAGTTATAACTCCCTGACCTTACTCAAACAAAAGCCATGAAAAGAGGCTTGTTCTTGTTGAAATATTTTTTTTAAAAATAAGAGCTTATTTCTGTTTCTTGTGGTTTTGAGCTCTCAGAGTCACAACAGAGGGACGAGTTTTTACAAACTACCCAAACAACCACTTGTGAATGCAAAGCAAGGACTGGAGCTAAATTTGTAATATACAGTGCAGACAGATTTGAACTTGCTGTGACAAAGCTGAGCCAAACAATAACAGAAGCCCCATGGCCACACTTTCGCTGTCAGCCTGTCTTACCCTCACCTGGGCAATGCAGGGTGAACGTGAGCTGCATACCAGCAATGCAGCAAGCTGCTTTCCCAAATGCTGTGCAGTGCTTCTTTTAAGCTGTGTGCAGGGAACACAGGACTCAAAACAGTCTCACAGTCCCTCCTCACATCTGAATGGATGACATGGGTTTCTTTTCTCTGCCACCATCACCACGAGACAACGTTAGCTGTAAAGGCACTCAGGGCTATTAGGTTTTGCATCAGTCTCTGCAAAGCTGGTTTTAATCAGCACTCTCCTGCTAGCCCTGCAAAGCATTCCCTGTTATATCAGGATGTCAAAAAAAAAAGAAAGAAAGAAGCAAGAAAAACCTGCAGCCGTCAACATCGTCTTCATAGCTGTTTGTGTGCTCTGGCTGTCTGGCCTGAAATGTGTATACAGGCTGCGTCCTAAGTGCCTTGATAAGATTGGGGCTCCAGAATGTGTTGTCCTGAGAACGCTTGCTGCTGTTTATCTGCGAGCTGAAAAACTTTCCAAAGTTTCCCGGCCATCGGCCCTAACACCCTGATTCAGACCAGATGACAGGCAGACGCGATACCGAACAGCTTTCGTGCCTTGGGGTGATACCGAAGTGGCTGAGAACCCAAAACCTTCGAGCGAGCTGTTGAGTCGGGTCTGCTGACATGGTGGTGGCTGTTGATACCCGCCACTGCTGCTCTTGTGACATCCTGTGAAAAGTGTGGGATTTGTCCCCTCCTGAGACCCGGGGCGCTCCTCATCCTCCTGCAGCCAGTGGTCAGGAGGTGACAACCCCATCCTCCCTTCTCCTCTCTTCCAGGGCGTTGGATGCAAGTTATACGTGAATATGCGCAGCAACAGCTTGTGAGCACACCTATTGCTCCAGCACAGACGTGGTTAATGTGATGGTTGTGGGAAAGATGCCAGAGGCCTTCGGTGTGAGCATCTGTGTTCTTCAATATGTATACACTCTGAAGTGCCACTGGGAAGGGGTTATTTTAAAGCTGAGGGGATTTACATCGAGCTGTGCCTACTTTCCATCAATGTACAGGATGGGGGAAATGCTGAGCAACCTCCCAACTTGGTGCTCACTGCTGTGATTCCAAGCCCACCCACCCACATCCTGCCTGTCTCTGATTTACTGACATCATCTCAGTTTATTAGATGCTTAAGTCATTTATATAGAAAAATAATTTCTGGATTTATTTTTCCATTTTTCAGCCCCCCCCCCCCCCCCCCCCCAAAAAAAATCTACTAAGAGTAAATCTTCTTACTGTATACATCCCTATAAATCCTAACATACTCAGTGGGTTGTTGTGTGGTTTAATGGCTTAATTAGCTAATGTTTATAAAGCACTTCTGTTATCCTTGTGTGGAAGATGCTGTAGAAGCACGAACTTAAAATATTTTCACCACCCAGCTAAGATGAAACAACCTATAGGAAAGAGATTTATTTACATAACTTAAGCATTCTATAACCCTTCCAGAGCTTGTGAAAACTCAGAGAAGAAATCTGACTGGCTGCTGCTCCAGCTACCAGCTGCTGACGGTCCCGGAGGTTTCTGGTAACCCTTGTCCTACGGGAGGGGAAAGTATTTTCTACAAGAAGCCAGTGTTTTTCAATCCTGTACAGTCTGCAGGGTGGTGAAACATGTTTGGCACCCGGACTGCTCTCAGAGCCCTGCAGTTTGAATTCCAGACAGTAGTAGCACTAGAGAAACTGTGTGGAGACTCTGGAGTTAGGCACTATTTCTGGAAATCCTCCTCATCAAACAAGCTAAAAAAAGAAATATATGCCCCAGGGCCTTTTCTAGAGGGGTAGCAACCAGGGCCTATCAGATCTAGTTCCCACCTATGAAGATTCATCTCTGTGGAGTAAAGATCTACATGGAGTTATTTGCTTTCTTTTCATTCATGCCTCTGATGTCCATTAGTAGCAGTGGTTTTAATTAGTGTTCTATGTGCTTTTTGGATCCAGAGCAAACACAGAGACATTGATTTCCCCCCCCATGTGTGTAGCTTTGTTCATGTGTTTTGCAGTTTTGATGTCTCTAATCCTCTTCCCAGATGAGCTGGGAATCTGGCTTGTGCCACCACCACACAGCCAATTTCAGAGAGAGGTGGGCAAAAAGCCTCTATTTCAGAGAAATAGGTGCCACTTAGGAAAGGAACCCTGGAACTGAAACAGGTGTTCTAAGAAAATGTCAGCTCAAAGAGTGGTCACAGGCAGAAAAACAAACTCTCAGGAATTACTGGGAGAGATATCAACGTCCTGTTCCATAAATGTGGGTGAGTCCCTGTTGTGCCTGGTTCCCATCTCCCCCTTGCCCCAAAGATGCTGCCAAGTTGGTACAGAGAAGGGTGACAGGGAGGATCAAAGGCGTGAAACAGCTCCCGTGTGGGGAAGGATTTAATAGACTGAGACTCTTCTGCCTGCAGGGCAGATAAACTGAAGGAGGATGAGATAGAAAGGTATAAAATCATGACTGGCCTGGAAAAAATGAATAGGGAAGGACACTCTGACTCCTCTGATCCAAGGACTAGGGAGGTGTCAAACATACCAGCAAGCAGTGGGTGGGAAAGAAGTAAAATGAGATATTCTGCACTCTCTGTGCACTAGAGCTTTGGAGTTTGGACCGTGGGATTCTGTAGATATCACATTTTATTACATGGGCTCAAAATGTGACAGTGTAAACTGATGGATGAACGGTCCTCCAGGGATTGCTAAGCACGGGGAGTTTGCTGGGGTTGCCAGGGCACTGCTCCTACCTGCTCACCCTGCTCTTGCTCATGGGTGAAGGTGAGACACTGGGAAAGACAGATCTCTGGTTTGGCACAGCATAGATATTTTTATGTTTTTGTTATTCAGTGTACATTTGCCAAATATGAGCAGTTTCCTGTTAGTATCTCAAGAGAGCAGCTCTGGTTTTACACATCAGGAGTGAGCCCAAGACACAACGTTGGGCAGGATCTCTGCCTGATTGAGTCAAACCTCCTCTGTGATGGTGCTCACCCAGCCACGTAACAAGCGTTCTTCATGCAGGCAAGCAGTGTAACCCCAGCTATGCTTTTAGTGCTTTTTCCATATTTTCCCTGTAAGGCTTTACGCAAAGGGGTTTAGTCACAAAATATTATTTAAGCATTTTCAGACAGCATTGCTTTAGCTGTGCAGCCGTAGGAGATACTGTTCCCTCCGTGTTATGGACAAGGTTGCAGAAACAAGACATCTTCCAGTTGCGGGGAGAGCCCCAAATTCAGAACCAGCCTGCTTTGAGGTTTCTCCTATTCACACGCAGTAGGTGACTAGATAATTTAACCACAAGAACAGTCTTAAAATACATTTGCAATACAAAACCTAAAGAGCACCCACTGAGACCTGACCAAAGGCAGGAGCTGAACACTGATTTTCAGCATCATATTTCCTTATCTAAATACAAGATCATCTTTCCTCTTCTGATTTTATGATTAAATTAAAGCTCATCCTTCATCCTTGGTACGAGGACATTAAAAAATCCTTACAGATCTACTACTGTCTGATTTTAGAAGGAATACTGCTATTCCTTCTAAAATCACTTCCAAAACTTGGAATCACCATTCCCCTTCATGGTGACCAGCTACCATTTACTTCCTTCAGCTACAGTTCCATTTTGCTGGACTTCTCAAACATTGTCACAAGATGACTCTGATCTTATCTCTTAGCTAAGTCTATAAAGATTTGAAACATCACCTCTGCTTTTGATCCAGGTTGCCAGCATGAAAAACCTGGCTCTGAAGTATGGACAGAGGTTATAACCAGAAAATGAAAAGCTGATACAGTCTTAAATCCAAAGTTATCCATAGGCCTGTCCTATTCTTCTGGCTCACTAGACACTTGATTACATGCAGGTCCACATGTATCTTCAGTGTTAGTAAAATTTGGAGCAACTTAATGCTCTACTTTTAGTGTAGGCTAAATGCAACAACAAAACAAATTAATTTAATCTAATCTATATATATAAAATATATATAATCTCATATATGTATATATCATTATTATTATAATATATATTCTGTCCTCTCTCCTTCACTGGCTGTATTTTCAATCTTCCATAGCACAGGCCTTTCAAACATTACAGTGCCAACATTGCTGCTAATCCAGTATTGTTTCAGCCCTATATATCCCCATAAGCACTGGGATAGAACAGGGCTTGGGTAAAAATAAATTCTTGGGTCCTGAAGCCACTTCTTAGTTTATCATTTTATTTGGAGATTGTTTAGGGTTCCCCCTCAGCTTTGAAATTACAGCCTATGTATTTGCAGCTATTTTGTCCCTCAAAACACCTTGTCACTGAATTATTTCATGCAGGAACTTTCTTATAACTTATCTCCTCTTCTGACTTGTTCACACTCAAAGGTCACAGTCCTCTGACTCTGATATCACCAGCTCTCGCTGCAGAAAGGGTCGGAGTCCCAAAATGCAGCAGGGATTTGAGGAGGAGGAAATAAAGGTCTTCAGGACACAAGCATCTTTTTTTTTTTTTTTTTTTTTTTTTTCAGAGAATTTATGGGCCATTGGAGAACACAGAAAATGGGTTAGGAAGAAGGGGACAAGAGCATCAGGTTGCAGCTTCAAGCGGGCGGCGAGACAGCACGGATATTGCCAACCAGAGCTCATGACTGCAAGTGGACATGTACCCCACCTCTCACTTGCACCCTACATGGTTTCTGCTGCCCTTCTGAGCAATGTGTTATTTAGAAAAACTCATCACCTGGGTGGCAGCCCCTGTCTTGCCTACCCGATAGCAAGATGCACTGTAATGGGCCTTTTAAATGCAGCCTGCAAAATGTTCAACTATCTGTGCTTGTGATGGGACCACGAGATGGGTGAAATCAAAATGTCTCATTTTGTCACTAAACTGAATACACTCCAAAAAAACCCCTTAAGGGGTTCAAATCTCTGAGCTGGATTTTATTAGGATACAAACTATAACAGGAAGATCTCTTAGACAAAAGAAACGGGGAATTGTTGGGTGAGATAAAGAGAAGTAAAAGGAGTTGGGGGTGGACTTAGTTCACACTTTTTTTTCTGAAGGTCTTTCAGCTGCTCAGCCCCTACAGCCAGGTGTGCTCAGTTACACCCACATGTCCTATTTCAAGGTCAAAATCAACTAGAAAAGCTCCCAGTGTCCAGATTTAGACTGGAATCCAAAACACATGAGGGACAAGTTAATTTTGCCTCTGATAAAAGGGGAGGTCTGGCCAGCAGATTTTGCTGCCATTTCAGTAGCAAGTGGAGAGTTAAGGACTGTTCTCAGAGGAAACCTATACAGGTTACACAGTCCAGGTTTCCATTTGGCTGGAAATATGTTAAAGCTAATTGAATTTCCTTTGGAAAAACAGAATCTTAAGTGAGATGATGCAGTGTTTTACCACACTTTTAAAGTAATAAAAACTGTTGTATATGTTCTGCAAAAAGTCAAAGCAGCAGGTTCTCCCAAACAAAATCATATTCCACCATGACATATTATGCAGGGAACAGACAGACAGGCAATGATAGTGACAGAGAAAGAGATGGGAGGGCATTTGTAGATAAATAGGGATTTGTAAATATTAAATGTGAGTCTTAATGGACTTGTATTCTCTGCCAATACATTTACAAGGGAAGAGGATTAGCAAGCAGTTTGGCTCAAAGACCTCCATCTACAGAGCAGATATTCTGCAATTAGAAGGACCTGTTCTTTGAGAAAAACATTTATGTGCATAATCTAAAAACTATTGCTGAGAATCTACCTCTCACATACACATTCTGACTTGCGAAATATTTGGTTTTTTGCTTTCCACAATGAGCAGAGACCGAGGTCTGTCCCACTGCTCTGAAGTAGACGCTGCCTCCGCAAGTACTGTTTAAGTGCTGTTATTGTGAAATTATATGGATGTACTAGGCTTTACTGTTGATTTCCAGTAGATCTATGTGAATAATTGATTTTGTTTTGTTATTACCAAAGGAGAAAACTTAGAGGGGGAAGCAGAATATTAAACAAAAACTCATTTCCAGTTTTTTTCTAACTCAAAGCTGTGCTGTGCTTTATTTTGCTTTGTTTTTCCCATCAGTGTAAGTCCACTGCAAATCCATTGGAAAAGTGAATGTCTGTGATAATAATTAGCCTTCTAGGGGAGTCACTTTGATGCACTACATCCAGTTCACATCCAGACAGTGTCACCAGTGCCTGGATGTAAATTTTGACTGGGATAGAGTTAATTTTCTTAATAGTAGTTTTATGGTGCCATGCTTTGGATTTGTGACCAAAACAGTGTTGATAACACAGGGATATTTTAATTATTGCTGAGCAGTGTTTGTTTACAGTTATGGTATTTTCTAATTCTCCTCCTGTGCTGCTACTAAGCAGACTGGGAGTGCACAAGGAGTTGGTAGGGGGGATAGCTGGGACAGCTGACCCCAACTGACCAAAGGGATATCCCACACCATACGATGTCTTGCTCAGCACTAAAAGCTGGGGAAGAAGGAGGAAGGGGGGGATATTCAGGGTTATGGTGTGTGCCTTCCTAAGTTACTATTACGTGTGATGGACCCTTGATTTCCTGGAGATGCCTGAACACCTGCCTGCCAGAAGTAGCAAGTTAATTCCTCATTTTGTTTTTGCTTTACCTATTAAACTGTCATTAATTCAACCCATGAGTTTTCTCACTTTTTCCCATCCAAGTGTCTCCCCCATCCCACTGCAGGGAGCAAGTGGAAGGTTGGGTGAGGCTGAGCTCCCCACGGGGGTTAAACCCCAACCCTGGGAAATGTCATTTCCCCAGCAGCACTTCTGGTTCTCCACATCTCTGAAACAGCTTGGTCGTTACAGAACCACACAGTAACCATCTCATGTTGCTGTAGCAACTTCATTAAGTTCAAGCTGAACTGAGCTGATTATGTCCCAGGATAGCAGCCACCCAAATTTGCATTCCCCACTGTCCAACTCAACTGTGACCTCCAAGCAAATAATTGCTCTTCTCAGTGAGAGCATAAGGAACCACCAATGAGCCTCACAAGCTGTGATTTTGTTATCTTCATTGTATATGTATTGTAGAAAAGCTCAGTCTTGATTCCTTCCTTGCACTATCTGAACTGTCATTTCAATCAGTTCAATCAGCATTACTAAAATATCCAGGAGCATAAAATGCTCATGCACTGAAGTGGTTTTAGTTTTTCTATACCAATGTCATACATTCCTGTCACTCACCTCTACCTGGCAGATTCTGTCCTTCCCAGGTAGAACTCTGCAACACAGACACCTGTGTGGAAACAACGTTGGGTTTTTTACCATTTTTTTTCCCCAAAAGTCAATTTTTATTCTGTTTACAAAGTAAAATTAACAATCTGAAATCAACTGTTTAACAATTGAAGCCAAGTACTTTGCAGCAAGACTTGCTGGTTTGGTAAGCAGCAACTTCGGGTCTGACAAACTTAAAAATTTGCAGATGCCTAGGTAGATCATGAAGCCCTAGATGAGCACACCTCAAGTGTGTGCAGTGATCTGATCACTACTTTATCTGTCCATCTTTATAAAGGCAGAACTCATAAAACAATCCACTCATTTTAGTAGATACATGCTTTTAAGAAACCTCTCAAACTGCAGTTTCAAAAATACCAAATATCAGTTTGTTCCATTATATTAGGACATCATCACCATTATGCCAATGCTGCGTTTTACTGCTGCTGTTATTAAGCCCTCCGATGTTTGCGTAAGATAAATTCACTGCACTTTAGATTATTTAGCACCTAAATGAAATTGAGTTTGTTCATCCCATGAGTTGCTAGGCAGCCATTACAGAGCATCATGCATTTCTGATGAGTCTGTTAACAGGTAAAATTATTGAAGAAAGTGCAAATAAAAAGAACAAAATTGAATAGATGCATTTTAAAGTCAGGCACCTGTTTAGCACACATGCTTTTGTACCCGTATAAATAGGCAGCTATGTGTACTTCAAACATGTAATTGTTCACACGGCGTACCTAAGTCTCCATTGCATGGACAAGTGACTGTTGTCTGTGTCTGTGATTTCCATGCATGTTTGTATTCAGCTGCAAACACATATAATCCTTTAGCTTTTAAAAACTAATGCTGGGCAGTGTTTGGAGGAATGCAGTATCCAGTGGCACAGTGGGTCTCCCGCCCTGGCATGCAGGGCACTGCCTGGGACGTTACTTAGGACAAGTCCCAAGAAAGGATTAAGCACCTAAATGTGATTCAGGCAGATATAGGCACTGAAAATGCTAGAAGGAAGGAGATTGGAGAACCATCCACCTCTTCTGTTCAAAATGGGCCACTGTGGTCCTTGGATTAATTCACGTTTAGTCTATTGGCTGCTTAATGCAATAACAAATAAATAGCTTGAAGAAGAAGGGCTGCAGCAGAGGGGACCATACTCCTACAAAAGTGTGCAAACCACACAGTTTCTGACCAGTAAACTATGCAATTAGAAAACAATAAGATACACTAGTTACAATGCTATTCTAAAACTTTTCAGCATTTTTTTCCCTTTCAGAAATTTCAGATGGAAACAAGTTGCTACCCAGTTCCATCCCACCCTCCCCTAAGGAGCAGAGCCACAAGAGATTGGCTCCTTTTTTATTACATGACACTCCCCAGAAGAAGAATTTTAGTTTGGGAATTTTAGCAGCCTCAGAACAGCTCAAGTTTTTCATCTTACAAAGCGCACCATACTGGTAATTATCAGTTAAATTAAAAAAAAAAAAAAAAAAAAAAAAAGTAAATCCTTAGTACTGGCATAAGTTTTGCAAAGTCTTAAGACCAGAGTACTGTTAAAGGAGATTTGAATTTAGCAATATTCCAGGGTGATATTATTTTGTACACCTTTTTTTACAAAACATTGGCTGACCATTTGAACATGCCCAAAAATGACCAATTGCTAAGATATCCCTCCACAGCAAACACTGACATACTTTATGCCCGTGTATGAGAAACAAGGTAGAGGTGATATTGATGAAAGAATGAGGATCATGGAGAAAGGTGCATTGGTCTTCTGGGAAAAGTAGAATTTCCCTGCAGGGCAGTGACAGCACTGGGTTCTCTGGGTCTGGCTTGTGAACAGAGTCCTTTGCTGGAGCACCATGGGCTTTATGAAATTGGATTTATTCAGAATTGTTCTTCAGATGCACAGTGATTATAATAAAGTTCAAAAAGAGATGTATGTCAGAAAATGTAACAACTAGTCACTTTGTATTTTTTTGTTTTGAAATGTAAAATAGCTGTATTGAGCTGAGTCTGACAGGACTGGAATTTTGTCATAAATTTACAAGTTCTGGACTTGGAAGGAATACTTCATATTTATTCAAAAAAAAAAAAAATTAAGAAAAAACTTTCAAGAAACAGAGTTTCATAGATATAAACAGCATTCTGAAAATGCCTTAACAACATGTCATTTTGTTCTGCTAGTACCTACACTAAGTGCTTTTCGGCAATTTATTTGAAGATGAAAGAACACAATAAAAAAAAAAAGTTAAGTAATTGTTTTGGAAGTGGGGGTGGGAAAAAACATATGAAGATTTGCCAGGTTTCACCTGCAAACTGTGGGTTTGCTTGACTAAGTGCAAATGTCTGTGTCTGGTCAGGGCACCAACTTGAACAGCCATCAAGCAGCAAAGCACTTTATGGTGTCCATGGCCTGGCTCCATCTCAGTGCTTAAACCAGGGCAGAAAAGTGGTGCTAGAAGTGTCCGTCTCTCTAAAGGGACTGTAGGGTGAATAGCTTTTCTGCAGATACCTGCACGGTAGACACCTAAAGTGAAATGAGATTAATCCCCTCCAAAATGCAACTTCACTTTAGATGCTGTCCTGTCGCAAAGGTATGTCATGCATTTACAGCTCTGCAGCAGGGCAGCGTTCATCCACCCCCCCGGGTGGGGTGCAGGGGCTTTGGTGCACAGGGAACTGGCAGGGCAAATAGCCTGCAATGCTCTGAAGTCTGGATTTAGAGACAGTGGTTGGAAGATGAGCTCTGACAGTGCACCATGGCTTTCCATCTGCTGTATGACCTCATGCAGAGTTGTTCTATGCATCAGATATTTGGGGGATCTGAGTCTGTTCAGCTATGCCATAAAAGGGTATTTCAGCAGAGCATGCCTCCATCGTGCCTGTGGGGTATTATCTCTATAACTCCTTTGGTCTGGATTATCTCCTTTATTGAAATCTGTTCCATATAAGGGGCTGGGAAAGGGCTGTGCTTCTCAATCTGCTCGTGCCTTGGAGTAGCGAAAGGACCGTGTGCCTGCAAGGAGTTGGCTTCAGCCCCAAAACATCCCCGTGGCGAGATGGCTAGAGTAGTTGGTATGGAATCTTATTCTCTCTGTGATTTGCCATCCTCCAGTCCTTCCCCATGAAAGTTCTTCAAAAAACGGGTAGTTTGGTCAGATAATGGCCTTTAGTGCCAGGTAGGTGATGCCAAAAGGATGGACACAGAATATTAAATCAGCTCTGGAATATGTTATAACGGGGAGATATCAACACTCAAACACTGTGTCAACATCCAGGAAACAATATGGTCAGTTTTGTTATCATGGAAATGTTACAATTAAATTTTACATATGGCAAATGCACTGTCTAATCTCCTTGATACACACTACAATTCAGTAGCTATAGGTAAGATTGCTGTACCACAGAAAAAGAAGATAATTTGCAAAGCAAAAGAGTTTTCCACTCATTTCTGGGATGCATAATAATAAGGTAATGGCACAAAACAACCCATGGTCAAAGGAACTTTCTCATCCTTCCTATTAGTATGTGGTCTGTTTTGTATATAAGTGATTCATTATAGAATTTTACTCCCATAAAATCTCTTCTATCCTCCTTTTGTACATATGCCAAATGACGAGGAAAGCCAGAGACAATTAAAGCAAATATGGCTTGAATTGTAGGCCTGTTCCCACAAAACCATGTGATAAGAAAATAAGTTAAGGTGTGCAGTAAGGTAAAGTAGATGCTGTAGAGAGGCCACCTTCTCAAAATTGGTATTGCTCCTGCCTTCCTCGTGCTCACCCCCCTCCCTGTGAACCAGGGTCTCTCCAGCCTTGCTGCACCACTCCATGCAAAGTGGGTACAAAGGACTGTAACTACATTCAGCTCCTGGTCCCCATCATCTTGCAATGTGGAGCCCTGTCTGCTCAAAGACCAGATTTTACCTCTTCATCCCAAAACCCAGCACCTAATTCCTCCTAACTGGTGGGAAAAAGCAAGTAAAAAGCTTCATGCTCACAAAGCAGAGAAGAGAGTAAAAACATCAAAATAGCAAAGGATGAGGGAAAATGAAAAAGGTTTTCCATTTTAGACCTTTTCTGCCACATCAGATCAAGGAAGGCAGAAAAGGTCAGCATATTTATTGTTTCAATAGTGCATTTCCTCTGGTGAACTTTCAGTAGTGCTGCCTTCTTCACTGCAATTAGATAAATGGATCAGAATCTAGGGGAATGCTACATCCTACACTAGTACTAAGAAAAGAATGATCCAAATGCAAATTCACTCCTGTTCAAATCGTCAGGATGTACAAATCTTTCCATTCTTTTTGGCACAGAATTGAGAAGGATATTCAAGAAATGCTGTATGCAGAAGGACCCCAATGCAGGTATTGCTCCAAAAAGTATTAACATATGTGGTCTGGTGTCTACAGTAGGACATGAGGCACCCTCAGAAGGTCAAGAAGAAAGAGATCATCTGGACACCACTGTTGTGCTTCTCTATCTTATGATAAATTACTGTTCCATACAATCTCAATTCTTCATGCTGTAGTGACTAATAAATTAAATCTTGTATTCAACCCTTTCCCATGAAATCCTAGGCTAAACTCTGCACTTGTATTACATTTCCAATAACTGGGTTGGACACTAGAGAAGTTTAATATCACCATGGATCTGAGTCACCAGGAACCACGCTAATCATCAGTGGAACTGGTGCCACAGCAGCCTTCTTTAAATGAGGTCACACTTCTGTATGTCCAGGACTGTTCAATGTCCTCAAACAGGGCTTGGTCCACATTCCCTGTGCTCGTTGCTTTTGCATAGAACTATTTGAATGGATGAACTGGTAATCCCCCTCTGGCTTTTGGCCAAAACTCTCAATAGGAAATTTTCATTAGCTGACTTTTTTTTTTTTTTTTTTTTTTTTTTAACAAAATACTGGAAAATATGTTTTTTGAAAAATGGAAAAAGTGGTGCCTCTGGAATGGTGTCTATGCTTTCCTGGGCTGGGGTAGACTGGGAGATGGAGAAATCTACTTTATTGTTTAGCTGTCAATGAAATTTAACTAGGCAGTTTAATTTGAAAATTAATCTAAATCAATGATATTTTAACATCTTTCATCATTTTTTCCTTAAAAAATGCTTACCAGAATTTTTCCTTCACTGTCCTCTTGCATACAGCCCTGCACTCCATAGAGGAATGAGTCTCTGGGTAGGACACATTGAGAAACCTGATGCAAAGTGGAGGGGAGAGGCAGCAGGAGGAACAAGCTTACTTTTTTTGCTCTATATTTTACACTGCAGCAAAGAACAACCCAGAGTTTGATCACTACCGCCACATTGGGTCAAAGTAAAAAAGTGACCTTAGAAATAATGCAACTTCAGATTGTAAGGCTTTAGTTCAGGGATTTTTACCTTTTATGTTTCCATTGCACTCCCATTTATCACTCAAGATGACACATTGAAAGGATCCAGCTGAAAGGAGAAAGAAGGAGGGAGCATATGAGTATCTGAGTTAGAGCTGTCTCAAGTCTCACCGCAGGCCATATGTTTGGACAACTAGGAAGGGGTGAGTGGGGCCAAAAAACGGTGAGAGTTGTAGCTTAAATACACAAATAAATAAACCAACATTGCTGACCTGATTTCCCTTGCCAGATCTCATTGCTCATTGAAAACAGTCAGTAATATTAAGTATTTACTACATGTATGTCCATTTATGAGCCTTCCTTCATTCAGGCCACTGTTCCAGAGATGTTTTTGAAACTTCTGCTTACAGGGGAAATTTGTTCTACAAGGTAATTTGTGAGTTGGTCAACATGCTCTAGGTCTGACCTCCCACAACATAGTTGCAGTATTATTGCATGGGGGTATACTACAATAATGCAACTCATCTTCTCCCAGTGCAGAAAATAGTGCAATATTGTGTTGACACAAGAGGAAGTCAGACTGCCCTTGTCTAGCTCCTTGCTTTGGTAAAAAACCCTGTACCATCGGTCATGGTTCAAGTTATTCCAGTCTGTTATTTAGGGACTCACTACATTTTGACACTCTATCTACCCACTCTTCTAATTCAACAAGAGGAAAGAAATAATACCCCAGGAGCAGACATTTATCTAGGGCACAAACAGTGTGATCTTATTGTCAATACAGGCCTCTATAATCTGGGGCCAAAAAAAATCATTACACCAGGCAAGCCAAGGGTTGTAAACTAGCCTTGTTCCTGGGATTAGTACTTTTATTTATCATATTTACCCTTTTCAATAGTTATGATATGATGAGCCCCACAATGCTGCTTTAATCAGTCTCTAGTTCAGTTGTGGGTCATGTGTGGGTCAACACAGATTTCCCCGAGCCTCAGCCATGCATCCTCCATCAGAGGCAAAATTGGGCAAGGTGGGCATCAACTGGAATTGTCATTATCATAACTGAATAAGCAGGCACAGCCCTCTGAAAAGGTTGAAAAGCATTGATTTTTACCCTACTTATTTTTATTTATGCCCATGCCTAGCCTGTGTCCTGGAAATGGATGCACAAGCTTCAGCTGATCTACTCATCTGAGTAAAGTACTTCAGAGCTTTCAAGCCTTGGGCCTAAATCTGTAAAAGCAGAGCATCTTGCTGCATGCCCTGAATTTATCTAGACCAGGAACCCTTATTTCATCCTGAAGCTTCCCAGACCCTCTGCCTGTGCTTTCATAAGAGGATGACCTTAAGCCCTCGACATATTCTCTTGAAATGTGATTTAAAGTTCTGGCAGAAAGACAAAACTATTTTTTTTTTTTTTTCAAAGAAAAACACAATAAACAAACATAAACTGCTGCCTTTCTCTGGCTCTTCACTTCTATTAGATGGATTCCTTGGGAAGACAGGTAAGACAATTGAATTTGTGAGCTTAATGCATATCAGTTCATGTACCCTAGACTAGCTCCCAGAACTGTTCATCGCACCATCTGTCGTACATAGGTAGAGGGTAAATGGTAAAAAAAATAATCTGCCTTGGTACACAGAAGAAAATCATTAACACTGGAAAGGGTGCTGTTAACCTGAAAAAAGGCAACATGTGCCTCAGGGAAAGAAAGCTCATTAGAGTGCCAGTCTGTGTTTCCTTTACTGTTAACCACTGTGGGTAAATGTAAGCCATAATGTCTATTTTAAAGAATTGCAATGTTCAGTCACACATAATTTTCAAACACTTTCTAGATGTCTGTTCTTGCCAAGAGCTGTTCTTTCTTTCCTTCACAGCATTTGGGCTTTCCCCCCATGTTTCTCCACACCTCAGCCTGCGGAACTCTGTAATAAGATCTCTACCTTTCATACTTCAATTTCTTGGTCCACCTCCTCAGAAACCATCACCAAAAGCCATCAGCTTCCTCCCAGAGCTGGTCTCCACCATGGCACAGCTGGACCCTGCGCTACCAATGCAGTACAAGGAACAGCCCAGGCTTTACTGAGCAGGTTTCAGGGTAGTTGACATTACAGAAGGGCCAAATTATGTCAGTCATGCATTTTTTAGAGATCACAATATTCCACAATATTTCCACTAATTCCAGGTTGACTCAAACAGTTGTATGATGGGTTGTGCATCCGAATATTTAGTGAGGTTTGGACTATACTCCTTCCATAAAGGAGAGGGGTGCTCCCTACCAAAATCTCCAGGTACTTTTCAAATGACACGTCTCTAATGGGAATCATGGTTTTTGCATTTTGTTTTCACTCATCAGACTAGGGGATGGCAGCATCCCCTTTTCATTTATAGGATTTATTTATTAATTTCTCCAGCATTCACTCTGTAATGAATGTACTGATCAGAAATACTTGAGATGTTGCTAGTCCTAGGTATAATTGAATCATTGTTCTATAACTTGAAACTGCTATCAATACTTATTGAAGCACAGAACATACACTTGTCCAGTGAGTGCTTAAAAGTGACTTAGGTTATTATGTTGCGGTTGATTTACAACAAAACCATCTGAATTATGAACCGAATGAAGAAGAGGTAATTAATTTGAGATGTTAAGGCTGACAGTGCTTTGGATTGTGATAAATACAAACTCAAAAAGGTCTTCCCCAGGGACTCTGGCCTCAAGAGATGCTTAACTGTTCCATAGGCATATGTTTTATAGTGGGACAAGTCTTCTATTGGCAAAATGGGATTTATCTTTTTAAGGATGGTTATTCCACAAGTTAAAGCAGTATGAGCTGCTACATGTTAAAATGGGAAGGTTGCTGAATGGCTAGAGAATTAAAAAAACAATAAAATCTTGCATCAGATTGATTTTCTTTCCTTATATCTTAGCTCTTGGATTTGTGGAGGCAGTTTTAACAAAGTACCTACCAGTAACTCAGCTCAAAGCCTTGGATGCCAAGTGCTCTTTCATAGCAAGTTTGTTGCCATTGTTACTGCTTAGCAAAGGCTAAACTTTCAAACTACATTATTAATTGAACCTAATAAATAGTCAGTAGAAAGGGATAAATTCCTCTAGAGTCTGATTCACCCCTCTTATCTGAGAGATCTAATTTAAGAGGGGATGAATTGTCCGTTGTGAGGCACCTGTCTCTCATCACAGACTGCAAATGGACCTTTTAGCACCTAGTTTCACAATAAATAATATTAAAGGAAATCCCACCTGGAAAGACTAACTGAAACAAGGAATAACCTCTTGTTCAGTTTGTGTGACTGGTCATTATTCCTATCTTCCGCGGTGCACATGTATATCTTTCTCTTAGTGATAAGACCTGGGTGTATATTGTCTGGTCCGTCAACACAGGTAGCAGAAAAAATACATAGGCATATGCTCTACAAGACTAATATCCTTCCAACTTCAGACATTTGCCATGCAGGCTCCTGCATCTCAGCTGGCATAGCTCTAATTATAGTCAGTGCAGTTAAATATGCACTTTGAGGACCTGATTCATCTTACGAACTTTAGAGGACAAGATGATTTGTGCCTCCAAAACCATGGACTCTCCCAGCTCCCAAACTCCATGGTCTAGAAGACAAGCATATGAATAGTTGAATAGTTCGGAAAAGGGTGTTTTCAGTAGTGTAAGATGTTTAATCAGGTGTAACCCACTTTCATAGTCATTGCAACTGGTGACTAGGTTAGATCCAAATCACAGACCAGAACAGGAAAGATTTGGGCTGCTACCCCTTGAGCAAGAGAGCTATTGAAATACCCAGAATGAGGAAGCATAATTGTTTGCATTAGATTAATGCACTTGATGTCACATATTTATTTTAAAGGTTTGCATTACAGCACATACCTTCTGAAAACATCCTTGTGAGGTTGCTTCAGAGTCAGTACACTTTAGTCCCTGCCTAAACAGGTGATGGAGGAGATATTTTCTTTCACTCATTTATTCTGTGTTTCTTACTCTAAAAACAAACCAGCTTTTAGGGGAAGGGAGGCTTTTGCTCTAATTCTGGCTCCCAGAATCCCTACACTTGGGAAAGATGAGTTTTCAATGTATCTTTCAGCTCTGTTTTTTTATGAATAGCTGATTTCAAATTTCTATGAAAAGGCACATTTATCAGAGACCTATCGTGCATGGTTGTCAAGATTACAAGATCTGTTCCTACTGCTTTTGGTGTTAGCAACAATAATTCATAACTCCAGAAGAGTCATTGTTATTTGCAGACAGCTTTAAAAGATGCGTTTGCATTTCTTCCTGAAATAAAAGCTGCAGGCAGGGAAGCATAACAAAATTTGAGTGCTTAAAAAAACTTACTTCTGCAACTATAAAAAACAGATGTTCTTGTGATTTCTAAGCTGACATATATTCACTTCAGAGGAGTTAAAGGGATTTCCTGGATGGATAAGGATTTAAGCCATTAACCCTGGTCATTCCCTCCTCCCAGCTTCCCAAAGTATCAGTTGTCCTCAGTGCTTGTCTTCTCAAACCCCTCTGTGTTGCATCCTCTTCACTTCTGATCTAGTGATCATTTTTTTCAGTTATATATTTTGACGACTCATACTGTAGTACTTGTGCAGATGACAAAATATATCATATATAATTTATTATCCAAGAACCCTATCATAAGAATATTATCATGTGCCGGGGGATGGGTTTGTCATGCAGTGTTTCTGCCTTGCTTGGCAATAACAAAAAACAAAACAAACAAACAAAAACAAAAAAAAAAAAAAAAAAAAAAAAACACAAAAAAAAACACACAAAAAAAAAACAACAACAAAAAACAAACAAACAAACAAACCAAAAAAAACAACTGCTGAGCTTGCTGCACATGGGAT
Source organism: Tyto alba (assembly GCF_018691265.1). Taxonomy (NCBI): domain Eukaryota; kingdom Metazoa; phylum Chordata; class Aves; order Strigiformes; family Tytonidae; genus Tyto; species Tyto alba. The sequence goes on along the minus strand of NW_024881313.1, from coordinate 35,210,008 downwards.
CACAGATGTCTTTTTCTTTTGAATCACCAGTACTACGCTTCTGACTCAGGGTCCCCTTTGACTGTGAACCAACACAGGGGCATGTGCTCACGTATGCAGCCTGCACCGGCATCAAAAGTGGGATTTCCCTCACTCTTAATAATCAGATTGGGATACTGGCATTAAAACCTAGTGATGGGACAACATTAACCATTTCATGTATGATTCTAGTGGTGAATAGAAAAAGGTTCAGAGTGAGAAAGAAGTACAGGACATAGAAATTTGGAGTCCACTACAAGGAACCAAATATAGATGAAAAACCAGGATTGGATGAGGGAAAAAAGTGAGAAGAAAGAGAAGGGAGAATTAAGAAGGAAAGAAATTGCAGTGTCCTAAAATGAAGCAACATTAAAGCATTGAACACATATCACACAACTTCTGCTGAAGGAAGAAATATTGTCCCCTTGCTGCAAACCACTTACTGGTACTGGTGATCATTCTTTCTGCACTGTGGGATGAAGAGACCTGACTTTATACTTGGCCTTCAGGCTGTTAAATATAAAATCTGATCTTCCTCCACAGATAAATAGGATGCTCCTTAACGAGACAACGTTAGAAAAAGTTTACTTTCTTTTTCTAGTCTAAAACACATCTATACTCTTTAGATATTCCTGTAAATTCAACCTCCTCCCATACTCCCCCCACCAGGTTTCTAGTTCCTATCTAAGTCAACTGCACAAATGGAGGTTTCTCTCTACCATGTGCCCATGTGCAGCTTGAAGCCAAGTTTTGCAATAAGTCTGACAGGAGAGTAGACCTCTATTAAGAGAGGTGGCAGCAAAGAACAACACAGTGATTAAATGCAAAATTGAAATCATAATGAAAATTGAGGCACTGAAAAGAAATTTTAATTAAGTAAGCAACTGCAAATCAAACAAATGTATTCATTATTTAATCAACTAGTGAGTGGAAAAAATCTCAACTAATCAGAAAAGTCTCAGGGAAGAGATAAAGAAACAAATCAAGGAACAAATTTAAAAGCTGTAAGAAAATAACACACATCCACACTATAAGAGAGCATTTGTCTGAGAAACAGAAGGTGAGCTGCTTTTTTTTTCTCACAAACATCATGTTTCTTATCTTTGTGAGACTGTATGGGTTTTTTTGTAAATAAAATAAAATAAAATAAAATAAAATACTTATGCTTGGATTTGGAATTCTGTGTCTTGCTGCATATTTGCTTTTAATCTGTTCGATAATAGAAAGAGTGACTGCCAAGTGATATTTTTCTTTGCCTACTTCCTCCCATTTTTCACCTGCTGCGCAGAACCCCTTGAGGTATCAAGATAGCTGATTTGTTTAATAATGAGATAAAAATTTGGGTTCCCCCAGCTACTGCTCAGCTCCGTCTACGACACGGTATATCGGCCGTGCAGAGCACGTGGGAGACGAGACTGAATCCACCTGGGCTGTTTCACACACATGAGTAGGGCCAGCAGAGAAATATTATTTATTATTAACTAGAGCTTTGCCACAAGTCTGCCAACTTGTTCCTGCTTAAGGGAAAGAAGGGATACTGAGCACCTCATCTGTGTGATGAAGACCTGCATAAGACTGTGCTCTTAGCTGTGTTTTTACCCCAATTTTTTTCTGCCTGACACATGTGAGTATGGAAGCGGGTATGCACCATTCACTTCAATGAACTCCTTGCAAAGTCAGCAAACGGCTCAGCATGAGCACAGAGAGACCTTTCAAGCCTCGGAGTGACTTCAGGGTAACCAAATGAGTCACAAGCAGCCAATGAATTTCTTTTCCAGGCTTTCTTACTTATGAATTTGGATTTGTGTACAAAAGCATGAAACCAGAGGGAATTGGCCATCAAACCTTGAGAGCATAGACTTGTTTGCACTCAAAACAGTTGGATAGGGGCAGGAGATAAGTTAAAGAATAGTATAAACAAGCCATTTAGTGCATGGTCTTGTAAGTATAGCCTGTCTGGAGCCTAATAAAGATCATATATTTAATTAGTGGCTTCATTCAGCATTGTGTGAACAGTGCTTCACTATGCCAAGAAAGAGGAGTTGGGTAGCAAATAGACCTTGTACGACTCATCTGAGAAAAAAAAGATATTTTATGCAAAGAGTAAAGATCAGCTGCATAACAAAGATATGTGAGAAAACATGATGGTCCTTTTAAAAGACAAGTATAGCAAACTCTTCTGTAGAATAAGTACATCTTTGCACCAAGGGGAAAGGAGTCTGATTTTATATCCAGAGTAGGGAACTGGGACACCAGATATCTGGTTTCTTATTCTTTCTCTGTCACTGGAAAACAGCACACTTTTCCTTTCCTATTTCTGCTTGTCTATGTTATTTGATTTCTCCTACTGCCACAGTAGCCAAGAACTTCATGCTCATATCATTTTCTACCTGTTTTTCAGATGGAAATGCAGAGTCCTACCTCCCACACTGGGGTCCTGATTGCCTAAATGCTTCTCGGGGCTCCAAGGTGAAAAACTTGTTCTGTAGAGGCAGGGCTCAGGAGATCTTGAAGTTCAGAGATGTTAATGTGTTTTTATATTAACATTTCCAGGTAGTTGAAGGTCTGTCAATAGCACTACCAAACATGCTCCAGTCTTCAGAGGACCAAGTATCCCAGCACTTAGCTCATTCTTCAGGCTTATCATATTGCACAATTAGGAGATACCTCGTGGAGTTTGGGTTGCAGGGCAAACTCGCAAGACAAGGCTTTGTCTACTCCAAAACTAAACAGTTTCCTGCTTTTCTCCTGTAGGTCCACAGCTGAGGAAGCTGGTTCGTTTATGGAAGATTAAAATATGGTTCTCTCTCCAATGGGAGTTTAAACCATTTTCTGGACATCGTGGCCACAAAATCATAGGGGATGCTGAAGCAATGATATATGCTTCATTCTCTGATGCTGATGCTAGGCTGGTATCTTGGAATAATTAAATTATAATTGGGCTGGGCCGGGAAGAAGGGAAAAGTATGATTCTATAGATTCATGATTAAGCTGTTCCCCTAGGAGGAAGAGTTGGCTTCCAGTCCACTTAATCTTTTATGGCTTAATATTAAAGAAAAGGCTTTGCTCTGCATTATTCCCTGAGTGCCTTCAGAGATACACAGATCTTCCACCTCAACCCTTCTGTCCAGCTTCGCTGCCAGTTTGGTGTTCCAGCATGTAAGAGCAGAAACGTTTCAAGCCCAGCAATGTGCTGATTTGCACAGTGCCAACCATCCCTGTCTCTGGGGGGTTTGTGTGGAAGCATCTGCCCATCACGAGCCCATGGGCAGCCCCAGGGAAGCCCAGTTTAAGTTTCACGTGTATTTTGCTGAATCAGGGTTGACTTGTCTTCAACTGCAGAAACTGTAACACAAAGGTAAGTTTAGATGGGCATCCTGCTGCTGACTACTGCTGCACAAAGCAGCCTCAACATAGGACATTTTATCCTTCAGTGATCCAATTCGAACATTGTTCCAATTTTTTGATTCAGGTATAGCACCTCTCTGCCTTGGAAATAGCAATTGCCCCCAAAACCCACAGCTTGCACACGTGCTCTGGTGCTGGCTTCACTACCACCAGCCAACATCCCAGAGCATCTCCTGCTCCCTCCTAACCACATTATCAGGAGGTAATGACGTTGTTCAGATTGAAAGGAAACAGTAAATTTGATTGTGACTTACTAGCAGGATTGATGTGCTATCAGCAAGCACACGCACATGTATACATGCACATGTCCAGAGAGTGACCTATCCCTACATACACACCAGGGTTTGTCTCTGGTAACACGCTTTCTATTAATTAGCAGATATCAGAAACAAGCCTCTTAGTCTACTATGGGAGATAATGTCATTCTGGGCTAAGAATAAATCTATCAGCTGGAAATTGGATGAATAAGACTGATTTTAAGGAGGATGAAGTCGTTTTCAGATTACATCATGCAGCCATGTTGCAACCCAGCTTACATACTACGAAAGCATATAACAATTTCAGCTTTGCTACAAGAGCATATATGAGTAAGCAATCTCAGGAAAGAGGCTAGAAATCTTTCTATGCACAGAAAGCTGCTTTATGAACTTCTCCGTCCTGTAGAAAAGGAAGAATTATTATCTCCAGAAAACCCATTTTCCCCAAATCCCTGCTAGTATCTGAAGCTGGAGGTCAGAATTGTGCTTGCTAAAGGGAAATCCCACTCAGCACACACCTAATTAAATTTCTGTCTTCTAGATCTCACATAGCAGTCCCTGATAAAAGAATAGACAGGAAAGAGGAATCAGTTTCAGTCCGGTTTATGGTTTTACATTATTAAGCCATTGGGGACTGCTAGACAATCTGAGAGCTTAGTGAACTGAACTCTCTAAGACCTGTTAAGTACTCAGGAGGCACTATGCAAACGCACAGAATAGGAACATTAATCGTCAGGCAGACTTGTCAGGATACTTAATACATGAGTGACAGATGAGAACAAAATGGAAAAGAGAATAGGTAAGGGCAGAAAACAAGAATTAGGAGGTTTCTACAAACCTCTCTTCAAAGTGTCACATTTTTCAAAATTTTTTTCATTTTTTTTTGAGTGGGACTTTGCTTTTCATTTCATAGGGTTAAATCCATTCTTTAGCACTGATTTCACTGGAAATACTCCAGATTTACTGCAGTGTAGCTGTGCAGCATTGGCTCTTTATAATAATATGCCTCATTAGTGGCTACTTACAGCATAACTGAATTATAAGACATCTAGTTCTGGGCAGTTGCTGCAAAATGGAGCACTGGTGTGACACCTAATAAAGTACTTGTAAATGCCTTCTGGGAGCTACAATGTTATATTATTTATGAAGTGCCATCGTGTTTTAAAGACAGAAAACCAGATGTTAAAATCTGTTTTATTTACACAGTGTCATCAGGGATTAAAACTATTGTCTTTACTGAGAATATCCCAATATGTACAATGCACATGTTGGCATGGAGTATCCCTAGAGTCACAGAGTTCAGACACAACAGGGCACACCAACACCATCTATGGCAATAGAATGGTTCAAAATGGATGTGTCCAGGTTTGAGAACCGAGCCAGATGTTAAAATCTTATGCAAAAGTAGGGAATTGTATTCTTCTTAGATCTGACTTCCCATGAAGCTCGAAGTGGTAGGATTTTTTGTAGTAACTTATGCAGCACTTCTGCTCAGTGGAGAGTGCTCGGGGAGAGTGGGACACCTCCTCAACAAACAACCGTCCCTCATCATGATTTTTGGGAACGAGTGGATTACTACCAGAAGTTTTTTTCCCTAACAAGAAAATCTTCTTTACATACAAGCTCTGAATGTGTATTGAAGAGACTTCTGATTTGAGAAAAGAAATGCAGTGTAAACTTGGACCCCTACAGCAGTAACATGCCATAACCCCACTTGCTGCATTTGCTGTTTGGTGCCGGAGGGCAGCACGTTGCCCGAGTCCTGGAGCACGTAGGCAGACACGTAGGAAGTTTAGTCTGGTCCTACCCTGAGGCACTGCCACTGGGTGACTGTAGCTCCAAACCAGCTCTCACATCAGCAGCAATCACTGGGGTCTGTGTGCTGCTTTGCAGTGCTGCAAAGACCTGTCTCTGTCTGGTGTCCCATGAAGGAGAGCCATGCAGAGCTTACATCAGAGCCATGACAGTGGAGCAGAAGCCTCTCTTGGGGAAAAAAAAAATAAAAATAAACTTTAAAAAAGTAGAATTAGGAGCTTTGAGGATATTATCCTCCTTCAAGCAAAGGGGAACCAACTCTTCTCTGAAACCCACACATTGCCTAACCAATTCTCTTGCCAGGGTGATGCCCAAAGAGCTACTGAGGCATTGCTGGGCCAGCAGCTCTTGCAAGCTCCCACGCGCTTAGCAGCAAAGGGGCCCATTACTCCCTTGTGCTTCTCTCCAGCTCTGAATATCAGATAGGGTGAAGTCATTCTTGTGAAGGTCTTTTCCCTTCTTTTTCACCAACACATAGAAGCAAGAAACGTCTTACCCCCTAAAACAATGCGTTTCTCCAAGTAATTCCCTTAGGTAATTTGAATATTCATGGTGCTGTCCCAACAGGTATGTCCAGTTGTTGCAAACATGGTGAGCTGCTGTAAACAACCATGGCAGTCACAGCACCACGAACACTACACAAGGATGTTGTGTTAGAAATCTTAGGTCTTTAGTCACCTGGAATTACCCCGTCTGAAGCTTTGCTGAAGTTTTGAGGAACACCTGAAATGGAAAATATGACTGACCACAAATGTTGAGCTACTTTAAATAAGCACTTGTTAGGAAGGCAAATTGCCTGTTTTGGGCATGTCAGAGGAGTCTGGGATGAGTTGTCTTATTCTTTGCTTGCCTTCTGCCTGGGCAGTCCTCTACTGGCATCAAGGGACAGGACAGGGGTGCAAGGCGGTATGGGCAGCCCTGTTCAACACCATCATCTTCTGTCATCTCCTCTCCTACTTCTCTTCAAAGTGGACCTATAATACCAGTGAAGATGGATCAATCAGTCCCTGTCTTCTCTCAAGTCCCCCAAAGTCCCCAAGATTTCTGATCTCTATTCCCACATTCCTTCTTCCCACTCCAATCTCAAGCCTCCCACTGATGTGGTGATTTCCCAAATGCTGCTTTTGCACCATGGAAGTAGCACTGATCCCTTCACCAACCTGCAGTAAAGCTTACCAAGGCTCTCCCAGCCATCACCACACTCTGAATTCCCTCTGATGTCTCCAAGGATCTTAAAATGCTAAACATTTTGCTAAAGTAATTCTGTAGGTAGAAGATTTTAGTTCATTTTCTATAGGGATCTAGTCTGAATTATGAAAAGTTTAAAACGCAATACTGTTTTTGCTTCCACAACCCTGGAAGAAGGAAAACTAGCAATCCTAGGCTGGATAACCTTTGGGGGAGAGACTGTCCAGTGCTGCCTGAAAAAGTTGATTTCTGTACAAGGGGTGACTGGGGTCAGGTCTGTCTTCCAAGTTATCCTTACAGATGACCCAAAGAAGTGTGAAGGGGACAGGGTTTTGGACAGGATTTCAGAGTGGAAACCTCCAGAACTGAGAATACAATTATGATAGCAAAGGCTGGGGCAGGTGTGAAGGCAATGAGGTTCCTCTCCAACAAAAAGGCCAGAGCTTCAGGCAGCCATCACCCTCCAGAAGGCAGCAGTGGCCTTGTGCAGAGAGGCCTCCTGGACATCTGGGATCAACATGGAGTGGCACAGGAGCTTTGAGGAGCTTTGGATAGGACTAAAATCAGCTTGTGTTGTCAAAATATCCCAACAGAAACACACTATAAATATAATTGGTTTTCTATAAATTTTGAAATCTTTAACAAAACAAATCCCCTTTGGGGTGAATCTAAGAGTTCATTGCCCTCCCACCAGCAAGACCCCTGGGGGTTTAATAGGTTTGGGACCTGGTTTCCACTATGTGCCATATAGGTGGGATGGTTATTCCTTAATCAGGATAGATAGAGGTGGTAAATAAGTTTTTATTAATGAAAATAGATGAAGTCGCAAGACTGATCAGAACATGTGAGGCTGATCAAAATTAAACCGTGTAAGAAAAGCCTGGCCTTGGACTGGATGCCAGAGCAGAAACCTGTGCCCTGTTTCTGGCAGAGTGCTCTGTGTGTGTGCTTGGCTGGTTGTGGCTGGCAGAAAAAGAGCAAGCAGGTTGCTAAGCAGAGTGAGAAGGCATTTACAGGCTGTCCCTTAGAAAAAATAATAGAGAAAGGTCAAGGTGCTGGCTGAAGGAGAGAGCCTAGAAGAGAAGATACATGCTGTTGTTTGGTTCCTGCAGCACTGAGGGACCAAACATGTGCATCAGAGATTGCACCAAAGAAATGCCTGATTATAGCCAGTTCCCATCCTTACTGCAAACAACCTGGGGGTCCCTCAGCATTCAGTATCTACTTGGCTTAAAATGGGAAACAGTAATTCCCACACTTCAGTGAGAGCAGTGCTGTATCTCTGATGGGTATGAAATGTTATCTCAGAGCTAACGTTGCATTTTTCAGGCATACGGTTTAATAACTAGTTAGGCATGGCTGTGTTATACATCTCTTTGAATACCACCTGCTGCAGCAGTCTCCGTCTCCTTCTAGAGCCTGCTCAGATCAGAGCCGGGATTTTCGAATAGTTATTTGGGTCTACCGCTGTCAGGTAGTGTGTTTTTCTTCTGACATAATCTCATGAGGACCTCACAAACTATGTGGGATAAATTAATCCTTGGCTCAGCTCCAGTGGCACAATAAAGCTAAAGTAAGGATGAATTTAATCATGGGATAGTTAGTATCGAGTGTCAGAAGAATTTCTCTTTGCCACCTTTACCATGATGTGAAATGCAGCTGCTGCTGGAGAGGGAAAGCTGCTTCTTGCAATGGAGGTTGCAGGTGACAACGAAGAGATGCTAAGGAAAACTTTATGTACTCCCTGCTCAAATGAATACAAACTACAACGGTCTGTATAGGCACGGGCCAACTGTTTCTGAAGGAACAGGGCTTTGGAGCTGTGATACTTTTCTCCTGAGGGCACCAGCAGAAAAGTGTGAAATTTATTAGCTTTTTAGAGCACCCTCTTTTGTAAAGGCAGACTGAGTTTGGCTTGGACGAAGTTTTCATTCCATTTTTCAACATGTTTACATCTAGAGATGGTTTTGCCCCAGGGGGCATCTGGATGAGGCAGATCTTTTCCGAGCTGGGCTGTGACCCTGGGAAAGCTCATCCCTGGAGGGGATGAGCAGGAGCAGGGGTGCCCGGGAAGCAGAGAGGGTATTGATTTCAGACCTACAGACTCCTGCCAAAGGGTCGGCTCCAAGGCTGTGAGTGCCCTGTGTCATGCTATTAACCGGTGTCAGTTCCCAGAAGCGAGACTCCCGTAGTCTCCCCTTGTTAATCTGCGAGGCACATTGCTGTGCTGTAGGTTTGTTTTGAGGTGGCACGGGGAGGGGGAGGCAGGGAGCTGATCAAATTAGATTCCTAGGCATGCATGTACACAAAGAGAAGATACAGACAGACACATTGCTCCTCTCCTGACTATCACAGAAGGGTGTAAAATCAGCTGCCCCCTACAGATAACATTGAGAGAGACATACTAAATGCAACAGGAAGGATTGTGCAGTGGGGAATTTTCCCTCTCTCCAGACCTATGAGTGCCCCAGGGATAAGACCAAAGAGCTGAACCTGTGAGCAGCTACCTCCTGTGAAGCCTATAGCATTTGTGACTATGCTTCTGACCTTGCTTGGTGCAGCACAGTTCCCCCAGCTGCGGAAAAAACCCATCAAGGCTCCCTGATGCAGGTCCCCCCCAGGGAGGAGCAGTGGTCCCCTGGCTCAAGGGGTTCACATGGGGCACTTTTTCAGAAGAGGTGAGCACTACAACTACCTCCTTGGGGTTCTCCAAACACATCCAAGATGAGCATAAATTTGTCTCTCATCTCATTGAAACCCAGTCACCCTAAAGAGGACAGTGAGGAGAACTTCAGGAATGAACTTGACCCGCTTGTTCTCCTAATTACTATGTGTGTGCAAACACTGCCCTCTGCCTCCTGCAGAAAGGCTTCGTTGTTGGGTTGGGGATCTATTGGGTTTTTTTATTTTCCTCTCCTATGAAGCAGGATGATAAAACAGCATTCTCCAGACTGGCCCACACAGGTGTTGAGAGCGAAATGCTGGCACACCTGTCTTGGCACTGGTAATGCCAGCCCAAATATTCAGAGCCATGTGGTGAGTGGGCTGTAAAAGTCTTCAACTCTGCAAGTACATCTTGGGGATTTTCTTTTATGTCTTATGAAAGGGAGGAGTTTGGGCTTGTTTTGCCCTGTAAGCTCACATTTTCAAACATTTTTCTCCCATGGTAAATGTTAGGAAGATTTTTGCTGGTTTTAACTATGCTGAATCTCTCAAGCGAAAGGGAAGATGAAATGGCATCAGACTTTATACCCAACCTGAGACACCAGGCCAGGCTGCTTCAGCAGGAATGATTCCCAGCATGTCCCTGGAGGACTGGCAGTGCAGATAAGAAGAGCAAAGCCAAAGGTGAGTGAGGAGATGTAGGAGTAGAGCAGTGAAATGACCTTTCCCAAAACGACAGCCAGCCCAGGGCATGGCCAGAAGTAAAATCTGTGCCTCTGTCCATCCAGGACAGTGAGATGAAGTCCCAAAGCCTGTTTGCCTGGCAGGGGTTCTCCCCAGCTCAGACCCGGGAGGGTACGCTTGAGCTGCAGTGTCAGGCTTGAAGAGGCATGGAAGGCAGGGAGGCAGTGGGCCAAATTGTGGGAAGAGAAGAAAACACATGAAGTCTGCATGCAAACCGCAAATGAGCCCATAGGAAAGAGCTGGGGGATCTCCCAGGCATGGCCTGCCCTTCTCCAGACTTTGGTTTCCCCATTGAGGTGGCAACTCTGCTCCTGCTTCATGCTTTTTGGCACGGAGGATGTCCTGGGGAACACCATTCTGAAGAAATGCATCCTTTTTTTTTTTTTTTTTTTTTTTTTTTTCTTTTCTGGTCAATAAAGCTGCAGTTTGACTTTAGGGTGAAGATTTGAATCAATTCTCATTTTCTACAAAATGACTCTCTCTTATACACCGAGGAATAGAATTGAAAATGTAATCTATCTTGTTGAAAGGTAGAGTCAGGGTCATGAAAATTAACCCCCAAGTGCCATTTAGTGTGTTTTTCATATGCCAGCAAATAATGAGGAACATCTTTGGATTTCTAAACATTAATTTAGAAAAAAATACAATCAGTTTTGTCCAGGCATCTGAAGGGATCCTGCCACCTAGTCACTTTTTCTCCACAATGTAAAATAACTGAGAACAACCATTTTCAACAATGTTTCTCCAGCATATGCTATTGCCAGATGAAAATTGGGATCTGGGTGACTTGGTCTCACAGCATTATATTTTAATATTTGTCTATATAAATTGAAGCAGAACTGGGCTCCTTCATATTAAACAATTTCAATTCTGAATCCACAGGATAAAAAGGAAAAAAATAAGGAATAAAATTTAATGAGTGCTCTCATGTAAGGTCAGGAAAATGTGACACTTTAAAATGACCTGAACTGATCAAGAAAACAATTAAGTGCAGCAGGCCCAAAGCAGAAAGCTTTGTGGAAGTAATACCCAGGTATTGCCTTTATACATTAGACTTTATACTACAAGCAGAGGTACTGGAGGCAGACCTTTAATCCATCATGCCACTTGTACAGTGATAACCTGAGGTGATGTTTGTAAAGAAGGGCAAGGCTAGATAAATGTACACGGTGATCCACCAAGGTCTGTGAGAACCACTGTGGTTTCTGGGCCTTTCTTCTAAAACTCATTGGAGCCAAAGGACATGCTGGGAGGAGAGCACAGTGGGTGGCATGGAAGGAAAACCAAAAAAAAAAAAATTGTTAGGAAGAAGGATGTTGAAATGGGTCAGAGACCCGGGAGTAGCTTCTCCTAGTACAAAGGGTTTGTGTCAGTACCAGGACCCATTGTTGGATCAGTTCTGCAAAGACCAGCTTGAATATTGCCTGTGAGTCAGGTTGATCAGGTGCCTTCTGTGAACTCCACTCAGCAACTGACTGTTGCGGTTTTGACCAAACATTATTTTTTTTTACAAACCAAAAAGTGTCTGCTTTCCATTTGGACTGATAACTTATAACAAGGAAAAAAAAAAAAATGTCATTCAGAAGGTTTCTGGTGACAGATGACAGGAGTTCTTACCTTATGAAACAGGCTTGGTCACATCTCAACATACTAGTTTCAGGATCTGCTTTTTTTCTGCATGATAACAGAGGGAGAGGGAAAACTGTGATGTCCCACAGATGTGTTTTGGGATATGGGCAGAGAAATACTTTTGGTTAAAAACTCAAGGCTTCAACTCTTCCAAAATAAAATTAAAAAAAAAAAAAATACAAGCTGATGAAGAAGAGAGCCTTTGGATTTCATGCAACTGATTCATAAACGAGAAAATTTTGAAAGCAACTCAGATGATTTTTGTCCTTAGAACTGAACTAGATAGAAGACATCAGCTCTAAATTATTATTCTTTTTTTTGTCACCTGAGTTCCTATAGCACTCAAGAGAGTCCAGGATATCTTTGTTCTGGGGACTCTAAAAATGCCAAATAAAAAGCTCTTCTAAGAGTTTCCAACCTAAAGAAAAGACAACATTTAATAACAGGTGCAATAGATTACTGGGAAAAGATGAAGTGGTATCTGTCAGCATGATGACCGTGATACTCGTCCATCAGCAGCTTAATTACTACCAAGGGCTTTCTTGCAGCAAAGGCAAGTTCAAAGGAGGGCAATGTGGGCCCTTTGCAGATAGTTTCTAGGTGTCCACTGGAAAAACAAAGGTTCAAAAATCATATGAGTGAGGAGCAGTGAGTGTGGGGCAGGTTAGAGCTGGATGTTAGAGACAACAAGAAACAAACCACAGAGATCTCGAAAATACAACCAGACTGTTGAGCCTGATGCAAAAAACAAGGCAAACCAGTGAAAAGATAAAGGCAGAGAGGTGTGCCAGCCAGAGCAAAGGGATGGGGAAATGAGGCGAATAGGTATGTGTCCAGTAGGACTGTGCTTGCTGAGGCTAGGGAAAAGGTTGCTGCAAATTTGGGTAATGTAAACTTGGAGCAAACTTTTGGCTGTTAGTTCTGTGGGAGCTTAGGAAAGATTGTATTTCCTGGATGGTAGGAAGAAAAAATCAGAAAGAACAAGAAATAACATGTGTGGGAAGAGTTTGGAGGAGTAGAAGATGACTCTCATTAAGGGCATTGGTAGGAACCCAGTTCCTGTTGTCCACAGCGACTTGCCAAGGATGGAGTCAGCAGCTCAGTTTGGATACCCAAAATGCCAGTGAGATATCTATGCCCCAGGAAACAGAGGAACATGTTTGAACACTTCCCTGATTTTTTCTGCCATCTTCATGCTCAGCAAGTGCATCTCTGCCAGAGCAAAAGCTGTCAGAGCCATAAACACACCCAGGGCAGAGGCGCATGGGGATGGGAGATGTATGCACAAAGCCACCCACTGACAGTCACAGCCATGACACCCATGGGTGACAAGGAAAGATGCCATTCAGCACAAACACATCAGCCTACCCCCATCCCTGGTGGCCATTTCCCAAAGCAGTGTTGGTGTCAGCTTTTCCGCTCTCACAACAGCCACTAAAGTGCTGCTCTAGTACTTCAAAAGGGTCTGTTAAAGTAGCACTACAGCAGTCACCAAACAAGCCACTGCTATCTATCTTCAGGGATAAGATAAGACATCAAAGTGATTGATTCTCAGCTCTCCACGTTGGAGCCAAACGTGGGGGCCGGTGGCAGCCCACTCATTCCCCCATCCTGCAGGAATGTAGTTGCATGCAGGAAGGACTGTCAGATCCCCAGTGGGTTTTTTTTTTCCTTCAGTCAACTTTATCTCCTTCTTGTCAGCAACCAAGCTTAATTTGTGCTTTTGAAATTATTTCCTTACCTTTAAATAACAATAAGAAACACCCACAGAAAACTGTCTTGGTTCCCTGACAAGCAGATTTACAATGTGAAATGGTGACCACCCACCAGCAAAAAAATGATAATTATAGGCACATAATCCATTCTATCAGTCCACCAATAACCACAGCATTAAATAACCCCATTAATATCCCCAAGACCTAATCATTCACCTTCCTCCAATGCCCTGTCAAATAAGCAGCTCGTGGAAATTCTTGTTATTTTGTTGGATGCAAAAGTCTGCCTGCTAGCCAGTGGAAAAATGAGTGAAAGTTGTAAATGAGAACTCTTCCTGGATTTATTTTTAATTTGCTAGCAGATAGTCGTCGATGGTCTACTTGAGAAGCAGCTGTCAAGCTGTTTTGCCCTCCCTCTCCACTCTCCTTGTTGCCTAATACATGTAGTATCATCCCTCCTCAGCAGGACTGGGATGAATACGTATGTCACACTGCAAACCCAAAGAAAATAAGAACATCTCTTATCTGAGCTGAGCTACCCTGAGAAGGTGCTGGCTGATGGGAGATAGGAAGAGGCTTGCTTGAGGGACCTCTGAAAGCTCCTTATGGCCTGTTGTGAGGTATCCAGATATGTACTGCAACAGGATGATTCAAGGGTTAGCTTAATATATGACTTTCAAAGTTTTTAAGCAGCAGAAAGAAAAGACAATCCACTGTCCCTACTTCCCCTCTGAGTGTGACCTGGGCTGCCACAAGGGCCCGGGTTGATGATTCTCCTGGTTGATGGTTATTCTCACCGGGGAGGACCTGGCTTGCTGTGCTGATAGGGCATTGTGAGGGACTCTTGTGGTTTGTGCTGCTTGAGTCAAGGTGCCCAGGCAATGTCTCTTTCTTATCCTTTCATTCTGAAGCCCCCATTTCATGGCCCACCCATAGACACATAAGAAACCACACAGTCAGGAAAAAAGTCTGGAAAATGCAAATCTTTGTGCAAAGCAGAGGATAAAGGTGAATGGAATTGGCCTGGAAAGCCAGAGCTGCATAAAACCTACTTGTTTTTCATTGAAGAAAGACATTGTGTTGGGACAGTATGAAACTCCCTAATGCGTGGTCTGGAAGAACAAGTGCGTGCTGCCTACCATCCTAAAATCAGCTCCTGCTGCACAGCAGCAACTGAATAAAAGTGAGAAATAAAGTCCTGAGGCTGATGGACTGACAGGGAAGAAAAAAAAAAAAAAAAAAAAAAAAGAAAAATGTTACAATCAATTAAGCAACGGAATTATTTTCCAAGGATGCAGTCAATAAGGCAGAAACACTGGCAATACAAATAGCCTGGAGGAACATGCTGGCGGCTTTAGTGCAGCCGGCTCTTTTCCATTAGCAGAGAGGGATTGCTTAGCCGGACACGCAGGGTCACTTTCCGCTTCAGTTCCTCCCAATCAACAGCTAAACTAACAGGTGTTTAAATCTGAATATGGGTAATGGAGAGCTGCCAGAGGAGCGATGAGAAAAACGACGCATCGGATGCCGATTGAGATGAAAGTGGGGGATACCGGCACACGGGCTCCAGGGCTGAGCGACGAGGAGTAGAGGTTCAGCCCCATCCCCAGCACCATGGCTGCTGGATATCCTGTGAAACATGAGTGGGAATCTGAACACAATTACAAGAGGTCAAGTGTCCGCATCAGAAAGCTATGAAAATCACGGGAAGTGATTATTAATAGCCATAGCAGAAAGGCTGAGGACTTAGCAGGAGGCCCTTTCATAAGAGGGACGTACCTGTTTTGTAGGGGAAGGCAAGCTCTCACCCTTGGTGCTGTCAATCAGACCTTTCCTCTCAAACAGCAAAAGCCTTGGTTGCAGGAAAAATACAACAGGAGTGAATAAGAGTGGTAGGTTGAACAGGTTTCCTGCTCTGCCCTACTCTTTCTGTGCAACGGTGGACAAAGCCACCCCACGCCATCCCATTTCCCACCCCCCAATAAGCAAATAATTGTGTCTCCTTCTCTGGTGGCCAGGAGTTGGACTGAGGAGACATGTAGGAATCCTGAGCTGAGATGGTTATCAAGAATCCCAGGAGCACTGGGTCATGCTTATCGCACTGTCTCATGACTTCTCAGTTGTGTGGTCAAAATCTAATTTTCTTACCCCAAAAAATGCAGGGATGGGACCTGCTGTGGAGTAGTGTTAGTCTGCTCTGAAGAACTGGACTTCCACTGTCTCCAGCAGGCATGAGATCCAGCAGCAGCTCCTATTTTAGGCTGGGTGTCCTACATCACAGGAGCTACCATGCCATAAGCCAGCATTTCATTCACTAGTATCATCAGGTCTCAGAGCTTTTACCCAGACAAAGCAGGCAGGACCGTGGTAATTTTTTTCTCTCCTGCTGGTTGGCTGCTCTGTTCAACAACCTTGTTTCTGCAAATACTGCATTTGGTTTGCTCCCCTAACTTGGGATCCTGTATTTAACCTAGAATCCAGATACCTAAAATACCCAATTTTACAATAACTGACTCTTCTGGAAGTCACCAGAATGTAATAGGGATTTATAAGCAGTTCCTCTCTGTAATTCACAACTAATTTTCAAAATGGTTTAGCTTTTGTGGGAAAGAGGAAATGGGGTCAGACTCCATCCAGGAGCAACCCCAAGGATGATGTCAGATTTGGGGCAGGTTGGTTCTCTGGTTAGAAAAATTATCTCTCTTTGGGTGGAGGGGTGAGAAGATGTGGTACATGCTTTTCTGAGGGGTTTGGGTGTCAAATGTAATCCCTGATGCTCTGTTTGAAATAACCCTTTCTCCTTTGCGAAAGAAGAGCTCAAAAAACTTGCTTTTCCAGTGCACCTTATTCCTCTTGTAATCTTCAGCCCATAACTCTTATCTCGATGCACAATAAAATATCTAGACATAAAATGCTCAGAAAATTCCCCATTTGCTAAGCAACAAATTTGATCAGTGCTTCTTTGTTCACTCTGAGAGTCTGTAAAAAAAAAAGGCCTAAAAATATGAAAATGTAGATTACTAGCAAACCTTAAAGGTCATCTTGATACATAAGGCATTTAATGAATTCCTGGATTGATCTTTGTTTTAGTTCTTCTGGAATTGGATTATAATGATTGTATTTGTACAGTCTCAGTTTTGGGGAAATAAAGTGTTTGGTTTCATTAAATAAACTAGGGACTTTGCTTCAGGAAGAGTGACTTTCTTTATGAAATTAGTTTAACTGCAACTAAAACATAAGCATATGTGCTGCAATAATCATCCAGGTCCATGATTGCTTCAGTAATTCACATAGTCTGACATACAAGAAAGGGAAGTAAATTTAGCTTCAAATTGAAGGCTATGTATGGTTGGCATATTTGACTTCAGGGGATATTTATAAGCAGATTATTCTTGGGGAACTTCAGCAGGTATGACTAGGACTGCATTTTTTAAAGACACTCTGTACAGGCACCAAAATAAATGGTCAATACTTATGATAGTCCAGCCTGGAAATTCTCTTATAACATAGGTCCAACCACTTGAAAAAAGTCTGATACAGAGCTTCCTTACACAGACAACATGACATTTTTATAAAGGGTTAAATCTACACAAGAATTGCTGCTAATTCCAACTCCAGAGAGCTACACTGAAAGTGTAGTTATTTAAAATTGCTATTCAGCAGTTCTTTAATTATAGTTTACAAAACCTGAGTGCGTGGGAACACCCGCTGGAAGACACATCATTCTTGGCAAAGGGCAGAATTGAAGACATGGATTTTTTTTTCCCACTCCATCTGAGCCAGCCTAGGGAGATTTCCACCCATCAGCTTTCTTGGTTCCACACTGAGGCACCAAACCTCTCCAGTTTCTTCATGCAGCTCCCTAGTGCCCAGCTCAAGGCTACAGGATCCATGAGATGTCAGGGAAATAAAGAGTCAGGCTGAATATTGTAGCATTTAATCCAAGTAAAACAGATTTCCAGGAGGATTTATGTCCTAGTACAAACTTCAGCAGTTCCTCCTTTAACATGTGTGAAGCTTCTGAAACCTTATCTTCTCTTTATCAGTTGAATAATACAGGCTCCTGTTTAGCCAGGCTAAATGGGACTTTAATTGAATGTTTCCTTTAAAAAATCAATGGCAGGAAAATGATGGGATCAATACTACATGAGCATGTGCTCAATCCCCCCAGATGATGACACACCTCCCCCAAACATAGCCATATAGGCTATGTAGATCTAGTGAGATCATTATTACAGTATTCTTCTGAAATCTGCATTCAGCTCTTCTTTCCTTGGGCTATGGGTAGGCACACGCTTGGGGAGAGGGCACATAATTATAAATGTTGCAGCTGGTGCCCATCACCTCACATAAATAGCCTGGGATGGCTGCAGGAATTGCTGGGCGCGTTCACACGACTTTTCTTCACCGTGCAGAACGGCGAATCAGATGATCGCTGTAGTTTCTTCTTGTTCTCATGCTTGCTAAAATAAAAGTCACCCTGTTCCTCACCCTGCGATTGGTTCCCTAAGGCAAGCGTCTGCTCTCACATGACTTCTTAAAAAGCCCATACTTCGCATTTTGGATGCGGGGTTTTGCCTGTCCTGATCTGATCGCAGGAGACAGCCGTCTGTGGAGCTGCGTGGGATGCAGTTGTTATTAAGGGCTGGCCTGATCTTTGGTTTAAACAGACAAAAAACATCCCTCAAAATGAGTCTGAAGGGATAGGACTCAATGTGAGCCCTTGGCTGATTTGGTGCAAACTTCACCCACACACATACACAACTGTGCCTCAGTCTTGGCTTTGGGCACCCTTTGCCTTCCAGTGACAGCCCTCCCCTAACAGGAGAGCATCAGTTATGGTGACGTGAACAGCAGTTTCATGACAATGTGCTCCCAGGGCAACTCAGATGATGACCCACCAGAATTACCTCTGCTCCATCTTATCTCCATGGATTGGAGGGGTATTTCCAGCTGAGCTTCTGCGGGTGCTTCACAGCACGCACCTGCAGCCACAGGTCTCTATTGCTGCATCTTTTTGTCCCTTCTCATGCCCACAACCTGTGTCCCTCTACCTGTCCCTCCTCAGTAATTCCTGGCGTGCTGCCTTAGACCACGGGGCTTATCCTGACACCACTGATGCTCATCAAAAGCTGAGCTCAGGAAAACTTGTTGCTTGCTGTCATTCCTGCCGTTTTTTCTTCCTGTGCCCCAAAAGATGTACATCATTGTACACACATGCATTGTGCCCCCAGTCAGCACTGAATTTGCTTTTCCGTGCATGCTCTTAGCCCCTTAATGGGTTTCCTTGCTCCCCCTCAATGCATAGCCATCTCTGCAAATCTGTCCCCTTTCCTACATGTCCCCCCTGCACTTCCCACATCATTCCCTTCGCTGTGTCCAGTTTTACCAGATTTTGCAGCTCTGGATCAAACAGGAACATTTTTTAGATGTATGATCCCTCTAGAGTTAAATACCCCTGCAGACTTTTCTTTGCTTTTTTGTTTCTAACCTAAAATAAGGATGTCTTTTTCTGGTTTTGCTTTTACTGCTTGCAGCCTGCATTGCTCCTAGCTACATCTGAGACACTTGTCAGTAGTAACAGAGAGAGAAGTATGCTGAACAGCATGAGCAGAAGAGACAAAGGCTGCTCTGCAGCAGCATCTGTTTCTGCGACCACTCCATGTCTCTCTTGCCCCTTCTCACAAGAGCAGAGCTGTACTTGGATGACAGCTGAAAAAGATGTGTGCCCAGTACAGTCTGCACAGCAGGAATCTAACCCTGTGCTACCAGAGCTAGAAATCTAAAGAATTTTTACTAAAATTAAGGTGCAGTTATCCCTTTCAGATTTACTGCCAATTCAGTGAGGATAAGTCAGTCATCTGCCAGGTCACTGACAGACTTCTCCAAGCATTGCTTTCCAAGCTCTAATTTCCAAGCCTAAGGCCCTAGGTATTTTCAAAATATTGCAGCAAGGCAGATGCAACTTCTGGGACACAGATCCCAGTTTTAACCTGTGCAAAGAAGAAAACCTTTAAAAATCAGTGTTTTGGCTGAAAACTCTGTTTTTCCCTTCAAAAGTGCAGCAACAATTAAAATCAGATACTCTGTAGCCCTCATCACTCTAATATGGGCTATTATTGCCCTACCCATGTTACAGAGCATTGATGTCAGCATCATCAAGGCATATTCTCTCCCTTTCACCCCCAGACTTATTTTATTCATGAGTTGATGGAAGGAAATGCAAAAGGCAGTGTTTGACTTTGGGGTGAGCTTTTTGGGGGACCGTGAGCTATCTGCTTTGCCACTGAGCAAGGTGAAGATGCCGCTCTACATCCCCTCTGGTGTATTTGGCTGACTTGGTACCTGTGATAACCTCACCAGCTGCCCAGGCTTCTTCAAACAGCGCCTTGGCTGCAGCATCCATCCCCTCAGCTCCCCAGGGGAAAGGGCTATTAGAGAGAACATGCTTCCCTTCAGCTTTGCCCAGCTCACTCAGGCTTGGAAAGATCTCCATTCACAGCTGGTTGTAGCAAAGGTCGGGGTTTTCTGTTGGGCTTTTTTCTTCCCTCTCTCTGGCCTGGAAGAAAGCAGCAGAACCACAGGTGATGCAATTCAATTAGAAGCTCCTAAGGTTTAAATTAAACAGAATTATTTATCAAATCTCTAGGCTATTAGCCCTGTCTCTAACAACAGCCGTGCCATAACCTCCCCCTCGGTCCTCCCACATATATTTCCCTTCTCTCATAAAGGCTCAGCAAGAACCAATAAAATAAAATAAATAAAAAAACCTCCCTTCAGTTCAAAAGAAGAAAGTGGCAATGACAATAACAAACAAACAAATGACCGCAGTGCTGGATGCCGGGTATTTTGTGTGTTGCTACGTGACTCAGGCTGTGCTGCATCCCTGGGGGGACAGCGGTGGGCCCCCCCCACTCATGGGCCACGTGGGTGTTGCAAGGATGGCAGTGCTGCTCGCTGCCATTGACCTTTCCCTCATCCTCATCCTCAGCCTGCACGAGCCAGCTAAGCCTTCATCTCTGTACATAAATCAGAGTCCCAGGGTGAAGGTATGCCTGCTGACAGATAAATTTGGGATGATGCATACTGCACCTAGCACTTGTGCATTCCCCTGATGCTCTTCCCAGGGCTGATGCTCCCAACCCCACTGCCAAGACCAGCCTCCCCATCCTACCCCTTCAAACTTCACTGAGGAATACCCTGAAAAACCAAGACCTCATTGCTGGGACTGATTGCATTTCATTTTTTTCTTTTCTAATTCATTTTTAGCTCTTTGTTCTCTAGCTGATGAGAATTTAGGTTTCAGGAAAGCTGGACTTTCTCATATGTTCACCTCAGCCATGGCAGCTGGGCTTTATCTGGGGTGAGACGTTGTAATGAAAGACAAATTCTGCTCTGTCTTGTCACTGGTACTGAGAACACCAAGTCAAACACCAAGTTATTTTGCAATGTACAGTAAATCCATAGTAGCTGGCAATGTGGCAAATGAGCTACATGTTGCTGAAAGGAAATCAATAAACTGGTTGAGCCTGGAAAATTTTACTTCTCTGGTTTTGATATTTTATCCCATAAGTTCTATTTGTCTGATTGATTGTTTCTTTTCTCTGGGACAAAATCAGCCTGACAGACATGAAATCTCTGTTTACACTGAGAAACTTTGTTCCCTCCTGTTTTCTTGCTTAAGAAAATGAAACATTTTAAACTTTAGTCGTCTCCAGCATGTCTGCCCTACAGGAATGTTACTGGTGCTATTTGCAGAGAGATGATGCTGAATAAAAGAGCAGAACTCGTCCCTCGGTATTTTACACTTCCCCTACCCTTGGCTGATTATCAAAGATTTCAGTTCTATCTTAGTACTTCCTTCCAGCTTTGTCCAAATTATTTGTCTTGAACATTTCTTGGCTTGAAAGTACGATGAGTTCAGTCTCCCCCATGGGAATCCCAGGACTTCTACTCCAGCCAGAAAATACTGTGAGCACAGCCTGCTCCGGAGCAAATAAATCAGCTTAAACAAAGAAAACATGCAGGACAGACTCCAGAAATATTGTTCACCTCCTGGGCCAAAGTTTAGAAATGCTTGTGTTTAACCTTCGCCAGTTTATCAGTTCCCAAATGAAAAAATACCACCATTATATATAGTCCAGCTCAGTCAGAAAAAGTAGAAAATGAGGAGGTCAGAAAACTACAGAGCTTTGATGAAGCCCCTCATCATTATTCATATATGTAAAGACAAACTTTACATGTATAAAGAAGATACGGTTTTGTCATCTTTAAGGAAGCTGGGGTTGTGTTTCATTTAATATTTAATTACAAATGTTCCCCATTAAAGTTCTTCTAAACTCTTGCTTACTAATTGGAGGCCTATCATGATGCTCAGGAATGGCATTTAAAGTGAACCAGTGTTGAAATAAATAAAGTAATATATATGATTAAGGAAAGTATAGCAATTGCCTTATTAGGTATACAAGTAACATAATAAATTTTACTTTAAAGTATTTTCTGACTTCTTCCTGAGCTGTGAGACAATTAATAAAATAAAAACAATTAAAAACTCTACCCAAAACGTAACAGGCCAGAACCTTCCTCTTGACAAAGGGCAAACAAAGATCTCAAGGCTTAGTGGTCATTTCTAAATACAGAATTCAGGCTTTCCAAGTGGACTCTACTTTTGACAAAGCAAGTCATCCTATTTTTGCATTAAATCATAATCTGGAAATAAAGGGCATTTCAAATGTCACTTGATGTAGCACTCTGACATGCCTATATTTTGGTAAGAAACCTATTTTACCCAGATTTCTCTTAAAAGTTTGTACAAGACTTTCTGTTTGAAGTTCTGCTGCAAGCACCACAGAGACAACCTTAATTCTGGCATTTCCATACTTGTGTGAGCTTGGCTGTGTAACCTTAAGACCTTCATCTGTATGTGGCATATACAGATCCTATTTCTCCTTTTCATTACATTTGCTCTAGTCATTCACGTCCATGCAAAGCAGGTGCAAAACGTCATGACTGCTCACGCAAACGATGCGAAGGCTGGTCAATGCCAGTAATGATGCCTCAAAGTTCATTACCCACTACTTGGAGGGGGAGAGAGGGTAAAATTATTAATATAATCCTGAATTTAACAAGCAAAAAAGAGCATTTAATTACTCTAGTTATATTGTTATCCCCAGACACTTTCTTATTTTCGACAAGACCTGCTCCTTTAGGGCAGGAGGTAATTGCTTATTTCCTTGCACACTTCAGCGATCGTTCTGGAGTAGCTAATGATTTATTAGGAGAGCTGGAAGTGTTCAGCCGCTCTGCAAGTCAGCTGGCAGCTCTGTGTCCAGCACCCTTGATGCTGATAACAAAAAATTCAACAGCCCAGAATCAGGGTCACTAATCGGGAGTGTTGCCAGACAGTGACACGGTGATGATACAGGCTCTTTGCAGAGATTCCCCTCCTTCAAGATACCTGCAATGAGTCAGACTCTGGGAAGAAAAGATAATTCTGGCATAGCGACATCTCTCCCACCCCATGTTTACCTGCTGCAAAACCTCCTCCAGGCCAGCGGAAGCACAGCTGCATTAGCACAAAGCCTGTGGTCTGGCTGAACTCTCTCTAGATGTTCAGATTGTCAAATTAACATTTGCATCAATTTAATTTTCACATGACTCATCATTAAGTGATTCAGTCTCTCTCTGAAGAACCTTCAAATAGAACTGACCTTTCTTTCAAAGCTTGACCTCAGGTGGGGATTTAGAGGAGGAACAGGAGAGTGATTCAAATGCAGATGCCAGGGTCAGGCAGCTTTGGCTTTTCAGGGTGTAGCTCACAAAGGAAGAGCTGTCACCACACAGGAGACACTCACAATACATGCTTTCCTGCCGCCTTGTATCAGCTTGCAAAAAGGACAGCATAGACATAGGGCAGGAAAGCAATTGCAAGGCAGCAGAAAGCATGTACATAGCACTCTAATGCTGAGGTTGAAATGTATCTGAGTTAAGACCTATGAGCTGTATGACACTCACCTAAGTCCTGTGTAGTCTCTTTGCACTGGGGTGTCTTTTTTTGCCCAGAGCAAGCTGGGACCCGCTAGAGTTAAATACCAGTAGACGCAACCACAGAGAAGTATTTGCGGGGGAAACACTTACTTTTCTGAAAGCATAAAAGCTCATCCTTTTTCAGCCTGTCTGTTAGCTTCTGCAGCTACACGTTTTGCCTCCAGACATCTCTCCAGTGCATGTAAATAGTGATTTATCACTGAGTCACCCGAGCAGTTGGGCAGGTGAGTTTGAAGACAGGTCCCTGTTCAGGTTGCTTATATAAGGACTGTGGGCCCACTGCTCCTAGCGAAGCATGAGGGGCTGCAGCACATGTTTTGATGAGGACCACAGAAGCCAAATGTGGTGCTAGTCTTTGTGCTTTGATAGAGGGGAAAAGCAAATCTCTGAGGCAAGACAAACTCTGGAGCAGGAATCTACCTACACCTGGGTAAGCTGTACCAAGCCACCCCTCTGGAGGTGTCTACTGCTCTCCCAAAACTATAAAGGGAGCAAACGTCTAAAGGTGGTTGGTCTAAATTCCCTCCAATGTCAATACTTGTCCCAAATTGCCTACATTTCGTTGGACAAGGTTGGGCACAGCCTGGCCCTTACCTCCTGAGTGCAGCATGGCAGACTTACCTTACCAGCATCGGCTAATGGGCCACCAAACAGAAGATTCTTAAGGATCACCTGGCAAAAGACCTGTCTACAGGTCTACAATCAAAGCTGTCCCATGGTGATCATCCTCCTTATCTCCTTTCCCTGACTTTTTCATATATTCTTTATCTACAAAGATGTAGTATTAATGGTTGCTCCTAAGTACCTACTTCTTTACACCATCTCAATAAGATCAGAGGAAAACTCAGGTTGGAAGGGAGCTCAGGAGGTCATCTGCTCCAGTTCTCCTGTGCTCTCCCTCTCTGTTTCTTGGAGGGGAATTAAAGGCAATGCAAGCAGTAAGGAGGACCTGCTGATTTTATCAAGTTCCCAGCAAAATGACTGCTCTGGGCTCATCTCACCAAGCAAAGTCAGGTCTCCTTTGCTCTAAAGTGTCACCCCCAATTTCCAAGACAGCACTTTCTACCCTTTCTTTTTGTGTACTCCCACTTTTCAGAATCCTCCCCACCAAAAATCCTTCTTGTAACACCCCAAACCCTTGTTCATCTGAGGTCTTTGACTTATGCCAGTTTTGGGACCCACTAGCAACTTCCCAAACTCCATGCTCTGATACAGTCAAGAGGGGCATAAGCCTGATGTGGAAAGATCTGGCTTCTCCTGAAGGCTTGTTTTTTAGTAACTCTCCATTTTCAGAGGTTATTGGCTTGCTCTTATCACGAAAGCTGCCCCTGGCAATATTCGTCCTTCCTTTTTAAGAAAAACATCCCGGGCCTGAAGTTATATAAGTGTCACATGAGTTTAAGGCATTTTTTCCCCACTCACTCATAAGTGTCAGTTAGTTTCTTATCCACAGGCTGAGAGTCCAGGAGCAGTTTGTGTCTCTGGCTCCCGTATCTCATCATAGGGCACTTTTCACTTCAGAAATCTCTCTTCCCTTCTCAGGCTACTCCTCAAGTCAGAAGAAAGACTATCAAATGATGTCTGAAGTGGGGGGTTGGCCCAGCAAGTAGCTTGTTTTGTCTCTCTCTGCAAAGCTGGAAGTCAGGGGGTATTTGTAAGATGGAAAGACACAGGGTGATGACCCTTTCATCTCACATTTAATTGTAAGGGATTTGAACCGTTAATTTTCCGGTGCACCATCAAGAGGACTGCCAAAGAAAGTCCCAATTGCTAAAAACCTCTTAACAAGCTGCGAGAGACCCCTTGCTTGTCAAATCACAGAACTGTATTCAAAAGCATATAGATAAGCATAAAAAATGCTGGGAAACAAATAGGAAAAACAAGAGAAAGAAAAAGAGTACCAGGGTGCCTTCATGCTAGAGCGCTGAGGCAGCCATCAGCAGCACATGCAGACCCAAGGTGGAAAAGCCCAGTGAGACTTTGCACATCTCTCTGCCGTGGGCACGTTCCTCCAAATGCATTGCCAGAATTTCCTAGAGGCCATGGACAAAGACACAGGTAGCAGCAGATAAAAATGTTCTCTTTCTCCTCCAGAGATGCTCTCTGCATGAAAATTGAGGATATCTGCTTTGGTTTGGACCAGAGCCATGCGAGACTCTCACAGAGCTGGAGGAAACCTTTCCATCCCAACCACTTCCCCTGGACAGCTTTGTGGGAAGAGACCGCAGTGAAGCGTCCATGGCTGGAACTCTGAATATTTCAAGCTTTGTGAATCTCTGCTAAGGTATTAGCTTCCTAATGTACCCATCTCCATTAATGGCTCATGATTTATAACATGAATATTGAAACTACTCTGCTTTGCTCTTTGCCTGGACATACCAGATCCTGAAACCTGAAGATCTCTTAAGCAGGCACCATAAGAGGGACTTCTCCATTTAGCTTGCTGCTAAAATCTCTTTTTTAATACTCCATCAATGTTAAAAATCCTTAAATTGGTCATAAATGAAACTCAGGCCTAGCAACAAGAAAAGGGGTATAAAGTTGTGTTGGTTCCCCACAACAAGCACAGGAAAACTACAAGCAAGAGTTAGGCTCAAATTTCTCATAAATTGTACAAAATAAAAAATATTGGAAGATGTCCTCCCATTTTTTCCTGATCAGAAATAATTCAATTTATAATGGTTGCAAACAAGACACTTTAGAGGGAAGCACTGTATTTAGATGAATGTCTCTTGTACCTCTGAAATTTGTCTTGCTGATGTATAAGCTGTTCCCACAACTCAGCCACAAATTCCATCTATGACTTAATGTAGCTTGCTTTTTCCACATGCTACATGTGCCTGATTCCTCTCTTTTCCACCTATAGAAGCCAGATAAATATATGCAATATCCCAGAAACACAGTTGCTGCCATACAAGAAAATACTTTCCAGAGCTGAGGTTTGTGCTCTTTTTCCCCCTCTCTCTGACATACTTATAGTGTATGGTTGGCAGAAAAGTTCAATATCTAAAATAAGAGTCCCAGTGTGGGCACTGTGTTGTTAACGATTCAGCCAATGCACTTAATCCTTACAGAAGGGTGTAATGCATTACTAGGTTTTAGTTGAAAGACATGTGGGTGGGTTTCCTGATTCTTGGATCTTTTACAGCCCACCACCAGGCTCTTTTGATGTGAATTGTCACTGACCAGCATTGATAATACAGTGAAAGAGGGACTTGATGGACTTTTTCACATCTCAGTCATCCATATGCTGATGAGGACGGTTTCAGATCAATTGTATTGCTATGCATGAAACAATCTAAAATACAATATTTTGCTATATAGATTTTTTTTTTTATAGGCTAGAGCAATGTATCTTGTTCAATATAAACTTAGAAAAGGGAGATAAATGTAGACCAAAAGAAACTTCGACCCTTGAGGCACCTACAGATCAGAGAGCAGCTGAGTTATGGTTTTGAGAATTTTGGTTATATTGAAATTTGTGTATGTAAGGTTTTGCTATTAGGTTTTTGGTTAAAGTTTCAAGAGATTGAAATGCCCAATTAATTTTATTTCTCTATAATATATTAATGGATCATTAATATGTGCAGTTTATTAAACAGGCAATAACAACATTACTACAGGAAAAGGAAAAAATTCAGTGCAATAATTTAATCAAGTGGCTAAACTCGCATAATGGGACCAGGATTTCTGAGTTTCATTGACTCCATGTTTGACCCTGTTTAGTTGCATCTATCTGTTCATTTGCCTTCAAAATTATAACCTGCGTTACAGGTGTGCTGCAAACTTACAGTCCTGCCTAGGAAGTCCACAAAGAGCATCTGATGACTGGTACCTCTGTGCACATCACAAATAGAGCTTGTAGCATTGCTTACAGGGAAATCTTATCACCAGAGACAGTGGAGCATAAAATGCTAGTCATCCCACCCTAAAATGGGGTATTAGGTGCACACACATCTCTCCATCGATTATAAATTTAGTTCAGTGTGGTTTGCTCAGCAGAGGTCAGGGTTTCTTTGCCCCCTGGAAGAGCTGGCAGAGGATCCAGGCTAGATAGCCCACCAGACCACCCTCACACTGTATATGCAACCCTGCTCTCTCCCAGGTGGTCTATGCACCAAGCAGATTTGGGTGAGGCAGCACAGGTGGGGTAAGCAGATAACCAGAATGCTAAGCTCAAGCTTTGATTTTCTCTCTCACAGGGCTTCATTAGCACACAGAAATGCCCATTAAACCCAATGAGTACTTGGTTCAGACCATGATGTTTCCTCATTTCTGTTTCTTTTAGGAAACCTGTATCATCACCATTGATTGTTCTATTAATATGGGGCAGTAGCTGACCAGCACTTGATCAATTACCTGTCCAGGCATCATGCTCCGTCACCTACCTAATTGCATCCCTGAAAGAAATGGTACTCAGCCCTGTAATGCTCTACTTAAAAGTAATATAGTTGTTCTGGTAAGCTGTTAATGGGGCTGTGCTACATTTCAAAACAACACAGCTGTTAAAATCTCATTTGGGAGGAAGATACCGATGTCAGATATTGAAAGGAGAAGTGATGTAAATCCTCTGTGTTTGCTTTTCTAATTGTTTAATGCGCAAAAACTAGCCATTGCTTGTTGATTATGTCTTTTTTTTTAAAGACAGAGCCAGTAATGCAAGGGAAGACACAGGAAGACAGGACCAACTGCCACTGGTATGGGCTGGCATGGGCCCCATGAGATCACCACGGTTTGGGCAGTTTTTATAACAGAGACAAATCTGGCTTTACAGTTATACCTCTTCCAAGGAGATAAATGCATATTTCATAGCAGGCCCTGAGTCTCCAGAGCAATCTTTGGTGCCGATTCCTAAATAAAAGTGCATCTCAGAAGAGTTTGACTCAGGAGGCTGCAAACACAATCTAGATGACCTGCTTATGTGATTGACATGTGCACAGTGATAGCAAAAATACTATGTATAGTGCTATGCTAGGATGATCCAGACTGTCTAAACTGGGGACCTCCTTGTGACTTCAGTAAGAGGAGACGTATCTCTGAAGCGTGAAGCCAGAAAGCTGGGGGGGGAGCTGGCAAGAGTCATGAGTTGGTGGGAAATACCGGGCAGAGTTGTGTACCTTAATTCCTGCCTCTCCTGGAGCCTGGATCTCCCATTAGACATCTCCAGCCACTTTGCACTCTCGTGTCATTGATGTAGAGCTCTGCTCTTCAAAATACCACCAGCGAGTGAGCCACCACCCAGCCTGTGCAGGACTCAGTGCCCTGCAGGTTTTACAAATGGTAGACTGAGTTTCTAAGCAGCAAGAACAGGCTCCAACCTACATCTCCTCTGTTCCAGCACTCCCACAGGCTGTGGGTATGCCAAGAGCTGGAATTCCTCCATGTCCAGCTATGGAGTTGGAGCTGGGATGCCCAAGATGCACCACACTTAGGCCAGAGAGGTGGAAAATTAGAACATCACCCTGTAGAACTGGCCCCACACAGGAGGACAGACCTGTGATCTGATCTCTCCTTCCAGGACCATTCCTGCATTTTTCAGTCAATGACTGTCTCCTGCGAAGGGAATAAGCCATGCTTGAAGCAGGGATCAGCACCCAGGTAGGCCATGAGAGAATAAGACTCAGCAGCACTCCGGTGTCACCTGGGCCAGAGGATCACCCATCACTTCACAGTCAGGATGTCTTTCTCTGAAGCCTAATTTTGACGGCAAAATACAGCATTTTCTTCCTGCTTTTCCCCCACAGATAGTCCCCACCATCCCAGATTAGAAATTCATAGTGCACACAATAGGACTATGATTGCTATTTTCCACATTCTGTTTATCATTTTCTTTAGTCACACCTCTGTGATGTTTAATAAGTCCTCACTGATTTTGACAGCAGTTGTATGCCAGAAGCACAGACATAACATTAATCATATTTCCTCTACTCTGGAGTAATGCAGTAATGGCTAGGTAATTAAAGCCTGCCCCTTATTAACACGTTGGGCTTCATGCTTTTTCTTTTGTATATTTAAAATCTAGTCATTTTTCCCTGCAGATCAGTCCTGCCTGAAGTGGACAAAACCTTGGGAACTGCATGGTGAAGGCAGTGCCAGAACACCAAGGAACAAGGGAATAAAAAATGAAATGAGAGCAAAAGAGGAAAAAGTACATGAAAAAACAGTAAAGGAGAGGGAAAAGTAGGAAGGGGTCTACATACAAGTCACAAGCATCCTGGGCCATTGCCCAGTGCTTTGTTTGAGACCTGTGCAAAGTCACCCCAAAAGTGAAATGGCAACACATACCCCCATGGTGTAAGGAAACATGTAGAACACACAGAACACATGTAGTAGGACACATGGACACATGTCAGGTAACGTGGAATAACAGTGTTTTAGAAAATATTCTAATTGTACACAAAAGTCTTTTCTTTTAAGTTCTGAGCTTTCATCCCGTTCTCTGAAGTAAAGTGGCTATAAGGCAAGAAAGTTATGATTGCTGGTAGACCCATGATATCCGCATCCTTTGTCATGAGTCTTCCTCTGGAATTATGTTCTTCCTCATCCTCTTTTTCTCTGATGGTCTTCTGAAAAGAAAGGGTAGGATTTTCATATGTCAATGATTAAAATTAGGTCATAAGCACATTTTAAAATAAATGTCAGATCAATAGCAGAACCACTTCAGCCTCTATTATCACTAAGACCGATGACAAACTAATGCAGGCCATGTAAGGTGGCTTCTACTTATTTTGTGTCTGAGGTAAGTGAGTGAGGACCTGATCCCCCTGAAGTCCCTCCTGAAAGTCAGATGGGGGTATTTATCTCAGTGTATCACATGGCTTTTAAGACTCCTCTTGGAAGGCTTCAAATTTTGGCTTTTACTGAGCTGGAGATCACTGAGTGGAGGATGCAGCACTGTCCTCTGGCCATGTGCAGCAGCAGCACAGACACCCCTACAGCAAGTGCACCTCTTCCTTGCTAGACCAACAGCGTCTAACCCAAACACAGAATAGGTTTTCTCTGTACAAGGTTTCCAACCTTCATGATGCAGCTGATGCTATGGAAAGGCCACAGATGAGCAAGAGTAATTGTCAAATTGTTCACAACACCCAGACTGTTTAGGCAACCCCGAGACGTATAACACAACAAAAGAAGATGATGATGTTTTATCAGAGAGACATCATTCTGATATTAGATGTTTGACGACGAGAACTCTGGGGTCTCAAACATCAAGACAACATCCCGAGCTGGGGCTCCATGTGATGATCCTACTCTGTTCCTACACTCTTGTTTTGTAGTGCCTGCTAAAGCCAGCACTAACAGGGCAAAACCCAGGATGGTGCCAGCAGCTGAAAACCAGCTTGGGAGAGATGTAGCACCATTGGCCAGAGATGGAGACAGAAACCATGAAGAAGGTAAGGTGAGACAAGGACCCAGCACAACTGACCATGAGTGCAGATCTACTTCACCCTGTAAAATGTGTTTAAATGTGCAAATGCCCAAAGAACAACAGAAGCCTGGAGTATTATAATTGTAAAAACAAGAGCACTTTCTCAGACCTCCCTTTTGCAGAATACTGAACTTTCACCCCCAAAAATGCTCTGAAAGTCAAGCATCCTTTCATATACCTAAAGTCAGATATCTCCTTCTGTATCCCGATGCCTCAGGGCTTTTTGCATCCCAAGTATAGCTGAAGTGATATAATATTAGGGTTCTAATTTTGAATATATTGTCCACAAAGGCCAATATATTAGTGCATACATTGTTAAATTGATACCCTCAATGTTTTCAATTTCTACCTTCTCAGCAATATAGATGGAAATTTCTATTTTTATGAAGAGCCCCCTTTGAAGTGACTGATACTACTTGTGTGAATAAAAGATCATGGGATCATACCTGAAAACTCTTGAGTCATTTGGGTAGGAACCTCATCTGCTCATACATACAGAAGATGCAGAGAGCAAACAAATAATCCTGTTAAATTTTACACCATAGTCAAAACCTTTGTTCTGCTTTGTTGGCTCATTTGCAGCTATACTTTGCTCCATTAAAAAGAGTGGGTCTACTCGATAGCTAATAGAATTTAAAATTTCATCCTATATTTGCAGATACATTGTCAAATCAGAATCAGAGGGGTTTCATATTTAGGATTAAATCCTTGAGCGGGACTGTTCTTTCATGACCTTCAAGGCGTGTTCAGATATGTCTGTACTAGTAAATTAGTCCAAGGCCTGGTCATTACAACCAACATATAGTGTCTTGCATTAATACGTCTCTTCCTCCCCTCCCAGACTGGCTGCTTTTATCGATATTTCTCAGAGAGAAAAGTCCCCAGACTGTGTCATCACCCTACCCACCTGTAAGGTGTCTTACAGAAGAGTGTTAAATGGCACGAGTCAAGTCCGTGATAGAAACTGTGCCAAATGTTGCACAGCCCAGATGCTGCCAGACCCATACCCAAGCCCTATCCTTGGACCATGCATTTTCCTAGCATGTTTTCTGCTGCCTTGGAGTCTCCAGAAGCAGGTTCTCCAACCCCCTGCCCATCCCAGGCAGCCCCACTGACTGGGTTCAACCCTCTCCAGAGAAGTGATGCTGAGCACGCTCAGAGCAGGGCACAGAGTTCATGTATTACCAAGGAGTATTTCACCTGCAGCATGTGCCCTTTGGCATGTTTTGCCCTGTTTCCACCAAAATTTGGTGGACCTTTGCTGCCAGCTGCCTAGAGGTAGTCTCAGGAGGGGCTGAGCAACCACTGCTGTTGGGTCCCAGTGGGCTGGAGTTGGCAAACCTTGCACAGGTGAGAGCAGCTCCTTTTGGGAACTGAGCATGCTGAAACAGCCTCTCTACTGTGCCCCAGGTTAAAAACAAGATCACACTTCTTTTTATAAGCCCACTTCTTCTTTCAAGTTCCCAGGGATCTCTGGAAGGTCACGAATGCTGCAATAACAGTCTTTAGTAATAGTAAAATGTTTCTTTTCAAGTATTTGTGTTATGTGCTGGACGTTGCTTACTAAAACATTCACCTGGAGGGAATGAAAACACCCCCTCAGACACATACATATACATCCCGTGGATAAAAGCTCCTTCTAATTGCAGCAGGAAATGTGACATTTCAAACTGGATGGACGAAGGCACTAATCATCCCCGGTGAGGAACGATCCTGCGGGGACCGGGAGTGGGAGTGGGCAACTGAGCCGCTCCTTTCCTGCTCAGAGCCAATATGCCATGAAATATATTTTCTTAATTTAATAAACAGCCCTTCCCTCCCCCACACTACCCACTTCTCATGGAGCAAATACTAAGTGGAGAGCATCTGTGCCGCAGCAAAGGTGGGAAGTCAGTATTGGTTGTGACAAAGATTCTCCACTTGTTTGCACCATGTGCAAATTTTCTTCTAATTCCAGGGCTGTTAAAGAGTCAGGTGCTTCATTAACATTGATAGACTTCTAGTTAGCATTTACTTTTCTTTTTTTTTTTTTTTTTTGCAAAAGGGAGGAAATCAGTTTTATGTTTATTTGCATGCAAACATACATCTTAAATATAGCATACATAGAGCTGCTTTACTGCCTGTTGTTGTCCACTCCCCCAGGCTGCCACAGTTTCTCCTGGAAAACAAAACAAAAAAAAGATAATAAATTCAGACCTTCAACTCAGTGTATGACTGCCCATAAGCAATGCCATACCACTTGTTGAAAGACACTTCAAATGACACATAGACACATTGACACTTGAGCACACTGTCAATCAGTTATCTGGTTCTAATTAAAAAAATCTCATCTCCCTTTTTCCCACCACTCCTTCTCAGGCACACATTAGCTGCAGCATTTACATGCATTATTTTTTATACTATTACCATTTCTTATCCTACCTCCTTACACAGACACAGCCCCCCTCCATGGAGTGGCAGCTGCTTAGAGTGAGGCTCAGTCCAGATGTGCCCACTGCTGGGTGCTCAACACCTGGAGACCCAGCCCAGCACCCAGCACACAAGATGGGCACCGACGAGGTGGGCACAGGGTCCACGAAAGGCCACTGGGAAGGGCTGATTGCTGCATGTTTAAATCTCACTCCTCCTCGAGCCTTAAACATGATGAAATTCGGACAGTATTGCCATCACCAAAGTCACAACCAAAGACACTTTCCTGCAGGAAGATGCTTAAGATGATATTTTAGAAACTAGCAGGGTGGTGCACCTCCTGATCCTCCTTTGGGCAACCCAAGAAACAGAAGGTGCATCTTGGACTCATCTTGGAAGATATATCCTTCCCTGTCAAGCCCCTGCCGCAGGATGGAAGGGCAGTTCTCCCTGTGCAGAAGAGCATCAGCAGCATTTTGGATGAGCGAGTTAGTGCAGGATCAGGCGTTAGGGACAGACAGATCTCCAGGTGTCATTGGGATGCTCACATGGAAAACAGGAGACCCAGTTCCATGGACTGAAGAAAAATTGTGCATTTCCTTCAGTGACTGTTCAACACGAAGTGGGTGGTTTTAACACCCAGGACTGGAAAACACTGCATGGCCAGCACTGATGGGCATGTAGCTTTGGGGTTTTCCTTGCCCCAGAGGCAGCAGTGGCCATTGGGGTGGAGGGAAGGGTGGCAGGAGGGACACACGCTCTCCTCCTCCCATCGACCTCCCTAAGCGGTTTGGTGACAAGGCACATCTCGGGAAGGGGACATCCCACGTGGAGGTACAGTGCTTGGTGCCAGGATATTTGCCCACAGGAGACACTCCTCACCTACCCAAGGTACCAGGAAACTTGCCAGGGACCTGACTTGGTAGGAAAAGGGATCTGGGTGTGAAGTGGGAAACATCACCATGGGAATGGGTGCCAGGCTTTGGGCTTGTGGGAGATGCATGTCTGTGCACTGGGGATGGCCCGAGGCAGGGTGTCACTGCTGCCCGGTGCTCCCCCGACCCCTCTCTACCTTTGCCTCACTGGCATCTTGCTTTTCATGAGCTTCTCGTTTCAGTGTCCAGCTGCACTTGTTGTCTTGGGGGAAAAAAAAAAAAAAAAAAAAAAAAAGTAATTTACTGTGAAGCACTGGCTGAAAATCATTTTCTGAACCACTGCACAATTTTAATCAGACGACCATACTGTATCCAATCAAGGGAGGATTTGTGAGGGGGGTAGGGGGGCGTTTCACCGTGGCCTTCCCCAGAGGACAGTAAATCCAAGCTCTGCTCAGGAAGACGAGATGTCTCAGGCTTCGAAGCCTGCCCAAACCTAATTTGCACTAGAATTACATGGCCATTACTAATGTATACAGTGACTCAAATTGATTACTTTGCTATTAGTAAGAGCAACGTGCTCGCTTTGGTGGTGGCAGCTTCCAACGGAGGAGGAGTACAAAGGAGTGAGAACAAAGAGAAGTTGCTGTTCTGAAAGAGTACATGGGGGTGAGGAGGGCCATGGGGGTGAGGAGGACCATGGGGGTGAGGAATGTCATGCTCAGGGGAGAGCTCAGCATGCAAAAGAGCGTGGGAATGGCCGGACTCAATATTTTACATGCTTAGCACATCTTACATTAAAAAAAAAAATATCACCTGGCTTAATCTTCGAAGCCCTGAAATCTTATCACACATGACAGGAGTGTCTCTGGTTATAATTCAGGACTCCTAAGGCCATGGGAACTCACAGACCTCCTTGGGGCTCCTGTTCATGCTTGCAGTCCTGGGGGTACCGCCCTTTGGGAGACCACAAACATGCTCCTGCACACTCTCACCCACTTCTTCACAGCACTTACAGCCTCTGTGGGGCAGAGACTTGTGCCTCGCACCACCAATAAGCTGTGCAGTGAAGACTGCATCCTCCCTTCTTGGCCCAATGACAGCCAAAGCTTCTGAGCAATTTAGGCACAGTAGAAACGCTTCATCAGGAGAGCTCATGTCCCACTTCTTCCTACACTCCCATGGCAAATGTGTCCCTCCAGGAGTGGGAATCTAGAGTTCAAATCCCTGTTGCAAATCAGGTGCAGGGGTGTTTGAATATTAGACTCCAGCATCTCCAATACGTGTCTCTGCCTTTTATATGCATGGCTTTTGCAAGAAGAGATGGCAAGAACGCTGCTCTGCTACCAACAGGACTTATGCCAATGACAGAAACATTGATTTCTTTCCTGAAATCTCCTACTTGCTACAGCACAAATCACACGTGATGCAAAAATAACCCTGGAACCAAAACTCCTCTTTCACACAGCCACACACTGATCCTAACCCCAAGTGAACATACATTTTGCATTCCCACCCACAGGAATCTCCCCACACATTAAAACAACTGAAGACTGGCGCTGGGACAAGGGAGGATGAGGAAATTTCACTGCAACCTTTCATTGTGTCGTGCAGCTTCTCCCTGTGCAGATTTTCCCTGTTACACTTGCTTGACATGACAAGATGCCTGTGACAAAGATAAAAAGGAAAGGTGTCGTGGTTTGAGCTCAGAGGACAAATAAGCACCATGCAGCCACTCACCCCTCCTTGTCCCCAGTGCTGAGAAGGAGAAGATAAGCAAAGGCCTGGGATTCAAGATAAGGACAGGGAGGGAAGACTCACCCATTACAGTTACGTGCAAAAGACAGACTTGTTAGGGGAAGATAAAAAGGACATAAATTTAATACAGACACTAACAACAACAACACTTAACAGACAGAGTAGGACAGTGAGAAGCATTACCACATCTTGAAAACACCTTCCCCCACCCCTCCCTTCCTCCCGGGATCAGCTCTGCTCCCGATATCTCTACCTCCTCCTCCCAGCAGCGCAGGGGCAGAGAATGGGGAGTGCAGTCAGTGCTGCTGCAACTCCCATCTTGGAAGGGGGAACTTCTGGAACTTCTTCCCCCTGCTCCAGCATGGTCCCTCTCTCACAAGAGACAGTTCTCCATGAATTTTCTCCAACACAAGTCCCTCCTATAGGCTGCAGCCCTTCCCAAGCTGCTCCACCGTGGGACACCCCTGCATGTTGGAATCTTCCCAGCGTCAAACTACAACACCGGGGGCTGCATCTTCTCACAGGGTCCCAGCCTCCTTCAGGTGCAGCCACCTGCTTCAGTGTGGGCTCCTCCACAGTCCGTAGGTTGGCATCTGCTCCCCCGTAAACCTCCATGGGTGGCAGGGTGGGCCGCCCTGCTGTCTCACCACAGGATACAGAGGGGTCTCTGTTCCAGTGTACCTCCCCCCCACTTTCCTCCTCCATTCTTCCACTGACATCAGTGTTCACATGGATGTTGCAACTCCTCCTCCTAGCTCCAACTCCTCCCCCCAAGACCCTTCTTAAATACTTTCTTGCAGGGGTGCAGCCACCATCGCCAATTGGCTTGGCCCTGGCCAGAGGTGGGTCCGCCTTGGAGCTGCGGGAACTTCAAGAAGCTTCTCACAGGGGTCACTGCTACCCCCTTCCCCACTACCTGAAACCCCGCCACCCACTCAAACCCAGGACAAAAGGTTAAGATGTTGTCACCCAGGCTAAGACACACTGTGCTGCCACTCCGTTCTTTAGCCCTGGCAGGTATTTGCATGGCTCCAAAGTCCCCCCAGACAGGGGGTGGCACTGGGGAAAGGCAGCCCCATCACCAGCACATCTCTTGTCATTAGGTCCTGAGCTCTAAATGAGCACTACTGGATCCTCAGATTAGATTTTACTAGACTGAAAGGGACAGTCAGTCTGATATACTAATATAACAATACAGTTAGCAATAGTGTAGAAAGAGAAATAGCAATACAGTTGCCTTCAAGATGCAGCTAAACCAAGTTAGGACAATCCTAACATGTTTTTCTGGAGCTCCAGCTGCTGCACATCACAGTTTGAGATGAGTTCAGTTAGGTGCAATGTTATGACCCAAATAAATAAGCAGGATAGTGGTTATGTTCTCTCACTTTCCCTCCTCCACAGGAGTGGGAGAGGAGCGGTGTCTCCTTGCAGATGAGGAAATTCAGCCTGTGGAGGTGTAGGCCAAGATAAAGACAGGCAATAGCTGGAGCCTCAGGACCCAGAACTGGAGGAGACTGAAAAATCAAGTCATACGTGACAAAAGGAAACAGGCTGTATTTATCACACATGCAGTGCTTGCAGCAAGCCTTGTTTCATGCTCTGCTCCTTTTGGGACCAGCGTTATGTATATACATGCACAGGCACAGGGTACTATCCCTACCCATCCATGTTGCAGAGTGGTATCACTGGGGTGATGTTCTCCAGAACGTCCTTCAGCTGCCACTGAAGCAGCTCAGGTTCAACCCAAGGGACCTGGTGATGGCTGAGGGATACGATTTGGCATCCTCCCCTCTAGCACTGCCATCTGTTAGGTCAGCTTTCTCACCTTGCTTTTGCACCTTGTAGCTTTACCTTACCTTGCATCTTGCAACACTCTGGTAATCAGACTTCAGCTCAAGTCCACTTTTAGAGCCAGGCTGTCTAATTCCACTATGGTGCCATTTCACCACATTTTGTGTCCCGTTGTGGCTCCCTAGGTGCTCATGCATGTGGCCAACCCACTTTTGGAGGCACTGCAGCACCAAAGAGAATTGGCTGGGTCACAAGTCAGCCACAGGGGGAAGAACACGTATTTTTTTTTAACGCACAGGAGTAAAAGGAGGCTGGCAGGGAGACGGCCTGGTCTTCCCCCAGATGGACACATCCATGCAAAGATGAGACACGAATTAAGGTTGCTGAGCACCAGCAGCTCGGCAGGTGCTCCCATTCCCTCCCCTGCCCCATTGGCTGCTGAGAGCTGCTAGGGAAAACTTTCATGGGTCTTTTTTCGTTGTCTTGGTAAATATTTGTTGTTGACACAGATGAAGTTTACTTCAGTGATCTGCTAAATACCTGAACACTGTTTCTTAAGCAGAGCTGAAAGCACTTCTTTCCAGAGCTGTTTTCTGCATCTCTCTCCAACCACTGAGCGCACTGCTGGGGAAGCTGGGGTGCCAGCCGTCCTACCTCTAAAACCAACGTCAACAGCCTTGTGTTCAGCTCTTGGAAGTGAGTATTTTGGGAATATTATGTTGCCACAGCTGTTAATTTTTCACACAGCAGGTGGAAAACCTGCCCTATTTGAAGGGCACAATGGAAAAGGCCAGTTGGTCTGTAGTATTTTACAACACAGAAAAGTGGGCATTGTTTGTAGCCAGCACTGAGTATCCATACTGAAGTATCCACACAGACACTTCAGATATTTTAAGCAAATACTCAAAGCTCTTGTTCAGTCTTTTTCTCCAAGTTATGGCAAAAACAGAGAAGCCATTAATTGCACAGGCAGATGGCTATTAGGAAGCGTGTGAGAACTGGCTATACCACCACTGTGTAGGTGGAGCTGATTAGATGGACCTGAATTTAAAAAAAAAAAAAAAAAAAAAAGAAAAACGAACATTTCCTGCATTTCCTTTGCTGCATGGTGAGAAAAGCTTTTCCTGTGTGACCACAGGAAAAGACAACTCAAAAATAACAGCAAAATTGCTCCTCACTTCCCCACTGAGACAGGTTACTAGCAGGAGCACTTTGGGGTTTATATATAATTCCTCCACAGCTTCACTGCCAGGCAACAAACACATGGGACCAGGATGGCCACAGGAGGGTTTGGAGTTTTCTGGGACCAGGATGGGCACAGGAGGGTTTGGGGTTTTCTTCACACAGGCTGGCAATGGGTTAAACACATAAAAAGACCCAGGCACTACAGTACCAGAGGTGCCCATGTCTCTGCAAACTGCCACCAAAAATTCCCCTCCCTGTTCCTCTGTCATCCCATCTTTAAGCGGATCTGGTTTACCCACTTGCATGGCCCTACCCAGGACGCATTTTTGGAGTTCCTTCACCATGGAGACCTCCCCCCCAAAAACAGCTGAAGCCATGGAGGGCACCTGGCAGGCAGGAGACCTTCTTCAAATCTTCTGAAGCTGGCGTGGCTGCCTCTCCAGCGAGCAGCCCTGGGGACAGTATGGCCCTAGCTGGCCTGTTTGTACAAACTGGAAGTTTCCTCTAGAAAGATCAGTGGCTTCAAGTCCATGAACAAAATCAAAGAAGGCTGTGAAAGCATCTCTGCTTGGACATCTCGCTAAACCAGGTGGTCTACTGGCAGAATCATAGAATAACTTAGGTTGGAAAAGACCTTTCAGATCATCAAGTCCAACTGTAAACCTAACACTGCCAGCTCTACCACTAAATCACATCCCTAAGTGACACATCTACACATCTTTTAAATACCTCCAGGGATGGTGACTCAACCATTTACCTTTCAGTGATGAAATCTTTCCTAATATCCAATCTAAACCTCCCCTGGCACAACTTGAGGCCGTTTCCTCTCATCCTGTCACTTGTTACTTGGGAGAAGAGATTGACACCCACCTTGCTACAACCTCCTTTCAGGTAGTTGTAGAGTACAAGAAGGTCTCCCCTCAGCCTCCTTTTCTCCAGGCTAAACAACCCCAGTTCCCTCATCTGCTCCTCATAAGACTTCTAGACCCTTCACCAGTTTTGTTGCCCTTTGGACATGCTCCAGCACCTCAATGTCTTTCGTGTAGTGATGGGCCCAAAACTGAACCCAGTATTCGAGGTGTGGCCTCACCAGTGCCAAGTAAAAGGAGACAATCACTTCCCTGGTCCTGCTGGCCACACTATTTCTGATACAAGCCAGGATGCTGTTGGCCTTCTTGGCCACACTGGGCACACATATTCATCCGACTGTCAGCCAACACCCCCAGGTCCTTTTCCACCAGGCAGCTTTCCAGCTATTCTTCCCTATTTAATGGTTTCTCTATTTAATGGTTTGCCATGACAGAGGTTTAGCATGTCTAGCCAATACCAAAAAAAGGCTCATGACCAAAAGCCCCCAGATAAATCCGGTGCCCATCTCCAGCAGTCACTGCTGGACAGATGAGCAGCTTCTGAAAATCCTGTTTTTTGTTACCTACTTGCCCCCATTTTTTTTACAGGACACCTGATGGAGGTGATTCCAGTGACAGAAAGAACACCCAAAGGTGGGTGTTGCAGCAACTCTGAAGCCCTTTGATGAAAGAAATCCTCAAATTTCTGGATGTGTATCTTTTCCCCTTCCAGTTGTTGCCTGCTGTATCTCATGCATGTTACTTTTTCAGGACAGGGCCTAGTGCAGCGCTCAGCATAACCACCTAACGAGACCCATCTTTACTACTACAACACAAACAGAAACTTGCAAAAAGGTGCTCCGAAGTGATCCAACCACACAAAAATAAAAAGCAGAACTTTAAATTCCACTCCTCCCCCAATTGTGTTTACAGATGCGGAACAATAGCATTGCAAGACATCAGTGCAGGGGTTAAATCTTCACCTAGAATGAGATTCATGAAGAAGCTGAAGTCAAAATTGTCTTTGGAGCAGATTCACAACTTGGGCAGTCAATCTAAAGGCACTTTCAAACATTATTGTCAAAATCCTTATCTAGGAAAAATCATTAGCTTCATACTGCACTGCTGTCAATGTAACGCTCAAAACAACAATTCATTTTAAATGGGTATCTTAGTATCGCAAGCAGAACGACAGTTATTACAGGCCAGAGACACTTGGTTCATATCCCACATCATTTTTGGCCACCAAGGCCGGCACTGTGGAAACAGTCTGCCCTCAAAAGGCCAAATATCAAAAGTGCACCGAGCAGAGCCAGAGGGCTGCAGCTCGAAGCCCTTGAGCACAGCCGCAGCTCTCCCCTGCATTCCCTTCCCATCTGATTTACCATCACTTTCACTCTGATGCAAGGCTAGCAGTACCCATCAAGAGCAGACAGTCAAGGGAATATCAGAAAATCACTGTATCAGGCTGCGGACAGCCTAGTCATCCACTCCCCTAGTGAGTCAGTTATTTAGCTTTAAAAACAAACATATTAAAACAGCAGAGGAACAAAGGACAGACTTCTCCATTTCCAGGACTCCTGCTGCTTATCTGCATCACAGAGGTTCCTATCGTCACCCCAGATGCACGCAGGGAGGTGACAAAGTGTGCAACAGGAATGACAGATGGACACGGACACAAGCACGGTTCTCACGAAGGATCTTGAAGCAATTACTTATGGAGGTGGCTCAAACAAGTGTGTAAAGCCTCACACCCTAGCTATTACTTCTTGTATTTTCTATTGTAAAGAAAGCACACTTTTTTTTTTTGCTATATGCTAGACTCCACAGTTACTTCAGATGAGGAAACCAGCAGAAGACAAGCAGGTGAATGTACTCTTTGGCATCTAGTAGCTCTGGGAGGGGTTTCACCATTCACCACCACCTGCTGCCACCCTCCAAGGGGAGCTGAGGAACACCAACCATGCCCAAACAGAGCTGAAAATTATAGAGGGAGTCTAGTCTGCGTGGTAAGCCACCACAATTACGGTAACTGGGGCTTGCAGGAATTCAAGGGGGGCACATAAGGGCTGAGGAGGGGCTGAGTTAGGGAGCGGCCCGTCTCCATAGCAGGGCTCCCCAGGAGAGTCACATTCGGCTCTTCTGCTGTTGTCGTAGTGGCACGCTGTCAGCAGAGAGGGAAGATACCTGGAGTTCCTCGCACGCAGCTGGTGCTGTCCCAAAACAGGTTTTCCACTAGGGATGGACACGTGTCTGTTGCAGCGAGATCCGTTCCAGCTGTCCGGAGGTGTGAGCGCTGCAGGAGAGATCTGCCACCTCTCAGCTGGAAGGATCAAGAGGAAAAGGAAGGTGGAAAGCTGTACCAAAAAAACCCCAAACAATTCAAATAATGGGG
Organism: Tyto alba; assembly: GCF_018691265.1. Taxonomy (NCBI): domain Eukaryota; kingdom Metazoa; phylum Chordata; class Aves; order Strigiformes; family Tytonidae; genus Tyto; species Tyto alba. The sequence goes on along the minus strand of NW_024881313.1, from coordinate 35,167,833 downwards.
AAAAGAGAAAGACAATGTAAAGAGGAATGAGCAGGTACCTCTTCCAAAGAGTGACACCATCGCAGTACCAAAAGGCTGCCTGGACTCCAGTGAAGCACACACAAGCCCATCAAGAGGCAGATGAAGTATCTGGCACTTTGTTATTCCAGGCAACACACACTGACATCTCCCACGTTCTGCAAAGGGAGAGGTGGCTTGTTGTTTTGCGATTGACTGGTTTTTGTTTCATTTGATAGGATTAACAACCAAAATTGGGGGCTAAAATGGAAATGAGCAAACATTTTGTCAGGATTTCACCCAATTTCTCTCTAATTTATGTGGGCAGCAAGCTTTTATGGTGTCCTTATCTAGTCACGTTTCTCCAGTTTTAAATGTCTGGATTTTGTAAATATGTTCTTGGCAAACATAAAGGTGTCATGGGAACCATAACTGCTTTATAAAGTGATCTACTTTTGGATACTGCAACTGAACTGAGATGATGGAAACTATACAGTTTTTAGAATATCCAGCTGATGATTCACAACACCCAAATAATGTTCCTGATTCATCCTTTATGAAAACAGCCCAATTCAGCCTGGCACTACATGACCCTTCTCAGAAACTATTAACTCTCACGTTAAAACTACTGAAGGTGTTTTTTATGGCACAACTCCAAATTTATATAGGTTCTTACCATTAAAAAAAAAAATCTAAACATTTCCAGTTTTTACTCTTTCTTTCCAGGTGAAAAATCTGAGAGGATACAAGTAACACTAATTTATGTCTGAAATTCAAGATGTATACACAAATAAAGTACAAAACGAATGAAAAAAAAAAAAAAATCATTAACTGTCCCAAGCAGACGCAAATCTGAGCAACTTCAGTTGCTGCCAAATCAGAACTGAAAATGCATTTTTAGTCAATCTTCTGCTTTCATGCAGAAGTTTTGTTGTGAAGTTTATAGACCAAAGACACTGACACCAGGCAAAAAGCCAGTGAGTAACTACTACAAAGGAAAAGCAAGAAGTGCTCACCTCTCAAATCAAACAATAATATGCAAGAAAACACATTTATCCAAAATTAGTGGTAAAAGTGAAATATTAAGTTTACATTAATTTATGAAGAACCAGACTACGCCGGTAGTAACTTGTGTAAACGATGCTTGTCTTGGTTTTTTGTTTGGTTTTTTTTTTTTTTTTAATGAAAAATTACACATGAATGGAAGACACCCGCTGCAAATGGCAACAGTTGACAGCTACTGATATGCTGAGGTATCCAAAGCACACAAGGTCAGGAGAGGCAAGAGACAATCTGGTTTGGTTAACACAACTAAGTAAAGACTAGAAGGGATTTAGATTATGTTTTACAGGTCTCTAATAAAAGAGTGTTAAATTAAATATTTCTAAATTAATTAAAAAAAAAATCCCAGGAAGTACCATTGCTTCTACAGCATCATACTGAAAGACATTTGCAGGCGGAATTACATTTAAACATGTTCCAGTTATACTCCCAAGGTGTCTACTGTCTATTTTTATAATATTCCTAGAAGGGATTCCATACAAATCCCAAGTCTGACGTCTCGCTTGGAAAATAGCACAAAGCCTTTTCTGGAGGTCCAGTAATCTATTCATGCCAGAAAGGGGTCATTTTCATTTCCCACATCTAAGTACTGCAGCAAACCATGTGTGTGCATCATATTACACGAGAATGACCGTTATTCCAAACCCATCAGCTTCCAAATGTTTATTGTTTTCACAATACAAAAAAGAACAACCCAGAGCCCTTGTCTTTGTGTTTGCCTTCAGCTCCCCTTTCAAAGTACAAAACCCCAAATAATCTTCCCGAACAAGTATTCAGCCAGCTTTCCCCTCTCTAGCTGCTATTTCTTTTTCCTGCAGTAGCTCTTCTTCCTTCTTCTTGTGAAGCTTTAGAAGATATTCATCAGGCTCAATTCCTGCTTCCCTTAACTCTGACATGGCTTTCTCCAACCGATGCAATGTACGGGCACTCTGCACTTTTCGAGCTGTGATGTACAACGTAAATTCCTCGAAGCCCATCAGTTTACAGGTATCCAACTCGCAGATATTTTTAACATCTTTGGTTTTGTCCACCTGAGGGAAGAAAACTAAGCCTGACATTTTTTCCAGATCTTCAATATTTACTTGGAACTCAGTCAGCTGGTGACTGAAGCCTATGGGATCATTTGGCACCACAAAAGCCCCCAGGGCCAAGGGCTCTGTAGATGTTCTGCTCCGTCTGGCAAGGACCACCTTGTACAGGTGGGATGGCACAGCTACATCATCCTTCCCAATTACCTGTCAAAAGGAAAGCTATGTTACAGATACAGATCTTATCAGTCAAGGGGGGAGAAAAAAAAACAGACGTGACTAATCCTACTACCTCTAAAAAGGAGCCATAGCATGTAACTACCCATCAAAATCATGTGCAACGTTATCAGGCTAGAAGCTGAGGTGGAAAGCACCCGTGACCAGGTCCAGCTGGGATGGAGTTAATTCTCCCCACAGCCCTCATAGTGCCGTGCTTTGTACCGGTAGCTGGAAAGGTGCTGGTTAAACCCCAGAGTTCTGGCTGCCGCTGAGCAGCGCTCGCACAGCACCAAGGCTGTCTCTCCAACACTCGCCCCTTACCAGTAGGCTCTGGGGGTGGGTAAGATCCTGGGAGGGAACATAGCCAGGATGGCTCACCCGAACTGCCCAAAGGGATATTCCATACCATAGGACATCAACTCAGCAATAAAAGCTCAGAGAAAAGAAGTGGGGGGGCATTTGTCCTTATGACGTTTGTCTTCCAGAGCAACCGCTACACGTCCCCGGAAGCGGCTGGACATCGCCTGCTGATGGGAATAAATCTTTTCCTTTGCTTACGCACACAGCCTTTGCTTTTGCTTTATTAAGCTGCCTTTATCTTGACCCATGAGTTTTTTCCATCTTCTTTTCTCCCCTTCCTATCCTGCTGAGGAGGGGTGTCATAGAGCAGCTTGGTGGGCACCTGGTGTCCAGCCAAGGTCAACCGACCGCAGCACTATTTCACTGCAGCTCCTGATACAGCTGGTCAGGAATGAGCTAGTTACTTCATGCCCAACTCTCTCTCTCAAACAGGAAAAGCCAGCAAAGAGCACTCTGCTGCAGGTTTATTCGGCCACTGTTGGTACGAGTCTTTCCCAAAAGGTTCTCTGCCTTTCTCCTATATTATATCACTGACACTATATTATAATGTTAAGAACAACAATGCAGACAAATGGCTGAAAGATTGATCAGTAATTGCCTAAATATTTGTAAAGATCTGCAACAAGGAGCTCTGGTAGGAGCATGAGCTCAATTTAAATTTCCCAAGCAGATGCAACTTCAGTTATGGCTGAAACTGAACTGGAACCAGATCTGAAAACCACATTTGGCAACAGGGAGTTGGACAAGACCCCAGCTCCCTAATCCTGGTGCAGATCTGCAAGTGCAGCCGACCTGATGGGGCTGTAGAGCTCCTTTCTCATACTGTGCCACGCTGTTAATGCTCGGAAAGCTGTTTTCAGCAACAGTGGCTTCATACCAAGTTCCTGACCTGTTAGTTCCAAATCATGTGGTTTTTACCATGCATTTGAAATCAACTCTAACTCACCTTCTGTCACTTATTTTTTGTATCTCTATTACCCTTACACAGGTTGCATTTAAAAGCTATGCTACCCAAGTAAGCGGTTTTTTTGAGGGGACCTGGATGTAAAATACATACAGTGACTCAGTGTCTTGGAATCGAAGTCTATCCAAAGAAAATGCACCCATTTCTTACATAAATTCACTATGATTCCAATTAAGAGCTTGTACATACTAGGTTTCCTGCTGTATAAATCCAGGAATTTAACTGAAGCACTAGGAGGGAAGGATCAGGACTCTGAATTCACATGAAATCTGTTAAAAGCTCACACACTTATGTATATAGTGGACTGTGTCAGGAGTAAGTGCAAGGGAATACACCTATTGATGATAAATGTAATCTCTCCAGTATTCAAAAACTGATGTGCATGCATGCACTGTATTGTGCTTTTATTTTTCTTCAGTGTTGCTGAACTGAATCTGCCAGACTAACGAAGTTTAACAGGCTCATACATGGAAAATCTGATTTTTGCATAACCCTTCTGCATAACTACCCTTCTAAAATTTGTACTTTTATTCTAATGGCAACAGAAGGAAGAGATGCAGACACCTTACGAAAACTACAAAGGCATCCTTTTTCTTTACATAAAATCCAGTAATTTGGTACAATTTCCAATATTTGCAATACCTGAAAAAGCAAAGACTGCTTGTTTTGATTTTTTGACAGCTTTTGTTAGATACAGTTTAAATACAATTTCAGAGAAAGCAGGTGTTTATTTCACTGCCACAACCGATCACATTAATTGAAAGTATTTTACAAAGTAATCCAGTATATATGTTCAGACATGCTTTGTCCATTTATATATTCATTACAACTCAATCACAAAACAAACACCTCCTATGTATGCTTTATTCTGAGTCTACAGCACTTCTGCAAAAGAAAACATATTTTTAAAACTAAAGTTTGCCTGTGGCTACTGAACCAAGGTTCACATCAGTCTATTCCAATACTTAACTCATTTCAGTTATTAATTATTTCAGTGTTTGAAGTGTGTCTTCTACCTCTCTTGGCAGTTTTTTAAATGACTGGTCTTTAAGTCCTACTGGCTAGACCAAAACCAGAGAAAGTACCTTTAGGAGAAAGGGAAACCTCTGATAAAGTTTTTTCATGTTTTGTACAATGATGTGGTAGTAATGTTACTACTGTCTCTGGCAAACAAATGCTCTTAGGTTTCTTTACTCTGTTACAGAATATTTTCATCCTCTTCCCTAAACTAAGCTATTTAACAGTTTTGCTGTAGCTTAAACTTTTTTTGTTGTGGGGTTGGTTTTTTTTTTTTTACAAAAATTATCTTGTTTATGCCACCAACCTTCTTCTAAATAAAGCTCTGCCTAGACATCTAACAGTCATTGAAACTGGTAAGCAATAAATAAATGCCTTATGCTAAATCTACTTTCCCTTTCAATGACGACAGATGTCTTGATAGGGAAATTAGAAATCCTGAGTGTCAAAGCACTTTGCATTTAGCATTCAGTGTGGGTGAAACCGGAGTTACAGCTCCTCAGGATCAACGGCATAAATAATCAAAACTGAATGACGCACAGGTAATTTTAAAATATACTAAGAGCTACGCATCAACACACTGTTGTATCTGGTGGGTTAAAACTGAGTTACAAAATGAATGGTGTTGGGAGTTGCTGTTTTAGGTAGGTGGCACTCAACATGCAATGCATCAGGGGTGGGAGGGAGGGAGCCAAGAAGCATGAAAAGCCCTGAGGGAGGAGAGGAGAGAGTTCACATTTCCATATCCACCCAAGTGCAGGCAGCGACTGAATCTGCTGAAGGCAGAAGGCTGGAGTTCCTCTTCTCCCCCTGGAGCTCCATCCCACCTCTTGCACGCTCTCCGGGCAGATCAGAAGAGAAGGAAGAGGCTGTGCAGAACTGCACCACACTCTGAAGCTGCTGTAGCCTCCAGAGAGAAGGTGGTAGTGAGCTGAAACCCTGCTCCCCAGATTCATGCTGGGCCAACGACCTCCTGACCAGCAGCATTCCTGTGCACCCTGGCCTGCACTGCCCTTTCCAGGCCTCTTCACATACTTTTTTCCACGTTGTATATATGTATTAAGCCCTCCTTAGCTCAGCTCCCTCCCCTTCTCGACACCTCCCACGCACATACGCGCACCAGCATCCTCTGTCTGTTGTATAAAAGACTAGAGGAAGGGTGAACACGCAGATAGAGCTGCTACAAGTATCTCCAATTAGGGGGTATATGGTGTATGTCAAACAAACACGTGAATGCGTGTTGAGCGAGCTAGCAGAGGGAACAGGGGATTGAGACTGAGGACTGAGCAGGTGGATAGAAAGGCTGGGGAATGAATAGAGCTGCACATAGGTATGAAATGGAAATGCTGAATGCCAGAAGTGGGTGTTAAAGGAAAACAGACCCTGTACTTATGTAATATTATGCAAATATGTATATTCTATGCAAAATAATGCACATTTATGCATAGTATATGCACGTATAAAAGAGGGAAGGAAAGAAGGAAAGAGAGGACTAGTTGAAAATGAAGGAAGGGTTGGCCTTTTGATAAATGTAGTTCTAAATACAACTCAACTCCATACAAGGAATGGCCATACATGCAATTTATGTACCACCTCAGCTCCACATAAGATTTTATTTAAACCCTCAAAAGGGAGCTAGGTAGTGCACAGGCTCTATTCTAGTCCTGTGAATAGCAGCAAACTACTTCTGTAATTACTGCACTGGATGCTAATACTGTTAAAGTGATTAAAACAAACTTCAGCCAACAAAACGGCCAGAGTCCACAAGTGTCCTTTCCTTACACAAAACAAGCCATACAAGTTCTATCCCCAGCTCATTCTGCTGGAAGAGAATACCATCAGCGTGCCTGATTTCTCAAGTATTCATGACAATGAATACATATGTTTTTTTCTGCAGTTTAATGCCTATGTGAACCATGCATAGGCTGCATCACCAATAATTTATGTAGCCAGTGTGACCCAATGATTTTTGTTAAAAAAGGAAATGCAGTTCTGGAGCACACCCTACGATTTCCATCATTATGCTCTGTAATATACCACAATTTGCTTTTTTACTGGAGTAGATACTGAAGCTGCAGATGAATGTTTCCATGGAGTTGGCCCACTGGCACTGCCAGGGAAAAAGTGTGATTCTGTAGAAGTGAAGTTTGCAACAGAAGTAATAGGTAGGAAAAACAACCTCAACAATTCATTTCCTATTGCCACCTAGAGGATTTTCCTACCGAACTACAGGAGTCTGAATCGTTATTCTGATCTGCACCATCCCATTTATCTCAATGCATGCCTAAGAGAGGCAGATAGCATATGCTCCTATTGTAACAGAACGGAAAATGGGTTAAGATTATCCATGCACAGATGCTGACTTTGATTTGTGCTAGTCTATCCACAGGCAGCAGATGATCTTTCAGCAATCAATGCCTGAAACAGCTATCTGTCCCAGCTGGAGAAGAGCAACAGTTTTTAATAGCGTCTGTGATTAAAAAAATCTCATGCACTAATACAAGCAAGAAAAATACAGCAATGGCCTGTTGAAAAATCACTGCTGTCCCACATGCCTTCACACCATGTTGATGACCAGCCACAAGGTAAATTTTTGTGTAATCCTTTGAAAAGTTCAAATTTGCTATTCTTGTAAAATTTTGCTTAATCTTTCAAATTTTCAACAGTCTCATAACACACACACACAAAAAAAAACCACTCAAGCTAAAAGCCTTCTTTTTATAGCATTAAATACGTTCCTTTCCAGTCATCATCTGGGAAACCAATGTGAAATTTCAGATACTATTTCTCTTTGCTGTCTGTATCAGTCCAACGTAAAAATGTTCATTGCCCTAACTTTTTGCAGCTGTTTATTCCTTTCATTTTTGCTTTGCTCTTGTTTTCTTTGGTGATCTGCCGCTGGCTGAAGCCCTAGGACTTGACTGGTGTCATCTAATAATGCAGCTTTATGATAATGTCATTTTCAGCATAGTGTTTATTGTTCTTTATTATTATTAACATTGTTATTGACATTCCACAATTGTGTATATATTTGTTATACCCCTCGATGCCCAATTAAATGTGGACAGCTGTCATGAGGACAGGCCATTAAAATGTGTGCAATTCCTGACATTTAGAGATGTTTACATATTGCTAAAACAACAAATGTGTTGGTAAGCAGTTATACAAACTTAAAGAGCTCACAGGGACAGATAAAGATAATGGTAGAAGTAACATGATTTCTTAAAACAGAGGGAACTCCACGAGCTTTGATAAACTCACTCTCTTAGCTAAATCACTGGACGAGGATTTGTTTTAAGGTTGACTTTCCTCACTATTTTAGCCAAATCATTAAATTGTTCTTAGTCATAGTTTTTAAAACTGGAGTAAGGACAGATTTGATAATATCCATGGAGTGCTTGAGTATCACAATAAATAATGAAGACATTTGCTAATGATATCTAAGGTAAGTTTAAACATGTGGCATTAATTGATGTCACTTTCATGGTGGTAGTCAGATAAATATGGGGTAAAGCAGACCCTAAAACTGACAGTTCGGAGTTTATGAGAAAGAAAACTCCATTCTTACATACAGGAAAAAAGGAATATATAAGGTGTAATGTCAGGACACTTGGGATTATATTAGAAGAAAACAGTGTTAATGGAAATTTTAAAACATACACAAATGTTATCATATCTTCATTTTATACTGGACTTGTTAGAGCTTCCCAGAATGGTAAGAAAATTATCTTCATCTGAAAGGGTAAGAATAATTTTTAAAAGAAAGGGCTCGCAAATCTAAAAGTAGTATTTTGCCACCTAGTGACTAGAAAACGAAAATCAACCATAAAGAGAATTAGCAGAAGGGACTACTGGCCTTTCAGGAGCAAGTGCCAGCTCTGGATTGGCAATTATCTGAGATTCTCTTAGGACCTGGTAAACAGAAATCACATTCAATCATGCCTTAATTGCCAGCACATGCTGAAGAGTTCTTGCATCATAGGGTACCGTCATCAAATATAGTAAAATGGTAACTCCAGAAATTCCCTCTACACTTCAGTAACTCTTTCTTTCTCTGTATAACAAGAGTTTAGAACTAAGCCATAGTGCAAACCAGAACTGACTAAAACCAAGCATACACCCAATCTTCTATGTAACAGTACTTTCATCTACGTCTGGCAGTAATGAAATTAAGATTTCTGTCACATTTCTTGATAGCATTCAAGGACATAATTCCTGTCACTCAAAATAAGACTCTGGCTTTCTCTGAATAGGCATATATTTTGTTTTAGCTATAACTCGTGGCATGATACTGGCCAAGACCATCAGATATTTTACTGTAGATAATATCATCCCTGCTGATAGGGCTCTCGCTGATAGGTTTGACAAGCCAAATCTTTATTATAATTCAATACTAAATTCTGTATAGAAACAGACTTTCTGGCAGTATAAAAAACTCCCTTTGCTATCAGTACAATTTTATTTACTTGGTCATTGTGACAGCATCAACTGCCTTCGCTCCAGTTCCTTTTGGATTTGTGTTACGCAGTACTGACTGTTGATAGTTTTCTCCCCAATATCTGAGAGAACTCTGTCAGATGGCATTGACAACTGAGGGGTGTGAAGCCAGACCTAACAATACAGAAAATAGAAAATACCACAGATAAAAATCATAGTAACAATCTGCAACAACACTGCACAGACAAGCACTCCAAAATGCAAATGTATGTAACTTCAGGAAAATTTAATTTGTTATGGCTGGTCTGATTGCTATCACCAAATCATTTGGCCATCCTAAACAAGGCAGAAAGAAAAAAAAAAAAAAGGAGAGATATTAAAAAAATATCTGTGCCTAAATACATAGTTATGGCATTAACAGACAGACACCCCAAAATCTTTCTTTTGTTTTTTTTTTTTTTTTTTTTTTTTTTTTAAATAAAGAGGGTGTATATATGCATGACAGACTACTACTTGCACAGAATCTATTTAGGTTACTTAACATGGAATTCACTACAGTCCCTATCACCACTCTTCTTATAATAAAAGAACCTTTGGATGGGTACAGTGCTAAATAAAAGTAACCCCATAAATCTATCCTGCACCTTTGGTGTCTCCTCTCCTCCAGTCTTAACCCAGTGCCTATTAATTTCATTTGTACATCATGTCTAAATTTAGGGCTGACAGAGCTCTAGTCATTTACACCAGCTGATCTAAGATCTAGCTTGTTGAACATAAGTTTTATGGGACACGTATAATGGACCTAGATCCATAAGCTGCCTGTGTAGCCTTGAGTCCATTTGGAGCAGCCAACAAATGGTAGTAGTCTCCAGGTTTATTTCCTCCTTTAAGAAGGTTTCCTATTGTATCTTGGATTAAACCTCTACTACTTCTGAAAGTTGACTGGGGAAAACCTTAAAGTACCATCTTATATTTGAGAGATGCAATTTCTTTCCCAAGGACTTACTTGCCACAGATCTTGATCACAAGTAAGCATATCTTCCAGTACAGTTATTGTGTATCTCTGGTCCAGTCTAGCCATTCAATTTTGAAAATTAAACAGCAAACATGATTCCAGTATGAACCTAGTATATCACTAAAAAGTACATAAAAATGTCTTCAAACAACAAACAAAACATTATCTAAACTGTACTTTCATTTGCCAACCAGAGTCAATTCTTCTTAAATTGGTATTTACTACCATGGCATTGGGAATAAGAAGGGTGGAGCATGGAGCACAATGCAGGAGAATTGCAAAATTTGTATTTCAAGCACCGAACCGGCTGACAGAGGAAAATCACTAAAGTGACAGTCCCTGGAGAACACTAATGTATAAAACAAGACAATGTCATTTTGATTTGATCTGGACAAAACTGAAAAACCTGCATCTGCCTCTCCAATGACATAGAACAGATTTTTCCTGTTGGCATCCTATTTTACATATATTCTCAAAATATGTTTTTCAGATACCAACCACGGTCATCAATCTCCTCTTTGCAATAAAAGCCTCCACTGGAGACAGATGAAATGACAGAACGTATCTGAGGATACAGCAAGTTCAGCCAATAGATAGAACAACGCTGGCATCTAAGGAGTTCAAGGTTAATTCCCTTTCTGGAATTAAACAGCAAATGGTACCAGAGTCCAAGCAGGAACTGGGATCAATGCCATGACCGATGCTCTGTTTTTCCTCTATAGTGATCTAAAAATAACCTTTTTGGATGTCTGATGAGAAAAACACCAGCCTGTAAAGCCATGGATACGTATTTCAACACTCCTTTGGCCAAAAAAAAAGGAAACTAAGATTGAAAAAAAGATCTGAAGCAAATCAGTGCAGACACATTCACTGTAGTACTTCTGTGCTTGCTTTTTTCCACAGTTCTAGTCTCAGAGGAGAAGAAAAATATTAGAAAGGAGCTCAGCCTTAATAGTCACATTGCCAGATTACAGGTTGTGAGTTTCAGCACTATTGTGAATACTACAGCACTTCTCCTTAAACAGCACATACAAAGAAAAATGACATCTTCTCACATCAGCTTCATAAACCCAAACAATGAGGACTAAAAGCCTTTCATTTCTAAGTCACTTGTTTGAACCTAGCAGAGCTCACTCCGAAAGACAGCTAAGAGGTACCTTCCCTTCCCAATCAGCTACCAACTCTTAGTGTTCTGGCTTTAGGGGAAAAATCCCAAACTACCAAAATCAATGGCAATGATTGCAATTATATCCGAGGTATCTGTTTGAAAATAACTTCTCTCCAGTGCACTGGCAAGCTGTGTTCTCCCTTCTAAGTGTATGCGTTGATGTAAGAAGAAAAAACCAAAACAAAATAAAAACAAAACCAAGTGACCACTCTACTTCATTCTGAAGTCTTTCTTCCCAAAGAGAGCCCAATGGCAAGCACAAGAACTTGTGCCATAAAGAGATTTAAAAATAACCATTTCTCAGCCTGTATTTATTTACACTTAAGAGTGTAGCCAAAGAGGACCTAAATCAAATAATTTAATATTTAAAACAAAATTAAAAAAAATGCCCCAAATCAACATTTTACTTTTTCCACCTGTAGACAGCATTATCTGTACTTAAATACAAATCAATTTACATCATGAATCTCACTGTAGGAAGCTGAGTAAAGGATTTATGAACGTGGTCAAATGGTGAAATGAAAACATGAATACCATCATTCCACTGTTTTCAATCTCACACTGAACTTCACTTCATAGTTTATATTAAGACCAAAACTGATAAAACATTCATAAAAGACCAGAGTTGTCATCAAACCCAAAGATGATGAAGACATCTTGGCAACAGACAAGAACAGAATGATATGATAATCAAAGCAGCATGGACATTTTGTGCCACTATTATTGCATCACTGTATCCTGATATCAAGTTATTTTGAATAAAGGCAGTCAGATGCAGTGCCTGCTCTTATTTTTACCTGTGGAATACTCAAATTTACATTTCAAAACCAAAATGGAGTCATAATAATTTTTCATAAAAGGTAATTTTTCTCTTCTAAGTAAACACTTTCCCTAGAGAAAAACTAGAAAAAGATAACCAAGATTAAAGTGAAGCAGTTGATAGATGATTCAACTGCTTCCTGGAAAATAATTTCCAGTTATAAAATGTTCAAGTCAGCTCAGGATTTTTAATTCCTTGCTATTTTAAGATGAATATGTATTTTTAGAGATAAAAAATAATGCAATATCCTGACACCTAAAAGGAGGCAAATTCCAGCAAGCTATGTTCAAGCCTGGAGAACTCTTACGGTACCATTCTGCATGACAGTAAGCCAAACACTCAGCTCCAGACTGTTGAAAGGGAACATCTCCCTCCTGCTCCCAGCTATGTGCATTTGGACATATCTCATGCTGTCACAAGTAAGTGCTGGGCTCCTCTGTGTGCTGCTCTCTTTCTATGGCAGTAGAAAACTAGCCCAGTAAACAGAGTCCAGTATGGATGGTCTTCTATTGCACTGCATAATTAAGCATCTTCTGGTAAGATCTGACAGTCATAAGCGCTGGCAGACAACGAAAAGGACTGGAAAGTATAATGGGCAATAGCAAAGTCAGCAGTCTCTCTTTGGGTGCCAAGGAACCACTGCCAGTATCAAGCTGGCTTTGCCACTAACTTATCATGTCACATTGTTCATATCCCTTAACCACGGTTTATTTATCTGCTTGAAAATGAGCACAGTTGTCACCTTCCTCACAAAGATGTGCTGAAGTTGGAACTGATACTGAACAAGAAAAAGATAAATTATCATTACTGCATTTTCATATGCATAACATGTGACTGGGAAAAAAGTAACAACAAACCCAAAATCAAAGTTGTGATTTCATCAGTCAAGGTTACAGACATGTGCGGGTGGGGACATAAGGGACAGTTTTTCAAGAATTAAAAAGGTAAGAGCAAGCAGGAAAAATTACATTCTACCATGACTGAGTTTCAAGTTCAATCAAATGGAAATCAGCTGTGTATTTATAATGGAGAAATAGTGCCTAAATCTCACCACTAAAAATGCTGGTGTTGAAATCTGAACATCCCTCTTCTCTTGTGTCTCTCATATTCCTTTGAAATAGGGGCTTGTTATAGCAAGCTTGTTCACTGCTCTTCAGAGAACTAGTTGGATAGCTGAATCACTCAAGAGCTGAAGCTGTAGTTGATCCGAGTACTTATTTTCAAGGAAAAGTGTTTTTTTTCAAGAGGCGAAAAATACAGCATTTATTATTTGCATTATGCTACCTTTCATCTAGCAGCTGAAAACAGCAATGGTATCTCATTACAGTAGGGGCAGAAGGTAATACTTCCTTCCTTGAATACCTTACTATGCTCAGATCCTACAGATGACTAAACACATGCTTACAGTGAGTAAGTCAGGATAAGCAATAATAAATTCACCTCTCAACCTGATAGCCTCTCCTATCTATCAGCGATGGTTTCTAGAGACTGTGCACTATCAATCCTTAATCTTCAGAGTATTTTAAGCAGGTAATAAAAATGGGGGACCAAAAATAAGAAGAGGGGGTACAGTACTGTGAACCAGCGATTACACTCCATTCACCTAAAAACTACTGAACTTGAATGAAGTCTTTCAGTTGACTTTGGTATGCTCAGAATCTCAATTGCATGGCCTCATCTAAATGATGCATGTGGGGTATCAGCAAACAACTGCTTTTGAAATGAATGGAGCTCAGACATTTCAATACCCTGTACAGTTTTGAGAAACTCACACTAGCTTTGTATTGCACTGCTTCTAAAATGTATCAATAAATGATTGAACAGATGCTTACACATCAGCAAAACCCACTAACTCTCTGCTGAAATACTGTCATGTATTATGGAAGTCAGAAAACAGTTTACTGCAGACTGTGAACAAACATTTAATAGATCTCTCTTTGGAAATAAATTGTTTTTAAATTATACTTTTTCATGTGTAGGTAAGATACAACATCTCTACTGAACTTGTCCCAACTAGCATTGGACATTTTGTACATTTTGCATGTACTACGATGTTTAACTTTATCAAGCTACAGTATCAATTTTAAATAAATATAGTATTGCCACTGCACTGTTAACCCAGCAACATAGATACATACCTGATAAGTAACACTCTTCTTTCCATCATCATTTGTTTGAGGCAAGGTCAGAGGTCCAGAAACTACCCAAACATCCTCAAATCTCTCAGTCAATTCCCGACAATACATTTCCATTCTGGAACATATTTGTCAGATAGGGTAAAGTCAGCTGGGAAAATTTAACATAATAATCTTTGAAACATACTGTGAAGAGCAAGATGAAATACTGACAGTTTGGGAGCATTCTTCCAAACTCATGTGACCGACTCACAAGACAAGTCAAAGAAGGTCAAGTGCAGGCCCAAGACTTCCCACTTGTCCCAGGTTCACTTACTTACAGACAGGCATGTGTTATCACACACATTTGAAAATGGTTTCTATAGCCTTACTATCTGTCCTGAAAATCTGAGTTCCCTCCTTACTCCCAATACTTGACACTAGAAAGATGCTGTTGATGGTCACTTCAGATTAGTAAATTACTCATTTGAAACAGCAGGTTGTGAGGTTTTTACTTCAAAAGGTTTTACCACATTACCGGATTTGCATGTTCCTCCCCGAGGAATCAATGCCCTGCAACAGAAAGATCTTTTCATAGCTCAGAGTATTTAGGAAAGTTTCTACATGCCATTCTCACTAAGTCTACTTACTGTTTTTTTTATATAAAACTGTTTAAAAATAAAGTACTAACTCCAGAAATACTAACATTATTTTTGCTTCTTAAACTAATTGATTCAGTTTACAGCATAAAATATTTCTCCAAATAGGAAGGTTTCTGGATCACACCCATTTTACATAAAACAAAAGATTATAGTCCACCTTTGATCTACAGCCCAAGTGTTATAGAAATCACATACAGTGAGCACCCATCGGCCCTTCACTAAAGACAGAGCTGCACTTCACTCAAATGGACAAACAGACCAGGACACGAGACAGATAAGCCCAGCTGATCTGGCTCCTTACAAAAGGGAGTTTCTGACCAGTCTCTGTCTCATCCCTGTTCCTCATGCCTGTCACTTGGGCTACCGTTAGCACTCTTCATCTGTCAATAACCCTCAACAAAACCAGTCATTTTTTGTGCTGGGTTAGTGAGTTAAATCAGCTCACACAAATCAGAATTAGCAGGAATGAGCCTCACGAATCTGAATTAGTAGAAACGAGCCCTTTCTCCTTTGGTAATAGTGAGTTGCCATGTGATATGTCAAAGCATTGACTACAAGCTAATTTTTTTCCTGCTGTCGTCAGCTTTGCTTCCAAGCAGCTCAGCTCCTCAGGCTGTCTCCCGGCATGGCAATACAAACACCACCTGGCACAACGAAAGAATGGGAATAAATGCAGCTAGGGAGAAAACTGCTTTTGGTGGCAGCAGGGACAGAGATCAGATTACAGTGACCATGAAATCACACTCAAAACATGACAGAAAACACCAGCAAAGAAAGAAGCATCCATGTTGGTGGGAACAGAATGAGGAATAAATACTGAGGTGCAGTCAGACCACACTGCTGAAATAATCTAATAGCTTACTATCTAATAGCTTGCTGAAAGATGCAGTCCTGCTGTCCCCTTTCCTACTGCTCCCCTTGTCTGCCTCAGCTGAACAGTCCTACTCCATCTTCCATCTCTACACTCATCTCACCAGTTGATCCAATTTTCTAATCTGGCAGAAACATAACCAAGCAAAACAAAATGCGAATCAGTTTAACTGGGTTAGCAAATGGAATTGACTTGCCACAGTCAGGTTAATACCAGAGCTGGAAGTGGGAAAGCAGAAAAAAACCACATGGCTGGAGGGTGAACACTGCTTTAAAAAAAAACAATAGACTGTTAAACTAAGTTGTATTGTCTACCTGCACCTCAGAAGACAATTTAAGAAGCAAACAATTAAAAAAAGAGGAAGAGAACACTGAAGCCAGGATGGCATACAACACATGTGAAACACAGTATCCTTAAAATTATTTTTCGTTAAAAAAGTAACTGACAAGTGGCACAAACACCTGGTTCATGTATTTAAACTGTGGGGATAGGTTGCTGGGGTTGGGAGAAAGTGATAATAGCTGCTTAAATTGTAGGACTGATAGTGCCAATGGAGATTTTTGAGCGCTCCCCATGATTTCCTGAATAGGAAGAGATCCTGCTCAAGGGAAATAAAGAGGGTTTCCAACCTCGAATTGGTACGAATGCCTAGCTTTGGTATAGGGAAATTTTATGCTCAAATAGTTGAGGTATTAAAACAATAACAAAAAAATCTCTTAAAAATGTTACAGCATTTTATTTGTCTATAAAACAGAATAACCTTACTGAATGCCTCATATGATTTTATATGCATTCTTGTAAAACTGGAAAGCAGTGTGAAGTTGAATGATGATGCATTTTTGATAGACTTTTAGTACAATACTGTACATAATTTTGCTAACCTTCCCTTAAGCAGATCTTGTGAAATTCTTTTTTCCCTCCTGAGTCTTAACATTCTGTAAGTCCTATGCAAGAAGCACTGGATGAATGCTACTTTCATTAATGTGTTTCTCTGCTCAAAGGAGGGAAAGAATAAAAATCCTACATGAAGAAAGTCTAAATTTATCAACCACTCACTTCTCCTCAAAGCCAATCCAGCCAGCAACCACAAGTGACAGAGAACTGCCTGCCTACTACATGGAAGCCAGCACTTGAAGGAACACCTAAGACCTGAAGTAGTCACGACTCAGTGGGGAGCGCTCAGTTCTTCAGTTCAAAGTGAACCAACATCCACATACAACGATGTGAATACTCTCACACTGGAAGCACTTTTTTGAGGAAGAGATGTTAAAGTGAGATCTAAACCCTTTCCTTGCTTCTACTGAATTTTCATTAAGGAGAGATGTTAAGCCTGGTACCTTTACCCACATCAGCCAGAAGTAGTAATTTTGTCTACTCCAAATAAATGTCCTCTACAGTTTGACTGAATAAAGAACTAAAGTAGTTATTATACTGTTCTTGCACTGTGAGGATTGAGCTGTCTTTTATTTCAGAGAAATTTCCTATGATCTCTACAGATAATTTATAAAGTGCTCGAGAATAGTTAGATGTGATGAAGTGTTTTCTATTTATGCCAAGGCCTGATGTTTTTCACTTAGTTTACTTACAAGTAATCTCTCACCTGTTCCAAAATCCAGCATTATTTTCATAATTCTGAGGCACGATGTTCGACAGATAAAATGTTTCGGCCATAGCTCTCTGCATAAAGAAAGTAATATATTTTATTGAAACATTTACAAGTTGTAAACACACTTTAGAAGTGTTTTGATCAGAATCTTTCTAGTTTAGTTGCAACATTATCAACAAAAGATCAGATAAAACTTAACTCAGAACATCTACAAAATTATTTTGGATTAAGAGGTGCCTAACAGAGGTGTAAACCTTGCAAAATGTATCTACTGTTTGGTTGGGGTTTTTTTGACAGAAACAGCACTAGAATGTCCAGTTCTAGAGGCACAAGAAATACTATGTCACCCAGTGTCAGTTTTGTAATGTCTTTGGAAGCAACTAGCTACTCTTCTTTTTGAATGGGAAGGATGGTTTCACTCATGCTTTTCATTTTTTTGACTGCCTAATGGTTAGCTTTTTCTTTCCTTTACAAGAAAGGTTTTTTTTAAAAAATATTCATCAATATTTTACAAATACATAACATGTAGGAAATGAAATTATTTATGAAACCATAATGGTCAAATATCTACATATATGCTTAATTTTATCTTTAGAAAGTGTCATAAACCTCTCTGAACCGAAGCCCACATATCTCCAGATGTGAAGAACCCGGTGCTAGAAAACTACACATATAGAATCATAGCATATAATCATAGAATGTTTTGGGTTAGAAGGGACCTTAAAGATCACCCAGTTCCAACCCCCCTGCCAGGGGCAGGGACACCTTCCCCCAGCCCAGGTTGCTCAAAGCCCCGTCCAACCTGGCCTTGAACCCTTCCAGGGAGGGGGCAGCCACAGGTTCTCTGGGCACCCTGTGCCAGTGCCTCACCGCCCTCACAGGGAAGAATTTATTCCTTCTATCTAATCTAAATCTGCCCTCTTTCAGTTTAAAAGCATTACCCCTCATCCTATCCCCACACTCCCTGATAAAGAGTCCTTCCCCACCTTTCCTGTCCCCCCTTTAAGCACTGGAAGCCACTCTAAGGTCTCCCTGGAGCCTTCTCTTCTCCAGGCTGAACTCCCGAACTCTCTCAGCTCGGCCTCCCAGGGGAGCTGCTCCAGCCCCCCGAGCATCTTCGTGGCCTCCTCTGGCCCCGCTCGAGCAGGTCAATGTCCTTCTGATGTTTGAGGCCCCAGAGCTGGACACAGAACTGCAGGGGGGGTCTCACAAGAGCAGAGGCAGAGAAACACCTCCCTCAACCTGCTGGCCACAAATGCAGGGAAATATAGGGAAAAAAATTTCCATGACCTTAACCCAGAATCTTCATAGGTCCTGTACTTGTCAATACTTTTCACCTCCTACTTTTTCAAAGTGAAGGGGCTGACAGAAGTCCTTAGGTTAATGAGCAAACACTATCAACACTAATTAAACTGTGAAATTAAATGTTTATAATGCTGTATTTGAAAGTTAGTAACATCTCACTGCATTTCAAGCCAGGTTCAGGATCTCTCTGGACAGGTAGCTCACCAGATATCCCAAATAAATAACCACAAAGGCACTTCCAGTAGAAATAAAACAACTGGTTCTTTCATCCACCACATGTCACTATGCCGTCACTCTGCCCCACTGCATACTACTCTGGCTAGCAGAAATACAAATTCAAACTGCTTCTTAATTGACAAATTGCTGCATTATGCACATTTCACAAGAGGATCCAATAAATCCAAGGCTACTTTGTTAGTCAGCCAAAGCATTAGGGCATGCTTTTCTTACAGCTCAAATAAATGGCAGGTGAAGACATTTTACAGACTGAAAGAACTACAGCAAAAGAAGGTTCTAATTTACCTCATACACATTGCCAGAAAGGAAAAAGCCTTTTAAATCATGCAGGCAATCCCCTTGCCAATACAGAACAGTACTTAACAGCATCTTTGCTTTGCTCAATCTAGCCTTAAACATTTCAGCACCTGTTGGCCAGAATGAAGTCATCGTTCCCTGTCTCCCTTTAACGGAGCTTCAGAAGATACTTCCGAAGTTTGTTTGGTGATGGTTATCATCTTTATTTTACAGGTAGACAATGTGACATACAAGAGGTCGAGAAAACTTGCTTAACACTGTACTGTACAAGATATACTCACATCATGTCTGCCAAACAAGCTAATCTAGGTATGATTTAATGAAGAGAGGTATGTCACCAGAGGATGCATCTGATTTAGACGCCTGAAGCAGACTGTGAGAGCATCCTACAGTGCTCAGTCAGGAATAGACCTTGTAACTCCAAGTCCAGGTCTGTGCATCAATAATGAGATCATGTTCCATCTCAAAACAAACTGCAAAAGGAACATCACACATTAATTTTAAGAGTCTTTTGACCCTTTCCAATTGATAAACACAAATTAAAAAGAAAGAAAAAGAATCCTACTGTTGAAAATTTGTTATCGCCCGCTGGTGCCATGTGTCCTCGTGACCATCCACTCCCAAGGTAGTCTTCATTGACAGCACTAAACATTAGAGGGATGTTAGGATCCGGTCTGAATTTACAGTGCCTTCGGTCTGCATTGCCTGAGGAATAACACACTAAATTGTCAGGTTATCATTAAACTGTCATAACAAGACAAAAAGAACTGGTTTTGTCATATCTTGTCAAATGACCCATGCTTAAGGATTCAATACCTTAATCTAAATTGAGTACTTTTCTTCTCAACTATACAATAGTACAATTCAACTTTAATATCTGTGCTCCAGTCCTACATTCATTCTCACTACACATTAGAAATTCTAGCATGCTGTTTTATAGAGAAAAAACAAAAGCAAAGTACATCGGCCTTATCATAAATGCAGATTACTACTAAAAGCAAGATTGCTAAAGATATAAACCAGTATCGATTCATTTTTTATGTTAGTGAAGATATACAGATCTTCACTAGCTGTAGTTCCATTTTTATGTTTGATCCGCTACAACTATTTATTTTTTTTCCAACTCTAGCCTGGAAATAGAATGGGTGCATCTTGATAATGTTACACTTGGCAAAATAATAAACCCATTCAGGAGAAAGTCTTCAGTGTTTTGTTCTTCGTGGGCACAGAAATAAGAGAGAGCTTTCCTGTTCCTTTTCAAGATTCCCCTCCTGCCTTTCCAGACACTTGGGAATTATGCACAAACTGACTAGGCTTAAGTCTTCTGGTAGACAAAAAAATTTTGGGGGGAGAGTTATCAGGGGAACTAATTTCATCGTTTCAGAGATGTCAGCCCACTCTTAAGCTGCTGTCTTTCCTGGGAAGCCTGTGTCTTCTTCACAGATTTACTGGCCATACACCTATATTTGTGTCCTTGCACTGTGTAGAGTCCCAGTCAACTCCTTGGAAAAGATGTTACTCTGAGTGGGCTGCAACTCTGAGAGCACTGCATCCCAAACACTAACTGCTTCCTCGGAAAAGTGATGGCCAGAAGAGACTTGCATGAATTATTCTGGCATTGACAGCCTCCAATAAGACACCGTCTTTCCTACAGAATGGCCTGGGACCCAAGAACATCCATAGTTAAGGAAGGTGCTCCAGAGAAGCAGCGGAGGCATGCTCAAGGGCTCAGCTGTGCCTGTGCAATGGCTCCATGCAGGCAGCAGCACAGTGTGAAGTTGGAAAATTACTGGCCTAGAGCGCCATCACTGTTGCCCACAATTGTTTTTCCCAAATGACAATATAATTCAAAGTATCCACAACATACTGAGTTTTTTCATTATAAAATTCAGGGTGTCATCTTAGGCATAATTTCACAGATACAATATACAAAACCGTTACATAATCTCTTAAAATTGAATCAGGGACTGTACACACCAGAATTCTCCTCAAACTTGGCACATTATAAAGCACTTCCTGTTGCAATACAACATGAGGGGTAATTTTCAATAGTGATCACTGCTAGTTGTTAAAATTATTCTTTCTTCTATAGCTGGCTGTGCATACACACACAAACTGCACACACTCTGGCTTTTTTGTCACATCAATATTATCACTGAGCACACATGCACCCTGAGCTTCCTCGTGCTCCGTACTGAGAACAAAGTGTGGTACACGTTCTCCGCTCAGCAGCTCTCTGAAAAGCCCGAGAATATGCAAGGACCAGGAGGAAGAAGGGGAGGGGTGGGAAATGAGCATGCACAGGGATAATGCATCTCCTGGAAACCAGTGCCTGTAAACAATTTTCTCTTTTTTGCTGACCATCTGTGCATACGTCCATAGAGGTGATGTCGGAGAGGTGGTCAGCGCATCTTCACGCAGTGCAGGGAGAAGGAAGGTGCTTCACTTCTCTTTTCTTTTTTGGTAAAGTATGTGACATGATACTTCAACACAGGATTCATACTTAGGAAGCAACACTGACAAGTTTACAAGTGTGCAAAACATCAGAATTCTGATTCTTAAAAAATATTTAATCTAATTATTTAAAGTGTAATTTATCAATTAAACTTGAAAAATGGAAAAATATATGCTCATTTATTCTCTGTTCACTGTTTTGATAAAAACAGCTATTTTATTATCTGTTCACTGTTTTGATAAAAACGGCTAATTTCTTCTGAAACCACTTTCGTCCATCTCATTTACATGTAAAGCTACCTTCTTTCCAACATGTTTTTTAAACATTCAAGTTATTACTTATCACTGAAATACAATTTTTACATCATGTCCTTTCAAAACTCCAAGATATGGAAGGGTTTTGTGACCTTCCCCAAACAACACAGTTCCACTTCAAATCTCTACTGGAGTAGCTATCAGACATAAATCAGAGCTGAATGCCTCAAGATGCTTAACTTCAACTTGCAAGTCAGTTGCATCTGAACATTTGGAAAACATTTTAACAATTCTGCTGTGAAGGCCCACTTGAAAGTATGCCTGGAATTACTGCTTTCTTCTCAGAAAGAAATGGAATCAATGATGCTACTTAGGGGTTGGTTATAAATATTTTCAGGATCACGCTTTTAATTTTGAAAGGTAATTTGAAGACAGTGATTAAGATATATTTAGAGGGGTACTGCGCTCATAAAACATTTTACAATTATACAGTTACCTCCACTACTAATAATTTCCCTTATAAAAACTGAACTAATGCTATAAACTTAATTTACAGTGACTGTATACCACTCATATTTCATTCACCACTGACAGCAAAAAATCACTGAGCCTCTGACTTGCATAAAGAACAGGGGAGAGAGCATTAGATAATGCACATCAGCAAATACAACAGAACTGCATCAAAGTAAATAATGGCTGCAGTGAGCAGGTAATGGCCTACCTAGCTTTGAACAATTACAACTGTTGATGACCTTTGCTCCGTTTTTATCTCACAAATGGACATTAATCTTTTCTTTCCATTTTGAGTAAATCTCTTTAAGATCTGTAGATGAAACAGTCTGGTCACTAAAGGTGTTGACTCCACAACGATTCACACATATGGGGCAGTACCTAAACTGACATAAATTGGATCACAGAACTAACTACACTAGCTAAGGAAGCAAGAGCAATTTTTATGCTCTTGAGCAGTAACACTGGACTTTGCAGGTCTGAATCAGGTAAGGAAAGTTTAATTTTCAGTGTTTCATCTTTTCTCCATTCATATTTAGAAGAGGTAAGTTAAACTTCCCTCCTGCGACATGACTTAAGAGTGTTCACACTGACACAGCTATATTGATCTGGTGCTTACAGACTGTTTCATAAATTCGTAACAGATTTCTCACAGAAGGTATCTCCAGTTCTTCATTCCTCCCCTTCATACTCCGCCTTTGCCCATGTGTATCAGGCAGGCTTTAGGACCTTGTACATTCAATACCAGACTAGTTCCAACAAGAGAAAGAACAATGAAGAGGCCTGCCAACCTACAGTGACAGATTTCTTTTAAATCATTGGCAACATCAGCCTTAATCCTGTCATGAAGCTGACATCTGCCCAGAGGCCTGCTGCCTCCAGTGGGATTGTGAATGGGTGGAAAAATTCATACTTAGAGAACACTATAGGATTTTACTCCCTGCCTGCTCCTGGATCCACCTTCTGTGAACAGCAAAGCCCATTCTGGGAGTCACAAACGTAAGTAAATAAATACCTACATACCCAGTGTCTTCTGTTTTGAAATATGCTCTATCACCCATCTAGGCACTCGTTTTGCCTGGTCATAAGACAGTGCATGATTTGTGTAACATCTGGTCTCTGTTCCAGCTTCAGGGAATCCATATTTTTCCAGCAGAGATTCTTCCACCAGTTCTAAGAAGAAAAATAAACAGAAAGCCATCCAAAGATGAAATGTGACCAGTGATGACATTAAGAAAAGCATCTCAGTGGATGTAAACATACTATATAAGGAACTAATTGAGGTTAGTGCCACAATTAAGACCTAAAAATGTACTGAGAGCATTCCAGTGAAACTTCCTTCTACCAAAAAAGTTATGCTCTTCATTCTGTCCTCATATGAGGATCTCAACGCTAGGACTATCTCATCCACTCCAACGCCTACACACATCTACCCAGCACTTGCTCTGGGCTGGCCTTCAGAGGAAAAAACAATCAGATATTTGGGGATAAATCAGGCAACAAGGAGTTACGACACAGGACATCAACACACACATTTCACCCTTCAGACTGGAAAATGCACTCCTCCTCACAAACGGAGATGTATGAGTTGAACACAAGTGCAAGTCCTGCCCTCACCAGGAATGCCTACACTCTGCTGAATGAATGAAAGCTTCACTTTGAGACTTTTTTTTTTTTTTTTTGCAAGGAACATTTTTTTCTCTCATAGAGGAATATTTACATCCGTCTCACTGACTTCCTCATCCTCCAGCCATCTGTTTGACAGCAACTCACGTTTCTGGAGCCATTCTTCCTGTGCTTTCCAATGCTCCGATACTTTTAAAGCCTTCAGGCTGCAGAGAAAACCATTCATTCCTGCCAGGGCCTGGTGCTCCCCCAGCAGCCCCCTCCCCACGCCTTACACCCCCACGGTTTTCCCCCACAGCGAGCGGGCCATGGCTACCATCCCTGCCGACCTTGTCTCCCCAGGGAAGCAATAGCTGAAATTTAGTTACAGCCTGACCTAAACTATGTGTTTAGAAGTAAACATATATGTATGTATATATATATGCATGCATATAGTATGGGGACATGACCAGCTCACCCAGCACAACTGCTCTCCACTCCCCACTGCAAGACGGGGCGTTTGCAGCCATCGCGGCCACCGCACAAAACCGCTTTTCCTCACTGGTCACCAACACCTCGGCGTGAGCAGGTGCAGCAAGGGAAGCTGCGTTTTTAATTCACGTTGCAGCCCAGCACCCCCAAATAACCTCCTCCCCGCCACAGGGGACTCCGCCCTCCCTCCCTGGCGGCCCCAGGAGGGAGGCGGCGGGGAGAGGGCTGCTCTGAGGGGAGGGAGCGGGTTTAGGGGCTGAGGGGGGAGGGTGCCTGTGGGGACAAGGGCCTCGCTGAGGCGCCGTCGCTCCCGCCACACGGAGCCGCCGCGCCCGGCCTTCCCCTGTACCCGCAGCTCTTACCCTCCGGCCCGACTCGCCCGGGGACCGTGTCCGGCTGACTCCGGCTGCGGATGAACCGCCACGTAGCCCAGCACGAGGCAGCGGCGCCCGCCGCAGCCCCGCAGACGAAGCCGCCCGCGAAACGGCGGCGGCGGGTGAAGGCCGCCATGGCGGCGGGGCGGGCGGCGATTCGCCGCGGCGTGCTGCACCGCGGCGCCCCCTGCCGGCCTCGCCGCCTCAGCGCGGCGGCCTCGCCGTGAGGAAACGGGGGGAAAAAACGACGCGCGGGGAACGAGCGAAGCGGGATTTGGCCGGGGGCTGCGGAAAAGGGAGAGCGGAGGAGCGGGGTGCGCCCTCACGGGGGTTACAGGGACCTCCCGGAGACGGGTGGCTAAAGTATTCCCCAGCTACTGAGGCGGGGTGGGGGGCAATAGCCCAGGGCCCCGGCCCCAGAGTAAGGTGCGAGTTGGGTTTAGTCACCATTTGGTGATTTGACATCGGGCTTTTTGTCAGGAAAACCACCAGCCCAATTATTACTGTTTTCCCCTCACAGGTGCCTGTTACTGTTCATATTGGCCTCACGTGGGTCCACTGCAGGCATTTCCAACCCAGCACCAAGCAAGAGGCATTTCTGCTGAAAAGAAGGACCAGCTCAGCAATGGACTACAACAGAAAACGAGGGCTTTGATGCAAGCAGCTTGCTTGGAGAGGTCTGGCTATGCTTCAGTTTGCAGCTGAGGGCACCTTCTTGCCTCATGTTGTGGGGATTACAGAGCTCACTGTGTTGCTAAGAGTACGGGGAGCTCAGGCTTTTGTTTTTAAATTTTTTTTTCCAGGTCCAGTCCTCTTGCCTCACTGAATGCTGTTCAGTGCTTAGCTGAAGCTGAGGAGGGGGGAAAAAAAAGGCCTAACACCCATGGTGTACGGAAGGTGCATCTCAGTTCTGGGTCCAGTGCTCACCCTGACAGCAGCTACCTCCTGTCAAAGCTATTGCCCTGACTGGGAACCCTGCAGCACCTCTGCATGTTTGCTAACAGCATCCTTTGCCTGAGGAAACACCCAGCCGTCCTCATCAAGGACCTGGTCGTGCAGTTACCATGGGCACACCACAAACAGGGGCATGCTGGTTCATACTGTCCACATCTCTAATAGCAGCTATACATTTATTGTGACTTCCAGCAACTGTTAAGGAATTAGCGGGCAAGTTCTTATAAATCAGGTTGGAACCATTTAGGCACTCACTGTCCCTTGCTCTCTGCTCCTCTGCTTGAGCTGGTGGAAGCGAAGGGCAGATGCCTCACTGCAAGGTCCTAGATTTAGCACAACCTTCCCCCCGTCACTGGCAACTGCATCTACGTTGTTGGGAGTTTGTATTGATACAGCTTAACATATATTTAATGCTCTGCGTGAGCAGTTCTTCACTGGGCATGAAAAGCGGTGCTACCACAGTGCTACAAGAAACAACACCCTTAAAAGGACACAGCGATTCAAGCTATTTCCCTCTTCCCTTTGGAGGATTTCACAAATGGTGGCTAGTAGAGTCCTCAGCTATGCCTTTGAAGGGATTCTGTCAGGGATTTTGGATAGCAGAGATGCCATTAAAACGGTCTTCTGTAAAAAAGGAAATACTCCAGCTAGATGCCAAAGTCAATAAAATAATTATTTTTAACGTCACATCAACAACAGAAGTAATTATTTGTAATTTACTGTTTATTTTCATATACAAAAAGATAAACTTGAAATAGTTCTTTCTAGTTTTTTTCCTCCTATTTGTTGGGGTGTAGCTGCTTCACACAGGGCAAATACTACATTCATACTGGTTTATTCGGACACCCAGTGCAAAGCTGAAGCAGCAAAACTCCAACTTGGCAGATCTAATTTCAAACTTGAGACTCATTTCTAAAATACCACAGTAAAAAGGAACAAAGATCCACTGCAAATTCATGAACTATGATACAATGTTCTTTCCAAAATGTCTTCATTTCATAACTGCAATACAATGGATGTCTGCATTAGGCCATTTTATGTATACATTTTATATATATATACTTCTGCAGAATATATATATAAAATATACATATATAAAAAATCAGCACACTTCAATCCAAAAGGGGTTACAGCAACGAGCTTAACTCTCTGTATACTTTTTTCTTTAACAGGATACTTTAGTATAACTTTTGTTAACTCAGTAGTACAAGCTATCTCTGTTCTACATTTTTATAGCTACAAAAGTGAAATATAACCTACAACATTTACATTTCACATATCTTGGTATACAAACAGTACTTATTGAATTTGAGCCAAGGACCAAAAGACTCTTTAAAAATTATTTCACCATCTGATAGAGCTTCCTGTAATTTACACTCAGTTTATTCTGCAATCTTCTAAATCATTTACTTAATCTCATAGTCTGAGTTTAAATCCATTCAAACTGGAAATCCTGGAGAAACAGGTTACTGCAAACTCTTATGTATACTCTATATATACAAGTTAAGTAACACAGCGTAATAAGACTTAGCTATTTATCCTAAAACTGATATACACATATTTCACTACGCTAGACAAGTCTTAGGATTTTTATTTTATTTCTTTAAATAAAGCACAAATTTAGAAGTAGCTGGTAAAACTTACAATAAGATGGTTTAAAATGACAAATGGTTAGGGTGAGATTTCTTTCTGCTGGTGCCAAAACATTTTCTTGTGAGTTTTGTACTATGCTGTGTTGTTTAACTGTATGTGTCTAATGCTACATGCAGAAAGCTCTTTCCACAAGAATTGACATCAAACTGTACTTAAGTCAACTTTACAGTATAAAATTTGTCAAACTTAAGGACGAATGTGAAAATATTAACAGGTGAAAGATCAGACTTTCAACTCTATCATGAAGATCATGCAGAATTCATAAGCAGATAGTTTGAGCAGATTGACAATGGCATTGTGCGGACTTATGGCATAGAATTGAGGTCAAGAATGTTACTTAGTTTGCAGTAACCACCTCCTTCAATTCTCATCCACCAACAGATCAACTTTTGCATCATAGTTATTCCATTGGAAGGCCAGCAGTGTTGCAAAACGCCTCCTTCTGGGAGATTTTTAGTACTTTTGTAAATGACTTACCAAAGATAATCATAAACCATCGATAGCCATGGAAACAATAGACTCTCAAGGAAAAAATGGGGAAGGAGAAGCATCTCCTTTTCTTCCTTTAGTAACAGTAAATTCATTACTAGTACTTAATTAAGTGAACTACTAGTAAATTCATTGCTATTTGGAATAAAAGCTACTATTTTGCCCAAGCAAAATGCAGACTGCAATGTTACATCAGCTACATAGATACAATTAAAAACAGACATTTGGGAGGGGAACACGTACAGTAAAATATTAATGAAAAGAATGGTCTTTTTGCTTTTCCCCAGAAAATATATCCTGACCAGAACTCTCTTCAGCAAAGTACCATTAAGGAGAGGTCACAGTGGCTGAAGGTCTGCTTTTATGAGAAGGTTCTTGGGAGCAGGTAGTTGGAAAAAGGGCCAGGCAGATTCTAGATACTGCCAACATGTTTTTTGCTACCCACGAAGTGGCTCTGGTGCTAAGTCCACCTTCAGGAGCTATGAAGTGCTCCAACCTCCTCCTCCTCTTCTGTCATGGCAGGATTTTTGGTTTGGGTTGTTTTGTTGTTTTTTTTTTTTTTGGTGTTTTGCTTTTATCAGGGGTGGCAATGCAGAGATGCCAGTGACTACTGAATTAGGATATAGGATATTGATTGACTAGGATGGTTACTAGTTAAACTTCAGTTCCTCAAAACAGTGGAAAAGTTGAATAAAGTGTGACCAATGCCTTCCTTTTCACAAAAAAGCTATGAAATCTTCCCAGAACACGTTTGAGTTTTGCAACACTAACCTTACTGGAATGTTGTACACTGAGTTTTTTGGTTTTCTTTTTTTTTTTTTTTTTTTTTTCCTAACAACTGGAAAGATTAAGAGGCCTCTGCTTCAAAATGGGCCAAAAAATGCAGAAATAGTGTTTCAATCACATCATCTGCCCCATTAAAATACTGAAATAAAAGGCTAACAAAGGAAGCACTTTTCAGAAAACACTTTCTTGATATATATCCAGCACAATGCCATTATAGAGCTTCAGAGAAGCCCTTTTGGTTTCAATGTTGGAAAACAAAAAAATTTTGCTTTTTTCCTTCAGTCCTTGGGGATCACTTTCCATTTACATATATATATCATATATATACATGTATATATGTATATGATACATATATATAAACACCCATATATAGCAAGGTTCCTGTTTGTGTATGTTACAATATTGTAGTAACAAGGAGAATCCAGATAGCAACACTGTTTAACATGAGGTTTGAGGTAATTGGTTCTTGAAATACCTGGATCACAGACTGCATCCAGAAATAACAGCTGGGCAATGAAAAGTGTTTTTTCAGACAGAAAAAACTAGTAAAAGGGAAAAAAAAAAAAAAAAAAAAAAAAAAAAAGCTTACAGCAGTTGCTTTTACATGGAAAAATAAAGGCACAACAGAATAGCATTACATTTCAGAACAGCTGGGTGGACATAACACAAGTCTGATCTCTTTATGTGGAAGTGTCCTGAGAAAAAGGATTACCTCTTACTTGATAGGTTACGACTTCAGTCAGGGAACCAAGTGTCACCCTAAAACTAGAGTTTTAAGAAGTCTCATCTAAGGGACCAGGTGTATTTAAAAGGTGCTCCAAGAACACACGCACACTCATGGTCCCACAGAACTGGATGGCAGGTCTTCCCCTGGTTTCCACAGGGCCAGGACTTCACCAAGAACACAGATGTAGGACTCAGCAATTGCAGGAGCCTGCTTGAAGTCATTTAAGCACTAATTTCAAAAGGCACACTGTCAAACCAGCTTCAGGATAGCACAATGGATTGTTTGGTTTAAAGCTTTTTTCAGTAACTCTTACCCCACTGACACTGTGCTGTCAAGGTCAAGGGAACCAAAAAGACCAGAATTTTGGGTCCAGTGGGAAAACTTAAGTGAAAAAAAATACATTTTAAGTTTTGTTGTTTTGTTTTTTGCTTTTTTTCTTTAATACTTTTAGAATAGCTTGGATTGGTTACACAAATTTGAAATGCTCTTTTTTCTAAGTAGGACCTTGGACATGACAGTGCTGCTTTTCTTTAGTGCCTCCAACCCAGACCATAAAATCTGACACCGGGAACACAGAGCACTTATCTGTGTGTTCTGGTGAAGCTTGATTAGCTGTGTCACTTCAGAGAGAAGGAACTTCTAGGAATTGGTTTTATCAGGACTTTACTGGCAACAGCTCCTTACAGATCATATTGTCAATGCAGCAGACGCAGCTGCTATAAACGGATACGGCAGCGAGCAAGATCAGCCTGGCTATTTGGTCTCGGTAAATTCTTAACACCCTGACTTCACAACTCACTGCAGCACCACGCCATATGCCAAAAGACACACTGCTCCCACATGGATACTCGCATGAATACATGAAAAAAACTCTTCCTGGTTAAACTGAAGATGGCCATAGAAAAGCAAAAAGCGTCTTTAGCAGAAGGGATGTGACATGCAAGATAACCTAACCATATACTCAGTGCTGTCCTCAGAGCACGTCCAAGTACATCCAAACTTGCTCCTCAAACTGGTTTCAGGCTAAACTTGTTCTATCCTCTAGACTTTGATGTAGTGCACACTTAATTTAAACATTTTATATATATATATTTATTTATTTATTTGCTGTGCATACACAGACCTTTCTCCCTTTTCCCTGCAGAAACATATTAGACATTACAAAAATAATTTGTGGTATAAAAGAATTCTCACACAATGTAGAATTTTTGCTTGTATATGTAACTAAAATATATATATATTTTTCCAAAAGTAAAAAAGTCAAAATGTCCTTATTTTCCTCTATTATATAGTCTATTTTATTTACAATGTTACCAAACAATATTCTGTATGTAAAAGTGATAATAGTTTGCGGGACACTTCCTGCTTAGCAACTTCTCAAGCGGAGTGTGGCTTCAAGAGGACTGTGACAACAGCACTGTCACAACGTTATCAACCAGCACCTTCCTCTGCAATACAAGTTTCTCCCATACTAAGTGAAACCAGATCTTTCCCCTGCAAAACAGGGCGAGTTCTGACAGTCTGCCTAGAAAGTAGCACACGAGGAATAAAACGTGTCTCCGGTTTCTGTGCTGTGATATTACGGGGGATCGGGATTCCTAACGGCAGGGCCTGACCCAGCCAAAATGGAAACAGCCCCCAGCAATGCTGCACCGAGCGGACCCGAGGCTTCTGCCGAAACCAACAGCTCCCAGTGGGAACAGCAGTGAGCCAGGAGACCCAAGGGAAACACAGCGGAGTTACTGGGGGGCACTCACGGACCTTCTCTTCAAAACAAACATACACAAAGATCTCAGCATTTCCATAGGTGTAACCTTATCTAGCATAGGAATTTCAGCTGAAGAACAAGGCAGAATAAAGTGGTTTTATCTTAAAACTTTACAACCACGACTAGCTAAAATCCTTAATCACAATGAATAAGCCTGGTGCTACTTAACTGATGGTTAGATTGGTTTACAGCCATCTCTTACAACATGCACATATATTTCAATATGAGCCACATACAATTTCCAGCCTTACTGTACTAATGCAATTTCATTAGCAAGTCACAGCTCAATCATCTCAAAAAAAACAATTTTAGTTCCTGTGGTATTTGCAGTTTCAAAACGTGAACTCAAACTTTCTCTACCTAAGAAACCAGCCCAGCCAGTGCAATAAATTCATAAAGGGAGTTATTGGGAATCCTGGCTCCTAAAGTCAAGGAGAATTTTTACCCAGGATATTCAAGGTTAATATTCACCTAAGAACTGCCATACAAGACAGGAAGGTAACAATTAAATTCTGCAGCAAAATTTTCGACAAGCTACTTCCTCTAAGACTGAATGGGAAGTGAAATTTAGTGCTTGTGAAGTAACATAAGAGGTGTTGTACCCATCATATTCAAGGGAGTGTAAAGAGGAAAAAAGCCACCATTGCTTATTACAGCTACACCTATGGATGTGCCCGATTTCTGACTTGGAAAAAGCCTCTGCAGTACTGAACAGAATCAAAATCATGTTGTCAATGAGAGTTCAAATGCTAGATTAGTGGTGAGGAACTACCTGATTGACAGCTCAAGTGTTGAAAGACCAGTAAGTTAATCAGAGCTTGTGTTCATTAATAAATAAATACCAGTTTAAAAGAACAGCTTTAGCTAAACTGGTACAAATTTGTAAATAAGCAAAAGTTCAGGATTTCCTTCTCTGCTGTGATAGCAAGACACGCATACCTACATATATTTAAAATTTGTAACTGAACACACATGCAATTTGGAAATTCTTCTCAAAATCAGTTTCTGAATCCTGTTGACATGATGATCTATAAGGAACCATTACCCCAGGGAAGATGTAATACTTTACAATCAACATTTGGTCAAAGTTTGTACAGTCGTGCAGTTCCCCGCAGTAAGATAAGCTACACGTGAGAATTTTTGTTTATGATTTCTCAAAAGAGAAGATTTCAGAGACTGTCTAATAGGCTATTAAAATCATATGGCACTTTCAATAAATACTTTAAAGCTTCTTAAAGAAATCAGGATAAAAAAGCAACTGCTGTAATAAGCCTGTTTCAGTCATAATACATAATGCTGAAGGAAAAAATCCAGAACAGCAAACAGATATTAACAGTTAAAAGACAGTACAGCTTTTTTCTTTCTGCAGCAGTATGAACTGGCTCCCACTCCCGGGGAAATGGGAGCAAGCCCACCTCGAAACAAGTATTCACTCAACCTTAACTGCTCTACGCTCCACCCCAACCCTTACATCACTTCACTTCTAAAACACAGTCACATTTTTATATAAATCTCAGTGCAGAAATGTATTAAACATGAAAAATACTGATCCTGCAAACCTTTACGACCACGCTTAACATTAAGTGAGTGCCTAACGTCATGACACCAGCAGAGCTACCTACACGCTTAATGCTAAGCGTAGGTATGTTGCAGCATCAGGCCCAAAGATGCCAACCTCGACCAGGGACATCGGCTGGGTCAAAATGGTATCGTTCTGTCTGGTTTGTCAAGGTGTTCTCAACAGAAGCACATCAAGAAACATAAACTTCCAAACCTACACACGGAAATACAGTTACATGTGTGTACATACTAATATGCAATATACATTCAGTAACTTGAAAGAATAGGTTAAGACTTTATTTAGATAGACAAATTAAGGCAATTATCTTAATGTCTCTTCAAGATAAAGGACCATGTCCTCATTTGTGACCTCTAGGTTTTAAAGCTATACTTTTCAAGAAATATATTTCAATTTTCTTTATATTTTCTCCAATTAGTGATTTTGTTTACTTAATAAATTATATCTGTGCAAGGGTGCACGCTGACAATTTAACAGTGGCAAAAGTCCAATTCATCCATATAATACAGACTTCTTACATTTTCGTTACAGGGTGATTAGTTTAGGACTGCATTTTGGCTTAACACAAAGGAAAATTTAGAAGTTCTGGCCATCCAATGGACGTAACTTTGTCAGTCTAGCAAGACACAGAATTCATGTTATATTCAAAGTCAAAAAAATAAAAACAACAATAAAAAAAAAAAAAGAAGAAGAAAAAGAAAAAAAAAGATGTACTGTCCTTTCACTAAAACAGACCAAAAAAATAACACAGAATGGAAACAGCCTTCACAAATAAGAGTGAATAATGCCCAGGTACCTTATATAGGCAGTTATTCTACAACTGTATACAGTTATTTACAACGGTGCTTTATAAAACAAAACAAAAAAAAATGGTAGCACTTCCTAAAAGATTTTGGAACTTTTTTTCTTTTTTTTCTTTTTTTAAAACTCCCTTGTCATAAAAGCCAACTTACATTAAAATATACTTACTACAAGACAACACAACTAACAAAATATATAATAAAACTCATACAAGTAGAAAATTCTGAGGTATTTCTGGTTTGAGGTGGTCTGTGGTCATGAAGTTTTAAATTTTTTTCAGTTTAAACCTCGGAAGCCACGTAACGTGTATGTGTGTGTGTGTGTGTGTGTGTGTGTGTGTGTGTGTTTCGTGGTTTGATTTTTTTTTTTTTTAGTTTTTTTTTTTTTTTTAAACATTGCATGTTTTGCAAATTAAAAAAATATTTCAATGTTGAATCAGCAGCATTAGGAACATTCACTGACTAGAGCGAGTTTATGGCATAATAAGAGTAACGGTATTTTAGAATATGCACCACTTTAAGACAAAAGAGTTTTGTCACAGAGTAAGGAGAAAGCAGCGTCAAAGAAACCAGTTGGAGAGATGCTGCGATAGTCACTGCTGCCGCCCGGCTGCCTCGGCATCCTGCCACTGGATGCTACAGGAGCCATCTGCCACCGGTTCAGGTATTTCCTCTCCCCCAACCCCAAATTAAAAATAAAAAAAAATTAATATAGAGCCAGTTTTCGCACTTTTCCTCTTTTCACCATCTGCACCAGCAGCTTGGGCTGACGGATAATCAACCCCCAGGGCCGAATTTCCTGAACTGACTCGCACTTAAAGCGAGACGCAAAAATCTTCCCATCTTCCAGTATTTTACCAAAGTGCTCCTGAGAACGCAATTCCCCCCCCCTCTTCCAATTACGCTGCTTAAAAGCATCCTTCCTATTACTAAGGGGAGTTGAAAAATAAAAGGCAATTACAGTTCTGCTTTGTTCTTTTACCGCCCAAGACAGTGGAAGAAGAAACAACTAGCGCCTTGTTTACAACCACTGGCTCTTTAACTCAGCTTTCTCCATACGCTGCAGCCGTTAATACTCTGCCCAGAAATGTCCTTCCCCTCCTCTAATGGTTACCTGAGAAGTAGCTCCATAGCAAATGATGTTTCCCCAAATGCTGCCAAATCCAACGTCACTCTCCCCACCCCTATTCTATGCTTCCCCCCTTCAATTCTACCATCAAGAATTAACATTCTCTGCCCAGTTACTTTTTTTTCCATGTTACAATGACACCCGTTAGATCCGTAAAAGACACATCTGCTGTTTTTTTTTGAAGCTCACTTCCAAAAAAAAAAAAAAAAAAAAAAGGAACTGAACCCAAAACCAAAACAAAATGGGGAAAGAAGATCCTTTTGAGGAAGGTGTATTCTTTATATAACAGTCTTAAGTTTCCTCCACAGTTTGCAGCATTGTGTTTTCTAAGATGGTAGGTGGTTCTCCTTTATGTCACAGATGCTCCACTCAGAAGACAGACCGATAAAGAGAAACCCAGAAAACTGAATAGAACAAAAACAACTGAAGTGAGTTTGTTGAGGTTCTGAGGTACCTGCACCTTTTCTGCATTCATTAGTCGGCACCTGAATGCTTGCTGAAATGTCCATTTTTTTAATACAGTAGAGCAATGTGCTGGTAAAATTGATCCAATCCAAAAAATAATAATAATAATAATAACAATAATAATAAAAAGTCAAGATAAAATAGCAGCTGCATTCATGTGTTTGTTGGATTTTTGTGTTTTCGTTGGTGTTTTTTTTTTTTTTTGTGTGTGTGGTTTTTTTTTTTAAAACTTTTTTCTTTTTTTTTTTTTTTTTTTTTTTTTTTTTTAAATCCACTGAGTCTGGAAAGACAAAAGTGAACCAGGACTTAGATACTAGACTCTTTGGGCGGCAAGTCCACGTTGGTGACGGACGTCACAATGGAGACGAGGCAGTCCGAGGTAGTGCCGTTTACGGATTTGCGGATCTGCGCAATGCGCTCCTCGACACAGCCCGCCGAGAGCCGAGCCTCCGCATCGTGGTCCCAGCACTCTTCGATGGTCACGCAGAGCTGCGCCAAGCCCTGCGGACAAAAAGGGGGAGAAAGCACCTTCAGCAACAAAGTCTGCTCTGGGGGACCCTCTTCGCAGCAGACGAGGAGGTTCACTTAACACAGCTTAATGCTGTAAAGAAAAAGTAAGAATATTTTCTCCACGGTATACAAATTATCATGTGATCAGCTTTAAAAACTACTTTAAATACGTGGGTTTCATTTTTTTTTTTTAAGCTTCTGCTTTCTAAGGCTGTTTAGGCTTAGTCACATCCCGCTTTTGCTGTAGCCCCAAAAGTATTTTTTTAATGTCAAAATACATCCTGAGATTCAGCTGTTAAAGCTTTAAAAGACATCAAGTATCGCGATTCCCATGATAAAAACATGAGAGCTGGCAGCACCATATCAGTTACTACGAAACCGTTGCTTTGTTTGCAATCACTTCTGTAGATATCCCCAAAATAACAAAATTCAACACCACTAGAAGAGCGCAGTTCTTATTTGAACCCTCATTTGAACTGGAACACTCCTCTTTATCTACAACCCACAGCTCTCCTTGACTTCTAGGCAGTGAGTCAGTACACCTGAGTCTAGCCAAAACTGTGGCAGTTTGGTCAGAATAGAGACATTTAGCTTCTTACTGAAGCCCTGTGAGATTTCATCATCTGCTCAGTTTCCCAGTCTGAAAAAAATCACCTTTTATTAAAAACATGAGCCTGAAATGATCTACCTCTGGGAAACCCACGCTGCATTTTGCTTCACTGTCTGCTTGCCTTCACTTCTAATTAATTTTTCCTCAAAAAATTGTTCAAGTCTTGCATGCTATCTAGCTTGTGAGGAACGCGTCTCTGATGGTATGGACCATTTTCTTTCTTTTAATGAAAAGGACTTTATTTTCCATTCTTTCACCATATTAAAAGAGTCCTACTAAACCACCACATGCTCTGCGTTCAGCATTGGCTAACTTTAATCAGCTGCTTTTCTCTCTCAACACAAGGGACAAATGGAAGGGGGAGCATGAAGGTGTTGAGCAGCCCCTCATTCCCCGGCGCCTGCTCCCTCTGGCACTGTGGAGCAGGTCCGTGCACCGGGGTGGAGTGGTCAGCTTCCCCCTGAAGCTAACGACCAATGCATAACTGCACCCCGCATTCCCGTCACACAGGAAAACATGTGCCACCGTTAACCAGGAGCGACGTACGGGGTGTTTCAGCCAGTGATCCTTGAACACAGGGCGCATCTTCTTGTGAACCACCACTTCTTGCAGGTCCTCAAGGGACGGGTGCTGACCTATTTCTTCTTCGAAAGGCAGCATGTATTCATCCACTGGACCTAAGGTGCACATGGAGAACCGGGTTAATACAGAAACGTCCTCTGCAGAGCCACATCCGCCGCATGCATGAGTGAGCTGCTGCTCCAGAGCAACTTCAACCCACCACAGCAAAGCCTGAAGTTCACATGTCATTGCAGACAAATGCGATTTACATTCCTCCTGCACAATGGACTCTGCTGTCCCCGCTGTTTCTCTGGCCATGCATTTTCCACCTCGCTGAGTTACAAATCTGAACCCTCAGCTGGGCCTCCTGATCCCACTGCCCTCCTTAAGGAGGCTTGCCGGGTAGTCCATGATTTATTTTAATAGAAAGAACAAATCAGCCCATCCTCCTCTCATTTTAGCATAACAATTCAACACACAGTAACCTAGAGAAACACTTCAGCATGACCATAATTTCATTTTAGGCACTGACTAGCAAGGTCAAGCATATACAACACTTGTAATTTCTTGCTTTGTGATCTATCTTGTTCATAGGCTTGAGTCAGCCCTGACACACTGGAGCCAGACGCACTTGTCCCAAGTACCAGCTCCTAAGTGCAAAATGATTTCTGAATGCTTTAGTTATACCAGTTACATCTGTGAACTGCCCTGGGCCACGGGAATGAGACAGCTGTTATGAGTATCAGTGCAGACGCCGGACAGTAGCAATAACTTCTGCTTATTGAAACATCATTTGGCTTTTGGCGATGCGTAGATGCTCTCTCACAAACGGCCGCCCAACTAAACTGATGGGCTTTCTCAGGGTGCTCCACAGCATCACTTATGGTTTCTCGGTAGCAAAGAGTGACCTCTTTCAAGAGTGGAGATATTTCAAGACAGCCTTTCCAGACTAAATTAAAAGAGCTGACCACTTTAGCTGGTCATGAACCAACAATGACGTTTAGGTACTCTAAAAAAAATGAAATCACAACAGCTTGTCTTGTTGACACAATCCCAGTCACTAAACCAAGCTGAAACACTCGTTCTGATGGATGTCACAAAAACACTCACAACCTTCCCTTCCTATTCCTCCAAGAGGAATCAAGGCTACGAAGAGCTGCACTGGTGATCTCCAAGCCAAATCTGCTGTTTATACAACATCACTTCTGAGCTAGAAGTGCAGATGAGTTTCAGTGTAACTCCCCATCATCCCAAAGGAAGCCTTCCCTATGATTTGAAGGTGTTGTGTATGGCACCTGGAGTATTTTGGCCAGCTGCTGTCTGAGGAGTTGGAAGGAGATCACAAACACGACAGGCAAAAATCCAAGTGGGTATCTGGGGGACCTCAACAGACCAGGGTTATTCCTACGTGAGTGATCTGGGTACCACTGTTTCACCCCACTGGGCTCCTACCTCCCTGTTCCTCCAGCATTTTATCTGGTTAGATAGTACATTTTTGAAGAAAAAGCCTTTTCTTACCACACACCTATGCATACATCCTAATTATAATGAAGTGCCTCAGTCCTACTGTTATACTAACAAAAACATCCGAGGTCCAGGTGAGGTACTGTTAATTTATGAACTTGATATTCAGTCCAGAGCACCTATATCTATATAAGATGAAAGAAGTTGGAGCAAGCTGCCTTGGAGCCACTAATGAAATGATTGCTTCCCTAACCAGGGGCAAGGTCCTGAAAATGGTGAGGGTGCCACCAAAGGGCAGATGTGCTGTTTGGATAGAAAAGATGCCTCATTTTGCAGTATCATTTTAAGATAAAAAAAAAACCTGAGAAAGGAGACACGTTGAAAGTTCATTCTTTTGGATCATTCAGGGAAAAGTGAGATCCTCCAAAGCTGTAGATGGAACAACAAAGCTGTAGATGGAACAACAAACTCAGCCCATTGCTAAGAGAGGGCTTGATCAGCAAAAGTCAAAGACCAATACCTAATGACTTATGATAGCAGGGAAATGGGCTTGCTGACCCAAGAAGATCCTCCCAGCTCTGTGTTCCTGCTATTTCACCGAGGTGCTTCACTCCTGGGCTTTCCATTCAGGCTACCACGCTGACTTGCAGAAGTGAGGTGCGACAGCCAAGCTGGAGCTGAGTGTGGCTCTTCTCCAGAGCTCGAAGCCTGCCTTGGTCACGGGCAGGAACTCAGAGTGCCACAGAGAGCAGCACAGAGCAGGCTCAGGACTAAAGGACACCCACCACTGATGAAGGACTCACCTACTCCTCCTCCTTCTGAGTTCTCAGCCAATTTGCAATATAACCAGTGTTGCTAAAAGCACTTTGAGACTTGAACACTACAAACATTATCATCTACAGAGAATGACAGCTTACGTTAAAAAACAAGCAAGTGAAAAACAGGTTAGCTGCTTAATAAAAATACGCCATTGATTAGTACTTTTTTTTAAACAAAGCCAGGCCCATTCTCCAGACCACTAAACCATGCTGAAACAGAGCCCTCCTCAGGGAAGAGAAGATCTTTATTCTTACCATCAACTGCTCTACATCTGGAGACTAGCTCCCACAACACCAGTCCCATTGCATACATGTCTATTCTCAGGAAGGCGTCTCGTTGGAAGTTGATTGCTCCCTCTAACACTTCAGGAGCCATATACCTCCTTGTTCCCACCTACAGAGAAAAAACACAACTCAAGTTACATTCCAGTTCGGTCCATCAGCCTTCGCTGGTTGGAGACGAGTGACAGTTGGTTTCATTAGCCTTAAGGCAACTTCTGCTAAAGTTGCACCTCACTCAAAGAAGGAAGCAAAATGGGGCTGTTTTTTATGACACCAATTCTCATTAAGATCACTCGAGTCTAAATAAGCTACCGGAATGAAAAAGCCAAAGTGCACAGCTACATGTGTGATATTCATTCAGTGTATGCTACAGGTCTAATTTAAATGCAGCGTGGCATGGTCAGTACGGGTGAAATCCTGCCTTTCCTGCGTCCCACCTCATCGTGCTCCAGCAGCACACAATACATGAGAAAATGCTATCTTTGTAGACACACATAACACTCTGAGGTCAAGTCAGATTTGATTATCATAGTCGTTTACAGTTCAATTCCCTTTCATTAAAAATAAATAAATAAATAAATAAATGAATGAATGAATAAATAAATAAATAAATAAATAAATAGAGTAAAATTGATATATCCTGAAATGATAGGAAAAGGTGTTGGTTTGACAGACATGGATATAACAAATCTACACCCACAGGAGCAGTAAAGCATGAACTCTGCAAAGTCTACTCTGCCCTGGTTTGCTGAGATCTGTTCAGAAAAGATCCCCTCTTGCTTTGAGGGGATTCAGTCCTCATAGTGCCTTTCCTGTTGTGTTTAGTCCAGGTAGAGCCATACTGACTTCCTCATACCGTTGTGGTTATGTATGTGGCAGAATTACAACCCATAATGTAGAAGAGTGGAAAGGAGAGCAAAGGAAAAAGCACCTTTTTAACATGGGAATTGAAATGCTTTTAATATTTTCCTTTAGGAAATTCTCATCTATTCTTGCTGTTACCTGAGGCAGTGGGGACAGGGGGAAATCAGGATGTGATAAGGCATGAAAAATACTGGAAAAGTCCAAAAAAAGGTGGCAAAAATGAGGAAAACTGAGGGGGGGGTGCTAACCCAGAAAAGTGTTCACTCCTGACATAAAGGTAAAAAAGGGAGCTTGAATTGCAGATGGGCATTCAGAAAACTCCAGAGGCACAAGGAGGAGATGATGGCCTTGCTGTAACCTGGCATGAGAGCAGAATGAGGGGCTGTTCGCTGCAATACAAAGGCAGAAAATTAAGAACTCATAAAAATGTAGCTCATTGTTTACGCAGCGCACAGACAGTTTGTAAGATCCGCTCTTGCTAAAGGTCACCCAAGCCGCTTGCCTGGCTGAATTCTTAAAACGAAATTAATAATTTTAGGAGTATTAATATTTGTATTAGTATTATTACTATTTAGGAGTATTAATATTTGTGTTACAGTATAGACAAGTGATCTGTGTGGTAGGTGGAGAACTGGCTGAGAGGCCGCACCCATGGGGTGGTGGTAACTAGCTCCTTTCATCTGGCACCCTGTCACAAGTGGGGTTCCCCAGGGATCAATATAGGGCCCAACACTGTTTAATATCTTCATAATTGATCTGGATGATGGGATTTCTTTCCTGTGAGGGTGGTGAGGCACTGCAACAGGTCGCCCAGAGCAGCTGTGGCTGCCCCCTCCCTGGAAGGGTTCCAGGCCAGGTTGGACGGGGCTGGGAGCCCCCTGGGCTGGGGGAAGGGGGCCCTGCCTGGGGCAGGGGGGATGGAACTAGGTGATCTTTAAGGTCCCTTCCAACCCAAACCATTCTATGATTTTATGATCAAATGTACCCTGATGAAGTTTGCTGATGATACAAAACTGAGTGGGGAAGTGGACACTTCAGAAGGCAGATCCACTCTGCCAGAAGACCTGGATAGGCTGGAAGAGTGGGTTAACAGGAACCTTAAGAAATTCAACAAGGACAAGTATAAGGTCTCGCACTTGGGAAAACATAATCCAGGAGCACAGCACAGTCTGGGATTTATCCAGCTGGGGAGCAGCTCTGTGGAAAGGGACCTGGGGTTCCTGGTGGACAACAAGCTCAGTATGAGTGAGCAGTGAGCTGCTGCGGCAAAGGAAGCCAACAGTGTCCTGGGCTGCATCAACAAGGGTGTCACCAGCAGAGATAAAGAAGTCATTATCCCACTCTACTCGCATTTGTCAGGCCACACCTGGAATATCGTGTTCAGTTTTGGTCCCCGCTATACAAAAAAGCCGTGGACAGGCTGGAGAGGGTCCAAAGGAGGGCCACAAAGGTGATCAAAGGATTGGGAAGCCTGCCATGTGAGGAAAGGCTGAATGAACTGGGTTTGTTCAGCCTTGAGAAGAGAAGGCTTAGGGGAGACCTTATCCCCATGTTCCATTATTCAAAGGGTGGTTACAAAGCAGATGGAGACTCCCTTTTTACCAGGAGTTGTCACATGGAAAAAAAAGGGGTGATGGGTACAAGTTACTCCTGGGGAGATTTCAATTGGATACAAGAGGAAAATTTTTTGCAATGAGACCAATCAGCCCCTGGAATAATCCCTCCAGGGAAGTGGTGGGTTCCCCAACACTGGACACTTGTAAGATTCAGCTGGACAGTGTGCTGGGCCATATTGTCTAGAGCGTGCTTTTGCCAGGAAAGGTTGAACCATATGATCCTTGAGGTCCCTTCCAACCTGGTATCCTATGATTCTATGGTTCTATGAATATTTAATGCCAAGACCATAAAGAGTCAACATGTCCTGTGTTTGAAGGAAGAAGCCACCTGCACCTGAGGATGTGGGAACCTCACCTGCACAGTAGTCAGGAGGGCTCGAGCACTCTCCCCCTCACCCAGATCAAAGCAGCTCCTGGAATTTATGTCTGAGCACAAGCTTTTATGGAAAA
The DNA here is from genome assembly GCF_018691265.1 of Tyto alba. NCBI lineage: Eukaryota > Metazoa > Chordata > Aves > Strigiformes > Tytonidae > Tyto > Tyto alba. Next base: position 35,125,439 of record NW_024881313.1, on the reverse strand, counting down.
CACATATCTTGAAGAGCTGCATCTATAGAAACTACCCCCCGCTCCCGAGGAGCCATGGCAAGCCCAACTTTTAAAAATGTTATTGTTAAAGATAACGGTTACCTGTCCATGAGTGTCCCCTGGAGGTTTTCCAGGTTCAAACCGTACAGCTAGTCCAAAATCTGCTAGCACTGCCGTCAAGTCGTTCTTCAGTAAGACATTTTTACTCTTGAAGTCCCTATGGACAAGCCAAGAAGCAAATTTAGGAAGGGTTTATTACAACATGTGTCTAAATCACATTGCAACACACCACATTGTAAGTCTATAGGCTCAGCAGCCTCCAGTAAATCAGCACCTTCCTTCCTTCCCTGGCTGCTCGGCACAATCAGCACTAGCAAATTCAGCTGCTCCTCACTGCCCATGTCCCTAAAACACAACCAAGCAGCCCTGTGCTGCTTGGCACAGAGTTAGCTGAACTATATGGTGAATTAACCTCAAAATAAAAGCAAGGAGTGATACGAAGGGTGAGAGCAGGCAGTATAAGGCACCATTTCTTCTCTGAGCCCCAGCTGTGGACCCCCACCTCTGGGCATTTCTTACGTTTCTCACTCCCAACAACAAAAGCAAGGCTGGTTAAGGGAGAATATTTACTCTTTATCCTAGTAAGGATGTTTGCTCGTATCTACAAAACTAGATCTTCCTGGAAATTTGTAGGTGCTGGTGGGATTCTCTTCACCCTAACTACATGCTTCAACAGACTCTTACCATAGTCATCTATTCCACTTATATTTTAATTGCTGGATCGATCTTCCGCAACAAATTTGGAGGGCTGGAAAGCAGGCAGGGAAGGGGTTGAGCCCACGCTCAGACAAGCTGTCAGGATCAGACCAGGCAGCTAACGGGCAGGTGTAAGCATTTGCAGTAGAGATGATGGGTCTGTGCTTGAAGGTGGCTTTAAGGGGACATTTGTGTCAGTCCTGTGCTGCAGCAAGATCGCTTCAGGGCAGCTCAGGTAACTCTGCAGGGGCTGGAAAGGGGGGCAGGAGGGTGGAGGAGGGTCACACCAAGATGCCTAACCAGTCAAGCCCTGTTCCCTGGGCTTTCCGCATTTTCATCTGAAAAAGAATGTTGGCAATCTAATTAAATTACAGAACTTAGACAGCAGATGGCAATTGTCCTGTATGCTCAGCATTATAATTTCCCTATCATCAATTCACTCGGTGACCCTGCTGATTGCAGGACATTGCAGGCCTGCACAAAATAATTAATGAGGGCAGATACAATTGTTCCACACTAGAGAGACCTGTCACAATTCTTTGGGAAGAGAGAAACTGCTGGACCATAGAGAAGGGCTGCTCACTGTGGCCTCAGATGCCAGAGCACCAGCTCAAAGCACTGCGAGCAAAAATCATCCTGTACCACCCAGCTCTTGATTGTGAGCTTAAAAAAAATCAGAAGAAAGGATTCTTCCTTTTAAATCTAAACACACCGTGATGGGCATTTCTGGTTCAAGGATCAAGATGGGTGTGAAGTTGGAGAGCATCAAATGGCCACACAATCCCAGCAGAAACCAGCCTCCATCACCTCAAGGGGACAAATGGGGTTTGTAGGGACACAGTACAGTTTTGCAGAGCCTGCAAAACATTTGTACCCCTTTGTTACGCTGAAAAACAGTACTTGTTGTCCTAGAGACTGACTGCTTCCATGCTATAGCAGTTTCCCTGCAGGCTTAGAAAACAGCCATCATCTAATGACACCGACAAACTCCTCTGCCCAGTCAGCATTAGGGGATTATGCCCTCCAGGATGGTATAGATTGTGCATGAGATTTTTGCAGAACAGTAGCTCAATGAGGACCGCACAGAAATTATTAGATAGTCTGACTGAACGGTATGTTTCCAAAGTGAAGTGAAATGTAAACCAGTATTATTGTATGGCCGTTGGCTGCTGTTGTTCACTCACACTGACCTTTGGGAATGCAACAGTTAACTACTAAATCTTGATACATGATGCGGGGATTTCCCTTTGCGTTTCCTTTTTTCCCCCATTTCCACATATTTCCCCATTTTTCCACACTTTCCTTCCTTCCACAAACCGTCTTGAACTGGCAAGTGTAAACTGCAATGCAAACGCATCCAGGACAGGGCGAAAGACCTGATCCAAACCAAGCCAGGTGGAATTCTCACTAACACCATATGCATTAGACCATCCTAAATCTGTCAGTGATAAAGGAAAGTGGCCTGAAAATATGAAAATATCTTTTTCTGTGTAATGCTTCAAACTGGGGAATAATAGAAAGAATGGACTATGAATGACGGGTGTGTTAACTTGATTCAGGCACCAGAGACTTTATTTTCAGCTTCCACGTGGGGGCACTTTCGCACCAACAAGCAATCCCAAAACCTTAATCCTCCTTGTAGTGTCGGGGGCCAGTAAGGAATTAGCTGAACCCCTGCACAGAAGTGACTCGGGGAGTCCCACCTGGCAACCCCAGCATCTTCTATGCACTGTCTGAAGCCATTCAAAAATACCTTCCCCCACCCCAGATTTAAAATGTATTTAGTGTTTTCTTTTACAACAAAAATAAAACTGAAAGGAGTGGGGTAATCCAAGGGAAAGCCCCCATGTACTGAAACTCCTCTTCCTGTAGGTATGTACCAAGTTCACACAAATGGTGCATTCCTCATCTTTTATCATTTGCTAAATGGATGGGGACACTAATGAGCATGATCTGTTGCTTTAAAGCCTTTCTATAGCCTTTCTCTGTTCCCCACCCTCAGGAATTTTCATGTATAAACCACTGCCTTTATTCCACAGGGACAAATGTCAGGGACACAAGGGTCAGCTCCAGGAGCCACACAAAGGCAGCTGCAGGCTCTTTCAACAGCCCCCAGCTCTCAGAAACCTTCAGGTTCAGGGAAGGGGGTTGTTTTGGGGGCAGGGACACCCTCACAAAAAAAACAGGGATTATCTTGCTGTACATGAACACAGCCCCACTAGATCAGGCACGAATTGCTGCAACTGGACATGGGGTTTAAATCCCTCCTAGATGAAGTGCAGTGAGTGGTGGGGGGAGCACAGCCACGGATTATAGCATGTAGCCCACGTAAATCCCTTCTGGAAAACTCCCCGCTCCTGTACCACTAGCAAACCACTCTGTGGAGATGCTTTAGTCCAAGGCAAGCAACTGGGGACTTCGGAGAAGGGCTAAAACAAGTATCAGTGCAATGAGGATGGTTTAACCCACTGCTTTCTGGATTCCTACTGTCCCCATGGTGCTGCCACCCAGGTGGGTTGAAGCATGTGCCAAGAGGTCTGAGACACCTGCTCTGGTGTCTCTCATAAGCATCCTGGCATGATTTGGGCTCTATAAAACTACAGTGAAAAATAAATAGCAGCCATTTTCTGCATTTCTACAGTTTCTCTATTTCTTACCTGATGATCAAAAGCTCTATGGAAAGACACGCAGTGGAGTTATTAGTCTAAAACACTTAGGGAAAAATAGGGTCCAAATCCTGGTATGGCCACAGAAATATGTGGATTATAATGTGATTTGTCAAGCACAGCCCCTTCAAAGAACGGTTCTGCAGCAATCAGATTTCCCTTCCCACTATATGTCAAGAGAAGAGTTGATGGAAGAGGGAAGCACCTACCCTTCAGACATTTGCCATAAACCACTACCAACCATACTGACTGTTATACGGAAAAGACACTTACTTACCCTTCACCATTTCATATGTGGTTGAAAAAAATTCTTGTCTTAGCATAGGATTTGTTGGGTTAAAAGGCATTTACTTCTTAAAAGCACAATCTCCTCCATTCAACACTATCATTTCAAAGACGTTGCAAACATTTGAACAGAGCACTTGAATGGTGTCAAGAAAAGCAGCCATACCTGTGTGCTATAGCAGGTTTGTGTCCTTCACCTTTGCACCAAGGGACATCTTCATGAAGGTAGGACAAGCCACGGGCCATTGTTTCTGCAACATGGCAGAGCTCATTCCAGCTGATAATATTGCCCTTCAGGTAATCTGTCAGAGAGCCCTGCAAAACAGGACATTGTATGTTCTTAATTGCAGATCCTGCTATGTGGCAGATGTGCCAACACATCAGTTTAGAAAATGGTTTTAGTAAGTGTTTGAGAAATTTGAACCTTGATTTAACAGGGGGGAAAAAATCACCAGTCAAAGTAAAAAAGAAGAAATTAAAACCAGAAGCATTCATGAGTCCTCAGCCCTTGACAGCACAGAGAGCATATGGATGTCTAAAAGGAGTCTACTAATCTGCCGGGGAAGAGGAGGGAGGTAAGGAAGGGACAAAATCATCTCAAAACACAGCAATTCATCTAACTAAGAAAGGGGAAAGCCTTCCATGCAAGAAGATGATGTATCGTATCAGCTGGTTGTGGAAATGATTGACTCAGTAGACCTTGGATTAAACAGAGGGATAACGCTGCTGGCTCAACCCTGGATTTGTGCATGTTTATTTTATTTTAAGTGTTAGCCATGTTTGATAACTAAAGCAATCCATGAAACAAGAGATATGCCCCGAGCTTCAAAAGCAAACACGAAGCCCATCTGCAAGGGGAGAGAGAGTTGGGACTGAAACTGTCTGCAACACCCGGCTCCCATGTGCTCATCTGTGCATGTTAAGAGACGGTGACCACCACATGTGAGCTGTGGCCTTTTGTGCCTCTCTCTCTCCCCAGGTCCCACCTTTATTAACCTTATCTTTGTGTAGGAAAGCCTTGAAAGCTAAAGGAAGAGCCTTTGAAGGAGGGGAGCAGGAGCACTTCTCCACTACCACTGAGCCATGGCTCACCAGGGACAGACAGGAGAGATTACATGGGAGATTCTGGGAGAATACAAGACACCAAATTCTGCTGCTTCACAACCAGTTGCCTCTTTGCCTTCCCAAAATGGATGTGCAATGACACGTTACCTTGTCATGGAAAGCTGTGATCAGCCAGAGTTCTGTCTCTAGGTTTGTCCCTCTTTTCTCTGCTGCGATAAACTGCAAAAGGTTTTCATGCTTCATGCCAGGAGTATTGAAAATCTCCCTCTCGCTCTGCCAAGATTGCTTATCCTAAAGCAGGGAGAAATGCACCATCAAAGATCATGCTTCCCTTTAAAGCAAACAGCTCCTCCAGCTCAGTCAGAGCTGCTCACGATCCTCTTAATACCATCCTCCAGCATTCAGATATGATGTATCCCTTTAAAATTAGGCTGTTTTCCTAAAGGGTAGATGCTGGAGAAAGACTGGAAGTTGCTGTCTGCAGTCTCCCTTCCCCAAAATTATCCTCTGCTATTCCTGAAACACATGTGTGGGGAGTGGGGAGGAATCCAAACTCAGCCTCACTGAGAAAGATTTGTGAAGATTTCCTAAGGATGCTTGCAAGAATAAAGCCTGTGCACACAGCACCCAGTTCTGCACTGTAGCTGTAATTTTTACGATTGCAAAAATCTAATCTGGGCTCTATTGAATATTTACTAGTAGGTCACAGCTGGCTTGGACAGAAGATGTGCAAATCTCCTTTAGCAATGCTATGACAACAAATACAGGGCAAAAAATTAACAAAGAAGGAGACAGAGGAAGAGCACAAACATGTGTCAGTCATTCTTCTTTCATTTGACTTTTGATTGCTTTACTCTTTCCCTCTGTAATTCCTAGAGAGTCAAGTCAGAAGTGTTCAGAGGTTTCCTAGAGCGGAATACGTGAGCTGACAAAACGCTGCAGAGCAACTAGCTTTCACAGCACTGGGGCTGTGCCTTTGTAAGCTGCACACTGTTTGTTAGGTTCGGGACCGGATTTACAATCTATCCAGGCAGGACACACAAAGCTGGGGCTTTGGTCCTTTGTGTGCGCTTTAGGCATCACAGCTGCACACTGCCTTGCTGGACTTTAACAACATGGACGATTGCAGTGAAGTTAAAATACCCCACAGGTGTCATAACGTGCTTGTTTCTGCTCTTCTTGCAACAGCTACTACTACAGGAAGCATTTGGTAATGAGGTAACACAGAGAAAAATGTAGGAAGGGAGGGTCCTTGGACTTCTTCCTCCGGCAGAAGAGTGCAAACACATCTTTGTTATGGTCTTAAAAACACTTCTATAGGCACTTAAAGCATCTCAGCCCTGGTGAGGAAGTCCAGCAAGTGAGAACCTCATACAATGCTCTTCTCACCTGAATAGGGAAGATTTTCACTGCTACGTAGTCATTCATCAGCTGAGCCTTCCACACGCAGCCAAAGCGTCCCCTGGCCTTGATCTCCAAGAGCTGTAGAGGCTTTAGGCCAACCAGGGGAGAAGGGGGTGGTGGGCCGGGGTCCTGCACGAGAGAAAAATTGTCACCAGCTGAAGCTGGACTGTAAAACAAAGGGAGGGAAGGAATGGAGAGATTGCATATGGGGAAAGAGTTGTAAAGAGTTGACATTTTATTTGATACAAATTATTTAGATGTACTGTTTGCAGGAAAAGCTGCCCAAAACTCCCTATCTTGCTTTGCAGGGCATTTGTATAGAACATATATAACAATCTACACCTCCAAGTGTCACTCTGTGTGTTGAACTACTGCCTGCCATTATCTGGCAAAATCTGAATTCTCCTATGTTTTCAAAGCAAGAGCTATTTTGGGCCGTAAAACACCAATAACCTCAAGGCTACCTCCTGACATAAGTAAGAATTTTTTGATCTTTGTGACCCAACAGCCAACTACACCTAAAACCTCCCACTGCTTTGCACTTCATTAGGTGTGTTTCACATAACCCTAGCAATGGGCAGTAAACAGGTCTGTCAGCATCATAAAGATCATATCTGTTTAAATTCTGCATTCATCCAGGAGAACAATGCAACCCTGCAGGACACATGGGGTTGGAGCTCTGTCCTATCTGCTTTCAGGTGGGAAAGATTCACAGTATGGGCTGTTATGGGCAGAAGAGGGAGGGAGAGGTAGCTGTTTGGCTCTTCAGAAGAAACCAGAAGGCTCAAGACACAGCACAGCCAGCAAGGACCAGTTCCCGATGGCTTTGGACCATGAGGATGACCTCCTGCATGCATTCTCTGGTGGCTCATAAAAACTGAGCTTCAACAGGGAAAGTATCTCCCCTTGCCCCATAAATCTGGTAGGAACATGATCATCTCTCTGATCTCTACTCCTCTGCAAAGCTGGCTGAAATCAGGTAATGGGTTTGAGAGTTTGGGGGGAAGGGTAGCCACAAAGCAGGGCTGTGTAACTCCATCCCTTAGTAATCTCGGACATGATCATAAACCCATCAGCCTCACAGCTAATGCTAACACCACCAAGGAGGCCAACTGTGCCACCAACTTCAAAAAGATTGCGAAGAGAAGTTAGGCCACCTAAAAAGAGTGAAGCAAAAGTGGATGTGAACGTATACTGAACAGCCTCCATGCCTTTTGTATGGTCCAAATAAAGGGGAGTAACTCCCTCACCTCATTAATGTCGACGTGCCCGTAGGGAGGCTTGCGGTGACGGTACATCCAGAAGGCCAAGAGGATGGCCATGGAGAGGACAGCGATGGGGAGCAGAGAGTACACCAGGATGTTGAGCAGGGAGGGTGTTGGCGGTGGTGGCTCATATATGACTGTGAGAAAAGAGCAGGGTGAACAAGGGAAAGGACCCTTCTGGCATGCAACAGCATTGTCAGCTACATGTCCAGATGCAACTAAAACCATCCCTCCTTCTACTCCAAAGCTGACAACACTTAGTGGCATGTCCCATCACATCCAACAGCATCCACAAGGCTCTGTGGCTTACTCTTTTCCATATAGCTATTAGTAAGAGAGTTCCAGTGGTCCAAACCACACTTTGCAAGCCAAGCCTCCATATGACCTTTATTTAAGATGGGTATTTCTTGCTGGGATATGTAAAAGCAGAAAATTTCCTCCTCTTAACCCTTCCGAATATATTAAGTGAGCACGAAATCCCTCACAGCACTGCTTTGACTTTTACAGTGATTGACAAGATGTCACTTTATAGTAAAATGCTGCCGAAGCCACAATCAAATGCACTATTCCCACAGTAGTTCTTGTTCCAAATTACATCAGTGCAGTTGAGACACAAACAATGGGAATACTAAATGGAGCCATGTTGCTATGTTGGAGACAGGGAAGGAAAAAATAGCTAGACTTGCCAAATTAAACAAAAAACTGTGAGAGAAAGAATATTTGCTACTAGGTTGCTACGGGTACATTAATAACAGGAGATAATAAAACCCATGTAAACAATTAAAAACCTAACAGGAAAGCCCAGGAAAATCTGATAATGCTCTACTGGAACATCTCAGTAAATGCAGGTAGTTGATAGCAAAAGAAACAATCCTAAGGAAAAGATCCATCTGCTTTAATAGTTTTTATTGAATGATACTTTAGCAAGTGTACAGCTATAAGAATCATCATTTTTATATTAGCCTCTGAAGAAGGACCTGCTATTACTTTTCCTCCTTGAAGTACATCCACAAACTGAAAGATGACACACACACCCATTCACTTTCAAACCCCAGGCCAACAAAATAGCAATCACATGCAAAAATCCCAGATGCTCAAGGTATCTGTAGATCTGTTACCTATGAAAATTAATGAAAAAGGTGTCAAATACCTTTTAAGAGTTTGAGGCTTGATCCATGCACTCTTCCACTTGTGCGGGATTTTGTTTTGTAATATCCCACCATGACTGTCCACCATAAAGAAAACCTAATCCTTATTGACGGTATCTAAGGTGTTGCTACAACACACTTTACCCACAGCATAAAACAGCCTTAAAAATCTATTCCTAAAGAACCGTAGCAGAAGGATTTCTGGACTTTATAACCAAAATGGTACTTTGTGTCCTGTTGGATATATTTTTTTGCTCAACACCCAAAAACTCAAAGTCATCACAAACTGAATCTAGAGGAAGAGACCCTAATTTCCCATCCACCCAGCCACTCACCTTCTGGACCGGTGACTTCAGGCAAATGGGTGAATTTCTCATTGCAATAGTTTCCCTCACAGCAGCAGAAAAACACTTGAGGGTTTTCTTCTGTGGCTACACACTCCTGTCTGCGTCAGGGAGGGACAGACATGGCAATGAAGGGAAGAGAAAAAACAATGTCAGCCAACTCCTGCTTCTTGTCTTTGGGAGCTGACCTGCTCCGAATTGTCTTCTCCATGCACCTTCTCCTGATGCTGCTCTACACAGATCAGCAGTCTCCACTTACAGAAAACAACTTGGCACTCAAATACCCCAGTGGATAGCAAAGACCCTTGAAAAGACCGTAAAGGAAACAAATGCTTCCATATGTACTGAAGGCATTAGGTGGCAAGTAATAAATAACAGCCGCTGCTGCTAACTGAATGAGAATCAGAAAAACAATGAAGAGATGCCTGATGCCCTGAACAGTGTCCTTCCCGCAGCCCGTATGTATGCTGTCAGGGGAAAGGAGTATTTGATCACGCAATTAAAGATTGTGCCATAAAGCACATACGATAAGGGCTAAGCTAAGACTGTCCTCATAGCCTTGAGCATCACTAACACTACAGACTAGAAGAACACCAGACACCAGCAGCAACAGCCCTGCGCAGGCAGGAGGGAAGCTGAAGGTTTGGGTTTTGGTTTTTTTTTTTTTTTTTAAAGTTTAATTTTCAAGTGCCATCTCATTCTCCTTTAAAAAAAAACCTTATTCTTGCACAAAAGCCTTTAAGAAAACCAGGTTGCAGCTCTGATTTTTTGTGTTTGCCTGTTATCCAGGTAGCATTCCAACCTGCTCAGCACTGAGGTTTCCTTCTACACTGTGCAAGGCGTTAGGGGACTTCCACAGATCAGACCAACACCATTTCCACACATCCTCCCTCTCCCACAGATCAATGCCACGAGAGACGTGCAGTGACTTTTGCAGTGCTCTAGAAGTCATTTCTTTCTCCTTCTTAAAAGTCTGCTTCCCTTCCCTGCCACCTTTCGCTACATTACCCTCTGCTTTTAGTTATTACGGTTTCAGAGCTGCTCTCCGCAGAGAACTGTATCAAACTATTTCCTGAAGCCCAGCTAAATTATATGCATAACTTCCTTCCTTCGACCATTTGGAGGAAGTAGCAAAACAATCATATGTGTTTGACATTATTACTCATTTATGAACCCATGCCAAGCCTCCCTTTCTGTGGTATCACTGACATACTGCCACGAGAAGAACGGAAAGGGCTCTCTTCAATCATAACGCAGGGTAGTTTTCAGTGCTTTATTCCTTTTGGGGGAAAAAAGCGGCTATAGATGAAATATCTCCTGCAAGGTCTCAGCTGGGAAGCACTTGGTTTGTTTTTCAGGCTTTTATTTTTTTAAACTTAAAAGAAAAAAAGCAGCCATTTGACTTATTCAAATGAACAAAGATGTCTCAACAAGTTAAGCAATGTTTCCAGATGCTTTTTCGTAAAATCAGATAACAAGCCGTTTGGATTTAACAGCATCAGTATTGGAGTCTTCAATAGAAAACACATCCTTTGCTGAATCTGTTGGTTAAGAAATCAAGCTAATGAGTAAAAACAGCCTGCTCCACATCTGCAATTCATTATCCTGTCTCTGAGTTGGTGTGTGCTCGGGGCAGCCATCCAGGTACGTATGACATGTTATACTTAGCAAATATTACAAATGAGACAGTGGGAGAGAATGACACATTTTTCTATGGCAGCGAGGGCACGTTTTGTAGCGGTTCATGTGCTCTTCAAGGGAACATGAACACAAGCTCTCCAGTGGGGCTGTGTAAATAAATGAAGAGCACACAAGTCAATTTTTAAACACTACCTTTTTCCTATAACCTTAAATGTACATGTGCCACGTCCTTGTTTCCTTAAGATAAAGAACAGAGTAAGAAAGCATTACCCTCAACGTCCCAACCCTTGCACTCCTGAATTTTTCACCTTCCAGCGACAAGGAGGCAGCACTTGGCACGTACCAGCATGTGCTGCCTGTGCTCCAAGAAGAGCTGCAGCCTGGCAGCATGGGACCGTGCCCTGCATCCAGGGGACACTTTTGCAAATATAGGTATAGGTGCATTTCCCACCTCCCGAGGCTGCACCCAGGAGCCCCGCATCCAAAGGTGTTCAAGACAGAGACAAAAAGGGCATCAGCACAGCATCACTGATCAAAAAAATCATCTTTTTAGCCATTTTTGCCATCTGGGGATGCAACGCTACCTGCATGAAAGACTGGGGAGCACATTCAAGGGAAGTTAAAAAAAAAAAAAAAAAAAAAGACTGTATTTAAACAGCCTTTATTTAATTAAAGCTAACCTTTATTTCAAATGTTGCTTTCAACACTTGTACTTTTTGTTAATTCTCTGAAGATCTTTTAGCTTTGCCCTGGCACTGCAGCTTTGAAGAATCAGGCTGTGGTATAATGGATGCTCAACCCCAGGGCTGCAAAAAGGCTTGTGAGGAGCCCTGTAAACTTTTTACCGTTGTAACAGAGCAACACATTATGACAAAGTTTAAGAACCACTACATCCCTGCACAGAGACACTCAGTGACAATACAAGTGTCACTGTATATGAGAGCAGGCACTGAAAGGAAAAAATCTGTTTACTGTAAACACTTCTGCTTGGAAGTAGGAAACTAGAGTGACCTTCTGTTCTCAGAAGGGTTGGCATTAAGATGACTAATGGGCCAAGGAGAATTGATATATCGGGAAAGAATAAAAATTTAACTATGTATAGAGCTCGGCTACACAACTTGAAAGGGAATAGGTGTGGTGGGAAAGTAACTCCAGAGCTAACAGTAGAAGTAAGATGAGGAGCAACTCACAGTCAGGATAAGCTAAAATAATGGGCACAAAAGCAGGGATGGTATACAGCACCAAAGGAAGAATACTTTCCAGCCATGGGACAAATCTAGTCCCAGCTTAAGCTCCATGACTTAGGACCCGATGCCCTAAAACTTTTGGAATGAGAAGCTACAAAGATGTGCAGCTGGGAATTGCACAAAGTTGAGATCAACCTACATTGGTATTATATCAAGGGAAACCCTTGAATTTCATGTTCTGTTAATACTGAAAGGGTTGGGTTTGGGTTGGTTGTTTGGTCACTGGGGATTTTTTAGCAGAAACACTGAGTCTAGTTCTACTGAACATTATCCTTTTAAACTGTGAAACTTCAGAGGGCTATTTTCTTCAGCTGCAATTCTTTTCGCCTCTGTAGAATTTCATCAAGGGAAACGAGAAAGAGGCTAGTTTATTTTCCCAGCTATTTAATGAGGCTGGAGTCTTCGTACTACAAAACCTCACTCCTTTTCAGCTCGATACAGGCAGCAACACACAAGCACATGTATTGCTTTTGCTGCCCCTCTCTTTCTCCTGGCCCGTCTCTTAACTCAGCCGACAAGCACTGAAACTTTTTGCAATATCACAAATGCCAGAATATCTCAACCTCTAACCACCCTCAGATATCTTTGCTTTTCTAGAGAGCTCCAAATGATTCCAAGTTTTCCTATGTATCGCCAAATGCTCTTGGAAGAACATATTGCTCTTCATTTGATGGTACAGGACACGTTTTTCAACGCATGCCAGAATTATCAAAGCTTTGCTAAGGAAAGGAAAAAAAAAAAAAAAAAACACAAACAAAACACCACCACAACAAAAAAAAACCTAAAAGAGCCTTTTGCAGCTTCAATTTAGAAAGCCAAGGCAGATAAGTGAGAATTCTGACAGCTGCATTAGCAACAGAAGTAATTACAGGACATGAATGGGCCAATTGACTTGGACATGCTTTCTTTTCCTTGATGCAAAACCCATAAGCCTTTGCACTTACAGGAACAATTAAACCTGTATTCAGAAAAAACAGTTAGGCTATTACCTGTCATAACAGTTGAAGTCGTCTAACCAGCAGCCTTTCTTCACCAGCTCGATGGAGCCCGAGTTGTTTCTCCAGGAGGCATAGCAGTGGAGCCGCTTGTCCTTTTCCCCCTCACAGCGCTCCACACCGCTCTGGTTGGTCTTCTCCAACTCCCAGTTGGCGTTGTAGTAAATGCATTCCCTTGTCTCAGCCTCCCCATGGCCTGGTCCTGAAGCAAAATTCAAACCCCAAGTACATTCAAGTAAAATCAGAAACAGATCCCGGAGACACATCTCCATGTGGCTATGCTTTAGGTGATGCATATATCTGCCTTCCAGGGAGCTAAGCAGATCATCGACATGAGCTTCAGCATGGTGTGGAGGGTTATCCTCCTTTACTGGTGTGATGTGGGGAACAGAGAGGTCAGGTTTGCCTAGGCTTACAATAGGAACTCATGGTGAAGTCAAGAGCCCAGTTGAGACCTCTCCAAGGCCTTTCTGGCCAATGCTTCAACCACGGGACAACTCGGGGATGGCACTAGTCAACATATACCCAGTAATTTCTAACCACAGAAATTCTGTTTAGGAAAGACAACCTCCCAGGGTGCTACTTGATGCTTACTGGGATGTCACATAAAGGAGTTACCCTCCCTCTCTACCACTATTTTGGGAAACACCACCTAAAAATAAAAGGTTTCTTATGCGGGTAGGATGTAACTAAGAATAGATAATATTCATCATGCAGAGGAGGGCCTGACCGGTGCCTATTCCTCACATCCCATTTCAGGCTTATGTGCATAAGTCTCCATATGATAAATGCCATACTTTTAGCTGTGGTTGACACAGCTCATGTTGCCTCTCCACCCAAGCAAGACTTTTAGCAAAAAGCAACTCTGTTTCCCAAACAACTCTGGCCACAACTAACACAGGCGTCTCCATACCTTGTGGGTCTTTCCTCCTTTAGAGCCTTGTACCAAAGGACCAAGGAGTTCCTACTGCCCCAAGTGAAACATGCAGTCAGTGGCTTGATGTCCAAGTGGCAATAAGTGACAAGAGGCGTTCCTCAGGGGTCAGTAGTGGGACCAGTGCTGTTTAACATTTTTGTCAGTGACAGGGGGAGTGTGATCGAGTGCACCCTCAGCAAGTTTGCCAACACACCAAGCTGTGTGGTGCAGTTGACATACTCGAGGGAAGGGATGCCATCCAGAGGGACCTGGACAGGCTTGAGAGGTCGTCCCATACAAACCTCATGGAGTTCAACAAGGCCAAGTGCAAGGTCCTGCACAGGGGTCGGGGCAATCTCAACCACAATACAGGATGGGGGATGAGTAGATTAAGAGCAGCTCTGTGGAGATGATTCAGGGGTGGTGGTTGATGAGAAGCTCAACATGACATAGCAATGTGCATTTGCAGCCCAGAAAAACAACTGTATCCTGGGCTGCAGGGAGAAGTGTGGCCAGCAGGCCGAGGGAAGGGATTCTCCCCCTTTACTCTGCTCTCGTGAGACCTCACGTGCGGTGCTGTCTCCAACTCTGGGGCCCCCAGCGTAAGGAAAATAGGAACCTGCTCAAGCGGGTCCAGAGGAGGCCACAAAGATGATCGGGGGCTGGAGCAGCTCCCCTGTGAGGACAGGATGAGAGACTTGTGGGTGTTCAGCCCGGAAAAGAGGAGGCTCAATGGACACATTTGAGCAGCTTTTATGTACCTAAAAGGGGACTACAAGAAAACCAGACAAAGACTCTTTAGCACGCAGTGTAGTGACAGGACAAGGGGCAATGGCTTTAAACTGAAAGAGGAGAGATTTAGATTAGATTGAAGGAAGAAATTCTTTCCTGTAAGGGTGAGGAGACACTGGCACAGGGTGCTCAGAGAAGTTGTGGCTGCCCCCTCCCTGGAAGGGTTCAAGGCCAGGTTGGACGGGGCTTTGATCAACCTGGGCTGGGGGAAGGGGGCCCTGCCCATGGCAGGGGGGTTGGAACTAGGTGATCTTTAAGGTCACTTCTAACCAAAATCATTCTATCGTAATTATCCCATAGCCACTACAACACAGAACTGAAACACAGACACATATATTAAAAATGGATTCAAGTAAGTGAACACTGATGTCTGCATGTAACCTGGTTTGTCATAAAATCTTCTCTTCATTTGGAAATATTCTGCTTTGTGGCATTATGAGGATTAGTTTACAATGAGAAGAAGAAAGAAACAAACACATGACAAGTAAGCAAACAACCAGAAAAGGTACCATGAAGTTTGTGATTTTGTAAATTCTGACATGCCCTGCAGCCATCTCTCTTTGGGATTACCCAACCTAAGCCAAGGTCAGGCCTGGCCATTATTTTGATAGACTGCAATCATGGAAAACTTAGGTATCCCAATAAAATGTATTGACAACTGGGTAGAAAACTCAAATGGGTCCCACAGGATGGTGAAATGAAAGTGCTGTCCTCCCAGAATAGCCAGACCTTTACAAAGTGCAGAACTAAGTTTCTGGATGGAAAACTTTGTGGTGCTTTCATGACTGTACCTCTCCAAAGGCCATGCAACCTTTAATGTTGAGATTAAGGCAGTCAGGGCCATGTCTGTAAAATCTAAATGCAATCCAGCCTGTGATTCCCACTCAATGTGACAAACCAGCCACTTCTGAAAGGCCTCTACAAGGTGATGCAATTCAGTCTTCATAAGACACTGAGCAGTGAGTGGCTTACATCCAGCAGAGAAAACACCCAGCCTGGGCCCAGTCACAAGCTCCAGGCCTCGGATACCTTCTGTAGCTTCAATGTTTCCATACCTGAACACCCAGCCAGAGAAGGCAGTGTTATTTCCAACTAAAGATCCAACATGCCAAGATTAAATGACTTGTCTCAAGTGAGCAGGATGCTGGGGGGACCTGACCTGCCTTCCCATATCCTGCAACTCCTCGAGTTGCCAAGTCTCCAAGCTGTTACCTGGTAGCAGGAATCACCTCCAATTTTGCAGTGCATGGAGAGCCCTTTAGAGATGGCTCCTGAGCTGGAGGCTGTATTCAAGCTATTCAACGTAGCCTGATCTGTTGTAGGTAATCAACCTTCTGCGTCAAGCCAGGCATCAAGCAAGGAATGCAGATGACCCAGAACACAGCAGAAGTGGAACTGCACGAAGGTTGCAGGAGAAACCATAGTTTCTGCATAAGCTAGGGATGATGTGTCCAGCCTGCTCCTGATACCGACACCTGGACTCAGCGATGGGTAGTTTTCATGCAAACTCATCAGACTAGGAAATTCTCTTCGCAAGATGAAGAGGTGTTCAATCCTTCAATAACTCCTTTTTTGGGAAGAATGTTTAATCTGCATTGTGGGAGAGACTGAAAGGGAGGAAGGGTATGAGAAAGTCATAAAGCTGACTTCTGAAACTGGAAATTCTATTCAAAGCACACACGAACAAGAGCTCAATTTCAATTGCACCTGCAGGTTTTATCGGCACTTACAAAGCTCCATCTGAGTTTTCCTCTGACAAGTTGCTTACTATAATAAAAACAACCTACCAATATCCCTCAACACAGAACAGTGTCAATATTGACACTCCTTGTTAAAGCCTTGATATTTGTTCTCTTGATACTTACACCACGCTTTGTTAGGGCAAATTAAGCATTTTTGCTAAATACTGGTTAAATCGGCAGGAAAGTGAAGGAGCATTGTCTTGTGTGTTGGGAAGGCAATATCTTTTTATTTATAAAGGAATAAGTAAATATCTTAGCTACACTATAATACTACACATAGCTTCCAGCTGATAGCTGACAGCTAATACTCACTGTCACCTTCTGGTCCAGTCCTTGAAATGCATTTTGTAATATCATTTCCATCATCTCAAACCAAATCCCTAGACGGAAATTTCCTCTCCCTCTCCCACCCCATCTCCCAGAAAGCAGGAAGGTTTAATGAACCGTTTGCCTGGGAAACAGCCCCAAAATCTAATCCTGGCTCAGCCACCTCCGTCTGTAACCTCGAGCAATATTGTGTAGCCTCTGTTTTCTCCACCCGCAGTGAGAGCCAATGCAATGCACAAAGCTGTGGTGAGATTTGATGCTTCCACTGTGCTTTGAAAAAGGAATGTTAAAAAGATGTGAAGCAGGAGCTGTATCAGCTCTGGGACCAACAAACCGAGGCTGCTAAACCCTGTGCTGAGCCCAGGCTCCCTTCCCCCAAGACAGTCGTCTTTTCTGGAACAAGTTTCAGCTGAAGACTAAGATCTGCTTGCAAACATGCAAACCCAACTCGGCAAACAGCAACTATGCCAGGAAAAAAGCCTTTCGCAATTTTTCCCCCACTGTCAAAGTTTAGATGACTTGAATAAAAGCATGTATAAAGTTTTGGATGACTAAATACATGCATGTTTTCCTTAAAACAGCTCCTAAGGATGCTTGCATTAAGGAGACACTTTAAAAATCCGTGTGCCTGCTATCTGCTTTCAGATCTTTTTAAAAAGCCATTTGGTAAGGATCCTCATCCCACTGGGTGCTCAAAACTGCAAGAAATCCTTCTGTTTGTGCCCAGGATGGTCTCAGCAGGAAGGGGCATGGCTCCAGGACTAGGTATTAATTTACCTGCTGCTTTAGCTGATCAAGAAACACTCACACCTTGCTCTGTAATGGATCACACAGAGACCAAAGTTTGTAGCTAACTGCCTTATCTGCACTCATTGCATTAAAACCTGCAACTGAATGGATGGAGGGGAACTGAAACAGAGTTTTGTCCCTTCGAGGGAGAATGGTGGGGTGGTGGTGACTAAGAGGAGGAAATCTGAGCTCTGCTCCTACATATCCAGGTAGTTCCTCCTGCCTCCTTTCCCCCTTGAGCAATGGATATGTACGTGCCTGTTCCCCCAAAGTCACTGGAGGTCTGTAAGAAACACTGAGCTGGACACTTCTGCTTAGTGACACAAGTTGGGGAGGCACAGATCAACCATGTCCCGTTTGTCATTTGAAGTTGCAAAAAAAATCAGAGGGTATTGCCCCAAAATGGGTGCAGGAAGCACCTGTCTCCTTCCAGCAGACACAGCTGATCCATTAGTGCAAGGAGGGTTGGGTTGGACTTGAGTGGGCTTCCCTGAACGCCCACCAGCACAAGCTGGCTCAAATGAGGTACTGAACCAAACCTGAGCAGCCAAGGGAAGGGACAGGATTAATTTTAGCAACAAAAAGGCTTTCCTAAAACAAAAGGTGTTGGGTGCAGTCACAAAGCACAGCTTGAGATGGACTAAAGGGGCTGTGTCCCCCAGGTCCTGCCCTACCCTCCCTGTAATGCTCTTGTCTCCCCCATACCAGCACTGGTATGTGGCAGGAAAGCTCCTGACCTCTATCAGTTGGTGTCATTACCTGGTAAGGACACCCTGCTTATGTGAGGTGGAAAATAAACATACCGGGGAACTGCTCAGCTTCTGGCAGAAAGTCAACAGGACTTGGGCGCAACAAGATATAAAACATTTGCTAAGCAAGTGTTTGAAGATCGCTGTCGGAACTTGGTTTAATTAATTGGGCCCCTTTTCCCCTCCTGCCTAATCCAACTCCACTAGCCAGGAAGCAAAAGTTGGAAAAAAAAACTGTTTCCTACCCAGCAGGGACTCCCAATTTGTACAAGCAAGAGCTACAAACACTGGTGGGATCTGCCCACCCCTACCACATGTATGCATTTTGCAGGGGAGATGTTTCAACCATGTCTACCACATGCAGAACTGCCTCACTGTATAGGCAGTACTTTGCAAAAAACACTGAGCAAGCAAACCAGGAGCATGAACGTTGGGCAGGAGCATGACATATCCAGCAGTGTAGCCTGCTATCAGCCCCAGTTCTCTCCATGAAAAAGAGCCTCATGTCAGCAGCCAGACAAAAACAATAAACATTTTAATACCACAACCCACAAATAGTCATTTGTGGGAAGAGGGGCCTAAGGTAGATGGTTAATATTCAAGGATTGCCTCCTCCAAGCTCAGGAGCAATGTATCGCAACAAAGAGGAAGTCAGGCAAAAATACCAGGAGGCCTGCAAGGATGAACAAGGAGCTCCTGGACAAACTCAAACACAAAAAGGAAGCCTAGAGAGGGTGGAAGAAAGGACAGGTAGCCTGGGAGAGATACAGAGAAATTGTCCGACTAACCAGGGACCAGGTTAGGAAAGCTAAAGCCCTGATAGAATTAAATCTGGCCATGGACATCAAGGGCAACAAGAAAAGCTTCTATAGGTACATCGGTGATAAGAGGAAGACTAAGGAAGATGTGGGCCCTCTCTGGAAGGAAATGGGAGACCTGGTTACCCAGGAAATGGAGAAGGCTGAGGTACTCAATGACGTTTTTGCCTCAGTCTTCACCAGCAAGTGCTCCAGCCACACCACCCAAAATGTAGAAGGTAAAGGTGAGGACTGGGAGAATGAAGAACCATCAGCTGTAAGAGAAGATCGGGTACGAGGTCATCTCAGGAACCTGAAGGTGCATAAATCCATGTGACCTGAGGACATGCATCCATGGGACCTGAGGGGACTGGCAGATGAAGTGGCTAAGCCACTATCCACCATATCTGAGAAGTTGTGGCAATCCGGCAAAGTTCCCACTGACTGGAAAAGGGGAAACATAACCCTCCCACTTTTAAAAAGGGAAAAAAGGAAGACCCGGGGACCTACAGGCCAGTCAGTCTCACCTCTGTACCCAGAAAGATCATGGAGCAGATCCTCTTATAAACTATGTTAGGGCACATGGGAAATAAGGAGGTGATGGTTGACAGCCAACATGGCTTCACTAAGGGAAAATCGTGCCTGACCACTTTGTTCATCTTTTACAAGGGGTTATAGCGTTGGTGGGTAAGAGAACTTGGTAGATAAGGAATTGGATGGATGGTCACACCCAAAGAGCTGCGGCCAAAGGCTCGATATCCGAGTGGAGATAAGTGACAAGTGGTGTTCCTCAGGGGTCAGCAGTGGGACCAGTGCTGTTTAACATTTTTGTCAGTGACAGGGGGAGTGTGATCGAGTGCACCCTCAGCAAGTTTGCCAACACACCAAGCTGTGTGGTGCAGTCGACATGCTCGAGGGAAGGGATGCCATCCAGAGGGACCTGGACAGGCTTGAGAGGTCATCCCGTGCAAACCTCATGGAGTTCAACAAGGCCAAGTGCAAGGTCCTGCACAGGGGTCGGGGCAATCTCAACCACAATACAGGATGGGAGATGAGTAGATTAAGAGCAGCTCTGTGGAGATGATTCAGGGGTGGTGGTTGATGAGAAGCTCAACATGACATAGCAATGTGCATTTGCAGCCCAGAAAAACAACTGTATCCTGGGCTGCAGGGAGAAGTGTGGCCAGCAGGTCGAGGGAAGGGATTCTCCCCCTTTACTCTGCTCTCGTGAGACCTCACGTGCGGTGCTGTCTCCAACTCTGGGGCCCCCAGCGTAAGGAAAATAGGAACCTGCTCAAGCGGGTCCAGAGGAGGCCACAAAGATGATCAGGGGGCTGGAGCAGCTCCCCTGGGAGGACAGGATGAGAGAGTTGCGGGTGTTCAGCCCGGAAAAGAGGAGGCTCAATGGACACATTTGAGCAGCTTTTATGTACCTAAAAGGGGACTACAAGAAAACCAGACAAAGACTCTTTAGCACGCAGTGTAGTGACAGGACAAGGGGCAATGGCTTTAAACTGAAAGAGGAGAGATTTAGATTAGATTGAAGGAAGAAATTCTTTCCTGTGAGGGTGAGGAGACACTGGCACAGGGTGCCCAGAGAAGCTGTGGCTGCCCCCTCCCTGGAAGGGTTCAAGGCCAGGTTGGACGGGGCTTTGATCAACCTGGGCTGGGGGAAGGTGTCCCTGCCCATGGCAGGGGGGTTGGAACTGGGTGATCTTTAAGGTCACTTCTAATACAAACCATTCTGTGATTCTATGATTTAAGTAATAAAGTCTGAAGCCCTGTTTGTAATTGAAGTCTAAGGAAGAATTAGGCTTTGCAGTAAATTGGTTTCTGGCACCCCACTGCATCCATACAGTGCTTTGGGGATGACACAGTGTGCCTTCTTCTAACACCTTCCTTGAACAAAAGCCACACACAAACATCTTTACACAAAATACCATCAAGCCCACATAACTCCCAAAACATCATGAAGGCACAGAGAGGCGACCTACCACCACCGATTTTTGGGGTGGAAATCAACTTTTTGACCTCAGCCCCGAGAAACTAACATTATGCCAATTCTCTTGGGTCAATTTGCCGCTCCAAATGACTGAAGCATCACTAGGTTTTTGCTGAGCAAGACCCCAGCACCTATCCGAGGCATGTAATGATGGGCAGAGCAGTCGAAACAGCATGCGATGCAGGAAGATCTCTTTCCTTTACTTGGGAGTTGCAAGGCACAGAGGGAGCTCATTAAAAAAGGGTCCTCTTGAACTGAAGGACTTCAGCCTGCTGAGGCATGGGACCTTGCTGCTGATCTCAGACTAAACTCTGCTCTCCTAATTTGGAGCTGCTGACAGATCAGTAAGGCTGTGTCATTATCCAACAGCTGCTAAATTATAGTCAAGATCCAGTGCTGCAACTCTGGGTCTAGGTGTTAGCAGTTGCTGGGCTCCTAACTCATAATTAGATACATAGGGAATATCTTCCCCAAGGCTGAAGGCTGCTATAAATCTCAGCTCTTTATCTCTGCCTGTCCCCTTTTTAAATCCTAAAATGAAAGTATATACAAAAAGATGGGATGTGTCAAAATAGTCTGCATAAACACTGAGTGATTTACCAGACAGTCTGTTTGCCTAACTGTCAAAACCACCGGGCTTTATATATGAAACTGTGTATGCAACTGAAGTTATTTGCAAACACTTAGTTATATCCCTATATAGCTATTTGTACATGTAATTTTATAATATAAAATGACAGAGATTGTACACTGAATTGGGGTAATTGCCCTCTAATTTGGAGGGTAATTGCATGCAGCAATTAAGCAACTGTGGATGCATTCTTGCATGTGTGATTATGAAAGTCGGGCCCTTTGTTTGAGGTTTGGGTTTGTTTTCAAGAGCTATCCCTCAAACCACGGCATGGCTGAGCAGAGCTGGGAAATGAGAGGCTGCTGGGCACTCAACTTGCAGCGCATCTGCTGGGATAAGCCACTTCAGCGCCAGCTCACGCCCGCCCCTTCCCATTGCTCGGCGCCTACAGGGATGCTAAACCAGCCACCTCCGAACCCAGGGCAGCATTTTGTCACGACCTTCAGTGGGGGGACAACAACCTTAGCATGTGTAGAGCACACTGGGAGGCACTGGTGGGGAGGGAAAGGCAGAGAAAGAGGGCCACTGCCCCCCAACTCTCCCTCTCCCAGACACCTGCCCAGAAGTTATGTGCAGGACTGAAAATTAAAGAAATTCAAATAGTTGTTACTAGCATTTCAGATCCTAAAATCAAGCCAGAAGGCAGCTTGCAACTGGGAAAATTTGGAAAATGTTTTCCTGCAGAGACCACCCAGTTGCATCTCTACAGAGCTGATAATGAATCCACAATTAGTAAGTGTTGCTCCAGCACTTATTCCCCAAACGGGGTGATTTCATTCCTGCTGTACTTAAATAATAGGGTCTAAATACATTTTTAGGCAAAGCATCAAACTAGCGATGACATCTGTGGTTAAGTACAGAACCATACATGAGGACTTAAAGATTTTTGCTTGTATCCCCTGTTCTTTCACAAAAGCCTTGAAACAGCGGAGCCCCATGTAACAGAAGCAAGCCCCCTTGACTCTGCAGAGCCCCTTTCCCAAGCCAAAACTTCACCCTACCTTTGAGGACACCTCCATGGCCAGCGTACACCCAGGCACAGAATGATCAAATACCCAGGACTTGCCCCTTCCGGATGACTGAGTGCAGAGATGGGTACTGCCCTGGCTAATTAAAAAAAGCTGGTAAAGCATCAATTATTGCAAAATATTTTGGTTCTTAGGCCAGATCAGGTAAAAACGGGCCCATGCAGCACTGAGAACAGCAACAATGCCAAGGGAAGACATTACTTTGAATTTTGTTTTCTGTCAATACATTTGGCATATCCCACGATAAAAGAGCTCTAAGTTTTCTAGTCAATCAATGGCTGTTAATCTATTATCTCAGCATATATTGCCATGGTAACCTACAATGATGCCATTGACAACCAGTCTCAAAAGGATAGGAGGCTTTAAGTCATTTTCTTTTAAAATTAAAAAAGGAACTTTAATATTAAGAAATACATCCTCCCTGCTCACCAGGGATGACAACTCAGGGGTTCTATATTCACACCATGACTCACACTTCACAGCTTCCACGGACATCTGTGTAGCAATTCCCCCCCCCCCCCCCCCCCCCCCCTCCATATATCTCTTTTTAACTTTGGGCTTAAGTCAGTAAAAGATAACAAGGAAATTATTCAAAAGAATTAGATCTTTATTAGAAATTTCCCCCAAACTGCTAGTAAAACCTGTTTTGTAAAATATAGGGAGCATGTTTTAAGAGTAATTACTACCAGCTCAGGGAAAGGATGCAATAAAGGTTTAATTCTTCTGAATAATTTCCCTGGTATTTAAGTGGAATAGGGTGGATAGAAGAAGGATATAGAGAGGGACATGCAGCGTCCCAGATCCTTACAAATACATAAAACCAGGCAGATCCCTGCTTAGGGAAGACGGAGCTAAGTGAGATGACAGCATTATTCGATTTAGTGAAATACTGAGCATACACACACACACACACAGAGCTGATGAGATTAATCTCTTGGCCCAAAGGGGAGGATCACTCAGGAAAAGGTTTAGTAAATCATTCCTCTGGCCATGCAGAGCGATCCAGGGAGGTTTGGCCAGGTCACTGGCTGGACTGGTGTACGGCAGGACAGAAACGTTGCCAGCAGTTAATCAATTTTTGGAAGCAGTGCATTTTTGACTTGAACTCAGCTGGTCATTTCTATATTTTATTTAAAGAAGAGATCATTTTAGTTATCCATTAGAAAAATCCTATTTTGTAGCATTTCAGTTAAGGACAAAGCCAAAATGTAATTAGATTTCTCCCTTCGCATCACTAACTGTATCTGTCTTCCCAAAAAAGGTTTTAGTTCTTTAATAAAACCATCAGAGAGATCAATCAAAAGCATTTAATGCCGTGGTGCTTCTGCAGTTCATGTTTAAATGCACTTTGGGTCACAAACGAGGCAATTTGGACAGCAGAGCTCAAACCAGATTAGTAATAACACAGAAAAAAAGGCCTAATTTATTTTTCTTTTTTTTCTTTTTTTTTTATACAGATACACCCTCCTCCACTACACCCAAGAGGATAAAAACAAAATCAAGTCAGCCTCGACAAACACCAAGTTACACATCCAAAAAGGGCCCCACCACCGACCGCCTGCCTGCACGCGGTGCGGGGTGGAGAACGCGTGAGGCTGCAGACTGCCCGGCCATACTTCCCGAGACACCGAGCTCCCGTGTATGTGTGTGACCATCCCCAAGGATGCCACCTCCACCACAAGCGTACCAGGAAAAAGCTGACTGCTTCTCCAGCCATCCTGCTTGTCAGGAGACACTTCCTGGCTTCCTTTGCACCACTACACCAAGAAAATGCCTTGCTCCATATATCAGATTTCCACAGAGGACAGGTTGTGTTTGCCCCCCAGACCATGAATTTTCAAACAAGCATATAGTTACTGAGATTCTTTTTTTTCTTAAATTTGAGGTACGCATTTATAAAAGCATTAAGCAGACCATTTATTTGGCTTGTAACAGCAATGACTACTCTCTGGCATGAAAAATGGACCCCTGTGGGCTAAGCACTGTGCAAATAAGCTACCGAGAAGGTTGTCTCAGCCCCCAAACTTTGCAGCCTCAGTGACAGAAAATATTAGAGTTCCATGACAAGATTAAGATATTTCCAACTACTCTCCTAAAAATCAAATAGAGGGCAGATTTTGACCAGATGCCACAAATCACTGAGTAAAATATGCAGCAAATTCTGAAATGACATTTAAAACATAATCATTTGTTCTCTCCAGTTCTACTCAGGAGCCAGCATGAGGTCTCCAAAGAGCATGGGAGGAGGAAGTGAAATCACGTATGTTCGTAAATATTTTCCCCCCACACAGTGAAGTTTTGAAAAGCTTTCAAAGCAAGCCTACAAAAGAAATTTCCTTCCAGGCAAAGGGATGAGGAGACGGGAGCATCTTCTTGCGGAGCGCAGAGATTTAAAGAGCAATAACCACATGGCAATACCTTTCCCAGCTCTTTCACACGTGCCTGCTCCATCCCATCGTCCTTATCCTCTCACGCTGCTGCCACCAGCAGAAATGCTTTTCAAAGCTCCCGATTTCCAAGGTCTTCTCCAGGGAGAGACTGATGTGTGTCTGACACACGACAGCACACCTGGCAAGCCACGGAGAGCTTTAGTACCCAAACAGCAGCACCTCAATTCATAATCTACATGTGGTCCTCTGAGATTTATCAGCAGAGACATTTCAAATATGCTTTAAAATGTGCTGAGTCTACTAAGATTAGGCCCCAAGTGCTTTTCTATTGATTCTGCTTGACATTTCCAAATACCACAATTCCAAATTTAATTCACTGGTAGTTGGAAAAACTGTAATGCATGTAAATGGACAAGAAGATGTTGGAAGTCCAAAAGGTCAGGCATTAGGAAAGCATGCCCCTAAGAACTAAATGATGTTTGTTTGTCTTCTTGTCACCCTCTTCCACTTGAATAATCTAAGTTCGGAGTTGGGCAGTTTTCTCAGCAGGATGGAGGAAGAAAGTAAATAAAAAAGCACAATCACTCTGAACTGTGGGAAAGGGTTCAAAAATTACTGTTTCAAACTCCATCATTGACCAAAATTCAAATACACCATAGAGATGACTCAATCAGCAGATTACATGAGCAAGTGGGAAACTCGGGGAAAAACTAATTTGATAGCTCTGTCAGTAGAAGAGTGTCCCTAGATAGAAATCAGGTTTCTAAGATTACCTTTCTGCTGCTCCATAGCTTTACAAGCATTGAGCTTCTCCCTGCCAGTCAGCTGAAGGGAAGACAGTGACAGAAATGTGTAAATTACCACATGTGTAAATTCAAACCTCAGTTCCAGTGTAATGATGGATGTTTTTTGGTTGATCCAAACCGAGGTCTCCATCCACCTGAGAAAACCAAACTTCTGCTTCAGAGGAACCAAGGGCTTCAGCCAGAAGAAATGCTGGGGGATCATGCAGCAGACGCTTGCCCAGCTCTTTAGGTAGAGCCCAGTATCGCAGCAAAGCCCATGGCTCCCTAAAGCATGCTCAAGGGCTCAGTGTGTTGATGGGTAATTAAGCTCTTTTGAGCAAAGATCATTCTCATGTTATACAAAATACACTATATTCAAAATTCCCATATTTCTCCATGTTCTAGGGAATAAAACATGCAAATTTTAGCTGCCAGTCCAACCTGTGTTCTCCAGTGCGCGAGCAATCACTGATTCCCTGACACCCTGGTGCATTTTAGCTCAAAGGGTAAGAATATGATCGAAGCAGAGTGCACAAACAAGCACTAGCACAATTTATAGCCAGCGTCACAATGATGAAGGACAATCATGCTTTACCACATCCCAATCAGTTTCCTCAGTTCAGCCCACAGCAGTATTTATGAAAATACTTGATAACTCCTTGAAGCAAGCAACATCTTTTACATTACATACTAGACCTTCAAATCATTCAAGTTTTGCAAAAGAAACCACTGATTTTTAAAAGCCTCTTTCCCATGATACACTGGTATTTCAAGAGTTAACAAGCTTCAGTCAAAGCATGTGAAGGCAGCTGAACCTAGCCTGAAAGAGAAGGGAGGCAGGAAAAAAAAGCAACTCTCTGGCCCTTGCAATCACACACTAGCCTTAAGCCCTCCAAAAGGAAGTAAAGACATTCCTAAAATTCTTTGGAGGATGACAAGCAAGTTGTCAGCCGAATCAGAAGTCCATTTCTCCCGTCTTTACGCTCTTAATGGCAAACCCCATATGAGCAATTCTGAAAGCCTCTTTTACAATGGAGTTTTCTCCCAAGTGTCTACAGCACATCTAGGACTTGTCTAATGTTTACAGAAATGTACCTTTCTCCTTTGGGTCTATTGAAAAAAGCTCCCGTCAAATGACCTGAGGAAGGAATGTAGCACAATCCAATACCATCATGCAATTTCCAGTGATTGTTTCTGTTACAATAATGAAAGACACGGAAGAAACGGCTGGGTAGCTGCAGTGATTCTCTAAAGACAAATTATAAAAGAGATGCTGAAGAGGTATTATGTAAAGGGAGGATGGGAGGGGGGGGACGACGACGAATAAAGTCACCTATTAGCTTTCATCTTGATTACATGCACTCACCAGCATCCAGATTCCACTTTGAAACAAAAATGTTTCTGAGGAGGTTGTCCCAGAAAGTTGAAACTCTGCCTGTTTCACAGTTGGAAAGCAATAAAATAATGGCATGCTCTTGGACAGGTCTTCTTCTTTCTGGTGTTTTATAGTTTTCTCAAGCCCTAAGGGAGACTAAAACACTTTGGACCACAGTGTGCACATGGTAGGGAAAGAGAAGCACACAACCCCCCATCCATTTCTGAGCTTTCTGGATGGCATGAGCTCAACAGCTCCACCCCAGAAACTGGGTACATTCCCTTCCAGTTCAACTTTCTATTTAGATGCCCGTTCCCATGGTGATCAGGCTTCAATATTACGTAAAACAACATAAAGTAATATTCTAAGATGCAGTAAGCTACTCCTAGACAATTTCGTAACCTCAGATAGGCGGGAATCTCCACAAGCCCCATCCTCTGATGCTACTCCCACATATTCAGATGCTGATGTATGAGAATAAGGAGAAGGAGGTGCCCTCGTCTAGGCACACCACACAAGTATTTAGAGGGAATTATCACTGTAAATGCAATGAGAACCCAAGAGAAAAGAAGTCTCCAGGGAGACCTTATTGCAGCCTTTCAATGTATAAAGGAGGTTTACAAGGAGGACAGAGAGAGGCTTTTTACCAAGGCTAATAGTGAAAGGAGAAAGGGCAATGGTTTCAAACTGAAAGGGGATAGGTTTAGATTGGGTGTAAGGGAGAGATTTTTTTGTAAGGGTGATGACACTGGAACAGGTTTCCCAGAGAAGCTGAGGACACCACAACATTGCAAGTGTTCAAGACCAGGTTGGACGGGGCTTTGAGCAACCTAGTCTAGTGAAAAATGCTTCTGCCCATAGCAGGGGGGGATGACTAGATGATATTTAAAGGTCCGTCCCAACCCAAACCATTCTATGACTCTATAATGGAGACAGTTGGTTCTCAAAAAAAAAAAACCAACAGTATATGGTTGTCAGCCTCAATTACACAACTGTTATGACATAATGACATCTGATCCCTGGTGATTCTCAACACCTTGAGTGTTACCAGCTGTGACCCAGAGCACACAGCACTGCTCTGCTGCCAAAGTCACCATCCTGATTCCACCACAAGGCCACTTAACTGCCCCAAGACACACTCTGACTTGCCCATGCCTTGGTTTCTCTGTAGATAAAAAGGACTATCAACAGGCATCTGAAGCACTATGTAAGATCCAGCTGAATTTCTAAGTGATTATTTTATAACTCCTTCCTCTACTAACCTGAACACTCAGTGGAGAGACCTTTCCTGATACCACAGAGTAGGTCAGACTTTGACTTTGACAGAGTAAACCCTTTCAAAACTTAGATACTTTACATTTTTTTCTCTTCCTTCTCCAGATTTCAGTAAGAAGGCAACCAAGAATCAATTCATGCTTGTTTAAATGACCTTGCAAAAAATTTTTCAAATACTCCCTCCATAAACTGCAACATGATGATTTTAGGCTGCAGTCAAAGATTTTCCTTTCTCCTCAAGAGCTTCATGAGCAAGATGCAATAATCACTTGTTTACTTCCATGTGCATGAGTTGTAAGATGAGCGGTGCCTGCAGGAACATACACACTGAAGTCTGGCAGCTACACGGAGATGACCGAACTGCAACCTGAACACATCTTCTCACTGTCTCCCCCAGCTCAGACATACCTGGGAACAAAGACGTGCAAACTACTCCCACCTCTCTAATAAAAAGGTATCATATGAGACATTACAGTACACTCCTCTTAATCAGCAGGAACAGAAGTGGAAGACATACCACCAATAAATTCCATTTTTCTCTAAGTAAGACAACAAAAAAATCCCAAGGCAACATGAAAAGTTTCACTGAGACAGCAGCTGGTTGAGCAATAAAACCACGAAGCTAGCCACTAGGTTTGAACGCACGGGTCTCAGTGCTCTTCAGCCAATTTTCCTGAACTTTGGTTAGGTGTTGCAGCTATCCGAGAAGAGCAAACAAAGTTCTCAATAACTTTTCAGAGAGCGCAGGACTGTCCATCTGCTTCCACACCAAGAAACAGGTGAACACACCTGCCCTAGGCAATGCAGCAACAAGGACAGGAAACTCTCCACCTTTTATATCTTTTTTTTTTAAGGTCAGAGCAAGGATAAGACTATAGGAGTGATTCAGCCCACCATTACATGTACACTTTTCCCCTGGGTATCACATCATAGTTCAAGCTTTTCAATATAAATACTCTAGCACAGGATTCACTTTCTTTAACATAATAACCCCAGCAAAACATAACCTATTATTCTAGCTACCTTGGAACCTCTGGTGAGCACTAAGAGATGCACTCTTCTTAATACTGAATTAAGACTGGAGAATAATATTGCTGACTGATCTCCTCCATCTCTAAGATAGGCCCTACTTTGCAAGGGTGAGACAACCAATGAAGAGTGAGACAACAGATGAACAAGTGATGAACAAGTGATGAAGAAGGGTGAAACAACCACAGCTGAAGGGATTAAGGTTCAAAACCAACCTGGAGAAGGTGGTTCCTCATGCAAAGGGCAGGTGATGTGGGGAACCCCTTCTCAGAAGATGTCCCATAACATTTTAAGAACAACCACATGCACTTGCTTGTTCTGCCATTCCTCCCCAAGCATCTTTTGGCAATACATGGGGTCAGGCCACCAGGCTGGGTGGGCTTTTGTTCTGTCTCAGTCTGGCCACCATCCAGTTCCTATACTAAATGTGTTCAAACTAAAAACATCATTTAAAAGTACCTCAAATGTTGCAAAACCCAAGCAGCTACTGGTAAACTAAACACTGTATGTTATTGACTGCAACTTCATTCTTGATTTCCATTTTACCTATCCAGACAGTCTGCCTTTCTTTTCCTGTTGGGATTTCAGGAACCCAATCACCTTTGAACAACTGCCCCAAGCCCAGAAGTGCCATTTGGAGCCAACAGCTGATGAAGGACACACCACCTCCACAAGCTCCTCCCTGCCAGAAGCCATCCCGGCTCCCCTTTGGATCAATGCTTGCAACCGCTTCCTAATGGGCAGAAATACTGCATGGGGTTTGTTATCTGTTCGTGGGTATTTCCCATCTTAACAAGTTTTTAATGTTTTATGTAGCATGGATGCCCCTTCCATTTAAAGAGGGAAGCAAGCAGTAGTAATTATTCATTAACAACACATCATAAGTGACCTTTACACTGAAGCAAAGGAAGCTGACATGCCTGCCTGGATGTGTTCTGGAAGAAGATGTGGGCCAAGAGTTTGAAAGGGAGTAAAGATTTTCATGCAGGGTAGCTAGACTAAGCAATCTTTTAAAGGTGCCCAATTCTTGAGGGGATAAAAAAAAAAAATGTTTAAAATATCTGAAATTAAGTATCCACATACCACTACACAGTTTTGAAAAAATCACCATAGTGCTCGTTCTAAGCTGGCATCTCACAACTTCATTTGATCTCAGCATAGCGAGGAATTAACATATTGTCTTCCTTGCCACAAAAGGTACATTTCTAGCATGGGATAACTAATAAGCATTAGCTATCTCACCGCAAAATCTGAACAATACCGGTGTTTCAACTGAAAAGCAATTCTATGCATTGAATCAAAAGCAAGGGCAGACCTACAAGCCTGGCAGCAAGGGCTGGAATAGAAAAGCCTAGAGCAGGCTTTTCTAGTGGGATAGGGACTACATGTTAGTTATGCTGATGCAAGTCCCACGTCCCTAGCATAGCAAAAATAAAACTCCTGTCCCTGCGCCACTGTTTTTTCAGAAGGAGAAAATTAAGCTTTTACTGTTGGAGGAGGACTAGTCCCATCCTTAGGCTGCCATCTCAAGAATACATGGATGCATGTAGGAAGGAAAGCACCTTACACACAAGTGAGAAACATGGCCAAGACACACACACACACTGTCCTGGCACCAAAATTGTTTGCGAAGTAAAAATAACGTGCATCACTTTATGCACGATTACATTTTCAAAAGCAAAAAGCGTTAGGAAATTTTTTTGAAGACAGCCAGTAATGTTTTGCAAGGATCGCTGACTCAAGCCCTCAATCTGGCTATTTAGCTGATGACTGGAAAACAGCCCTGGCTATGTTTATTCTTTAGACAAAGTCCAGCTAAAAATGCATCCAGGCTTAAATAATCTGTGTAACAACGACCTCAGAACCCCAAATACAACATTGCATTGCATGCAGGTTTCCCAACAGGATAAAGCATTGTCAGGGCTGATACCCAGCTATCCCCTTTTGATGCAGAGTCTACCAACACAGCATTTTAATTTTTATAGCACCATTACTGCTCTTGAAAGTAATACATTATTTCATTTCCATTTGCATTTCAATATGGCCCCAAGGGCTTAACATACACCTGGTCCTCACTGGCTGGTCTCTTCCTAAACAGAGTATTGCCTAAAGAAGGCCAGACAAAGGATGCACTGTGTTTTGAACAACCTCATGCATTGGCTCTCGGCCGAAACCGTGAGCGGAGCCTCCCGCATCCTAGCCCAGCAAAGCATCCCAGTTTACTCTGAAGGTCGCTATGCCAGAGTTGCTTTACAAACAGCAGCAAATGTCACTTCCCAGTTATCACAGGTGGGGAGAGCCGGAGGAAGAGGCACAGCTCCAAGCCCAAGGTTATACATCAGGTCAGAAACAAGCCACTAGGAATATTTGACTCATCAATGTCAAAAGATCCCAAACTTTCTGTGTTAAATAAAGAACAAAAGCTTAACGTAAGACACTAGAACAGGTCTGCTGAGAACAGCTTGGGAACTGCACACAGGCTTGTGGATATTTATCCATCACCTCAGTGCAAGTACCCCTCTCTCCTCCCCCTGCACAGCCCAACCCAGCAGTGGTTTTGTTCCCATCATGAACATTACATTCAGTGGGAGAGAAGGACTTCATGTATTTTTAAATCGTAACATTAAAACATTAATTTGAAACATTTATGCAGTATTATTAGTTAGGACTTGTGAGCTGTTCCACAGAGTGAATTTTTTTTTTAAATTTCCAGATTAAGAAGTATTATTTTTATTCTTCTACCCCAATGCTGGTCCTACATCCCCCCTTCATACCCACCACCCTGAGGCTGGGCACAGGCAGAGATGATAAATGAGATCAAGTGCCCCAGACCAGCCATGCAGCTGACTAACTCACTCTCCTCCTCAGAGAGCTCACATTGGCCACACCAATTTTG
Organism: Tyto alba; assembly: GCF_018691265.1. Lineage (NCBI taxonomy): Eukaryota > Metazoa > Chordata > Aves > Strigiformes > Tytonidae > Tyto > Tyto alba. The sequence continues at coordinate 35,093,100 of NW_024881313.1, read as the reverse complement.
CCCACACCATCCGGGGGGCTGGCAGTGGCCATACTGGGCGTGGGGAGATGGTCCCTCCTGCCCAGTGCAGAGTCAGCCTCTGGCTGCTGGTAAGCAGAGAATTGCAGACAGGAGGATCCTCAGACCCATTTTAAAATCACCTTAAAATAGGGCGATGCCTCTCAATAGAGCAGGCAGCACAAGCCTTGCCAAGATGCTTAATCTTTCAGCAGCTCACTTTTCCCATCAGCCACATGTGTGTGTTTCCTACCCAACCACCTGCACGTCCCAGCCCATCCCCTGCCTCGACCACAGAGCTGCTGCATAATTTTTTTTTTACCATAGGTATCTTTAGCAAGGGCTCAGTGACACAGAATATAACATACTTATCTCTCCATCTATAAAATAAATATATCATTTTTTAAGCAAGGACACGTATCAAAGAGCACAGGATGCAGTGCAGTGACTCATGCAACCGGCAAAGTATAAAATTGGCTGCATGCATGCCCGCATAGGGCATTCTGCAGCTCTTCCTATAATTAGTCCTTCAAACGCTAGAGGGGAAAGTAACAAATTCAAAGAGGTTCCACTTCCCAATTATTCACATATTTCCAAATCAAATGGTTGTCTGTCAGAGAGCAACATGCCATTGCCCTAGGATATCAAAATGCAAACTGAAAAGTCTCTCCAGGAACAGGATTTGCTTTCATTACATTTATATCACCTAATTCATTTTAAGATTATATATAATTAGTTTCTCCCTCCACTCTCCCCCTCCTCAGTTCAATATTCTCTCCCAAGCAATTTCAGAACATAACACACGTGCCAATGGCACTTCTTCTAAGGCAGCAGTCTCTTGCCTTTCAAACAATATAAGGAATTTTAATTTCTTTTTTTTAGCATTTTCTTTCTTTGAATTGCGCATTAACACCAAACTGCTTCCACAAGATTATTTTATTTTATTTTATTTTTTTTAAGCAAACACCTCTGAGGAACTTTTTATCTTTACTTTTCATTTGCCTTCTGACTGCCTCAGATTTGAGGCTACCCTTCCAAATGTTTTACAGCCATTTCCCATCACCATCAGACTCAGCATGCTATCTTAATTTGAACATCTCTTCTTTCATTTTAAATCCTCTTGATTCCAGCAGGTAAACCTGTTGTAAGATTTAATACAAGAGAAAACCAAAGTGCCCAGATCGCTTTTCCATCAACACACTATTACAGCATTGCTCCCAGTGAGGATGCGATTTTCTTGAGCTAGAAAGAAGTGAGCCCTACATCCTGAAAAAGATGTTCAGCATGAGACTCCTGAAATGGGCAAGTTTTTTCTGACCAACTATGAGTATAAAGAAATTATTTCATTATTGTTAATTTTTTAATAGGGAAGGAGGAGGATCTTTCCCCATGAGAGAGAGATGGCATTTGCTGCTGCTTCCTGCTCTGCTCCAACCTTCTGTTGAGATTTCCCTGAATATAGGGGAAAAAAGTCACATTAATTATCAACCATTTTTGCACAGATGATGTTGGGACTAGATGAAAAGCCAGGATTTCTACCATATATGAAATACTGCAATATGAAATATAAGGAATATGCCTGGTGTGCAACACAGGCATATTCCTTATATTTCATATTCCATCATCCCAGCACAAACCACCTGGCAGGTTTTGCTATGTTGAAATCAAGCGTTTCCCTGTAGCAAGAAGATGGCACAGGGGTGCAACAACTCTTGACAGTCCAGGATCCCACAGCTTTCCATTGCTTTGCTGCCACCACCTGCATTCTGCGGCCCTGTACCTGTCCTCTTCACCCTTTTGAAGTGTTGGGTTTGGGCATTTTTAAGCAACAAAACAGGGAAATAAGTTTTCAGAGCTTCTTCCAATTTGCATAAGCAATTTATACAAAAGCCCACAAAGCAAAGAGATGTTTCACAGCCCAGAAGGTGAAGCCAGGGTGAAGGTGGGCTTGTTTTATCATAAAATAAACCAGGTAAAGGCAATCTCAAAGGAAGGAGCTGGGCTGTCCTAAAATAGGGACCGGCACTACTGGGCCAGGTTGTCTGGATGCATTAATAGCTGAAGCAGAAAAGAATCACAGTCCCCCATGAAGAGAATCATAGACTACCAGGTTGGAAGGAACCTCAAGGACCATCTAGGCCAACCTTTCTTGGTAAAAGCACACTCTAGACAAGATGGCCCAGCACGCTATCCAGCTGAATCTTACAAGTGTCCAACGTTGGGGAACCCACCACTTCCCCGGGGAGATTATATCAAGGGCTGATTGGTCTCATTGCGAAAAATTTTCTTCTTGTGTCCAATCGGAATCCCCCCAGGAATAACTTGTACCCATCACCTCTTGTCTTTTCCATGTGACCCCTTGTAAAAAGGGAGTCTCCATCTGCTTTATAACCACTCTTTAAATACTGGAACACGGTGATAAGGTCTCCCCTAAGCCTTCTCTTCTCAAGGCTGAACAAACCCAGTTCTCTCAGCCTTTCCTCACATGGCAGCCTTCCCGGTCCATTGATCACCTTTGTGGCCCTCCTCTGGACCCTCTCCAGCCTGTCCACGGCTTTTTTGGATAGCGGGGACCAAAGCTGAACACAGTATTCCAGGTATGGCCTGACAAACGCGAGTAGAGTGGGATAATGACTTCTTTAAAGAGAAAGTAAAAAAAAAGAAAAACAGCATTATTTAACTCTATCAAGGAAAATGTGTTATCCTACACTGCTTCGAACGTAAGGACCCAGAGGAGCGCAGCGGCCAGAGGAGCCCTGTGGCCAGCCACATACCCCAAGTGCCACCAGCGCCTGTCATCCCTCAAAACCGCACAGGGTGCAGGGACACCAGCACCAGGGCCGACCAACCCACCTGGGACCACTGGCACAACACCCTGAGCACACTTCAACCCCTGCGATCTGAGAACTTCTCTCCCAACCCCAAAATCTGTCCGAAGGGGTCAGGGAGGAGCGTTTCTGGTTTGGCACGTCCAGAGCTGCACACACAAGCGAGCACCAAGAGAGGAAGGGGGTGATGGAGGGGTGGGGGAGCCCAGTTCAGGCATGTCAAAAGGGGAAAATACAGTGACCACTTTCTTTTTAGCCTAATGAGTTCCCAGAACCATCTTGAAAATTTCCCCGTCCACTCATTCAACCTCGGTGCAAAAAGCTCTCACAGAGCCACCGCACGCAGAACCAGCTAACTTAAAGTGTGCTTTGTGCAAATGCACCATAAAATGATGGTTTGCAAGAAATTTTGATCAATCTTACGGCTTTTAGAACACTGATCAAGATCAGGAGCGCCAGCTTCATTTCTTTTCTTCAAGTGTTTTTACTTCTTATTTTCCAGCATTATAACTGCTTGTATGCTGCACTGCAATTCCCCATTAAGTCACAGCAGCTTATTTCCAGCTTTACTTGAGTTTTTTGCAAGCTGCTTGCCCTCAACTGGGAAGCAAACGTGCTGTTATCCCTCCCTTCTGGCTGATCCTCAGGTATGACTGACATATCAGCTGCAAAGGATTTTCCACATCATGGGTTTCCTCTTAAAATCGCAGCAGCCGACTGCTGCCTGCAAACAGTTTGCAGCTTGTGCACACACAGAGCGGTTCCAGCAGAGCTGTTCAGGCTCCCATACCTCCCGAATATCCGGAGGAGAGCGTGTTTATCCTGGAATAATATTGTTTTGTTTCAATTTATCCTCATGGATATATTGCAATGAAATATAAGAGATTAAAAATGAATCTCTGCTCCAGATTAGGAATATCTACATGCACACAGCAATTTAGGAGCAGCTATTTCACATTCTTATTGTGTTTTAATTTCAATAACATATCTGATCACATCTTTAGCAGCCACATCTTAAAAGCTGTAGTGCTCAAGAGCAGGGAAGCTAATGAGTTCCTGCAAATAGTTTCTGTATTCAGGAGCTAGTAACACTTTAAACCAGGTAGGCAAACACAGGGTATATGTTGAGCGAGAGCATTACAACAGCAGTCCAAAGAGCTCTTTCCAACATAGCATCCAAGGAGCTGTTGGCAGCAGCACAAGGCAGGTTTGTGCCACTGGAGAAATGCCTCACGTGGATGTGATTTCACTGGTGAAGGACAGAGCAACCCACCATTCCCACAGAGACTCAAAGTCACTCGAGGACTTGAAGAGCACAGCACTCAAAGGACATATTCCCCACTGCACCCACTGTTTTGGTGCCAAGACTTGATGGCTGCATCCAACTTCCCTCAAATTCCTATATCATCCCCTTCTGCAGGGATTGTCCTCTTGCTCATTAAGTAGAAGAGTTTGCAAACCAGAAAGCCAATTCCCTGGGCTTCTCTGTACCGAAAACCCCACTCAGCTCCAGGGATGCCCTCAATGTCTTCCTGGCATACACCAAAGACAGTCCCAAAGTTGCACTGGATGGGGGACTGTCACCATAAAGGTGAGATATACCGAGAGCTGCTGCAGAACAGAAGTTAAAAGTCTTCAGGAATCCCCACTATCTGCTCTCCACAAAATCTTTGTTTCAAAGAGCAGCAGACAGCAAGATCAAAGCACATGTAGAAGTCCCCACAGACCTGAGCAACTCCAGCAGGGGCTTCCAAGTGCCTCAGCAGATACCTCCCTTGGCTTCTGGAAGTAGGCTGAATCAATACCAAGTGCGTTTGGGAAATCCTGCCTTGTAAACCGTCTGCCTAAGGGATGGCAAGAACAGAGCACGCTGCAGCAGTGCTAGAAAGCAAGTGACTCTCTCTCATGCATTTCAGTCCACAGGGAAGACCAATGAATCTGCAAAATGCTTTCTCGGGCACAAGAGGAATCCCAAACTCATGGCATTCTCAATAGGAGATTAAGGATTGACAATTTTATTTTTTTTCAGAGGAGTCATCTGCATCAGGCAGATGCACCATCCAGGTGTTTTCTCCCAACGCTATATTCTCTCATCTCATTATCCTAGGATGGAAGATTTCTATCTTCCGATTTTTATTTCCATCTTCCACTTATAGATGAAGGACACAACTTCTCCACAGTTCCTCTTGGAAGCACACAAACTTCTCATGCTGGACTAGTAGGAGAGCTCAAGCAGATGGTTTTCAACTCAAACACCAGCGTGGATATTAGGTTTCATTACAGCCAGATTTCTTGGCCTCATTCCTCCAGCAGAGCTTTCCATCGGTAGCAACAGCCTCTGTCACATCATGGGTATCCCCGCAGGATTTGGAACCAATATACCCAGTATCATTTTGCTCCTCAGCCAACCGTGCTGCTTCCAGCTCTACTGACTGCTAAGCAATCTTAGAGGCTTAAGTAGACTCTTACCTTGGAATGGACTTTAAGCCTGAAGAGTAGAAGAGACAGGCAGCGGATATCAGAAGACGAAGTTCCTCTGTCTGTGCTATGTAGAAGGTTAAATTAGTGCATCACAGTCCTCTTCAACCACCTTACCATCTACAAAATCTCAAGCCCATCACACTAAGCTTCTGCTGGGTGTCTCCTTTTGTCATCTGACTGCTTCCCTGAATGGTCAACCTATGGCTGGGTATCACATAGCATCTTCCAAGCACACAAATGCATCATAAATCCTGCTGAAGATAGCATCTCTCCGCTCTGTTTAACCAGGGGATGGAGTAAGTTTGACTGGTTGCAGTTTAGACCTGTTCTTAAAATATACTTGTCAGTGAGATAGTGAGAAATACATTTCCTGCCCTCCCAGAATGAGACATTTCGGAGAGTAAAGCACATGGCTCGGGTAGAAACTAGCTTCACTTAATCATGAAGCATTTCTCCCAGCTGGCCTTGTAAAATGTCACAGTTAATCCAGCCTCATTGCAAGTGGATATTTTTTGATAATGAATCAGGTGCAAACTGGTAATTTCCTCCAGACAAGGCTGAATTAGGAGGGGGCTGCAGCAAAGGCAGCTCCAGCAGAGAAGACTGGGATTTCTTCCCAGCATATCCCCTCTCTGGGGAAGAGGGACACGTGTCACAGATTTTCCACCCAGGCATTTAATGGAGTAAAGATCACTCCTTGTCCATTACAAGAGGGCAAACGGACCACAACCTGCTGCTTTGGAGCCATCACTCATGCAAGCAGGATTTCTCTCAGCTGCCTCGTGTTGCACAGACCTGAGCCCAGCTCTGCCCTCTCCTCTGGGTAAACCACATCCCACACACATGTGTGAACAAGGTAAGAGAATGGGACAGAAAGGGAGATGAATAGATGAGTAATTATATGTATTTTATATTTTTTTCCCCAACCAAAACAAACCGCCTCTATCATTAGTGGCGGGTAGGGATGAGGATGTACTTTACATTCTCCACTGAACAATTGCTCTGTTTCAAGAGGATGAGAGATTCAGAAGGTGAAAGAGATACGGTCCTTGTGAGAGATAACTGGCCTTGAAGCAGTGGTTTCAATGCTACCTTAAAAGATACCATACACAGTGGGAACCCAGCTAGTAACATGCAGTGACATAGCAGTATTTTCATGGCAGGACAGAGCCCAACCAAGGATGCCATGTCTGTAACAAACACAAGGCAGAGATGTTTTTGTTAATTTGAATAGTCACAAGTAGGCCCCTGTTTAAAGGATTTCCCCAAAAGGCAAAAAATCTGCCAGGTCTCTGGCTGACTTTAATTAATGCAGCATCTCTGCTCCAAAGCCTTAATCTGTACCTTAATAAAAAAAATACCTTTTTTTTTTTTTTGACATTAAAAGATTCATGACCACAAGCATCCATTCCCCACTTCATTTATAGCATAGTTAAATTGAGAGTCACTGGCCAAACAGAAGCCATTAGTAGTCTAGTGCTCAAAGCATGGCTAATCTTTTTGCATATTATGAAATACAGATAAATCATTCACATAAACTTGCTTTAAATGCAATCTGCTTCACCTTCCAGTTTTAATTTTTTGTTGGAATTAAATCCCAGCAGCAAGTTCTATCACAAACAACATTTCATATTCAGCAATCAATAGCTGGATGCTGCACCAGCTCACCCTCCATCGCTAACACAGCTGGCTAAGTTTGCTCACTCCAGTTGTGGCAGGACTGTACGGCAGATACACCTCTACCAGGGGTCACAAACCAGAAAGGTTTCCACTGATTTTTCCTTCTACTGATATTTTTCATGCTTTTTGTTGTTGCTGTTATTTTTAAATGGGATGTTGTCAATGTAAAGGACCAACTCTGTCAGAAGAGCCTTGTCCTGTGCTTAGGAAGAGCCTCAATACATTAAGTAATGCAGACTAAGACACAGCAACCATGGGAGGAATTAATGCAAAGGCAGCTCATATATATCCATACTAGGGACAGAATAAGCCCAGATAGAAACAGCACATCTGCTCCTACTATCCTCAGTGTATTCTTCAAACAATGGGAAGAAAAGCCTGGAGAAGCACTGACCCTCACTTCATTCAAAGAGTGCCCCTGCTCAATTCATGAAAGTTTGTCTTTCCTTTTCAAGCGAAAAGGCCAGAAGAATACTTGGGAAACCAAAGATTGCTTGAAAAAAAAAAAAAAAAAAAAAAAAAAAAAAAAGATCATTTTAACTGCAGGAGGCTTCAAACCCTCAAATCCCATAAACTTTGTTTAAAAGATTTACAGCAAACTAATGTGCAGGGGATTTAATTTTTTCTTTCTGTGTTTTTAGGGGGGAAAGTAAATATAGTTTTTCAATCAATCATTACACAAAGAGATTTCCAACGCTAATGTGCTGAAGCATAAACTGATACAGTGACAAATCCCCCTTTCTCCTTAAATGTGCTAATAAGGTTGATCCTTTCTCCAAAGCTTTGTTCTTGGGAGGTTTCTGCAATGAGTTCACGTCTTTCACCGGCACAGAGCCCTGCTCATGTGGAAATCATCGGGCTGAATACATTCACTGCCGCATCTGCCCCTCAGCATCAGGTCTCAATTGGGGTGGTGGGCGAATGACTGGCCAGCAGTGCGAACAAAAAAAAAAAAAAAAAAAAAAGGAAAAGAAAGGGAAAAGAAAAAAAAAAAAAAGAGGGGAAGGTTACTTTTACAATGGATAGTGAAGCACCATTTAAAATGATCTGTCTGGGAGTGGGAGCTGCTAGCACAGAGCATGCCAGCCCTTGAGTGCAGCTTCCCAGCACCTTCATGATGATGAGAAGCAGCATCCACCTGCAGTGTTAATACAGAGGGCAAGGAAGCCCCATCCCATACTGTGAATCCATCAAGGCAGCAATAACCCCACGCTATGGGTTTAAGAATGGAAACACTAAGCTGAAATTACCCGCAGGGGTAAAAGGCCCTAAAGCAGAAGGTTAAACCAAACGTAAGAAATCCCATCCCACTGAGATATGCATGGGAGTGGTTTGACTTTTCAAAAGCAGTGAACTGATCAAAGGCACTCATGGTTAGAGGAAGACAGTCGATTTGCGGGGTCAATATCCATTTTACCCGTTAACACAGCAAACCAGGTGCTTTGCTAAATGAGGAAGGTTCGGTGTCATGGATTGACTCCTACAAAAAGTTTGGCTGAGATGCCTCTCCTTGTCCTCAACCTCTGTGCAACAGCAGATCATCACACTGATGAGCAACCTCAAAGATGCTCCATCCTGAAGCTACCAAAGTTCAACTGATTGCAGTAACCTCCAGGCTTTCTGCTTTTGCAGGTAACTGCAGACAAAACCAATAGCCACCTCCAACCCACGTTCCAAAGAGCTGCCAAAAGTCCTAGTCCACATCCATCCCCATATGCAAAAGAAGGTCAACAGGGACTTTGGCTCTTCTAATGCCCTACAACCACCACAGCATCACTTTGAAAACAGACAAAGTTTAAAAACAAACAAAATCTCCACTGACACAGCTGCTCTCCTCTATCGGGGCTGTGGCCAAGGAGGGATTCCTCCTGCAATATTTTTAGCTGAACATGTGCTATGTTTATTTCTTGAAGAAGAGGAACCTCCTCAAGGCGGAGGCAATGAACACATGTGGGAAGACATTTAACTCTTTCCCACAAAAGAGTCCATGAGACAAATGTAAGGATAAATGTCCCTGCAGACATTTTACGGGAAGATGGAGATTTTCTTTAATACCCCACAGGTTTCAGCTCCTGACAAAATCTTTTCCCCCACCCCTGAACCAAAAGGCACCTCCAAACCCCTTTTACTAGTCTGAGTGCCCAATGGCCAGTTCATACCTATGTCCAGAGGAGGAAAACTATATTAAACAGTACTTTCCTTGGACTTCACAAGTGTAATCATTGCTATAGTGTAGCAGAGCTCATACAAACACACCAATCCCTGCCAAAAAATTATCATATGCATGAACCTGTGATTGCTCCCCGTCCAAGGGGCTTGAAAATCTTTCCAGTGTTTAAAATTAAGTTGCCTAAGGATGGAGGAGGGAGCCTGGGGACACCCATACACATGGATGCCCTAACCTCTAATCCAGGACAGGACCACTCATCTCTGCACCACCAGCCCACTGCTCCCTGTTAGCTGCCATACTGTGCAGGACAGTCCTTGGGAAGGGGTTGTATCCCCTTTAAATCCCCCTCCCCAGCCAGACTCCTCCATCCAAGCTGGACACTGTGCTCTATGGCCACCCTTCAAATGATTCTGACTGATGGTTTGAAGAGTATTTATGGCAGAGGTCTTTCTCCATAAAATAAACGTAAACAACTTAGCAGCACAGACACAAGCTGGACACACAAGGCAGAGTAAAAATAACCTGCTTACACTTAAAACCTTTTTTACAACTCACCTATGCCAAGTGGTTCTGCAGAATCCCCATCTTAATTTAGAAACCAAATGTATTTTGGCCAGGAGCTGACACTGAGCATCCCCCCCAGCCTCCAGGCGAGCAGTCAGGCCACACTGGCGCCGCTGACAAGCAAGGAGGCAGTTCTTGCCAGTTCATGGTTTCACCTTCCCAGTGGGAAGATATTGCAGGGGAATGGCAAGGAATAAAATCAGAGATGAATACAGAGTCCGCTATTCAGATGTGCCTCCTCCTTCCTTTTAAATGGGAGCTCAGAGCAGCCAGGAAAGGCAAAGCCCTAACCTGGGGCACTGGGATCTGCAGAAGCAGCAGTGCCAACCCCCCCCCCCCCCCCCCCCCCCCCCAACAGCACCCAGGAGAACTGGCCTAAAAGGATGTGAGGCTATGCCCCAAAGCCAACCGCCACCCAAGTCCATCGTGGGTTTGGATGTAACCAGGGCTCTTAAGGAGAGGATTTCAGCTAATTGAGCTCACCCAGTACCACCCTACTGAACTGGAGATGTTGACTCCACAGCACCGTGGCACAAGCCCCACATTCACCCCTTAGCAGGTGCCTTTCAATTTTTAATTGGTCCTTTTCTTCTGTTTGAAGCTCAAAGCAGCAGCCTCTGGCCAGAAATGCTTTGTTGCAGAAAAACCATAGTTACTGGAGCACAGCCGGAGCCCCACAGCACCCACGTACACCCCACAGCACCCACGTACACCTTCTCACGTGGCTGCTCAGCTGCGAAATGTGGTCCCTGCTCAACCTGGCAGTGGGCTCCATCACTGCCCTTGGCAGAGCCAGCCCAGCTCAGCCCCTTCTCGCACTGTCCTGGGGCCATGGGGACCATGAGCTGGGCAGAGCTGATGGCAGGGCAGCTCATCACAGCATGCCTGAATTTTCAGCTCTGGTAGCAAAAGGTGGAAGGCCAAAACTCAATTTATACAAGCTGAAGTTCTGTTTACTTATGCAATAGGAGATGAAGGGGGCAAGATTATCACAAGATAATTGCTCCCTTGATTAATTATAAAGCAAAGCCAGCTGCTTCCAATTCCTGCACAGTACAGGCTGCTTCCCAAGGAGCCAGCCAGCTCAGGAAAGTTTCAATTGCTTTCCTCCTCAACTGTTTAATTCTTAAGCTTAAATTTAATTCTTAAAACTTAAGAAAATAATCACACTACAAACAGTCCCGTATCCATCCCCCAAAAGTGCTTACTGCTTAAACTGAACAGATCGCTGCTTAAACATGAGGGGAAAAAAAAAAAAGAAAACAATCATACAAAAACCATTCATTCAAGACTCATCTGCGCTCAATTAAAGAACACAGGAGCAGCTGATGAAAACATTTACAAGATATTATTAAATCTTACAGGGTGGGGAAGACAAGAGGAATCCAGATATTCAAATTTTTGCCAGGATTGATTTTTATTCCACGTGCAGAAAAAAAAAAAAAAAAAAAAGAAAGGATCTGTAGATTGTTGTTTTGCCTCAACAGAATTGGTACGTGCAGCTATCAATAACCATCGCAATAAATAAAACATTTGCAGGAGAGAAAATACCTGCATAATCATAAATTCAATGAAAGTCATCTTTCCTGGTACGGGATGTGCTAAGCACTAGGTACATGGCCTGGCACAAATTATTCAAATAGCAAAGTACTCTGGGACCCGTAGTCCAGAGGGACAAACAGGAACAACAATTATAAGAGCAATGAAAACAGGGACAACCCAGCTGGCTCCAGCATCATCCTCATGACCCACAACACGAGCACAAGTGGAGAAGCCACCAAACCTGCTGTGTTTCTGCCTAGTGAGGGAGAGTTGGCAATTCCCCAACAGCGATCCCAGATGCTGAAAATCCTCATTTGTCTCATTCTCCAGCACATTGGGGACCAGCTGTGATGCCGATGGGCAGCACATCCCCGGAGCAGCCCAGGCACTGACCACGTGTCCCTCGTCTCCCCGGGGTCCTGCCAGGCACTACTGCAGCTCCTCGAGCCTCGGGGGAGCAATGCTCCTGGAAGAGGCAATTCGAGTAAATTTTTGTGACTGTGAATTCACCCAGGAGGCTACATGACACTTGTACGAAAGGGAACTTGCGCCGCGGAGCTACTGCAGCAGGGATCAGGTGAGAGCCATGAAAGTATCCTCGCTCGTGTTTCCCTAGCAACTCCAGCTCCTGCTTCCCCTTACACATTCCCTTCCTCTCGCTTCAAAGTAGGCCAAGACTCCCTCCATCACTCAGCCACACAAACCAGACATTAGGGGAGTTCACTGAGCCCTATTTACATTTAATACAGATTTTAACAGAGGACACATTTGCATTAAATCCTGTCCCTGCATGTGCACTCAAGCTCCCCTGCAAACACAGGAGGGACCCATTTGGAGAAAGGGTGTCTCAGCATCCCACCCAAAGCCTCTTAGCAGATGGTGAAAAAAACAAGGATGAAGACAGAGGACCAAACCTGCTTGCAAACTTGGAGGTGCCTGGGCAGGTATCACCTGAACCCAACAATCATGCAAGGGGTCTGACATCCTTAGGGAAACCAGCTCTGAGGATCAGACCTGTCAAGATATTGAAGTGCTTAAGTATTTTTTTTTTAATGACTAAGGTCTATAACATCTTTCTCATCCTGGAAAGCAAAGCATAGCCAAGGCGGGCATCCTGTACTCCTACCCACCATGCTTACTCCCACAAAACACCAACATTTCACCAGTTAAACCAGCTCCTGCTGCTGTTTTTTGCCTCCCCCCATCATAAAAATGATACTTGGACTGCAGGCATGAACGCCCAAACTCAATGGTGGGCATTAATCAGCCTCCATCCCCTCAAACCTATCCCACAACAGAAGAATTAGCTCAAAAAGCAGCTATTTAATCATCCAACACAGTGCCTCCCTCAGCATCTTGGCTGTCCCATCCCTGGCTGATGTAGCTACAGCAATGAAAGCTTGAGTTTAGGCACAGCAATATTGGTTAAAAAAAAATAACAGCTGGGTGAGTGGTCTCATCCAAAATACTTCTGTTTGCATAGCAAGAGTTATTTGGTATAGTTATGGAATATACTTGATCCTTTAGGAAAACATTGAGCTGTTTATTGTCATGTCACAGGCACAGCTGAAAAAAAGCCAGAGGTTTGTGTTAATGTTTTAGACAGATTCTCAGGGAAAGTGTCAGTTCAGGACTTAAATTCTTCCCTATCCAAGGCAGTACATAAGCATGTGCTTAAACTGAGACTAAAAGACGCTCAAGCTGCTGGGCTTTGTGGAAGGTGCATACTTAAACAAAACAAAAAATAAAAAAAATAAAAACAACCAACCAAAAAAAGACAAGAAATGGAGCAAGAAATGCTACAGGGGAGAGGATTCAGACAGCTTTCTCATTAGAAGACATACTAGATTGTAGTTAAATCTAAATCCACACCACAGGAACACATCTTCATCCCCACTGAAGCCAAGACCAATTTTCAGTCCCATGGATTAAAAAAAAAAACAAACCTCCCCACCAAAAAACCCATCTTCCAAACAAATTAACTGATCTCCAATTATTTCTCTTCCTTTTACACCAATGTAGAAAGAAGGGATCTAGCTAAATTGTTTTGAAGTAGCTAGCATTAAAAGAAAACCTGCTGTAATGCTGGGCAATTTGGTGCTGCATGCACATGTACTTTATCAACCTAAAAGCCTTGTGACATGCTCAAAAATATGCACTTGAAACTCTGCTGTTATGGCTAAAAACCACACATGGCCAGAAAGAGAAAGCACTCCTGCGGTGGAAGAGAGCCTGTCAATGAGGTACCTTCAAGTGGAGCTTCTCAGTTTATCTCCTCAACTGCATAAAATCCATCACAGCCAGAGCTGAAGTCAAAACGCTACTAAAAAAAAAAAATGAGGAAAAAGGCAGCAACTGTAAAAGTATGCAGTATTGCACCAGTGCTGGGATGCCCCACTGGCTAGAGGTTTGCTGAACAGGTCGCTGGAGGGCTGACCCATGGGGCAATCCCTTCTGCAGCTCCATCTGGCAGCTGGGGTTTGCACCCCAAAACCCCAAACGGTCCAGATGGGAGAAAACTCCTGGCCAAGAAGATGGCAGAAGCACAACCCTTTCAACCCAGTAGCCTTTTCTAGGGATAGCTGTAGAAAAATTCATCGTCTTTGAAAACCTCATCCATCAAGATGGCACCAACGTCAAACGGCTGAGCGGGAGCAGAGCAGGCAGACACCTGCACTAACACCGTCACTGAACATCTCCTTTAGGAAACACTTGGGATAAGAAGAGCTCACGGAAGGAAAGCCCAAGCTTTGAGAAAGGATTTTAACTATTTTGCTGAAAAACGGTTAAAATCAGGAACATGTATTTTCATCTGCATCTGGATATAGAAATGTGGATGAGGAACAACCGTGTCCTTAAGTGTTAGAAAAGCAGAGGATGACAGAAAGAGCTACCACTCCTACTCTCTCTTCATCTACATATGTTCCCCTAAAAATAGGCTGCCTAACATCTGGTTAATGTTATTAAAAAACTTGATTCAGAGAGCATTCAGACAACACGCTTTAGTCCTTATCTCTCAGCAAAGGCCTTAACCATGACATTAAGACACTATATATAAATTGCGATGGGTCTAAACTAGAATTGCAAGATGTGCTCTACTGAACAGGGACCAAAACTGGGACACAGGAAGACTTCAATCAAAATTTATTGGTTTTTGAGTGAAGTGACCAGCTTCAACACTGGGAAAAAAAAAAAAAAAAAAAAAAAAAAAAAAAAAAAAAAAGGGACAAGTTTTGCTTTGTTTCGGAAACATCAGTACACTTGGCTCTACCCTGCAGGGCCACCACCAGGCCACCCTACAGTGAGGGACTTCACGGAGGACACTGCAACCTGGAGATTGCAGCTCCAGCTGCAACAGGATATCAGGCAAAATGTACTTAAATCAAATTAAAACACTAATGTACCATCAGTAGCACTGGCAGTGAATATATGTTTATTTTATATTCACGTATTGTATTTATGTCTGCATGTGTATATACATGATATTTTAAAAATTCAACAGTAAACCTTTCACTGGCCACAAATCTCTTTTTTTCTTCCACAAAAATTAAGCATTGCCTGGGTTAACTGGCCAGAAATCTCTGCAAAATTTTTTATTTTTCTTCCCCAAGAATGAAGCATGGTGCAGGTTCGGAGATGAGTGTCATGGATCCAGCTCAGCTTCATCACACGTGATAACTCCTCACGCTGGGGAGCACTTTGCACCAGGCCCATAAGGTTATATAGGAATATAATTAATAAGGTGACATATCACACATAAATAACTTATGAGAAGCCTGCCACTTGGAGAAGAGATGGTAGCCAAAAGGTATCCTAATTCACTCTAATAACAGATTGGAAAGAAAATCCAAGTACCTGGATGAAGCATCCATCTTTGCACTGTCAAATATCCTCAGCTAAGAGGAATCTGTGCATCTGCCTGGAAAATACTTCTTTCCCCACCCCCCACCCCCCCTTTCTTCCCCCTCAGCCCTTTTTGGGGATGAAGGGTATCATTTGGGGTTACAGTTTCAAGCTAGCATGAAAATAAGTGAAGGCAGAACTTCTGAACAAGATGGACTTTCTATTATCAAACATCCTGCAATGAGTTTTTGGTATCGCCCACCCATGTCCACCAAAGGCATCTCTAAACTGCTGCCAAATCCAGGGGAGACGCCAACTGCCAGCCAGGCAAAGGGGAACAGTTTATGAGGAATTTCCAGGAGCTGCAGATCAGCTATTGAAAGGGAGACTAATCTATAAACCATTCCTTCAAATAAATGGATTTGCTTTAGAGTGCTGTAATCTTGACATTCCGGGTACACAAACACAACTCCTCCTCAAAAAAATAATTTTAATCCTTTAAATATTCCCAGTGGGGAATGTTAAATAATTCTGAAGTCATTTAGTTTATACTAGAGTTGACATCAGCAGCATCCTCTATCCTCCCTCTGGAGCCCCTCTCCTCTTCCATCCGAGCTGTGAGTGCAACCTTTTCCCTTGGAACTGCCACCATGAAGCCAATGAAGCTACCAACCACCCTAGAGCACCGTGACAACCGGGTCTTTGCACCCCCCCTCGGGCCCTCGTGATAAAGCCAACTTTTTCTGTTGCTTTGTGACACTCCTGCACCGAGAGTTGGTGGAGAAGGCAAGGAGAAACCACCGCCAGGTCCACCAGAACATCGTTCCTACAGCCCCCTATGAAAGGGCATGGAGCATTTCAGGCAATGTATTAAATCTACAGCTACTGCATGCAACAGATCGAGATTATTTGCTGTTTTATAACAACGGAGCATAGGATGCTCTGGCATCGCTCCCGCTCTTTGAGCGTAACTAACCTCTAAGACTGCTCAGACTGTCAGGAGCCTGATTACATGAAATAAAACACTGCATTTGACTATTAATTAATATTGACTTCACTGCTTGACCCCCGAACATGTAGAAATTTATAGGATCACTCTCCAGGTTTATTAGGGCACTATTAATAATCTGAGCAGTATTTGGAGTCAGTCACCTTAAGGAACTAAAAAGAGCTCTTTGGTATGATGCATAGACATCGTCTCAGGCTACTTTTGGCTTGGAAAAGCATTTGGCTAATTTTCAATTTGTCAAGTGAGTCCCTGACAAGTTGGTAACGTATAACAGAGCAGATCTTTGGGAATCTCCAGCAAGCTTTTTCTCAGCCACGGCTGGCCACAACAGTGTGGCACAAGGATATTACAAGAAGCAAGATAATAACCAGATGGAGTAGAGCAATCATCTAGGCTATTTTGGTAGACCCACTGCAGATGAACATGATACAAAAGCCAATTAACTCTAATATATCTGACATGTAAAATAGTTTGAAATTGCAATATTTTTTTTCTTCCAAATTTTTCTCCAAATACTGGGACTTCTTAATATTCAATATTCCATTTTCTTTCCACCAAGACAGAACTAGCCTTTTCAAAAAAATTTCAAGGGAAGCATTCAAGTACGGAACACTTAAATCCATAAAAAAGTGAAAAAAAATAACTATTACTGTTAAAAACATAGGTTTCCTAAAAAAACCTAGAAAGCATCATAGTTTCTTACATGTATCACATATTAAATTGTTAAGGACTATATTTTTGGGTAGTTTACTCAGTGAGAGGGAGGAGACTTACAGAAAAGTCTCCAGAGATCTTGCTTCTAAGCCATAATGTTCTTTACAAAACCCAAAACGCTTTTTAGAAAGGCCAAATCTGTATCAATCTCTAAACATTACAAAGGGTAAATTTAGTAAGTGTGCTTTCCTCAAAAGAAATAATGAGTAAAGTATGCGCTGAGAGAACTAACAGCCTCCAGCATTTTATCTTCTAAATCTATTTGTGACTTATAGATGCTTAAAAGCAGTGGTCCAAGGCCTGGGAGCTCAGTGCCTGAGATGTTAAAAGCACTTTAAATCCTTTAGGCTGCTTTGAAAAATCTCCGTGTCTCTGCCACGTGTGGATATTTTGCACTGTGGAGCCAGGAATCAATGCAAGCATTTAAACTTCCTTTTGTCGGGAATGACTTAAACCAGGAGAGCACAGAGGCTCGTAAACAAAACTGCTGACACCTCCTGCATTACTGAAAGCGAACCATGATGCAGCATTAATTGAATGAGCACCTTCAATCTGTCAAGCCAAACAACACCCACAGGGGCTGTTCCTGGCAAAGCTCAGGTTGATGCTGCAGCCGTCAGGACCACACCATTAAATTGGGAGTTTTTTCTGATACCTGAACAATCGTGACAGCACTTGGGTCATCTTGGAAAGATGAAAGGATCAGCACAGCTGCTGAGCCCAACTTCACAGAGCCTGCGCTTGATTATCAGCAACTATGAGGCTCCTGGGAGTCTGACTCCACTTGAAGTTTTCTTGCAGACCAGCTGACTGTAACCTCTCTAGCAGATTGCCACGTCCACTGAGTCTACACTGCTCCTCCAGCCCATGCAAAATGGTTCTTTCCCCCTCACATTGGTCCCCCAGCCCAAGAAAATGTTTTGGTTTTTTTTTTTTCCCCTCTGACACTTGTCCACTAGCCCAAGAAAATGGATGTTCTCCTCTTTCATATCCCCATGCACGCATTTCTGTTATGTCCACCATGGGAAGTTGCAAAGGGACAGCTCTGTTTTCTCACCAGGCAGAGAAATGATCAGGTACTCAACAGCTCGTTCCAACACAAAAACCAAACCATTTCCTTCCAGCATTGCAAAGGCACCACAGCCAAGGCGCTTGGTTTTGCACAGTTTGTGCAATGATATCAAGTAACTATTGCAGAAAGGAGCTTTCAGAAAAATAAAAAAATAGCATCATCAGGAGGAACATAAAAGCCAGTGAAGGTCTTGGCCGCTACATCATCACGATTGCTCCTGCAGAGCTCCTGCCCTCCCCAGACCAGTAGAGTTCACTGCCGAGAATGAATGATGCAGGTCCAAACAAACAAGCAAAACCAAAATCTAGTTTAAACGGCTCAAGTGCTTAAAATCATTTTTACCACAAGCAATCAATCCTTCCAGTTCCCTCCATGTTAAAACAAAAGAGAGAAATAGGAAAGAGTAAGAAGGTGTTTGATTTTGAACTTTCTCCAATTCTCTTTACCATCTCTGCTCAGAGACCTGATTACACTTGCTTTTAAATGAAGGGTTAGAGAATGCCATCTCCCTCTTCATTGGAGAAAACACAAAAACATAGCACAAAATTAAAAACTAGCTGATTTAGGACCAAGTTTATAACTAGTGGGACTCCAATCTGCTAGAAAAAAGCAGGCAGAGCAAAGGCAAGACCCAGCACAAACACTACCTTCCCAAGGATCTCCTCTGATGGGAAAAAACAGAAGCCAGTGGGACCTGACCCTATGCCAAATCTGATACAGCTAAAGAAACCACTGAACAGCCAATTATCGTCAACACCTCACTAACAAAAAGAGCGTTTTTACCTTTCCTTTTAACCATACTCCATCTTCTCCACTTCTTTAGGCCATGGTATTTTGCAGCAGGAACTTCTGCTTGGCACTATAATTAATTCTCCCTACTGACTCATTTTTGGTAAAAACCTGTTAGTATGAACACTTGAATTTGACAGACATTCACATTATTCACTCTTGCAACTCAAGGTACAAGACCCCTCTCAACTCTCTCCCGGAGTAAAATTACTGTTTTTTTCTTAATTACACCAATAGTTAATGCAACCTCTAACAGAGGAAAGGTTGAACATTTAATTTGGCAAGGTTTAGTGCCAATCTGCATTAGGCCTCAGTGATTTAACCTCTATCTCCATGGCAGTGTGCCTACATCATTCTCCTAATAGCACACATCCCTGCCCTACATATTTCATCGGGATCCCTATGGCAGCTCTGCCGGAGCGCCCTCGACCAGCAGTTCTCAGTGCAGTCATTAGGGACACTGTACAACCCCATCACAGCGACACGTATTCTTTCCAATCACCAGTACACTATTTTGGATGTCAAAATCAAGGCTTTCATTAATTAGAAGGCTAATTACACTGCTAATTACACTGTACACTCAAATAAACTGCTTTGCATGTCTCAAAACCACAACTCCATACAATCTCATACTACAAAGTTTCAAATAGAGGAAGCATCTGACAATGCTTGCAGCCCACTCTCCCTAGTGACTACAGGTATCCACATCACTTACTGTGTTTTGCTCACAAAATAACCCCACAATACCCTCTCCGTAATTTCAATGTGCGTATGCATAACTAAACACAAGTAGTACATAACAGTAGCAACAAAGAGGTTTGTTGGTTGGGGATGACACATCTTATTTCTTCACATACTGAACGCACTTGTCATGACCTGGTAGTCCTTCAACTCAACCCATACCGATGCAACCTGATCACCTAAGAAAATTAGTACCTATACACAGGTGGGTTTATCACAGTACCAACTTCTTGTACACATAACCAGAAGACAATCTCAGCATGCACATGCTGGATGCATAAATAATCTCCACTTAATAGTTTGAGTATCCTGCAAACACTGATACATTATTTTCAGCCTCCCAGTGCAGCTGGAAAGTGTTTTCTGTGCTTACTGACTTGGGGCTGGGACACCAAAAGGCAAAGTGACTTACTGAGGACCAGAGGGTCCTTGCGAGAGCAGAGGATCAACCTGGGATTTCCCACATGCCCAGAGCTCCGGTGACTGCTTCATCCTTCCTCTCATCAGCAGGACAAAGAAAAAGTGGCCTTCAAGTACGGCTCTAACAGCTATAAAACCAATATGACCATAGTTTATTTTGTAAATAGGAACAAGCTTATCTTCTCATCCTCCTTTTTTTCTGACTTAAGAGTTGAAGCATGAAGTCTCATTCTTTGTTTTGCCTGTAGTTCAAACAAGCAGTGTGGTTTCAATCGGTTTCTTGCCATTGATGCACGACCTTCTCAGCTGTACCAGAGGATCTGAATCCCTTCTGGATCAATGAAACTTGGGTACCACAAGCAGAAGGTCTTCTGAATCCCTTCACTATGAGCACTAGGTGCTTAGAGAACAAAAAAATGTATTATCATGCCAGGAGATGTCTTAACTAGAAAATACATTTAATACAGCTTAAAAAAAAAAAAAAAAAAATCACCATTAAATGTAAACCTAGAAGTCTGGCAAAGCAGACTTTAGCCTCAGCACTAACAAACTTCCTAACAATCCTTATGCTGTCCATGACCTGTGCAGCCCAGGAGCACAACAAAGCCCACACGGGAAGGGAAACAGTCAGTGGCCCCCAAAGTGCTTTTGGTGCTTGTTTCTCATGCGGCACCTTCCACTATTAACATGTCCTTATCCGTTATCTCTCATTTATTAGAGGACAACACTTCTCTATCAACAAGCTACACTGCCACGGAACGAGCAAGGGCCACTAAGGAGAGGGAGTTCACAGGGACTGGGGAGCAGCGCCTCGCTTGGCTCAGTCTCCTTAAAGCTGGACGATTTAGCTCCTCCAGCAGTTGTGACTGTAAGGGGAGAAGGCTATTAGCCAAAAAAAACATAAACAGCATTTTATCACAGAGATAACAGCGTTTGCCTGGATAGTAAGGTCTTGCTGTCAGAAAAGGCTCTTGCGGTGACCTCCCAGTGTGGCTCAGCATTGCAGTGATGCCAGGGAGTGGCTGGAGGGGTGGCCAGTCCCTTTGCACCCCGGCTCAAGTCCTGACAGACCTTCATACAGCAAGAGGGGAGGAAAGGGACAGAATCACAAGCTGGCGATAATTATCTGCTTCAAATAATCTATATGACAACAGCAAAGGGGAAAAAAAAAAAAAAAAAGAAACTTTCAATATTTTAAATGGATTGTATCAAACCAGAGCTGCTCACCATGTGAAAACAAAGTATGAGACTTCATGCTTTAACTCTTCTGTTAAGTCAGGAAAAAGGAGGATGAGAAGACAAACCAGGTACAGCCAGGCAGAGGCTGGGTTTGAGGAGACACCCATTCTTACCACGGGCAGAGACCTCAGCCCTGTGTCTCTTTCCAAGGGTTCAAGCCACCTTGTTTTCTTGGCATTGCAAGTAACCGGGGACAGACACGTGTGACCAGGCAGCCACTAACTGCCAGCTACCAATCCTCTGCCTAAATTTGGGTTTGCTCAAGCAAATGCAGCAGCACCTCTAGAAACCTCCCACATCCACACACAGTGTCCGCACCAGGGAGAAAACACAGCTCAGGAGAAGGCTTCCAACCTGGTACTGAAGGTGATCCTCCCACATCCACCTCTCTACTCTGACCCAGGATCACCATGAAGAACAAATTGTCTATGTTGGAAAAAGGAAAAGCCAGCCCTCCACATCTTGCTTTCATCTGGGAGCAATCCTGCAGCCTCAGAGAGGATGGTACCCTGCCAGGAGCTGGGGGTCACAACCTTCATTCGGGTGTAAGGAAGGGCTCTGCTGCCCGTCGTTCAAATTCCCCCCATGGCACTTCCAGCCTGTGGCTCCCACCCCATCCTGCTCCATCCAGAGGGTCCCACTCTGATCCAGCTGCCTGGAGAATTTGAGGGAAAAAGCCCTCCTCAGTCTCTCGAGCAACCCTTCATTTTGCAGCATCTTACATTTCATCGTGGGAGATCAAAGCAGCCCTGATACCACAACACCGCAAAAGAAAACTTCAGATTTCAGGTTCTCCTGCATGAGCTCTCTGTCTCCTGCTTCAAAAGCAGAAATTACAAAATCCCAACCTAAACCTCTGTAGAAGAAATATCAGCAATTCAAATGAGTAGGGTTTTTCTTTTGGTCCTTTTACTCTAGCTACATAAATCAGATAGTGAAAAATAAGACTGTGACACAAAAGACCAATCATAAAAATAGCCCAATTAATTTTCCTCTAAACAGTTCAAATAAATAGTGCCATTTATGGATTTTGAGACTATTCAATTACAGAGGGGGGAAAAAAAAATTATCCAGCAGTGTAACACAGCTATAGCATCTGAATAGCTATGAAACCAAAAAGAGGGATATTGTTTTATATATTAAATTAATGCGGCATTATCTGTATTGCAGGATGATCAACACAATTAACAGGAAGCTTAAAAAAAAAAAAAAAAAAAAAAAAAAAAAAAGAGAAGTCCTCAAAACATTAGAGAGAGAAAACCCTACAGTATATGGCTTTTCTGAAGCAGTTTGTGCAGGTCTGAGGTTACTCTGTGTAGCTACAGTTACAGTAACTGATACCTCATAGCACAACACAGCATAGACAACCATAAACATTTCAATATATTGTTCTGCCCTATAAGGAATCATTAACTCATTACCATCACTGTTAAAAACTAATGCTGCTTTCATCAGCATAACAGTTGGTCCCTAATGTCCTGCTTACTTTTCTGTAGTGCTAATTCATCAGTTTTGAAGTTTTAAGAAATCTTACGCAGTTAAACAAATCACTAATTTTTACTTCTTAAAGAATATATTTTTTTAGCATAAATGTTTCTCACTGAGTTTGCAAGCAAATTATAATAGGGAGAGGAAGGACTGAATAAATTCCCTAAATACTACTACTTCTTGCCCCTGTTTTTTGTATCTCATAACTCATTGAAACACTCAGGTTTCAGACTAAAATTTAGCAAATTCAGTCTATACTCAAAAGGAAATTTGGTGGTATTCTTTATTGTTTTTCTTTTCAAAACCAAGAGCCAAAGACAGCAAACTCTCCCCTCATCCTCTTTCCTTCCCACAAACCTGGCAGGCTCTCCAGGCTGAGCTGCAGCCCTTCCTAGAAAGCCTTTCAGTGGAGCTGAAATAACTGGACAGAGACAAGTCAGGTCTTCCCCAGTCCAATTCAGGCTTTATTGAAAAAGTGTCTTTAAGTGTTCTGATAAAAACTTATTTAATTCAACAGTCACAATGCCATTTAATCCATGCTTCTACATAAGACACTTAAAGGCACTTTTTATTTTCTTGTTTAATATAAGATGAAAGACTTCTTAAACAAAGTCCTTGATTAGAATTAGGTTTTCTATACATTGAGGGGAAAAATTATATTTATCAGGGGTCGATTTTGAGTGTTTCCTTCTAATCTGTTTGAACGCCAATTGCACTGGGGTCCACTCATTGCTACAGTAATGCAAGAAATCCTTACCACCCCCTGGGAAGGAAGAGCCTGGGTGCAAGGAAGCGTATTTGAGTTTTTATGGGTGCCCTTCGGGCTGCCCAACTAGTGGCTTAGCCCCAGAGATGACGGGGGCAAAAGGAGCGATGCATGACAGTCCCGTCCCTCCCGTTGCAGAGGGACCATGCCTGCTTCCCAAGCTCCAAAGCCCAAAACCCAGCAGGGTCACAACCTGTCATGAGAAGAGCCGGAGCTGGGACACCCATAAACATGTGCACCACCCCGGTTTGAATGCAACGGCGCGTTTCCAGATCAGAAAAAAAAAAAAAAAAAAAAAAAAAGGAGAAAGAATCTTGACCGATGTTAAACACACGGGCAGCAGGGGCAAAAATCTCAACTAAAACCTACCTGTTTCCCAACCCAGCACCACCTCGCCAGGGATCCTCCAGAGCATCCTCACCGCTCTCTCCTTCCCAAGGCTCATTCATTAACACCTCAAGGGATCAAACCTCCGACAGCAGCTGCTCGCAGCAGCATCCCCGCCGGCAGCACCGCCCTGCCCGCAGGCAGCCATTCATAAAATAAAAACCCAACAAAAGACACGCACGCAGACATCCACACACACCTCTAACCAGAGAAAGACCATCTTACTCACTGCTCTCTCCTTCCCACGCTACCTCAAAACACTCATCTGCTGAAGCAATGCGCTGCTTGGCCGGCAGCCAGCTGGAAGCCAAAAGGGGCTTTTCCTTTCCTGCCGCTCAACCTCATTCAGGCACTTCTTGCTTGTACACAACACTATTTATAGCTGCTGGCGAGCAACCAGGCGCAACCCAACCGCAGAGCCCCAGCGGTTCCAAAAAAAATAAATAAAAAATAAAAATAATAATAATAAAAAAAAAAAAAAAAAAAAGAAAGCCAATGAAAATAACAACAACAACAAAACAAACTCAAGTGCAATCCGTTTGCTGCTCTGCTCCCGCAGACCCCGTCGCGTGCGAACGTGATGGCAAGGGAGAGGAGAAGCGCGGATGGGCTGTTCCGAGTTAAAAATAACCCAGCCAAAAAAGCCACCGCAGGGAAGCGTGACCTTTACTACTACTACAGGAAGAAAGCACATTGCACCCTGCATCTGCCTGGGTAGGTAGCTCTGCTTTGTAAGGCAGAATTAAAAAATAAAAGTGGTGGGGAGAAAGGGAGATGGAGGGGAAAAAATATGTGCCAAGAAAAATCTTTAGATACTGAAAAAAAAAAAAAAAAAAAAGCTTTTTTCAGGAATGGCCCATTTTTCCCCCCTCCAAAAAACAACTCTCTCATACCTTTGGAAACATCTTCCCAGGGAATGACCCTAAAGTATTGGGGGGTTAGGGGGGAGAAGAAGCAGATTAGTTTCATGCAGATCATTATTATTATTACCATCATCAAACTGAAAGGAGAGGGTAGTAGATAAGATGTGGTTTCACTCATGGGCACAGCTGGCCCATAGGCGAAGCTACAGTCAACAGGTTCATCTTCCCGCACCATCCTGCAAGTGTTGCCATGATAAAACCTACCCCTCGATCCTCCTGGTTTACATGCATTCTACCCCCCAAATCACATTTAATCCCAATAGAAAGACGTTGCTGCCCACAGCCAAGACTTCAGCTGCCGCTCACATACACCAAAAACATCCTTTGACCTAATTTGACCACTCAGCACTGAACTGTCCCCAAATTAACGACCAGAGAGTGTTTCACAGCCACTGCTTTGACCGCCCCCAACAAAGTGACTGGAGCGGAGATTTTCACAAAAAACAATTTTTGGATCCTTTCCCCTCTGCTGTGACCTCCCTGGGGTCAGCACATGCATCCTAGAGAATACACTCAAAATTTCTCAGATTTTGGGGAGGAGTGGCATGCACTGGCAATGCCACATCTTGAGCAAGTGTGCACACATCAGTGCAATTAAACACGTCATAAATTGGACAGTTAAAAAGAAAAAATGTATCACACCTCAATGAGGGTGTAAAATGGGGGAGTAACCCCACAGCTGCGCAAACATCAGCAACCCTGAACTCACTCCCTCCTTCTCCCCCTCTCCCTTATTTTTTTTCGCCCTAAATGAAAGCACTTTGATTTTGCCGAGACAGGTGTTTCAGATACAGCTTGAAAACTAATTAAATCATATCTGCAGCTTGAAAACTAATTAATCCTTTATTCCCTATTATAATAGATAATTACAATGCATGATAGGAAATGACTTGTCAGGTTTTCTGTTTAAAATGCTCACACTTTATGGAAAATAAAATAGGGGAAATGGTTACAGGGCCTTCCCATCCTCTTGCAGCCCACCAATTGAGGCTGCTAAAAGGTGATTACTTTTTTTTAGATGTAGCACAAACAAAAACTACAGTTACTGAAAATGGCTTTGAGAATGAAAGACAACAGTAGGTCAGACTTCTTGGGTCATTCTTGTTTGTTTGAGTGTATGGTCAAGGGGCGACTGCTACAGTCCATCCCCCATGCAAACAAATGGGTAAGTAAAACATTTGTAATTTAAATAATGAGCAAGGCAGGATTCAGTGTGCGAGATGGGCAACGGAACTGCTCCTAGCTTCCTCAAATGCTTTTCCCACTCCAGGATCACACGAAGACAATGACCCAGTGCTGCCAGGATGGTGAGCAAACACCCACAATCGTCCATCAGCAAAGGCAACCCAGAACACACCTCCCCTGACAAGATTTCTCTTAAATGCTTCAGTATCTTTATTTCCATAGCAAGATAAGAAGTGTGGTCATGGTGAAAGTTTCCATTACTCCTTTACAACAAAATTAAGTTTCCAGTCTTGCTCTGCCTTTAAGGAGGAAAAAAAAAAAAAAAAAAGAAGAGTTGAATGTGTCAAGCCCACAAACTGAGGCACTACCATAATTCAAGGGATTAGGAGTTTTGAAGTGTTAGTGCACATACTCTTAAGGATCCCAGGATTATTTGTGAAGGGTCTAGGAAAACAGCAAATAAAAGAAAGTCTATTGCCAATATTATTAAAAGGTGCTCCCTGAGATCTGCAAATCATTAGTAAAAATGTGGAAGGGTCTGCAAAGCCACATAGGATGATACCCACCAGGTACCAAAAAAAGTCATGCAAAGAACTGAATAAAATGAGATGGCTTGATTTGCACTCAACAAAAAGGAGCCTACAACAAAAACATCCTGGATGACCATTTACTCCCCCAAAAAAAACCAAACTAATCCCAGTCTTTTTGTGTTCATTTTTGCCTTCTCCTCCACCTGGTTGCTATTCTAAAAACTTCATGACCTCAGTGCAGCTCCACACTGTTGTGCTCTCACATTTTGGGGAAGGCAGAAAAAAAAATAAGGGCAAGTGATGCTGCTCATTGCTTCTTTTGTTCTACATCTGTAGTTTGTTTGTGTTTGTTTTTTTTTTTTTCTAAAGCACCTTTCAAAACCACCCGGCTCTCCACTCCACTGGGTCCATACGGGTTTCCCTCCAAACTACCTCCATCTCCTCAAATGCCCCAGAGCAGCACTGAACTGCTGCCATACGAAAGGATCAGAAATGCAGTCAAGGTTGTTTTCTCTCCAAGAAAACTCCTTCCCATTCAGGAAGATCTCCAGAACCGTGTGAAGCTGGCAGCAGGGAGAAGGATGACACAAGCAATTAGTGCCATGGACAAATCTTCAGCACGTTCAGGTGCCAAACGCTCTTACCATATAGTCCTTTAGCAAGATATCCTTGGGACTAATCGCCCACAGAGACTGATTGAGGCCCCGTATGCTGTATTAATGAGGTTAATTATAAACTGTGTTACCAGCAGGGGGACTAAAGGGTGCAAAAACAACTCAAAAGGGCCAGCTTCCTTCCTCCCTGACCAGGGAAGGTGTCATCCAGCCTGGTTTTCCTCTTTCCCCATTGGGATGACCACACGTCTCAACATCCAACAGCAGTTTTAGACGGCACTTCATCTCAGCAGAAAGCACCCCCCACTACCAATGCATCCAAACTAACTCTCCCATCTCCTCCCTCCCTCCTAAAGTAGCACTCACCCTGCAAGCCACAGCTTTTCAACCCAAAAAGGTCAACGCATCACCCAATTTCACAATTGATGGTCTGCTGCCAACAGGATGAATATGGGAAGAGATTTGGGAAGGGGGAAGCGGAAAGAAAAGAGGGGAAATGGGTTTTAAATCAACACAATTAATTGCTTCAGTATTTGTTCATATATTAGATTAGTAGACTCGGAGGCAATTAAGCATCTTTGTCAAGAAGATGCCTCATGACAAAGCTTACCCCGTTCCTCCTGCTGTTCAAGAGCTTGGGATGGGAGGGAGGGAGGAAATTCCACTCTTTGGTATAATTTTGTGTTAAAAGACAAAGTTATTTCCAAAGTTTGCACAGCAGGTTAAAATACTAATTTGGAACTAATCCTTTGCATTTATCACTTTCCTTTAGAAACATAAATGTTAAGTAACAAAACTAATGCTGTGTATGAATGAAGTATATCTGAGAGAAATTAAACCTTCCACCTTGTTTTGCCTATACTGATTTATTTTCTGATTTTCACCACAACCCAAATTGATACACTTCTAATAATATTTAATGAAACCTGTAATGGGAAGACATGTTTCTTCAAGCATTAAATCATCTGGGGATACTTAAAGTGACCTTTTATATATACTAGAGCCTATAAAAAAAAAAAATCTCATCTCTTCACCTATTACCAACTTAATTTTCATTGCTATCATCAGCATCTCATGCACTTTTCCACCTATGCAACAAATACACCCTCCAAAGCCACTGAAGCATAGCTTTGGGTACGGATTCGAAATACAACTGAGGTTACCTCCTAGTTTTGATTGCTCAAGCACAGCTCTCCCTTCACTTTGGTATTACTTAATCTCCACCACAATCCTAAACCTGTTTTTCACCCAAACACTCATTTCCTACTCTTTTAGTAATTAAGGTTGTAATGGAACTGCCTAGCAGCACTTAATGCTGTTTTTATTAATGTTGTAATGACTCAAGTTACAAGATATTGAGCCATTTTCATGTTTTTGCAAACGAGGGTAAGGGTTCCCCCCACTGCTGCAGGATTTCTGGTTCTCCCTATTCCTAATTCAACGGATCCTTAGATTCCAGTGCAACACTTGCATTTCTACAGAAGGCATGGCCCAAAAAGCTTCCCAACTGAATTATATAGTCTGAGCACAGAGAAAGAATTTTTCAAAACTATTTAAATCATAGTCTTGATTTTTTTGGTCTCCAATTTGTCCAACCCTAAAGGGTCCCAATTTTCTGAGAGCACCAGCTCTTTATCCACTGAATATAAACCCCTTTAAAAAGATTCCTTTACTTCCGAGCCTCTGAAGGCACCAACAATATTTGCAAGACATTGCTCCAACATCTTGATGTTATTCTGAGAGATACTCAGTGGCATCTCTTTTGGTCAGTAGTAGCAATATTTTCTTTAAGGAAACTTTGAAGTGGTTTCAGGCAAGTTACAAGACATATTAAAAATGACACACCATCTGCTTCCCAATGTGATGTTTTGCATTGTGTAACTAAACCAATTTAAGAACTGAAGTCTATTTGACATCTAATTAGTCTGTTTGGTAGCCTGATCACTTGTAGATGTTTTGGAGAGGAAGCAGCACTGTAACAATCTTGATCTTTTTTTAAAAAGAAAACAATTAAAAATAATTAGTCACAGAACTGTTTTTCCTTCCTAAATATTTTCCTTTTCCCCATTTAAGAATCAAGGCATATGTTTCTCCCATGCTACACTCTATTTCTGCTAGAATGTAAATCTAGCCATCCGTTTTTGGGTACCACATTCACAAAGCTTTACCAGAGCCCTAGAAAAGGAAGAGGAATGTACCCTGGGTTGCAGAATCAAAGGCTCCATCATCAGTGCCCACCATCACACAGCAATTTGCCAGGTCATTCATTCGCTTGCTTAAGTTAACAGTATTTCTCAGGAAACACATGGTCACCTCAAGAGTGATTTATCCTGGCAGGGTAGCACTAGGGTATAAAAGTGGTAGGCGCAATTCAAACAGAAACAAAACAACTCATATCAGAGCATTTAAAATTCAAAGTCTAGACTCCAGCTTGCATACTGCTCCAGCTTCCTCACATGCTACACCAGCGCAAAGAGGAGGACCACAGATAGCTACCAACATGCTGCATCTTAAAATATCGAAGCAGGTCAAATTCAAAATCAGAAGTACCTGCTGGCATCCACTCACCATGGATGGGGGTGTTTAGATTCACATATCCATTGGGAACTCACAGCAAGAAATAGTTCACGAGCACCTTTAATAAGAACAGCCTGTATGCTAGTCGCACCAAGGAGAAATGACTATTTTTCATGCGTGAGCGGATGATGGAGAAGGAAGTGCACACATCTCCAGAAGGATTTCAAGCATATCTTGTAGAAATCAAAGAAGACAGTTTCCAGTGCTGTATACTCCCTGCCCGCACCCACACACCAAATGCAGACACACACTAGAAGACCAGAGACAAAATTCAATTCCAGTGTCAGCCATGAACAACGGTGCGCAGAAGCACAACACACTGCTCCACACACCATTCCCCTGGGGGGGGAGGAAAAAAAAAAAAAAGAAAAAAAATACAGTATTTTTAACCAATGACATTTATGTCAGATATATTCGTACCGTGATGGATCAGTTGGGGAAGTTAATGACAAGGTTCAAAGCTTTTCCTAGGAGCAGCCACCTCCAGCCATGCTTTGGAGTTCCCATCCCACCACTATTTGGAGACAGCCCCACCTCCGGCAGTCTCTGCCTACAACCACACCTGCTGCAAGCCTTAGACCTAGGAGGTTTAGAGCTATTTGGGATAGGGAGGGAAGATAGACGAGTGAGAACCACAATTTGGCAAGGGTAGCAGTTGGAGGGAAGGTCAGATCAGGTTAGTCCCAGAGGATGTTGTTCCTGGAACCACCGCGTTAAGGTTTGCAACCTTTATCAGCTCATGCAATGAAATACTACCACTCTTCTAGCCAGTCTTGTTTTCCAAGTTTTATTTTCTATTGTTATGTACTAAGCAACTGTTGGCCCTTATCAGCATCGCCCGGTCCTGCTTGTTTTCCTGTTACCTTCCCCTTGTATCACCCTGGTTTTTCAGCCTTGACTGGACAGGCATTTTGGAAGGTGTGATGAGTTTGATAACATGATCTAATTACCGCCTTCCCAAAACAAGTCAAAAAGAAGAAGAAAGAAGAGAAAAAAAGAAAAGACCTTCAGTTAGTTAAACATGCTGCTACCCAAGAAAAGAGCTGGAAGGAGACAGGGGGAATTTGCTAACTTTCACTCGGCAGCGGAGCAGAGCTGCTTTCAATATGCCATATTGACTTACCGCTGCTGGAGGCACAATAAAGGCAGGCCTTGGAGTCAATGCGGGCTCCTGCGGCTCTGTGTAAACTCCGCTTAAAATGTATTTCAAGGAACTTGATCTATTGACATGGCAACTGTGAAAACTTGAGTCCATTTGAAATTTAAATAGCATTTCCACTCCTCTCTAAATGGCAGCCTCAGGGTGGGCCCCACTGCCGTTGTGTGGAAAATGCTTTCACTGGAAGACATCTCCCCCAACAGAATGCCTCCAGACACAACTGCTCTCCTCAAAAGCAGCCAGCACAACTGATTGGGACCCCTTTTTGATGCAAATTCATATTATTCTGTTGGGGAACAGCAGGTGTTCAGCTATGCTTTCCTTTAGAAAAATTAGGACCTTGCTTTCTCCCCCTCCTTCTTGAACTTGGCTCCCAGTTAGCTTCAACCGCTCTCACCCTCGGCGCACACTTGGGTGCCTCCTGGGCTCTGAAGTACAAAATCAGTGCTATTCAGGAACAGGACAGTGTGCATTACCAATCCGTAAATATGACTTTTATTACACACGACAAAAGCTACGTGGCAAATGCCTGTAGCAAAGCGCACTGAGTGTTGCTGGCATGGTGACCACAAGTCCTCTTTCCCACTACATGGCCACTGAGACCCAGCGTGGCATGACTTGAGGTTGAAATGCAGGGGAAGCATTTCACAACCAATTTCATTCAACTTCTGGAGCTGGACTACCAGGAGCCTTACCAGCAACCATGCCACATACGTAATTTACTTCAACTTTCCGGGCGGGACAGAAGAAAACAAAATGGGTAATTGTTGAGATACTCAAGGTCACTGTGGTCTGTCTATATAAAAGACATGTGAAAGGTGCCTGTCCATGAAGGGAGCACAAGCTAGCCCCAGGAAAAGTGCCAGCAGACGGTGCTATTGGAGAGTTATGAATGTCACTCAATAAAAAAAGTCTACATTAAAAAGGTACAAAAGGTGTGAAACAGAACCAAGATCTCACTGTGGTAGAAACCATTCAAGCACATAAACGTTCCTGCCCTTCTTCCCTCTCTGCAATGCTACTCCGTCATTTGCAATTTAATTTGAGAAGAAACAATGGAAAGGGAGAGCAATAGAGATAAGAACAGAAATCCACAAGAAGACACACAGATAATGTGATTTTACACAGGCACCATCTAAAATTCATGGGGTTTGGGAAGTTAAAACCCTCAGCCTCCTATGGAACTGTATCTCCAGGATTCCCTGAATTATCTATCTGAGCAAGTCAGAAGGGCCTTTCTCATAGCATGTGTGAATGCCAACCTTCTGTAGGATCCCTGGAGTCTTAAAGAACAATCTGGAGGAAAAAGAAGCATCTTCATGGACCCATTTAAGGAGCACATGAAAGAGTAGCCAAGGATGCCTACAGGAGAGCCGGACAAACAGATGATTAAGGCTGGTATTGTCCGAGCGACACAGCAAAGCACCACATCACCTCAGCAACCAGAGAGGGAGCCGTGAAAAATCTTTAAGATGAGGAAAAGGAGTTTAAAGAAAGATCATGTGATCCTGGGGATGGAAGAGATGTCGCAAGCGGGAAGGGTGGGGAATGTTCACAGAGGTGATGCAGTGGGGATAGCTGGAGGGTTGGTGGCTGGAGAGGCCAAAGGAGCTAATACCAGGAGCCTAGACATGGGAGAATATATAGCACTTGTCCATCACTGCAACTTATTAAAAAAAAAAAAAAAAACAAACAACAAACCCACAACACTAAAAAACAAACAAACAAACCCAAAACAACAAAAAGGATGGAAATCTATGTCTGATGTCTCCTACTCAAGCCTCAACTCAAACCTGCTGTTTGCAGTTAAAAGTGCCTATTAAAAAGTTACATAACCAACATTTCATCTGACCACTTTTAAAATACTGTCACTTCAGTCCTCTTCAATAACAAAGGGAGGGGAATGAGTGATAAACAGAAGTGATTTTATTTCAGCTCTTCAAAGTCAAAACAAAATTCATGAAACTTGTGGGAATATCACTCTAATTTAAGCCTTAAATTCCTAATTCGAGATCCATTTATTTAAGCATAATGTAAGATAGACATCTGAAGTTATAAAATCACGAGACACTTCCAGCAAATTTGCCAGTTTTTATTGCCAGTAATGATCACTGTCTCTATTATGGGCTCCAGTTAGGACTCTATTATGCTGGACTCTTTATAAAATACAATCCATACCATTAAAAATCCACCTGGCTGGCTTACAGCAGTTGGATAATACAAAGAAGAATAGCTAATAAAAAACTGAAGGAAGGTTTGAAAGTCTCCTCTTTATTTTCTTTTATAGAAAATTTTAATCAAACAGATCATTACTCAGTGGTTATAGCTGCAATGATTTTGAATATATATGTTTTTTTAAATATATATAGTTATATATACTTTTTCCCCTCATTTGTAAAAAGCTCAGGTAGGTCCTCTTTGTAGCAGGTTAGTGTAAATACAAAACCAAGAGCCCACAGAGCCAGTGCCAGCAGTTCAGCAGAGATGAAGCACACAGACTGAGGAATTCATCCACCAAGAGCTGCTCACAGCACTAACACTGAAGTTACAATCAAGTGTTCAGTGGTGAAAACTAAGATATTTCTTCCCTTTCTTCTCATCCATACAGTCACAAAGCAAAACCAGGCATATGCTGATGCAAACTAACCAGTTTTAAACAATACCAAACTTCTAGTTTTTATTTTCCATCAGGTGATCAATGCTCCATCTTTCTACAGCTCCACTTGAAACTATGTATTCTTAATGCAGCAAAAGAAGGCCCATCCCTCTAAAGGCACAGCAATTCTCAAGTGAGGAAAACAGGCAGAAAACTAAGTAAAAAAAAATTTTGGAGGATATATGAAGGGTTATGCTGCTAATACTCTGCCAGGACAATGGCTTTTCCTGTGACCAGCACACATGGAAAAGATGCAAGAAGAAATTCAGATTGTCAGAGAGAAACCTGGGATATAAATGCACTATTGAATGTAGTGCTTTTACAGTAAATGTAAAAAAATGTGGGAAAAATATCTGTGCACCCATCATTCCATATGCCTGGCTAAATATCCTTTAACAAATTAAAACTGTAAAAGACACACTGACTCAAAGTCAATGTCGAAGCACAATGCTTGACATTTGTTTTCAAAAAATTAGCTACTGGCAGCATCTAAAATGCACTGTCACACCAGAATCGGCGCCATATAATTCACCTTTTAGCTGCTCAGAAACAGGCATGTATTGGTCAGTCACACCATGGTTCGTACTAACATTCCCAACATCCAATGTTCCTTCATTCTGCCCTTGGCAGAAGTTTCAAGTTTCATTCTTGAAGTTGTATAATAGATACTTTTGATTTGTGATTGAATGGAAGATTATAATCAACCTTGGGACATTCACTCACTCATGGAATAAAGCCACCCAGTCCACTATAAATATTTATAATTTTTTCCACATTTGTTAGTATAATTAAAGGGAATGAAATTCAATGCAACAGTTGGGGGAGGGAGGGAAGTAAAACCTGTTATTTACAGTGTCCTTTAAAATAAAATGTATAGACATTAATTGCTTATTATACACACTGTTATTCAACCAGCAACACACAGGAAACTGAGCCAAAGAGAAGAGCCTGCAGCTTATAAACACCCTGCAATAATTTGTCCCAACCGGTCATTCAGACAAGAAAAGGCACAGGGCATCTTGTTCGCTTCATTTGTGCCAGCAGCGAATATAAGATGCTACTGCAGCAGCACGGTATCATTTTACACACCGCAGCACCCGCGTGAATGACTGTGCAGTGTCAGATGCTACCAGCCCAATTTAGGAGTATTTTATACTGCTACGTCCCAGGCAAGACAAATACAATCGGCCCTGTTATCACTATATATAAACCACCTACAAGTGCTTGGCAGAAATGCAAGGGCATAGAGTGGTTAGGAAAATGCTGTTCCAGCTTCATCCTTGCTGCTCCTCCTCTTGGAGGAAAAAAAAAAAAGGAAAACAACACCCATCACCTGAGTACTGAATTTGCAAAGGCAAACAACCACCTTGCCACAAGCTGAGAAATTCAAAGTTTACACTGCAGTACCCAAGGAGGAGCTCCCGTTTTCAAACTGTGAAATATTTTGGCTTAGAGGTTTTTAAAGCTTGCCTTCATGAGAAGGGGAATTTTATTCTGGTTCCATTGCCTATTCATTCTTTCTTTAATAATACATGCTTCTGGAAAAAAGGGCAGTGTGCTATTTTTAGACTATCCCATAACATATAAGAAAGCATCAGCTAGGTTTTTTTTAAGCCAGATACCTTAAAGGTTTGGGAGTCTGGAAAAATGGGGCACAGGTAGGAGTTAGTCCCAGGTTGCAGGGAAGGATTTGCAGGCTAGATGAGAAAGCACCGAAAACATGTCCGGCTTTCTTCGGCTCTTCTCAAACCTGAAATGTGCCGACAGAAAAGTAGGGAGAGAAAGAAAGAAAACAAAACCACTGAAGTGCTATTGCTTGGAAACCACTTTAATGAAAGCCACCGCAGAGTATGAGAAGATACCTAACCTACACTGACAGGGAAAACAGGCAAATCAAATCCACACAGCCACTTTTACATGCCCTCTGCTACAAAAATAGCTGGATAATAACCATTTCGCAGCTGAAGACGTTTGCGGGATCCAACACCTCTGTGAATCTAAAGACTGCTGCTGTACACAGAGGAAACCCTTCTGGAAGCATCAGCTTTGAGGCAGAAAGATCCTTCTTTACTGCTGCTGTAAAGGACAAAGAGCTTATTGGAATTAAGGGATGTCTCAGTCCCTTCTCAATAAAATACTAGTTCTCCTTATTTGCTTTGTTACAAATAGGCTTAGATTTCTTCCCTCCACCCGCCCTTTACAACACGGGAGCGTGGTGCAGAGATCTGTTTCTAAAAGAAGGATGCTGCCTCTGTACTCATTTTTAGGAGACCCATGGGGACTAGTCCTACCTTGCTTCCCAGCCTCCAGCAGTTCAATGCCTTGGGAAGGGGAACAGGAGAAGACCAGAGTCTCTCTTATTTCCATCGAATATCATTCCTCTGGGGGGAGGAAAAAAAAAAAAAAAAAAAAAAAGGAGTTTCTCCTTTTGGAACTGAAACTGAACTCCTGTCCTGGGATTTGATAAGCAATGGAGTTAGGCTGATAAAGCCCTGACTCCAGCAACAAATGCAGGGCAGTCAGACACCAGGCTCTACAGCAGGATCACATCCAAGCCAATACACGTGGAAAAGGTCAGTGCTCCAACCTTTACTCATTAAACCCTTCCTAGAGCTCAGCACAGTTTGCTTGCTGGATCCACCAAAAACGTGTCAGTGATACACGAGCTTTAAAGCAGATCTCTGAACCCAACAAATAAATGCCAAGTCAGATGCAGCTACATATGCCAAGGGACTTTTTGCTCAAATAAACCCAAATGCATTTTAAACCTGATCTGTTGGATAACTGTGTTCATCCAGCACTCCAGACCTCCTCACTGCCTACCTGGATGTATTCTTGTACCATTACAGAGATTGTCACTTGTTTCTTCCACACAAGAACAATGATAAACTAAAAAGGATGATGATATCTTTAGAAAGCCCAATGACAAATGGGTCAACAAAAAAAAAAAAAAAAACAAACAAACAAAAAAAAAAAAAAAACGAAAAAAAAAACCCTAAGCCTAAAACTAGCATGACTCTAGCCCAATATTTAAATAAATAAATAAACAAACATACTTAAAAAAAGAAAAACCTCCAAACCTGCTGTCCAGGCTGCACAGGTCACATAGCCAAGCTGCCTCAAGATTTACATACTAGTCCCATCTTTATTCTTTTCAGGCCATATATTATTTTTTAAAGAAATCTGAGTTCAGTGGGTCCATGCTTTACAAATCACAAGGAGAAGGTTATTGCTTTCTTCTTCCAACAAAACCAAAAAGTGACCTGGCCAGGTACTAACACTTTGGACCAGCAAAGCCCTATGACTGAGCATCATGCCCTGTTTGCTGGAGCATTTGCAGGTACCACTGCAGTGCAGCGGCTCTTCCAAGAGACTACACACACATATATGCTGAGCTTCCAGTTCAGAAAAGCACATTCTTCACTTTTTTTTTGGCAACACCCCAGTACATGTCCCCTGCTGTGGTCAGCCCAAACAGAGAATCCAGCTAACCACCCTCCCCCTGACCCCACCAAATTCATCCATGAGAGTGACGGTCAGAGACAAGGGCTGAGCTCCTCAAATTTTTCTGTATCCTCAGATCCCTCCTTCAACTCCAGCTGTTCCAGTACAGGGAGAGGAATAGCCCCCCATTAATCACTCCTCATTTTGGAGACAACTTATTTGCCTGTCATGAGAAGCTATTCTGTGACCAAGAAGACACGATCACGACAATCTCCACCTGCTAAGGAGCAGGAAAAGCTAAGAGCTCTGACCTCTCTCCCTTCTCCTAGAGCAACAAGATTTCCGTACCTTATATCCTCTTAAGAGCCACTGCTGCTTCTCACCCCTGGGAGACCTAAAGAGCCTCAGCAGGAATATGTGCAAAATCCTCATCAGCTGATCAAAAGCTTTGCTTACTACCACCCTTTAAGTAACCAGCTAGCAGCATCTTAATTACCCAGCTAAATGTAATGAATTCAATTTGCCTTGACTTCACACACTTTCACTACCACACCAGATATAAATTAAGGCACAGGGCAACTCACCCCACAGCACTTCAGCAAAACTAGAGAGAGTTTGGGGATGTGGAAACACTGGGTGAAACCATCCACCAAGTCTACAACTGAAGTATTAACCTAGATCAGGACCAGCAAAAACTGAGTATACAGAGGAAAGCCCCGTTTACTGCTCAGGGTGGGGTTTTTCAGTGCTTTTTACTTTGCCAGAGATGTAGAAGCAACAGAACAGCTGCAGCAGAGGAGTAGATGGATACTTTTTTTTTTTTTTTTCTCTTCTTGGTCCAGTTCCCTATCTCAGTGTAAGTAATCTCTGCTCTCATCATCAAGAATGCTTGCAATGACGGCAGAATATAACTCAAATTTTCTGTTGGGTCCCTCTATCCTGACTTGGGTTAACATCTATCTTAAGCTTTCATATCCTAGCCCAGGTTTTCAGCTTTTGGGTTTGGTAGGGTTATTTTGGGTTTGGTTGTTTTTTGGTTTGTTTGTTTGTTTGTTTTTTTAAATTGAACCTCACTGCACTCCATATAAGCCTTGCACATAACGAAGTAAACAGCACCACAATGCATTCCTCAACACTAGCTGAACCACTAAATAGCTGCCTGGAGTTTGAGGCTGAAGCAGCTGGGTGTTGGATTACAAACGCAAAACAAATGCCAAGGCATGGCCGTAATACGTGCAATACATTGATGACCTACTGCGCTTAAATAACTCCTCAGAAAGCAGATCGGCCATTCAAAATGTGTTTTTTACACCTAAGAAAGAAGAGAAAGTAATGTGTGCTGATAATGCAAAATTGAAAAATTCAAGGTAAAATTTTTTGCACGTATGAAAATTACACTGGCGAGAGGGGACACGGGAAAAATTCAGCCTTGTGAGGTTGGCACGCTGGGAGGGACAGCACTTCATGCTACTGAAACATTTCCAAAGGGCAATAGCCCTCCCCACGAACACCAGGAGCAAGGCACTGCTCAGCACGGCCCAGCAGAGGATTTCCGAGGCCAATCGTGGCAATTTGAGCTCCCTCGGATCCTCCTTTTTCCTGCCTAGAAGAGAACAGTGCTTTTCAAGGCACGTGGAGTCCACAACCAAAAGTCCCAGCCAAATAGCTCACATAGCATTTTAAAGCAGTGTATCAGCATACTGCAATCTCAAGTGCACCTAGCAAAGCTATCCATGGAGTTCGCAGAGTGCTTTTGCATTTCAGATGAGGTATGCAGGGTCTCTGACCTCGAGCACAGCAGGATGAAACTTGTGTTTTCATTCAAGATACAACACAAGTTAAGATAAAGCAGCTAGAGAGTAAAACTCCCCTCTTCCAAACTGTTTTTGTTTGGTTGTTTTTTTTTTACCATAAGGTAATAACTTCGTTATAGTTATACCACTCTAAAATCGTCACAAAGGCAAAGCAGGGAAGTTTTCAGCCATGGTTAAGCGAGGTTCTGGGAGGTCACCTAACCATGTCACCATGAACGCTACTTGTGTCTCATCTCCAGCAAAGTTTACAGCAGAGGAGGGAGGACGTGGTAGATAACTCCCGGATACAACACGCCTATTCAGCTGCAGTCACAGCTCCGCGTTGCTTTGTCTTCCCCAAAATCAGAGCATGGCCTAGTTTAAAGCAGATGTTTAAAGCCACATGTTGGACCCCAAGCAACATTTTAAAACCTTAGTTTGGTGCTGCAAAGTTAGCTGTGGGAATTTGCACTGTGCAGCTGATACTCTGCAACGAGAAATGAATTACCAATGTTCTCAAGTATCATGCTTTTGCTAAAATGCATCAAAATGGAAGCAAGTCCTTGGCCAAGGTAGACTGAAAGGAACTGGAGGAAGTGGTTCCTCCTGTGGCACTTCCAAGGTTTTCTATAGAAAGAGTGACAGAGGGGTTAGCATCCACCGGCTCTTTTGTTTTTAAATGTCATATTCAGTGCAGAGCAGGAACATTTCAATCTGCAAAAACTAATTCAAGTTGTTCTAAGGGAGTCAAAACTTCTTTAGTATCTCAGCAGCAGATGGGATGTAACCAGCAGCATCTCTCCAGTTCTGTCAACCTCTTAGTCAACTAGTTGGGAAAAGTTGCACTCTTGAATACAATGCTTTAAAGCATTCAAGGTTTTTTTTTCCTTTGGGATGTTGGAGAAGAGGTCTCTCTAATGTTCAAACATCCCTGACAGCAAGACACTAAAGCTATATTCATTCAGAAATTAATGGTAGCTTACCCTAGCCAGCAGTGGGAAAGCTGTGTCTGGACTTTGCTGCTCCTGCACTGGTAGGACTGGGTAGCTGGCTCCAGCTGACAGCAGACAACAAGCAAGTATAGCAAGAAAACAAGAACAAAATTCCTATCTGTGCACCTGATTGAAAACCTGGTAAATTAAGAGGTGACCTAAACTAGAAAGACGAAATGTTTAAGGGAGTCAAAAAAGGCACATGCTTCACAAACGAGTAGTAGCAGGCTGAAGAACTTCACTCTCTCCATTTTGCTTGATGATAATATTCATCCCCACGAAAAAGGGGATGCTGGGAGAATTTTTGACTATGCATCTAACAGAAAAATCACTCAAAAGCCACAGGGGCTGGTCCGTGCTTGGTGTCCATCCAGCCCACTGCGCCTGCCCCAGCTGCTCAGGCAGGGAAGGAGGCTCGCGAGCCTGCATGCACAACCACAGCCCTAAATTAGCTAGGATTTGCTCTTGCAAAAGGAGACAATTTCCAAGAAACCGTAATGGACCCAAGAGCATTAGGCTGGGGCAGATGTGGAGAGACCACCAGAGGAAACAAACATTCACAAGCATCAGCCTGGATTAAGATCAGCATGGGTCTACCTGTCCCGATGGAGTCCTCCTACTCCCCGCTGGATACTCTGCTGAGTTATCTCAATTACTGCAGGCTCTGCCTTCTCTCCCTCTGCTGCTGGGCCACCCATTAAGTGCAGCAGAGGAAGAGTCACCTCATGAAGAGGGTTGGAAAGGCAAGGAAAACTCTGCTCCCGGAGTGAAAAAAACCTCCCTCCACTCTGTCCCCTCACACGTGCCGTTGTCTCAGGTCACCAACCGCCCGATGGAAGCGGAGAAACCAGCTACCATGAAGGAAACGACTGCCCTTTCATGCTGCAGACTTACAGCCTTCTCCCCAGCGCTGAGACAGCTCAAATTTTAACTAAAAAGTGCAGGATTGTGCTTGTAGCAGAATAAAGAGGAGAGAAAAAAAAAAAAAAAATCACTATGGCAAACTACTGTTTCTTTTTTGGGGCCCAGTGTGTACGAAACCCTGGCTAGTTTTGCCAACAGCTGGTCCACAACCTGCACAGTATTTCCAGAAGTGTTTCCAGTCCAATCTACTCAATTTAGCCAGAATAACTCACTCATTTCGTAACGGCAGCTGGAGAGGTTTGCAGCACTGCTGCTTTTAAAGAGGAGAAAAAGTCTGGATGATTTTTAGGAATGCAAACAAAACAAAAAAAAAAAAAAAATAGATGCAAGTCTTGGTTCAGCTGTGATTTCAAATTAGAGGGCACTCTCAAATTTGATCCTACCAAGACAACAGCAGCTTTTCAAATAAGGGGATTTTCACCCAATGCAATTCCTTCTAAGAAGGAAAACCCTGAATAGCTCTCTGAAACACACACTTCTGCCTGGAAGTGAGGGGTATGGGAGAGCTGCCATGTGCACCCTCCAAGTGCAGGGAAGCCAACGACTCTTGCTCTCTTGGGATGGCTCCCCAGATGTCCTTCACCTTCCTGCTGCACCCCACATCCCACCAATTGCATGTCCTCATCACCCTCTGGCCCATCCTGACATCCATCTGGGGCAGGATGACTGTGTGGATGTCCCCCAAGGCCATGGCACCAGTCCATGTGCTCCCAGGGCAGCCGGGCTGGACCTCGCCTTGGAGAGCAGCTCCCATCCCACAGCCTGGCCAGTGGCCCACAGTCCACACAGTGCCAACATCCAGATTACAGTACGTTTTAAAGAGCACCCAGTAGGGTATCATGGAGATGATGTGCTGGGCCAAGGAAAATCAGGAATGTTGGACGAGATGCAACTGTAGAAGGAGACATGGGCAGAAAGCTTAATGGCAGAGTGCCCGGCTCACTCGCGGCCACAGCACTCCCCTCCGTACATCCTCGTGGGACAGGGACCATCAGATCATTCTTTTGGCTCTTCCCACTCTTTGGTTGCACCCGGCAGACAGAACGAAGAGAAATGCGACCCCAGGGCAGAACACATAAAGGCTCCCACACCGAGGTGGGACCACTTGTATCTGCTGTGTGTTGATGGCACGCTCCAAACTGTACAGTCATGGAAAGCTGGATGGCAGGCTCAAGAAACCCTCACCCTGGTCCAAAGTCAAGAGAAAGTAAAGCTAACACCACTTCCCAAAGACCAAAAAAGCAAACAGAGCAGCAGTTTAAATTTCTTACCCGTGCTTATGAATTCTAGATGCCATTTAAAACAAATATATTACAGTATAGAGAGGTGCTTTAGTTTCTGTAACTTCTAGCTGAATGTTTCCTAAGTGAGGGGATTGCATTTGCCGGAGAGCAGACAGGCTGCAGTGGTAACTCCTTGGTCTTCGAAGCATGCTGCAAACTTTCAGCTTCTCCAAGAAGGAGGGCTAAAGAGAGAGCAAGACTATACTGGCCCCACTTACAAGCAGGGAAACATTCACTACATCATCCACAAAACCTCAGCAGAGGGATAATTAAGGAGGCTTTAATTACAGAATTAATGCACATGTTTTTAACTAGGTATACAACGGCTCCTCAACATGCTTCAAGCGAGGCACAAAAACATGTCAAGGATCCAAGCAGACTTAGGTGGCCCATGGAAGAAAAAAGTCTTTACCACAGAGTGAAAAAACCCTTGTTTTATAAGGCTGTAACTCACCCTGAAGATGAATATGTCGTAAGGGGCCGCAGCAACTCAGAACTAGCCCCGCCATTTCCATACCAAACCTCCTCTTTCCAAATAAGCAAAATGTCAGATGGCATCAGGTCAGCCTCAAATGAGATTTCTCTTTCCCTGCCTTGACTGCTAGCCACTTACCCAGCTTACCTTGAAGGACATGTGGTACAGATCAACTGAGGTGAAGCCTGAAAGGACAGAGGTTATGTTATTCCCTTCACAGACGGAAGGTTTGCACATACACACAGTGACCTTTGTGTTTTGCAGAAAAGATGATTTCTTACTTGAAAAATACGGTTTGTGTCAGACACCATGACTGCTTGAGGAAGAGAGGTTGCAGTGTGCTCTGGCAGGCAAGAAACCGCTGCTCGGTTTTGGAGTGATGTCCCTGTTACAGAAACTCTCCTTGACCGGTTTTTGTCTTTTCTTGGCTGACACAGGGGCAGGATTTCCAAAGTTTGTACTTTCACCGACAAATGAGGGGAATTAGTTCATCAGTCACTTCCAGAAAGCCCATCTCTTGCACAAAAATCTGATCTTCGTTACCATCAGCGTCAGCCCTAGCTTCCAGCCCTGGCTAAATACCACCACAGCTCACGACAAGGGTGAGTCCCATGTCTTTACAAAGATGGAAATAGTAAGAAAAATTTAGGTAGCTACATCTCATAAGAAGATACCAGCCTGAGACTCTTAAATACCTTCCAAGCTATCTTTTTCCTCGGTGTTTTCCTGACACCAGGGATTTCCAAGTGGTGCTCTGGGACCCACGAGTGCCCCACTGCCAGTTTGTGTTCTCCATTACATGCCTGACAACAAGCAGGAATGTCTCCACGAGAAATTCAAAGGGGGCACACACCAGTGCTGAGAAAGCTCAGGAACATCTCCCCGTTACCTTACGGTCACTAACTCACATCCCAGGGAACCTGCAATAACCACGGTGCAAGCCAGCCCCCAA
Source organism: Tyto alba (assembly GCF_018691265.1). Classification (NCBI taxonomy): domain Eukaryota; kingdom Metazoa; phylum Chordata; class Aves; order Strigiformes; family Tytonidae; genus Tyto; species Tyto alba. Next base: position 35,049,863 of record NW_024881313.1, on the reverse strand, counting down.
GTCTGCTTCCACCCAGCACGTGCCACCACCTCCCCACACCACCTCATGCCCCAGTGCCACTTGTCCTGCCCCGAGTGACAAAAACCAGCATGCTTTCAACAGAAGATGTTTAGCAGAACGACAGACCAATGTGTAGGAGATGCAGATATCAAAGGCATTAAGTTGCGTGATAGCAAGATCTAGAGGCAAAAGAGGTGGAGAAACAAAAAAGTAAGGGAACTGGTGAAAGGAAGCACCAACACACGGCCTTGTCTCTCCTCCTGCAAATCTTTTCATGACCCCACTTCTTCCTCTCCAAATCGTGATAATGATGGATGTTCCCCTTCCTTTTCTTCCCTGGGAACTGGGCTCTCCACAGCTCCAAAATCAGGGTAATTAAACAAAACAAAATACCCCACAAACAAAAACAAACAAAAAACCACTCTCCCCCCAAAAGAAAACAATCACCAAAAAAAAAAGTACACCTTTTATACCTTATCTTTTTTAAAGCACCTTTGTATACTACTGAACTGTAGTATTATTTTAAACATTCATTTTCTGCTGCTAGCTCAGCTTTGAGAACGGAAAGCAACTGCTCCTTTTCCTTTTCAGGTTAGTATCTGGTAAAGAAATACCAAAAATCCAGCGAAACAAGTATTTCCAGGCTATGGGGTTTTTTGTTTTGGTTTGTTTTTTTGTCTTTGTTTTGGTTTTGTTTGTTTGTTTGTTTTGGGGGTTTTTTTAAGGACCACTAAAACAAACAAAAAAACCCCCAAAACATTACTTTCATGATACTGTCCACAACACTTTAATCCAGTGAGGCCTCAATAAATATTTTTACGATGAAGACTGCAATAAAAGATAATATTTAAGATATTTATAGGACTTCTGTTTCTTTGCAAATATATCATAAAAGTTGAAAAGACAGAATGATTATTTTATTCTAACTTCAGAAAAATCAGGGAAGAGGAAAAAAAGATGCCTTAACATTTTACTATGAGGAGAATTTCTTGGAAGACTTCTCTCAGGAGCTCCCATTAACTCATTCTTGCAGCTTCTCTGAAGCAACATCAACAATAATTTAATTTACAGTCTAGATAAAAGGCATTTCTAAAGATGTAGAGGGAAGGAGAAGGGGTTTAGTAGGACATTACCAGTTTAGTTCAGTCCAGTTAGGTGCTGCCTGTTTGCACTTGAACTCCTGACAGCTCATTCTCCACCAAACAACAGAACTGCTGTAGATAATGGCATCCCAGATACCATAGGGGAGAAGGGGTGGGGGATGAGTTCCAACACCCATACATGCAAGAGGACCCTGTAACGGCTTTAAATTGCAGCCAAAATGGATCAGACCACAGCAGGCACTGCCCAGACTTTGTAAAAAAAAAAAAAAAAAAAAATATTACAAGCATGGCCATGATGGGAGTGGGAGCTCACCCTGGGGCGCCAGATGCTCCAGCCCTGAGGGTTTGATTCTGCTCCTCTCCAGGCCCCTTTGAACATAAGGAGCAGAAGAAATATGCATGAAGAATTGCAAGCATCCACCCCCAAACAGCCACTTGGGAGAAAGATAAATAATAAAGCCTTTATCAGGCATGGTTTTAAGGACTCCTCACTAGTGGCAAATCATTTGTCACTAGGACTCCAAGGCATGAGTTGGAGAAGACCGTCCCCTTGATGGGGAAAGGGCAGGGGCAGATTTCTCGATTTCCAGTTAGGCTCCTCCAGCTATAAGGAACAAGCACACGTGGAGGGGAATGGAGCAGAGTTCACTGCAAACACAGAAGGATCTATATGACCTCTCTGGTGATGGAGATGCTGTGAGGGGGTCCCTGTCCCCAGCACCTATCACCCCTCTCCTCTCCTAGCAGGCAGGGGAATGGGTCCATTGGCAAAGGCACTGCCTGCATGGTGATTACAGCCTTCTCCTCTACGGAACTGTCAAGACTGACTTCAGGCTACCCTTCCCTGCAAACTGGAGATAAGAATCTGTAAATATATGTAATCTATAAAGGAGCCTGGCTTTCCTGGCCCAGCCATTGCTGACAAGCTCAGCAGCAGTGCCCATAAAAACACTCTGACACATTCCCTGCACACATGCGAACAAAAAACTCACCAGGTTCAGCTGCTTTTGCTCTGACAAGCGAGAAAACATTTACTGAAGTTGGAACAGACGATTTCTTCTAAAGAGAGAGCAAGGTGGAGAGAGCTCAACCAAAAAAAAATTTAAAAAAGGCAAGAAGAGAAGTAGGCATCTTGCATGAGAAGTGATAAAAGAAGGTGGTTAATGAAAAACCACAAACCAAGCCTATATATCACTTGCTACTGGCCATGTTTCCCATCAGGAGAAACCCCCCTGTAAATACCACATCTGAGCAGTGTGCAAACCATGATGGACACAGGGATGAAGAGGAGGTGACCATCATGAGTTACAGACAAGTCCTACACCTTGTAGGAGGTGCCTGATCCTGCAGCCTCCTGGATCTGGAGGCCAATGAACCCACCAGGCAACTGAAGAGAATAAAGCTGCCCAAATCGCTGGTAGTGTTCTAGCACAGAGTAGGGATGACATTTTAGAGCTGCCATAAGAATGATTTACCTTTCTGGGGAAAACTTCATCAACTACAAACTACTCGGTGATATCAACCATATTCTGATTGTCATGAAAAGCCCCCAAAGGACCAGAGCTGCTCACATAACCCATCCTTCAAGCGGCACCTTAACCTGCAGCACTAAGAGAGCTGCTAGCAACTGGGTGGCACCACAAAAAGACAAAAAAACCCTTTCTTCGACAAAAGCATGCAATGACAAACTTCACACACCATCATGCCCAACTGGCAAGAGCCAACCTGTCCCTGAAGATATGGTGGCATCAGTTCCTGCCCTGCTCTTCCTTCCCAGATTTCTTGCTACCCAGTAAAGAGCTGGATTTTTGCCTGCTACAAACTCATCTCAGAGATATTTAGAAGATGTAAAACATCACCTTTCATTTAAAGAAAAATATTTTGCAGCCCTCAAGGAACGGGAAAGGAAATATAAAAAGCACAAAAATGTAACCAACATTCATTATCACACCAGAAAACCCAGAAAGTAAATAAAACCAACCCAGTTATTTGTTGTTGTTCGCTTTCAATTCCCAGTATCTAAAGCCCAGCCTTCAGGTTTTACTGAGAGGAAAGAAGGAAGGAAGAGAACAGGACAATGAACTCATCACTTCTAACACACTGAAAATAATCTGCTCCTCGGACCTGTCCGTCCAGAGTGGTGATGGAAGGGAAGAAGCAGTAGTATTTTACACTCCCAGGTCCACAGTCTACATCCATAATCAGCTCTCCAGTACCGCCACATGCTTCAGGAGAAGATCCAAGCAGATTTATGGGAGGCTGATTCTGGATTACAAGTCCCCAAGGAAATTTTCCTCCCAACACCCACATGTCAGAGGTTGATTTATACCCAACATATAATAGACTATATTCCTTAGAGACAACTCCTTGTCTTCAACCCCACTGCCATTCCTGCAACTGGAGGCTTGGTTTGTTTTAACAGTTGTAGAGTTTATAAATACTGAATGCAGCACTCAATTTAAACTGGAGACAGTTAAACTAGCTTAGACCCAACAGGATGCCAAGCAGTAAGGAACAGTAATGAGATGATGACACATTCATAACCTAAAGCTTTCATTAAAAACTTGCAGCCCAAGAAAGCTCACCCTTTCAGAGCAGAAACGTTCAATTTTTGTAAATTGCTCGAAGAGCAACATTTTGCACAAACTAGTGAAACCTGAGGATTGCTCCTGAGGAGCACATGTATCTGTTAGACAGAAACTGAGGAAATATCAGCCAGGGGGTTGTAAGTGAGGTGGTGCACAACCCATTTCAAATGTCACCAAGCACCATGGTGCGCATCCGTGCAGCAAGGAGCCTCTAACGGTGGTATGAGCATGAGGTTGGGAGCCCCCAGTAAGCAGATTCAGGGAAAAGTAGGACTCCTGAAAAGAAGTTGCTGGATGCCAAAAGTTCCTGGACAGAGCTTTCTTCATCCGTGAGCACAACACAGTCTCTTTTCCAGTTTGTAATTATTTTTAAAGGCATAATTACTCAGTTTCTCTGAGCACATACACCAACTGACTGCAAAAATAGATGTTTGTCTCACAATCTGTGCTTGAGGTGAAGCCGTCTATATGGTATATTATTAAAATAACAACAACTGAAGGGATCTACCTCCCAGCACGGGAGCGTTGAAATGATCTAGAGGTCCACGTACAAAGCCCTGTCTGTGCGGATCAAGCACCACACACTTTAACTTCCCCAAACACCATCACGAGTCCAAGCATCGCTCCCGTAGACCACATCTCCCTGCCCTGGTCTTCATCTGTGCATGCAAATAACAGCACTTCCACACCCCACTGGGGTGGTACTCTCAGAAAAGTGAACGAAAGTGTACGAAAGTCAAGTTGGCAGGGATATTATGGATGACAGCCCTTTAGAGAGATGATCCAATACTGCTGTTCCTGCCTCTGCAAGTCTTTCTAACATCAGTGATTGTCTTGAGGACACAGGCACTTCCAGCACATCATCCACCCAAATATAGGTGATGGAAGGCACCAAAATTTAGAGTCTCCAAAACCTTGCAACGAAGCCCTTCTAAAGCACAGGTCTAACTTTTATAGCTGTACAAAATCAGATCTAACCATCCAGTAAGCAGGAAAGATCCATTTGTCTTTCCAACTAGAAAAATAACCGCTGGTTAAAGAAACAGCAATCAAACAAATAAATGGTAAGCACTATGTTTTATGATGCAGAAGTCAGAGACACAAAAATATATCCCTGAGAATGCTAATACACTAATGAAAACAAGACCCAGACCACAAAAAAGGGGCAAAAGCACAAGGCCCCCTTTCTCCCACAATTCTGTCCCATGACCATGTGCCACAGAAAGAGGTCTGTTTTGGTTGGGGTTCCTGCCCCCCCAAAAATTAAACTCTTTTGTTTAGATTTAAAGAAAGTGAAAAGCAATGCCAACAACTTTTTAAATTAAAGTTAAGTTTTGTGGGTTTTGGGGTTTTTTTTTGGTTGGTTTGGTTTCTTTTTTTGGTGGTTTGTTTTTTTTTTTTGAGGTTTTTTTTTTTTTCAGTTTAACATCAGAAACCAAAGCAAATGGCTGCTCTTTCCAGAACGGTCTCTCCTCAACACAAGAAGATGAGACGAGGAGGTCAAACATCCCAGCTCTCAAAACCACTATTGCATATGGAAACCTTCCAGACAAAGAACACCCCAGAAAGGGGAAACCAGCAACTTTTCATCCTACCTCATCTTCAGACCCTTCGCAGGGTATGTGGAGGAGGAAAAGAAAGGGAAGCCGTAACACAAATTCACGTACAGAAGTACGTTTAAGAAAGCAAAGCACCAAGATTGATTAGAGTGTTCCGCTGCTTTAATAAAGAGCCTAATGATGTCCAAATTATAGCAGAGCTCAATTGTGTAACCAAGGAGCCAAGATTTCATCCTTGATAAGGACATGGATTTCTGTCTCGCAGGAGAAGCCTGCAGTTCACTAACAAAGATGACCTTTTATATTATACCCTTCAAGGCCACAATTAGCTGGAGAAATACTGTACTAACTTGGCAACATGAGTTTTTGTACGCTGTGCTAATTTTTTGCAGAATCTTGCCAAGACCATTACCATCTTCTAACAAGACAAAAAAAAAAAAAAAACGAAAAACAAACAAAAAAAAAAACCAAAACAGAAAAAAACAAACCAAAAAAAAAAAAAACCACAAAAACCCACTGCTCTCCAGACCCAAATTACTTTCCACAATGCAATGCAGTTTTAATTAAGATGATTAAATTACAGCAAAAATGATTAAGATGATATCCCACAGCAAACCACTAAAGGTATAACACCTTAATCCAGAAGAAGCTGGCATACACATATCCATGATAAAGTATTCATGAAAAGCTAGAATTTTACACATGAACCAATTTTACATCACTCAAACAATACCTTGGGAGATATTTGTCACAAGTAAAAAAACAGTGACATCCATCAACAGAGCACAGTTTTTCTGAGACTACACAGAAAGAAATCTACACAGAAAAAATTGAAAAGGGTACAATTACTTTGACAATGTTTCTACAGCTCAAAGGAATTTGGGGGTTGAAATAAATGGTTTCCTTCTCCTTCCCAGGGCTCCCAAAATCAATTTTATATATAATTCTTTTTTTCTTTTTTCTTTTTTAAAAAACAGACGTTAGATCAGAAATGCATGTGAAATCAGGTCACTGCAATAACCATGTACATGGTACATTTCCACTACTGCCTATTAACTATGAGGTTTAAATGAATGAGGAAAGTCTCAGATCCATATTTCACCAGTGGAAATTATTAATATAAACATAGCGCAGCTCAGGCTTTAACCTCACCATCCAACTGGGCCTATTCTCTTTCAGAGAAGGGTAAATGGTATTAAATCAACAGACAGGGTTCAAAAGGCAGCTACACAGAGGCATGTATCCCATTAAGACCTGGGAAAGAAACCTGCGACGGGACCTGGGCTTCAGGTAGCTTCTTGTGGGGCTTTAGCACTGGATAAATTCAAGCTGTGATCATCAAGGAATGGCAGCTTCAGTGTATTTAATAAAAAAAAAAAAAAAAAAAAGCTGTGCCACCTGTGATGAAAACCAGTTGCAAACCAGCTATTTCTAAGTGCAATCTTCTGGAAACCCTCTGCAGGGACAGAGCCTGGTGACAGCAAATGGTAGGAGAGATTTGCAAAGTGGAGGAAGGGTTGACATGGCTCTGCACAGTGCCTCCCCCAGCCCATGCCCAGGGAATGGGACAGGACAGGGACAAGGCTCAAACGTGTCCATCCTGCTCGGGTGGGAGGAGAATTGAAGCACGTGGCACCAGTCGTGCCGTGCCTTGCCGTACCACTTGGCCAGGGACTGTTTTATTCTGGAGTACAGATGTAACCCCAAATTGTATTGAAAGTTGTGGCTGAAAACATGAGAAGGCACCAAGTAACTAAGCTTTGCCTTGCTCTGGACTTCTGCAGCTCCTCAAAGGCTGACCCTTACCAGGGGATTTTGCTGAGTTAACTACATCAGAATGAAGTCCCACAATGAAGATCCATTCCCGAAACATGGCTACACTTCGCATCTGGGATTCCTTTGAAGCTGTTTGCTTGTTCAACACTAGCTGTTAGCTCTGAAAACGGGGGGGGGGGGGGGGAAGCACGACAATCCCTAAAAATTAAGGGGAAAGAAGAAAAGAAATCTGCATGTTGCATGACATGGCTATACCAGGGAGCTACTAACAACCCCACAGAGCCACCCAACTGCTCAAGGATTCAGGACACAAAAACCCTAAAGAGCGCTTTAAGGGCAAGTACATTAGTAAAACTTGGAAATATATATATATATATATATTTTTTTTTTTTTTTTTTTAATATAACTCTGAATACCCAGTTAGCAGCTAGCTTCCTCACAGTAGTAATTAGCTGGATCTGACAAGAGGCAAGACATAGTCCAGGTGAGAGGTTAACTTTGTATTTTACTTTAACAGACGAAGAAAAGTCTAAATGGAGAAAGATAAAATTCCAACATAAATCCTCCACCAAGGCTGCTATGAAATAACTCTTTTGTTTAATTATTATGAGTTGGATTGGCAAACACTAGATCCCGATGGACAGAGAGCAGCTGTTACTATAACAGAAAGACATTCATCTTCCCTTCTCGAGACCCTGAAACTCTATCAACAATGCATGTAAAACAACCCCCAGCTCCCCCCCTCTCCGAGTTTTAGCCTGGCTTTCATAGTCAGGCCTATTTTTAGCCGACTTTATCTTGTCGTACTGCACTTCAAAGTTTTGCACATTAGCTGGTTTGAAATCACTTCCCTGCACAAAAAGCATCGGGGACATCAACGGGGCAATTCTCGAGCGCAGGCTGCAAGAACGGCGCGTCCCTCGCTCGGGGTTTCTTCTTTCATCAGCAATTCATTGAGAAGGAGTCTATAGACACAGTTACACAGCCAGATACACTTGCATCTCACTTATCTAACAGGGTAGGAGTGATCTCATTTACCTTTGGGGCTTACAGTTACCTTCGAAGGGCTTCTTTTAGCTGTTATTTACATAATAAATAGCCAATCTGTACAGGGTTGCATGGGAAAGGAAATTCTATTACCAATAAAAAAAAAAAAAAAAAGGTTTCTCGTGTTTGCTTTTAGCAGAACTAACTCTGTCCCATTAGACAACAGCAGAAGCTATCTACAGAAAATTATCTATAACCATAAAAATTATCTGTAAAAGACTTCCCCAGTTATCGCAGGTACAATATAAATGTTAAAATACTCCCCTAGGAATGGACGCATTGGGCCAAACTCCCTGCTGATGCAAACAGGCACGGTGCCAGGGCTTCAGCCAGGCGACAGCCGCAGGGACATGCACTTGCAGGGACGGTACGTTCAGTGGGGGTTTGGGGTTTTCTGTTTCCTTTTTTTTTTTTTTTTTTTTTTTGGCATCCATCACCTTCAAAATTCAGGCTGAATGAGCTCTGTGCCACCAAGCTGCACCCAAGAGGGGAACTGCCCAGCAACAGCAAGCCTGAGCATCAGAAATGCTCCATCAGGCTTTGCTTTTCTTTACCGCCTGTGTAAAGGAGCCTGGAAATTGAGAACGGAGGGCCATCGTGTTGCTTCAAAGACTCTAAAAGGTGATTTAAATCTACACGGGAATTTCTTGCTATAACTAAGCATGCCAAGCCTGCCCTTTCTACAGGCCCCTGCTTCATGCTTTTGCTTTAAAAAGTTGCTCTGGGAGCATGAGGAAGGGACTAAGGTCTGTTGTAACAGTGAGGCAGTAAAACAAAAGCAATCAGATAAAAACGTTCATCTCCACGAGTTTTGGGTTGTTTGTTTGTTTTTAAAAACAGCTTTTATCTTTGAAATACTTCAAAGGAAGCCAAGGAACACAGATGATGCAGCTCTGTGACACCGGACACCCTGTGAGAGCATCCCCACCCCAGGGTCCAGACGCAGCATTTCAGCCAGAGATGGTACAGCTCCCGTATTATCACTGGAGTGTGCTAAGCTTTACCTCGAATGCATCCCAGGCTCCTTACATAAACAGGGAACTGCTTCAGATATGTCAGAAACGGTGTCTATCGCCACCACCCCAAACTGGTTTTTTAGAAACCAAGCAGGTGAGCATTAGCCAGTGCAACTGCAATAGGTATTTGGGAAAATGCCTTGCCCCAGGCATAGGAATGTGCTTTCGCAGAGACTTTCCTATAAAAATAAAAGTGACTGGTAAGTTGTGGGTGCATGCGAAAGCAAGGGATCCCAAGTTCAAACTTTTGTGCACCCGAGAGCTACCCAATAGCTGCCGAGCTGTAACTGGATACTCCCACATGAAAACCCAAGGACAACTGAATTTCTCAGCCTGCACATATATAAGGGAATTAGCATTCTTAACCCATTCATTACTCTCAGGAACTAAAGTGGCAATACAAATCCTGCTGTGTTTCAGTTTTCATACTGGGGAAAGAAAAATAAAGACTTGGAGAAACAAGTGAGCCGCGTGTCCCTGGGTTGCACTGCCATGTCTTGGTTGTCCCAAAAGTGAACTTGCCAGGACAAGGCTACCACCAAGATAACCACAAACCTGCACTTTGCTGAGCAGCCACATCTCAAGCCAACCGTAGTTTTCCTCTGCCGAGTACAGGGACTTCTGCAAATCCACGCAGTAACATACAGGTGTGAAGCAAAGCAAACGCCTACTCGCACCTGAGCACCTATGAAGCTCACAGGCTCTTCCAAGACCAGTACCACAGCCTCCTTACAACTTTAAGAATGTAAAGCTCAGCTTGATACCTGAGTAAGGCCTGAACATCGACTGTATAAAGCTTAAATGCCCTCTTTTCCCAGAAATATAAAGTATCGATGGCAAATAGAGCGACTGGAGAGAGGAGTTTGCAGACAGCTCAGCCAAACTGCAGCAACAGCCACCAGTCTGCAGAAGCAAGCCAGAGACTGCAAAACATGGGGATGGCGCTAAAAGGGCTTAAAAAGCCTGAAATATCCTCATTTTATAAAATGCTTTTATGAAGTCACAAAAAGGAGACAGAGCTTGATTAAACATTTCTTCACTTCAGACCCACGGTTGCATTCCTCCCTCCCCAGGAATTCAAAAGTGTCTGCAGAGGTAAATTACGTATAAGCAAAATATCCCTAAAAGCCACATTTTAAAAGTTGCACACATTACACCAGGCATTTTGAATAGATAATGGTCAGAGGAAAGAAGGGTTAGCTGCCTAGATTGACCATTTGATAGATCAGGCACAAATGGAGCTAACTTTATCCCTCTCATCCACTCAAAGCCTTATAATCCCACACCTTGGAGAAATAAATTAGGAAGAAGCACTACATTAGCACTACAGGCACCACATCGAAAAATTAAAACTTATGCTACCAATAAAAAAAACAAGTTCTATAATGAGGAAAGCTTTAAAAAATAAATATATTTTTTAAAAAAGATTAAAAGGTAGAGATAGTCACAGCACCTTAGACACTCCAGGGCAGTGTCAGCAACTGTGGACTTTTTAAAATGACAACTTTTGATGCTGTGGTTTGGGGCTCATTCAGCTCAGGTCTGGGATTTGGGATTGGTCTAGAAAGTGCCAGAGTCACACTCACCTCTCCCAGTTTTTGTTTATTTCTCTACAAAAATTACAACAATACATTCCATTTCCAGCTTTACTGGAGGAGGATTAATGCACCCCCTCTGCTCCCAAGAGCCCCTTTTTCTTCTTCAGTCGTCACACAAGGGTACATATTAGACATGAAGAGTCAAGTTCAAAATCCATATCTTAATTTGCACGAGTATCCACTTAGATGAAAATTAATGTAGTCCTGACTGTAAAGCACTGTGTCTTTTTGTGAAGATGCTTCATTGTCTTTAAATAAAAGGGAGGAACTCATATACGGATCTATTAGTATGAGACTGAGACAGGAGAAGGAAAACAAAACGATACCTCCGGTTTGATAAAATTATCAGAATACTCCATTTTTCCCAGCAAATTTAATTCCAGGTGGACAAAAAGCGTTAATGTGCTGATTAGAGCACCAGCCATGGATCCAAGAAGATGGGAATCAACACTCTTGCCTTTCCTGCCACTGACTCACAAGATCTCAAAGTAGCCACTCTCTCCATGGAAGAGGTGGGAACACCTCACAAACTTTTGTTACGTCCCGTATATGGTGGACTGTAGGAATAAGATGCAAACATCCTCAGATACAAGTTTTACTTCTAACAGCTCCTGTGCAAACACTTCAACAGGCTCATTTCCAGCTCCTTAATACACCTCTGCTTCCCAAACCCATCAATGAGCCAAAAAATGGTGCTTTAGGTCCAGGCTGCCTCCTGCCCACACCCTCCTCCAAGCAACCTCCTGCCCACAGAGCTCCCCTAATATCCGAAACTGAATCTGCGATGAAATGGCACACCAAGCTGGAAATTGCAGAATTATTAATGAGAAATGGGTAATTCGCATCTTCTTCCAGCTGAGCACAAACAGGCTTGATCCTTCCACTGTGTTTCTTTTATATTTAAATTTAGAAACCTGTACACATGAGCCAGCTCCTGCTTGCGGTCAACTCAACCTAAGAGGAAAGGATCTTCCTTAAGAGCAAAAACACACCAACCACCTCCATCAAAGTCACCAAAAGAAAAAAAAAAAAAAAGAAAAAAAAACCCATAAGTTGGCCAGAGTACACTAGCAGGTTAAAGCCTGATTTTACCATATACAGAAACACTTCCTCATGCAGCTTATTTTTTTTTTTAGTAGACGTACAAAATATTTGGTGTGACCTTGGGTGAGCCACTTCATGATGCAGCAGGGAACACTTGCAGATGGTAACATTTTCTCGTGCTTGGCCCCTCTGTTCAGCATTTTGGGGGCAGACACCTTCTCCCTACAGAAACAGCACTTCACAGAAGAGGAGCAGTATTTTTCAAGGCACCTAGATACAAGTAATGTATTTTTTTCTTTAGCATGATGGACCAATGCCACATGCGATAACATAATCAGAGCAACAAGACTCAAATACTGGCAAAATAAGAGGCACTTGCATGCTGGAGGGAAAGCATATTATTATTATTTTACAGTATACACTGACAATTGCGGCTCTTAACTTCTAGTTTGAATTGAAGCTATACCATAGTAAAGGAGGAAGATAACAGAGAGAAAAGAACATGAAATTGGTGAAATAGACCAACGGTTATATTCAAATCTAAGCATAAAATGTGCTAGGTCTGCAGAATGCAAACAGAGTGTTTCATCTCTAATTTACTCCTCTGCCCCTTTGACTTCAGTAGCTCCAAGAAAACTTAGAAGGAAGATCTGGGGGGGGAAGGCAACGCATATTTTTTTAATATACCTTAAAGGAACAAATTACTAAAGAGATAGAAAATTATTTCAGAATGAAGTAATAATGAAGAAAAGAGATTAGACATTAGTTGATCCTCAATGGTTAATGGAGGGGAAAGGCAAGGGAGAGGAGAGCTTATACTGGTGAATGCTGTGGCCACAAACACCTCTCTTAAACACATCCAATTTCACTGATGTGAAAATCTCCACATGAAGGAACAGGCGAAAAAGAGCTTAAGTGGGAACAGGGTGCAGAATGCCAAGTGCTACACTGAATAATTCAGATCCAGGCAGTGCTATTGGCCAGGCAAGAAAATCACACCCCCCTGCTAGTTTTAAAATCAAAGGCCAAGGAGGGATAAAAGGGAAAGACAACACCTCTTTAAAGCAGAGATTACGCTCTGCGGTTCCCATTTCCCAACTTCCCACAATGTTTTGTTACGGCGAGAGCGCCGGGGCCGGGGTACTGCGGTCGTGCCAAGGCACGGCACCGTGCTGCCCGCACCGCTGCCGACCCAGGAACCTGGAAAACACTGCCGCCTTTTTGACACCACTCCCTCAGGCCAACAGCAAGAGAAAGCCAACCTGAAGCAGGTACCAGCCAACCCTGACTTCATCAGAGTCGCCGTCGCCAGACTCTTCCAGCGCGTAAGCAGCTCTGCGGTTGCCGAAGCTGAGGGTAAGACCCCATCGGGGCTTTCACTTGGGTCTCGATTACCACTGAACTCAAGCAGGTTCTCTCCCCTGCCTTCACTCTTCCCAAATTACACCGACGCTTCCTTCAGCACCAGCTGATGGGGCTGGACACACAGATTTCCAGGTGAGGGACCGGAGGCACCGTAAGGAGCGGCCGCGACCCCGGCACTGAGTGCGGTGTTCCCTGGAGAAGGGGCACCCGAAAAATTACCTTGCCTTGGCCACGCACAGCCAGGAGCAGGGGGGTTATCGAGTCAATTCCTCAACTTTTAGACTACAGCTACTACATTAAGCTCAAAATACCTGTCCTGGGTGTGTGTGGCAGAAAGGTGTTATATTTTATGGGGCTTGAAAGATGCAGTGCTACTAAAACCCCCCTTAACTCTGACTATTCCAGTGCAGCTCCACATGGCCAACTACTACTAACATTTAGAAATGCTTCTAAAAGTAGGCCCTGGAATACGACAGCCAAAACACCTTCCACAAGGCCCAAAAGTGGAGTAACTTTGAGTTCTAATTATTTTACTTTAAAGGTATCCTCGCTTTCTAGGAACAGATACCACGCAGACAGAGCACACAAGTACACCTTTGCTGGATGCCCAGCCTCAAACCATCTCTTCCATCCACGTCCTTCACTCTTGATAAATGAAGATAAACATCCCTTCGTTCCTTTTACACCTACAACACTTTTGCAGAGGAACCCACCCTGTGGACACCCATGATGCAAATCACAGCAGCAGGATTCCTGGGATGGTTTTCTCATCCCATTACCGATGTTCCAAAAGCTGCCCCTCTTCCATCGCAACCTGTCTGCCCGTCCTGCTTCCCAGAACTGGTGAAGCCAGGAAACCCCTCCAGGTCGATCTGCAAAGCAAGGAGCGTGTGCGTGGGGGGGAAGGGGGGAAATGGTGGGAGGGAAACAAGAGAACAAAAACATAAAAAAAAAAAAAAAAAAAAAAAAAAAAAAAAAAGGAAAAAAAGTGAGGCTGGCCTGTTTCTTTCTTCTCTACCATCTATTCAATGTCAGCAGGGGAGGTCTACAACTGTTGCGTCACATAAAGCACAAAAAAACCTGACAAGCGTGTTTTAGCTGATGGAGACCAGAGTGGACAGGAGGCTGGTGACAGCTCGAACGCAGGGAGTAAGAGACCTCCGCTTTAATTAGCTGTTTCTTACTATCTCATCAAGCGAGTGGGAGCGCTACGGCCTGGATGGGCTGCTCAAAGACACAAGAAATGGCAGAAATTTCAGCGTGTATGTACTTTAGCTAACTACCCAGGCTCAGGTTAGACTCTCACTCCAGTCCAGGGATACTGAATTTTTAACCCTGCCTGATCCACAAAAACCTACACCAAAGGGAGGGTGCAAAAGATGCTTTGAAATGGAGGGTGGAGAAAGGGGGGAGTTAAACCACAGGCTGTGCAAGACCTGGAGAGGTGTTTATAAATAATGCCACTAAAAATAATACACTGCGCACTCGCATCTCTAACATAGCATTTTCTTCTCCACGGAACTGTGACAATGGTTATCTCGGTGGTATAATTATCTAGATTTGATGACAGATTAAAAAAAAATATATATCCCAAACACCTGTTCAAGAGTTTTGTGTTTTTAAAGGCCACTGCCATTAACCTTGGGCCATGCACTTCATTGTGTTTAATTAGCAAGCTAATGAAGCCAGTTTTATTCCCCTTCTCAAGCACAAGAGGATAAATACAAGACAGTGAAAGAGGAGACCAGATCCATTTGCAGCACAGTTCATTGCTGCATGACATTACTTAAACTTGCACCAAAATAAAAGTAATGTAATGGCTCTGGAAAACGCGTTAGCAATGCATTCTGCAAGACAAATCCTTTTACACCTTCTGTATTTTCTAAAGCTCATAAATTAAAACATGATTTCTGAACATTTGGGCTGCAGAAAATTTGCAAACAAAGGGCTAAAAATGAACATAATGTTTTCCTCAATGAATCTTCAGTATTCCAAAAATTAAGCATAACAGATTTTTATTTTTTTTAAAAAAAGAATAGCAGCCCGTGCTTGCTTTGTTACAGCCAGCCAAGGTAGCGATGAGAAGCATCAACAATGGAGGTCAAGCGATTTTCGAAAAGCCCACCACTTTCCTAACATGTACACACACAAAAGACATACTTCAAGCAAAGCCCAGTGCTATGAATCCCAGCAACACATTGCAACTTTGTTTTTTTGTTTTCTTTTTTTTTTTTTTAACTGAACAGCTTTAGGAAATACTGGACAATGAAGATCACGTTGATAAATACTCATAAATATCACAAGAAAGGCAGAAAGGCTTTAAAAGAGAGAGAGGGATTTAAAGAATCACTAATGCACGGATTTAATGATTCAAGAGGACCTTTCCAAATAAGCAGAATTATATTCATTTTCTGGGGTTTCTTTATTGCATTTTCAGGGGAGAGAAAAAGTCAGCATAGGTATGCCCTATCAGATTATCCTTTTCATAACATGATACATTTAAGAAGCTTTCAGGGTTAATTTTTTTAAAAGCAATTGTTTTTTCTCCTCCAACTTAGATTTCTGCCACTACATGCACACAGCCATAGGATCAGGTTAAAAACCAAAACCAAACCAAACAAAAACCCAACCCCATACCTAAAACAAAAACAAAACAAAACAAAAAAAAAAAAAACAACCCCGGAAGCCATCTCTTTTATTGAATCACCCGAGATAAAAGGATTCCAAGATATATGGAAAGAAAATACATTGACCATAAATCTCCTTTATGCACATAATAGAATTTTCCAGCCAAGAGAGCTGTTGTGATGATAGCAACGCCGAGCACCACGAATACTGATGGCATACACGCACACACACACACACACATACACACACCCCCGCCTGCTTCTTCCAAAATACCTGCTCTCCCTCAGCACTGCTATGTAAATACAAGCCCGCACAACCCCCTTCCTAACACATGGAAACAAAGCTGCGTACAAGTGTCCCAGCGATCAGATAAAAAAGCCCAAGCTGGCTTTGCTCACCATCCAATGCATTTAATTTTTTTTTTTTTTTTTTATTTTTTTTACTGCCCGCTCTCTTTTTATTACCTCCCCATACAAACACACGCACGCTTTCGGTGTGACTTAAAAAAAAAAAAATAATTACGCGATGGCACCGTTTATAATGCCAAAGGCAGGCGGTGGCAGTGCATATTTAATGGGCATTCGGAACAAAGGAAGCCCGGCTGCAGGAGCGCCCCGGGGCCGGCTCCGCCGCCCGCTCCCCCCCGGCCCCGCCGGGTAGCCCCTTCCCCGGGGGGGGGGGGGGGGGGGAAGTGGGTAACACGACGGACACACGCGGGGAAGCCCCACTCCCACCCGCTTTTGCAATACAATGAAACCCACGGGAACTCCCCGGCTGCCCGTCGCGGAGCGGGGAAAAGGGCACGGCTGCAGCATCGCTGCCTCCCACACCCTGCCCCCCGGGAAGCCTTTTTGGCCACAAACAGCCCTCCGCCCCCCCCCCCCCCACACACACACACCTCGACACCCACCACCCACCCCCGCCCCGGGCTGGGAAATGGAGGTAACGTAACAAGTTACTGCCCAGCGCTGGGGCGGGGGGGGGCGGCAAGCTCAGCCCCTGGGGGAGGGAAGGGGGGGGAACTCGGGGGGGGGGGGGGGGGGGGGTCGTGGTGACCCAAGCAAGGGGAGGGGGTAAAATTTGCACCGCTGCGATTTCTCTTGGGAAATATGCAGCAATAATAAAAAAGGGGCTGAGAAAATAATAATAGTAATTCTAAAATGAAAACAAGGAGGGAAAGTGCGGAGCGTGGGGATTTCAAGCGTGCCCGCGTTTTCAAGGCGAGGGGGGTGGAGGGGCACAAGGGGTCTAACCCCTCCCGCTCCCCGAGGGCTGCGGGACGGGGGACCCCATGGAGAACGGCCCCCCCCCCCCCCCCCCATCCACCCCCCCTGAGCGCTGCCTGGGTGCCCCCCTCCCGCTCCCCCGGCCGTGCCCGGGCTTTCGGCTTAACTTCCACCCCGCGTCCCTCGGCAAAACGCGCACCCCGCGGGTCGGAGCTGAAGTTTGGGGGCCAGCCTCGTTCCATGAAAGAAATGGGACGACGACCATACAAAATCACCACCCGCCCCGCCACAAAAGCCTTCTCCCGGGGGATGCTCCCCAGGTAAATCCCCCCCCCCCCTCTTTTTGCCCAACTTTCTCCCAGCTCCCCTCAGCGCCAGCCAGCCCCAAACGGCTCGTTTCGTGCTACCGGTTAAACCCCGACGGGACCTCGGCGTCCCGGGGGGAGATGAAGGGGAACCTTCAGGGACCTTCGGGTCCCCCTCAGGATGGAGAAGGGGGGGGGGGGGGGGCTCCCCTCCATCCCAGCCACCCCCCCCCCCCCCGGGGTTACACAACCGCAGCCCGGCAGGAGCGAGGCGCACACATGGCCACTACCTGAGCGGCTCCGCACCAATTCGGAGCAAACCCCCCAGGTCTCCTCCCGCTGCTCCCAACTTCTTCCCCTCGACCCCGCAACCTCCCTGGTTTACCCACACCCCACGCACACCCCACCCCCCGCCTCACTCCGGCAGTACCCGCCTAGAAGTAAATGCCCGTTTTTGTAAAGTTTCCTCGATATCGCTCCGTGTTTACATTGCCATTAATTCCCACAGGCTGCCTGAAGGGAACAAAAAGCAGCACGGGAAGGCTCGTCCTGCGAGCCGGGAGAAAACGGAGAGGGGGGGTGCGGGGGGGTGAGGGGGTGATATGCCCCCCCCCCCCAAAATACTGCTAATAAAAAAAATTAAGCAGATCGCAGCGGTGCGGTTATTCCCCAGTTTACAGGCTCGCTGGTTGCTCTGCTCTGTTTTGGAGGGTGGCTGCAAATAATTGCACGGCCCATTCAATTCTGCATTTAGAGAAGCGACCGTAAGCCCGAGCGGGAGGTAAACACGCAGAAATGCACTTACCTGCACAGAAAGTTCCACAAAGCAAGGCGAAAGTCAGCCACGAAGCAATCATATTCCTTTACTTTTTTTTTTTTTTTCCTCGTGTGCCCCTCTATCCCCAAGGGAAACAAAAATAAAAATAAAAAGATCGAGAGAGTGAAAGAAGGGGAGAGAAGCGAGGCTCTGCCCTCTCTCTTAAAAAAGAAGAAAAAAATCCTGGGGGGGGAAAAAAAAAAAAATAAAATCGGATTTAATTCCTTCGCAGTTGCAAAATGTATCCAGTGGAAAGGAACAGCCCCGGACGGTTCGACCTGCTCCTGCCTGGCCCCGGCGTTTGCTCCGAGCTTTCCAAGAGTTTCTTTCCCTGGGCTTTTGTGCTGGGAGCGCGGCGTGCACCACACACCGACTCCCCCTCCTCCTCCTCCTCCTCCTCCTCCCAACCCAGCCCCTCCGGCTCCCCCAGCAGCAGGGGCGAGCGCACACGCACACGCCCCCCCCCCCCCTTCTCCCCTCCCCGCGCAATGGACGCGCAGCCGTGTGCAAGGCGCGCAACAATACACACACACGCGCACACTCCGCTTCCCCGTGCAACGCACACGCGTTCCACGGTGGGGGGTGGGAGGGAAGGGGAGGGTTGGGGGGGGGAGGGAAACTTTGCAAGGTTACCGACCCCGCATCCAGGGCAGCTGCTGCGCGGCAGGCAAGAGCCCGCGGAGGGGGCGCGGAGCGGCGGCGGAGGGGGGCTGGCAGCGGCGGCGGGCCCCGCCGCGGCATCGCGGGCTGCGCGGGGCGCGGAGCGAGGGGGTGGCGGGAGCAGAGGCTGGGTCGGGAGTTGCCATGTTCAGGGGAGGGGGGGGGGGGAGAGGGGGGGGAAAAGGAGTTAAAAAAAAATAAAAATGCAGGGAGGGAAGGGGAGGTTTGTTGTTTTTTGTTGTTGTTTTTTTTTTTTTTCTTTTTAATAATTTAAAAAAAAAAAAACTGAACCGAGTCCAAAATGGCTTCTAAAAAAAAGGGAGAAGCCAAACCGGAGCCAGCGGGGGAAACCCGGATGTTTGATACAAAGAGGCTGGAGGGGGGCGGAGCGGTGCGGGGGCTCCGCGGCCGCTGAGTGGGGAGCGGCGCTGCCCGTCACGGTCGCGCCCCGCGGAGCGCCGCGCACCGCCCCCCCCACCCCCCCCACCCCGGGGTGAGCCGGCCCGGGGGGGGATAGGGGCGGGGGGCGAGGGGGCGGAGGGCGAAGCCTTTCGGGGAAATGGGGGGGGCCCCGCCGGGATCCCCCGAGCCCGCTGCCTTCCCAGGGGAGGGAGCAGCGCGACACCCCCCTCCACCACCACCGCCCCCGGGGGGTAGGAATAAACCGTGTTCTTGTAGAAAAAAACGGTCCTTTTCTTCCAGGCTGGCGAGAATGTGTTTTCCCCTGGTCCTGTCCCGCCTGCCCCGGAGCTCCCTGCACCCTAAAAAGTCCTTCGACCCCAGGAGCGATGGCTCAGGGACAGCGTCCAGGGGTGCCAGGGCTGAAGGGGCACCTCAGCAAAATCCATTTTTCTAGACCGTTTCAGGGTTAATAAGTTTTTCTCTATTGCCAGGGTTACAGGAATTGAGCTGTCCCCACAATTTGTTTTAATTATAACTAACTAATACGGCATTAGGGAGCACCAGAGGAATCTTAAGGGGAAGGAAGAGGCAGGGAAGATGCTGAAGTTGGGTCATTCCCAAGACTTTGGGTCTGCGGGGTCCACTGACTCATCAGGAGAAAGGGATGCGGCACGGAGCTCGTGCGCACAGTGTTGAATCGCAGGTCAGCTCCCTTTAATTTGTCCGATGGGGAGTAAGGCTGAAAATATTTCTAAAACCACTTGCCTTTTCCTCTGGAGGGAGATAAGAGTAAATATGAATCACTCTTTTAAAAGTTTGAGAAGCATTTTGTTCCAAGATGAAATATGTATATTTTTTTACAGTAAGAAGTCTGCAGGAAACTTCAGGAGGCTTTTGTAAGGGCTTATAACTTCTTTGAAGCTGGAGACTTTTTTTGCGTATGTATAGCACTTGCGTAACAAGGTCTTAACTGTGAATGGGATTCCTAGGTGCAGTTGCAATAAACTGATTAATAGTATCATTCATGGTATCATAACTCATTCATATGTTTACTGTAAGTAAAGAGGAATACATCAGCAGCAATATAGTGGTTGCGACTTTAAGCACGATAGTTTGAGGGTAAAGTTACAGCTAATGCGTGCACCGACAGGCAATGCAATTTGTGAAGCTACAAAAAAAATGCTCAAGAAAATAATTTTTGGAGCAAAAAGCTGCATAAACAAGCTCACAAAGAGATAGTGCTGGGCAGGTCAATGGCACAGAAAAAAGGAAAGGGGTAATGTCACCCAGCTAGTCAAACCAAGGATGGAAAATAAGAAGACGCGTCAAAGAGATGGGTCAGGGATGATCCCTATTTATTCAGAAATGAGCACTCAGAGATAGGTTTGGGGGTTTTTAATCTAGAGGCGGCGAGGACTGATTTTGTGACCAGACACTTGTGGGACAAGTCACTGAGAGGGCCATGCAGGGTGCAAAAGGGAATGTAAGATGGTGGTCAGTGGAGAAGTAAATGTCCTGGCCATGGGCTGCAACAGCTTGGGATGTATTTGGAGCTTCAACAGAAGAGACAAATAATGGGTCAATATTTCCTATAAAGCTGTTTATCTAATTTGAAAGCAAATAATGGGTCAATATTTCTACTTATTTCATTTGAGGAATAACTTCTTAAACAGCTACCAAGCGGCTGAAGTATGGAGAAATGTGTGGGGCGATAAAATATGACCCAGTGTTTTGCCGTACTAGCATCCCCATGATTAGCTAAAATGAGACATTTAGTTCATGCCACGAAAATATTAGCCCTCGGGAGCAGGCAGCGTGGCCAACATCACGATCGCTTTGGCTGCATCCCTGCTCGGGCTGAAGCGCTCCCCGGCCAGCGCTGCTCCTATTTTTAACTGCCGCACTATGAAAAGCCCCGTTTCCCGGCACCTGAATTGGTGCTTTACAGGCACAGCGACCGGGGAGCGCGTTTATCGCGCGGCTGTCATCGCTTTTGAGGAAACGGCCCCGGAGCACTTCGGCTGTTGTCCTAAAGCCACCCGACGAGACGGGCGTAGCGTGGCCTTTCTGCGGGTGGGCAGAGTGCTGCGGCGTGGCACCGGCTGTGCCACAAACAGCAAACCTGCAGAGAGCCCGACCCGGGCATAAATGATACCGTGCATTTTAATTTCTTAAATTTCAGTCCGTCTTGCTTACATTGTTTCACAGGGGGATGTTTACCCTCCTGAAAAGCTAAAATGTTTTCTCTACTTGCAACATAAAACCCCAGGAGTGAGTATTGTCACTGGAGATAATGTTACAGCCTTAGCAAGATGACACTTCAAAACTTTGTCAGCCTCCAAGAATTTCCAAAATAGCGATAAACAAAGGTAGCACGTGTTGAGAGCAAGTGGTGCTCGCAAGAAGTGCCCTTACAAGCGGTGTTTTCAAGAGCTTCTTTCTGTTTCCAGTTATCATTAGAGCTGCACAGCCCAGACCATTTTTAAATAATTATACTTAACGGTTAAAAAACCCTCCCGTGCTAAAATAAATTTTAGCTAAGATGGTTTTATGCTTTGCAGCCTCATATGACACTCAATCTTTCTCATGTGACTGTTGTAACAAGTCAAATTCATGTATTTTGATACCCTGCACGTGATAAAGATACTTGGATCACTTAAGCCTGTACAGAACTGCAGTGCTCGCATGTCATTTATCTTAAAATCCTATTGTAGCTCTCGTGAAATGTAATTTCTTCAGTAAATGGAAATTTATACTGACAGAGGTGTTATAAAATATGGAAAATACTGGGGGAAGGGGACCCAACGTTTCCTTCTCTTCAAGTGTTCACTAACAGGGATTTATTTTTCAGGTCTGCATTGGTTCATTGCAGGTTACAGAGCTCTAGTGCAATTAAAGGGACCTGTTCCCAGCCTTCTTAAGCAAAACTTCAAATACTTGCAACAGGTGAGAAATGTGTGCTGCGGCCCCGAGCCAGCAAACTGGTTCACAGGCTGCAGTTCCCATATCAGTTCCTAAAAGTGCTTGTAGAAAGTCACTCAGCCTAAAGAAACCCCTGGGATCCCAGCCTCTACCTTCCCATTTCAAAATGCATGGGTAAGAAAAACCAGTTTATATTCATAACCTTGAGTAAATAAATCATCACTTTAACTACACGTTTTATTGTAATTAAGCACTTCCCAGTAATAACCAACCCACACTATGAAGCGGTTTCTTAATATAATGGTAAACTAAGTTCTCAGTTGTGAGCAGAATTAGGAAGCTTTTAAAAGTACAGACCAATTAATATGGCAGGGCGATATTACACAGTTCTCAACACATGGAGAAAAGGTGGTTTTGCTGAAGAATTTTATCCTTATTTTCAAGAAATGCCATTGCTATGTGGTTGGTATCTCACCTGTAGAATTTCCCAGTAGGATTTATACCCAGTATCAGCCTGACTCTGCTCCTGGTGGCTTTGCCTAACTCTAAAGGGAACCAGACCTGAGGCAGATTTAAACCTTCCCCAGCTTTCTAAGGACTCGCTGCTGTCACCTCTCCATAATGCAGCTACAATTAACTTTGCTGGAATTTCTATATTTGAAGCAGCTTTAAATTAGAGACTGAACTTCCAGACGTGGATGCAGATGGTCTTTGCTACTGTCTGTATGAGCCCTTCGTTTTCACACTAAAAAAGCCCACCCACATTGACAAATTTGCCCTTTGCGGTCTGGCTTCAGTGCGGCCGGTAAAAATAGCAAGTGATACGGCAGACAGAATGGGCCCTAAACTATACGAAGGTATTTTTTGATAGCTTTTCTTAGCTCCCGACTAAAGAGCAAGACATCAGATGTTGACAGATTAGGGGGGAATATACCAAGCAAAGGGATCTGTTACCGAGATGCCCATAAACTGGCAGTTTTGCCATACTCCAGAATTTGAACTTTTCCCTTGGTTTTCAGTTGTATTTTGATTAAAGTGTAAATACCAGCAACTAGCACACGTTAGCCAGTGTCAGAGCCGCATGCCAAAGCTTTGTTCAAGTTGGATCTTTAGTTGCTTTACTCGTCCATGGATTTTGTTAGGGCTTCTGGGGCATAGCTCATTATTTTTACCACTGTAACCAGCAGTCATTGTATAATTATTTCCCTTTAAATCTGGGAGAACTTGTCTAGCCTATTGGGCGGGGAACTTGATTACAAGAAGGCTCTGGAGGACAGTTAGCACGGGATGGTAGCTGTACCGTTAGCATGTTACCTACCCTCCAAAAAGGAGAATCCAGGCTCTAATCCATACCCCTCCAAGTCATGCCAGCTCGCCGTGAACCAAAGCACTCCCACACTCAAGTTGGAGACTTCTGTGCTCAGACAAGGCAGGTTACGGACATCATATGACTAATTCTGCAATGACAGTATATGCTTAATTGGTAAAGGATTGCATTTTCTATCTTTTTTTTTAACCCAGGACATAGCACCAAAGGTCTGCCTGATGTTTGAGGTTCCTTTCAGGTATTTTCTTCATTGAGATTCACTGAACTTAAGGTTACTGTGGCCGCCAGCTTTGTCTTGCACACTTGAGCGCTACTATGCTTTTTAGTGATGAAATACCAGCATTCAAATTCCCCTGAAACACCAGGCTGTACTGCTCTTACAGCTTGCAGAGAGGCTTCTCTGAGCCTCAGGTACAAAAGTTCCAGCTGTTGCAAAAGCTGGTGGCCAGGAGTCAGGAGAAGCACAGTATTTATGTAAGCGGACCACGGTACTGAACTTTAGACATTCATTTCCATGTCCTACTTTTAAGCTCCCTGCCTCAGTTTCCCCGTAAAATACAATTACAGCATTGGTGACACCTAGCTCCTTAAAAAAAATAAATATCTCTTTAACTTCCAAGAGTGCGTGGTGCAGCAAGTTGAAGTTAATGCATCTTAAATTCAGTGGAAGGAAGATGTTTCTACCAGCTGATGGTACTTAACCATTCAAACAGATTACCAAGTGCCACAGCAGCAAAATCCCTTCTGCTTGAAATGTTTAAGACTGCCTGGATGCCTGTCAGGAAAATGTGCTCCCAAATTGGTGGTAGCAACACTGGAATCACTTCTTGGTGACAGTCCTGGTGGCTGTGACAGCCTCCAGTAATGTCAATCTATTAATCTCTTGCTCTGTGCCCATAAAGCACTCTGTCCACTTTCCATTAAAAGCTGCAGGTAAATAAATACTAGTCACATCATCAGATCATTTTGCTTGCATAGGGGTTGTCTACAAGGGTTCTGTGTGAGGTGGACAAGCAGAAGGGTGAAAGAAAATCTTCCCATCCTCAGAATATGGCTAGCCAGGGGTGCAATGCCACGAGCTTGGGGCTCGGGAGCTGCCAAGTCGCCCTCATCATCCCGCTCTGCTTTGCTCAACAGCTGACGTCGCTGAAACCTCCTCTCGGCTTGGAAGGTGTTTGGACCAGGTTAGGGCAGCCTTCAGTGCTGCACTCTTTTGGATGGCTGCCAGCAGATCCCAGGGCGTTTTGCAACACCTGAAAAAGAGCCTGGGAATCCAACAGCCCTTGGATGTGCAGAGTGAGAACAACGTGTTCAGTCACCACCCTTAGAGTATTCTCTAACTCTACCCATTTAAGTTACCATCCTCTGTAAAAGAAGATAATAGGTATTTACCCACATTGTCTTCAGCTGTTGATGTTTTACCTGAAAATGCAATGCAGGTGTTTTAAAGTGCATGTGGTGGCTACAGCAGCCCAGAGACAAGGCCTGTCATCTCTCCACCTCCCTCACCTTTCTCCCTCCCCAGGTGTTTAGTTGGTAGAAGAACATCCTTCAAATTCCAGTTTTTCATTTAAAATGCTACACCTGGTCTTTTTAAACTGATTGCAATTAAACTTTAACAACAGGAAGGTTCAAATGGAGGTGCCATGTCTCTCTCTGAAATGGATCTGCCTGAGAAAAGCATCTGTATCCCTCCTGCAGCCAGCTGGACTGCGCTGCAGGGTTTGTTTTCACTACTCTTACCTGTGGCCTTGTGCCTCCTGACACACTCAAGGCATGTATGGAAGGACCGATAAAATATGTCCCGGAGTGTTTGGTGTATTTTTAGAGTTTGTCCCAGATTATTGGCCTTTGTCCCAGATTTCAGTGGTTAGGGTATAAGAATGCCCAGTGGGGCCTAGTGCTTCCTGCATTGCTCTCAAGAAGGCTTTAATCAGGAAAAATACCCTCTCAGAGAAGGCAAATAATTAAGTTTTTGTGGCAAATACTCTACCGCCATTAGCAGGAGGTGATAAGCACTCAAGACCTCAGTATAAATAGAGCAAAGCAGATGCACTATAAGCTTTAAAGTGCAACATTATTGTGTTACGTGATATTGAGTAAAGAATTCAACATCACTAGCAAGATAGTTTTCATTTTATCTTTACTGGGACCAGAGTTTGGTTTTACACCATGAAGTGTCTGTCTCATCATGGGGAAATGCTGTTGTAAACCACCTGGAGGAAACTTGTCCCACACACTAGTAGTTGGCAATGTGCAAGTGGAGAACTAATGTTGGAAAGGACCTTCCGGTGTCATTGAGTCCATCCTCCTCTCTTTGGCAGCATTTATTTGACCTGTGTCATTCCTCAGAGATGCTCTTCCAACCTCTTCCTGCAGTGCCGGGCACTGCATGGTGCTCCGGGCTCCCAGGGCATCATGAGCTTTGCCTGCAGAACATTTTCCCTCCTGCTTAACCTCAGCCTTCCCTGCTGCAGTTTGTACTTTACTGAACACATGGGGAATGGGTTGCTCCTTTTCTCTCTGCTTCAGCTTTTACCCATTGGAAGATCGTCTCTCTTCAGCCTGCCAAAGTCAAAACAGGCCAATTCATTTGTCCCTTCCTTATCTTGCTGGCATGAACAGCATGACCCTTGGTCCATCTTTTGGGCTGTTTAGCCATACCTCAGGAGCTAAATTCCCTCACTGAAGACCTGAACTCCCCATGCCACCATATCTGGCATGCACTCCTCATCTCGGGGGGACTTCTCTCAGGTTCTGTCCTCCCAGTTACACTACAAGGGCTCCTTCATGGACTCATCCAAGCAATTTCTGGCTTTCATGGGCTTCCAACTTGGTCTTACCTCTTTACCCTCCTATCAGCTGCTTTTTGCCCAGCTGCGCTTATCTTCATAGCATAGGACATACCACATATCATAAAAAGTACAAACTATATGCTGTTTAGAATTCAACCACTGGCCCATCAATTTTGTAGAGAGGCAGGAGTGACACATTGTCAATACAGATGCAGGTAAAGCCCTGCTGCACTCAGTCATGCCTGTGACAATAACCTGCTTTCCTTCCCAGCACTCCCTGGTGCTCAACTCTTGGACATTTTGGCATATTATCGGTGATAAATGTATTCACAAGTGAGAGCAGCCAGCCCTGCAGGCTGTGGTGCCAGGGTATTTGTAGGTTCCTGGCACGAGCAGTGCCTCTCTGTGGATTTCAGAAGAATAAGACAGAAGTATTTTTGTAGTCAGCCTCAAGTTTTTATCTATTTGTAGATGTCTTTATGTCCCTTAAATTGGGATTAGGCCCTTTGGCAGGAAGACTGCACTTCATGTATTGACTTTCCTGACCCCGTATCGACCCAACCCTCTCTTGCTCCCAAAGGCCACTGATATTGTCCTTTATTTTTGCCACCATTTGTGTTGAAAAACAGGAACTGGAAGCGGGAAAATTATCAATAATCCAGCAAGCAACCAATCTTTCCCACTTTTTATGGACTATCCATGCTGTGGGATAGTGCACAGACCCTTAATTATTCACCTGCCATAGTTTAAGTGGTTGCAAATGGCTACTAACACCAGATTTGAAAATAATTCAATAATAATAGAGGGAGAAGAAAGATTAAAAAACAAACAAACAAACAAAAAAAAACAGCAAAAAAAAAACCCATAGGACAAGGATGAGAAGAGTAAAGGACATACGGCAGAGGTACTGGTTGGGGATATTCTGGTGGCCTGGGTTCCAGCTCAAGCTTCTACACGATCTCTGATAGGCTTTGCTTTACTTATCTCTTAAGTCTCGATCAGAATGGGAACAACGGGCTTTATCCACAGAAGTAATTAAAATGTCGCACTCCCTGGCAGGGGAGTTAAAATCAATTTCTCAAATACAAGATGAGGAACAATTGGCCAGGCTGCTGCCGTGCAGAAAAAGATCCAGGGCTGAGATGCTTGGGAGTGCATCAGAAATCCAGTGCTGCAAAAATCCATCAGTCCTCCCAGGATGCCCATTCAGAGGGACACAATGAGAAGTCATGGGACAATCTTTCCATTCAACTTGGCAGTGGCAGGGTCTTGGCTCAAGAACAATTTCCACACCTCAGGAAAGATACAGCTCATCTGGGAAAAGCCCAACGAGGTGCAAAAAGAATGATTGGAGGTGTATAAAACCTGCCTTTGAGGAAAGGCTGAGAGAGAGAGAAGTGTGTGGTCTGAAGAGGGGATGAGGGGACCAAGGTGAGACAAAACAAGCTGCCAAATACATGCAAGGCTGATGTAGAGAGGAGTGGCACAATGTGTCCTTGTATATTCTGCAAGTAGGGTGAGTAATGAGCTTCAGCCAGAAAGATGTAGGCAAAAGAGCAGGAAACCCTTTCCAGTGCTATCGATAGTTCAGCCCAGGGATATTCCCACAGGCTGTTGTGGAATTGTCACTGCAGGAAGGTGTTAGATAAAGATCTTGCAGGGAGAGTTGAGGCATTGTTGTTTGTACAGGGGGTCCTCTTAGTACACCTTATCCAACTTTCTTTTCCTATTTCCTCCAGCTGACACTGAAATCATTGGAATTCAGCACTTCAGCATTTGGGAAGACCTGCCACCATAGCAATCCCCTGTTTGCAATCAGGGATATTGCAAGAGCAATCCCATGCATATGTACAGCCCCAAGGATTGTAGGGGTACAGAAACAAGCTAGGAAATGTGTGTCATAACTGTAGAAGATGGTTATTCTAGAACATTAAAAATCTAGCCTTTCTTTGACAAGTGCTGCAAATGAGTGGAACTCTTCTGTGTGAAATATTATAAAGAAATCTCAGTTATGTTTAGTGTTAGAGAGGCACAAAGGAAATCTAATTAGAACCCACCAACAGTGATCTGTTATGAAGCGAACAGAAGCAATTCATGAGGTCTTGGAAAACTAGAGTGCATCTCTGTTCTGCACCTGTCCTCACTTTCTGCTGCTACTCTAGGACACAGATTTCTTGAGGGAAGGATATGTGCCTTCTTGTTCAGTTAGCTCTTATACATCACATTTAATTTGCTAGGAGACTTGAACGATGAGCAGCAAACGCTCTTGTTCCTATTTTAAACACATGGAAACTGCAGTACAGAGAAATAAAATTACTTGCACAGGGTCACAGGGCAATTTTATGGCAGGGCTAGGACCAGAACCAAGCTCCCATGGTCCCAAACCCGTGTGCCAGCTTTCAGTTCTTCATTGACCCCAAATTTTAATCACTTTCCAAAGAAGTCTGTTGGCCTCTTCCAGTTGACTTCCATGGGAGTAATGCCAGTTATCAAATGAAGTCACTGGGAATATCAATGCAACAGAAGCCAATATTAGATGCAAAAAAGAACTGATGGAAGGGAAAAAATAGATTTTACAAAAAAAAAAAAAAAAAGGAATAAGTTCCAGTACTGCTTCCATAATATCATTCCCCCTTTAATTTGTGCCTGGTCAAAATTAAAAAAAAAAAATAGATTGCTAATATTAATAGATGAAATGAATCTTGAATTTTATAATAGTGGAGGAAATGAAAGGACCAAAGTAATATTGTGTTGTTAACTGAGATTTTAATAATGATTCTGTCCTCAGTTGGTGCATTTATTCCACAGAAAGTAAATCACTAATGAAGAGGTGGGGAAAACAGTTTCATGGTGATGGATTTTTGAAAGAAAAGTTTAATTTTGCTTAACTTCTAGAAACTATGAAATATGCCTGAAGCTCAAAAACTAAAAGACAAGCACCTCAAAACCAGTCCACAAATATGGGATTTAGCTGAGTGGCTAACACTACCTGGGGAAGGATGGAGCCAGGTCCATGGCTCCTCTCCAAGAGAGATGAGGTGAGTGGAAGAGAAGGTTAGAGATGTTGGTCCTGATGGAGGAAGGAAGGTTTGAAGGTTTGGTATTGGTTGATTGCATTCTCATAGCTATTTCTGAATGACATCTGGAGAGCAGTAAGGACATCATCCTCATCCTAAACCAAAGGAGATCTAACTGGGCTCATCCTACAGTTTCTGTGGGCTTTTGCAAAATCTGCTTCCCCCATATCCTCTGCAGGGGATGGGCCGACTGAAACGAGTCTCAGTGCTGTGAGGGTGCTTGACTTCCCAGATGAAGATCCCACCAAGGCTAGCGTGTCCAGCGGTACCTCTTGACCTACCCACCATTATCTTCAACCACCTCTAAAGAGTCCCCAAAAAAAGGGCTCCCTGGAGCAGCAGCCCATTTCACACCAAGCCCCCTTGTTCGAAACGCTGAGTGTAGGGAAGAT
The DNA here is from genome assembly GCF_018691265.1 of Tyto alba. NCBI lineage: Eukaryota > Metazoa > Chordata > Aves > Strigiformes > Tytonidae > Tyto > Tyto alba. The sequence goes on along the minus strand of NW_024881313.1, from coordinate 35,020,216 downwards.
CACAGACTCACAGCGGTGGAGAAGAAAAACATCTCTGTAGCTGGGATTTGGTGCCTAAGAAAAAGCATATATGAACATACACGCCTGTGTGTGCATGGAGGAGATGGGGGAAAAGACAGAATTCCCCTGATTCATTAATGAGCACAGCACCCCAACAATGAATGTAGAAAATTGCAAACTAAACAACATTTTTATATTTAAATTATCAAATCAATAGACATAAACATTAAACAACATTATATGAGAGCCTGGAGTGTCACCACAAAAATTAAGATTTTGTAATTAAAAGTACAATGCAATTTATTTTTATATCATTCTTCACTCAAATCAACAAATCTTATTACTTACCCAAAAATGTAAAGCAGTCTGTGAACTAATTCAAAAGATGAAGACAAAGTGGCTATTGTGAAACCTATGTTTCTTGGTCTCTTGGATCTGGCAGCAGCCATGATTTAATATTTTAACTACTGTAATAGGTTATACTGCTGAAGAAAAGTGCATTAATTACTATGGGAAACCTAAAAAAAAAATCTAATTAAGAAGAATAAAATCATTCTTGTTGACTGGGAAAAATAAAACTAAGTAAAGGGAAATGAAGGATGAAAAAGCTGAAGACACACAAATGTTAATAAATGTGGTCTGTGTAGGGTAGAAAACACTCTTCTGCAGTTTCTGGGGAGTGTGGATTTGAATCTGGCTGGAGATCACGGTTTTCCATAGCTAAAGCTCTTCTCTGGTATCTCACCCACTGGAAGCACCTTCTAATTAGCTGCAGCACAGGGAGTTGAGTTTGCTCTGAATTCAACTCAACATGTCCATGCAGAGCCGGTCCCACTGGCTGTGTCAGAAACAACAGGCCAAGAGCATATGAGATTGAACTACATTTCTGGCCATAGTACGGGTAACAAATAATTATCTTCATAGTTGCCATCCTTCCTAAAAATTCACAGAAGACACGTGTAGGAAAGCAGTCCTGTACCCCAAACCATGCAATATATCATGGCTGGGGACACTGTAGGGATGCATCACCATGTGCAGATGTGAACCTGCCTTTCAACTAGCCACAGCCCTTTAAAGTAATTTAAAAGGAACATTTCTGTGTAAAATATCCACCACCTTGTTTGCTCAGCCCCAGTTAAGGTCATGTTTTGACTTTATCCTCAAGTAACTGCCATAAGGGAGCGCCTGCACCGCCAATGTGTGCCTTCATGGGCTCCCCAGGGGTGCAGGGCTGCTTTGGAAGCAGGTGCATCTTGTATTGGCCAGAAACGGCAGCCAAAAATGCTAGGAGGTGTTTGACTATTTTTTCCAGATGTGAAATTAGATGGGACCGTGTGTAGTTTTGTCATTGGTGAGACTGGGTCCCGGTGCTGTGATTTTGTGCTTTCATCCCAATTTGGAGTAAGGTTTTGTTTATTTCATGATCTTGAGCATTTTCATGATGGGAAAACTATTTTCTGCCTGGCTTTACTGCTTTATTTCCTAAAGATCTTGACGATGTTGAAATGTCTATGGGAGAGAGGATGCCATACAGTCAACAGCTACACTAAGTGTTTAGTCAAATACATGCAGTTTAATTACTTCAGCTGATATTAGTAGTATTAATGCCTTTTCAAGCCAGAAGTTATCCTTTGATCACTTATATTTACTTCACATATAAAATAGACTACAGCAATTTGGCCAGATATCTTGTACTGAATCCAATAACTTGTACATCATTAATATCTCCAAATATGAAAAATTAGTAGTATGAATTTTGCACAGCCCTTTCAGGATTACAAATCTTCATCAAAGGCAAGAGGAATTATCTGAGGAATAAGAACTTCAAGATTCAATGAGTGCATACTGTGCCAGAGAGGAAGAAACTAAGTGAAATCTTTGCAACAAATGATGCTATTATGGATATGTGCTTGCACAGAAAGCCAGCAAAAGGGCACTGCGCCATGTCAGCTATATTTTGGTGGTATTACTGATATCCAGAGTTGTACAACTTTTTGCTTCAAGGTAAGCGCGTTCTCCTTTCCAGCCTTCACCTGCAGGAAACAAGGTTGCAAAGCAATAAGCATAGGCAGGGATTGTTTGAAGGGGAGGTTGATTGACTGGGGGTTATTTCGCTGCACAGAAACATCTGAGCAGTAATGCCTTTTGATTAGCAAAGAATTTTTATGTTGAACCTTGCAAAGCACACAAGGATTACTCATGAGGGGTATCACATAGACCATGTGTAAGTTATCTAGACAAGGGCTGCAGAAGCAGCCTTTAGTTATAAAACATAATAATAAGCAAAGATTTAATTCATCCTCTGAGGGAAAGATAGAAGGGTTTTTTATGTGGTAGCATCTGAGGGCTGTTGTACTGGGGCCATGCCATACTGTACATGCTCTACTAATCCAGGATCCATAGACATTAGAGCTTTGTATGTCTAGCCTGAGCTTCTGCACCACCAGACACCCAGGGCTGATGCAATCCCAATGCACAGCTCACATACTGCATTTTGAGTCATGTGGCCATGACTCGGGTCGGGTTGGGGCTTGGGGACACATTGGAGAACCTGGGGCTGTGGGCTGTTGGTCAGAAGTGATATGTTCTAGCTACCTGAGTGTGGGACTGCCATTCTGCTCTGGCATCCCTCAACCCAACTGTAACTCTCTTTGCACTGCAGTCTGCAGAGTGATCTGCACCAGAAAATATCTGAGATGCACAGAGAGCATCAGAATAGGGAAGGACATGAGGCCAGTGGTGGGATTAGACTCACCTCATTTCAGATATTTACGGAGTAGGCTTCTAAACGTGAGCTGTCACACTGGGCTTTCCAGGCAGCAGGAAGAAATAAGTGGTTTTATTATGCAATTCATATGTTCTGTTTTAACCATCTACTTTAGGAAGAGATGAATCACTGTAAATTCCATTGACTGTATTGACTGGCTTTCCATTGACTAGCAAGGGAGCCATGGGTGGCTAGCTCAAGTGCAGATTTCAGCTTCAGTCGGGTGAATCTACTGAGTGTTTTGTGCCCATAGTGTAAGACTTGGCTGCTCTGAGCAGCTCAGACTGTGGCATTTTAGTCAATAACTTCTGCAGCAAGCACAATATTTTTGGAGAAGCGACACCCATCAGGAGGAGTTTGCAATGTAAGTAGACAAAAGAAAAAGCTGTGAAACAGAGATGCCCTGTGGTCAGTAGGAAATCAAGTCTGCACTTCCCGCTCCTGCACCACATCCTTCAAACCCTGCATCTCTTTTACAGCAGATTTCTACATCTTCACAGAGAGATTAGTTTAGTTATGAACTAATCATACTGATGATTAGTTCATGAAGATTGCTTTCCTCTCTCTCTTTCCAATCTGAAGGGGTCCTGCTGAAGCCGTATCTCATCCCCCTGTGGCTATCGCTGCACTTTATTCTCAGTGCATCAGCCTCTTCTGAGAAGGTCTTAGGTCATCAGGAGAGAAACTGGCTGGGTCATGAAGAAAACGTACACTTCAAAGAGAGAAAAAAACACACCAGTCTGTAGGAGCGTATGCCATTAAAAGCAAAAACCAGCCTACACGTGTAAGAGCGGCAGCCTCTACAGTGTGGTGTACGTCCACACACTTATCCCGTTGTTTCAGAAACTCCATCTCCCTTCGGCTGTGATCACTCTCGACTGTTTGCAGTCTGTGTGCAGTGACGTGCATGGAATATTACTATGAAAATGTGCATTCTTGTTAATAGGTATAGTTTAGGATGATTGTTAGCAGAGCATAAGGCCTTATTGATTGAAAGTGGCATATGGCAAGGATGTATAATGATTCACTTTGGCTGCTAGTTTCGAATCCTATTCATGGGCAAAAAAAAAAAAAAAACCAACACTCTCCTTTGCAGTCAAGCTTCATTCTTTCTGCAGCGTGTTTTTCAAACCGGGCCATTTTACAAGTGATCTGTAGGAGAGATTTCCTGCTCTCCTGGGTGTGTGCTCAAAGCTCTTTTCAGTCCTGCAAGGGCAGGTCACAGGAACAAAAGCTGAAGTTATCATACGCCTTCCTTTGAGGCAAAGCTTGGGCGCTTTGCAGCTCTCTCCTCTAAAACTTTTTCAGGACATTTAGTGTATATGAAAGGTGGTGGACTTGAAAACCTGATGCACGGTAGATGCCAGGACAGATACAGCCCAAGCAATGCTCCTTTTCCAGAAGTGCCCCTCGGTGCCTGGTGGGAGAGTGTCTGAATCCCCACCTGCAGCAACAGACTCATGGAAATGTTTTTTACATTTTTACCAATTGCATTTTTGAAAGACGAAGCTGCCAGTGCTTTGGCAAGGTGCACTAAAGGTGAGCATTTTTCTGGATGCAGCTTCTCTTCACCAGGGGGAAAAAATTCATGTTCCTACATGGCATTAGCAAATGCAGAGTTATTAACCTGAGGTAAAATCCCGGTGAAGGCAAAGCAGCTGAAGTATTAATATATGTGAACTGACAGAGATAAGCCCTGAGGACCTCATCTGTCTTCCATGTGTGTTAGAGGGTCCAAGTGAAGCTCGGGTTGTCTCACCTGGTTTTCCACGTGTAGACTGACATGGTCAGCACAGACCTTGCAGATGGGTAAAGGTGGCACTTTTCAAGTCCTGAATGCATCCATTTGCCACATCACTGGTACTTCTGAGTAACAGTTGAACCTCAGGAGAGGTGTCCTGAAGGATGACAGCATAAAGTGACCCTGCCACAGTGCTTAATGGCAAACATAGCTGCCATTGATGCTAATACTGACCCTGGCACCCACTCCCCTGCCACTGCTGGGAGGGCAGTGCAGGGAAGAGTTTTGCTAGATTGGCTAAACAGTGGAGAAAAAGGTGATCCCAGCAACCCCTCAGAGTGGTCTTGCAACCACCACCATACAGGGAAAACCCTTCAGGGACTGGTCCTGAAGCTACCAGGTGATCAACTCGTCTGGAGAGGCAACTGATGGAGGGCAAGAGATTGATCTCTGTCCATTCCTTTACCCCTGCAAACCTCCCTGATCTTTATCTGGCTGATTCAATAGCATGATGTTCGGTGATATCTGGACACTTTTCTTGGCAACAGCACCACAAATGATTCAAATGGCATTCCCTACACAATTAGGGGTACAGCCTTTGCATTTCTCCATCAGCAAATAAAGAGTGGAGCCTTCATATATGCCTCTTCTGGGAACCGATGCTTTCTAGGAATTGCTTACAAAGAATTAAGTAACCCATTTGATTGTTATCCAGAAGTCTTGGGCTTGCCACATGGTCTTACATGATTCTTTTTTTCCAGGGAGATAGTTCTTCAATACGATCTTGAGGATTTGCCTGTGGTAGGCAAAACAGGACTCCCTTGAATAAAATAACTTTGAACAAGCAAATAAACTGAATGCCTTTCATTATACCTGTCACCAGTTTATTTACTTCATGGCCTCTTTCTGCCATAAAAGTTTTGAGTGATTTCAGCATACTAAAACATCTGCACTCATTTTCAGAAAATAACAACTGCCAATGTATGAACTCACTATTTTCTCAGAATGCCTGTTGTTCAGTTTCCAACCCTTATTGGTTCTCATCTTCTGTGAGAGGTTTACAATGAAGTCCATTTTATTTACAGTGGAAAGCAAAATATGTCGGAGCAAGACAATCAACTATAAGCCTTCAGTCAATAACAGCTTATTTTTGTGCATGCTAAAATGTAGTCATTTCTTGTGTTCATTGAATTCGGTGGCAAAATTCCCATTTGGAGGTGTTTGTTTGGTCCTGTGCCAGACCCTGGGCTCCTGCTAAGCATAAGCTGGTACAACTTACCATGTACCTTCTAAAACCGGATCCAGCACGCACAGACTATCTTTTCATAGGCTCCATAAGCCACCCTGCAGTGAGAGCTCACAATTTAAGACCTTTTATAGGGACAATACTTTACCATCGCTCAACTGGTTTGCTGATTAGGAACCTTTGTAAGAGATTGAGCTGTTGACAGGTAAATCATCTCTGTCCTACAGTGTCTCAGTCTTTACTCCTGGTCTGTGGCCAACATCAACTCCCAATGAAGGCCTTTTTCATATAGTTTTCCAGTGAATGCTTTACATGGGGTCATCACATCTCAGAGATAAACACTGAAAAGCTGAAGCATTCTATTAAGCTTCTTAAAACATTAGAAAGACAATCATTTTGACAGAATAGATGTTAATCACACTTGTATAAAAGCTTTTCATCTTCAAAGCATTTAACCAACATTAATTACATGTAATTGGTTTTTCCACGTACGTCATGCAAAACGCACCTTTCATGTCACTTGTCGCTGCTATCTTACCCAGGATTACTGAGAGAAAGCTGTGCCTCTTCAATGCAGCACAGCTTCCTGAAGCCACCTGAGGCCTCATCTTGCAAATCACAAAGGGCAACATTTAAAACAGCATCTCTGCAGACTATAGACACCTCAGCTGAACTGAGATCTGTCAAAAAAATAAAACCATCCCACTTGGGTGCCTGCAAAGATATAAGTGTCTCCATTTTCCTGGCAAAAGCTGAGAAGGCTCTTTGAAGCTTTTCTGTTCCCCATGTCTGGGGATGTCCCTGTCTTCACTAAGCCCACCTGGGTCCCATACCCATACTCTGGTGTCCGCAAGCACTGCTGCTTGCCTCAAATGCCTGGGATGCCCTAGTCAGAAGTCAAGGTGCTCTCTGGACTCCAGCAGCACTGTATTTGAAAGGGTACAGTGAAAAGAGAAAGGACCACATTTTCCATAGTAACCTCATCTTCAAGCACTCACCCAAGAAGTTGAAAACTTGGGTCCATTCCCTTCCTCTGAAACCCTGATCTGTCACCACCCTGTCATGCTTTCCTTGCATGACCTTTTCACTGAAACAACTGCTACATTCAGGCATAAGAAACTTGAAAAAGTTAAGATTTTTATTCCAATTTACAGCGTGTGTGAGAGAAAAAAAAAAGATTTCTTGCCCAGTGAACTGTCAGGATTCAGCTAGGAAATACGAGTTCCATGTGTCTCTGGAAGAGCTGGCTAGTATTCAGGTTCCCTAGCGCTCAGGGTTGAAAGGAAAGTATTTTGGGAGCATTAATCACAAAAAAAATAAATTCCATCAAAAAGGATAAATCATAAACATTTCCAAGAGAAGAAAAAAGCCCCTATATATAGGGATTAGATCATGAGGAACATTTCCTGGAGATGAGCACTGGATGGAGGTTAAGGTTCACAGCAGGTAAGAAACCAAACCCAAGCACTATCTGTGATCAGCACCACCCAGGTCAGAACCATAGGACCTTTCCTATCAATCAGAGATCGGTCTTCACTCTGGCTGTCTTTCAGAAGGCAATATTGAAGGTGGTATTATGCTTGTTTTCATATTGAATGTACTGCCATTTACAAGCTGATTATCTCTATCCCTGGTCATACACGTAGCTAATAGAGCTGAAAAATATGCTGTTAGTTCAATGTCTCATAAATGGATGAAAGCTCCACCTGGCATTCCTGCATTGTGTTGAAGTAAATAAAGGCACTTTCCTAAATGCCCAGGATTTTCTTAACTTTCATCCTTAACCCTCAACTTTTATTCTTAGCCCTAGATGACTACAAAGGTCAGAGACTGAGTTTATCACAGAGCTGTTTGAGTCTGGGATAGTAAGTTGCAAACTTCTTGAATTGTCTTGCATATTGAAAGACTTTCCATCATTCTTTATCATGTGTTAGAGAGAGGGAGAACCGCATGGTATGGTCAGGATGAGGAGAAAAACAGTCCTGCTGTGCGAAAAAGAATTCAGGGAGCCCAGGGACCTAACCCCAAATCATAGGGAGGAAGATTTTTAGAAAAGCATTTAAGTGGCAGGTTCCAGTGCAAACCATAATTGTGCTCATAAATCAACAAGATCCTTTAAAAATCCCACACAGTGTCACCTGCCCTTGGTAGCTAGAGTGGCTGTTTATTTTGCAGACATCTTCACAATTTCATTCTCAAGATTATAAGTCAGTTAGTAGTAACACAGTTCTGTCAGACTACTCCCACCCTTGAAGTTCAGTAAATGGTTAAGTGCTTTATTGGTTCAGAGCTAGAAGACTCTCCACCTTGTAGGACTGAGCCCTGTAATCTATTCGTATTTCCTTTTCAACTTCTGCAAGTAACCCCAAATAAGCTGGGAACACTAAGTGCAAAGTTACGGGAGATGACTGTGGCAATTTCTGAATGACAAGAGTATTTAAAAGAAATGTCAAGAGTCTGTGGGCTGCAAGCTTTTATGTTTCAAGGAGAAACAAGAAGAAAGGAGGGACAATAAATCAAATGCAACAGCTTAGAATGCTTCATCTCTGAGAGTTAACCTCTTGAAAGCCATGTCCCCAACACAGCACAGGCCACACTCCTTTGATCGAGTCCATTATTTCCTGCAAAGCGATGGAAGCAGCAGGGTAGGCTCCTCCATGCATGCCCAGGGGCCATGTATGCTATGCTTTGCTTGACATGTGCTATGCATTTATGAGTTAACATCAAACATGGGCTGATTTATAATTTTTAATCAAAAAAGGATTATAACATAATAAATCCTAATAAAATATTCTGTCTGGAGGTTATGTGATGTAGTCATATAATATACTGGTAGCTTTGCTCTTCTGAGCTTGGAAGATGGGGTAAAGTTTTTTACTTGTCAGTAAGCTGTTCCTTGGAAATGCTTAAATGGATCAAGACTATCTAAGCACCATGATGCAAATGGCCATCCCCTTGGGTGGAGACTTTTTTGCTATCACAGGTACCTAGACAGAAACACTTGCAGCATCCCTGTGTATTATGTATCTCCTCTCCTCTCACTTTCAAAGGCCAAGTATTGATGGTTAAGGGCTAATTATTGGTAGTTAGCTAGTTGCATCTAAGCATTAAACATATCAAACACATTACTGATGATAGTCAGAGGCCTAAGGAGCCCTCAACAACAAACTGCTGGAGGCTAAGGGTTGGTTTGTAAGGGCTCATAATTTTCTGAGGTTAAAAAAGTGTGACCACAGAAAGGAAGACTTAACCCATTCTATTGTATTTCTTGTATTTTGGTTGTCCCATCCAGATAGACATGTATTATCAAGGGGAATCTACAAGTAAGACAGACCTACCAATTATCAAAGGGGATTTCTGAGCCTTCTGTTCCCAAAGAATGATCATCTTACCTTCAATCCATACTCTGCCTCTCAGCAAAAAGCTGTCCTGGAAGAACATTTAGTTCCCAGGAGGTCTAATTAACATTACAAGACTAATGGAAGCTAAGCATAAAGAATTTTAAAAAAGTTCTTGGCAGTGACACTTTAAAGCTTCTCCTCCCTGCTCTTTGTCTGCATACAATAGCTAAAACACCACAGTGGGGATGTGGTAGGGGTCAAAAGGTCCAAGGTATTTTCAAGCTAGTTCTAACTATCTTCCCACCACCTCATGCTTCCATGCTGTTTGCACCCATCTGGTTTTCTTTAGCCTCCTCATACAGTTACCTTCTATCTAGGGATGTATGTACGTATGTATGTATGTATGTATGCATGTGCATGGCATGATGAGGCTCAATGGGTGGTCAATGAGCAACACCTCAACAGAAGTTCCTAGTCTTGCCTCATCTTTACTGCTACTGGCAGAGAATGTCAATGAGAGCCTGACCCAAGCCATAACAATCTCAAAAGGAGTTTGGAGGTATTCATTTATTCATTGATTTTCTAATTAAAGAAGGATTTTCAAACCAATCAGAGAAATTGTTCAGGAGAAACTAAGTCTACGTCAGTAGAATTGCTCTCACTCAGGTGTCAAGAGTGTGGAGAAGACATTTCTCAGAGGTGATCCACTTACAACTCTTTGGTTTGGAAAATATTTTCAGGACAGCTACAATTCTGAATATATATACCTAGAAAAAGCAACTCTTTGGGGTTTTTCCCACTAGGCTACAGTTAGAACCCGTAGATTCTGCAGGGCTCAGATAAAACAAGCCTGGGCTGACAGACCTCAGTTGCAATCTTTTGTAATATTCACTAACAGTGCTTTGCAGTAGGTCTTGAACATGGAAATTCAGACACTTTAGTCTTAATCCATTGATTTTCAAAGCACCCTAAAGTACTGCTCCTTTCACCAGTGTTTGTGGAAAGAGGGCACACAAAGAATGTCTTCTCCCCTGCTCAGAGGAAACAGTTGCCTTTAATTTTTAGTGTACTAGCATGGATTGTATTATTATAACAAAAGCATCTGCCCAGTATTTCCAAACATCTCTTTTGGGAAAGAATAGCTGTGTTTTCACAGTCTGATTGAAATTCAGGATGGAAAGGGGTGTCTGTCTCCCCATCTAGGCCCAGACATCCTTACCATTTCTTTTCTTCCACTGTTCGAAAACATCTTCTGCTCTTCATTTCTCAACTTGTCAAAGAATTAAGGCTCTAGTATAAAAGCAGTAAATGCAGCCAGCACACTGTTCCTAACAGTCCAGTGAGCCAACCAGGCTGTTCACAGAAAAAGACGGTAGATCTGAACGCATTTCCTGGGAGAGAGGGATGACTGTGCGAACAAACAAAAGCTCAGCCAACTTCTCAAAAGTGAAAGTTTTATGAAACCAGAGTGAGATTTATACAAAACCCTGCCAAAAAAAAACCCCAGATTTCCAGGAACAGGACTTGTTGGACCTGACAGAGCCCACCAAAAATTCCTCCAATTAAAAAATTGATGTAATTAAAAGCCAAAAAAAAAAAAAAATCCCAGTTATAAGAAAAGTGCAGCTACAAAACAAAGAAATGAGAAGCACAGAAATGTGCCCAGTTCGGATGAAGCTCTACAAACACAGAGCAGCCTCTCTCACCACAGTCATTTCCCTTCACCAACAGCTTTCTAGTATGAATAAATTGGAGTTTGGAGCACCGATAATCCACAGATCCAAGTCATCTTTCAATTCTGCTTAGTTCTTAGCACAACTCAACCCTAACCCTGTTCCAAAAGAATGGGTTACTAATGGCTGCATTCAACAGTCAGCTTCCTTATCTCCTCCTTTCCCTCCAGCCAGTCTTTCTGTATCTGCAGCATCAGACTGTGACCTTAATAGGTAGCTTGATAAATCTATCTATTATGACCACAATCTTTGCCAAACCTGGAGGCTTTCAAGCCTAAAATGGTGAGCTGCCACAGTTTGGATTAGACACCAAAGGCTGTCTAGATGGAGCTGGAATAGATCTTTTCTCTGAGAATGAGATAGCGAGGGAGTCATGCAACACACACCTATGGCTTGTATCACCCAGCTTCCTGATTCAGCATCTTAGAGGCATTGCACAGCCAGTGTTTCGGGGAGCTGGAACTATAGATGCAGTTCTAGGGTGCAAAATGATTGCTGCAACCCTGTTCAGTGAGATACATTGAGCTGGGAATTTCTTATGGAGGTTGGTTCAGCACCCATTGGTGTCCCTGACAAAAGCACCTGCAAGATTTAATGCTGCAGTTTTAGGTTCATAATCAAAGTCTGCATCTGTATTGTAGATCTTAAGTAGTTTATAAAGGCAAAACACCCACGAGGGACTTACTGAATTATACATAAGCCCTGAACTTTGCAGCTCCAATTTTATAAAATCTGTTCAGCTCTCTTTGCCTTAAACCATCTGAGGCTACAGAATTGTCCCGTTTTTAAAGCCCTGATTTTTCAGTTGTGTTTACAGTGTCCTGAGACTTTTTGATGAGATTTTAGCCTTGCTAATAAAGAAGAAGTAATAATTAGAAAATCTCTTGCTCAGTGCAGGTTTTATAACTCCACAGATACCATGGTATTAACATTCTGTTTGTCCACCTGTTAGAAGAAACAGATCTGAAGAGTCATAACTCTAAAACAGTGGGTGACAATTTAATGAAAAATTGAGCTCTGCATTTAATTTCCTTTTAAGTTCAGTTGAGCATTCTGCAAGATCAAAGGGGCTTTGTGGTTTGCAAATGATCTATGATATCAGAGAAACAGATTATAACCCAGGCACAGTTTGGTATTTAAGTAAGTATCCGCTTTTAATACCAATGTTTAAAGTAGGCTAATGGAACTAAAGCACAAGTATCATTTCCTACAATACAAGTCTATAATCCAGTTTAATATATCAGTTGAACACTAGAAGCATATTGTGAATTTACTTTTATGGTTTGGCCCCATTTGGAAAGTATCCTGAGACACCATAAAACATTTTTAACAAAACAAGAAGTCCTACCCTAGCTTGTAAGCTTTTGGGTCAGGAACTTGCAGAATGCCTGGACAAATGGGGCTCTTGGGTTCAACGTTGAGCAACAGCAACACCACATGTCAGTGAGGACTTTATTTTGGTACGGATGCTGGAGTTCTGCCTAGAAGGCACCCTACAGCTGACATGTCCCCCTTCCACATCCATGCAACATTACTGTGGGCTGTGGACATGCAAAAAGAAAAAAGGGTTATTTCAGGTCAAAAGGTGACTCTTTTGGTGGTTGGTTGGGTGTTTGTTTTTGTTTTTGTTTTTTTTTTTAATAGTTGCAGATTCCATATTTTCCTTTTCAGAAATTATCATCCTCTAACTTAAACCTAACCAGGTTTTTCCCCTCCATGGTTCATAGAAGACGCTGCTACAGACTCACTTCTCCTGTCACTTGCACACTTCTTCTGACTTACTAGCCTAAATTTATGGCCAATTCATTCCTGTTTATTCTTGTACCAGTGTTGTCCTTCAGGCTAATAGATCTATCCACCCCTTGATGTTTACCTCCCTGATATGTTTATAAGCAGCCATTATATACATTTGTCTCTCACAGTCTGAAGAGCTGAATTTGTAATCTCCTCTTGCAAAGCAGTTTGTTCGTTTTCCTGATCAGTGGTCCTTCCTGTTTCAATCTGAATTCATCAGTTTTGAACACTAGTGATGGGAATTGTACATGCTGTTCCAGAAGAGGCCTCATCAGCCGCCTGTATGATAGCATTAATACAACTGTATCATTGCTAGAAATGTGTCTCTTGATGCATCTCGGGATTGCATTAGTCTGACATGACGTGACATGATGTTGGTAGCTCAGACCTCTCACGATTAACCAATATATATATGTCTTTCTGCCATGCAATCTCAGTGAATCCACAGAGTTTCTGAATATGGCAGAAATTAATGCAAAGTGCAAGGTCATGCATTCAGGATTATGAGTTCTATCCCATTTCTGTTATTCCAATCTGTGAGGTCATCCAGGCTTTCCTGAAGGGTATCTGGAGCCCCTTCAGTACTGACAATGCTTCTCAACTTTATGTCACGAACACATTTTCTTTTCCCTCTCTTCTACTTTCAGTGCCAAACTCTATCTGTATTTTTGCCCCATGGAAGAAGACACTGTTCAGCACAACCAACGGTCATTTCTCCTCAGGCTAGTTCCTTGACCTTCTTATAGTCTATCACTCATTCTTGTTTTCTCCAACTAATTGATTACTTCCCATGTGTCATTGCATAAAAAAAAAAAAACAAGATGAGAGGACTGTTTAGGTTGCTGGGGAATGCTGGAAACCCTCTAATCAAAGCTCCACTCAAACTGGCACCAAATTTGGAGCTAGATCCCTTTTACTAATGCCCATAAGGACTAGTCTGCTGCACATCCTTGGTCTAGAATATCAGTTGTATTTTCTGTGAAAACAACAAAACCCCACGCATTTCCCTGATTAGACAAAGATTAGAGATTTTTATTTCCTTATCACTGGAGAGATGAACTTTTTTGCTGGAGCTCTTAGAAACCGGCTCAGGCAAGACTATCATGGCTAGTTTGGGATGCCATGCTGTTGGTGCTATGTTTAGTGCTGCTACCTGCGGCCATGTAAGGAACATTGCTGCTATTTTCACACAAACTCAGAAAATATGCTGAAAGTCAACAGGAGCTGACACTTACCTCCTTTTTTCTGAAAGTCTAAATTTAAAGCCACAGTGTTTTCACATCTGCATTTCTTTTTCTCGTATCCCAAAATGAAGGAGAAGGCATCCAATTAGGCACAAAACCGCAGCACTCAGTTGCCAAAAATAGGTATGTGGTAAATGGATTCAGGGATAACCAGGACATCTGGGGCAGGTAGGCATGTTATAAAATCTGCTTGTGCTTCTCTGCAGCAGCAAGTGGGAGATGCTAGACCATTTCAGATGGCACTAGACACCTATCTTCAGGCAACTGAAGCATGCCCAGCATAGCCATGAATCACTTGCTTCCTCTGGCTAATGGACAGAATTTGCTTTGGAGGAACAGTATTGGACAGATGAATACAAACCTACTGCAAAAAAAAGACTGATGTTTCAGAACAAGCTGAAGACTAAAGATTTGAGGTCTGCAGAGAGCCTATAATGCAGAAAGATGGGAGGAGGATGGGGTTCTGGGAGCAGGGCAAGAAGGAGGAAGAGTGAGAAAGACCCCAGATTGCATCCCAAAGACTTTTAATCTCGTTGACACCACTGACCCATTTTGAACTGAGGTCCCCATTCTGAAACTGGAGAGACTGAGGTCAGCAGCTTTGCCTAGACAAAAGGAGCAGGAGAAGTACAAGGCAAAGTGACTTAGAATAAATCTAAACACCAAAGTATCAAAACTAGGTCATCAGTTGTAGTATAATAGGATAGGTGCTTCAGTTTTCACCTCGTTAATCCAGTTGCCCCACTGGATAAACAACTCTGCCTTGCAGTTAATCTTCAAATAAATATGCTCTTAAAACCCAGTGGGTATTTATCTAATATAGGATAACTGTCTTAGTGGAGCTAAATTAAATGCTTTTGGGTAAACTTAATTTAGCCTCTTGCTGGAACAGTTTCCTGAATGAGGTGAGGGAGAGGAAATGCTTAACTGCTGTCTGGAGCAAGGATGGTAACACCAAATGTGGCTGGAGCTTCTTGCTTGGGATAAGTTCCTCCTTTGGAGCTAAGCACACATAATGTGACTAAAAAAATGTAGGTTATTAGCACCCGTGTGGCACCTTTTAGTAGTAGGTAATCATACTTTTGAGTGCGGTCATTGTCACTGATGCCATTTTACATGTGAAGAAACCATGATGTGGAGAACAGCACCTAAGGAACCAGCGGTGAAGTTGTGAGTACAGCCCAGATCTAGTCCTCTTCATTCAGAGCTACACTGCCAAGCTGCCTTGTTTTTCCCAAGCCATGGGGAAAACTATAATTGCACGAGAGCTGACCTTCTCGGAGGACAGCACCTCTCATAGACGCTGTATCTCAGGATGGGCACAGAAAAACCAACCCGCTTCCATCCTACCCTGGACCTTGTCTCAGGCTATGTCAGGCTGTGTGCAAGGAAACCCTCTGGAGACCATGTTCTGCACAAAGGCCTCATCTCAGCTTCTGAGAGTTATGAGATGGTGTAACCCCTGGAGCTGGAGAATGCCTGTTTGCTCCAAATAGTCTGTTCATTTTCTCTGTGGCATTACTGGGGTTTAATTCCTCACGAGAATGATGAATCTCATTAAGTCCTTGGCAATTACAACATCCAGTGGAACGGACCTCCATAAACCCATCACGTTTTCCATGGTGACATTTCTTACTAATCTTTCCTTGTACTCTTTTATTTTATGCCTTGTGTTGGGATACATGAAAAAAAAATGCTGAGCCAGCCTCCTTTTCACTGTTTCTGATAGTGCATAGGGTTAGGGTGGGAAGTTTTGGCAACTGATGTGTGTCCCTTCCCTTTGGAGCCCAAGTCACATCCTCAGCCCTAGCAGGATTTCTGGATCCTTCCCGATGCCCCTGGTTCTCCCACCACCCTACTCAATGTCTTCCCAAGTGGGTTCAGCAGCACCTCTGCCCGCAGACTCAGGCATGCTCATACCTTTGGGGTGCCTTTTCACCATTCCTCCTCTTTCCCTTGCCACAGCCCTGACAGCACAAGCTTTTATCATAGTCATTCTTATTTAGCTCCTTTCCACCGTAAACACCACTTATCTTTTCAATCTCTCTCCATATAAGTTTTTTTTTTTTTCCCCAGGTCTCAAATTATTCTTGTCATCCTTATCTGAACATCCTTTAATTCCCTTGTCAGTGACATATAGCATTCCAGATGAGAGAAAAGCCTTGGTTTTATACCATGCTGAAATTTACTCTGTCCCATTTCTTACACATCCTAACCTTTTGTTTGCCTGTTTGACAGAAGCTGTACCCTGAGCTGAAAACTTAAGTGAGAAAGGTGCAATAATGATTCAGAGGTATTTTCTGCTGGTCAGTGCTGTTACTAAGGTGCTTCATTGTTCCTCAAGCTTTTTGCAAGTGCATTCCGCTTTTGAGCTCATCTTTCCCTGTGCAATACTCCAAAGAGGGAGCTGCTAACTACCTTCCACTGCTGCCAGCAGCTCAGGTCCTCCAGCGCGGAAGAGGCACCTGTAATTAGTGGCTGCAGAGATAAACATTTACTAGCCCCCCACAGAGGACTTGTATTGAGCTAATGTAAGTCAACATAACACAGTTTGTTTTACCTTAATTAATACTTTTTTTAATTAATAGAAGATTTTTGTAAACCTTTTGAAGTCCCTTTAAATTATCCTGAGATTCCCCTGCCATCTATCATTGCAGCATTAGGATAGTGCTGCATCTGCAACTAAGTATACTCAAATTCCTTTCCACTCTTTTTATATGGATTATTTTACATTCACCAGCAATAGTTTAACTGAAGGATAACAGGGCAAGGACTTTCACCTTGATCTGGGTTTATATGGTGCCTAAAAAAGTAAGACCTTGATCCAGAGCTAAGCCCACAAAATAATACTACAGCTAATACTAACTTGTCATGTACCTTCACACTGTCCACTCACCTAATTCAGTTATGACCTTCAGAAATTCTTTATCACCTATTCTGGACACAGGAGTGCTGTTAGCTATAAATTTTACCACACTGATTGTCCATCCTTTTTCTGTATTGCTCTTTCTTCTCTTTTAGTTTGTGTCTTCATGACTGTTGGTCTTAGATTTCAGGTTGGTTTGGACACGAATGTTCCCTTGTTGAATGTATGGTCTAAAATGCTAGCCACTCTTCCAAAAATAAATACAAATTAATAGTATCTTATTACATGAACCATCCCATTGAAGTTAAGGGAGCTCCTGGTGGGAAAAAGCACAAGATAGATAACAGTAGTAGAATATGTCCCTAAGAGTTTGTCTTAATTAAAAGTATAACTACACACATTAATAATTTACAACCGAAAAGGTTATGAATGTGTAATGTTTAATAACAGTACTGCAAAAAGGTGATATTTAGTTTCTAGCATCCGCATGAATGCTCAGACAGTGAATTTAGAAAAAACTGTGGCTGTGTGGTTTGGTCTGTAATTAAGATTTGATTAATCCCTAAAGCTCAGTTTAACTTAGATTAGACCTATATTGATTTGAATTTCTTTATAATTACACTCCTAGTACAGCAAACTTACCTCTCATTATGATGCTGATCATAGTGCTAGGAACGGATTTAAGGGGTTGGTCTCATCTTTGATGAGGGTATCACTAAACATTCTATAGAAAAAGTGTGCCCATCAAGGAAAGGCATCCAATTCACTTGATTGTTCATGACATAATGAGAAATGACTGATGTGATATGAAGAGCAAACATAATTTCTTCCAGAACTAGCTTTTCCCCTCTTCGGCTGCATCATATGAAGCACAAACCAATGTCCATCAAAGCCAATGAGAACTCTTTCTCCTTAATCACAAACATACAGCTGTGGGACTTGCCATGAGCTTATCTTCTCACAGAGAAGGGAAAAAGCCCACCATGGCACAAGGCTCTCATTGCCAATGAGATATGGTAACAAGAACGGGAGGAGATAAGGGCACAGCTGTATTGAAAGTAAATTCAACCCCAGGACTTCACAAGGCAGGAATAGACCAAAAGTGTTCACAAGGCCTCTGTTGAAAATCTCAGTGATGGATGGTACAATTCCCATGGGGATCCACATCCTCTCAGTCATTACAAGACCAAGAAATATTGAACCTGGTTTAAGCAAGTCCAACATTTCTGGCTTTAGCAGAACTGCGGATGACTGTAATGGTTCTCCCCAATGACCTCAGTACTCAATCATTCAGAATAAACCCACCAGGATGCAGATATAGGCTATAATAAAAAGTAATAGGGAATGATACAGTGTTTATCCTAAACTTTACAATAATCATCTTGTGATAAGATTAGGGAATCACAGAAAGGAACTTTCTTCTAACCCCTCACAGAGGACTTGGAGAACAGCACTGTCCCCACAGTCGTCAGCTGCCTTTAATCAACACCTCAGTGTCAGAGTTTTGGCCTGAGTCTCTCTTCCCATGCATAACCTTGCTGTCTCAGACTTAAAGGAGCTCTCCATGTGCTGTTACTGTGGCCTATGCTCTTCCTAAAGTCAGAGATCTTCTGCCTGAACACAAGTTGTGATGTTCCTGGACCTATATAATTCCATATTAACCGTTACCTTCACTCAGTCTGGCTTAGCAACTAAATCCAGGGATGTGCTGAGCTGGAAGGCTACCTGAACACTCAGAAAATCCTCACACAGCTGCTTGTCCTGTACCTAACAGGCAGCTCTTCTTATACAGTTTCTGAAAGAAACCATCTGTTAAACAACTCCCCAGATCTACATCAGCTCTACGGGTGCTCTGGAATTGTGATCGCAGTGAACCAATGCAGCCAGGCTTAAAATGCATTATTAGGATGATTCACGGTGACTCTATAACATCCAGAGAAATTCTGCTTTCTAGAATTATTTGGCTGAACATTTATTTTTTCAGGACCTCCTGGCTACCTATTAGCAGCATATTACCCTAAAGCGGCACTTCTAAATAGTCAATTAACCTCCACAGGGCAGTCAGCATCATGTCCACAAGAGGATACCTCGAAGGTGAACAACATTTGTTTCACATGTAAGACTGCCTGGTAATGAATGACAACTTGTTATAGCCATTACAGCCAGAGCGGATGAGTGTTAGACTCACCCGTCTGTTGCCATGTCTTTTTTTCCCCTCATCCCCTTCGCATTTTAAGGGAGGTTTAAGAACAGGGTAACAAAAGTCAGTCACTGTTCAGCAATGACAACACAGCTGCTGGGTAGGGATGGCCCAGAAGCGAAATCCTGGGATCCAACTGCTGAAGTGTAAAAAGAGGAGTTTCAAAGGCACCTGCCTGAGACTGCTCTGGCTTTGAAGATGTGTCAATGCTCATCTGGCACTGCAAATGTAAATACAAAACACGGACTAAGAAAGCCATGATTCCCCCTGTTTAGGTGTGCTCTGCTTTCCAGACGGGAACATCTCTGCAGGTGGAGGTGATGGCTTTCTTACAGGGCACCAGCTCCTAGAAATGGGAAATGCTGTGTAAACAAGACGCAGGAGGCTGTGTTGTGTGTCTTCCTGAGGTCTGGACTCTTCATTTCTGTTACTGTTTATAAGGAAAGGGCACATATATGGAAATGAACAAGAAGACTACAGCAGTTTCTTTAATCTTGCTGGTGATTCACCCAGTGGCTCTGCCTCATAGACAACAGGAGAGACAGTTCTGGGGAAAGCATATAGACAATATGTACTGTCTGGGTTATAAAAGGAAAATCCTGGTTAATATAGACGAGTCAAAGTAGCGTGCGCAGTGTAGCTTTTTAACTAATGCAGCATACCACACAGTCTTCTGCTCTAGGTATAAAGGGGAAGGTTGTGTGTGGGATAGGACTGATCTCAGCTTGCACCCCAGCACCTTAACAAGGCCAGACAGAGAGCTACACCTCCAATAATGGGGCAAATATTTAGTTTTCCTTTTTTTTTCCCCTCACATGGTACCCAGAAGACATGGTTATGGGTGTATCAGCACATGTTGCCTTCCAAGTTCTTAACCTGCAAGGTCTATTCAGTTTGGGAGGATGATTTAAATGTTCTCAGTTCAGGTTATGTAGAGTCCTGTGAGGATCAAAGCATTCAAATATAAAGAGTTTCAGGTTTGGTTTCCTCTATTCCTGTGGAGTCTGAAAATTGTGCTGCTATAAGACTTTAAGTTTATGGCTCCTGCTGCTTCAGGGGTCTGGCTAAAATAAGTTACCCTATGCACAAATGCTGTACCCATGGTTGCTTTCCTTGCTGATGTGACCTGCAAGGCTCATGGTATCTGCTGCTACTCAGCACAGGGAAAACTGAGGTCTGAAAGAGATACTTAACATTCAGAGAAGAGCAGTCAGACTAGGTCTCCGGATATCTCCATATTTCACTTGAAGACAGTTGGCAGAGCTTTCCTAAGAATTGTCACCATGATGTTACATTAAACCCAAACTTTGGTCAGTAAGTTTTGATCCTGTTGAGTCTAAGATCCCTTTAGACATGAAGCTCTAGATGTGGTCTTTGAGGCTTATATTCCTTCCTGTTCCATTTGAGCTCTGAAGATCAGCTTCTGTAGACTTCAGAAACAAAAGGAACATTTGCCCTCACCAAAAACACTTGCATACCATCAGTAGAGCTCCTGGTCATCTTGACGATGTGAAAACAGCTAAAGATCCTAATGTCACATTTAAACAGAACTCCTAAGTCATGTGCACACTTGACACAGATGCACCGTGATAGTTACAGGCCTGCAGGAACATGCACCTACAGGCAGGAGCATCCTGGATATGTGCATAGCATCCTTCCAGAAAGACCCCAAAACTTCTGTATCTTCCCCTTGATCTTTTGTTATGCATTCTATAAGTACCATTCACTGGAAAGAGTTTTGCTTCTATAGTAGTTCTCTTTGCTTATAGTAGTGACCTTTATCAGATTTTCACTTGAGAAATTTCAAGGCCTTTCTTTGGTAGCCTGTCGCTGATATTCATCACAGAAGTCCAGCCTGGAAGAACAATGATCCCCTGGGTGGTAGCTAGATCTCTACCCACAGAGGCTTTCCTCTGAATAGATTGCCCTGACTGGCCATAGTTATTCACTTTCTGTTTTGTTCAGGGTATTCTCCTGTGTTTTCTCTAGTATTTCAGATCAAATCCCCTGCACTTGCCAAAGTAGTTCAGATCAAGGGAGAGTCGTTTTTACAGAAGTGAAGGCACAGTGTTGTTTGGCAATTTAAATAACATTCACAAAAAGAGTGAGTTTCACAGCACACATTCTTGTGCCACTATCACAAATATCTATTCTGACCAAAATAGGCTCAGAGGGGAAAAAAAGGCACAACACAGAAGTTCCATTCCTACTTCTGTCTCAGTGCCCTTTAAGTCATCAAAGCTTTCTCACAGCGTAATGAATCTGGGAGAGCAAATGGGTAAAAAGCCATTCCTAGGAAAGGGAGACCAAAAAAGCATCCAAAATGACAAATTCCTCATTTTCTTAATTCATTTCCTTACTGAGAATTTGGAGCTCCAGAACATGTACCCATTGGTGATGAGACTGAAGGTAATAAACACTGCCATGTAACCTTGGCTGTTCCCTGCAAACTGCAGTTACCCAGAAGCCCAGTCACCTAACATAAAAGGAAACTATCCACTTTAATTAGCAGAGCAATCAAAAGACTCTTATGCAGGAAAGCATTTATCACCAAATAGAAAATGAATGATACTTTAAAATTAGAATATGCAGAATTCGTAGCCAAAGGCATTCAGGGGAAAAAGAGCTGTGCACCAAACCAGACGGGGATTTTTTTTGGATTCAGTCTAATGAACTTTAACAATAGATATAAAATTCTGTCTGGCAGCACATTGTAGCAATTGATTTGATTTTTTGCAAATACTAAGCAACCCTCACCAGTGACAGGACCAGGAGACTGGCATTTAGAAAACTCTTGTTAACCTGTATTCAGACCTCAAAAACAGATTATTGGAAATCTAGTTTGTAAAAAAAATCTTCACCTATAAGTAGCAGGGAGATTTTATTTTAATTGTTCATGTTGATGAAGACTTCATTGTATACTACTTATGGCCAAAAATGCTGCACAGGGAGAAACCAGGTAACACTGTAGTTCATTATCAGGAGGACGGTAAAAGCTTGAACTGGAAGATGAGAATAATCTTCTCTGTGACTTCATTCTACTTAATGAAAAAATTGAAATGCCTGAAAGTCAGGGAAAGCCAAAGAGATAAAAATACCTTCCTGTCACCTTGGAAGCTCACCGGTATTTTGAAGTATAAGAGGCTGGAGAAGTTTTGGAGAAGGTAGCAGATGCTGTCACTAAGTGGTCAGTCTTCTCAGAGATCATTAAAGTGCAAATTGAAGTTTTCCACTGGGTTTACAAATCTCATCTTGCGAGGAAGTGGAAAGCTGAGAGGACTGAGGTTTAGCTTAGCCAAAATGCTTCCTACCAGGGAAGTTCCATAATTACTGCAAAAAGGCAACTGCAAGTCAGCCTGCTACACACTCCCAAGTACAGATGGGATTATTTGATTGTAACATTTCAAAATGCACAAGCTTCTGTTCATATGAACACAAATTATGCAAGTCATCTTAGGTCTGCAAAGTTAGGATCCCACAAGTTGCATCCAACAGGAAAGTTGGTCTGAATGCTAAGTAAGGCCATAATGAGATTCGCTCACAGTACCTATTCAGCCATTTGATGTATAAAGAACATAAAGGGAATGAGACAGGGTGTGGGTCCTGGTAAACAGGAGGGAGACAAATCAGGAAGTCAACCCATATTCAGCCTATTTGTTTCTATTTTCTTCAAAGGCCCTCCTCTGTTTTAAGAAGACCTGTGATTTTATAGACCCACTGGAGTTGCCATGATCTGCAGACTGTAACTTCTAGGACTAAGATAGACAAAAATTGCTTTGTCCAGGGAACATAAAATAGGTCCCCCATGTATTGCTCCACTTGCATGTTCCTCAGATATAGCAGTTCTAGGAGTAATCAAGGGATATTGCCTTTGATTACTGCTAAACTCACTGAATTCTGGTTTTACCAATTCTTATAAGCAGGCGCACATGTGGCTAAGCTACAACAGATTTGCTGGATCAGAAACAGGTAATGCAGAACTATGTAAACAAGAAAACCACAATCTGACAACAAGAAGGTCCTTGTCTGAACTCAGCCTCACTTCACATCTCCATACAACTAAGCAACCCTAATTCCATCTACTTCCAGTTGCTACTTGCCTTTTGCATTTGGTATCCAGGCTGTTATGCGCTTCAAAGACACAATAACCACCAAGATAATTCTTGAAGATCTGTACACTAAAGAATTAAATTTGTCTGCAGAGATTTTAGAAACACTTAAAAACTGTCTGCTACCCTGTTGTTGGTGTAAAAAACCCTCTTAATGCTGAAGCACCTTGGACACCATAGTAGCAGGTTCAACACAGATATGCACAGAATAATCTAAAGCATCTCTTGTTGCATTGTGATGGAACAATGACTTCCTCGTGGCTAAGCAGAAGAATTGTACAACATCATTCACCTTGATTAAGAAATGTGGCTCACCTACTAGCTGAGAGAAGTCATAAGCTAGAGGAGCAGGGAGAGTGGTGTTTGGTGGAGTCTTGCAGATCGGGTCCAGTGCCATCTGCCAGGAATGGCCTCAGAATTACTCAGGAGGGTAAATCTATCACCATTTTTCCATTCATGATTTCAGTGGAAGTGGAGCTGGAGAATGCCTCTTGGGTGGTCATATTGTACTGATGATTTTTATTGTTTCCAGATCTAGATTTAAATGTCCCAAGCAACAGAACTGCCACTGGAAAACATTCCATAGTGTAAGAGATCTGATTCTTAAGAAACTACCCTGATCTCTAGGATGCCATTCCTTTGGTCCAGTCTTAGTCCTCTTTAGATAGTCTTATAAACACTACAGTATGGACATATTGTGTAATGTGTGATGCCTGATCTACTTCTGAGTTGTCTGGCTTGAGTATAGAGCACTATGCAACACCACATTGGTGCACCAGCTTGAATCAAACTTACAGTACCCATGGGAGTGTGATGGTCTGCCCAAGCTAATTAGGCCTCCATCTCAGTTGCAGCCACATCACCAGATTTGGTATAGACACTCTATCCTTCCAAACTTTCACTCTGCCTTAACAAAATCTCCAAGGTTATCAGCGTAGAGACAGTACAAAGGATATACCTTTTTCAGCAAAAACAGATGCAGTTGTAGCTTGAATGATTCCTACCTCATTGTAGTGTTGTATCTCCATCATACTGATTTGATAATAGGCTGAAATAAAGAGAACAGGCATCCATGAGAGCAATGTTTAAAAAGTATATAGGTAAAACACAGTCATGGAACTAACAGGCTGTCTATTTACCGCACTAAAAGAGACAGTGAGCTTCTGATGATGTTTTACACACATGGAAAGGAAAAGAGAAAGATAGTTTTCAGAGAGGGCTGGAGGTCACTGGTAGTACAGACAAGGTGTGAGCTGCCCATATACATGGCCAGCACAGCTCCTGCAATTGGAGGAAACTGTGCTCCTAGCAGGTGGACACCACTTGACAGCCCTCAGCACCTAGCCCTCAAGCTGGACCTGTGCAGAGAATTGGTTTAGCAGTTGCAGCTAACCTGTGTTTACCTTGGAGCCTGCTGTTTCTTGCCAGGCCTGGTGAAGGAACACAACTCTGAGAAGCTAATCTAGGGTTTCCACTATAGATACCAGTAGGTCTAATAAAAAATTGCCACCACCACCTCCCCTTTCCAACTTAGCTGCACTAAATTCTCTTCTGGAGATTGTTTCAAGATACAAGCAATACCATCTTGGCTCTAAATCTATCTGAGCTCACCACCCTCAGGTCCTCCTGTGCTCAGTGCCAATCCAGTTGGTAAAGCCAAAGGAGTCCAGGGCACTCTTCACCTCACCCTAACATTGGTCAGAAGAGTCACTCTGCAAAGGCTTATTTCTCTCCTTCTGCTATACATGGTGACTGGGTCAGCTGCTTATCTGCAATGTAGACAACTCCAAAGGTAGTTTGGCTGAGCTTCACCTTATCTGTCACCTTGGAAATAGGTTTAGGAAAGTATGGAGTCTGAAGGTTTTAGGGATGAGTTCCAGGCATGAGGAAGAAAGGAGACTTTAATAAAATCAGCTGCATGTTTTAAAACCCCATCATCATATTTGTATTTCAGCCATGGGTGAAAGTTTTGGGGCCCTATAACATTGCCTTTGAGAAAGCTCCAGATTTGAAACAAGTGATTGATACAGAAAGGAAAAAAACATGATTTATTAAAGGCACTCACTCTTCAGGCAGATGCAGTTGGTCGAGAGTGGTGTGGAACATGTTGTTCATTGGATTCAGCAGCTCTAAGACCATTCTCCTCACTTGGTCTCACCTCCCTCATAATGTAGGCTGTAGACCCTCCCTATGAGAATCACGCATCAGGCTCTTGACTTTCACTGATTTAGAGTGTATTTTCTAGGAACACATCCAGACTTGATTTAAAGCTGTCACATGATGGAGAATTTAGGTAAGTTGTTCCAGGAGCTAAAAATGCCTATGGTTAAGAGTGTATGCTCATTTTTAGGTTGAATTTTGAGAGATTCATCTTTCAGCTACTGTATCTCATTGTGGGTTTTTATGTCTTCTATGGGGTGGAAATCAACCCTATCCCAAATTCAAGTCATAAACATATAACATACTGTACTAATGCTCCTTGTAGTAACTCTCTTCATGAGAGAAAACTCTGAGAAGTTCCATTTTGAAAGTGAAGTCACTTTGAAAGTGAAATGGCCCACCTTGTACTTACTGAGCCAGGAGAGTTAATACACCCTTTAACTCACTGTGCAACAGCTTCCCCAAGTAGCCTTTAATCTGCAAGATGAAAGAGCCTTCTAATAGCATATCAAGAAACTTACCTGCACAGTGTGATTAAGTCTCACTTAAATTTCTGTTTGTTAAGTTAAACAGAATAAACATTTCTTACCCTCCCTCCCCCATTATGGCTGGTGCAGAAGCTATGGGATGTTCCAAATCCCAGAAAACCCTGATTGTCTTCTGTCCAAAAGGCATCTAGTTCTTTCTTCCTTAAGTCAGAAGTGTCTAATGATGTATATTTTAAGATATACTGCAGACAGATATTATTATTTTTTTCTACACTACATAAAATAAGGAGACATGAACAGAATGTCTATTAGGAACCCATCTAATATGAAAGCATAAAAATCTTCTTGTTGTTAAAGACTTTTATAAGATGCTGTAGGATCGCAGGCTATTTACTCTGACATCTCTGTAAAAGTTGCTGAAGCTGCCAACATTAAAAAAAACCCTAGCAAAACCAGCGTCTTTAGGGACTTCTCCAATGATAGTTCTTTATTTATGACTCCATTTAAAAAATTTAACTCTGCGCATTTGTTTACTTATGATGGGACTGGATTCTCCCCACCCCACATGCCATGTAGGAGAACAAAGGAGTGCCAAGAGCTAGCCCTATAGCAAGCAGCCCCCTGGGATGTGTTAGTGCTCTCTCTGCAGTGCTTTTCCCATTATGCCCAGGGCAGGGAGAGAGTCACAGATTGGCAAGTGGGAAGCTGAGAGGAAATTAATTCCTTGGGCTGATCTGGGTGGCTCATACCCAGCACCTGTGACAAGTGAGACCTCATTGAGTGGTCCTGTATGGGTAAGGTCAACTTCCAGCATTGGATGGGCCAAGGAAAAAATTTATACATAGGAAAGAACCACAGTCACATCCTGAATCCCCAACAGGAAGCAAACCCCAAGACTATCAGTACCCCCCACTACCCCTGGAATTAACAGTCCTTTTTCAGTCATACCCCACCGTGGGTGCAGATCACGACCACATCCACAACAAGAAGGCTCCTTGCACCCAAGTAGAAAAGCCTCAGGACATTTGGGGGAATTAGAGCTAAAATTCAGGCGGGAAGCCAAAAGAGAGCCAGTACGGGACAGGGAACAACAGAGATGTGCTCAGTCAGCAGGCAGCAGATCACTGAAACCTACACCCACTTGGACTTCCCTATCCACTAGTCATCATGGAAAGGACTGGCCACCATCATCGTTTAGTGCCTGAAATGTTCAGAGGTGATCAAGCAGAGAAACCCCAAAAGCTGTTCTTCGATCTTGCCATACATTAATAACCTTGCAGTTTGTGGTAGTAAATGGGTGCACATTTTTTAAATTAAAGATGGAATGAAAAGATTTTGAACGTGCTGGATTTCTGCCTGGATGCAGGACTGGATTGTGTTAGAGAAACCACAGCACTTTAAAAGGGATTGTGTAAGAGCAGCCATGCCCCTCTGGAAAATAAATGTCTCTCCAGCCTGAGTTTTGTTTCCCCATTGTCTCCCTTCAGCAGCCCAGTAATCCCACTGCTTCACTGTTTTGCTTTGTCCTATTCAGAAGGAAACCCCTTACACAATGAGACCCCTTTGGCACAGGGAAAACATCAGGGGTGTTGAGCTGTAAAGAGCTGTGTCAGTTCTAAGCCTGGTCAGAAGCAGTGCAGGTTTTTATTGTCCTTGAAATCGGATAGAAACAGGGGGAAAAAAGGAAGGAAAAATAAAAAAAAAAAAAGAAGGCAGGGGCCAGAGGAGTATGTGAAGACCACCTGAAGTCTTGATGTCCCAGTCCCAAGAGCCAGTTGCGAGTGCAGCCACGTGCATGAGCAAGGGGAGCTGGAAATCCCACCTCTCGCCTCCATGGGCAGGACACAGCCGGGCAGAGACACGGGCTCCCAAGGCCCCGGGCTCCAGGGACCGGAGGATGCTGAGCCCTGCCGCAGCCTCCCACAGACCAGGACAAGCAGTCACCAGGGAGAACATCAGCATACGATGCCCTTTTCCCATCCGTCCTTGCTGACAGTCCTCTTTGAAGATGTATTTTTGCCATGCAAGGGCTGAATGTGAAGCTTGAATATCTTCTCAGAGCACCGATGATTTACCATGTTGGAATAAGTCTGTAAAGTGGCTTTTACAAAGCAGCAGGCCCCAAGCCAAGGGGCCATTTTTTGTACATTATTTGTGAATGGCAGAAATTGGCATTCATCTCTCCAGGCAGGTTTCTGAAATGTATACTGTCCTTTAAATGATTCCTTAATATTTAATACCATGGTAGGATGAAGTCTGATTTTATGGTTAAAAATGTCAATTTTCACAGCTGATTGAACTTGTTTAAATGGCAAGCAGTTTACTTGTATTGAAAACCATATAAACAGATCAACTTATTTACTGACATTAAAAGAAGAGGGTACTGTATACTCCAAAGCTTTTCAGTTTTTGAAACTGAAAATGAGCTCAGATGACTAAGTTCATTTTGCAGTTTTCCCCCCAATGGCAGATTGATTGTAGTTTATAAAACAAACCCATGTATCTGTCAGGGAAAGGAATTGCTTAAGATGCTAAGCCACCCTTTCAAAAGTTCTCCGTAATTAATTATCAGCGGCTTGCAAGTCCATTCTGTTTTTCCTTTTGTTTGTATTATTTTAATGGTGACTATAATGTACATATAATGAGAAAAGCAGCATCTTATAAACATACAAATAAATCTTAAGACTCTAAGCAGGATTAGGCAAGCTAAAAAAAACCTCACTCTGAAATCCAGATGCGTGGAATCACAGAAATCAGCTTTGTTAATGCCTTCCTAACTCTGAAGCAAATTAAAGCATTCATGGACATGAAGAAACCAAGGTTCACACTGGCACAGATTTCCTCTGCCTCTCCTTAAAAATAGCTGCAACATTCAGTCCAATGTGTGTGTTATTAAAAAAAAAAAGAAAAAAAAAAGTTGGTTTTTTTTTTTTTTTTTGATTTTGATTCAATGGAAGCAGGGGATAGAAAGTACCCTGAATGTGAATATCAAGTCTTCTGCCTCATTAGTGGGTCAAAGGATCCCATCAACAGTTCTGGTCCACCAAAGAGTTCAGTTTGAAATCTATCCATTAGAGGGCAATGCACTATCCATTGTGATGTCCTGGAGATAGAGAGCAGCAGCAGGAGTCTGAGGAGGGGGCAAATAGGAGGACAGAAGTGATAGCTGAAGAAACAACCCAAGAATTAGGTCTGTGATTAGAGTGGTTCCTGGAAGATATGCTGGAAGGTGGTTTGCAAAAGCAAACACGGACGAACGAAGGGTAACATGGATCACGAGACCCCTGACAACATGTGGCTGATGGGATCTATGGGTTTGTCCTCAAAAGAGAGTAGGCCAAGAGGGTAATTCTTTACAGTCTGGTTGTCATCACCAGTTGGGTGACCCTACATGCAGTATCCTTAGGCAATGACCACTGGGAACTCGGGTTTCAACTGATAACTGAGTCAAGTCTTTTATATTAGAAAGGCCTTAAAAATGTGAGCTTGCAAGGGGAATCACCATCTGTCTCTGAAAGCTGTCAACACGGTGAAAAGAAGTTCATCTCTACCAAAGTGTGCCCATGGACGTGCTGTTTTTAAGGATCATGTTTGCCTTCCAATTTTTGCCCCCAAGGCAACTACTGAATTTGTTATCTGAGGCAATCCCTAAGGCTTCCCCTGAGGACAACAATTCCCCATCTCCTTCCCACAGTGCTGATAAATCTGCTTCTTCAGAGATTTTCCTGGGAGCAGCCCCAAGGTCAGGGAATCAATCCACCCTGCTATGCCTAGAGACCCCCCCTGCCACCCACCCCGAGGTGGACACAGTTCCACTGCCTGGCTCAAACCCCAGCCAGGTGACATCGTCACCGTCCCCACAAGCATCCTCCCTGGCAGGTGTTTGGCTGGAGCCTGCAGGGCTGCTCTCGGCAGGCAGCTGGGATGTGGCCACCCTGTTTTTTCAGAAGAGGGTTTGTCCGTGGGGGTGCCAGCACGGCCATGCCAGTTGGCAGGAAGATCAGAGGATGGATGTCAGCCTGCTGTGGTCCCTGGTACAGGCACAGCCTTGGGAAGCGCTGGCTGGGACCTAAGGAGCTGCACTGTAACTCTTGCTTACCAATCACCTTTTCATTGCAAAGAGCTTTGAATGATGGTGCAGAAATTGTTCAGTGAAGATAGAGTGAAGAAGGCACTTGGATATCACTGTGTCTGCTGCTTTCGAGAGAAGAGTAATTTGTCTAATATACAATCTGTCATCCTCCATTCGTGCTGAAAAAGTGAGGAGCTGCTGGAAACTAACCACACATATGGTGACATGGCTCCATCATTAGCTTGGGTAGGAGACAAATCTCCCTGCATCACTTTGGCATGCTGTATTGGAAACACTTATCTCTTGGGCTCGTGTTAAAGACTGGCCAAAACAGACCCTTCTTTCCACCTGCTTTGCCTCACAGGCTGTGTTGTCACCACACAGCCTCCACCAGTAAATAAATGTTTCTCATAACTCAAAGCAACTTATCCATGGAAAAGCTAACCGGTTACACTGGGGGCCTCTATGCCATATATTTGATGAAGCAAAACCCAATATGTGTAAGTACATATAAATCAACAATTTCAGCTCCCAGTGTAACTCCGCCCTGAACCAAAATACACTTCTGGAAGGGACATCTTCTGCAATATTTTAGAGTGTTCAGAAATTGCCTTCTGTGTAGGTATGGATATTTCCTCTGGTTCCTCCTTCACTGCGGTGCTTTTTAATAGCTATCTCCAAATGGAGCTCTTCCCTTTTACTGGGATTTCCTCAGGCTGCATTTTGCAGGACCAAGGAGGGCAAGAACTATTTATTACACTAATAATAATAATATTTAAATAACTACTAATTCAATTACCATATCTAATGATGATAATAACTGCCTGAAAATTGTTCTTTCAGGGCCCTCCCTGCAGCAACAGAAATTTTATGGTGACTCTTACAAAGATGCCTGAGGAGTCCTGCATAAATATTGATAGGAAGGGAAGTCTGGGTCTTCCTGACTGCATTGAAATGCTCAGTCCCACTGGACACAGGCTCATATGCACCAGCTTTGAGGTGGTGCAACTCTAACAATGACAGAGGTATTTCAGATTTACACCACTGCAGCTAGGAGCAGAGTCAGGCTCTGATCATTTAGCAGAGACCATAAAATAGCAACACATACACCTGACTTACCATGAGCCTTGACACCTTCATGTCAATATTTATTTCCAGCCCTTCTCACTTTCTGCTGGCATTCAGATGTGCGGCCAACCTCTGCTAAATATTTTATTTGTATTACGTGTAGCTGAAACAAGTTTATGTTAGATGAGAAATGGTGGTGTATTTGAACGCATGCTGTCTACAAGGGCCTTCTGTGCACCACGGCAGGCTCTGGCTCGGCTCCCCACCACCAGCTGCTATCCCAGATGAGGATGCAACTTAGGTGTGCACACACGCCCTTGCACGGTGATCCGATCACATTCGTCTGCCGAAGCCAGCAGCAAAACTTTAAAAGGCTTGTGGGATGCAGACCTCAGTGAGAAACCCCCCAAAAGGTGACCTTTTAGGAGGGCTAGTTGGCTGATACTTCCTTCTGCAACCATCAGGTTTTTGCTTCTCAGGTGGACCACAGGAATGTGTGAGAGCACGGGACTACTTTGGAAGCTAAATAATTTTCGGGACTAAATGAATGCTGCCTTTTGGCATAAAGGACCACACATAATGTGGAAAAATAGCATCACCTTTCCATGCCCCCAGTCTTCCCCCAGCTTTTCTTCTTTCCCAAAGCCCAGGACAGCAAACTGTTTTGCTGGTTGCCTATGAAAACCAGGTCTCAGGTCCTTATCCAAGTGCACAAGCATGCTGCAGGGTCCATGGAGCTGGCTCAGCTACCTAAATCATGGATGAATCTTTATTTCAGTGATGCCAAAGCAGGTTTCTCTTTATGCTAATTCCTCATGCTTCAGGGTGTCACAGTGCACAGGAAGCACAAAATCATGCTTTATGACTGTGATCTGTCTGCAGATTCAGTATCACTTCCTTCCCAATCTTACCTGCCACAGTCAGCTAGAGATCATAAATACACCCCTAATGCCACAATTAGCATATGCTCTTGAAAGAAAATTGTGCTCGTAGCAAGAGTCCCCAAGGCCCAATATCAACAGAGAGACATTACAGAGCAGAAACTGAAGATCAGGGCTGAGCTTTCAAGTCTGTGCTCCCTTGCTAGGCAGTGGTCTCTGCAGAGATTATTCCTGCTTTTATCAGGAACAGGCAATGCGAAAGGACTGCACATGCTAACTCTGCTTCGACTTACAGTTAGACCATCTTTTTGGTGGGGCAGTAACCAGTGCCAGACTTTCAGCTCCCCAATTCACTAAATCTGGCTGAATAATTGGAAAAAAAAAAAAATCCAAAAAACAACAGCAAAAAAAAACATAAAACCAAACAAACAAACAAAACCAACAAAACCCAACAACCACCCTAACATTTAGCTTCATTTTTGTTCTTGCTCTTTTTCTTCGGTTTTCTAAGCTGCTCCTGGCAAAGGGAACCAACTCTCTTGCCAGCTCTGATGAGAAAGATTGACAGGATTCCTGCACAAAGCAAGAAGGACAGATGAAGGAGACTGTTTAGAAAGCAAAGGTAACGAACAAGGCCTGCTCCTTTGATTTGTGTGTTTGTCTTATCAAAGCAGGGCCTTGTCTCGCAGGGACCTGCACGCCTTTTTTCCTAGGAGTAATGTTAAGCGCCTGCTTATAGGTTTACAGCAGGGGTACAGTACACTGCAAACCCTCCCAAGCAGGCTTGAAAGAGTATGGGTTTATCTACTGCCTGCTCTAACAAGCCTTTGATCTTACTGAGACTTCTAATGGGATCCAATTGCAACTGTAATCATAAATAAGTGAAAAACATAAAATAGGTAACAAAAGCTGCATAAATGTGTTGCCACGTGAAGATTTCGAATTCCTCCCTTGCTCAGTGTGGTTCAATGAAATAAATGGAAACAGCAGACCTGCTGAGGAGGAATACTGACATTTTGTGGCACCTGATTTGTGATGCAATGGGAATGCTGGGGGGCGGTGGGGACAAATTTTCACTTTATATTCTGCTCAAATGAGACAAAGATTACAGTTAGGAGTCAAGCACTATCAAATTATTTATTGAATTCTGTTGGGGTGGAGAGGGTATTTGCTCTTTTTTTCAGAAAAAAATATTGATTTTAAGGATGGCTTTGATATCAATTAGGCTCAACATGAGAGACAGGCAGTCACTTTGTATAGGGAATTTAATTAAAAGCTCTGTACTTAGTCAGAAGAGTGTTCTAAGGATAAAATTGTTTTCCCCCTTTGGGTCAATTTTCTGTTATGTTTGTATAATGCAATTAAAGAAGGACCCATGCCAAGCAATATTTATGTCTGGTATAAAGCTGTCCATACATAATGACTGGCTCTCTGGTCTTCCAATAGATTAACAAGTGTTAGCTGCATTTGGATTTGGTTGTCTTTTGTTTCATTGCTGCAAGAACACATCCTTACAGGTACCTGCATCTTATAAGACTCTCCAAGGGCCAGTTAGGCACAAGCAAAGAAATTAAGAGAAGGGTGATATTCCATAAAGCTTTTTCCTTTTGAAAAATTAGAAGTAACAACCAGCTTGACCTGAAGCAGTTGAAGTTCATAGGTGGTTACTAATGAGAAGACCATGTCAGAGCTTGTAACTAAGATTACTCTTCAATATAAGGGCACATAAAGTAGCAGCTTCTTGGGAAAAAGCTCTGAAGGACACAAACCTAATTTCTATCTTTTGTCTCAGAGCTGAATTGCTAGCACTGGTTATATGGAAGTCTTGTACAGAGTTGGATTTCAGCCCAAGACTCACCATCTCTTCAGTGGGTTTTAGAGCATCAGTTGTCTGGTTTTCCCTGTGAAGTAGCTTGGGAAGGAACACAGAAACTGGCTGGCAAGATGCTGAACACAGGCTAAACCAGAGCTGGCCTCGAAGGATCCTGAGTTCTGCAAGTGCTGCAGTCCTGTGACTTCTCTGCAGCCTCCTCTTGGCACTCTGAATATGAACAAGTGAATTGTTCCCTTGACTCATTTATATACATGGGAGTTTGGGGCTGTGGATATGATTCTGAATAGTTTTGTATACAGCTAGTTTCCTTTTTGTACATGATATTCTGTTCTCAAAAAATACATCCACCTCAGCTATTTCAACTCATAATTAGAGATGCAACAACTAACATTTAAACCTGGCCAGGTGGGAAAGGATCTGCAGGGTCTCTGAAGCCAATCTGATTTTCTGGGAAAATCGTGGTCCACTACCTTTTATTTCTTGGAGAATACACTGTAACTGCAGTCTATTTCTATTGTACACCTAGGGTAGGACGCCTAAAAAAATTCAGCCCTTCTCTGAGTCTGCTCCCATTGAAGCTGGCGGTAGACCCTTCATCTGAGCACTGTTAGAGCAACATTGTAGAATAACTGAGAATCCCAGCCGTAACTTTAGAGGAAAAGTGCAAAGCCAAACACGCACAGGAAAGAAGCCAAAAGAAATTGGCATTGTGGAGGATGATTCCTGCCTTATATATTGCAGTGGTGGGTACTAGGGAAAATAAATACATAAGACAGATATGTAAACAGCTAGGAGAATTACAGAGACAGATACATACGTACACAGGACTGATGCCAAACCTGCTGAAGTCAATGAAAAGCCAAAGATGGTTGTACCAGATGACTTCAGAACAAGTTTAGAGAATGCAAGGGGATAAGAGAAAAGACCCTGCTCAAAGTCAGTCTTTGGCATTCAAGTAGCTGCTCAGACAACTTGAGCAGACTACCAAGCCACTCAGAACAATGCACAAACATCTCTTTTATCCACTCATGTTCCTGCCGTAGCACGTGCAGTCTTCACATGTCCTTCTAGTAAGACAGAAAGCCCACACGAGGCTCCTGCATCACTTAAACCCCCCCCCGCACGGTGTGCAGCATCCTCTGTAGATCCTCTGTGCTGGAGAGGGTTTCACTCAGATGGAGTTTATTATGCATGATAAAGCTGGCATATATTTGCTCTGATGTAATTATCGTTTTACAGCGAGAGGCTGCAAATCATTCAAAAGCACTCAGGCCTGGCTTCTCAACAGTGCCTGAGATTTCAGGGGCAGATAGGTAACGAAACACCTTGGGGCTTGCACATATCTCTTGTGTTCCCCTCCTTCCCTGTCATGAATGTTCAGCCTGTGCTATACCAACCCCATTCCCCCGCTGTTACAGCAGCAACAAGTTTCAGGACCCTTTGCACCCATCAAAGAACGTATGGAGGCTGTGACCTCACACGAGGCCCCATGTTCCAAGTGATTTCTCACTTGAATGCCATATGGATATGCCAGCACATACAGTCTTTTTTTTTTTTTTTTCCTCCAATTTCCATCTGCTAAGAGGGAGCTAGAGTATAGGGCTTTGCAAGTAGTAGATGAAAATGTTAAAAGCCTGAAAAAAAAACAATGTTACTCAGGGGACATAAAAATAATGTTGTTTATTGGGTCTTATTTTTATGTTTTACACAAGGAAAATAGCTTTCCTTTCTTCCTTGTACCTTGTTCTGCAAGTCCTTCAGTCTATCAAAAGCAGTTGCCTCAGGGACACTCCTAGGCACACACAATTCCTTTGTTTTCAGTGGGGGCCTTCCAAACTTGGCCTTTTTGAGGGCTGAAATGTGGCTTCACTGGCTTCCACTGATTTCTCCAGAACCATAAGCTGGCTCATTGTCCTGGCTACTCAGAATAACACAAGCCTCTAAATCATTAATATATTGATACTACTTTTGGGTCCCATGCTCATTATTTGCACTCACTTAAGTTATTTCACAAAAAAATATAAAGTGGACAGCCTGGCACTACAGACTTATGCTTTCCCATCATAATTCTGGACCCTGTTGCAAGCTTAAGCCATGGTTTGACAACACACCACTTGGGACTTTGGGGGCAAAGTGCTGGATCTTTTAAGACTACATGGCATACAGCATCAGTCTGGTAGGGGCTTACTAGTTGTTCAAAACTATTTACGAATTCACCCTGTATCAGGAATTGTTCTGCCAGATCAAGTGTTTAGTATTCC
The DNA here is from genome assembly GCF_018691265.1 of Tyto alba. Lineage (NCBI taxonomy): Eukaryota > Metazoa > Chordata > Aves > Strigiformes > Tytonidae > Tyto > Tyto alba. Next base: position 34,984,411 of record NW_024881313.1, on the reverse strand, counting down.
CACAGCTGGGAGCATAATTTCTATCCTGTCCCATCCCTGCCAGTCCATGGAAATGCAGGTATGTGATTGCCTAAACTGGTCTGTAGAGGTGACTGATCTGACATTGCACAGACCTGACTCTAGTGATCATGGACATGTGGTTTTAAATTTGTGGCCCCCCTTCTTGACCTGCACTTTCAGCATGTTAAGTTTCAAATGTTTCGTAAAAGGAGAGGTGTGGGAGCAGAGGCAGCACCTGAAGGCATGTGCACTTAACTGGCCTTAGAAATGAAGGAAAGGAGCAGATTTCTAATGACAGGCAATACGCTGAGTGAAAAAGTGTGAGACAATCCACTGCAACCCAGGCTGTACCAAAGAGTGAAGATGCCCATTACTTAGAGGAAAGAACAGACTTATTTACCTGATCATCATATGCAGTTAAGACAGAAAGAAGAAGGTTGCACGAGACAAAACAGACCAACACAGAAGCCCTCCCTTGTGGAATAAAGTTCAGCAATAGAAATGGAGCGTTGTGTACAGGCTTTCAGTGCATTTTAGCTGTGCCCTTCAATCAGAGAACCAGCTAAAAGGGAAAGAAATCTCACTACCAGTAATCTCGAGAGCTAGAAATTCCCCATGATGATCATCAAGCATTATGGCTTAGTACTAGCCGGCACGTTATCCACTGTAGAAAACAGCACCAACAAATTCATCAACCCCTTTGCACCGGGACCTGCCTTACCCTCTCCATTGCCACTGTGCTAACTCCTCACTGCTGAGCTCAGCTTTAGTCCAGCTGCATAGAAATGCTCCCTCACACACCACACATGGTCCTAATCCCACCTATGGGACAACCCATCTGTTTTGCTACCTAACTCCTCCGCACATGCAAATCTGCACAACTCACCCTGTTAGTGTGGGACCTCCCACACCGTGGGATGGAGCTGCTGACACACAGATGGTCATGGTGCCCAGGCTGTACCTCTACATCCATTTCATCCAACACTCAGACCCTTTCTGCTCCCCAAGCCTGAAGGAGCATTGATAGATTTACCTTCCGTGTGGTAACTGGGAAGCCACCGCTGGAAAGGGGAGCCGCATAACTATTTTAAAAGGCACATTTCTACCAGGCTCACATGCCAGCCTCTGTATTGTGTCCCCTCTTTCTGCTATCCAGTAAGAAATCCTGCAGAGACAGTGATGGTCTCTGTGTCTTCAAGAAGTGCAGCTCCCGCTGGCAGCAGTGCCGCATCCAGCACCCAGCAGAGCATCCTTCCCGAGCCCTGTACCCACCACCCATGGAGGGCTCAGCCCCACTAGCTCTGCTGCTACCCTCCTCGGGGTCACATCAACACCTCGCCCCAACATGAAACACTGTTCTTGTCATATGGCTACACATTTTTTTTTGTCCTCTGAGTCTGCAAGGACCATGTTGGGAAACAACAGCAGGGCTCTCCTCAGTCCCTGTCCAAGCCCACGCAAGTCAATGGGAGTTCTCCCATTAAATTAGGTCCCCAAGGCATATGCCTCAATGGCCTATAACCTTGCAAATGAATTACTTTCCTGTGCTGGTTTCAGAAGGCCCAGCTAGTACAGTTATTTCAAAAGACACTGCTACAGGCATGATCTTAACATTTAATTACATAACATTTTAATAAGTGCTTGAGAGCATTTTAATAGGTCTCCCACCCTTTCTGATTCCACCAGGTTTGTTTCCTTAAAAAAAAAATAAAATTAAGCAAACATATTGCAAACCAGGCTCTAGTTGTTTCTAGCTACTAAAGATCTCCTTAAATTTCCCCAGTGAGTACAGCCTCTCCACATCAGACAGATCCTCATTCATTTTGGGAAGAAACTGGGAGGGAGAGAGTGGGGGAGAAGAAAAGACAGAGGGAAAAAAAAAAAGAGGCTTATGTTTCAAAGATCACTACAGGCCAAATATTCTCAGGCACCCCAGCTTTTACAGAGAAATCCTTAACAGTATAAAAATGGAAACACTTCAAAGATAAAATAAATAATTTAATAATAGTCTGCTTCTCCAAAGGGTTTTGAACAAGTTTTAGATTTGCCAGTGAATGTTTCCCTTAGGCAGTAGGCCAGTGGAAAAAAAGGCACAGTGTGCCTCTTCTTTCGTAAGATGTACTTTGTGTTATTTTATTTCTTGATAAGATTCAGAAACAATTCTTTCTCCTTTCAGCCTCCCTCTGTAAAAAAAAAAACCTTTTTTTTTTTTTTTAAGAAAAGCCAAAGATGGTGCAGATGCAAACGATCTCTTACATATAAGACACAACAAAAAAATTGTTGAGATAGATCCAACAACATCCAGATTGTATCTTTTCCTTTCTGATTGTTTCACTTACTATCACATGCTGAGAAGCACCTCAAATACTACAGTAAGGTATGTTTAAAGGGAAGCCATTTGAAGACCCCAAGTACATCCTGTGTAAGTTAAACTATGGTATTTATAAGCAAGACTCTACAGTGTTTATACTCTTGTAAGGAAAATGCACAAGACTAAGCTGCGGCATTAGTGGTTGTAACATTCTTGATAGGTCAAAGAGGCTGCTATTCTAGTAAAAAAGCATTTATTTGGCAGTCATATGAACACTATGAAAGACTGAGCTGCATTAGCATCTTCTTCAGATTGGCCTTTACATGCCAATCATCTCAGCTTATACACCATTTCTTGTAATTATTAACAAGGAAAAGAAAGATGGGAGGCTGTTTTGTTATTTGTTGCTGGATGTTGTGCTGGTTTTTACTTTTCTTTACTGATAAGTCTTGTCTTCAGGTATCCCAGAACTCTGAGACATGTATCAAAGTATGGAGCAATGAGACTTGACCTTGTTACAGTAGGATCAGGTTAGGGAACATTTTAAAAATCTGAATATACATAAGTTCATGGGACCTAATGACATGCTTCCATAAGTGCTGAAGAACCTGGCTGATGGCACTGTGAAGCCACCCTCAATTATTTTTGAAATGTCATGACAACTGGGAGTGGTGTCTGAGAATTGGAAAAAAGCAAATGTCACTATTGTCGCCAAGAAGGGCAAGAAGAAGGATCTGGGGAACCACAGGCCAGGTAGCCTTACCTTGATCCTTGGGATGATGATGGAGTGAATCCTCCTGGATGCATTTCCCAAACACATGATGAACAAGAAGGTGATTGGGACTAGTCAGCATGGAATTCTGAAGAGGAAATCATGCCTGACCAACCTGATGGCCTTTTATGATGAGGTGACTGGTTTGGTGGATGAGGCGGGGAGCAGTGGATGTTGTTTATCTTCATTTTAACAAAGATTATGACAGTGTCTCTTGTAACATCCTCATTGTCAAAGTGATGAAGTACAGGCTTGATAAATGGACAGTAAGGTGGACTGAAAACTGGCTGAGCTGCTGAACTCAAGGCATGAGTGGCAGCACAAAATGCAACTGGAGGACAGTCACTAGCAGTGTACGCCAGTCATCAATACTAGGGCTGACACTCTTCAACATCTACATTAATTGCCTAGACAGAGTGACACTCTCAGAAAGTTTGCAAATGGTGGAAAACTGGGAGGAGTAGCTGACAGTCGTATTGCCATTTAGAGAGACCTCATCAGGCTGAAGAAGTAGCCCAACAGGAATCCCGTGAAGTTAGACGGGTGGAAATGCCAGCTCCTGTGCCTAGGGAGGGACAACCCCATGCACCAGTACATTCTGGGGGCCAACAGTCTGGAAAACATATTTGCAGAAAAGGCCCAGGTGTCCAAGTGAAACATAAGACAACAATGTGCCATTACAGCAAGGCAAGCCAACAGCCTCCCGAGCTGCATTAGGAGGAGCATCACCAACATGTTGAAGGAGTTCATGCCTCCTCTGCTTAGCACCACTGAGACACACCTACAGTGCTGGGCCCAGTTCTGGGCTCCCCAGTGTGGATACGAACATAGTGGAGTGAGTCCACTGAAGGGCCACAAAGATGGTTAAGGGACTAGAGCATAAGATTGGTGCGTAAGAGGAGAGGCTGCAAGATCTGGGACTGTTCAGCCTGGAGAAGAGAGAAGACTTTGGGGGATCTTATCAACATGCATAAATACCTAATGGGGGGTGTAAAGAAGATGGACCCAGGTTCTTCTCAGTGCTATCCAGTGATAGGACAAGAGGCAATGGGCATAAATTGAAATACAGACAATCCATTTAAATTAAACAAAAACATTTTTACAGTGAGGGTGGACAAACACTGAAACAGATTGTCTGGAGAGTGTGTGGCATCTCCTTCAGAGATATTAAAAACCCGACTAGAATAAGTCCTGGGCAACCTGCTCTTGCTGATCATGCTCTAAGCAGGGTGGCTGGACTAGGTGGTTTCCAGAGGCACCTTCCATCTTCAGCACCTCAGTGATTCTGTGCTGAGTGGGGGTACAATATCTCCACCCATTGCAGAGCACCACATCACACTGAATGCAGGGAGCAATCTCACTAGAAGTGGACCAGCTGCTTCTGTGGTTTTGGGCGTTACAGGCTGTGGTACAGACTCTAACAATGACGATAATAAAATCAGTCCTTTCCAATGACTTCACCACCTCTTTATTTTATTCTGTGGTTTTCCCATGTTATCCAAGCACAGATGACTTTGATTGCTTTTCCTACTCCATTATCATCTCTGCATTAACCTCCTCCCACCCAGCAGCTTTCCTTTACCAAGGTGTGCTTGGAGACACCTGGGAAGTAAAAACTGTAAACCAAATTATAACATACCCTAATTCAAGAGTGATATTTAGGTCCACGCTTTGGCCAAGGAGTAAGAGTGAGAGGAGATCGGAGCAAGAAAAGTGATGAATGGTGAACAGAAGGTAAGACATCTCTCTTCCACTGTAACGCTTCCTTCACTTAGGTTTCCATGGACTGCAGAATTGTATTTAGCATTATACACAATGCTTTTGAACAAGATTTTTGCAAATGTGATGCTGACAACCACACATGGAGTCTGACTGCTTTCTGAGGGATGCTAACATAGTGCAGGAGGACCTTCCCACAGACAGCCAGTCCCACAGCACTGGAGCTGTCAGAGCAGGAGGCCCATGGGCTTCAGTAATGGCAGCTTTGGGAAGGAAGAAGTTATAGTATGGCAAAAGGAATTAGGAGGGCTGGACTAAGAAATTTGGGTGATGGCTTGACCCTCTTGAAGTAGCACAAATCAAGGATTATTCTGTTGTCATCTGGTGAGTTATATGGTTGTAAAGCTGGTACAAGTGGAGAAACAGGCTCTACGTCTTGCTGACGCTGTGTCAGTAAAAAGCATTTTGAGTTATTTCATCTGTGTCACACTGATACTTACCGCCATAACTGCTTCCTTTGACTTTTTTTATTTCTAGTTCACTTTAAGCTGTTCTATACAGATACACAATATTACCTTTAATGTGCAAGATCATCCTCCGGTCAATGCATCTTTCACCAGGGAGATGACATACAGCTAAAATGGGAAATTTTCTCTTTTCTGTCTGTTGCTTCCTACCAGGCATGGGATATGCATGGTGATAACATACTGGGCCCAATCCTTATCTCTGTCACGGCCTTGGCATTGATCCAGATTTACACGGATGCAGCAGAATAGAATTGAGCTTGCCGTCTGTCTCTTTTTTATGCACACACATCACGACTCAAGATTTTGTTCTGACTTCAGAGCAAATGCAGTATGCGGATTAATATGCTCTAGCTCAAAGGAAGTTGTCACCAGGCACACAAAGTGCTTCTTCTTTTATGATAACTCATAATTTATCAAAGAAAATCAAATCAATTTGTTGGTAAAAGAAACATGTTTTTCATGAATTTAGACACCACCAAAGGTTTTGATGACAAAGCAAGAGAAGGCTTTATTAATCAGACTTAGCATCTAACACCTAGTGTGGAAGAGCACAAAGCCCAGCTGGAACATTTATTCTCTTGGGACCTCAGTCCCCAAATGACAGCTTTGTTCCCTGGTACCACTCGCCCTTTCCTCCCATCTCACTTTATATTATGGGAGCAGAGGGCTGCTGCTTTTTACCCTGTAAAGATTGATAGCCACAGGGGGTGGATGTAAAATGCTAGTACACCCTGGTGCAAATAACTGCTTAAGGTACAGGTCAAAGGGAAATTAGACCAGAAAGCTGATGTACAAAGAGTAGACTATTCTCTGTCTCTGTGCTTCCAACGTGGTCTCTTTTGCCACAGGAACAAAGATGAAGGCCGATTTCATAACACATCCTCACAAGCAGAAGTTGTCCCTCAAAGCTGGGCAGAGTTTCTATCACTTTCCAGTGTTTCGGATGCAGGGTTTCCATTAGTGACCTCTCTATTCAGTTCAGAATCAAGGAACATTCCTCAAACACAAAACAAACAAAAAGCTGGAAGAAGAATAGGACAGATGACGCCATCAAATGAAAGGAAGAGCAGAGCAGCATCCTACAGTTTGAATAGAAAAGTGATGGCTAAAATAGTCATGTCTAGTACACATCCAGTACCGGGGCTGGATCTCAAGGGACATTGTGTGCAGACATACAATACAAAGATTGTTATGAACAAGGATTACTTCACCACCTCCTGCAGCCACTTCAGAAGTGAGTTAAAGGTAAGACTTGAAAAATGCCTCGAAAAATTGTAGCACGTCTTAGGGCAAGGAGTGATATATTTATAAACTAACAGAACTGAAAGCACTGGGGCTGGAAAGAAGATACAGAGTCCCAGTCCCAAGGCAGGTTCAGGTGGAGCTTAACTATTCTTGATGTTTTTTTTAACATGTTCTCTAAACTCTCCAATAATGAAGATGCTACACCTTCCCCAGAACACATCAAGACAGGAATTGCCAAGAAGTGGCAGGGAGCAGACCCACCTGTTTTGTTGCAGGAGAAAAATTGAGCTATACACATGAAAGCTGCCCTCAGGGCCCCAGACCATTTCATTTATGAGCACAGATGAAGCCTCCTTGTAATAAAGCCTCTTTATCTTTTTAAGCAACCTTTTCACCTTTTAGTATAATTTATTTGTAATTCTAATGGATCCTTCTCTAGATGGAGTGGTTGGATGTCCAGAGCTGCACACTGTATAAAAGATATGGTCAAACACCTTTGCTTCAGCATGCAATTTTTGGAAAGCTTTCATTTTTCTGTCAAGAACACCCATTTGAGACACCCGGTAAGTTGTTGGCAACACTGGACAGTATTTCTGGAATCTTCATAAGCTTAAATTTAACTGGGCACATTCTTGGGATCTCTGTAATTGAAAGAGTCTGGTTACAGCAACTTAAGAGAAAAAGGAATATTTTTCCCTGCTGGCATGTTTTTATGTCTTTGTATTATTAGTTGTTCCTTTCTGAAACTAAGTCAAATGAAATGTGCCCTCTCAGGATGCATTTTTAACATGCTGATATAATTCCTTAAATACAATATTCATGGCACCAAAATGCTCTTCAGCATTAATTACTGTGACAGCGACGTAGACTTTTTTTGTCAAATGCCTTCACAGCTTAGCTGGTCAAGGCTCCTTTTAATCATTCATACTCTCCTCTCTTCACAGTAATTCTTGATAAGCAGTCTGAACTCAGCAGATGGGCCAGGTTACATCATGGAAGAGCAGAAATACAAAACTTTTTAGCTCCAAAGCCTGCTCTGGAGACAGACACGATGTAAGAACCTTGTCAGGGTGAGCATAAACCACATCCCCTCAAATTTGTTCTTGCTAATAAGAAGTAACAAGACCGCTGTAATTTATATGTGCTGGTTGCTCATGATTTTCTTTATACAAACAGCCAACATATGCTTTCAGTCTAACATCACCTAGTTCAAAGAAAGCAAAAAAAAAAGGACAAATGTCAAAGGACCAGGAATATCAGCTCAGCAAGTGTCTCTTGTCTGTAGCAGGCAGTGGTTGTGCCAAGGTTTCAACGACAGCCTCTTGCCGCATAGGCAGAAATCTTGGAAATACAGAGGAGTGGTACAATACAGAGGAGCTGGAATTTCAGCCGGAGCCTGGAGCAGTCTCTCTCTCCTTCCATGATGAAATGATAATCACTACCATGCAGTTCTTAAACTTTAAGCAGTAATAATAAGGCCAAGATCACTTTTGTGCCAAGATCAGTTTTGTTTGTTTTTAAATGAGTGCAAGTCTCTTCACTATTTTCCTTCTGCAAGATTGAGCCTGCTGATTGCATTTCACTTGTCTGGGCCTGGGACTCCAGCCATTCACTTTTTGGTTCCACAGTGCAAGTTTCTAGTCTATGATTACTTGTGGCAAATCTTCCATCAAAAACATCCACATTTATACATAGTAATAATAATGTTCATATACTTCCACCTCCTCTCTGGGCTTCATTTCAATGCTCAAGTCTTGCTTAAAGCAACAAACAAGTTGCAGATATGTTAATAACCTTGGGTGTTTTGTTCTCCTCCTTTCCTTGTGCCGGTGTTGATTTGTCTTGTGAAAATATTCATCTCTTGATTTTGTCTTTCAACATGTTTAATAGTGTCTTCCAAATCGCTCTGTGTGAAGGTGGAAGGCATAATTTGTGTCTTATTAATGCTCAGACCTCTCGGAGGGGTCTCTCTCCCTCAGCTGAACTAGATGATGCTTTAAGAAGCAGCACCCTGGGGCATAGCAGTGAGGACAGAGTGAAATTTCAGAATTGATGTATCTAAGAAACAAGTAAACAACATGGTGCCCAAATAACACCTGAGAACTCCATTTTCTTGGGCTTATCTTTGACTGCACCACTACAGAGCACTACTAGCTCTGCAGCACAAATTCCAGGCAGTTCTGGAATAGTTACTAAGCATTTCCAATGATGCCAGGGCCACCAGTGTTAGTACAGTTTTAAGAAAAAAATCTGGGTGTTGCTATGCCCACCATTCCAGGCTCTGAATTATCAAGATCTTGAAGTTGCACCGAACCAGTCCTTCTGAATGTAGTCAGAGTCATGCCAAAATGGTTTCCAGACAGAGATGAAGAATCAGGACATAAATTTTAAATAAAAGCCATAACATATGTTAACCTATTGCTCTTCAATCTCCACCCTTTCTTGTGTGCATCCCTTTTAAAATTTTTGTTCCTAAAATATATATGCATGTAAGTTACTAGATCAGCTCCTGCCAACTGCACAATGTGATTTTGTATAATAAATACTCAAAAAAAAACCCAAACCAGAGACAAAATATCAAATTTATTATTTACAGTGATGACTCACACACCTCTTTCAACTCACATTCTCTACACCCCTTTGTGTCATCCACCTTCTCCTCAAGAAGACAGAGTAACGAAATATTTGTAAACACAGAGTGTAAAAGCCAGAACCACTGAACAGCTTTTCAGCAGTGCGCTCCTTGCTCCAAGCTCAAACACAACAAGGTCGTTTGCAGTCCTCAAGCTTCTGTACCTCCTGCTCTCAATGGGACTCATCGTTCAGAGCTGTTGAGCAGTTGGGAACAATTACAGAGGATAAACTGAATGAAATATGTGATGCCGTGAATGTGTCAAGATTTCAACCAGTGGAATTTACATACATGAATAAATATTGAATACTGTTTAGTAATGAGGTAACCTGCATAGCCTCTGTACTGGGCATCCTGCAATGTAAAAATAATTGCTGCCTTTATTATCAGTTACTAGCTTTAACAGCAAGCAAGAAGAAGCTTCAAGTCTGTAAGGTAAAGAGGGAATTAGGAGATGCATCTCCATTAGCCTGTGCAAATAGTAAAAGCTCCCTCTTAGCCTCTCTTTCAGTAAGGAGAATAAGTGGACTGTAGTTTTCTCTTTGCCTAAATTTAGATTATGATGAACAGAAACATGAGCATGTTGTGGATTAAGATAAATTCCCCCAAGATGTTGTTGTAGAATTATTAGGACAAAAAAGATGGATTCCAAAAGTCAACTGAGCAAAGCTGCTATTCATGGAAGAGGAGAGATCTCCAGACACACAGCAATTTCACAATCCTGGACGGGGCCTCAAGGTTCAGGGAGGTTCATTTCCACCATGACTCAAGCCCGAATAACTCTTTTGCTCAGCCAAGTGCTTCGTTGGCTCGCTGGAACCTGGCTAAGTGTTCAGTGGGTACAAACACAACATCTGAACTGGAATCACCCAGATATGTGCCAGGAAAGGCACCAAAACTTTGCCCTCCCCAAAGAGCATGCGGTTTGTAAGATGGGAAACCTTGTGGAATGTCTAAAGCTCATGGCTTTTCACAGGGTAGCATTTTTTCTACAGATCCTCTTTGAAACTTAAGTGGCAAAAGATTGCTTTTAATTTCAGGCTCAGTCATGGACACAAGTTTCCCTGACTCCCTCCATCACAAAGAAGGAAGGAGATTCATACTCCATATGAATGTGTTCAGTGTCCTAGCCCAGAGTGCTTCCCAGCAGTGTAAGCTTAGAAATAACAGGAATAAGAATAATATGTAAAAGAAAAGGACAAAAATGAATCAGAGAGATTTTATGATAAAGATCACATGGTTCCAACTCAGGGCAGTGTTGTTGTCCAGGGTAAGCTGGAGAGCTTTCCTGGTATAAATGCAGCCAGTCAGTGGTGGCCAAGAATGGAATTAGACAAAATATCCAGTGGGCCAAAGATGGCTTGAAGCCAGTTTCTAAAAGAGGTGTGGTCACTTAAAAAAGCAGTGAACTGCATTTGTTGTTTCTAAGTTCCTAGGGTAGCTCTTAAGCATTTGAAAGGAACTTCAACACATACGTAAAGTTAAACACTTGTCTACAAGTTGTCCTAAATGTGAAGCTGTGAGTTCAATTCAAGGCTCTGCCATGTGTCTCCTGCACAAAGAAGTGCAAGTTCATGCATCCAGCTGGGGCTTCAGGGAGCTATGGGGAAAATGATAGTGCGTTTCTCCCATCCCATCCCTCTCTGCTCCCTTGTCTACTTCAAGTTCTTCAGTGCAAGATTTGTTTCCTATGATGTGTCTTAACTCTTGTAGGAGCTCTTCTCTTTGCCCACCACCCTTCCTGAGAACAGGAAGGTAATCTGGGTAGGTGGGAACATTTGTTATTTCTTGCTTTTCTTTCTCTTTCACATCACAACATCAGTCACAAGGCTCTGAAAGCCACATTATGCTCTCTTGATCATCTCTTGCCAACTCATTAATTCATCAATTGCTATTGTTTGGTCCTGCGATTAGATGCAACTAATTGCAAGAGCTGATGAAACAATACAGCTGGTTTCCCTTTCCTGCAGCTGTGTCAGTCAGTAACTGACCTTGCAGGAACACACCAGCACCAGTCTCTGTGCATACACCCACCTCTGCTGAGATGTTTCTGCCCTGACAGCAACTCTTGTGGAGGTGATAAATGGAGGGCTTACACGTTTTCCAGCCACAAATTGTAGTTTATTATGAAACTGGGCTCCCAAAAACTTCCCTGACATCTCCTGCATTGTGAACTGCCTCCTAGGCAAGGTGAAAAACACCAGTGTTACCAATTTGTCTATCAGATGTGCCACCTGCAGGTTTAAAAAGTGGAAGTATTGGTTTAGCTTACCACATCTTCTATTTAAAGAGGATATCCTCATCAGACCTTTAAATAACAATTTTCCATAAGTCATGTAACCTCTCTGTTTAGAAAAGGACTTTTTGTCCTTTTTGTTCCAAAACTGAAAGTGGAGGTGAAGGAAATTTTCCCTTTCTCCTGTTCCCACAGGCAGCTATAATGTATAGATATATATGTATATAATCGATGCATACATATACTTTGCTGTGCAACCTTCTGCAGCAGCAGAATGGACTTGACCTGATTTTTGGCTCAGTGCCCCACACTGGATCAGTGAGAAATTATGAGGCCCAGGACAGTTTTAAATCCCCCCACTTTGACAAAACCAGGAGCAGCAGAAAAAGCACCCAAACTACCTATTTGACTCATGGGCTGGGAATATTATCAAGTCCCAAGTAATTGCTAAGGTTTGAAAAGGACTTCCTAGCAACCTGTGGATCTAGGGATTTCTTTCCTTTTTAATGAATGTTTGGTTGGGTGGAATCCAAATGCAATTTACAGAGAGAAACTTCCTACTTGCCACAAGCTATTGGCATTTTCATGTCCTGTTCGTGAGCTGGAGACTCAGAAGTATTTAGGTTTTGAGGGAGAGGCATGTTGTTTAAGAAACACAGTTTGCACAGAGGAGTGCTCCACACTTTCTGAAAATCAGCTCTCTGAGGTGTTTTAATTTGCACACCCAGAAATAATGTCATCCAACCACACTGAAATCACTGTATTTGTAAATCTTGGCCAAGTCTTTGCTTAGTAATTATTTTAATGCAAGATATTTCCCCCCTGTTTTTTTGCTTCTGTAATCTGGCATGTACAGACACCATCTATGTTAGACTACAGAGACAAAAGATTACATGGGCCACACACTGGATCTTTCACTCCACATATTTTCTTTTATCCCAGTCTGGTCCAAAACAGGCTTGAAAAATATTAGCATGATGGTGTCTCACCCTGCCTGCAGTCTATGCTGTCACTATTCTGGCAACAACCAGAGTTGTCAATCTGGCACTTTATACCAGCTTGGAGTGCACTTAAAAATGTATAAACAACAGTAAGATAGAGAAACTTCCTTCAGCACTTATTTACCAGATAGATAGGATGGGAGATGCCCCATTCATTTCAATAAGCCATATGCATTTTATGACCTTCTCATGACAGTTTTATGCCTATTATGATTGGTTTGCCTTTTTTATTAAATAAAGAAAAGCCAATGTAAGGAGCTAACATTCAAATAACATTTAAAACTGAGATAAAGTGACAAAGCTCTGCTGAGTCAAAGTTATGACTGACGTTTTGTCCTTTGTTGGGAGTGGCAAAAGGATAGAAACGCAAGGAAAAAAGGAAATCACTTTCAACCTTCCATTTAATTATCAGGGACTCTGTCAATTAGTGTCACAATTCATCATTTTAAGGGTAGGCCCCTAAAGCTGCCACAAGTTACTCTCTGAGCATCACTCTGCTGCTATTGACAACATCCTCACGCTACAAGTTCTGAGTGCAACTTGGGTTTTTTCAGCAGGGAGGATTTTGGTCCAGAGACTCCCTGGGGTGGAGGGGCTGGTCTTTAATCATAGCACAGTGTTATTGTGGAGTTTTGTAGAGTGGAAAAACTTAACCATAGTTGGAAACATCATTTTTATCCCTGGCTTCTTGGACAAGTCACTATTCCTGTCCTTAAAATGGGGATGAGGATCCCTGGCTGAGAAAGGGTAAAATAAGGATGACACTAGAGATATTGATAACTCTGGAAAAAGTTATATGATTCATGCATTTTTCCCTCCTCCCCTGCTTTCATAATTGAATAGTTATGAAATAAAGTGTTCTTTCCCCCTTCTGTACTTGGAACATGGTGATTTATCAACATAGACAGTCTGAGGCCCAGCAGATAAAATGCAAAGCATGAACTGAAGTAAATAACTGAAGTTCACAGCATGAACTAAATCATGTTTTATTACCTTTAATATTTCAATTGCTTCTTAGCATGAGAAGCAGAGACCAGGGTGCATTCAGCAGCTCTCTAAACCTCCCTTTCCTTTACATTGCTTCTTTGCATCACTTTAGCCTTCCTCCTCCCTCTCCCAGGGACCCATCCTTCGCTGTGTGGAAAAACAATGATCTAAATTCACCCTCTCCAGAAACCAGCTCTGGGATGTGGCAATTTCAGGATTCCTCACTGGGCAACTCATTAGGGCACCTAAATTGGAAGCTTAATCATCTTGTGTTGCTTTAACTGAGAGAGACAGGTCTCTCCAATGAGGCATTCAGATCTCACATACACCAAATTTTTCCCCAGCAGGTGCATTTTTCTCTCTGACATTTATGGAGAGCATCTGAAGTACTTTGGCCATCTTACCAACAAGTCTACATGCTCAGCAAGATCAAAAATCATCTTTTCTACTGCCACTCACCCAATAGTTTATTAACTAAGATCAGCTGTGCTTTCCATTTTGAATCTGGTTGACCCTGAAGTTTTTCTCAGTGTTTGAATATATTCTTGCCTCTCCAGCAGACCATCTCTGATGTGTTCAGTCCTCTTCAATATATCAGTGTCTCATGGGCAGGCTGAGTCAGTCTGCAGCTGCATGTAGGCTGAATGGCAGCAGAACTTCTCACCTGGCTCTTCCATAGCCCCTCAGGAGAAATGAAACACGTGGAAATTAAAAACACACTGGATGAAAAACTGTAGGCTGTAGCTCATTAGTGGAAATCATGACTTGATGACTTGCTGTAGGAATTTAAGCATGGAGAAGTTTGTTGCAGGGTAGACCACTCTATCCTCATTCTCATTCATAAATCCTTCATTTTCATGTTCTACCACCACCAAGTCAATTTTTGAGTTATTTGATCCATGGATAAATAACTATAGGGAATGTTTAATATACTAATTTTCACCCTTCAGCAGCTGAAAGAATCACTGCATTAAACTTTGGTATATGCTCTCTGAACAATGCTTTAAGCACTTCTGCTCTAATATTTCTATTTTTTATGTTTAGGAAATGGTTCAGCTCTGGTTCCTAGAAGAAAATGTGTTGCACAGATTACTTACTTAAAATCATCAATTTTATCAATTACTTAAAATGACCAACTTTTGGACCAACAGGAAAGAGTGGAGGAGGGGATTATAACACATTATATTTGGGAAAACTCTCTGTCTCACAGATCAACCACTGCAAACTTCAATTCAACTGCTCTCTCAAAAGGCTTTACAATCTTACACACAAGTATATTGGCAGTCTCCAGTGAATGAATATGAGGATGATTCTTTTCAAAAAAGTTTCCTGGAAAATGCCACCTTTGCTTGATATTCTTTTCCAGGAATGCTGAGAATTTACAGAAAAGATGCAGTGGAGCTATACACATAGAGAAGGGAAAGTATTATTCTCAAACCACTCTGCTGCTACTTTCTCACCATTTTAGGTTTTTTACACAGCCATTCCGATCATCTTTTCATTATCAGACAAATCCTTAAGAATTTCCTCTGGCAATATATCCACTGCAACAAGAGAATGTTTTCCTTGAGCAAGGA
Source organism: Tyto alba (assembly GCF_018691265.1). Lineage (NCBI taxonomy): Eukaryota > Metazoa > Chordata > Aves > Strigiformes > Tytonidae > Tyto > Tyto alba. The sequence continues at coordinate 34,969,404 of NW_024881313.1, read as the reverse complement.
CGAATCAATGTTAGGTAAAAGCTTCAGGATTTCGTTGAGGCTTTAAAAGGCCGGAGAGTACCAAGCTAAAGCACACGTGTCTTTTGAGCCTCATTCTCCTTTCACCTACCACGCTTAATGCAGTCCTCCTGGTTTTATATCCACTGTCCCAAGAAGCAAAGCTTATGTCTGTAGAGATGCCAAGTGTTTGCAAATCCAGCTGGAGTCATTAGACCAGAGGATTTTAGCAATTCTGAAATTCAGGGTGTGCCTTTTATTACTTCCTTGTCCTTCCCTGATCACTAGAAAGATCTTCAGACACTTAACATCTCCTGCATTATGTACTGCTCGCAACACGCAGGCGGGTACCTTGGCCCTGCTGCCACCTCCTAAACCAGGTGCCCCTAAAACAACTGTGATTGCTTGGGGCACATTCTGATTCATGAACCCTTCATTTTCATGCGTTTGGATAGTTCAGCAATGAAAGCCAGTCAAAGCTCTTTAGTATCATCTGCAAAAAGTAGGTTTCCATGTAGGCTGGCACCTGTGCCTGCCGCCTGGGTCTCAGCGCGGGAGGAAGGCAGCGGCGTTGGAGCTGCGGGCGTTGCAGTGAGGACCAGGCAGAGGACGGGTGCAGAGCGTGTCTGTCCATCTCCTCCTGTCCACTGTATAGCCAGCTGCTGCAGAGGGGGACTGCATTGACAGTGACAGATGAACTTCTCTGGGAGGGCTCCTTTCCATTCATGTCGGATGATTTTTTTTTGTTTTACTTTACAAAATCACTCATTTCCCCAATCCTAATATATATTTTCTTTTTCAACTCACATTTCTCCAAGGAGTAAATTACTGCCATGATGAACAGTTTTCCCAAGCACAGGTACAGCTGAATACCAGAGTACTAGATGAAAAACAGCATTATGCATTAAGCATTATGTTATTTTAACAGTGCTCAGTATTGCTTTGCTTCCAATCAGCCAGAGATCCAGCTATTCTTCTGCACTGGGAGCACCAGTAAATATTTGATCTTTTCAATCTGCAGCCAGCCAGCCAAACAAGGACTGACTGTTCCACCAGTCTCCGTATTTTCTTATCCCATGTTCTTCGGAGGGATTTTTAAGTCAACACTCTCTCTCCCTCCTTCCTTCCCTCTCAGATAATGCCTCTCAACCCTGATTTCTCATTGCTGTTAGACTCCATTGCATGACAGAAAATGCCAGCCACAGATGTTGCCACAACATCATTCCATTGCACGTGCATAACAAATTCCTCGCCAAAAATTTCCAGGGCTGCAATATAACTTGCTCACAGAACGTAGGTAGAATTAAAGCAGGGGGCTGGCAGCTCAAGTGAGCTCTCCGATACACATACATCCCTGTGCACAGGCCCTCTGAATTGTTTCTTAGCACAGAGAAGTACTCACACCTTTAAATTGTGGTAGGAGTGGCAATAATTCCCCACAATATAAATTCTCCACAGTGCAAATTTATCAATTCATTCTCCTTTGAGTGGTCAAAAGAAGCTCACCAACTGTAAGATTTTATAATTAAAGAGCTGGAATAAGATTTGAGAGGTAGGCTGATTTCTCTTCTTCAAACTAGCATAGTCTTGGGAAACACTTCACTTTTTCCAGACAATGCTAGCTGATGTGACTAGTGATTTTGAATGTTCCTCTTGACATACGTAGCTTTTCAGAAACTGCTAAGCACCTAGAAAGTTAAATCCCTGCCTGGCATCTGCAGGGATCTACTATAGCAAAAATGAAGAAGTTCAACACATCTAGTCATTGGAAAAGCCACACCACCACCGTGGCAGCTCTGTCCAGCAAAGGATTAAATGTGCTGTTGATTCAGGACCCATGAAGCATCCAGGCTCCATGTGTACCCATAAATAAAATCATGGCTTCATGCACTGAGCTGGCCTGCAGTGATCCACATGGCTGCACTGTCCCTGGGGTGGATTTTGGCTCGTGCTCTCTGGCTCTACCCCCGGCGTGGTGCAGGGGTTCGGGCACCTGGCTATGGGTAGGAGGCAGTTTGGACACAGACACCCTGAGGATGGAAAGAGAAAAGACTAAAAAGGGGTTTAGCAGTACGGGTATCAAGTATGCCACCACTCTTGGCTTCAGGGTGAGGGAGCAGTCCCTCCCTGAAATTAGCTTCAGCCACAGCCACCATCCATGGGCTCGGGCACAGCTTCTTGGAGCCCATGGGGTCCCGCTGGGAATCAGAGGGGCTGGGTCAGGGCTATCTCTTCAGAGTGCTCATGTGTGGCTCAGCAAGAGGTGAAGAGGTCAGAAAGTACATCTGGGCCAAGATCATGGTTTTAAGGTCTTTACCTCCCTGGGAAGGTACTTTAATGGTCACATTTCCATCATCTCTCTTTTCCCTCTCTATGAACAAACAAAGCCCGCTGAATAAATAAATAAATAAATAAAGCTTCTGTCTGATAGTTTTCGTCGGGAGACAAAAAGTTAAAAAGATGGGAGATGTTACACGTACAGACAGCTGGTACATTCTTTTCTGTCAGTTCTCTCCAGCAATCAATATTATGAAATGTTATGATTATTATCAAATATCATTATGTTAATTCTGAATCTGTTACAAGTCCCATCTACTGCAGTCATTACACTCTGAATAAATGATCTTCTGAGGTTTTTTTTTTAAAAAAAAAAAAAAAAAAAAAAAAAAGAAAGAAGAGAGACAAAACTCCCTGCCTAGCTATTAACTAGCAAGGAAGATTTAGGTAGGCAGACAGATCCGCTCCTAGTGGTGTTCAGCTTGATAAATTGTGGCTTTCCTCCAAATAGAGGCAGAGTTCAGTATTTCACACCATGACAGGTTCTCTCTGTACTTTGTGGATAAGGTTGCTTGGATCAGAACCAAACTTGCAGCTATTCACGGAAGGTGGTAGAGTTCCTAAAGGAGCATGTCTTTATTGTATTATGGTGCTACTTGCTAGAGGCTCAGCTGAGACCTCAGCCCTGTAGTGCTAGGCACTCCATAAACACAGAGGAAGATACAAGACAGCTAAAGAGTGATAAGGAAAAAAAGTTGTATGGAGAAGCTGGAGAAAGACAATATCTGGGCTCCTACCAACCAGTCCTGTGCTCTGTACCTTGTGGACCAGGCTGTCTCATAAAAAGGCTTCTCAGATCTCTAGTAAGCAAACATAGCAATCATTGCAAGGGTGACAAGAATATGTCATGTTATCTAAATGGTTACAGTTGTCAGGTTCAAGAATGTCTGACCATGGGAACTAGTGGAGGGGAAAATCATGAAGAGCAAAGACTGCTCTCCCAAAGCTGCATTTCTTTACCCTTCGGGATTTGGAACTTCATGGGGTTGTTTCTGCAGCCCTCTAACTCACCTGGATTTCATTTCACACTGGAAGCTCAGCTGTGTTTTGTCAGGAGGGTGGTGGAACCCAAGGGCCACTGGTGCGTCCTGTGGCTGATTTATGGCTTTGTGGTGCAGAAGCCAGGTGCAGACTTGCCGGAGGGTTAAGGGTCTGCCTGCCCCCCATTACAGGGCTTGCTGCAGCCCGATCTCTCCCAGCCATGCAAGGCAGGAATGCCTGCACAGCCTCCTTGCAGATATGTGCTCCATCCACTGCTCATGAGCTGGATGAATCTTGCAGTTTCATGGTATTTGCATGCCAACGCAGGAAAAACGCAGAGGCTAGAGTTGAGATTTGCTGCGAGTTTGGGATTTGCAACAATGCCAGATTCAGAGACTCTCCGAAGGGCAGGCAGAGGGCGAAGACACAAAGGTTAAACAAACAAAAATAAAAGCGTTTGCACCAAACCCTGCAAACAAAAACCATCCAGCTAACTTCAGCTCTGAAGTGCAAGCATGAGGTTTGCTTCTCAGGATTAAAAAATATACACTCTGCTATTTCAGACAGAGAACTAAATAAAGCCAGTCCCGCTCTTCTCATCTCAAATGCTAACAAAATTAATGGCAGCAATTTTTTTCTGGCCAATCATTCATTAACCTCTTTTCCCTGCTCCCTAAACCTTCATAAACAGAAGCCGAAATCCTCCCTGAGAGAGATCTTGACTACAGTCAGGCTTTGCTTCTCTCCAGGCTGGTGTGAGATTATAATGCTTCTCAAGGTGTTCCCTTCCTCATAATGAAGCTCCATCTGTTCTACAGATGGTAAAGATCACAAGAACCAGCACTAAATATCCCTCCCCCACCGAAGAGTTTTTACCTTATGGTAATGTTGCTCTTTGTTTTCCCTGTCTTTCCCAGGAGCAGAGGCGCGTGTTGCAGAGCACAGGGACTAATCTATTGCCCCAGCTAATCTGCACTGTGGTGGTTGTCTCTGCCCAAGGAAGCGTTCATAGTTTTTGGCTGGGGGAAAGAAAAACCTTTTCCACTGATTTTTCAGGAATCTGTGCACTGGCCACCTTTGAATACTCCAACTGTATTTTTCATCCCATCTCCTTTCAGCTGCTACTTGTACCAGTCCCAGCTTTGCCCCCAGCAGACAACTCCCTCCCCTCTCACTGTCACATACATTGCTTCAAGGGCAAACTGAAATCTGTTGCAGTAAGGACCTGCCAGTTGAGACACAAAGGGAATTCAAGAGGTCAGGGGAAAGAAATTTATAGGTGTTAACTGCTTGTTCTCTTCCCTACACATTTGTGCATGCCTTTGGCTCAGGAGCGGAAGCTTTTTTTCAGATGCTTACATGAGAATTTGAGCCTGTAGAGCATTCAGCAAGGCAGAGCTCCTGGGTATGCTGCCAGCCTCCGAATTTTGGCCTCATCAGGTGTAACCTCACTGAGCATCCAGACATTGAAGCACAGAAAATGGAGTAATCTTTGATGATTTTACCCTCCATACATAATCCAAATAATTAAATTCACTTAGCTAGATAAACAAGTTTTAGTTCTGAAACAGGATAACCACAGTGGATCCTTAGACAATCCTCTAAGGCAACTGGCAATGGACTAACTTCATTTATGTGGTTTAACATTTGCCTAACAGAAATACTACTACTTTTCTCATCTTGACAGGTAGATAATCCTAAAAGGTTTGACTACCACATTAACATCCAAACCACAAATGATGGGTAATCTGAAAAGCTGGATTTTTCTGACACACATACAGCCTTTACATCTGCTTTCTACATCAGAGCCAGAATTAGTTCTAATGTTGTGTTTGTATTAAATATGTGGATTAATGGAGCTCAGCAAGAGTGCTGAATTAGCTCTTCCTGTCTCAAATGGATTTGGACTGCATCTCTCCATGCAGAGACAGATGTGTAGCTTGTTGTATTTTGTGTTTTGCACTTGGAAGAACTGTGGCTTCGTACTAAATCAACAGTTGCTTGTTCAAAAGCAGTGATTCCAAACAACTTTTAGAGCTAAGCAAATCTGGGCTGGGGGAGGTGGCAGGGTTAAAGTCCTACAAGGAAACATTTTGGGGCTGTTGGCTTAGACAGTGGCCCACCAACAGTGTCATTCCTCAGGGAGAACTGACCCATTTCATGCAGAGTGAAAGACCAAAGTCCTGATCCAGGAAGATTTGATGGCACTGGTGAACCCAAACAATGAAGATATTTTGCTCCAGTGTCCTGGCTCAGCCCCAGCTCAGGTAATTATGTCCCATTTATCGAAATTTTTTCCTCAGTTTTCCCTGGCATTTAGCAATTTTCTTCTCTTCCTGTCCAAAACAGCAGTTTAACAGTCCAGCTGGCTGCTGAATAGTCACCATCCTTTGAATGATGGCTAAATGTCTCCTCTGTGCATACGTATATGCAGTTTTCAAGGCACTTTGGGACATTATGAATTGGGGAAAGGAGAGCAGTAATATGAAAGTGATGGGGTTTGTTTTCTTTTTTATTGGTCTTGCAACTGAGAGCACTGTTGGCACAAGATCTTAGAAGCCGAGAACAGGTAAAGCAGCATTTCCCCAAATTAATAACAATGAAAATAAAGCCAAAATCACAATGAAGTTTTCCATAACCAATGCCCTCTGGCAAATACCTTGCTGAAATAATAGTTTCAGCAAGATTTGGAGCCAGATGAGCTCTGAATCCCAGAAAGGACATGAGTGCCCACGACTGAGGCGCATGGTGACACAATTCTGGGTACCTGGCCATGGTGTGGAAGCCACAGTACAGAGCTGGGCTCCAGCAGTGCTTAGGTAGGGCCTGGAGGTACTTCAAGCTCTGAGCACACAGGGTGAGTCACGACAAAAGGAAGTCTGGAATTGCACTGGACTGCAAATGTTGATGCCTGAATCAGGCAATCATGAACAAGGTGACAGCGATGTTCCCCTCTGGACTGCATGTCTAGAGCTGGCTAGAGGCACAGGGACAGAGCTGAAGAGTACCTGCAGATGGGGAAGGGGAGCTGGGAGGAAACCTGGCTTCCAAGCCTTCTGCAAAACTGCGCCTGAAGCTCTCTATTCTTCAGGTTACAGAAAGACGGGGGTGATGGCCTCTCCTTTTCCTTCTTTTAAATATAAACAAGTGTACAGGAATCACGGGATCAAGAGGGGCTCCAGCTTTGTAGCCCAACAGTTGGGAGGGACAGATTTGCATTGTCATGACTCATTCCCTAAAAATACCTGTGTCTCTCCATTGACTGCGCAGGGAGCCCAGGGTGACCAGCTTGATGTAGATGTGTGCTGTGGAAATGTCTGAAATTAGATGAAGTGAATCCCATCCCTAAAGCCAGCCTGGGTAGGAGGTAGCGTAGGATGGTGCAATGCAAGAGTCTACATGTGAGCTGGAAGTCTGCACTCCCACTGCCGGCACCGGGGATCAGTCAACGTGGTCGGCGGAGCCTAGGAAGCGATTTGTCTCACTGCAAAGCAGACTCCTACGTTTGGTCAGTGAATCACTCTCTATACGCCCACATTTCAGTGAGATGGATCCTATCCCTGAAGTTGGGAGAGATGAATCTCACCCCTAAGTCTTTTTCCTTCTTTTAGTATCTGCTGCTAAGTTTCCAATGTGCTGTAACACTAAATCAGTTGCTTGAGTTAGCTATTACTTCACTTTTCCTCCATATCTGACTGAACCATGATAAACTAACATTTTGGTGTTTGTTTTCCAAATTTCATTTCCAAACTGAAGTCAAACTCAAAATCTTCCGACCCTTCCTCAGTTTCATCCAAGGCCTTCAAGTATATATACACCTCAGCAATGCATAAGGACCTTCTTCCTCCTCCAGTTTCCATACAAACCTTTTCATATTCTCCATTATTGCAGACAGCTTGACCTGACTGTCTCTCTCAGACTGCAATGGATATATCCCACATCTTTCCACCATTTTTTCCTTTCCCATCCAGATACCGTGAAACATCGCAAGTGAGAGATTTCTATCAATCACTACCAGTGTGGTTCTCAAATAACTGCATGTCAGGTGTACAAATTACAGAACTAATAGAGGCTGTGATTACATTTTATGTATGGGTTTTCAAGGCATATGATAATTAATAGAAACTATTTCTCTGGTAAATTATTATTTTCTCAATAGTTAGTATAAATAAAAACACTTGGATAAGAAACAGATTTTTTGATGTCTATATCACAAATGCAATGATGTATTTCCACAAGAAAAGGCACACCTGCCAGTATAAAGTAGTAGAAATGTAAATATTTGCAACTTTTGCAATAATTAAATCCAATCCTCCAAGGCCCATCTCACATCATCCGAATACAGAATTTAGGTTCATTAGCTAACAAGGAATGAATGAAGTGGCACAAAACCAGATAGAATTAAATTAAACCTCAGAAATCAGTCTGAGAAGTCAGGGTCTGTTTTACCAACCTTCAGATGTCTATAAGTAGATGGCTGCAGGTGAGTTAGTCACTTGGACAGTCATTCCCTCATCGTCAATGGAGACAAAGAGGCACCTAAGGCATGATTCTCTCATCCATTTCAAGTATCTAATTTAGGATGAAATGAATCATTGGCTCCCTGGTCTAGATCTCCACCGACTGCAGAGGGAGCTGAGGGTAACTAGCTGAGATTCAGATAGGTAATCAGATGAATACAATATAATAACCTACCTTAAAAACAGACTTTTTATAATAAATGCATAGGAAGCATGTGTTACCAATTTTAAAAGAAGGGAAGAGTCATAGACCCCAAACTTTGCTATTTATCTATTTGGGAGACTGCATCACAGTCAATTTCATCCCCTCACTGCCTTTTATTCCACTGTAAGGTCAGAGCAGCTGGAGCGGTACCGTCCTCTGAATTGTTTCACATGACAGGTAACTCTTGTGTAAGGATGGAGTTATGGGTAATGCGCAACAACATCAACTTCATGAGGATATAAAGAAAAAAATTCATAAAGCGAAGACAAGGCAAGGCAGGGGAAAAGGGAAGAGAAATGGAATTTACCTGAAAATGTCTGTGCTTTTCTTCCGAAGTCGAAGTCTCCTTCAGGAAGCAGATGTTATCCCTAAAGAGCTGTGTTTACTGAAACATGCAAAAAAAAAAAAAAAAAAAAAGGAGTTTTGACAGATGAATTCTGGCCTCCTATGGTTTAGTTGCAGTCAAATCTGTCAATAAGAAGTGGACAGGGGACTTGAGGGAATATCTGCAGACATCCATTCTGAGGAGATCAAAGGGAGCTTTGCTGATGAATTTACTGTCCTACTGACTTAATTTTTTAGAAATTCTAGACACATGGAGAGGTGTTAAAAAGATGAAAGGGTAAAAAAAAAAAAAAAAACAAAACCCAACAATATTCTGCTCTTCAAAAAAGGACAAAACTCAGCCTAATACATCCTCCAAGCCTAGCTTCAACACCTTTTAAAGTAAGGGAACAAATATTGAAAGAAAAGAAAAAGCCATAACATCCATCAGCTCTTCCAGTATTTATACTTGTTGGTTACGGCTTTTTAAAAGCATCTAATTGTCCAGCTAAGCCAACATGTGTTGTCCTCATCCTCTCAGTGTTGCTTCTTTCCTTTTCTTTCTTTCTTTGCAGCATCATTGCTGCATCACCATCCATTAGACCGCAATCTCTTCAAAGCAGGAATCCTCTGTTAGCATTATTATGAGCAGGAGAGACGTCTGTCATGACTGAAACCCTGAGGTGCTATCATGAGGCAGAAGAAGAAACAGGAGGAAAAAGCGAGGTTTAACAAGGGAAAGTGAAAATCAGATAAACTGGTTTCATGGGGGATTTCGTTGAATTACAGTGTTGAAGCCTCTGATGTGTTGTGTTTGGATGCTGTGTGGTCACAAACTCTCTGCTGCCTGTATCCTTACCTGGCTTAAAGAGATACAGGAAACAAAAAGCAAAGTACTGCAGGTCAGGCTGCTGTTTTCCAAATGGATTAAACAAGTTCAAGTGAACTTGTTACAAAACCAGTCCGGCTTTATGAGTAGAGAAGCAGAACACCATGATCCCAGTTTAGCACAATAATTAGACACGCATTTAGATTTAAGCATGTGAGCAGGATCCTGAAGTTAATGGGATTAATGAGAGGGGTTGTGTATGCTGGGTAATGCAAGGCATGTCTTGCTTGATAGCACTGTAAAGTGTCACAAAGACAAGGCTTTCCAAGTGAAAACAGTTCCATTCTCCATCAGGTTTCTTTTTGTTGCAGCAAAGAAGAAAAACAACTGTCATTGACTTGCTCAGACCCTGAAGTGCCTTTCACAGTCATCACCCCTCTTTTACAGAAGTGTACATAAGGCAGAGAAAAGCAAAGATCCAGACCCAGAAAAGACATCTTAATAACAGATATCTGTCCCAACCCCACTCATACCAACAAGCACTGTTCTGTGTATACTGCTGGATGCCTACCTGGCATCATAGGACCGAGTACTCCTAATTGACATCAACATTCATATTAACAAGACCCAGACCTGCAAAACTAAGGCAGTTTATAACTATATCCTCTCAGTGACAGCAGTGGGGCTAAGGCCCTAAATGGGAGAGATATTCCTTCCCTACTTAGGGTACTGGGCTATGAGTCCACATGTCCCAGGTAAATGACTTGAAATGGGCCACTTTTCAGGAATACAAGTTTCATGAGTCAAAACCAGATCCTTGTTCTGCAGTCTGTTGGTTAGGATACTCAGGCAAGGATAAGGTATTTTGGACTTATATTCTGCTTTCTCAGTATTGGTTATGCACTTGGTAATTAATGATATTTCATAAAAACACACAGTAAGTTCATGAACAGGAACCCAAGCTTCAGTGGTATGATTTTATTTTTCCAACTGAATTCTGCAAAAGAAGGAAAATGAGAGAAACAAAATAAAAGTGATGAAGCAAAGAGGAAAATTCAGCCCTGTTTCTATGCTGTTTATGTGGAAGATTCAAGAACTATGTTGATTTTGGTTGGTAGGGGAGGATTCCATTGATACCTTAGCTTTGGTGTCAATGTTCTGACACACACAGCTGAACTTCACACAGAGCTGACTCCTACTGCTGCTTAATTATTAATACAAAAAGTATTATTTATACTAAAGCATGAACCTAAAGGTTTGATTGTCAGGAAATTGGTAGGGAAAGCTATTGAAGGAATTAACAAAAAAAAAAGAATGCCATCTTGTTTGCTAAATCAGTTGGTGGATGTGGTAATGTAAGAGCTGAACTCACCAAAAGCCATGCTGGAAATTGTAGTCACTTTTCCCCAAACTGAGCTCAAGACTGTGTGGTCTGTCCTGTGAAAAGTAGATGAGAAATCCAAAAATAAAACAGCTGACAGTAAGTTGCGATCAGCACACTATACATATGCAAATCATTGCTGACCCTGAGAAGAGCTGCCTCCGCATTATGATAAGGTCTGAAACCTGATTGAAATTTTTCATAAAGGGCATTATTTTGGAGGTGATCCTTAAATGAGCAGAGCAGGAAAATCATCAGCCTCTTTCCTCAATAGTCATAAAAATAGGTTAGTGATGAGAGGGATTTTGGCTAAATGAATTTCTTTAGAATTCAGCCACTGGATTTTTCTATATGTCAGAGCCCTCTTTAATGCCAGAATAGTTCTGGGGCACAATTCTAGAATTATTATTCTACTGATAATTCCCAAGCATTTCCTAATGTTACCACCACTGCTGCTCTAATCTAGCTGATAAAGGCCTTTCACAATGCAATATTAATAATACCACAGTATGCTGGATGCAGTATTGCATCGCTGTCCCTTACTGCGTCCTTTTAGCATCGGCCAGATGATGGAGCAGAATGACACTAGTTATCTCCACTGCACATGCATTTAAGACATTAGTATTTTTACTTATTAATAAAGATAAATGAAACAACAGAAAGACTCTGTTTCCACAGTGCTCAGCTACAAAAGGGTCCTTTTTATTTTTTTAAGAAGTATGAGGGTTTTCTAGAAATTGAAAGCCAAAATGATTTCTATTTTGCTGTGAACGTGCCAGGCAGACAGCTGGAAGGGCTTCCTCTCTGCTCTACATGTGAACCATGCTCTTGTAGCTTGGAGGAGAAAGGGGAAAGCTGGGTGTTCAAAGATGCTCTGTTTATGCTGGTGCCTCTGCACTTCAGCTGCTCAGCGATATTCAAATCAGACCCATCTTCCTAAGATGTCTTTCTCCTGACTCCTATTGCTTCAAATATTTGGCTCAACCACCTCCTTTCTGTTTTCCCAACAACTCTGCCCATCTGAGAGGCTGCAGATGTTTCAGAAGTAGCATGCTCCCTTGGAAGAAGGATCACAACAACTTTAAGCCTGCCCTTGCTGTGCCTGTGCTGCTCACCATGCCATACCAAGTGTCCTTCAACAGCTGTGAATTTTACCTATTCTGTGTCAAATATCCTATATATGCACTGGGGTGAGCCAGTTTGCATGGGAAAGACTGTCCAAGTCTCAAAGATTAGTCTGTAGCCTCTATGAGCAACTCTTATCACATGTGTCTTCAGAGTAATCTGGAAAACCCTGTAAAGACCACAGTTTCCATCATTCTGCCCATCTCCTTGCCCAACAGCTAGACTTGCTGCCATTCCTCCCCTTAACATTGTGTCCTCACCTACTACCAGTACATCCTATTTCACCTCCCATCAGTTATGCCCCAAACTGCCTCAAGGTCCCTTCCTCCCAAGGAGCCTTACATCCCTTCTCTCTGGCTTGGGGCAGGCGCAAAAATATCATTCCTTTCTTCCACCAACCTCAACCCCTCTCAACATTAACTCATTGCTCTGAAAAGAATGGGAGAAGCATCTATTTTGCCTGCTGGAGGCATCCTAACTTATAGGTTTTTATTTTCTCCCTGACCCACCTTAACTATTGCCCTTTAAAAGCCCCAGTGGGGGAGAAGGTGGAAGATGACTGAGAGGGAAATACTCTAGGCACAGAGGAAGAAGGACATCTCTATGTCCTCACTCACAGTCCTGTTCTGGAAACACTTTTTTCAATGAGCTCTCTCTTCCACCCCAGGATGGTGTTTCCGCATGCTGTCCCTTTGAGTGTTTGTATGCTGTGCTAAGTATGTCATCTTTCCTAAATTAGATCTGTAGCTTTTCCCCACCCTGTTTCCAGGTACATCTTCTTCCTTCCCATTTCTTTCTCCCACCTACAAAGAGAGAACATTCCTGATTTAGTAATCTCCGTGTTTCTGCCTGTGGGAGTGTGCGTAGGGCTCACAAATGAAAAGGACAACTCCAGGAGACGCATACTCTGCTGTTTTTGGGCCAAGACTGACAGAAGGAGGGTTGGTTTCAGGTTCAGCTGGGGGCAGATGGGTCTGAAATATCTCTTGTTCATGACAAGAGCTGCAGCATCTGTTGGATACACAGAGCTTCCCTTGGCTTTCCAGAAAGACAGATTGTCCCCAGTCCCTCCTGTCCCATCCCTTAGCTCCAAGCAGTCTTGCTTGTCTTCATAAAGGGCATACCAACCACCAGTGGCCTATAAATCCCACCCAAGCTGGCAATGTTGGGATGTTCCAGAAAGAGTTTTCATCTATGTCTGTCAAGAAAAGAGATAGATAGGGGATTCCGTGGATGCTGCATCCAGCCATCTGACTGACCACACCAGCTACACATGCACATACTACAGACCTGTGTTCTCCACTCCAGTATTCATTAAGCTTAACCCACACCTGCAAATCAGGTTCTCACCAGTGTCTGTGACCACACAGTCCACTGAACTGTTACCCAAATATGCTCGATAGTTTGGCCACTACTTAATGTTATTTTTGCCAAGCTATGAAAAAATGTACAGGAATAATCAGACACTGCATTGTTTATGGTGAAGAACTCCTTCTGGTAACCCCCAGTACATGGAAACCAAGCCTGATGCTCTAAAAAATCAGTCCCAGACACCTTCAGGGTAAGACCTGTACCTGTCTTCAGACAGGAATTAGACACACAGTCTATGAATTTATACAGGCAATGAAAAGGAAAAACTTCCAAATAACCTGCTCGCTGTAAAAAGACTTGAAGAAATTTCAAATTAAAACATTTCAAGATGGAACATAGTTTAGAATTAGTTTTTATAACAACTAGCACTGGCTAGTAGACATTTAACACCCACAAGAATTTAAAGGAGTTGTTTTATCTGCTGGAAGAAACCTGTAGTATGCCACTAGCATGATCAAAACAGATTGAAATTTATGGGATGAAGGAAGCAAGCTATTTGAATTGGATCAAAATCACCTAAAAGTTCAAAAGGGCTGAACATACAAGATGTATAGGAACAAGACATACTGATATCTGAGTTTTGATGCTTTGCGTCAAACAATGTGAGACTGGAGTCTTGACAGAATTTCTTTTTTTAAATCCAATATTTTGTTCACAAATGTATCTATACCTGCTGCATGCAATCCAGTAATATATTCAAGTAACATTAGTTTAAGAAGGCTTATAAAAATGCACTTGACTATTAAAGCTCCATTGTCTCTAGACAAATCTCCAAAATCCTCATCAAATTCAGTCCTTATTATAGAGCATATGGAAGAACATTAGAGCTTCTTTTACCCTGTCTTCAAGTAACTACCCAGACTCTCAATATGAGACTAATTTATTTATTACCTCCAGTTAGACATATTAAGGCCATTACTATTCTCATTAACAAATAGTGGTTTCCCTGCACATTACTTCAACAGCCAACTATTTTTATAATTACCTTGCGAATTTTAGCTCAAAGTAACACTCTCCTGTCTTAAGCTGTTTTAACAAATTCAGCCCCTTGGGCTTGATCCAAGTGAAAATCCAGTGAAATCGGTGGAAAGACTTTCATGGGTTTCAAGGGGTTTTGGAGCAGGTCCTATGCACAATTTGTACTTAGAAATGTGGTTATTTGTAATCTCATCCATGGATAAACAATAGTGTTGTTAGGGAATCTAACAGTGCCTACTACTAATCTAAGCCAGTGCTTTTCATTAAAATGTTCTGCTTTCTATTTCTTATAGCTCTGCAAACTTTTGGTGGTATAAGAAATGGTTTTCCATACTGAGTGTTTGCCTTAGGTTGATTCTTTCCAATATAATCAAAAACAGTCCAGACTTTTCTGAGAACACTTTCTGGGGAAAAAGAGTTGGGGGGGAAGAATACAGTTTACTAATATTAAATATTGATATCCTTTTTTTTCCAAGATTCCCCATCACTCGTTCCCTTAGGATGAGAGACTTCTCATTTGGGAGGACAGGTGGCATTTTTGATAGCATCTTTTCCACTCTATAATTCTTTGTGATTTCTAGATGTACTACTGCTTCTTGATCCCCTGTTCCGATCTCTGTCTAGAGAAATGTAGATTTGGGGAGTGAAAGAATACTTTTTTACTTTGCATTTTGCTCATTTAACTGCTACTTTGTAATTTGGTCTAGGTGGATCACAGATCTGGCAAACACCGTGATCGTCGTGCCCTGGAGGGACAACATAGGTTACCTAGCAGGATAGGCCATCTTTCTAAAGAGCCTGTGAGTGATCTGAATCCCCATCCTTTCCCGGGGTGGGCTGCATGCTTTAAGAAACACTCACCTTCCTGTTATTTTACTAGGTGTTTTTCTACTGAAACCTGAGGCTGTCATTCCTCTTACTCCACTTGTCTGCCAGAAAGCAAAATATCTAGAGGACTGGATTTGACATCACTAAAAGACTAACAACATATTTTGATAACTCGTTGGTTGTGGTCTGGACACCAATGGATTACTTTTTTCCATATACTTTCATTGTAACTCAGCTAGCATTACCTTTCCTGTATCTGACCTTCACATCCGTAGATTTATCCATGACTGCATGTGGACCTATACCATATGGTGGCTGGAAAGAGAGAGAATTTTGTAAGGCACACTACTTACTGCAATCACAGACACGATGTGACACCTCCATGTTCACCTGATATGAACAGGAGGCACAGGGAGAACAAGAAGTGACCAAAGGATGACATTTCACCTCACATCCCAAAACCAGGCTCCTTCATAGACACATACTGTGCCGTAGGACTGTGATGGAAAGGCAGATATTTATGGGTCTGCATGGACTCAGATGCTACTCCAGCTAAAACTAATCCAGTATCTGTACTAGCTTGTCTGAAAACCAGTCGTCTGTTCATTGCACCACAGTCTCAGGAACAGAATTCAAATGCAAAAGATTACAAAGGTTCGGTGAGATTTTTGCAACTCATATTTTTATCCTGCTGGTAAATTACCACTGAAAAGCTTGAAAGAGGAGGATATCTCTCGTGCCCTGACCAGCACTCCTCATCTCCATAGGCTCCACATCCACTAGTGAGCCCTTGCTGAGCTGACAGTCCAAGAAGCACAACTGTATCATTGCTACTACACCAATCCATTACTTTGCAAAGCACACAGTGAGTGTACAGTTCTATATAAAGCCAAACTACACCCCACTGTGTGGTGCTGAATATGTCAAAAGAAAGAAAAAAGAAAGATAAGAGAATTCCATTATAAGTGCAAAAATGTTTATTGTTGTTGCTGTTGCACAGCTCTGCATCCAATGCGAGACAATTCCTCTCTCATTAAGTCATGATGAATGATAGATATGGCCAGCGGCTAAGTCTAGTTCTTAGATTAAATGTTGTGAGAAATGTCTCTCTACCACCAGGCAGGTGAGATCATTTCTTTTTCCCATTATACCAGTTTCTTCCCTCTGTTTCTGAGTAACACAGCATGACTTGATAGTTTCTGCCTCTAAACTATTGACGTATGTTTGCTTTGAGAGGGGCCTCCTAAAGTGTGAAGAATGGGTCAAAGAGATCCTAACTACTCACAGTGAGTGTGGCTGTTAGGCTAGAGCTTCTGTAGTGCTTAACCCTTTGCCAGGTGTCACAGAGTTAGTGGACTCCACTGGGTCTTGTAGGATTTTCTTCTGGAGAAGCAAGAAGGCAGCCTTCCTACTTTCTCATGTCATCAGCTGCAGTCTCTCTCAATCTCTAGGTGTTCTTTGGGTTATCTGCCTGTCCCAATCCAGAGATTATCTTTGTACATTTCCAGGTGTAAAGAGAAAACTGTAACAGTTCTACACAGTGTCCACCGGAGAGGACAACACTTCTTTATTGGAGGAGTCACTTGGAAGTGTTTGGTGGACTGATGCTAAGGAGAAGAGAATTTTATTCCTGGTGCTATTTCCAATTGATTTTGACCATGAGCAAGTTGGTCTCTCACTGTATGTCTCTCAGTCAATACCTTGTTCATTTGGGCCCTGACTCTGCCCAGATTTCCTCATATATCAATTTTCCATGTGCAAAATTAAGAAAAGCTATGTAATTTTGAAGGACTGAGGCCTTAAGACTGCAAGGGAATGTCTACATGGTTAATCAGAAGAGGCCTAGGGAGGAAGTCAAAGTGCTGGCCCCCTAATCACCCATGCTTACTCCCTGTCTTGGTGGTGGTGTCCAATCAGAACTTAACAGATACAAGTCTTAGGATTTTTTTCTTTTCCATTCTTAGTTGGAAAGAAAAAAAGTCAACAAATCCCATGTTCTATGAGCCCTACAGCAAGCACCAGCTCCCTCTATGTTACTAGCAAGCAGAGCTTTTATTGCTATTTCAAGATGAGACAAGGAAAAAGAGAGGTATGCAAACCCAGATTTGTAAACCTTGGATGACTGACCTGGACATGTTAGTATAGATTGCTCACGAGTGACAAAATGGACAAGATTCCGAAGCCTTACATTATTTGAAGAAAACAAACATTCAATTAAAAAATACCTTGCAATCCCTTGGAGAGGAATGTGAGTTGTAGAAGTTTGGTCTGGATCTCAAACTCTCCAAGAGTTCCAGGATATTTATTCCTTATCCAGAATTTTGACTTGGATCATTGGTGGGAAAAGTCAGCCATGAATTTTGGATCTAACTTCAGACTATGCTATCATAAATCCAAAAGAACTGGACGTTCTCATCTAGGAATTATTTTTTTTTCTTTAAAATGTGATTCATTCAGCATGACTAAGGGCATGTCTACATGGATGGAGGAACAACTTCTTCCTACTCATCCCATCAGCCAGCTCTTTTCCAGGGTCATATGGCCACTTTGGCATGGTGCTGCATGTGGGTTAGTAGTACTATCAGACAGAGGCTTCACAGTAACTGCTGTGAAGTGAACAGTAACATTTGCTTCCTTTTAGATATGTCCCTAATATTCAGAAATTAAGAAATAGTCTTTTAGGAATTTAACAACAACAAAAAAATCATCTGGATTATATGTGTGTGTACATATGTGTCTTCACACATACAAAAAATCCCTTTCACATATGCTTTGACTCTGATCCTATAAAATTCCTGCCCATTTGAAGGGGACTATTCCTACTAAGTGCTTTGCTGGATCAGGGCCACTGCCAGGAAAGTGGAAAGTATTTCCTATGTTATTCTGATTACACAGCAAAAGGGATTGTAATTAATATTTTCATTGCATTCCAATTTATTCAATCTGCAGTAAAAACAAAACTGTAGTAAAAGTGCCTGCATGCTTTTTTTTAGAGTATTTTACCTATTAGATGCTTAGTAAGACACTTGTTAACACAAGAAAGGGCAGATATAAAGCTAGATGGAATGTATATACAGAAGACACCACTACCCATAATTGAAGTTTCACACTTTGAATAGAAACTTTTCAATTTAAGGGGAGAGTACTAATCACTTAAGAAAAAGAGATCTTGGAAAGAAACAGATAAAGTTCTTATCAACATCTCTAATTCCAGTGTGTATAGGATTATACCAGAAGTGGGGACTGAGTGTCCTAAAATAAACAGAGAAAGTCTCTGTGACTTGAATTAAAGCCATTGCATTTTCATAGCCAGACATTTCAAAAGTATTTCATTTCCCAGTGCAATATTTGTGAATCCTATCAAAAGATCACAAACCTATAAACCACTTTTAGTCATTTACAGAATGATCTAGCTAGCTCAAATCCTGCTTCAAATGACACCTAAACACTTGAAATTCATCAAAAGTCCCAAACAGCCTGTGTATACATCAATATACTGCTTTGCCCTGGAGATGTCTAGGTATACTAAGCCTGAAAGATTGTTGGCTGCATAGCTGTGGTCACCAACCATCACCAGATGTTCTTAATCTAGAAGATTATTTTGTTAAAGGTGCAAAAATGTGATTAGGGCTGCAGCACAGATATCAATACATGGTGGTGGAGGTGTCACCAGCCTCTGGCCTATTTCTCTAGCAATTAAGTGCTCACACACAGTGGGATGCCATAATTTATGTCTTATCAGTCCCAGGGAGACTAGTCTTCCTGTTTTCTATCTTCTGAGAAGTCCTTAACCACTAGGATATAAGATAGACTAGAAGTGCCTGCTCTTGCACTCTTCCCTTGCACCTGGGCTATGTCTGCAGGCAGGAATGCAAAGATTTTCAGGAAAGAAAAGAGGTTGAAAGACATTTCTGAAGGACTAGGTAAAAACTGGGGAAAGGAGCGGCTGGTGGTCAAGGGAGAATACCTAGGCTTCAGGTCCCTAATACAGACTTCTTCACTGTTACCCCACTGATGAGTTAAAGAAAATTGCATAGGATTGCCAGGAAGCTGGGCCTGGAGCCCAGTTTTGATTTCCTCCAGCTAAGAGCCCTTACGGTTAGACTAAAGTTAGATTTCTCCTTTCTCTCTGGCCAGCTCTATGACTGTCAGTCCTGGCTGCTCTGCAGCCCTAGGAGAGTAATGAAAGCAGAAATAGTCCCAACACTGTTGGGCACAGGCTGGGGTAGCTAGAAGGTGTGCCATCCCCCTCCAGCTGAGCACTTAGAGACCAAGGTCTTCTTCATGGTTGGATATGCTACTGTACAAAATAGCAGCATTGCTACTGTCACCACCGCAGATCCTTTTTTTTTAGTCTGACAGATCAGATTCCCTGCAGATTGATGGCACCCAGGGCTTCCCACTGCCTCCCAGTATTGTCAGGCAAAGAGGCAAAAGCAGACTGAATTGTCTTCTGGACCTACATGCAGTCCAGAGAAAGTCTCCTAAGTATGGAGAAAGAAAGCACCAAAAATAGGTAGTCTGCAGTTGTTCAGAAGGTTCAGACTCTATTATAAGAAAAGGTACTAAGGTACATTAGGCAACATAGACTATACCACCTCCATTCTTCCTCAGGATGAGGCAATTAAAATTCCAATGAAATAGCATACAAATCAAGCAGTGAATCTTGGCCAATGTCCTTCCACTCTACTATTAAATGTTCATGGAGAGGAGAAACCCAACTGCTTCATGTGTGCTCTTCATGTAACAGCACAGGGAACAAACACGGTGTTAGAGAAGAACTGCACACATCAGAGAAGCTGTCACCCCCTATTAGGTTCATCACTTTTATCATTCAAAAGCAGGGAGCAGAGTACCTGACTCCCAGCTTCTCATTGCCACTGAGCACTAGAGGAAGTCCTTTTTTCCTTCATTTCCCAAACAGGGCAATAGTCTCTCCAATGTTGCAAGAGAGAACAAAAGTTCCCAGAACTGAGCCTAAAACTGAGCAATCTTGATGATAATTATGCATCTTCAAACTTCTTCGTAGTGAGAAAACACCAGGTCCTAAAGGGTTTTTTAACAAAGAAACTTTATCAGCTAGATGCAGCACCTCAAAGTTCAACAAATTTTAAAAAGAAAAACGCCCATACTCCTTTCCTTTCCCAAAAGCCAACTGATGCAGAAATTTAGCAGAATACCAAGCATAAAGAAAGATTCTCCATATACTGTGTTATCCCAGACAAAATGAGATTTCTTACTGTAAGAGTATTTTTAGTTGGGTATACCACTAAAACTGGTATGATAACTACGTGTTTATTTTTTTTCCATGAGCTGTTCTGAAGGTTTTGTGGCCTTAAAAATTAATACATTTTTTTCTCAGTTTCTACAGCCACCGAAGGTTCAACAGTCTTATAAAAATCACCTTTAGTTGATTATGCTTAGATTTTAGGAGTCTGCCAGAGAAAACAAATATTTGAAAACCTTGAAGTAAAGTCTTATGTTGGAGCTAACCTCATAGCATTCCCAGGTTGGAAGGTCATGATTTGTGCTTGGTAGACAGGTAAAATCTTTTAATATTAATTTTCCTTCTTAATTGTAGCATATGAAAATATTTTTCTCGTTTTCTGGAGAAAAGTATTTAAAAGAAATTTTTGAATATTCCATCTAGGAAAATACATTCTGAATTTTTTCAAAACAAAATTATAAACTTATTTGGTTACTTTTGTATTATTTTATGACAACTCATTAGCAGCCATGGGTTATACCTGTCATATAATGGCGTCACAGCACAATTATCAAAGTGTGCATTTTTATTCTTAAAGGCCTGAAAAGCAGGTGTGATTTAATATTAATTGAGGCACTCTATTTAGCAGCCCATCCTCTTGGAGTTGTAATGAAATGGCTTCGTACTTCGAACAAGGAGAAAAGATGAGATTTCAGTGTAGTAATTAGAATAGTGACTGGTTTCGGTTTCTTAGAAAAGATTCCTGAGTATCACAATAAATGATACAGAAAAGGTATGTTTCTCTTGATTAATTTAAGTACATAAATCGTGCTCCTCTCTCCTGAGTTTATTGGTGGAGCATTTCTGTTTTCCCCATTGACTATGATCAAGACAGTATGAGCACGGGAGACAGCTCATCCCAGTGCCAACAACTAGAAAACAAAGCAATCCTCAGGATATTCCCCTTTGGGTGCCAGGCTCCATGTTGTAAGCATGGCTGGATTTTCTTATGGCTCTGCCCACCAGTTTTACCACTGCAATTCACCCAGCCATGTTTTGACCCCTTCGTAGAGAAGTCCTGGAACATGGCTGTGTGGGAAACTGCTGGAGTATTCTGGACACTCAGATCATTTATCTGATGCCCATCCTACAATTACCAGGTCCAATGAAATCCTCACTTCCTCAAACCCTTCTTTTAATTCAAGGTTCATTCTTGTTTCACATGTTAACTATGGCTTCCTGTTTCCAGGAGGGGAAGAATTCAACTGTTGAACTGAAATCCACTGATGTCACTTCTCCAGGGATTATTAATCTGGTTCCAGAATTTGGATCTGATCTGAAACCTGGACAGCCACTAACATGAGTGGCAGAGATGAGATGCAGAAGTTGGGTTTGGCCAACATCAGGATGGTTATTTAGGAGCTGGTTATCTCTGTGTAAGCCCTAGGCCAGATCTGATTCTCCCAGTGGCTCAGCATTCTGTAGGTCCATGATTATGCTTTAATTCACATACACCTTTGAGTAACATTGGCTCAAATAATATCATCACAATTCCCATACTGGTCATGATCAGAGAGAAGATACTGAGTTTTTGGACCCTTGATCTTACCCAGTAGGTTTCTATATTATGCTGCAAGCTGCATGTATAATAATATACACAGGGAACGTTAAAAGTATACTGCTACTGATAAAATACAGCATTTTCCAGGATTTTCCTTGCATCCTCCATTCCTGCTTTCTCATTAAAAAAAAAAAAAAAAAAAAAAAAAATTGGCAGCAAAAGGAAAATCAAGATACAGTGTTTATCTTCAGAGTGCATATGGTTTAGGTAGCTCCAATGTGACCTTCCAGTCAGGTCTGACCTATGAAGAACACAGCTAAATTATGTATAATGGTTTTGTGATGAAATGCAATGCCAATTATAGGAGTGAGATGAGGCCATAAACATACTGCACATAAAAATCAGAGAAGGAACTTAAATCCCAGTCCCAGAACCAAAAGATTAGTGCTCTAACCACTGACTGTAGTCAAAGCTTCCTTCTGGAAATGAAGGTTAAATTTCTTCTTGTATTCCAGCTGTGTGGTCAGAAGAGTAATTTAAATGCTTTCAATAATATGGAGGTTAGAGTTTTTATCTTTTTTTTTTTTTTTGGAGGTTTTCTACATTTAGTACAATATTTTTCAATCAAAATTCAGGCAGTTTACTTGTAAGGCTAAAAATGGATAATGACTTTTCGGTCAATTGCTTTTGACTGTCAATATGAAGCCTGCATTACCATTCCACAATATCATTAAACAATCAATAGCAATTAGTGTCTAGTCAAGCCTGGTGTTTTAATCATTTAAATCAAAATGCCCATAATTGTTATTGTATGTAAATATTTGAAGATGTTTATTGTGGAAATGAATTTTACCCATCTAGCCAAGAGAACCAGAATTAGTGAGAGCAAAGACAGGCTTTAAGCCTCATTTCCCTTCTTGCTGAAACTGGGACAAGGAATGGGATCTTTCCATATCTCGGGTAAAACTCTGCCTTACCAAGGGCAATATCAGTTTACTGATGGGTGACCACTGTGTGCTGGTCTGTCAGAGTTTTGTTTTACTTAATTTCACAGGGGCTCAGGAAACCCAGAGAATGCATAGTGCATTCAAGCCATGGGCTGATTTTTCTCTATATATCACAGATTAGCACAGGATTTTTGTATACAGAGGAGCTCCTTGCTCACAGAAGTCATCATGTATTATTTTGGTTTAAAATAATGCCAGGACAACACACAAGGAACTGGAACTCAGGGCACTGGTACCGAGATACTTGGTATCTCAGATGGCATGGGGGTATTTTCTGTATTAATTCTCCAGAACATGCAATAGGACTTCATATTTAGGCACATTTCACTGATAGTGTTTTGTGCCTGCAGCAGTGATCCTTAAACAAAGGACAAAGCAGCTCTCTCCACTGCTGGCTTTACCCAGAGCTATCTCAGCTGAGCACAGGGAGCTACATGCAGTGCTTCTGTAAAACTCACTGAAGTCAGGCAGAGGGTGAATTTATCCTATCAAACAGACCAAGAATCTTACCAAGAAATAACATGTGAATTGCTTTTTAAAGGAGCAGAATAAAGCCTCACAGGCACAGTTGCAGAAGTCAACTACATGTCCCCAACTTGCCACATCCATGTTTGTAAATGTGAATGACTAGTTCATTTGTCCTGATCCATCACCCACTCTCCTCTACAGAACAAATCCCATTGACTGTAGGATGGATTTGACATAGATAGACAGCATTCAAGCTTCTGGGTCCCATTTCAGAAACCATGTGGTAAAAAAAAAAAAGAAGGTACTTGGAGTTGCCACCATTAATAGTCTCAGATGGTTAAAAATGCATTAAAGGGGTAATAGCTAGAAAAACAAAAGTTTGGAATAAGGATACAAGAGTCATAATGTTCACGATCTGGGTGTAACAGTACATGTTGACAACTGCAGCATTCAATTAACATAGTAAATTATAACCAAAGGTTTTTGGAAACACATAATATTTGAATGTTGCTGCAAACTAACATGATTAAAAGGCCAAAGAGATAATTAAGATAACAGTGAACAGAACCAAAAACAATCCAGGAAAAACATAGATCCTGCTAGACTATGGCTTGAGCTGGCATGTAACCAGAGCCATTCCATGAAGGTGAACCAATCTGCTATACTGGCAGTACATTAATTTTCCAGTTAATACAAGGAACAGAGATTAACAGAGTGCTGCAGGAACATTTTAAAAGACCCCATGTCATATAGGTCAGTTCAGAATATGGAAATATAGAATCTGTTTTCTTCGGATTCAGGTCCCGGACATCAAAATATTTTAGACCTGCTACTTGGCATTCTAATCCAGAACCAGCAGTTTATTTCCCTGGTTACTAATCCCAGCTTCGGCCCAGTAAAGGCTTGGCTGTATGCTTAAGTAAAAACTCAGGTAGTCCCAATTAAGTCAATGTGTTCAGGAGGATAAGTCCTTGCAGGATCGGTGCCTTAGACCTCCTACTCATTTTGTCTTTGTCAGAGCTGTACCTCAAACAAAGAACAGGAGGTTCTGTGCTATCAGAAAAGATCTAGATAAATGGTAAAACAAAGCACAGAAAACAATTTGTACACATGTCCATAAGAGCAAAGTGTTTAGCAGGTTGAGGCAACATACCTCATGGTGAAGCAGTGGAAGAAGGACATTTTGTGTTTTACAGTTGAATCCAGCAAAGTTCCCATGGATCAGATGTTCCTAATGTCACAGGGACACTTTCTAGGGGGACTTTCTGTTTCCATTTGAGTAAGTGTCCCACTGTTAGACATGGCACTGTTATGAGTAATTTAGTCCTGGATGCCTGAGAAACCCAGTTTTGCTATTCTAGGTATTCTGGGAGGTCTGATAAACCAATTCCCTGCCTAGTATGAATGACCAGAGACTATTTGGAAGTGTAAAATTGATGACCAGAAGGGAATCTGTATAAAACTGGGATTCCCAGCTCTCCCAATACACACAATTTCTTCTGGCTTTGATAGTTCATGAACAATCAGTTTTTAAATGTTACTTTCTTCAGGCTATTTTCTTGTGTAAACCATCAAACTGCAGCCTGAAATAGGTTCAGCAGAACCTATGCAAAATATCAAAGCCAGCCTCCTACACCCTCAAAGTGTTAAGAGCAGAGCCGGCATTCAGAATCTGAGCCCAACAAATTTCCAAAATACCACACCAAAGGAAAATGCAGCACCAGGTTCCAATGCCCCAAACAGAGCAGTTTAGAAAAACAGAAAAAGCCATTTTCCATTTGCATAACAACAGCTTGTGTATCCAAAACACCTCTCAGAAACTTCAACATAGCTGCAAATAGGAACTTTCTTCCTTGAATCTCATTATCCTATTATGTTTAATGACTAAATTAACAGTAACGTTAGTGAGATTCATGAACCAAAGACAAAAGAAGACCTGGTTAAAATGCTCCCCCTCCACCTCCCAGCCCCCACAAACAGTTTTGCCACTTTAATTTTGTTCTTTTCTTCCCCATTCCCATCCTTCTATTGCTGTGCAGCATGTGCAGTATCTCTTCACCAATTCAGCATTTGGGTGTATCAGAAATGAGCCTGAAAGTCTATTGAATTCCTCCTAGAATTAGTTCTCTAATAGACATTTCAGTTAAAATTTTTCATCTGGTTCCAGTCAGCATTCAGGTTTTTAAAAAAGACAAGCCAGCAACTGGACAATCGGTTCTCAAAGCTAAAGGCTCTCCAATAACATGCCAGCAGAGGAAGAATTTTAATAGAACCCACAGGAATTTAGAAACAACTTTTTCTTTTTTTTTTTTTTTTTTTTGCTTATATTCTTTTCTCTCTCACTAGCTCTTTTTTTTTTTTTTTTTTTTTTTTTTTTAAGACAGGTTTTCCCTTCTGGTGAACTCAAACAACAGGCAATTTCCAGTCATCTCTTGAGTTCAGCTATTCAGACAAATGACACAGAAACACATACACTGTTTTATTTTTCAGAAAAGTTACCACCCAGTTTCAAGTCTGTCCATAGGTTGAGGTGGAAGATTTCCAGCAGTGCTATCACACTTAATTTTGGGACACCTCTACCTTAAAAAAAAAAAGTATTGCAGCAGGATTGACATATGCAGCCACAACCAATTTCCCTGGTCAGTCTGCTGAAGAGCTTTATCATTCCTGGAAGCAAACTGCTCCCATGCAGTGTGAGGTCAGGGCCCCTATAGAGGCCGCTTCCACTGAAAAGCAGGGGGAGGAGGAGACACGAAGATCCCTTAAATCAGAGGAAAGAAAAGACGCAATGAAAGATCTTCAACAATTTTCTAATATAAAACAGCTCTGCAAAACTAGAAAAGTGGCTGTGGGAAGCAGTCAGAAATCTGCTCTTTATCCCATCTCAGTACTGCTAAATGGTGAGAAACTTGGCAGAGGGCCCACACTTTTACTTATCTTCTAAGTCTAAAATCATGCTGCTTTTTTTTTTCTCTTAATTCTGTGCTAAGCGTTGTGCATAGAAGGGAAAACACTGCTTTAGATGTGAAATCGGCAGTGGAGTCTGTGGCATTTGGGTATTTTATTCCATCAAAATGAGCTTTTCTTCCAAGGTGAAGTGTACAATGTAACATTACTTAATTGCCCACACTGCTTGGTGGATGCTGACATACATTGTAGAAATGTTAACTGTTTTACATTTCAATGCATTCCCTCTCCCAGTCCTTCTACTCTGCCGCTTTGCTAGGATGAATCTGGCCAGCTGCCAGATAGGAAGCTTATTTTTCACTGGTGATCATAACTCTGGCTGGTTGTAGCAAATAACGTAACTGGCGGTGTTAGGAGGTTTATACAGGAAGCCCTGCTGTGCTGCCTTAATTGGGATCACTCTTCTAGCGATGGAGTAAAAAGGTATTAAGTTAAGATAAATGAACTGCTTATTGGAAACTACGAATGTCTCTCTGCATCAAGTTCACAGATAGGGAAAGCAAATGCTGCTCCTCTCTTTCTTCGGAGCTCCTCCTTCCATTATTGCAGCTCCCCAGCCACACATTCCTCTCCTCCAGCCTAGCAATGCTGCTTTTACAGCCCCGACCAACATTACATGCATTTGTCCACCCTAAAAACTGGATGGCATCCTACGGCCGACTCAATTTTCCCTTGTTCTCAATACCCTGCTGCCCTCATGGAGTCAAGCTGCAGGGTCTTTTCTCTGGGCTGAAGTTTCAGACGCATCTGGCCTCTGGCTCTTGTAGAACACTGCTCTCCGGAGGCCTTCCTCACTGCATTACATGAAACTCAAAGCACAAGACACAGGCCCATGAGAAGAAGGCAATAAACATTTACATTGTGTGGCTCTGATGATGATACAAGATACAGTAATGAACCAGAGGTTAGTGCAACCAGGACCAAATTTTGTCCCTGTATTGTGAGGATACTGACTCCAGAGACATGCAAGGCACATCCCGTAAATCCTTCATGTTGTCATTTCATTGTCTGTTATGTCCAGGCAAATTGAATTCAGGGATCTGGACAGTTTTCAAGGGCAACTTGAGAAAGACACATTTACACAACCCCACAGAGGCCAAAACTTTTATATGAATATACTGGTCCAGCAACCAGTGCCCGCAGGACATGCTGAGAGCTCTGAGAAGGACCAGCTGAGCTACACTGTGTAAAGAGTTGGGGTCTACCTGCAGTAATGCAATGAGTCAATGTTTCCAAATGGTCAGATTTACGTTAAAAAAAAAAAAAAAAAAAAAAAAAAAGCAACAACAACAACAAAGTGAAGAAGCTTCTATGTGCTAATTCAATCCAGCGTCCTTCAGTTTTGTTTAAGCACAATCCACTTCAGGTCCCTCTTACCCTCCTAGCAAGCTGTTCCAAATCTGCACTTGACTGGATCCATTCTGACACAGAGAGGTAGCATTGGAGACCTTGACTCATCACCCGTACAGATCATTGTCCCCCCTGGAGCTAGGAAACATAGGAAATGAAGAAATCCTGCTGGCATTATTCTTGCAGTAGCACATTGCTTCCTCCTGAGATTTGTACCGTTAAGACAAAAGGAGAACAGACCTGATTTGGTTCTGATCACAGATACCTTAGGCTTCTGTAAATTAGCTATCTAAGCCAGAGCTTTCTCTTTACGGTGGTCAGACGTGAGCTCAATATGGTACAGGAACTCTATGGACACCTCTTGGAGGAACTGAATTCCCTTTGCCCCTTCATTTGGCTATAAAGGATGCCCACCCTGACTGCTTCAAACTCAAACTCTATCTGAGTTTGCAGCTAAAAGACAGTTTTAGATGCATAAACTAGGCCAGATGAATCCCACCTGAAGATGTATGGGTGTAAATCCTCCACTATTTCACGTACGAACTTGCTCCCCTCTGGGAACATCAGCCCTAGAGAGGCAGCAGCATGAGACTTTCCTACAAGTAACCACTTTTCTTCGACCTCTGTGAGACAACCAAACACTGCAGAGGTAGAACTAGGCAGAAGAGTTCCTCAGCATGAATCCACCCACTTGAATGCAGGAGGGGAGATCCCAGTGACTTTCCTAGGACCAAGATTTGGAAAGCAGCTAAAGACTCAAACAACATTTCTGGAAGACAAACTGCATACAGCAGAGTGTAGATATTATCCACTGTTGCACAGATAGCTCTGTGCTTGCCAGTCTGGCTCTGCTGGTCATGCAAAATGTTCATACTTCTATAGGAAATTAAGTCATTTTTCATGCAAGACAAAGGTCTGACATTCTCCTTTGGTTTTAAAAATACTTATGAGGCAGGCGAGAGAGGGTTTCAAATCGTGGCAAGTATTCCCTTTCACCTTTCCAAGTGTAATATTTTGGTGTGCTCTCTATGTTCAGGAGGCATAACTGAAACCTGTTTGATCCAGCTCCCATCTAGCTTTCCCTGTCTCATTTCCTGGATGCCCAGGGTAGAGGTCACTTAATTCAAAGCCCATCACAACCGTAAACTGGTGTTTTACTCAAGCTATTGTCCTTTTGAGACTTGATGGCAATTCAGTATTAGCTTGTTTACAACCAGCCCTGCCAGTAACCTGACGGATTTGATGAGTGCTGCTCCTCCATTAACGTTCCACCTATAAATACCTACAGTCACCGCTGCTTCACCTTTCAGAGATCATCTGCAGAGTCAAGGTTCTCCTTGCTCATACCCGAGTGCTTTGGGTGAGGGGATGAATGGCAGCAGGACATGCAGAGTCCATTCCCTGTTCTGCTGGGGATTCACTTGCCACTTGCTGTAACAACATTAGCAGGCACTGGGGAGCAACTCGTCAAGATATGGAGGATCTGGATGAGAAATCAGGTCTGAGCCCATCATAGCCAAGAACTCTGCCAGGACTCAGCTTTGGTGAAGTCATGTTGACCTATGAGTGCTGTGCAGTGCTGCCCATGGGCTCACCCCACATCAGCTGGGTCTGAAGGCTCCTAAACAAGTAATTGCCTGCTTTTGGCCATGCTTAGCCAAGGATTTATGCTGATGACACAAAGTCTTATGAAAGCAGGGTCTTAAGAAGGGACAAAAAGAAAGACAAGCTGCTTGCACTAAGAGTTTCATAGGTCAAGGGAGCTGATTGTTCATTTCCTCCACTGCATTTAGGGAAACAGGATTTTTTTGGTATTTGTCAGTGAATAAACAAAACAACATCAGTCCAGTACCTGCCCCACATCGCTGCTTGTTCATCCTAAGAAAAACAACCTTGCAAGGCTCAAATATCAACCTGTAATGAAGGCAGAAGTATTATTTCCTTCTTTAACTGCTTTTGCACTTGGACACAATGGCAGAGAGTGAGATTGCGAGAGAAGATTTTTCTCCTTTTTTTTCACTGCAGAAATCAATACCTGTATCCACAGCAGGTTTGGGTGAGCTGTCTCCCCTCCAGTGCTCCCAGCAGGGACTAGTCACCCCTCCACGTGCTGCTGCCCTGTGGTTGGGAATCACGATGCCATGGCAGGGAAAGGCTGAACTCCGTCCTGTGACCCACAGGAGAGATCTGGAGCACTCAGAGACCCCCCCCCCAGTCACACCCGCCTACTGCAAGGGGTGAGAAAGAACTGGAGGGAGTCATGGGGATGTTGCCATGAGCAGCAGAGCAGGGAGGAGGTGGACAGGGAAGGAGACCTGCACGTCACCGCCACCTGCTTCCACTCTGACGGCACGGTGACAAACTGCACGATGACATTCCCGTGCACTGTCTTGACAACCCATCAGCAAGGTGCAAACAGCAAAGTGTTTCATGATAAGGGGCCTGGCATAACGGCTTAGGAGAAAGTGCAGGTAGGCTGTAGGAAAGCTGGCAGTTCACACGTATCTCATTAAACATGACAAGGGTGTTATCTCCACAAGGCTCAGAGATCTCCATTTTGGCTAAAAAGGAGATGCCGAAACCTTTTCCTTTTCAAGGACAGTAATATCACAGAAATATTTATCCAGGATACGTCAGCAACCTCAATACAATGTCTGTAAGTGAACCCTGACCCCTCCACACAGCCCTCCCCTACGTGCTACCCACCTCCCTCAGCCCTATGTATGGCACTGCTGCCCTCCTATGTATAACCCCACAGATCCCACCATGGTCTACATCCCTCACATCCCCCCAAAAGCCCACCCACCCATACATTCAATTGCACAACACCATAGTCTAGCTCCTCTCAGCACTACATACCACCCCATAAACCTTATCCACCAGGCCTGGACTGGGATTTATCAGGAGAGAGGGATGGGATGGGTTACAGTTGCTTCCCTTGGGGACCCTCAAGCTGCCTCTGCTTGGGCTCATCCTGCCACAGCATCTAATCCCTACCACTCAGATGGGACCAAGATAACTGGTCCAGTCATCCCAGCTACAAGGTTTCTTGATGGCATCATATGGTAGATTCATGCCAGGAGTTTATAAAAGTACTTTCATTAGCAAGGAATTATAACGATGCTTCAGGGAGTGCATACTTTGAATTGATGGTGATTTAAGGACACTCAACTTTTCCCCAACAAATAGAAGTAATAGAAAGTGAAGGTGGCTGTAGAAAAGAGATTTGTTGCACTGAATCCCACGTACTTTAGAGGTGGGA
This sequence comes from Tyto alba, assembly GCF_018691265.1. Lineage (NCBI taxonomy): Eukaryota > Metazoa > Chordata > Aves > Strigiformes > Tytonidae > Tyto > Tyto alba. The sequence continues at coordinate 34,938,707 of NW_024881313.1, read as the reverse complement.
ATGGAGAACTTGTGGTGCTTCCACAGGCCATAATTCCATTTCATACAGCTAACGAACACATTGGGTTTTGGCATTATTATGGATTGACATTAATTTCTGGTCCACCAAAGAAGTTTGAAAGGCTGATTCAGACCTTGGAAAAGTTTTCTAACTCCTGCTTCGAAACATGAATAAAAAGCACCTGCCCTGCCTAAAACACTTCACCTCACGTTGCCAGTAAATTCTTCCAGTTCAGCTCCAGACTGCATCTCTGTGTGATTTTCTCCTCTTCACAGAGAATTGTCCCACAGACACTTCTGTCTAGCTGCTTTCCTAGTGCCTCCTCAGTGAGATTTGATCTGGTTGTTTATTGAACTTTGTCCAGTGTTTATTATTTAAGGAATTCACAAGATAGATGTGACCACTTTCAGCCTAGCTGTGCTTTGGGTTACCATGATGATTGTTTAACATGTCCCAGCCTCCATAGGGCTACTTGCCAATTAAAAGAGCTCCAGTGGGTGCCTGTTAACCTTCCTGTATATTAAAGTAAAGCAATTTCTCTCCTTAGCTCCTAAATTTCCACAAAAGCTCTTCAGTCATGCCCAGAATCAGGCAACCTGCTGTCTGTGAGCAGTCTCATAAAGTCAGCTCCTTTTCCTGTTTGTGATTTTGCCACTAATAGAGGCTGATCTTTCCCAAATCTGCACCTGTTCACACTTAATTAGCTCGACTGGTTTATACAAACCTATGCTGACATCGGGGTTGCTCACACACTGATCATCGCAGCTATGAATAAAAGAAGCTTGGCTCCTCATCTGCTCTTCATGCTGCTGGGACCACGTGTCTCATCCTACCCTTCAGATGCACAAGCTGAGAACAGGGCATGGCAATTTTCCCATGGCTTCACCAGTGCTTTTTGCACAAACACACAAGTGAAATCACTCTTATCCATGCTTTGATATGCAGAAATAATTGCAAGGCTAAGCACACCAGAATGGCAGTCATACTACATGGTAGTGTGGTTTTTCAACTTACGTTTATGTGAGTTAGGGTCTGAATGCCAGTCCCACTGCCCAAGAATTTTTGCGTAACTGGCTAGCACTGCTTGAAAAAGTCCCTCAGAGGTCACCAGTTATGCTCTGCACAAACAACATAGCATGGAGGAATCACACAGCCATGGAAATCTCCTGACAGCAGTGACTCCTCAGTCCTTCATATGGACATTTTTTGGCAGCGCTCCATATACCCCCTAGGTTTTGCCTTAAAATTATATGGTGAAGGCATTCCATGGGTCACTACCCATTCCATGGATCACTATTTTTTTGCTGCTGTTTCTCTTTCCTTTGGAGTCCCCAGGAATGTGGGGTTTCACATGGACTTCACACAGGTATCCCTCAGTCCCATAAGGGGAACTTCTTGCACGTACCTTTATATGACTGTTATGGTCAGAAATTCAGCAAGGATTGGGAGACACCTAAATTTTGGCCTTATGAGGGTTCATATCTGGCCACATGATGGAGGAAACAGAAGGTCATGAAGGGAGCACAGCCCTTAGCTCTGTTTGGGACCAAAATCAAAAGTCAGGCTTTAGTAGTCTATTCAGTTTCCTACTGTCTTTTCACGTGAATCAATTATCCATTTACCTACATGTTTTAATAACTTGATTTCTTGTTCCATTCTAAGCAACATCCATGACATCAGTGAAGGCAGGCGAAGGAGACATCTAACATAATTGTCACCAAACTGACAGTTTCCTCCATGCAATGACAGACAGGCATCCTGTCCGTGACAAGAGGTGGAAGCAGACCTGCTACACAACCTGACCCACATCTGTACGTAGGTACTACATGTTGAGTGTTGGGTGCATTTTGGTCACTTCTAGGGAGTTCTCCAGGGTTGCTGGGACCTAACATAGCAAACTGACAGAGACACCCACACGGTCCACAGCTTTAAGAGGAGTAAGAAGTCATGGGAGAAAGTAGGGGAAAGACGATTTTGAGCCAGCCAAGCTCACCCATGGGCCATGGCATGAGCATCCTCAATCTCTGGAGAAAGCACAAGTCCTGGTGCATCAGTGTTTGTGACTGAGTGATATGGGATGGCAGGCTGCATGGATACCTCCAGCCCTGCCTTTTTGCACATCCGGCTGCAATCAGTATGTCCCAAGAATCTGTAAACAGTGAAAAATGTACAAAACCATGGTGGTTTTTTTCCTTTCTACAAGCCACCTGCTCACTGTCAGTGTGGAGCACAACCCTTTGTGTAGCAAATCCAATAAACAAAACTAAAGCATCTGTCCTGCAACTGGATCCCAGCCCATGACAAAGAGCGAATCTGATCCACAACAAACAGCTGGGAAGAACATTCAATACTTGCACTGTGCTTCACAGCCTGTCCACATCTTCCTACCAAAACCAACCAGAACTTCTGCCCAGCACCAAAAAGAAGGAGGAGGAAAAGAAAAAGGTAAAATAATCCTACATCACAGTAAATTTAGGTGTTGAAGGTGAGAAATGGTGATTGCCAGTTTTATTATGACCAAATACTACAGATAAGCAGCCCAGCTCTGTTCTTATTAAATTAAAATGCAAAAGTTCTGAGGGTTTTTATGCGATTAAGAAAAAATCCCACACAGACCAACTTCACTTATATGATAAAGTGTCACCCTCAGTGGACAGAAAGCCTTGACTTAGTCCTTCATTCAGAATAGTTTCAAGTCCTAGTAGGCCAGGAGCTAAGCTTACAGAATTCAGGGCTAGATTTAGGGAGTTGCCATGTCAACACACCTCCACCGTTAGCAAGAACACCTCAGAGACTGGGATGTGAACTAGAAGACCTATTTTTAAGTCTCCATATTCAAATTCATTGCAATACAAACCTCAGATTCAAATTCCTATGAAACTGGTGAAACCCTCCCTGGCGGAATTGGGTCCATGACCCCATGACTACCTTGGGCCAATAAAATAAAAATGTCTTTTCTGCTGAGCAACAGCTAGAACATCCTTCTTCCTTAGAAGAATATCAGCCCATGGAAAAGTAAATTCACTCAGATATAACATTTCCAAGGGGGTAATTCTTCTCCCTCACTTCCAAAATGGGGGAAAGCTCTTTGCCAGTATGTAATTTCTTTCCTAATCACATTGCAGTGTCACATACCAGTGAGCTAAGGGCTCCCGCAGCAGCGTTATTCTCCAGCATATGTGACTTTGTATAACATGTGCTTCGCTCGGCAGTCATCAGCAACAGAGAGCAAGAACATACTTCTTCCTCTATGACATTATTAGGCATTAAGAGCACTATATAGCAGTGCATTTCAGCTTCTTTATTTTCTCCCAGTAAAAGCAGCTTGGCCACCTGGTGTGCTGCACACACAGTTAAATTCCAAATGTAATGTATTTTGTAGCGAAAGAGATTAGAAAGCTGCTGTAATGAATCTCATTACCAGTGTCTTTATATCCCCATCTAGTTGGAAGCAGAGATCATCCAGATCTAGGTACTGTACTTATTTAAAAGAATATCATCTACCTCTCAACCCTGTCATTACAAGACAAATTGTTTCCTTTGGCTTGATGTTCTAGCCATGCTTTTCTCAGTCTTAAAACATGTTAGCAGCCAGATTTTTCTCGAGAACTGAAGGCCAGATTTCTAAGTGCTCAGCACCCACAACTGGGCTAGATTATTTTACAAGTGTTTGATTCCCATTTAGACTCCTAAAATAAGAGCCAGATTTTCAGACACACTCAAAAGCCTCCAAGATCTTCTGAAAATCTGGACCTAGAATTACTCCAGTAACTTGACAAATTAGTGGAAATTAAAGTAGACAGCATCTCATCATGTTACTCGTTGCACTGATAAACAACCAATCTTACTGTTAGATCCATTTCCAATCCCCATCCCCTCTTTTAATGGCAATTATTTGCTGGTCTACTCAAACACAGGCCAATACTTCCAACTGTGACTTCCATGTTAAAAAAAAACAAATCCAGATTTTCATATCTTCATATGTTCTCAGAAGAAGAAAAAGATATCATTTAAGCTATATTGGGTCAACATTTTCAAGACAGTTCATGTAGTGGCAGAGAGATACTGCCAGGAAACTTCAACCCAGAAAATGAACATTGGGAAAATAATTGCAGCCGGTGGGTTACAGCAAACAGTCCTTTGCATCTCTGACAGCTGAATACATACATCCTCCTCTGATCCACACATGGGTTATGGCAGACAGGCCTCTCTTCCTGCCATTCACTTTTATGACTGCTCAAACATATGTAATTACATCATTTTTCATGCTATAAGTGCTTCATAAGACTGCAACTGAAATGCAAGAACCACCCCACCCTTCTGACCCCATTGCTGTGCTGTTTCCTGACCTCAGACTTCAAGAACAGATATGGGCCAAAACCCATTTTCCTCTCTCAAGAATGTTTCCAGAATGCCAAAAATTTTCATATGAGCATAAGAGAAAGCTCCAGACTGAAAATTATGGAGATTCAATACCAAGGAGTAGTCATGCAGGAGACTCCTTTAACCAGTCCCAGCCAGACCAGGGACTACTTCAGGCTCTGCCAAACCTGGTCCTCTTTTATACAATTAACTTAGAATTTATTAGGCCATGAAATAAGATTTAATAGCTATCATTTGGGTGGTCAAAATAAACAGGACATTACGATTTCAGTGAAAGAGACACATTCCCTTCTACTCCTTCCACGGCTGAACCTTCACATTTGTTGATTTATAAGCACTGGGGTTTCAGATCATCCAGCTTCTGATTTGTGTTTCTATTTATATATTTATTAACTTAAACTTGTCTAATATGACTGTTCTTTCCGGTGCTGTATTACATGAATAACTCCTTCATTTATTCCAAATTCTCCAGTGCAAATACACAAATTACAGAAGAAAACTGGGAGTCATCCACAGTGGATCTGCTGGCCGTATGGGGACACATTTCTTACAAATATTCTTTGTAAAGACATTTTACCTATTCTAGAGATAAGTAATATATTTCAGTGTGAAAATATAGCAGATTGGGATGATAAAACTTGTCTTATGATCAAAAGTCTGAAGAAAGACCTGATGTCAGTTCCCTGATCTGATGATACAGACTTTCTGTATGACCTTGGGCAAATTATTTAATCTCTTAGTTCCTCAGATGAGGAAAAAGTCACCTCTTTCCTCCCACTCTGTCTGACAGTATGGCGTGGTCTCTTCCTATTTGTTACAATGCCAAAAAAATAAATCTAGGACCTCAGCCTTGCAGTATTCAAGAACAAATGTATTTTAAGGAGAGCAGGGAAAAGGAGCCAGAAAAATGTGCATGCACCATTAAGAAAATCTCGGGCACTTCAGGTGACAGATTCAGTGCCAAATAGTAACAATACTCACACACATATACTAACGAGAGCTTTCAGGTTTCCTCAATAGCCTGTTCTGCCAAAGCTGGGTCTGGGAACACCACCCCACAAACCCTAAAGGCAAAGATATGCTTTACAGCTCATTTAGAGACTAGCAAATAGGAAGGAGATCTGCTGGAAGAAGCAAGGAAAAAGCCATGCGAGTAAAAATGCCATCACTTACGGATAAACACAGAGTGCATTTTATTCTTGAACCAATGAGGTGGTAGGCACAACAAGTTACCCAGTCCCTGATGCTATCCTTCATCTCTTGCTCCAGTCTATCAGCATTGTAAGTCAGCATATCTGGATGTGAAGCACTCCCCATATGAATGGGCTATTCATCTTCTGACACTGCGCAGGCAGAGCATGTGAAATGTCGAGAGATTAGACACTGCCAGAGTGAGAGATTCCTCGATGCAATTAAAGTGTGAAGAACACATATATCATGGATTTAAATGACTCCATCCAAACAGCTGCCACGCATGGCCCCCTCTACCGAGGCAGGGTGGGCTCAATGGCATTGTAACCAGCCCCAAATCCAATGGAGGAGCTGGTGTTTGGACCATGGCATGAGCACAGAGATGGAGGTGTCTGGCTTGCAGCATTTCCTAATGGGCTATGATTGAGGAGGCAGCTATGGGCTGTGCTGACAGGTGAGGCAGACCTGGTGAAATAGCTCAGGGAAGTCAGGTGAGGACCAGAGGCGAGATGAAACAGCAATATTTGAATAAAACCAGTGTCAGAGAGGCAGCCATGCTGATATAATATCAGCAATGAGAGGGAGAACATAAGAAAAAGTACATGGTAAATTAAGCACCAAGGCTGTTAAAGGTCTAGTTATTTTCCAGCTAGTTGCCTTCTGATTGTTCGTTAAAGTACAATATCCAGCCCTGAAAAACAGCCAGTGAAAGTTCACTCATTTTTCCTGTTGGCAAGTGGTCACAGGATCTGGAGACAACCTGGCTCCCCAGGTCTTGACTCACTGCAGTGGTGCCTTGGTCATTAATATTCATATAAGAGCTAATGCTGCAGAGTTGGGTGTTTGCATTCGTCCCTCCTGCTATCTCCTACTCTTGGATGTGGGCAGGGTTCACGTTTTCGATGCGAGAGGCACAAGACTTGGTACTGTGCTCAAGTCCTCCTTTCTGGAGACAGGAAGGAAATCCCATTTTCCATTAAAAAAACAACAAAATAAAATAATGCATTCCTCAAAGCTGAGGATGGAAGGATGAACTCTGAGTTCGAGTCAAAAACACCAGAGGAAAAGGGAAAATAATTGATTTCTCTTTGGTAGAAATCTCATGATTTTTAAGCCAGTCTCTTGATTGTGGCAGTGTTAAGCATGATGTTTTTAGCAATTTCTGAGTCATCAATCCTGGCTCTCCTGGCAGGATAAGAAAGGAGAATCACAAGCAGCAATGTCCTAAACCACCATGTTTTCAAAAGAGAGAAAAAAAAAAAAAAAAAAAAAAAAAGGATGCACTGTGTTGGCTTAGGAGGATGCTCATAAAAGCTGCCCTCTCTTCTTAGTCCTTAACCCACTCAACCCCATGGAGTCAGGCTTGGCTGCAGCCCCAGGCTTAGCAGGGTGTGTTAACTGCCCAGCATCCACCATTCCACGGGGCTGTGGGCAGCGATATGCCAACTGCCCCAGGCTCAGCAGAGCACTGCTGGGTCCCTCATGCTGCCCATGATGGATGAGGGATGGAGATGACAACTCGAAACCCAACAGCACTGTACCAGGATAAATGTGACCCAAGGCTTTATAGGGGAGGGTAAAACCCCTGACATCCTTCCCAACCTCACCATCAGTAAACCTGTGATCATGGCAAAACTGACTTTCCTAAACATGCTAGACTCCCGAGATTCCAGCCTTGGTCTGTAGGAGCTGCAGGAGGGCATATAAATAGCTGTAAGTTATGTACAAAGGGTATAGAGGTTTCCACAGCTGCATGCCCAGATGGGTGCTAAGGGTGCAGGATGCTCCCCCTGCAGGAGGGGTCTCAGGGCACCCTCCTAGTGGGGACCTGCCACAGTTCCAGACATGAGATCTGCCCCTTTTGTGCCACCACTGCAAGTCTCTGATATCGCTCCACCCCCCCCCCCCCATCCCTGCTCCCTGTAACAGGGATGGGGTGAAACACAGGAGCTGAGTGCTGGTCCCAAATGCCTGAAACCCGCCGCGTGGGCACAGCGAGACACAAGCTCGCTGCTTCCCAGCACGTCGGCGGGCGGCATTTCTCTCTCCCTGCAGATATCACTCCATCTCTGAGGATGGCGAGGGGGAGAAACAAGAAGCTAGAGACGCAGACTGGCTGAAGGTACACCGCCGGCACCCCGTGCTAGCCTTGAAATACAGGGCACCGCCATCCTCGTTCGTGCCTGGCAGCAAATCTCTGCCACGTTCACTCCTGCTCGTCACACTCCCAGGGAGGACTTTTGGGGCAGGGACCTGCTCCCTGGTTGGCGTTGATTCATCTGCCGCACAGCGTTACAGGGCTGCGGTAGCTGGCAGAAAGCTCCCACACTGATTTTTGTCAAGAGTGCCGGGCAATAATGGAACGACACCTCGCCGTGTTTGCAAACAAACACTGCCTCCCTTCCTGTTTAACACCATCTGCCACCCAAACCAATTTCCCTGCCCCCGTCCCTCCCCAAAAATGACAGCCAGAGACAACTCCAAAAAGCAGCTGCTAAGAGAAACCTCGCTCTTTGTGCTCAATTTTAAAAGATGCTGGTGAGGAGGCTGCGGTCCTGTTCTGTCCCTGCCCATGCACAAACACACACCTTGCTGCACACTCACAGTTGAACAATTAACTGGGCTGGGGGTTTCTTCGTTGCTGCTCAAAACACAAACCAGCTCAATGTGAGTTTACGCTCAAGCTCTTACATTCCATGTTCTTCTTCCTGGCCTCTCTGCCCAGTGGTAAGATCTGGTGTGGATGTGAGGATGGAAGCAAGAGGAAACTGCTGAGCTCCCTGTCTCCATCAGCAGATTATCTCAGACTCCCTGCATGGGTCCTTGTATCTTCCTCCAACAGCACTTACAGGCTCAAAACCAGGGCTGATCGGGTTATGGCATGCATCTGGCACCCATGCAATTGCAAACATTTCCCCAGGGCTACTACACTGACTGATGTGCCTCCAGGGAGCAGATAAAAGTCTTCTAGACTAGCCCAGATTTGGGGCCAGCTTTTCTAATTTGGTCTCCTTGAAAGAAAGAGGAGGGAGTAAAAGGAAATAACTTCATACATCCAAGGAACGAGTCTACCTGAGAAGGATCTCAGACTCCTCAGGGCTTCAACTAAGATGGGGAAAAAACAATTCCTTGAGCAAAGAGACTGCTTGGTTGAAGAAAACTAAACACTCTGCTCACAGCACTGCAGGTGGGAACCTGCTGCCTTATTTATCACAGTGCTGCAGAAAACAGAAAATGAGGGTATTGTATCCCATAATGCCCTGGATAAGATATTAACACTTCTGTGACTTCTTTGTTCTATGCCTCCATTGCATTAACAACCAAGATTGTTAACTACAGCTCATATGCATTACTTTAAAAATCAGAGGTTCTTTCATGTCACCTATTTCATTCCTGTTCTCCACAACATTCATGTCCTCCTCTTCACATGTGTCATGGTTTGAACCTGGTTGGCAGCCAACCACCACACAGCCACTCTCTCTCCCTTCTCTTCCATTAATAAGAAGGGACAGAGGGCCAGGCTTGGGGTTTGAGATAGGACTGGGATGGGGAAAAAAAATCACCCTTTATGGGCATGAGCAAAAGGCAGACTTGTTAGGGGAAGAAAAAAACAACATACTTTCATTACAGACACTAACAACACTTAACAGAGTAGGACAGTGAGAAACATTGCCACATCTTGAGAACACCTTCCACCCACCCCTCCCTTCTTCCCGGGCTCAGTTCTGCTCCCGATATCTCTACCTCCTCCCCACAGTGGTGCAGGGGCAGGAAATGGGGGGTGCATCAGTGCTACCTCTTCTTCCATCTTCGGTGAGGGGAGCTTCCAGAACTTCTTCCCCCTGCTCCATCGTGGTCCCCCTCTCACAGGAGACAGTCCTCCACAAACTTTCTCCAACATGAGTTCCGCCCATGGGCCACAGCGTTCCCCACACTGCTCCATTGTGGGTCACCAACTTTCTCCAACTGGAGTCCCTCCCACAGCTGCAGCCCTTCCCGAGCTGCTCCGGCATGGGACACCCCCACATGCTGCAATCCTCCCAGCACTGAATTACAGCAGCAGGGCTGCCTTTTCCCACAAGAACCCAGCCTTCTTCAGGCACAGCACCTTGATTATCCAGGCAGAAGCCACAGGCCATAAATCAATGTCTGCTCCACCATAGATCTTCATGGGTGGCAGGGGGGGTGCCCTGCCATCTCACCACAGGATACAGGGGGGTGTCTGCTCCAGCACACCTCCCCCCTCCTTTCTTCCTCTGTTCCTCCACTGACCTTGGTGTTCATGCAGCTGCAGCAACTCCTCCTCACAAGTCCCACTGCTCGTCACCACCTCCCTTCTTAAATACATTATCGCAGAGGCGCAGCTGATTGGCTCAATTTCCCAAACAGAAGTGGAGCTGACGTGGAGCTGGAGGAGCTTCGAGAAGCTTCTCACAGGGGCTCTGTTCCTATAGCCCCCTCCCCTTCCACCAAAAAAACCCCACCACTCACTCAACCCAGGACATGTCAGAGGTATCACACTTGTTGAGCCAAGGAATCAAGAAGGTACCTCTATCTTGAGCTCAAGCAGTACACACTCATCTCCTGGCCTCAGCACCTTCACGTAAGAGAGATCCAAGCTCAAATATTTAAACATCATCCAGTAGATACACTGTACTGATATGATCTTAAATCTCAACCATCACTTAAATAAAGAGAGTCCAATTACTTTGAGGCAATACCCAGAGATAATGTAGACTGTCAACTACTGGCATTTTTATGTGGATGGTCTTTACACAGTGCTCATCCTTTGCATGAAAGTGAGGGGTTTGTATTTAAGAGGCTAGCTTTATTTCTTCTCCTGGGACTGGATAGATTAAGGCCAAATGAGTGTTATCTTCTTGCTCATCAACAGCTAGGCCAGGCTCACATCCATTGTAATTTGAGTCATAGTTCAAAAGAAATCTATCCGGATCTTCTTCTAAGCTTTCATTAATCATCTCTTTCACACCCCTTTTCTAGTAGCTCTCTGATACACCATTATATTAAAATGCTTGAGCACATTTAAATCCATCCTTGCTCAGAAACTCTTCAGTATGTCCACATTCATTACTTTTCAACCTCCACAATCCCCAGGAGTCATTTCTCTGTAGCCACAGCTGGTTTACTCTTTCTGGGGATAGCAGTGGAGGTCGCTGAGGTCACCATGGACATTCCTGCTCTTTTGGGTGTGTATGTCCCACAGTAAGAATTTTTAAATCAGGAGAGGTCAATCCTACATGTTGAGCATCCCAGTGATCCTGGGGAGGGACAAGATGGACTTCGCGGGTCCTCATCACCTCCACAAAGATTTTAGGCAAAAAATACCTTGTGCATTTGATAGAATTATTAACCTCTGTGTATACAACAGCATGTATTATGCATACAGCATATACTGTGTCCAAGCTACCTCTTCCCTTTGCTGGGGGAGGAGGTGTCCTCTCTGAGTGACTCAACCTCTGCAGTACCAGCATTGCCAGAGGGAGGGCATCTACGTTAGCCTTCACCTTACAGACTACTTCCTACACAGAGGATAAAACCCAGCAGAGCAGCTGGCCAGGTGCATTGGTAAGCCCACCTTTGCTTCCATGGAAGAATCCTTTAAGTAGCCTATGAACTGACAGAAAAATAAAGTACTTCCCATATAGGCAGTGATAGAGATGTTTTATTTCTAGAACAACAACTTGCCTTTATTTCATCAGCTAATTTAGTCTTTTCTGCCCTGGCCACTGACCTGAAGACGAAGCCATCTGTCCACCCTCCAATAGTCTTCATGTTACATACTAAAATGTCATAGGATGTGGCACTGATGGTCTTTTCAAGGGTCAAAATGGAAAGCACTTCCCATGACCTCATAGCTTTTTAGATTTCTCATAAACGCCTCTGCCTTTAACCACTGGTACCAAATCACCTCACTTTTCCATGTGATGACTCTAAAGGAATTTAAATGTTTGAGAACAACTCTGATAATTTTTAACCAACTTAAGTTTGTTTCATAAACTAGTTGCCTCCTAGGTAGCTAGCCTATTTAGAGGCCACAAGTGAACAACCATAGAGTAAATCCTTTCCCTGCCTGCCAGGTACCTTGGGTACTACACTTCTGCTTTTACAGCATTTCTGGTTTTACAAGAGAGCAGATATTTGGTTATTAAGTCCTACTGCCCTCAGTGACTGAAATATCTTCTCTCGCACTTGAGGGCATCACCTATTCTCACTGTAAAACACAGGCTGTCTTTCAGTGATGTTTCATTTGCTCTTTGATGATCTCCAATGCTTCTCATTGCCTATTTTGCTCTCCTAGTGATCAGATCCTCACTGTTCTCACCTATCCCTGTCTTCAGAGATCACTGCTATGCACCCATTCCACTAAGCTTTCAACTCCCCCTCACCCTGCCCTGACAGTCCATGTCCAAGGGACACAATGCTTGTCTCCTCCAGAGACTTGATTCACTGTGGCTTTGTGCATAATTGCTGCAGAGGAAACTTTTTTTTCTGCTTCAAATACAGGGACTCAAAGTGCAATCCGAGGAGACAAGAACCTCTGTGAATGGTGCCCTCCTTTACCACCCCTCCTCAATCCTTCCTCCAAGGGCATGGGGAGCTAACCCTACTAGCAGCTATTACAGCATGAGCCCATCCTCCACTTAAATCCCCGTTATTCTCCCTTCTAAATGTCTTAATCCTTTATAAATGCCTGCATGTATTTTCACAGAATAATATATCTATGGTGTGTAGTTTGACATTTCCCTTCTAATTCTTGAAAACAATCTCTACCTGACAGGTTTTGATTTTGGCCTAGGTATCTAAGACTAATACATATTTTATCTCTGAGTTTGTGTTTTAGAGAAAAAAAAAAAAAACAAACAAGAGACTGTCACCAGAAGGAGTCCTCCAAAGCAAGCCCACATATCAATGTGGCACTCAGCAGTGGATTCAGTCCTCTTTTGCCCTTTAGGATATATATTCATTGATGGGTGTTGTGTGTGCTTCTGTGGAAGCTGACAGGCAGTTTAACTCTACACTTATGCCATAAAGTCCGTCATTGACTTTTAGAAAGCATATAATGCTTGCATCCTCCGCCTCATCAAAATCAAAGGCCCCCTGCTTTTTTCCTTTACCTCTGGGTGAAATAGTGGATTTAAGAAGTTGCTTTTGAGAGCTGCCATTGATTTTTTTGTCTGCACATCTCATCCTGAGGCATATATGACTCTGGGCTACTTCATATGTAAATTTGCTACGAAACAAGCTGCTCTTTCACAGTAGAAAAAAAAAATCTCATCAAGGTTTTCCATTTTATGGTTGGTCAGCTCAGCTGTTTTGGGTATTTCTAAATACCTGTCTTTTCGGTCTTTCACAGTTTCCTCCTTTGCTGCTGCTGATAGCGCTGTTCTGGGCCAGGTGAAGTTCTCCTCCACCAGCAATCAGCAATGGTTTATGGCACTCATAATGATGAAATTCCATCTGTCTCACAGCAGATCCCTCAGGAGGTTGCTAATCAAACAACATTCAATTAGCCCCTCCAGCTCTGCCACATATTCAGCTACATCATCTCCTCATCCTACTATGAAACTCAGGAGCCAACAAAATTGCTTTGCTGTGGTGCACAATACTCTCTTACATCTTCTGCAGCTCTTGTAAGCATTCTTCTCCTCTTTTCTGAAGTTGTAGCAAACTCCTCAAAGGTGAGTAGATTTAATTGCTACAAAAATCAATATTGCTTGGTATCTGATGGTTTTTGTCTATAATCTGCTCTGAAAGAAAATAGCAGACCAACTATTCACTATATTGCTGGCAGTCCTCATTTTCTTCATTAAGGATCTCCATTTTTCTCAAAAGTTTCCAGTTCTAGTTGTATAAAAGGACTTCTCAGGTAACAGCAAACTCTTTATTTAAGCTGAGAACTTGCTGCTTTTTTTAACCTGTTGCTTTGTTTAATTTGTTTAACTGTTTTATGAACAACTACTCAAGTTGTGGTTTGAGCCTACTCAGCAGCTAAATGCCACACAGTTGCTCACCCACCCTCCCCCCGCTTGGGAATGGGGAGGGAATCACAGGGGCAAAGGGAGACTCACAGGTTGAGATAAAAACAGTTCAATAACAGTAACAGAATAATACGCTGACAGCAGTATCAACAGGTAATGTACCATACAGCTGCTCACCTCCTGCCGACTGACACCCACCTGCTCCCAGCCAGCGATCCCCAACACACAGGCCCCACAGCCACACTCCCAGAAGCAAGAGCCCCTCCTGGCCCACTCCTGCCTTTATATAGTGAGCACAACATCACATGACATGGAACATCGGCCAATCGGGGCCCAGCCCTCCAGCTGTGCTCCCCCCGCCCCTGCACACAGGTGAGGGCACTGGGACCTGGGGAGCCCCTGGGGTCTCAGGGTGCTGCAGCACTCCTCCCACTGCCAAAATGAAAATGAACTCTATTCCAGCCCGAACCAGGACAACTCACAAAACAGAAAGTAGTTTGTGAGGGGGGAATAGGATTGGATCCCAAAGGCATCAAGCAATCCCACTTAAAAGTTTTTATCTTCATTAATATAACCTTCACTGCTGTCTCCTGAGATCTTTCACGGTGATTTTACTAAAGAGACTCAGAAGTGCATGGATGTAGAATTCAGCCGTTTAGTACCACTGGAGCAGAGATTGATTTTGGGGAACTACAGCCACACTGTGACTGAATAATGGACAGATGAAATGTGTTATTTAGGATGTCAACTGTGTGTCTCCCAGGATCATTTGGTTTGAATTAGCAAAAAAGACATTTGTCTGAATTGCAGTGATTTATGAGGGCTGAAAAGCCATGATAAGATCTGGAGTTAAATGATATAATCTAAGATCTTCCCCACAACACTGCTGGATTTTAACAGGACTTTTTCAGACCTGTTAAGTGAACACGATGGAGCTAACACGATGGAGAGATATGCCCTTCCCATCTCCCAGAAAAACCCTAGGAGAAATCAGATAACAACAGACTTTGAATACAAACTTTTGAATACAGTTTTGCCCAGCCTGCCGATAAAGGTCAGAACTTCCTTGGTAAAGAAGTGGTTGTTGCTTGGGTGAGATGCAGTCCGAGCAATAGGAGAGGTCTGGGTCTGTCTTTTATTTTACGCAAACCTGTTCACCCATCAATGGTTTCAGAGAATGACTTTCCATAATCTACATGCTGGGTTTAGTTCAGAAGCAATGTCCCTTGAAAGGAGGTTCAGAAGCAACTTTTCTGTCTTGCGTGAAGCAGCTACGATGACATGGCTCAGGCTGGCAGCAGGAGGTGGGCAAATTGGACTCCATGTCACAAAAAAACACTTGATCTTCATCAGTGACTTTCCCTGTGCCGCACATCATTATCAATAAGACAACATTTTGGTGATATGGACAGTGGGATTGAGCACATCCCCAGCAAATTTGCTGACGACACTGAGCTGTGTGGTGCAGTCAACACACTGGAGGGCAGGGATGCCATCCAGAGGGATCTGGACAGTCTGGAGAGGTGGGCCTGTGCAAATCTCATGAAGCTCAACAAGGCCAAGTGCAAGGTTCTGCACATGGGTCAAGGCAATCCCAAGCACAAATACAGGCTGGGCAATTAATGGATTGAGAGCAGCCCTGTGGAGAAGGACTTGCAGGTATTGGTGGATGGAAAACTGAATATGACACAGCAATGTGTGCTCACAGCCTAGAAGGCCAACCGTATCCTGGGCTGCATCAAGAGAAGTGTGGCCAGCAGGTTGAGGGAGAAAATTCTGCTCCTCTACTCCGCTCTTGTGAGACCCCACCTGCAGTGCTGTGTCCAGATCTGGGGCCTCAAACATCAGCAGGACACGGACCTGCTGAAGTGGGTCCAGAGGAGGCCACGAAGATGATCAGGGTGGCTGAAGGACCTCCCTTCCCTTCATTGTGAGTGTGGTGAGGCGCTGGCACAGGGTGCCCAGAGAAGCTGTGGCTGCCCCCTCGCTAGAAAGGTTCAGGGCCAGGTTGGACGGGGCTTTGAGCAACCTGGTCTAGTGGAAGGTGTCCTTGCCCATGGCAGGGGTGTTGGGACTAGATGATCTTTAAAGTCCCTTTCAACACCAACCATTCTATAATTCTATGAAATATATATCAGAATAAATATTCAGCCCTGTGTGCCTTGCCTAGACAGTAGGTTTCTCTTAAAGGTTTAGAGGGTAAAGTGTGGTGTTAGAGTCCCTTTTTGGTACAGCCTCTCTTTTTACTGCCAGACAAGCATGGACATATTTAATGAAGCGTGGAAGTGGGATCAGGCAGAGAGGCGTCTGTCCCACTCCCCTGCAGAGGGCTTCTGTGATCCTGATAAGTGACATGTTTTCTCTGTGGCCCAGGCTGCCATCAGAAAAAGCAGGCATGATATTTCCTTCCTCCAATTCCTTGTCTTTCATGTTCAGCTTAAAACTCTTCAGGCAATGGTCTACTTCTTACCTTGTTTTTGCTGTGCTGCCATCACTGAAGAGCCCTGTCTCACTTCAGCTGTCTAGATGTGACCATAGTGCAAATATTAAGCAGCACTGACAGCTGAAAGCCTGATTCCCTCTTATTTCCTTAGATGCCAGCAAATAATGTCATGGCATCAGGGATGACACACCATGGCCCAACATAACAGAAGTGACACAACATGCTGAAATCAAGACATGACAAAAATTCAAGGCACGCACACAGCCGCTCCTGAACCTCTTTCAGTTGGCAGGGAAAGACAGGAGTAGACCCTGCAAAGTGCATCAAACATTGCACAAGCTTTACAGCCTCCAACAGCTGAACCAGCCGAACCTGCAGCTTGGCTGGGTTTTGCCTTCATCGCTAAACTACTCTAAAAAACAGAACAGCACCAGGCAGCAAGTCATTAGACAGAAGGAGATATGAAGTGCTTTACTTCTAGGTCACTTTCCAGCTGAGTCTTGTGTAGCTCATTAGTAGGTAAAAGCCATTGTCACTTGACTGTTGTGAACTGAAACAACAATAGACTGCAGTCAGCGGAGAGGTGCAGTTGCATGCCTGAGGGAGAACTGCAGGGCAGGACTTACAGACCCTGGTGCATCCATACTGAGGTGGTCATGGCTAATCTGCTCTCAGTGCTATGAACAGCTACACAAAAACAGATTCACAGCTCAGTAGTGTCTCTTGCAAATCTTTCTTGCCCTTTGCCCAGGTCTTCTCTGATGTGCATGCATCCCACAGGGGTGAGGAGCCAGCACCTCAACCCCTCCACTGCGGGGAGCCCAGCAGCTGGCTGCCTCCTCCTCCCAGGCAACCCCATGCTGCTGCCAGTAGTGCTATCCCCGCTACTGCTGAGGCTGTTTTTCTTCTGCAGATCAATAGGGAACTTCAGGTCTGTCGCATCCCAACTACATTAAACAAGTGGCACTTCAATACTGCAGTGACAGCTTCCTAAAATACTCCGAGATAGATAGACAGGGCAAAACTCATGGGTTAGACTGGAGTGGGGCAGAGGAATAACACTCATCCAAAACACCCATCTCTTCTCAAGAGTGCCCCGCCTCTGTCCCAGTCCCAGAAATTCAGAACATTCCTCTGCCAGTGGGTTGTAGCCTTTGCCATGTGCAAGGTGCAAGTAGGTGGTCAATGCTGAATTGGGTTACTTGTCCCCTTAATCAGGGAGGTAAGTTCCTGTGCATTCAGCAGACAGAAAATAAGTCTTTCAGGTAGCCCTGCATTTGGAAACCCTCTGCCAAACACAGAATTTCTGTCACAGAAAGCTCCTCCTTGAAAAGAAATGTGTCCATGACCATTTTGGAGCAATCTGACCTTTTTCATGGAGATATATGCCTCCCTGTCAATGGCTCATAAATGGATGAACAGCTCAGCTCTTTTTAATAGAGTTAGGCACAGGGTAATAATAGACTTGTGCAGCTCTCTCTCTTTGCTTAATTCATCTTTCTACAAATCATTAACATTGTTGGAATAACTGCTATCATTATCTTGGATTCCTCCTCGCAGTAGCTAACGGCAACATTGCACTGCACAGCACAAGGAAAATGGGGTTCCCCACTCCTGTTTGCACAACAGAGACTCAGGGCAGGGCTTTCCATTCTCCTGACAAAGGAGGAAAGGTGCTGAATGAAACAGACCAAACTCTTTTCCTCCTCCATGGAAGAGCATAACACAGTGATCAGTGCAGCAGATGCAGACACAGCAGGGGTTCCAGATGAGGTTCTTAGTGCAGAAGTTGTAGCCTAAACCCAACACAAGCAAAAGCTATGCAAGCCTCTCCTGCATCTCCTAAAATGCCTCAAACTCATGAGAACAAATCTGTGGTCTTCACATGCAACCAAATGATGCCCTCCGGCTGTCACAGTTCCTATGGGGATGATGCTCACCAACCAATAATGGTAAAACTGCTCACTTCGCATTTATTTTCATCATTCCTGAGCCTAGCGTCAAGTGCATATCAGGCTCCAAGGTATAGCGTGGCCATGGCCATAGCAATGATGACCCTGTACAGCATCAAGCAGGCTTAATGCCAGGTTGATATTCCTTTTGAAGTGTCAGCAGCTGCTGAGAGCTGAACAGAGCTTTGATGCTGTGTGGCATGGTGAATCCAGTGCTGGTCTGAGCTAAATTCACCCCGGGCATAGCCTGGTGTTGGATCAAAGCAGCCTGTCTCCTGGCACTGCTCTGGGCAACCTGCCTGCTTACATGATGGAGAGAGCTCTGCTTGCTGCTTCTGCCAGCCTCAGGGACATCATGGGGAAGGAAGCAAAAACTTCTGGGTGTATCTCTTGGCATGTGCTTTGGTTCAGCAATAAAACAACCCCAAGCCCAATCCTGTGGTTCCTCAGACCCCAAATTATTAAATGAGCCCATGGCAGCAGATGGGGCTCAGCCCTCAAGAGCTCTGGGCCTGATCCCGTGGTTGGGATCTGCACATGTATCTGATTAGCACTGTGGGATCATCCTTTAATTAAATTCACTGTGTTTGGTTTATAAGCACAGCGGTCTGGACTTGATGACAGCAGTACACAGGATGGGGTCCACTGCTATTTATGCATGTTGGGGCACAATGCGCACTCTTGTTTCATGTGCACAGCCCTAAATTATATCCCTGGGATTACACATGTGCAACTGAGAACAGCAATTGGCCAGGGCTCGGGAGTGTTGTGTGACTCTTCCAGTAATCTGAAATGGTCATTTCCTAGCAGTCTGTTTGTTTCTGTGTCAAGGGAAATAATCTAATTTGAGCGCTATAAAATTTACAATTATTGTGCAACAATTTTAACGAGGTGGAGTAGAGGGGGGGATCAGGAGAACATTGGCATGAATTGATGCAGTGTGAAGGTGAAAGCAAGGCAAAGCTTTTCCCCAGAAAACTGAAAACAAAATCTACCACTCCCATAGCAATGTTGCCATCTGCAATTAATGAAGGTTCATGTGTGACCTCAGTCCTCACATATACCATGAGTAGAGTTATGCAGAGATGAGAGACCTGTAAAGCACATGGCTTAAAGACATCAGCATCCTCACAGTGAAAGCCGTGCAGTGAAAGTTTGCTGCTCTGATGCAACTTTTTCTGGTAAAGTGTCTGAACCAGATTGCATGTATTATCAAACCTGCTCAGACAACTGGGAGTCAAAGGGTCCTGAGCAAGGTTTGTTCACATTGTGTTCTTTCGTAAAAGATCTCCATGGTGAGTCCAGTCTCTCCTGCATTCAGCCCATCACAGTATTATATGTTTTAGGTCCAGTGATTCCAGTTTGGCAATCTTGCAGAAGTGAGGCCGTGTTCAGGTCTGTACTGGGATTGACCCAGAGAGCAGCACCCACCCAGCCATTAGCACCAGCTGGTGTGAGGCACAATCCTCAGGTGTGGGAAGTGGCTGTGGGATTGTACAGGCTTCCCCAGTAACAATGTAAATGGATCCCATCCAGATATTGCTCACAGGGAAACATCCAAAGACCCAGGCAAGATTTTGACTCTGTAGTCATAAAGTCCTGCTCTGCTCATTTCTCCGTGTGCATAAAAACAGGGAATCCTCTTGTGATTTAATTGCTGTGTAGGAACTGCTATGGAGGTGGCAGCACAGCCCAAAAGGCCCACTGTGCTCCTTTGGTGTGGAAAGCCAACCTGAAGATCCCTCCGATACCGGGGAACATGACATACACACTGCAGTGAATGGCCCTTGCAACAGGCATCTGGGATGAGAAGTGAATGGACTGCTGTGTCCTTGGCAAAGCAGGGACAAACCTCAGTGTCAGGAGACTTGACCAAAGCTTTGCACTGCTTCTGTGTCCAGTGAAAACACTGCAGAGGGGATGACTTGGACCAGTGCCTCCAGGAGCTTTGAGGGAGTCAGTGCTGTGACACTTGGTCCTATTTCCCTCCAAGAAGGAGTTTTGCTGGTTGTGTTTCCGAGAAGAGCTTTGCATTCTCCATCATGATTCAACTGCTCTGTTAGACATGTCCCATGTGGGCAAGGACCCAGGAGCACCAACCAAAAGATCCTAAGGTAAGTTCTCTGAGGCATCATTTCTCTTGACAGGATGATGAAGGAGAAGATGGGGTTGCCTGCATAGGGTATTAAATGCTTCTGCTTATGTTTCCCCCATAACCTTATGAACTTACTTCTGTGGAGACTCTTCTCTCTGTTCTGGCATTGCCTATGTCTTGCAAGCAACTTGGACTAAAGGCATCTTTCTCTAACCATGCAAGTTAATTGCTCTCCACGGTCCAGGCTGTGTTCACGGTGGCCATTACCCAGTTCCTCCTGTTCCCCCTTCGGTGTCAGACAAAAGGGGAACCGCACCTCAGCCACAACTGGGTTTTGTGTCTCATTTAAAGCACTCCCCAAGAGGACACTTCACGTTTCTGAGCCACTTTATTTCCATCACACAAGCAGCACTCAAGCTAATGCACAATGAGAGCCCTAGCAGGAAGTTCTTCAGGAGGAGGTAAGAGCCAATATGTAAAGTGGTTAATGAGTTTGCCACAGACAGCAGTGCATCAGGTTACCACTACCAGGAGTGGCTAGAGCCAAGCAAACAATCCTCCAGCAGCCAGCACCTTAAAGCCTGTCTCTGCCCCAGGGCCAGGAGCAGTGAGAGCAGGCAGGGACAAAGGGAAAATCACATCTTGTAACCCAGAGGCAAGCCAGACCACTGATGTAATTACCCTTAACGCTTAAGGGCAGCAATAGGAGAAAAACCCCAGAACCTGTTTCACCTCCATCTGCAGGGTCAGGCAATTCACCTTGGTGCTTGTGTGGTCTCTCCCAAAACACTGGGAATAAAAACAAAACAGCCCCAAAGAACAGGAAAATAGGGCCATAAAAGATAAAAATCAGCTTTGGGACTAGGAGGAGGTGGAGAACCAGAAACAGACCTCCATTCTTCTTTTAGACAGTCTAGGTTAAGGTAACAGTATTCCCTTAATAGTAACAGGTTGCCAAGGACTGTACAACTTCTAACAGATATCACACAGCACACAGGCTAAATTCAAAAGTCTGCAAGAGAATGGTACTTGGCACTGTATGTAATTCAGTGATGGCACACTACACTGCAAGAAACCGTGACGTCTTGACCGAGGCTGAGAGCACAGAACAATGAAGAAAAGGGAAAAGCCTTTTAAACAGAGCTCAGACTATCCAGACTTGCCGTAGACTTAATTAAGCATAAATTTTGGAAGTGAGTGAAGTGGAAGTGAAAGACATGAACCTGCACCAGACAGGGTACCTGGAAATGTCTAACCAAGGAAATTGAGGTGTGAACATGGTTAGGAGAAGGGTCTTCTGGCTGCCACAGAGCTGTCCCCTGCAATACCTAGTGATGGGCTGAGTGGTAAAGCCTCTTTTCACCATCATTACCCCCATGTGGGTCAGCGTACTATAAACCCCAATGTTAAAACAGAAAACAGTGCTGCTGGGGGTGGGAACAAAGGGCCATGAGCCAGAGGTCAAGTGTCACTTTTAAGAAGAAACCTGGAGAGCAGATCTGACCCATAGGTTCATGTTTTGATAACACGGTAGTGTCACAAGGCTGAGACAAATCATCTGTCAACCCAAAGATGTGCCTGATGTTGAGATGAAATAGATATGGGGATGGAAGGCTCCTGACATTCTCATAAAGAAAACAAACAAAAAGCAAACAAACAAACAAAAACAAACAAACAAAAAAGAAATATTAATAATACAAAGCAGTTATTTTGCCAGCACCAAGCACTGGAGGAAAATGAAAGAAAAAAGCTTTCCAGGGGCCCAGGCTACTCTGACTGTGATGAAAATGTAAAATTCACCTAGAGATTTTTTCCCCATTTCATAACCCACAGGGCCTTTTGATTCCTGCCACCATTCTTCTGCTTTACCCACTCAACTTGACCATTCACCTGGTGGTTACATCGCAGGTCTGAACTATGAGAGCATCTGTTGCAGGAATATAAGTAGATACACCATGTACCTTCATCTTCCCTCTTCTGTTTCCCTTCATAAGTAAATATAACCCAGGAAATAGTCATTGCTCAAAACGTGTGGGGGGATGGAGCTTGACCTTTTGATGTCATTAATGTGCTATGAGCCTAAATCAAGGATCGCATCTCAGCACCACGCTAATTTCAACACATTATTCTTTTTAGGCCTTCAATCTCATTCCCTACAGAAACCATAATTCATGGAAACATGTAAGAGATGGACTTGAGGCAAAGAACAAGGGCAGGACAAATCATGCTAATTTAATTTACTTGGTTAATTACATTTCATATCTCATTCATTTATGATATACAGATGAGTAAAATTCATACGGACACAGATATTGAAAAGCCAAAAATAAAGTCATGAGCAGTTTCATCTTTGAGTTGTGCAGAAAATGAAAGTGAGAAAAGGAGAGAGAGAATGTGTTAGTTAGCAGATGCTGTAAGGGGACAGGGAAAATACAGTTTGTTCCTTCTGTAATGTCTCTGACCTCATATTTCCCTTTTCCACACTCTTGCATAATTATTTTGGTCTTCTTAGTTCTATCACTACATTTTCACATTCCCATTTTTTTTCTCCACAAACCAACCTTCTTCAGTAGTAAGTTGCCTGGGCCACATTCTTCTAAATCATTGAAATATTTCTAGTAGATGACCAAAGGGAGGCATTAATGTATTTTAGTTACTACAGCTACAATCCATATCCATCAGAAGTAGAGTTTCTCTAACTTATACATGTGATCCTAAGGAACTGTTCCAACAAGGAGGATTTCCTACTTTTTCTTCTTGAAACGAATGGCATAAAAAACCCCCAGGGATCTGCCAGTTCTGTGCCATCCAGAGCTTCAAATCCTAATTTTATTGCTGTGTTGTATTTCGAGAGCAGCTGGGTACGGTTGAAAATCTGGGCCTCTATCTTCACACATCCAAATCTGTCTTTAAATCTCACTTCTTCAAACAATCTCTCCTTTTTTTCAGTATCGACAAGTTCCAGGTGCCTCCATCCTCTTCTCCAAAGTCTGCTTCTCATCCTTAGGGGTGTTATTACTTTGGAAATGGACTAATCCTTATCTGCAGTCACACAGTGTAATAAATGTGGCCATAAAATTGTGTTCTTCAAAATATCAGTCAGTGACCAGATGTGAAGCTCCACTGATGTAGATTGCCACACTAGTGCAGCTAAATCACAAACCATGAAGTCCTGCACTCTTGCAAAACCACAACATTGTCACCTGGAGGAGTCCCCAGTGCTTGTGACTGTTCAGGAGAGCCTGGATAAAGCAATGGGAAGTTCATCCAGGGGCATAACGCTGTACCAGCAGACAACAGCATGCCTGAAACCTCATAAGGGTTCCTGCCCCTCCTCTGCTACAAGTGATGCCTACCTTCCCATGCCTAACAAGAGAGGTATAGTCTCCCTGCCTCCCATTACCTACTCCTGACTTTCATAGATCACAGCCTCATGTTGTCTTCATCCCTGTATGAACCAAAGGAAACCATCAGCATCCACAACTGATCTACCAAACAAAGATCAAATATTCAATCTATTCTGGGCACTCCATAGACTAATCATGCATATAAGAGAGTTTAGATGCATGGACACGAGCCTTGGGATGCCAGTGGCTTCTAGGACTAGAGCATGGGCCCTGGCCTGTCTTATTTATGAGCAGAGGCATAAGCATTATGTCTTTAACCATAATGGTTTTTACTTCTCTGCATCTCAACCAATCCTATCTAATATTCTTCATCCACTCAGTGTCCCAGGATTGCTCTCAGCAATTACTTATACTTGATGCTGCATCATAATATACTAAGCAAAAGTAGCATATTATTACCAAGTTACTGAAGCAATAGAAGTCAACAAATTAAAGAATTAACTCACAGGAATTGTCTCAGATCAGTATTGCAAAGATCACAGCTCTCAGAGTGGTGAGTGACAAATTGTAAATCATCATCTTTGGCCTGGGCAAACATTGTTTGGTCCAGACATCGCATAACAGCCATCTGAGTGAGATCAGTGTCCAAAGCCTGGTGGGAGAGATTCATCAGACCCAGTGTTAGCAGTGTCAGTGTGAATGTCTCCATTGGAGTTGAACAGCCTGACTCCTCCATATCCACACAGAGAAGCACACTTTTATTGTGCAGTTCAGTTCATCCTAAACCAGACAGCTTTAGGGTCAGATAAATCACAGACATTTCTCTGCATTGGCTATAAAGGAAGCTATGGGTGACCAGTTCAGCCAGAGACCCCTATATTGCTGGGTGAGCTGCATGTCTCTCTTCTGCCTGATCCTCATCAACACGAACTCCTCTCTTTTGGTGAAAAATTGCCATGGATGCTCCCACAGTGGTGGTCACTCCAAGGTACCATCAAGGAATCACAAGAGATACACCCTGCAGTGCCAGCCTCTGCCTCTGCTCTGTCCACCTCACTAACGCCCATGCCAAGCAAACTCCCCAAAATATGGGATCAATGCCTTCAAGCACACTCTGTAACAAGCACCTTAGCATTTATCTTCACATACATCTGGGTCAGGAAATTATTTGGCATTTCCCCAGTAGGCTCTTGAACACAGAGAATTCACAGACGTATCAAATTTGCCTTTTTCCTGTCCAGGTCTAGCACCATTAAACACACTGAGCAGACTTTCAGTACCATCCAAAAGGAAACAATTTCTTTAAAGAAGGTCCTTACACAGTTTAAGCTGAATCAGACCCATACTGGACTATATAAATATCATCGTTATGCCTTGTTGCTATAAAAACAATAAATATTGAGAGCTCTGTTGTTTGCCCAGGAGGTAAAGCCTGTGCCAGGTAGCACAAGTCGGGCTGCCAGGTAGGAGGTGGACATGGTTACAGAAACATTCTTTTCCAGATCCGGCCTCTGAGACTGGTGAAAAAGGTTTCTGTGAGTGAAGGAGGTTTCCCATACAGATTACATATCAAAGGCAGGCTCAGTGGAGCAAAGGGAGGCTGAATTCTGCACTGATCTCACAGCTCAGGTGTGTTACAAATGCAAACTCTATGGTTCTTCGGTGGAAATGAGGGAAGTTACAATAACCATCTGCTCTATTTATGCCTGTCTATCCTCGTTTATGGAAGAGTCGTGATTTTTCAATAGAAATTTAGATATTCCACAAATTCTTCAGAAATTTTTAATTTTTCCGCTGGTAATGCTGAAGTGTCTTCTGGAGCTGTCTTTGATTTATTCCATGCTCCTATCACTATCATCATTACCTACAGACCAGCTGGATTACACCTTGTGTGACAATTGTGAGCTACATTTTGAGAACCCTTGTTTGTGGCACAAAAGGACAACACAACAGGGACTTGGGCCATAGAGGGAAGGAGATGAAGTAGACTGCAAATTCTACAAGTCTCTCCAGCATATTTTCCGAATAAACATATTTTTACCTTTCTGGTTTTGTGTATGGCTATTTGAAAGCAAGAGACACTTCTCCTGTTAAGAAATTAAAGATCTGAAACACCTCTAAAATGCTCTTTCTTCCCACCTCACCCCTTGCACCTATCTGGAAACACTGAACTACTGTATCTGCAAACAACTTTATCCTTATACACATCACTTGCTGAAAGGGCAGTTAGAGCTGTTACCTGCTCCCTCAGCAAAGCTCATAGGCACAGGAGTCCTCAGCCTCATTTTACAAACATTTAGAGAGAAACGAGACTACAAATGATCAGGTCATATTTGCCAGTAAGCACTTAGGAACTATAATCGTGCTCTGGCTGAACGGTATAGCCAACCAAGTTACATTTACAGTATTTCCTTCCTATCGTGCATATTTTAGCCATAGTAAAAAAAAAGAAAAAGGGCATCAAAACACAGCCAACTTGTAAAACCTGACCATCTGCAGGGCGGCTGGTGGAAAACCATTTTTACTTTGCCTTGAGAGGCATTTTTCCAAAGCTGTCAAACAGCTATCACCAAAGACCACTAGATTATTTACTAGTCCAACATCTGTCAAGAAATAATTAGGTTGTTAAAGGTAGATTGTTAGTTATTGGCATTAAACGTCCATTAACATTAATTGAACTCCTCAGAATTATTTAGGAGCAAAGTCTGGACCCACTGAAGTTAATGTGAGCTTTTCAATTAACTCTTGACTGACCTGATGGATTCGACTCATGACAGATAGAAAAGTGATGGGTTTTTGTTCAAGACATATATCTATGAATGGAGACATCTGCTACAGGGACGTGGTCTCAGAGAGGCTACACATTGAGGGAGTGTTTCAGACAACACAATCACTTTGGGGTACTTGGTAAAATCTTATCCACCCTTGAAAATTGTTCACCTGGAGTGTCTCTGCTTGAACTGGAAATACATACTGGGGTATAGAGGTTCTTGCTTCTAAGTCAGCCTACACATCCCCACAGTCACATCAGCACAGGGATCCACACTGTGTTTTAAAGATTTAGGTTTTTAATCCATCACCCTGAATCCCCAAGTGCAATCCTTGGGGAATATGAATTGCAGCATTTGGAGGCTGGTCCAAGGTGTAAGGTCAGAGCAACTACAGGGTGCCCTGGCCCACCCTGACCCTCAGCAGGATGTTCTCCAGGTGGAGCTGATGTGCTTCTGAGCTGCTAACAAAAACTTCTGTGGTGGTTTGGGGATATTAAGGATCAACTCCTCTCCAGTGGTGGGGTAGGTGGAAAGGGGGCCCTAAAGCAGCTTAAATTCAGCCTGAAGCTTTAAAAAAACAAACAAACAAACAAACAAACAAAAACCAAACACTTTCACATCCACATGTGTCTGAAAGAGAGCAATGAAATAGTTGGTGGGTAATTAGCATTGCTGATATTTATACCATTAAGGATCCAGGGAGAAGAGAAACAAGGGTGTGCCATATATTCGCTGATTGGAGATGATTATGTTTCTGCTGATATTTCAGTGTAATAATTTGCCCTCGCCATTTCTCCCCCTCCACGCAATCCACAGGGACAGGTTTGATTTGGTCTTCCAGTCAAGAAAAGAGGGACTAACCTTTTTGTCACATGCAGCATATAACAATAAGCTATCCAAATGGAACACGCTTGTTTTGCATTAATACAATAATACGGACTTCTGGACTTCACTGCTAGGTTAAGAGTTAAACTTTAAGTTATCAGATCCCTTGTGTGATATAAACTATCATTATGAGATACATTTTCTTTCCATTATGCTGTAATAAAACCCTCCTCCTTATAATATAAATATATACATTTCCTTCGAGGCATCCTATTTGCTAAAGAACATCATGGAAATCTAATCTCCTTTTAATCAATAAAACACCAAATGATGTTTCTATTTAATGCAAACTTTGCTTCTTACCATGTAATGAACCTGTTTCTATTAAGAACACAGCCATTAATGGAATAAGTAATGCATTACTACTATTCCACTGCTACAGTCAGGTTTCTCTTAGTATTTCCATTATAAACTCTGTTATTTAAGAGCCTGCAATTTTCAGAGCTGAAGTTTAGCCTATAAAATCCTTTTATACTGCTTGAGGGCTTGGGGTTGGGGTCTTGGGTAGGGAAGAAGGTTGCAGCTGTCGTCACGTGCAGGGGCTCTCTCTTGCTCAGCCACAGACTCACTGTATGACCCTGGCCAAGTCATTTAACCTTTTAGAGCTTCAGTCAATCCAAATGGAAAATGGTCTGAAAAAGAGAGAGGCCTCAGAGGCAAGAGAGATCCAAGTTTAACTACATTTGAAAGGATGGCTCTAGGGAATGATAATGGACTGGAGAGACTTTTGCTTTTGGGACATCAGTACAATTTATTGTAGGTCAGTAATGAAAAGAAAATGGAAGCATGGCATTTTGCCAAGAAAAAGAACTATGGGGGCCTGCTTAAACCATTTGTGATGCATAGCTATAAGAAGAGATAAACAGCTGTAATTTGGGCCAGAAAATACTTATGACCCAATCTGTGCTTTTGCAAAGATACTTTTTATTCCTATGTTTTTGTCAAGCTATTGCTGAAGGAAGTTCAGGACCTCTTTCTTCACAAGATGCTCACTCAGAATATTTTATATCCTTATTGGGTTGTGGTTCATCTCAGTCATACTGTTTCTATTATCCGATAAATGACAGGGCTTTTAAGATAGAGAACAAGAAACATGTATTAGGAAACTCTGAGACATGTAACCACTGGTGCAGAAGTTGAAGGGAATTTGAGGATTAATAAACATTTTGATGATCAGGCAGCAAAATGAAACAAGAGGCCAGACATTTCATGTCTGAATTTCATGCTCACATCCTCATGAATGCTGTTACCTCCCATGCAAGCAGATTAGACTGGGAGATCCGATCCTCCACCAGGGCATGAAGGACATGCCTACAGTGAAAAAGGTGGGTGTCTCTTGCATGGGTTGGTAACCTGACCTTGCAGTTTAAGGAAGAAACGGTATGACAGTTCTGATTTTAAGCTGGTTTAGCAGTTCTAGCTCAAGCTAAAAGAGAAGATGGACCTGTAGACACTAACTAGAGCTAATGTCCAAGTTACATTCCCTTAGCTCTTATTCCAGCCTGAGTAAAGAACTTCAGAACTTCATTAACGCAAAATAGCTTCAATGTATGAGGGAATCATGGCTGCAGGAGAAGTGGGAAGGCCATCCTCAAGTCCTCTTTCTTTTCTCCCTTATCTCTGAACACTGAGACCAGATAAAGGTAAATATGGGCCTGGGAACACCATAATAGGGGACACCACAGCTCCAAACCCTCCTAGATAGATGGGACACCAGCCTGGAGAAAGCTTGTCCATTAACCCTGGAAAAAAAGGTCTTCTTCAACCCTCAAGACAGGGAACTGAGGGTCAACAAAAGGTCATCTCTTATTAATCCAGTAACTAGAGTGTATTTTCTGGGACTTGCTGCCATCTTCAGTTTTCAGACAAAGTTAAGTCATGGATGGCATGGCATTGTGGCCTCTGAGTCTGGTGGTGGGGCAACGATCCCCTAATCATGATCTTCAAAACTATTGTGTCAATTGCCTATCCACATATATAGATATTAATTCCTCCATTATATTCTGCTCACATTTATGAGTTTTACTTCACAGGTGTGAAGGTAAGACACACCTTTCTAGACATGGGAGCAAATCTGATTGCCCAACCCAGGAGTCGTAGACAAGCTCTGTCTCTAAATATGCAGGAGAAAAAGCAAGAATCATTGTCTCTCTTGACAGCTGGGGGAACATGAAGTATGAACCATGTTTAAGGTCATTGGAGATCCCCATAGTGGAGTCAGGAACCAAAGTTAGCTTTCCTAACCCCAACAGAGAGCCTTAATCATGGGATGGGTTCAGATAGGACACATGATATGTAACACTCTTTAATAAAAAAGACAGTTGAAGTGTTTCCTGCACCTGAAGCTCAAGGAGGAGGGCCTGGGTGAAGGAACAGTCTGTACGTAAACTCTAGTTATCAGCAGTGGCTATACTGGTAGAGGGACAGGAAGGTAAGAGCAGAGGAGGAAATTGGCAGAGAGCACCATCACATCCGGAGGCTTTATCCTAGCGCAGGTAACACATTCTTTATTTCACATTTATTTTCTCGCCGTGTTAGGCAAGGGGAAAATAGACACGCTTATTTCTCCTGCTCATTTTCCTGGACCATCTGGTGCTGAAGAAGAGATGACATATCACTGTGAACAAGGGGAAGATGTCACAGTTTTCACTAATAGCTGTGGGAGGAAAATAATTATTTTAAAAGTATGTGGGCTGTACAGACCGTACTTGTTAAGTCAAACTACCAGGAAACTTATTTCAGACACAAAACGTTTGATACTAAATAATCAGTAAAGCTAGAGATCAGCAGTCCCAACCGTAAATGTCAGACTCAGCTCTGCTCTTACCACAACCATAACTCAGGCACCACTTCACTGAAGCCAGTGCACATTCTTTTGGGTTTACTAGATCAAGTAAGAATGAGAAGTTATAGACAAGTCTATGCCACAAATTACTCAAACCATGTACATCAGTGATTGCAATCAGGTAGGGAAACAGGTCAGGATAAGAGGTGAAGCTAATAACGTGGCATGTATCACCTTCTAAGCAATGACAAGAACATATTGATTTTATCCCCTTAGCTCTGATCCTTTCTGTATTGTTTCTGTAAAGTCCTCAGGGCATCTATGTACACTTGCAGCTGTAGATAATTTTATAATAAACAATAATTAAACTTTGAAGCACCAGAGATGTGAAGAGAAATTAAATACTTGTCCTACATAGGGAGTCTCAGAAACATCACTCTCATTGAACAGAAACAAGTGAAATTTGCAATTGTCATTCAGCAGCTTTAGAGGCCTTTTGGAAATAGTTTGAAAAATATCTAATTCAGCTGAGAAACTTGCAAGATGCGTGGAATGATAATTGAAAATAGGGCTTTTTTAAAATTAAATGAAACAATTTGACTCATAAGTAGTCTTCTTTTTTGGAATGAAATGAACATTTCCTCTCCCTCCCCCCAAACAAATCTGTTTCACTGAAATGTTGGCATTTGAAAAATGTTGATAAACTCTAGTTACAATGAGAGCTAGTCAGAGAATGGAAACAGATTTGGTAAATAAGTATAAACAAAACAGCTTGAATTTGATTCCTGGTATTTTGTGGAATTGCTTTGCTTGTTCTTTGTAAACAAGTAGATCTACGACTTTGGGTATTCAAAAAAAAAAAAAAAAAACAAAAAAAAAAAAACAAAAAACAAACACAATGCCCAGAATGTTTCTAAATTTGTGCCAGGATAAAATAATAATATTCATTACTGAGTAATGC
The DNA here is from genome assembly GCF_018691265.1 of Tyto alba. Lineage (NCBI taxonomy): Eukaryota > Metazoa > Chordata > Aves > Strigiformes > Tytonidae > Tyto > Tyto alba. Next base: position 34,907,894 of record NW_024881313.1, on the reverse strand, counting down.
ATAATTCAGTATTGTATTATTTTCCCATTTAGAGCATTCTTTTAATCAGATGGCAGCCAATCGCCCAGTGGAAGTAATGGATGTGCAGAACAAACAGTTTAAGAACTAAACACCTGACAATTGTTTTCTGAAAAACTTGTTGAACACTGAATATCAAATACTTGTGGAGACATTTGGATCATGTCTAGTTGTAATGATGATCCTCAGATACAAAAGCAAGAAGGCGTTCAAACTGTCTCCCTTTCCCATACATCGTCTCCTTACACTACAAAATAAAGATCATCTCAGTGGTATTCTAGACAGGTCTATGAGTCTAGCTACATTACAAGAGTAAGATTTTAAGTGTTGTCAACCCAAAATTATTTATCAATACCAGTTCAAAGGTATGTTTTGTAAAAAAAAAAAAAAAAAAAAAGGCAGGGACTTAATTCAATAGGACTTTGCTAAAAGTTCTGGAGAGAAGGTCACAGATAAGACCTCCAGAGGTTTTTGTTGGAAACGCTGTACTCCGTTCTTTTTTGTAGAAGGGAGCTGCCATATCCAATTGGAAATAAGAGACATCTATTGCAAACTTAATGCAATTTTATTGGAACTAAATTCAATCTCTTAGTTTTTGATGCAGTAATGGGTCAGCAAGCAGAACTCACGAGCGCAGCCTCAAACAAGTAATGTTCCTGCGGTCAGAGATGCCACCAGCAGAAGTACACTTATAAACAAGGAACTCCTGAAAATCTGTTTAGAATATTTAAAAGAATAGTGCTCTTCTCAGTCGCATACAAACCTGCAAACATTCACCAAGCTGTTTCCCAGTCATCATCACAAGCCCAAGCTTCAAACAGAAAATCCATGCCCTAGATAAAGAAGATCACTTCTCTAATGTTATTTTTTCTCCTTCCTCAAATAGGTTATACAGCAAGCTCTCTACTTTGGCTGATTAAAACACACCATGCGTAAGGGAGTGGGAGACACACACATGGAGTCAGACCCTCAATTTATATAATCTCCATTGACTTCAGTGGAGTGACACCAATTTATAGCAAGAAAGGGTCTGCCTACAGACTCTTAAAGGATTGATTGATAACCTACAACAAACCATTTTTGGGGAATAAAGTATTTTTTGTGAGAATGATTCTTCCTATGTCTTGACTATGTGGCAGAAACTTTGCTAACAGACAGGGGATACACTGTGATATTTATGATACTCAAAAGGAAATACCTTGTATCTGAAATGCTCGATAGTCCAATTTACATGTTTATTGCACAAAAGAGCTATTTATCTACAGGCAGAAAAGCACCTATACATTTTAAAGCAGTTTTTTAAAAAGTGAACTATTTTGAAAGTGCAAAATAAGAGGACATTTTTCAGCTGTTTTGCTGTCTTCCTTCTCTTGTTTTGGTCGCTGGGAAGAAATACAGTAAAGTAACACTTCAAGTAGTAGAGACCATTCATAGCATCTCCATCCACTTTCTACACCTGCTTTGGCAGCCCGGCTTGTGTCATAACTATCACAAGTTTATTTATAGTTCAGCAGTATTCTGAAAGGTCAAGCAAAGAGGAGGAAATTCTGATGAAACCACTAGGGAGTCCAGAGAGGAATTTTGTTGTGCTGATGGTGGTTTTGGGGTTGGTTTTGGTTTTCTTTAATATTCATTTACAAAATAACATGCTTTGGAAGCTATCCCTTCCTTCAATTTCTTCTTGTTCTTCCTCTATGGCTGCTTTGGCAGTGATGCCCTGGAAAAGAGCAAATGCTGAAGTCTCTTCTCAGAGCTGACATGGCAGGTCACATGAGGTTTCTGTGTCAGGGGCTCTCAGTGAGTTAACAGAGATGGTCCTCTGGTTGAGGCACTGGGGACTCAGCCTCAAGAAGTGCTGACATCCTGCCGTCAAGAGTAGCCAGTATGAAAAACTGCAATTACAGAAACAATGAGCTCTACTGAGCTGGGGGAATTTATGGGCAGGTTTTTGCTTACCACTGTCCTCGTGGCTGGAGGCAGCAGTTACTACCAGCCCGAAATACCAACTCCCTGCTCTCCTTCCTGCACTCCTGGGAAGGCTGGTCCCTGCCCGCCAGCACCGAGGAAGGAGTCAGGTTCAAATTCCCCCCAGGATTGAACAAATTTCTTCTTCTCTTCCCCTCCCTCAGAAGGGTGCTTGGGTGCTCTGTATAGAGGTAGAGAAGGCTTAGATGTCCCCCCACATGGTATAGAGGAAAATTTAAGCTAGAGGATTTCAATGAACCTCAAAATTATCCAGGACTTTTAGGGTAAGAGCGGTCACAACCCGGGAAACCCAGGCACTCCTGCCATCCTGCACTGGCTCTGTTGTGAAGCAGAGTTCTCTCTGCAAGTTGGAACAGGGAAGATCAAGGACTCCCTTGAGCAAATACAGGACAAACAATTTCCAAAGTATTGCACTAAAGGTATAGTAAGGGTGCTGCTTCTTCAGCAAGGCAGTAACGCAATGGCAGCAGGTCAGAGATGGTTAATATATCACCTTGTAACTGGGATTGAATAGATTCACTTGGTATATGCAGATACAGATGAGGCTCAGTTTTCAATATTGTGCTGCCTATAACATATGACAGGGTCAACAGGCTGCCGTAAAGATCAAGAGAACAGATCAGCCTTTCAAAGATTCAATATTAATTATTGAATATTTATGTTTACCAGGGGGAATGAGTGATCAGAGTTTCTCTCCAAGGCTGTGTATGAATCTTTGTGTTTCAAGAACAATATAAATCAGGCCTTTTTATTTGTCATTTGTGTGAGATGAAAATTAACATCACAAGTATTATTAATAAGACATGAACGACAGAAAGAAGAGAGGAAGCAGAGCAGCTTACTCCCTACAAGTTTCTCTCTCTGTATATTAAGTAGATTTATCATGTACCAATTCCCTGTTCTACCCGCTTCTTTTTTTTTCTCTCTGGCAAATTTGGGCTTTGATAGCATTCACATGCCACTGATTGATATACCGGTCCCTCAGCCATCAAGTTATAGCCCTTTAAAAATATTAACAAATTTGTCCACACAGCAACCCTTGTATAAAAAGCACCAGGTACCAGATCCATTCTCTGGGGTCACACTGGGGGAGGCAGTCTGAGGTCTCAGGGATGGGTGAAGACACAGAATAACAACATACCAGCACTGAAATAGAGGCTAAATGATTGGTACAAAGAATGTGCAGAAGAAGGTTATATGGACAAGACCTATCGATCACAATGGTCCTTCTGGCCTTCAGAATCCACTTAATAAAAGTTAACTCTCCTTGGCTTTGGGCTCTTTGGCCATATATCTCAGCCTGTTTCATAAAGGAAATTATTGTCCTCAGCCTTACACGTGAGGAAAGTAAGCAACTGAGAAATTAGGGCCCCAGCCTCAGGGATACTCAGATGTTTGATTTTAACAGGATTTCACCTAAAAATGTAACTCTGTCAGGTGTGTTGGCTCAAGAGCTTAACCCTCAAATTTACAGCCCCTTCACTCAGCCTGAGCACAGAGCCAGTCAGAGGCAATGGGGAGGTGGACAGGCTGCATCCACCTTGGTGCCTCTGGGTGTTTGGTGGGTGGACACACAAACCCTGATGCTCGTGAGCAAACCCAAACCCAGGGAGCTGAGAAGGGGCGTTATGAGCATATCACTGCCTGCCCAGATGGAGACCTGAACATTTGGCACAGACACATGGAGGTGCAGATGGAAGCCCCCCCCTGCAGCCACCAAAGGTCCCATAACAGGGAGGGAAAAGCGACAAGTGGCTGCTTGGGCCAGCCTGGGGACCATCCCTGGGCTGCAGTCACCCTTTTCAGTGCTCAGTAGTATAAAACCTGCCTTTGAAAAAAATGCATCTTGGCAAAAACATTGCTGTTGGTGAGGTGTGAAGGCTGGTGAGGTGGTGGTTTCCTTAAAGTGGGCTGGAGAAATTATGTTCATTCAATAGTCAGTTTTTCCGATGTTTTATTTTGTTTTGTTTTAAAATGCCACTTTGTTCTGACTTCTCCACACTCTATAAAAAATCCACACAAGTCCGTCTACCACCAAAATAGCTTTGTGGCTTCTGTCCCCCACTGCTTGCACCCTTCAAATTCCCAGAACAGCTTTCTGTCCAATGGGTAAATGTATCTCCAGCTATGAAGATAAAATGTCTGTGGCTGCTGAGAAATTCTCTCTCATGTTCTTCACACTATTTACTGTGCAATATTGATATATTACAATATTACACCTAATCATAATTAACAATGATACTTAGCAGCATCTATATGGCTCTTCACACCTTTAAAGTGCTGTGCAAACACTCATTAATTAATCTTTGCTTCGGGAATCCTGTACAGCAGTCTCTTCCACGGGGCACCAAGAGCCGGTCCCCAGGAGTGGAGCCATGCTTGCTGGGACATACTGGTCACCCCTGGCTGCCCATGGAGACAGAAACTGCTCCTGTAGGGAAGGTTCAGGTCTCCACTTCTGACAGGTACTGACCGAGAGGTGCCTTTCTGTCCCCAGGGGAGATGTGAAATGGCAAAAAACATGCAGGAATGGGCAATATAGACAAGAGAGGACCAAATGGTGATGACTAACTGCTCTTACCCGCCCCATGCTGGTGCTGGTCCAGCTTGGTGACTTGAATCCATCTAACAAAGCTCAGTATCTTTTCTTGGGTGAGCCCAAATCCTGCATGCTCTTGAACCCAGTGTCCCCACAGCTAGCCCAAAGCAGTGGGGGCAGGCGGTGGAAGGGGGGAGGCAAAGGCCACTAACATGGGAGCTGCTGCAAGAACATGTTACCCCTTCTAGATCTTCACACACTGCTCCCCACTGTCCATGTTAGGGCCCCGGAGGGGATTTCTTTCCAGTCGGCATTTTGGAGGTGAACAGCAAGTACATTTTTTTTTGCATCTCATGCAGCCCATTCAGTGCTGGAAACTCTGCTTGGATGAAATGCGTCTTTTCTCAGTTTTTCACTGTCTTGCTCTGAAAGCTCCACTCCCATCCCTCTGCAAAGCTCAGTAACAGCTTGCTTCATCTTCCTACTGTCAGCACTCTGCTTTGACCCTTTAATCAGGGGACTCGGCTTTTATCTGGAAGACATATGCCTTAGGTGTCTTGTATAAGGTGCCACACAAAGCAAATTCAGCCAGGCCTGCCAATAACACATCATCTAACCAGATGGGGATAAACAGACTTGAATTCATTTGCTCCCTTTTCTCTACTCAGTAGTAGCAAGCACCAGAGAAAAGGCTGTTACTAGCTTTTTATAATGTCTCTGGGTACAGGGTTTTTTTTGCTTTGCATTCAAGGAGAGCTTAGGTCAGCCTCAGAGCTTTTTTCTGTTAGAGATGGTTGGCATTAATAAAATTAGAATCCTTTTACCACTTGTCCCTATGACATTGTAGGTACCAAAAATGAACAGTGTCATGGAGGTGTTTTCTTTTTTTTAACTCAGTGAAATCTCAGTTGTGCTTTTTGTGTAATTTGGATAAAACAAGGAGGAAGTGTGAGGCCCCCTAGGCATAGATATATGGTTTGTGTTGAATTGTCAGTGGAGAAGTGACCAAGCTCATTTTTTTCCTTTGGTGACCTCAGCAAGATTGATATCTAGATCTCATCAGCTGAAGTGAAAGACTTATTATTACAGAGCCTGGAGCAGAGCTGACATACTTGCAATGAATGAAGCTGTTTCTAGCTTAGGGAATTCAAATGGTTAGGCCAGGGACATGCTCTATACGGTAAGAGCAGAGATACCAGCATTCAGGCAGACAAAATGGGTCTCAGCCAGTCAAAAGATCAAAGAAACACTTCTGAGGAGATCAGCTTTTCTTCTGAAAGTGCTAATTGGAATATCTGATAGCAGCATCATTATCTTCTCCACCCCCACCCCAATACTTTTTAAAGCCACTATCTTTCTTTGGGTTCTCTCCATTAAAAATATCAATTTTTCTCCTTGGGAAATTTAAAGAATGGCAGAACATCCTTAAAACATCCTTTCAAAGCAAACAGATTTGATTTCATTAAGAGCAAACAAATATGAAAACACTTACCCTTCTGTGAGGGGACATACCCTTCTCCTAACAAGGCCAACCTATTCCCTGCATTACACTCCTTGCCTTGGTCACATCTGATATACAATTGTAAGATACAGACAGTGACACACTATGAAAGTCCCTGATAAGGATCATGGCCACAGGAGACCATCCCTCAGGGGTGTGTGGCAAGGCTTTGTATTTATTATTGGATATAGGTGATCCAAAAGGAGAAACTAGCCCCCACCCACATCATCCTCCTGGAATCTGTACAAATGTTGATGTTGAGGAGATTGTATTTTAAATAAAGCAAAGTTTGTGCTCATTTAATGATTGGGATTACATGCAATCAGAGATTAGGACCTTGATCAGACACCCACTGAAGTCAACAAGGTGGGAAAAAAATTGCAACCACCTTAAGTGAGCATATGGCAAGTCACTCTCAGATTCAAGGTCATATGGGAAACACACAACATTGCTGATATTTCACACCCCAGGTGAATAGATTAACCCTGCTTGGAAACAGTCATATCTACTCACAAACCTCAGCCTGAATTTAAGAGGAAGCAAATCTATGATCATGCTGTCTGCCAGCTTCAACAAAAATTGACAGAGTGAAAAAGGTCTCAAAGACCATGAAACTTTAGGAGTTTAATTAACAGCAGCATCTGGGCAAATTAGAGGAGAAAGACTGAAATTAGTGTCTGCAGACAGAGGCGGGCAGCACCTTGCTGCTACACATCTGCCTCTGCCCCGTGGGGGCTCTGCAAAGACCTGGAGACACGACGGGGACAACTCCAACCACCTCCTTCATCACCACTTAGAAAACCACTTGTGTCTAGATGCAACTGGGCAAGTGCACATGTATCTGAAGATCTGGAATCTTTTTTAATAGAGATTTTAATATGTATGTGTTGGGGAAAAAATTGTGTATAAGTAAAAAATGGGGGATACTACATGTAAGTATCATTCCTGCTATATTGTATAGCAGCATTATATACCTGCTTTCCTATATTTCAAATATTCCAGACACTCAGAATTCAAGAAAAAGCCAAGTAGGCCACTCTTCTTTACAGACTTTTTTGTTTGTTTTTGTTATTGTTCACTCAGGTCTTAGTTCAGTCAGACTATCCACAATAATCTTTTGAGATGTGACATAACATAGTTCAACATCAGGCCTCCTTAATCTGATACAGCAGAGTGGTGAAAATAGGCCAGGCCAGATGTTCAAATACTTTCGCGCTGGCAACAAGAGGAGCAAACGTAGCAAAGAGGTCAAGGGCCAAGAGAAGAGAAATGGAAGAAAGGCCATAGCTTTCAGTAAAGAATAGTACCAGGGCTCAGAAATGTCATGGAAGCAAAAAAAATGAAGTCGAGGACCTCACATGCTTCTGCTGCAGCTGGAAAATGCTTAGGCCTGAAAATCAGATTTAGATCTGTCACAATAACACTGTGCATTTCAGATTGATTGAATTATAACTCACAGGTGCTCCTTGCTCCATGCATTTCATCCTCCTTCCCTCCACAACAGGCTTTAAACTCCAGCACACAAGACACATGAAAAAGATTGCTTCCTTGCATTCCCCTTAATACTGCTAGGTCTCTATCGTATTTATAAACATGTATTTTAACACGTAACGCTCTACAGAGGAAATCCAACTGCCATCAGAGCAGGCTGTTTTGATGGACTGAGTAAACATGATATTTTGGTGACAGGTAATTTTCATACTCAACTGATTAATTCCAGAACACAGGAACAATGGGCTTTTTCAGCTGCTGAATAATGCATGTATGGCATTGCAACTGGTAAGCAGCAGGGTTCCCGGTTAGCGATAGAAATTCACACACCCATGCTATTTTAATAAGCTATCACTGTTAAAGAAGTCTATTTACGTTATTCATCTCCAACATTTGCACAAACATGTCAACTGGGGAAGTGTGTGGGGGGAGGTAGGAGGGAAAAATGAGGTCATATTCATATACACTTTCTTAGCTGTTTAATTTATATAAGCCTTAAAATTAAGCAACAAACTTACTTCCAAGGGAAAGAAAGTACCATGACCAACACCTGAAACCTGGATAATATGAAGACAGTGAAGGATCATAGCAGAAGAGAAAATCCAAGACAAGTATATACACAGAGAGCTGGGCAGAGGTTGCTCCAGAGCTTTGCGAGCCAGAGTCATTCTGGGATTTGGCCACTGGGCTGCTCCATGGTGCCAGTGGTCCCTTTGCAGCCATCTGGGCCATGTCCTTGTCACTGTCTCCCCATGAACCATCCAAGAGCTCCCAGAGGAACCAGATCTAACAGGTTTCCTGGCCACTCTGCTACAGTGTGTTGGGGTTTGGGACAGGGGCCACCAGTCTGGAGTCCAGGGCTGCACCACCTGGGTTATGAATGTGTAGACAGCAAAAGGAAGGAATCAGCTCTTAATTACAGGATCAAGCATCACATTGACTCTTAAATGTATGTGTGTTATGAGCTAGATGCTTAATTTCGTTTATAGCCAGTGGAGATGTAGTCAATGCTGATCATCTGTAAATGTCTGTTTTTCTTGGTTCTACATAATATTGATCAGGGGATAAATTATTTTGTATAGAAGAGGCATCTGATACCACTAGAGGCTCTGGGGTGTCCTGGCTGGTTACCAGCTGTTACTCCAGAGATGCAGGTTTCCCATAGGTTTTGGGTAGTGTTTGCCAGCCCCAGGGACATATCTTGGATATCAGAGGGCATTTAAACCTACACTAGATGCTTATGTTTAGACAACTGTATGACATCCCTGACCTCCATTGACTGTAATGGGAATTTGGACAGCTGGACATCTAAATTTGTGTGACTTAATCTGTGAGCAGAATCCTACACAGAAATGTCAAAGTCTCCTCCTTTTCACTAGAGAAGGTCGTTAGAGGCCAAATTTTTGAGAAAGCAGCTCCTATTTTGACATCCACTCAGCTGTCAAACTTTCAAGTGTGATCAAAGGCAAGGCTGAGTCCCTCTGCACGAGATGGGGGCTGAGCAGATGAAGTGTATCTGCTCCACTATCTCCTCATGCCCCAACTACTCAGTTCAAAAATAGAGGTAAAATGGAATCTGAAGACAGACCTGCAAACCTGGAAGCCCCAGACCCAAGAGTTCAGGGTGTGTGCAATGGATTTACATGTGCGTGGCATGGAATACACAAACATGTGTGGTCCCACATGACACTGAAATTCAGCAGATCACCCTCCAGGCAATAGCACTGATGGAAATATGCTAATTGTTCCTTTTCCCCATGTCATTGTGTCCCTTATTTATGTCTCTCAGGAACTAAGTGCTTTCAAAGCAAGGAGTAAACTGGACTACCCCAAGCAGTTAATCTCATACTTGGCCCCCACTTTTCTTTATTTTGTTGTTTGGGATCTGGATGCTGGTGAAATCTCATCCCCTTCAACCTCACATCCAAATTTGCATTTTCACGGTGAGTAGTACTACCATAACATTCATTCTTTTAAATCATACTCTCCAATTATGCTTCACCTTAGCTGCCTGGGTTGATTTTCTTTCCCTTTTAGGGGCATTCATCTCTGGAAGACTCTGGGAAGAAACTTTGTTCCTTTGGGAGAGTGGGGCTATTTCCCACAAGAGCATACCATGTTTTTCAGAACATGATTATCTTACTATATAACAGCCCAATGATTTATATCATTCTATTGGAAGCTTTGGGTCTATTTTATTTCATTTCCTTTGGCTTTGCAAATAGAAAAATAAGGGAGAAGAAATCCAACAATCTTTGCTCTGGGATATTCTGGAGTATATTCATGTACATGGGGGTTGAGGAGTAACTTGTTATGGGAGGAAGGAGTTGGAGCCTGGGGAGGCCCCAGCATCACATTGTGCAATGTGTTATTTCAGTCTCTCCAGAGGCCAGTAATTGTGCATGTCAGAAAAACTTTAAGGTAACCAATGTAGAGGGTAATGGCTGCATAAGGAGACCAACTGACAGAACACATTGAACTAATTTTCTTCCAACCTCCCCCAAATTTTTTCTTTAAAAGCCTTCCACTTCAGTCTGGGGAGAAGCCTGATAAACTTGTCTGAGATTTTCTGAGAAACCAGGGGAGGAGGTGGAGAAACAGTGGTCGGTTACAGAACCTTTTCTCCCCTTTGTGTCTCTCTTAACTCCCTCAGCCCAATCATAATTAAACTTTTTGTTGCACCCGCTGTGCTAGTCACTAATGGGAAAATGCAAATAGACATCCTCACTCTGCAGGGATTATATTCTGAAAAGATAAAAGCAGGGAGTATTATTCTTTTGTTAGCGGAGCGATGGTAAGCAACAGGGATTTTTAAAAAGTTATTCGGCAACACTCCCAACCAGCTTTGTAGCGTCTGCAGAAAACAGGGTGTTTACTCTTCTCAAACAAAGTTTTAAAGGAACTGATTTTGTCAGCACTGATTTAGGTTGTTTGCTGAGAGACACTGTAAAAACGTGGCCTGGTTTTCAGTAATTTGTCTTCTAATATTCAAACCTAGCTTAACCTGGCTCACTTTTTTGAATATCTTATGAGCTCCCACACAGTCTATAATGGGATTTTCCCCATAGCACCCTGCAGAATGCTACTCTGCAGTGATTTGGAGGAGCGAAGGAAGCATGAGCTGAAGGAGAGCGGAAAAGGAAGCTATTTTGAGCACAAAGCCTCTAGGCAGATGTAGCTTGTGGAACTATCACATTCAGCCCAAGTTATTGGAGCAAATCAATACTAATTATTTTATGACTGAGGCCTTATGCTGAGGCTTCTCAGAGTACTCATGGTGATCTTTTATTGCTTCTTTTGTAAATTTGCAGTGTGAGCCGTTATCGCGGTGTGCAGAGCAAGGATGCTGTAAGGCAAGGAAAAGTCCCACTACTTAGTCTCATCATGCTCTCAAGCACCCTTGTACAACCTTTGTCTGTAGCAGGGCATGCAAATGCCAGTGGAAGATGGATTTCATACTATGAGTCCTCTGTGGAATGGAAGGATCCCAAAAATTTCCCTTCTTCAAGGACAGGACCATGTTAAGGCTCTTTGCTTTAGGAGACAAGGAGAGGACCTCATGGTCCCTTCAGGCAGCCTCCACTACAAGAGGAGCCAAATGAGCTTGCGATCCACAAACTGAACAACAGTGCCATCTCAAAGCAAGCAAGGAGACTGCATGTTCTTGAATCAATGCAGCTGAGGGCACACTTCACCTTCTCCACACTCCTCCAGCAAGGAACATGCTTCATCCTCCTCACAAAGGAGACATCCCCTTGGTCAATGCCAAATTAATTTACAGAAAACAACTCATGTAGCTATCATCCATAACTCAATAGATTGGGATCCTATCCAAGGTCAGAACTCTCCCCCCAACCAACACAGCTGTTTACCATGTTTCCACTGATACTTAAGATTAATTTCAAGCTCATATCAGGCAACCAGCTACCTAAATCTCTCAACACTGTGTCTGCCCAGCCCAAATCTGAGAGCTCTCCAGTGATGAAGGTTGGTGTTTCACATCTCAGTACTGCCCAGCACAGCCTCTGTGGGGTTTCATACTTACCCATACCCAGCAGGATCATACCATAGAAGTGATCTGCAGCACCCATCCTACAGTATTTTTTTACTACCTCTAGTAGCTTCTGTATTTCTTCTGCTGTCTGCTGATCTTTAAACAAGAGAAGCTCAGAAACACAATTGCTCTGCAGACTCATTCCTGCAAGGGTCCTGGTTTATACAAAATGAAGGAATGCAGCTGCATCCCAGCGCCGTGCTTAAGAAATCATGGCTAGAGCATAGATGACTTTGATGCATGACACAGGTCTGGGAAGGGCAAGGGTAGCCAGAAGGTCGACTGTAAAAATCAGTACAGTGATATCCACTACCATTTAGTTTCTTCATTTTACAGGAGGGGTTATAATGTTTTTCTCTTATAAAGGCTCTTCCCAGCATTGATTTTATTTTTCTTGATTCAGTGGTTAAACCAGGAAACATAAAGATTATTTCATTTTATCCAAAATGAAATATCTGTTTCATTCTCTAGGGGTTTTTTTTGTTTTATTTTTATAATTTTTTTAAGAAAAAAAATATTAGTTACATTTCCAAGCAAAATACTGATTTGAGATGTTAAGTTTTGGTTTTACAAATAGCAAGGTGCAAGACTGCGATACTTTCAAAAACATTTTTTATTTCATTCTTTGGGAGTGAAAAGCCTTGAAAATATGGTGTGATTTTTCCAGGTTTCAGGTTAACCAAAAATGACTTGTTTATGGCAAGTGAACTACTGTCTGAGAACTTGCTTCATGTAGCTCCATTCACCAGTAACCCCTTTTTGTCTTTTTAGATTTGAAATTCTTCAGGGAAGAGACTGACTTTCCTTTCGCACAGAGGAGAGCACTTTGAAGATAAAAATTGTTAGAGCAGTGCTAAGTATTGTGTAGCCTCGGAAGAATGTGTTATCAGCTTACAAAGCCACTTTGAAAAGTAGCATACACTCAAAGGCACTGACATCTGTCTGTAAAAAGGAAAAAAAAAAAAAAAAAAAGAAGTGTAGGTGGGATTTACTGTCTGCTATATAACTTTCTCCTAGACCTTGACTACATGAAACATACTGCAAGCGAGGCAGAGTTTTTCACAGTAACAACTGCTCTCGATGAAACTTGGTTTTAAGGATTCTGTAGCAGCACAGAGATGCCAAAGCTTTCTGCACTGACATCCAAAAAACTTCCCCAGGTCACAGCAGATCAGGCTGCATGAAGACATGATTTTGCAGATCAAATTTTTTTCACCAACAGCTGATTTTCAAGTGACCCCACTTCTCCTCAGAAATTATATTCTAAGAGAGGTTTTTTTTTTGTTTTCCCAGTGAGCATCACTGCAGCAAACTGAGTCATCAGCACAAACAGAGCTTCAGAGCTGGGTACATGAGACCTAACTGTTCTGTATCGTTTTTATAAAGGAAAATAACTTGTGACTTCTCCCTTCCTGGGTAGACTGTCTTTCCAAAAGGGTGCAGGGATCTCCAGGGATGCCTGGTATTCCTTCAGTCATGGGTATCATTTTGCTGTTTTCTGGCTAGCGTGAGACAGGCACTGATGGAAGAACTGGAAATATTTGCCCATCTTTTGGAGGATTTGCCCTACCTGCCCCCACTCTTCCATTGCTGACCATGTCTATGCCACAGCCAGTTTCACCCACATACCCAGTCAGCACTAATTGTCAAATTACAGAAAAAAAATCCTGCCTGTACATTCAAAACAGGAAAAAAAAATACTCTGAGAAGGGTGAGACAAGTAATCAGTGCTGACGGTCTGTGTCCATGGGCATACACATAAGTACTGCTGCTCATCCTGCAGTCTTTGTAGCACAGCACCAAGGCTCCTCTTTGGAGACACCCTGAGTCAGCTGGGGCACAAAGTGGCTGAGCATAGGTCTAGACAGCTTTTTAAGGTCCTATGGATGCTTTAGTGCCTATAGGACTGAAGAATGGATGGTAGGTTATCCCATAAGATCAGAGTTCTGTCCATGGAGCCAGTCGATGATTTCAGACCTTGCCATACTTCCATGTGGTGCAAGAGAGGCTGTTTGGGGCACGTAGCTCTGCTCCCAAATCCAGGAGCAGCCCTCTGAGCTGGTGACTTGCTCCACCATGTAGCAGAATCTCACTTGGCCAAAACAAGTGATGACTCTGCAGGACTAAAACCCCACCAATCTGATGCCTGGAAACAGAATCCCTCCTTCCCTCTAACATCTAAGACTCTGATTCTGCAAATTCATCTTCCTATACTGCTTGGGATCACGTGGCAGTCCGACCTTGCAGATCAGCCATGGGACTTGAAGCCACAGGACAGCTCAGAAAGCCACTGCAGCAAAATGGAAATCTTCCAGAGACTTCCTGGCTTCTCTATGCCTCTGAACCACTGTCCTACATCTCATGTGGGTACATGAAGTTTAGGCTGTTCCTCGTACTCTTGAGCCACCTATGCATCTGCTAAAGTAATCTACTATTCAACCTAATTAAACTGGAGGTCCCTTATACAGCTGTTGCAGAATAGCATCCACTTTTAATTGTCCTTTCACTGCCCCCGAGGGAACCTAGGCTCCTAGCTCAGGTATGTGAATATCTCCCAAGTACATAGATGTTTTTGCTCCTCCTCATTCCTATTCAAGGATCTAACACACCCATAAACACCCTTTCCCTTCACTACAGCACTAGATAGAGAGGAGTCCAATATGTTGGAGGCCTCCTTTAGCAGATCTCCCTAAAATTACCCAGGAACAGCCTGAAAATCTGTGCTGAAGATCTACGGCAGGTGAGAACGTGGAGCATCGCCTTAAAAACAGTAGTAGGCAACGATGCAATATCTGATCTCGCTGGGTGTCTTGATTACACGGGGGCAGCATACACCAGCCACTGGTCCTCTGCTGTCGTGTGCGGCTGGTGGTACCCCTGCAGCTGCGGGGGTTGTTGGGTGCAGAAGAGGAGGAGGGTTTGCAAGAAAGGATTGTGAGGCAGAGCTTCCTCTGCTACAGCACCTCGCAGCCTGTGGCTCGTAGTAACCCCAGCTGCCTCCCCACCTCTGAAAAGCTCATAAAGAATAGTATAAATTCATCCACATACAGGAACACAGGGAAATTATATGTGAAATAAGGGCCAACACCTTGAGCCATAAGCTCTCAGCTAGAGTATAAACAGCGGCCAAACAGTTATTATTGTTGTTATTATTACTATTATTTTAGTTTCAAGGCTTCCATTAAAAACAACCCCGTGTCCTGGGGCAAGACAAGAGCTGAACTTGAGCCTGTGAAAGAGCTCACCCAGATGACTTGCTTTCTGAGGACAACCTCATTAATAAATTTTGGTCTCAGAAGAAAAGACTGAGCATTTCCCCCACCTGGCATGTTCTACCCTCTAGGACCTGGTATTTGTTTTCTATACCTGGAGCAGTAAATTTGCCTAATCCCAACTCACATTTAACTTGTGACTTGCCACGGACAAGAGAAGCTTTTGCAGCCTCTCAGAGTCACTCTCTTCTCGCCTTTGCTCAGCAGCAGCAGCTTTCAGAGCCATGACAGTGTCCATTTAATGACATTAGGTTTTCAGAGTATCACTTCCCACAGATGACAGCTGAACTGCCAACAGCTCTTTTAGTCACCTTCTGAACTTAATGCTTTTTATTACTCTTCCCAATTTTCATGGGGTGCTTCCCAACTGAAGACCCCAGAGCACCTTACAGAAGGTCAGTAGCAAAGGAAAACTACAGCACAGAGAGGGTGGAAACCCCAGCCCACGTCACCAGAGTCCCAGCTAAATGTAGGCATCTGTGGGCCATAATATTGCCCCTTAGTTCGAGCCACCCAGACTACTGTCCCACAAGGTGACCATAAATTCAGGGTTACCATAGGATGTCCCCATGTCCCAGAAGACATTTTTAGGATGTCTTAAATGTTCTTTGGATCTGTGTATCTTTGGAATATATAGGTACAGATTAGGTTTTTTTCTGTTTGTTCAGATCCTATTGCTGCACCACACTGACTCCATGTGGTGCTGGCTGAGGGAAAACTATCCAGGAGGAGGGATCACTGTGATGGACCACGTTCAGAGGGAAAAGACCAGTGAGCAGCGATGTTCACATCAAACTCATTTCCTTTACTCAGAGTACATGTTCATGGCACTTACTGAGCATTTTCAGCTACATACATTCAGATACTCAGTTAAATGGGGCGGAAAATATCACGATTTTGTAAAATGCACTCTAGCTCCTGTTGGGAGGTAAGCTGGGAGTTGTGACACTGAAAAGTGGTTTGAAGTGTTTCTTCTAGTTTGTTTGTGCAGTCATAGCATGTGTGTTTTCATCCCAAAAAACTTTTGAACACAATGGTCACTTCCCACCAAGTATGAAAGAGATGAAATATTCCCAAAACTAAGCAATTCCTCCAAGTTTCATAAAAATAGGCTGCCAGGTAGATGAGAGCCCCAAGTAGAAGGAAAGGTGGAAATCCCCAGCCACTATTAGACATGAAAGAAGCCAAATAGAGACATACACACACAAGAACACATACAGCTTTCAGTGCCCTAGCTGATGGAAAATCCTGACTTTGTCCCCGTGCCAGAGAATCTAAACATCAGACACAAACCCTGGAAATGAAGCTGCTTTGATCCTGCCGAAAGCTGAATTGGTGATCTCCTGTGGAATTTGCCCTCCTAAGGCTGGAACAAAGAAGTCAGATGAATGTGAGGAGGCAGGAGAGCAGCAGCCACCTCCTGTCATTCTGCCCACGTCCTCCCTCGCCCCTCTGCGTCTCACCTTGTCATTTGCTTGCCATGTCCATACTGCAAACACTGCTTTGCTTAACCCGTGACTGTGCTGCATGGACTAAAGCAGATAGCATGGTGGGAAGCCCTGAAAGGACAGAGCCTTCCTGCAGTGACACCTCCAGACAAGCTAACAGCATCCCTTGGAGATGCTAATGAAACATATCCTGCTAAGGGGGGTAATCCCAAGGGCTGCAGAGTTGTTAGGGCTGAGAATTCCATTGCTTGGTCCAAGAGGAAAAAGCTTTTCTTCCCGAAGCTGAGGACAAAGTGTGTTACACCAGCCAAGAGGAGTTCCTTATGGCTCAAATCCCCCAGCATGAATCTCTGTGCTTGCCCCTGATGCGCCCTGTGCCCCAAAGTATCATGAGGTGGACATGAGCCAGCACGGACCCAGCAACAGAAATGCACTTAAATCTGCCACAAATTTACTTAGATGAGAAAGTGAGTGCTAAGGAATCCTAAGCCTTCCTTTCCCCCTTATTTGTACCACTGCATGCTCCCAAGGTGTGGCAACAGTCCCATGGACATGACCTGTCCCCATTTCACATTGGAGCTGTGTCCATGTCCAGCCTGAGCTGCAGGAAAGCAGGGGGGCCAAAGACTTGGGAAGCTTTTCTGTAGCCCATTTTGACCTCCATGTTGGGACCTTAAAATATGGCCTTACTCCCTATACTTCCTCTGTCTTTAAAACACCAGAGACTTGCAAAGCACTGAGTTTACTCATAAACAGACCTGCTCTTAGTGTGGTATTTTGTGTCAGCCCTGAGATGCCAACCAGGCGCTGGTCCATTACACTTGATGTTGTGGAAATCCACAGTCAGTGACAGCTTTTGCTGCAAAGAGCTGCAGTGGTGGTTAACATGATCCCATCCCCACCTCTTTGCAGGCCACTGCCTATCCAGCTGGTGGGCACTGCTGCTCCCAGTTCACGATTCTTAATTTAGAGAGTCTCTTCTGACATTTTGACTACTACGGCCTGATGCTCGCAAGCTGTGCTCAGAGAGGGTGAAATTCAGCTCCTCCAATCGCACCCAGTTTCTCTCTCACCCTTACTTTTCTTCCCTTCCTGATTCATTTAAAATCAGCTATGAAAAATGTCACTGGTTTCCAGGAAAGGCACGGGTCTGACCAAGGCAAAAGTCAACCCTTTAATTTAAAACAGTTGAGAGGGAGACAATTCGGTGAAGCTGCTCAGTTAATGCACAAACAGTTTGTAATTACAGGAGCAGGCTGGGAAAACAGGACCTACCTAGGGAATATTCTTATTAAATAAAGCAGAATTCTGTCACCTTCTTAATCATGAAATATTGATGAAACTGTAAGCATCCCCTCTGAGGTTTTAGCCTTTGCCCTCTTCTTGTGTGTGTGTGTGTGTCCACACAAAGACGAAGGGGGAAAAAAAAAAAAACCTGAAAGCCTACCCATGGAGCTGCAGAATACTAACCATGCTGCTCTGTGCTGATGGATTTTGCTGACCTTGCATGGGCATATGGATTGGAGAAATAAAAACTCTTCACTCCGTACAATCAGAAACTTCTTTTAGACTGAATGAGTAATAGAAGGGTGATTAAATAGGGGTAAGAAAAGACATATTAAATGGAGGACTGTGCCATGAATTAGAAGAGGAAGGGCCAGGTGTTGATGCTCTTTCTTATCATGAGCTACTCCACATTTTGGAGGCAGTAGAGGGCTAATTAACACCACGTAACCCGGAGTGTCAGATCTTTCCCTGGCCTTATGAAGCTATGCTTGTATCTCTGGTGCTTGTTCCTGGGTCAAACAACAGCTGTCAATAGAAAAAGAAGCACCAGGACCTGTCTTCACAAGCCAAAGTCCAACCAGGGCAGCAGGACTTTTGGACTGTCGGAGCTCTGAGCATTTGTGTTCTCCTTTAGGAAGTCTGGGAGTCCCAGTGAAATCAGCACCCAAGACACCACAGCCTGTGAACTCAAGCTGGAGGCACTCAGTATTCATCAATATCCACATCTGAGGGCAGTCGGAGCTAGGATGAGACCATCGCAGGTCTTTGGTTTCAGATGGTACCTGAGATGTTACAACATAAAGCTTCACACCATCTTTGAGGTGCCAAAAACCATGTTAGCCACTCATCAGAGAACCAAGTTAGCTTCAGGAAGGTGGCCATCAGCAGGGCAGGCAGTATCCTACCCCTTGCTATGTTTAGCTCATGTCTTGACACTGCTGGCTTCAGCCATCAATTTGCTGAGGAGCCTCAACAACAGGAACCCAGAAAAGCCCTGAGGGGGAAGAGCCAGGGACTATGAATAATGTGGGTGAAAACAAGAAGTTTAGAGAAGAAAAATCACAGGCAAATTTTCATCCCTTCACACTTCTCTATGCAGTGGGAAGGGACAGAAACTCTTTTCAAACCAAAATAACCATGCTCTGTTCTACTTCTGTGACTCAGCTCCATGGTCCTTCCCAAGAAATAAATAAAGAAAAATAGGAGCTTCTCAGAAGGAGAGAGATATTGAGAACCACAACCAAGAACTGGAAGACCAGTGCATCACCAATGAAGTATCTTAAAAAGCAGACACTTGTCTGAGTCTGTTTTTTTATCCCTTCTGCAAGGGGCAGATGAATGGGGCTAGGGAGAGAAACATAAGTGGGAAAGAAGGAGTGACCACAAGGATCAGCCAGGAATAGTAGTCATTACCTGACGTTATCCAGACTTTACCAACAAAAAAACATCACAGTTGGGAGGAACTGGAAAAAGGGACTTGGGCCAGGCTAGCTGGAAAACAGAGGAAGGATCAAAGCACTAAAGGAGGAAGGAGGACAAAGACGGGGAGGCTGCAATAGCTTAGAGAGGGAGAGATGCATCAAGCAGCAGGGGAGCCTTCTCTCTGGCCACTGCGGTAATGGGGCCTTTGTTCTGCTCCTTTCATGTTCACACACATCCCAGTCCATAAGGGCAGCTGACAGGAGCTGAATCAATCACTCGCTGGTCCCAGCGGAGGGCAGGGCATGATTGATTTGCTCTCCCTGATGGTTGGCTCTGAAAGGATGCGCTCTCATTACAGTTAGTTTCTGGGTCCCAGTTCTTTACTCCAGGTCTAAATGCTGCACAACATCCTGCCTCCACCATGGGCTGATTTGGTGCCATATTTCCTTTCAACTGCCTGAGAAAGCTGTGAAAAAAATAAATAAATCCACATTAAAAAAACAAACAAACAAAAAAAACACAAACAAAAACAAAATGACAAAATGTCTCCAAACTTTAAAACTTGCTGCTGAAAACATAAAGCTGAGGCTGTGGCCATGGATGATTTTAGTGGTCGTCTGCTCCAAATTCCAGTCATGCTTGTCACAATCCCACAGCCTCTCTCTAATTGTCAGGCACAGCCCTTTGTCTTCCTAATCACCCCTGAAAAAGCCTCACTTCCCATGATATGGTGGGCACCCTGGGGTGGCTGCATTTGGGGGCAGCCCTGCCCCTACGTTTGCAGCTGCAGGCTGCTGGCTGCTCTGGGAGAGCCTGGAGCATGGTAGAGAGGCCAGAGATGGGCTCTGGTCACCAGAGTGAGGTGGAGATACTTGGCCCAAGGACGAAAGCTGTGAGATGGAGGCAGGTGGCTCTTGGATGCACAGTCAGGAGCAGATTGAGAACGGTGGCACCCAGCAGCAGCCTTGATCTGCAGTTAGCTCAGGTCCACCAGTGGCATCACGGGGTGAAGCCAGTCCTGGTTGAGCTTATGTTGTACTTTCTGCAATGGACATTGCTGCAAGTCAAGTGTACAACTGCGGTGAAGAACCGTCCGCTTCAAGAAGTTTTTCCCCGCTTCAGTGTACCTTAAGCATCCCACCAATTCCACTCATGAGTGGAAGAAATACTATTAGCTGTCAAGGCCAGTACAGTGATAAACTGACAGGCTTTAATTATTCACTGTTCTAAATCCTTCCCATCTGCATGTTCATGTACCCTTCAGCCACTCTTACTTTTCAGCAAATCATCCACACCAATGTTACGTTCTTCTTTAAATGTTACTCATAGAATCATAGGATTATTTAGGTTGGTAAAGACCCTTAAGATCACTGAGCAATGAATGATGCTGCCCTCCAATCCATCATCTTGCTCACTGAAACTCACCTGATGGGTTGCAACTCAGGTGTGTAAAACAGACTGAACGCTGTGGATAAATGTAGTAATTCACAGCCAAATAAACTTGCTGCAAAAAAAGTTAAGCACAAACCCAAATCTTCCACATGATTTGGTTGGAGGAAGGAGTCTCAGAGAGGAAAGGCTTTCAGAATCAGCTAGTGTGACAAGGGTGCATGGTCTGGAAAAACCGAAGTCCCTGCATATCTAGGAACAGCAAAATAGGGCAGTAGTAGTGAGTTTAAAGCATGTTAGAACCACCAGAAGCTGCAACAACTTATTTAGACTCATATTCTGCTAATGTTATCCTTCTGCTGAGCAGCTCCCTACAATCATCCTTATCTTTTTTATGTCTGAGGAGTGGGTATCGTACCAGGTCTGTGTCAGTGGAAAGTAGCTCTGGTGTCCAGGGCAAAGCACTCCCTGGTGCAAGTGCACGATGGGTTAGATAAGGGCTAGCACAGCCCAGCCTTCCACCAGCAGTGAGCAGCTTATCTGCTAATTGGGGAATGTCTGAACTTCACCTCCAAGTTTTGATATTTTGCTATGTCTTTTCATTAGCTGCATTTTCCTCCTGGAAGCTACCACATATCTGTGTCACTACATCTTTACAACAAAGCCCAAAGGGATTTATACTCTCCAGTGAGTGTTCATAACTGCTCTCAGCAATCCTTACTAGGAATAGCTGCTTCTTCTGGCTGCATACACTGCTCATGTAGGCAATACATTTTCCAGATTCCTTCTACCTTCCACTCCTTTTTACTAGAGATGTGCTCCAACATGAGAACAGATTAAGCTGAAGCAGAGGAAACATTGGAGCCAGGTTGGCTCAATAGTTTTATAGCAGAAATTTATTTTGAAATTTGCACAGAGCTCTGCACAGACAACAGTATAGTTCTTCAGTTTGTGTAACTTCAGCCTTGCTTTTAATAGCAGCATCCAGTAGATGCCATAATTCTCAAGAAGTAAAATTCCTACTTTCACCAAAAAAAGAAGATGATATAATAGTATAATACTAATCAGGATATGATTCTGATTTCATCTTCTACTCTATGACAAGGTTCGGCAGAGGCCAGCATCCCTGAGGGATAAGTATCCTTAAGACAAGGGTGACCTGGAGATATAGCAGGACACAACCTACAACATACCTATGAGACAGCATCCTAAACACAACTCTGAAGTCACCACTTCCAGATGTAGGTTTTCCATTGCCATAAACAGACATTTCTGCCCTCTTTCTCTGCCTGCTTAGTCCTGGCTCCAGTAGAGCTCCCCAGGCTTGCACCAGTTCAGAACTGGCCTCTCCAATCCTAGCTCTGCTAGGATTTATACTAGCCCAGTAACCAAAAATAACAGAAGAAAAGAGAATAGGTCCTGTTGCACCAAGATCTGCACAAACATGAAATAAGAGACAATATCTGCCCAAAGGAGCTCACAAGGTCTGTAAATGAAACAGTGAATGACACAATAGTGAAAGGAAGATGTCTGATTGAACACGGCACAGTGTTGCAGGTTGAGTGTTTGAACGCTACACACTGATTATGCTGTTACAGCACTGCTTAGACTTGTATTTCCACCCTAATGTGATAAACCCTTCTGAGGTTAAGCTCACCCAATTTAGGAATACAAATAACCTCAAAAAGCCCCATTTCAGAAGCCTCCATTCCTTGGGAAGCCAATGACAGCATGATGACGTTGCTCTAAATTCACCTCCGGGCAAACTAGTCTTACTCACTGCCATGAAATTGTTGCCTTCTTTCCTGCCTTTCCTGCCTGCTCCCCGTTTGACACTTTTCACTGTGACAGTCATCAGCCTATGTATAATATAATCAAAAGGCTGCTTCTGGCTTCAAGCCGTTCCAGAAAGAAATTTTTGCAGCACCCTACATTAAAATGCAACCCCTGTCCTGTACCTTCCCACCATGTAACTTTCCGTTCCTTTCCTCCACTCTATGCATTTGGGTTTAGGTTTGAGTTTGTTTGCAATTTTTTTTTTTTTTTTTTTTTTGTACTATCACATTATCCCATGTTGCAATTGTAAAACCACATTATAAAAGCAGCCAATATTGAACTAATTTTATCACAGGGCTAGTAATAAAGTTTAACACCAACTATAATATTGTTGTACACCAGAAATATTGCAACAGAACAGTAATATCCTGTTAAATTCATTTTCCATCCAACACCACAAGATCTGTTGAAAGATGTTAAGGGTGAAGGGTTTGTAGACTTTTAATCTCTCTTTTTTTTCCTATATTTTTGAAAAACACCATCAATGTTTAAATTTCATAAAAAAATGCATCACAAGTTTGGCAGTTCTGGTGACACTTCTAATGTCTTCATTGTCTGAAAAGTAATGGATGGCTGGTAGCTACCCTGCAAGCAATATACGTCATTAGAACCAGCTCATAGAAATGAAGAGGTATTTTAACATGGACCCCATTACTGCAGTATCTTTTCTCATAATGCTTTCATATATTTATTCTTAGGCACCCCAGGGAATTACATGCAATTATCCTTTTTTTTTCTTGGGCAGAGAAATGAGTAAAATGTTAAGCAACTCACCCCAAGTGACAAAAAAAATTTTATACTTCATGGATCTGAATCAGCATCCCTGGTGCAGTGGCTGGGCTATCTGCTCCTCCCAAGGGAATAGAATGATGATGGCTAAATGCTTTTTCCTACAATCATCCCTTCCTGAGAATGCTGGCCACTTTCTACTGTCTCCAAGGAAGGTCTCATCCACCTATAGGAACACACAGGATTAATTAAAAGCATTCTTTTAAACCAATTAACTTAAACTGGTAGAAACCCTTGTGTAGATATTCTCAGTGGACTTAAACCTATTTTTTAAAATTCAGTTTAACTTGAGGCTCTGCATTTGCCAGCTGTGTCCCCAGCATCTTTCTCATCTTTTCAACTGCTTCTGTTTTTAAGCTAATTTTAATTAAGCTCACACACTCTGTGTGGTCAGATCCCAAAGGGTCTGTAGAAAGTCAGGCAGAGACACTAGGAAGAAGAGTACAAGTTGGTTCAAGGCAATTCCAGAGTCCACAGCACAGCTTTTGGCAGGTGCCAACTGTTTTAAGTTCAGTATATGTGGACAATGAGACACCAGCCTTGTCCAGATGAACTTGTGGTCTCCACAGAAATTAGCCTAGACTTTAATGACTGCATTTGTACATAGACAGGGAAAGCAGGACAGAAAATATGAGGGATGGTGAGCAGCTTGCTACAGATCAACAACAAAGCAAGAGACCTGATGTCTCCCAATGGTCAGTGCTGTCAGCTCTCTGCCTTCCAGAGCAGTGCTAAACGTGACTCAAGGCTGAGCTTTTCAAGGTGATACAGCATGGAAATCAAAATAGTAAGTCTAGCATGGAGTCAGCCCAAAAGGCACAGTGTTCGTGGGAACTGTCCGTACCTGTAAACAATCAAAAACCACTGAGAGATGGAAAACTGTAGTTTTCATTGACCGCTCTTTTATCTAAACACATACACTACACACTAAACAAGACATCTCAGGAAATATTTTTAAACATGTTCTGACCTCATTAAGAACAAATAGGAGGATAAAACACAACTTACCCATAAACTTTTCCACTTTTTAAAAATCTTTTCATGTTTTTTTTTTTTAATAT
Organism: Tyto alba; assembly: GCF_018691265.1. Lineage (NCBI taxonomy): Eukaryota > Metazoa > Chordata > Aves > Strigiformes > Tytonidae > Tyto > Tyto alba. The sequence continues at coordinate 34,883,801 of NW_024881313.1, read as the reverse complement.
GTTAATGCATGTGTCAAGCAGAGAGTAGACCAAAGTGCGGAAGACTCCAGTCCTTTCTGAGATCTAACCCACTCTTTTCCACCTCTCTGTAACTAGTTCAAGGATGCTAATGCTCCCAGAGGTTTGTTTTGTGGACTTTAAATCCCCTTCCCTCCTCCTAGCTAAAGCTAACCTTTGATTTGTCAGTCTTTTATAGACCCCCGAGTTGAGATGGTCATGCAATAGCGACTGACAGTCTCACACTGTTGCAGATCATGTCTATAACTATGATTGCATCCCTGAGGGCAGGAACCAAAGCCCATGGAAATCTGTTGGTTTGAAACTCAGTTCAGCCATACCTTCATATATGGCCATTCTTGTTAACATGAAACAGCAGTAATAACAAGGCTACTTGCAGTCCTCAAACTGTCTTTAAAAATCTGTTCTCCTACAATATTTGACCATTCATGCTCTGGTTAGGATTAACTTGAGCTTTGGATGTGCACAGGAAATAGTCTCCACAACAGCATTGTGTGCATGTATGTATAAATATCAAAGCCATAATCAGTGGCCAATAAGCCCTGCTACCCAAAATAACTTTGCATTTCTAGCAGGAATTGTAGCCTTAACAGGAGCTTCTTTTTAAGTCATAGATTGAGGCTGAAAGGGGAAAAAACCCCAACACTTGACATCCACTGTGAGAGGCTTTGCATTGTTAATTTATTCCCCCCAGAAACTAGGAAACTTCTCATGGAAAGATATAAAAGGGGAAAGTAAATGTCTTAAGGACCTGTGAAAAGCTGGAGGAAAGAGAAGAATCAGAAAACAAAGTCACAGATGCTATAAGAAAACCAGATATCAAGAAGATTTTCAGAGTCCAGGTAACAATATATTAGTGGAATGATTTCTCATGGCTATTCTCTAACACCAGCTTGGGAATATGAGCGAGTCTGTCAGATGGGCAAGCAAATACAAGCCATGCAGAAACTTATTTGCAAGTGGAGAACAGGAAGGCAGCAGGGTAGCTGGGCTAGTGAAACTTTGTAGGAGGCCTCTGGGAAGGAAGTGGAGGACTAGCTGCCTTCAACGAAATGTGACAAGAGTCAGGATGTAATGGAAAGACTTCCCAGTGAAGGGATTTCCTTGCCATCTTGCATCTTAAAGCGCTTTGTAATGCAGTGACAATTGGACATGAAAGAGACCTCCTTCAGCTGCTACAGGTTTATGCGCATTCTGCACAGGTGGAAATAACATCATAAAAGGCACAAGGTTGGAAGCAAGTAAGTCCACTTAAAGCATCATCATACCATTGTCTACTGGTAATAAATATCATCCTTTTCTTTCCTCTTTCTCTGTATTTACTTTTCTACCACTATAATTCTTTACTTAACTTGTCTTAAATTACCCTTGATTTGCATCCATTTAAATGAGTAAGACCTTCTACATTATTCTCTACAGTGGAGCAGTGGTGATTTACCTCTGCTGAGTATTTTGATCGTATCCATAAAGGGAAAGTCAATCCAGCTTGAGGAATGGCTATGCGTTATCCCATAGTGCAGCCCAGAGGAGGTTTAGAAAAGGAATACGAGAGTGTGAAGCCAAGGTACAGATTTTAAAGTCAGAAGAGGCTGATAAAATCAGATTGGTTGATCTACTTAATAGCATAGATTTCCAGAAATGCTCCAGAGTAAATCTCTCAGGATTACACAAGACATCTGTAATGAAGCTGGAAAGTGAACCCAAACACACATGTCCTCTGCAACAGGTGACCTGCAAGGCCACAGTTCAGCTCTCTTGGGTGGAAGCAAGCCAGACATTTTCTTTATATCTCATTGAATGACCATTTTCTTTTCCTATATCTCACATGACTGTGACCTGGGACCATGCCCTCAAGCAGGAAGCAGAACAAATCACATAGTGCAAATTACTTGAAAAACTTGTGCAGGTGGATAATGAAAAATGCAGATGAAACCAGTTCTCTGTGAGGAGATAGTGAGAGCAACTTTTCCTGAAAACAGAATCAACACTTCTGTTGGCACAGCATAATTCTTCCTCTGTCTTTCCTGAACCTCAATATTCAATGCAAGAAAATGATGCAAAACCATTATCTGGACAGATAAATTCTTGTTGTCCTGTTCTGAATGATTTATTTGTAACGTTTCACACTGTCCTGCCACTAGACAACTAAATGTGGGGTTTTTTAAAAAAATATTTACTTCTCTTTTCTTTAGTTACCAGAACAAATTTTCTGAGTTGTCTTGATAGTATGTCCTCTTCTTCCTCCTCCATCTGCAAACCCATGTGCTTCCCCTTCACTTCTTCCAAACCATCTTTTCCATTTTATGTCTTCCCTTCCTCTGATCACAACTTTGTGTGGACAGTGAGTTAACCTGAGTGGCTCATCAGTTCTGTTTTCAATGGCTTAAGTGGCTTTTAAAAGTCAAAGATACCTTGCTTTTGGTAGATCATGCACAGAAGCAGAAAAGCCTTAGAAAAAGGCAAGACTGAACTGTTACAAGAAAGAAAACCCCTTATTCAGTCTAAACTCCAGTCATTCTCACTGGTTCCAGACACAACCATGGAGCAGATGTACATAGACCCCATTCATACTCCACACTGAGTTTTCTACACCAAGATCCCACTGGAAGAATCTAGAACTTAATTTATCACATATGTTTACCAAGCTGTCTTTGGGGACATCCATAATGATTCTGTTTTTATCTGGCAACAGAAAAGGACAAAGGTGCAGCGATGTGAAGAAAGATACATTAGCTGTCAGAAGACAGGTAACACATCTTGCTAACATACTCCGTTCCATTTTTCCCCCAATAGCTTGGAGCAGTGTTTTCCTTTTAAAAGTATCCTATCACCTCTGACAGATAGATTAAGGCTTAAAAGCATCAATATTTTGGGAAAGCGGTACCTGCTAGCAAGGTAGGTATAGGTTTGTCATTCAAGAGGTTTTATATTTCCTATTAGGTCCTTTTCCTGGAAAGCACCAACCATTTATTTTAAACTTTATCTACTGGTAGGGTCTTAGGGTTTTTTTATCTTTTCCTTTTTTTTTTTTTTTCCTTTTTTTTTTTTTTTCTTTTGGCGTGTTTTGATTTCTTTAGCAGACACCTCATCTGTCAGCAGTGGAGAAGAGTGGGAGTGCTTTTCCTTGTCTGTCCTGAAAGGTGAGCACTAAAAACTGCCATTGCTCTTGCTCAAAGTGGGTTAGCAGAAGGTTATTGCAAGAGGACATATGAAAAAAAGGACCAATATCACCCCAGAAGCTGATTTAAAGAGTTCTTACAACTTTTTTTTTCTCTCACAAATAAGACTGAATTGGTTGTGTTGTTTGTATTCCCCGTTGTACTTCTGATGGGCTGTTTTGCTTATCTGGCATTTCGGCTCAGATGCATCCCACCTGATAGTAGGCAGAGACATTGAGGTTAGGACTGTTATTATCTGGGCACCAGCTACAGTCACAGAGAAGAGAGAGACACCTCAGGAGAGGGATTCACATCTGAGGAGGGTGAATCATGCTCTCAAGATGCCAGTATTTCTCCATTTCTCAAGATGCTGCTGGCACAAACAGCAGTAAGTCAGTACAATGAGGCTTCTAATTTAGGAGCACTGGTGAAATGTCTGCAGTTTGATGGGTGAACCTAGACTGTGGTGAATCTCCCTCTCATCATATCTGCAGCTTGATGGAAAGAAAGATATCAAAGATATTCACCCCTTTGCCTCACAGGACTCTTGTGAAGGGAGGTGAGAGCAGCATAAAGGAAAAGAGGAATAAAGAAGAGAAACGTGGAAGTTTCCAAGGGGAAGTGATGAAATCTATCCTGCTATTGCCTTCTGGCTTTGTGAGCTGAGTTGTACGGCTTCTTGCCTATGCCACCTCCACAGCCAGAAGGCTGCTCAAATACAGGATTTGATTCTGGCCCAAAGCTCAGGCAGGAGCATAGCTGAGGATTTTCACATGGTTTCCATCTGCTCCCCAACCAGTCCTCTCTAATAACTCATGCAGTTGAATGGCTACTGTCCTGGGAAGGACAGGGTTGGGGTGGACAGTGACTTTAGCCCAAAGACTCAGGGTGGCTGAATATATTCACTAGAAAAATAGAAAATCATCAGCAACCTCAGTGCAATTCCAGAGAAGACATTTTCCTCTGGGAGGCTCTTTGATATGCAATATTCTCTTATTCCTAACTACTAAGTGCAGAGTTAAAAGAACTGGAACATTTGGGGGGGCAAAACAGTGGTAGGAAGTGGAAAAGCAGAGTCAAGTTAGGTCACCCAGCACTGAGCAGATCATCAGTATGATTTCATTTGAAGACCCTAACGCCAGGATGTCCTGGCAGTATTCTTTGCATTAGTCTTCTTTCCGTCTTAAGAAGGTAACAGGGCAATGTGATCGCCCAGATACTCCCACTCTGGCCCCAACTCCAGATCCATCTCTACAGGACACTTTAGACCCAGGAGCTCTGCGCTATCCCCAGCTGAAGGACTGAATAAAGGTTCCTTCCCAGGGACTGCTCTCTGTGGCCTTCTCTGGAGCTTTGCCACGTCCACCGAGGTGCCCCAGCACTGTCTCCAAAGTACTCCCTGCCGTGCTGAGCCCTACAGAAGGCTCAGGGATTTTGCCATCAGTGACACACTTGGCAGAAGGCCTCTCCTGACAGTCTTCAGGTTTCCCAACTCAGTCACTGCTGGTGCAGTTCTCCTCTCCATTCCCTGCCTAAGGGGCACAGTGGTTTCCCAGCACCCTATTTCCCCACCATCCTGAACTCAGAAGTTTATTTTATCAGATCCAGAATGCCCAGTTCTTGCACACATTTGAAATGCAGGCAAGGGATGGATAAATCACGTTTTTCTTCTTTCTCACTAATACTGGCAGAGGGGTCCTTGTGAGCATCAGGATGGTCCACTGAGGGTCTGTGAGACCCTGAAGCATCTGAGTGTGGCCTGAAGACAGTCACCCCAGTTGTCCTCTGGACTCAAGGGAGAGGCTTTTCCAGAGAGGATTCAGCCCACTGAAGATATAAATCACACAGTGGAGGCTCCTGTCATTCTTCGTAAAGAAACCCCAAAGCAACTGCACTATGGTGGAACACAAACAGGATGCAAGGAGGGTGCTGATGGCATGGTGAGATACTCTATGTTTTGGGTCACACAACAGGGTATGTGGTTAGAGGCACAGCCCTTGTTTCTCATGTCCCCTTATTAATCCCTTGGAAATCAGAAAGGTTCCAAAGTCATGACTTGAAAAAGAAAATACAGTGTCCAAACTGAATGTGGGAGGCAAGAAAGCATCCTGAAGACAGTGGCCATAACAAGAACTGGAACTCCTGGAGTATAGTTACTCCAAGAAGGGCTCCCAAGGGCCTCATTTTACATGTCTCAAACCTGCGGGTGACTATAATTATCAGTGTTGCTTGGCTGCAAGAAATCCAGGGAAACAAGCTTTTACAGCGAGACTGTGCACCACCTACTCCCACTGGTGAGCGTTCCCATGAGTAATTCCAGTGAAGCCAAGGAGGATACATGTGTGAATAGCATTGGATCTCCTGGAGAATGAGGTTCACAGCCTGGCCCTGAGAATTAATTTAAGCATCTTAAAGGTCCTCTGCAAATCAGTCAATCATTTCTCTGAGCACAGGTATGCACATTGCAAGTTTTGTCCTGTGCCTGACTCCTCATTTAATGTTTCTATGAATTAAAAATAATGCATGCACTGTACTGTATCATGTCTATGTACACATGTGTAATAGCAAAACAATACATGTACCATAATACACAGTTTTCTAGACACACTATAATAAGATCAGATAGTTTCACTACCTTTTTGGTTGCCATTTTTCACCTGTGTGACATGCTTATCCATTTTGGTATATAAACTTCTACAAGGTCATCTAGAATGCTGTGTTTTACCTTGATTGATAACACGGTGCAAAGAAGTGTGACTGATCCATGCAATCCTGCCTCAACCTATTTTTCTCCAGATCTCCAAGGGTTGGAATCACTCATTGAAAAAAAAAAAAAAAAAAAATTAGAACAAAATAAAGAGCCCAGCCCAATCCAAAAGAGTAGAGTGGTCAAAACTGAAGTACCCATCCTGTCTGTTAATAACTTGCAAAAAGTTTTCACTGTGGTATTTGGAATGTGATGGTAAAATTCTGCAACACGCACATGATGTGGGAGGAATAGAAATTACATTCAGAGTCTGAGTCTGGAAATTTGTGCCTGAACAGAGAAAAGCAAGGGATGTATTTAATCAACAGGCTCAATCATTCCCTTCTTGTAGGACAGAAAAAGGCAACACTTAAACTTGATAACTCATTAGAAATAACAAGGGAAGAACACAGGTCAGGTGTCAGCAATGCTCACCGGGGAGAAGAAACGCAAAATGGAGTTAGAATTGACATGTCCTTTACACACACGTGCGCACTGTGCATTGCAAAGTAATTTATTTTGTGGCTTCCCTACCTGAACTCCTGGCTGGATTACCAGTTCTTTATCTCTATGTCTTGCAGTGCACCCTTTTATATACCATACACTTGATTCACCTGGGAGGCTGGGAGGTTCAGCTGACAGTAGGGTCCTCCAGGAGGAGTGGTTAGATGCTCCTCAACTCTTAGTAGTACAGCAGCATTGCAATGGGTAAGAGGAAGGAAACTGAAGGACTGAAAAGGTGAAATCTTTGTGAAAGTCAAAAGTTCAGCAAAGTTAGGAACTGCAGTCAGGTGTCTGACCAGCAGCCCTGTGCCCTCCGTAGCAGAGATCAGTCAAGCAAGGTTGGTCTAGTATCTTGCCAAGCTAGTGCAACAAGAGACACAGTGAAATATCCAGCTGGATTTTCTTTTAAATGCAAACAAAAGGGACAGAATAATTAGGAACTAAAAACTTCTCTCCCTCCAATCACAGCAGGATTGAACTCTTCCCCAAGAGCAAATTTCTCTTCATCAGCCACCAGTCCTCCTTTTCTTCAGAGCTGGGGCTCTCCCTAGACTTGGAGACCAGGACCCAGACTTTTTGCTTGATTCCCAGGCATCACAGAGTTTTTCTATAAAAAGCAGAGCCACCCACCCTGCCAGGGCTCCCAGACAGTGCTGAACACTTTCCCAAGCTGATACCTGCTGATACCAGTGCTGTCGCCAGTGGGTGTGTAGGAGTGAAGCCATCCCATGGACCAGGGCTTCTGGGCAAAGGTGTCAGCCCACCTTCATAACAGGCTTTGCCAAGTGGAAATCAGTTCTGGGTCAGTCAGAAAACTGAGATTGACACTTCCATCAGTGTTAATCTTCATCTGCAGGCTTCTTCAGTAAGATTCTGGAAATATTCATGCCTCATCCACATCCGAAAAAGCTCTTGTATCTCTTCCCCTGCTAGCAACAGTTTCCTGCATCAGGCTAGCAAATATTGGAGGATTCGTGCAGCCTGAGCTCCCAGCAGCTGTAACAGAGACAGCAATGCAAATAAGAATGTAAGGGGGTCACCTGTAGATAGCAGGTCTTTTCTTTTGCTACAAGTAATTCCATAGCGCAAATATTCTGGAAAGTGTTCCCAGCACAGCCAGAGCTGGTAGACTTGGAGTTTAAAGGCCACAGGAACCAGTCTAAACATCACACACAACCCTACTGCGACAGACCCAGAAATGCACCCCATGCTTCTTGCATCAAACACTCACACCTTGTGATTCATCTAGAGCTCTTCTCAAAAAGCACCCAAGTCTTGATTAATGTGGTTAATTAACTTCACTGCAAAAGGGACTGCTATTCTCTTTGACTCATTTTATACTAACTATTAATTCTAGGCTACGAATGGTTACTGAACTGCCTACTTGCACAAAGAGGGGCTTCCCAGGAAGGATGCCTTTCAACTAGGATACAGAATTTTATCAAAGCAAAGAAGAATTTCCTTTCTCTCTCAATAGGGAGAAATGAGGTTCTGACTACAGTAGTGTCTCTCACTGAAATGACAGGTTAAGGATAAGTGTGTATGATTGCAGACTGCAAGATGGTAAAGTATATGCAAACCCCTCTCAAATGTCAGAGCGTATATTACTGTCTTTTTATCTGGGGGGAAAAAGTCTTTTTTTCCATGTAAAATCCAGAAATACTCACTTTGGGCACCATGTTCTGATCTCGTGTTGCTTTGAAATTACTTCATTGTGGATTTTACAGCTTTGGGACAGCATCGAGAGACCCCCAAACACAGACCTTAGTTTATTAAATCATGCTTTATTTTATTGTTTTGAATCCCTGAAATTTTGTGAAGTAGTTGTGTGAGCACCTTGTATCTTCAAATCAGTGTGAGTGTGCCTGCCCTCGTAATCCTGTGCAAAGATGGAAGGTTAATTAAATCCATGTTTGATTTATAAATGTTATCCCTTCTGGGGAGCAGAGTGCAACTCCAGCTAAAAGACAATACTGTGTTTATTTTAATTCTCCTCTAGCTGTTCCCTACATGCAGTAGTTTATGTATATAAATAATGTTTTGGAGTAGGGAGCAGTTGTAGTAAAAACTAAGCTCAACTTTTGAACAAGCCATGAAAAAGAGTAACTCGAATCATGAAATGATTTCTAGGAAGCTGAAGCAATTAATTCCTTAATGAGTAAACTATAAGCCAAAAAATAAAACTTCAGTGTCCCATGGTGACAGCAAAATTTAAAAGTATGGTATTAAAGAAGGAAGAATTCCCCACTAGGATATGAAAACAATGTTTTCATTTAGTCCAGCAGACATCTGGACTAGTTCCATTTGGATTGTTGAATTTGCTCTGGATTTACCCCAGGGTAAATGAGAACAGAAGATCACCCTCCCAGGTTTTCTTGTTCATTTCTTTCCTTTTCTTTCTAAGGAAGGATCAGGGCCAGACTCCAAGAAGCTAATATCAGCACAGCTCCAAGATATGACCTCTTCATCACCACTGGTATCTGTGTGGATGTAAATATTTGTGCTCCCTACTGTCTTCCACTTTTGAGAGGACTCCTTTATAAGAGCAACCTCCCCTCCAACTCAGCTCCTGTAACGTTACCACCTGCTTGGCAAAGCTCAGATCTAATACTGAGTAACTGCAAGTATTTATGATAGGGAAAACAAATCTGAAGGCATGTTCACCTAGGTTGTTGTGGGATACTTCAAATGGCAAAACATCCATGGTGAAATGTACACCATTTCTGAGTGAGGACGTTTATCACTTAAAAGATACCTATTTAAAACAAAAAAAAACCAAAACAAAACAAAACAAAAAAAAAAAAAACCAACAAAAAAAACAACAACAACAAGAGACATTAAAACAGATATGGTTTCACAATACAGTGCTCAAAATATAATCACCAGTATTTCAGCTGCTGTAACTCTACTTACCTTCAGCCACTCATGAATCTATGACAGCAAATGCATGTCCCATGCCTGATACAGAGAACTGAACCACCGTGGAAGGTTTCTGGGTGAGGGACTATCCTTCCATACTGCACCAGTGGAGGATCAGTCTCTAAGCCAAGTACTGAAGGGTTGGGCTAACACAAAGTTGTAGGGAAACCACACAACATTTGCTATAGTTTGCTATGCTTCTGGTGACATCTTCTGAGAGTTCCAGGAAACAATGTCAAGATCGTAGCGATCAGGGCAGAAGAATGTGTCCCAAAGATTACTACAATTTTTTATTTGGATGAATAATAGGAAGGTCATGAAGCTGTTTCCTGTTATCCTGTGTAGAGCTTAATTTTCTTTCTGCTTAAACTGTCCTCACTCCATTTACGCCCCTATTCAACAGAGCACTGACAATCTTAAATTTAAATATGAGCATAAGCCCCATCGACATATCTCCTCTGACTGCTAAGAGAAGCCCTGAGGCTGCTTAAAAAAACAGACTGTGCTCACAGGGAATTTGCAGGTGTCGACTCAGACACTGCCAGAGCACATTTTCTAAAGGGTGCAGTATAGGCATCATTGCTGGCTTCGGCTGGACTGAAGGAAGTGTTTCACTGCTGGTGCTATGAGGATCCTGAGCAGAGCTAAGAGAGGAAGCCAGGTAAGTAAACTCAGACCTGGCTGACACACCTCGAACTCATAAAGAGAACCTTGGTTAGGTTTGTGCTACAAAGCCAATCCAGCTGTTGCTCTAAATTCAGTCTAATGTTTGTTCTACGTTCCTGCAGGTAATGTCTCTTAGCAGTGGTTTATGCTACTGTAAGAAAAGTATTTTAAACACTTTAATGGCCTGCTTTATATCCATCTTCTCCTTCAGTGGGTGCAAATAATTGTCAGTGCAATTTTGTACCCCCAGTTATTTGCAGTTATGGTGCGTGTCACTGACGTGTCTAGCTAGCTGATAAGATCCGTGGGTGCAATCAGATGCTGTAATTAGAAGTTTAAATGACACGAACTGCACCCACACATAACTGCAAGTGCAAAATTGTATCCGTAACATCTTGGAAGCAACAAAGGACTTAGAATTTTGTCCCTGCAAATGTTAATTTGCATGGCAATAAGCTTGAGCCTATTTGGCAAATACACTTTCATTACACAAGATTTAAGCCAATTGATTCTAAACAACCTGAGAGTGTTCAGACACTTAGCATTAGACACAGCATCTTGAAAAATTATACTACTCTGTTGAACTAGGGCAAGGAACTTTTCTCTTCAGTTAGGTAACACGTAATTCATGCCTTCATTACTGCCTTTGCTGTGGTTAGAGTAAGCAAGAGTCTTTGCTTGCAATGACATTTTTATAATGATTTCTCAAGGCTGTAGCACAGTGTAAGTGCATTTCGTATTTCATGATAAGCAAATGGTGTGCAACAAATAAGGATCTTGCTCTGGAGTTTCTCTTGATGCCATAATCATATAATACACAGTTACATATTCCTGCCTAATGCAAAGCAGAAATTTTAATCTGATACCTCTCTGTAGGCATTATACAAACTTTTGGGAACCTTAAAGGAGTTTTCAATGGTTTTACTGGAAAGATACAGATGCATTTTGAGGTTAAATCAGAATCATTGGTGTTTCTCTTATTTCTCCCCTGTTTTAGCCCCAAGGCTTCATTTAGCTATCCCTGTGCACTGCAGTGTATGCAACACAACTGGAAATATTTCCTCAGGCTGTTTGTTATTTCCCCCTCTCTTCTGGTCAAGGGAGACCAAGAGAAAAACTGAACCAAGTAAGACTGAACAAGCCAAAGAAAAGCACAACAGAAAGGAGTGTAGAAGGATAAAACAAAAATGCTGAGAGAACACATCCTTTCATCTCTGCTCTAGTGTTTTGGCTCAGCAGCGCAACCTTTCCCCTTGCTGGGAGAGAGAAGTGTGAGGAGACCATGGCAGAGCAACACAACACGGACTGCTTGCTGTGCCTTGGGGTGATCCACCTCCCCGGGCTTGGAAGTTGTGTTTGGCCTGCTGAGGGCAGGAAAGCAGTTCTCAGACAAGAAGCATTGTTTTAGCTCTTGAGGGGAGCCAAAATGCAGCGCTGTCTTCTCTGAACCTTCCCATCTCTCCAGAGCAGCATTGCCCTCTAGCCAACCTGCACTTGCTTCTGCGGTTTGGATATTTGTCCTGGTTCGGGCTGGAATGGAGTTCATTTTCATTTTGGCAGCGGGAGGAGCTGCAGCACCCTGAGACCCCAGGGGCTCCCCAGGCCCCAGTGCCCTCACCTGTGTGCGGGGGCGGGGGGAGCACAGCTGGAGGGCTGGGCCCCGATTGGCCGATAGTCCATGTCACGTGACATCGCGCTCACTATATAAAGGCAGGAGTGGGGCAGGAGGGGCTCTTGCTTCTTTCTGGGAGTGTGGCCGTGGGGCCTTTGTGTTGGGGATTGCCAACTGGGAGCAGGTGGGTGTTGGTTGGTGGGTGGTGAGCAGCTGTATGGTACATTACCTGTTGATACTGCTGACAGTGTATTATTCTGTTACTGTTATTAAACTGTTTTTATCTCAACCCATGAGTCTCCCTTTGCCCCTCTGATTCCCTCCCCATTCCCAAGTGGCGGGAGGGTGGGTGAGCGACTGTGTGGCATTTAGCTGCTGACCAGGCTCAAACCACAACAATATTCCCACACCCAAGTGTGGCAAGAATTTCAGTGCTTCGGAGATGCTCATCCTGAGTTCAGGAAGTTTTCTTTTGATCAGACCCCACCAAGTGTCAGCAGCCTTGACTCAGGAGTTGGCATCTCCTCAGCATTTCGAAGCGGCACAGACCATGCCAGCTTCCTGCTGCATCTGATTCGGTTCCCCACCTCCCATTTCTACTTCAAATGCTTCGCAGCTGACCCTAAAAGAAACAAGCCAAAATCCCTGCTACCCAAGAAGCAGTCCCCAGAGAGCATGGCTTGCTAATGGCAAACAGCTGCAGTCATTCCTGGTATCTCAGGGGATCTTGGTTTTAACAGTGAAGGTCCCAGATTCAGATGCTGTTGGCAGACTGTAAGATTAATACTAATAATCTTGCCTAACAAAATACAGCAGGGTTCACCTTCTCTGAGGCCCTGGGTACCTGGGAGACCAAGCAGCCAGTGATGTCCGAGGCACCACGCTGTCCTCTTGGCTGGATAAACAGAACTTTGTTCTGGCGGCTTTAAACAATTTTTTTTTTTCTCCTACTTTTTCTTCCTTTCTCTGATAGACCTTTCTCCAAGTACCATGCACCGTGACTGTCCAGACTGGCTGTTTGACACCATCCAAATCAAATGTCTGCTCTCCATCAGGTGTACATAATTTCCATAAGCCTTGGTTGCTTTTTCTGTCATCTCTTGCTCTTGAACTTGTGGAGATGTTTGCTGTAGTGTCCAAGTTATCCCACTCAGCCCCTCTTACCTACCAGCTAATAGAGCAGAGGGATCTGAATAGAGATTACAAAATTCCAGGCTCCTGGATCAGCCTGAGACCAGTGTGTGACAAGCAGCTACCAGCCACAGCCTTTCACTTCCAGGATGCAGAGCAAGGCAGAGACCGTGCTGCTGATGGATAACTCAAAAACGGGGTGAGACGATCTCACTAAAGCAAAATTGGTGAAATTAAAATTGTTAGATAACAACAGCTGAGTTTGTCAAATAGAGTATGAAAGCACTCTTGGCCCAGCTTTCCATGGACATCTGGCTACATGGTGCTGCCTTGATAACACCAATCTTCACCTCCATCCTCTGGGACATGGGAGAGGGCAGAGGACCCATCATCCATATATAAGGTTTGGCTGTGGTAATAAGGATACCATTGCAGCCATGAATAATCTGTTTTCCACAGTTTCCACAACCCATGTGGTGTGAAAAGCTGGACAAGGATTTGTAAATGAATTGAGCCCAAGAGTAATTACACGTTCCTGCAGATTACTTGGTGCCATAATTGCACTTAGTATTTACCATGTGACCTAAGCCAGAAATAATCATGTATTTACTTTATATTTATATTGTAACGTGCCATGTACTGTAATTATACTGCCACTCCATGGTACTTAACACATCATCGAATGTTCCACAATTATCATGTTAGTAAATAGCACTTACTGAGATTTGTGGCCTGTAATTTCAAGCATTACCTGCTAAAGATTTAGTGTAGCAATGTCAAAAAACCTGTTTCTTGACAATGCCATTTCATATAAAAATGACAAGCTTTAGAACAAAGAGAAATGAGTTTTTAAAAATTCAAAATTTGAAAATACAAAGGAAAAGCTAGATTTGAAATTAAGGGCTTTCCAGTAAAGTAATAATCAGTTCCATGTAGAATTTTTTGAATTCTTCTACTCGAGGTTGCAGAAAATTAAAAGTGAAAACTTTCAAACTTAGGTGATTAAATGCAGGTATTAAATCCACCTTGAGACTCTTAAAAAAAAAAATTTGGAAGAAATTAATATCCACTCAACCTCTCATTTAATTCTGATTAATCTCTGAGTGGCTAAAACCAAACGCTGGATTTTGTGAATGTGTTTATGCTTACGTATACATTTGGTCATAGAAGTATCCTCCTTGATTTCAGTAGTTATTCATGTGACTAAAATCAAGCATGTGCTTAAGTGCTTTGCTGGTCTAAAAACAGGGTTTAAATATGGAAGTCTTAAAATGCTGGTCATAGTAAATTTGTTTAAACAGGGAAGCTTTTCATGATTCCTCCTTCAACAGGATTTTTCCATATTGTAACACAGATGGATGCTTGGATGTCACTTAACTTTTGCAAAATATTAATCAAGACCCAAGATTTCCAGTTCAGGCCAATCTCCATATTAAATGCCATAGAATCATAGAATACCAGGTTGGAAGGGATCTCAAGGATCACCTGGTCGAGCTTTTCTGGCAAAAGCATGGTCTAGACAAGATGACCCACCACCCTGTGCAGCTAAATCTTAAAAGTGTCTGATGTTGGGGAATCTACCATTTCTCTGGGAATATTATTCCAATGGGTGATAATACATCACAAAGCCTTTAAAGAAGCCACCCTAAGCTTCCCTTCTTTGATGATGTTTTCTTTCTTGATTTCATTACGAGTCCCATAGAATGGCAACTAATGTGGAGATTCAAACCTGGAATTAAGATTACCTTCTTTCGCTCCTCTGATTCAAGAGCACAGACAAGCCATTAGGTACAAATTGAAGGATGAAATCCTGGTTGCACATGTAGTTAGTAGTTCTGCTGTTGAACTCTGTGGAGCCCAGATTATTCCTGCAAAAGCTCATCTCTTACTGCGGCCTTCATCTGCCCAATATATACAAATGAGCTTAACTTTAAACACTGATAGTACCATTTACTTCATTAACTGGAGGCAGATGAATTATTCATAATGCATAATTTATCCAATGAATCTCACTCCTTTTTGTGTTTGTGAATTGTCTGCAAATAGATTCTTGATTGGACTCTTCATCTAAAATTATTTGCAGGTTTCTTCGGTGAATCATAATCAGGCTGCAGATCGTTTGAGTGGTACGCTGCAAGCAGTCAGTTTGCAGTTCACACTGTGTGGGTTCGCTGTACGAACGTCAAGCTAAGGCTCCTGTTCCCTCCCTGGAAATCCTTAGCATCCCTAGCCAGCAGCAGGATGAATTTCAAACTGCACATATGAATGTAAAACTTGGAAATTCACACCCTTGCTGAGTGCTATTGTCAAATTCAGAATCTCTCTTCAGTGAATGGTCAAACAGTGCTACAGAAAAATAAATATCAAAGTTGCATATGTACCTGTAGCAAATCTGAGGGCTTGGAAACATGAGCAAAGTTACTGGAGGGTGACAAATTTCAGACTAAGAGCTGATCCATGATAGCTGCCCCTGTGAACAATCTCAGGCTGAGGCAACCTGAATTAATTGAGCTTCTCCTCAGTGGAGGTTGAACTAGCAGATTACCTTGTTCTTGCTGTGGGCTAAGAGTTCACATATAGATGCAAATTAGTGATTGCAAGGTAACTTGTTCCTGTGTCTGAGAATGGAGGGGGGTTTTCAACCTGGCTATCATATTTGCTTTAGAGATCTCATTCTGGCAAAGTATCTTCTGCAGGAACAATGCAATTACTTGCAAAGTCCTCACTTCTACTGTTTGTATTAAAGCTGGTGGGACAATTGGGTGCACGTGTTAAAGCTGGTGGGACAGTAACAAGTGGGAGTGGAAAAATTCTTGTCAAGCTTTCGGCACCAATACTGCACTAGCATCTGTAAGCAGAGATGAGAAGCATGCTTTTGATCACCACAGCTCCCACCACCACTTTCACCGTACCTAAGTGACCTCTTTGGCTCAAGAAGTAGCAGAGGCTTCTTCTTTCACTCTTCCTACCCAGTTCATCAGATCTCTGTTAGAAAATCCTTCAAACCTGTTGACTTCGCTCAATTTAAGCACTTTCTTGCCATAAACCATGTGCTTACATGTTTTGCCGAGTGGATTTGGTTTGTTAAATTAGGATTTGGTTCTAGGTTGGGAGATTTTGTCTGGTTAAATCAATCTTTACTATAAACTAACATAATAACTCTTCAAAAAACAGAAGCATGTAGCCCAGGGCCACATTCAATATGTAAAGATTAATACAATTTGAAAAAAAAACAACCAACCCTGTGCTATCATAAATCAGTTCCCAAAGTGGTCAGATATGGACTAGACTTTCAAGTATATCATTTTGCAGTGAAAGAGGCTGAGATGAATATGCAGAAGAGGATGGGAGCTGTCAGGCGTGTGTAGATGAAACCACATGACCAGTCGCCCCTTTGACCTATGTATCAGATTTTGAAGGGAAAAGGCTAGTTTTAAGTGCTATCTCAGAATACAAAGCAACTGTTTCTGCCACCACTTCACGTACTGCTGAACAAAGAAGTGAGTTTTGCAGGAAGAAAATCACAAGCTCAGAGAGGATCTCCCAGGCTCAACATTTGTTCAAACATGAGGAAAAAGGTAAGTCAAAGAAAATTTTTAACAAGTACCAGGCTACATGTTGCTCCAGAAAGACCATAGGGGAAAAGAATTTTATGCTTTTCAAAGGAATAGATGCTGTGATTATCACCAGACAAGATAATGGATTCAGCATCCCAGCTTTGCCATGCCTGTCAATTTTGGCACAATAGTTAGACATGAAAAGTTTAAATGGGAAAAGCTGGCAGTGAACAACTCCTATAACGTTAGGGCAGGTGAGCTCCAGTGGTAAAGTGGTACATTTTTTCCACACCAGAGGAAATATTTGATCTTGGCAGGTGCATCATAAACTGCATTGCACAAGGCTGTAGGAAAAGGGAATTACAGGAGTAGCATGGAAACTTATTCCTGGCCTTGATCTGCCATCAGTTTTTAAGAAAATTCTCTTGGAATTAAGCATGGTACCTGCATTGAGCTTCTCAAGCGAAAAGATGGTCCTATGTGCTCTGGTCCAAGCTGACATACATATTTAAAAGACAAGGGATGTGTAGGTACTGCATTGCTGACTACTATACTGGCAAGACACCTTGAATATCTGCTCTAGCTTGTGATGGATGCCTGGAAAGTTACGCTCTGTGATCCAGAATATGGTCACCAGTTGGACCCACATGGTTTGCAGTAACAGCAGGCTGCATCTTGCCTTCGAGACAAGGAGCTGAATATGATCCCTCAGCTTGCAGGGGATTTAATGCACGGAGATATAGATGAACCCACTTCCTACAAATCCAGTGATATTTTTAATGTAATCTTGTTCAGCCCAAAAGTAATACGAGCAAACTTCATGACTCCTTTCTGTTTTCCAAGCCTGCCTCAGAACATCACAATGTAACCCAGGACCTGCAGTGCCACTGGAATGACCCTGGCCAGTAGCTACAGTAGTTTCATCTTCACTGGACCAGCCACTGGAGGGGACAGGCATCACAAGGTACACAGTGGGGCATGCATCCCACTGACAAGTTTGGGTAATACTGAGCCACTTGCTCTCACCCATAAATTCTTTCTCGCTACACAACAGTCTGATGTAATGAACATTTTACACAAGCCATGAGCTTAGAGCTTTTGCTGCTATGCATGTGCCATTGATTAGAGTGGCTGCAGATGGTTTTATTTTAGATAATCAAGCTTGCTGAGGTTTGCCAGCATCAGAACAAAGGCATAGTTTCCCCACTCACTAACCAAATTTGCAGCCAAGACACTTGAATTGATCACAACTCTGATGGATGGTGAGAAAGCAAGGAGGGGGGAAGAATGCAGCTTGCCCATATACCTCAAGCCAGGTGGATCATACCTCTGTACACCACACTCCACCTTAGAGGAATTGTATTCCCTTTGCAACTAAAGGGGAGGGGGGAGTGGGGAAACCACCTTTTTTTTAACTACTCGCATGCTGCCCTGCTTTATTATAACAATATACTGAGCTACAGAAAACAAATGAGAAAACAACATCAGCCACAACAACCCACACAAACACTGAAGCCTCCGGAGCTGGAATTTCTCTTGAGAGACATCCCCTCTGAAGTCTCCAACCCATACTGCAGTATGCTGCTTCACATGTCACTCAGCCAGCACTCCCCTACCATCCCCACACAGCTGGAAAATCCCTGTGGGCTCCTTCCCTGGGGAAGCAGGTGACAGAAAAGATGAAACAGTTACATGATGATTTGGGCTGCAGAGTCACTCAAACTAGATTGCCACTGCATGAAAGCTTCTAAAGGTCCCTGTTATTTAACCATTCATGTTGGTCTCAAAAGAGCCCAATTTTGTGGGATACTTACTAAATTTCAGTCTCAGAGATGCCAGTAGAAGGGTACACAGCAGCATGCAAGGTCTGGTTCTTTGATCTTTTGGAGGTCCTTGAGACATGTAGGTCAAGAGTGGTGGTGGGACTGGTGTGAATGAAAATGCTTCTCTCTTTACTCCTTCCCATATGCAAGGGGATGGATGAAAGCAATGGAAACATATATATGGGTTGATACCCAGATGATACCCATCTCTTGCTCAGCCACTGCACCGAATATCCCCCGTTGGAACAATGCAAATGCATCTGCTTCCCAAATTGCTGCTGGATCAGACAACAGAAAGAGCTGTGATTTTCCAAATGGTCACTCTGTGGCCTTTGTTTAAAGCTATGCATTATACCTATTGAACAAGTGGACTGAATGTAAAGGGAGAGGGAAAAAAACAAACAACTAAAAAGATTGTAAGAGAGAAATCAATAGAAAACATTTAGAAGCTGGGATGACATAGAAAAAGTGCATTTAGAATCACAGACACTTGACTTTAGGGCTGGGGTAGGGAGAGGGTTGTTTTATTTTGTGCTTTGCTTCTTAATATTTTTCAGATTAACAGTTTGCAATTCTCTGCTGAGCTGTAAGGTCTCAGAGGCACTGCCTGCTGGAATGTTTTGATCAGTATAAGCCAGGGCATTTCCAACAGACAGGTTTATTAACTGATTTACTGAACACATGAATTTTGCATAGCTGCAACTATTTAGCTGGTCTCTTTCTCTCCCCTTTCCCCACACCTCCTGATTATTAATCATTAGGGAACTTCTTTGCTTTTGCATGAAAACAGCCCCCAGACAGTGCTGCATCGCTTCTAGTCACACACATGACAGATCCTCTATCTTGTGAAAATTTTCCTTCTGTAGCAAGTCATGATACAGGTCAAATGGGGCTCATCCCCTTCATGGGAGATGTATGATGTCAAATATACTTTCTGGACCTACTGAAGATAGTTACTTGTAACTGCTGCCATATCACAGAATTACCACTTTAGGTCAAGTGACACAGAGCCACCAAAGGTCCTACTCTGGCCTCTATTAAAGCTGGAACCGGAGTTTTTTCTGAGGGGTGTCATTTACAGTCAAGTGAGGATTCACACTCGAATTCAACAGCAATGTATGCAAGATACCACCTTAGATATTTGACCATCACTTTTATTTTTTTAACATATAATGTGCAGAATGAAAACAGCATGCTATGTAAAGATTACCCAACCAAAACCTCTCTCTATTGTATGAACTTAATTTGCCAGCTCAAAAGAAAAAATGGTTTCTATAAAGAACACCATCCAGGTTTAATGATGAATTTACTCATTTGAAGGACTTGTTTCATGTTCTTTGCACTGGAGCTAGTTAAAAAAAGAAAATGAAGAAGGAAGGAAAGCTCTGAAAGAAACATTTTGCAAAAAAAACCTTTCAACGTTTGAGCGAGAAAGCTTCAAAAACTTGCATCTGTTCTCCAGCAAGTCAAACTATGGATATTTTTCCTCTCAGTATTTTGGTTTTTTTTTTGGAGCATTAGCATTTTTGAGTTTGGAACATTTCTTCTTCTATTCTTTTACATTGCCTGTTGAAGTACAAAACATCTGCCCAAGGACTTCAAGGAACCTAACCTAAACAGATAAACACATATGTCCTCATGAGGTCCTGGTAATCACAGGAGATATCATGGCCACTAAGTTTCTCATGAAAATTTAAGGAAAGAAAAGAAAGTCATTCCCTCCTCTAAGGTATCACAGCAAGAATTTGTTGGCTGAGCATAATCCATGTTGCCTAGATCTCCTCTTTGTGCTTTGGCTCCTGAGTCACTTGTTCCCAGGGACAGAAAGATATACAGAGCAGGTCCTACAGTGACACCGTTTCATATAATTCACCAAATAACTCTACAGATAACAAAACTACTGAATCCAGTTTTCCTACAAATTTGACATCTCTGGAGGTATCCTCTGGTGTCTGTGAAGAACCATGCTAACACTGCAACCTTTCTCTAGGGAAGGCATTAAGAGAGTTTGCCTTCTGTACTGTCTATTTTAATGAAACTTGTAGGAATTAAATATCTTGAGACCTGTGTCAGATGTGATTGAAATAGGCCAGCAGGCTTCAAAGATAACAAGGGGATATATACACAGATGCAGAAATTATACAAGTCTTATTTCCCATCATATAAGTCTTATTTCCCAAGGAAAATAGGCTAGAAATACACCTCCTATCTTTTCCTACATGCACACAGATACCCCTTGAAAGCTGAATGACCATTAATTTTGTGTTTATAGTTTTGTTTCTGTATGCAGAAATAAGTATCCTATACTACATTGACTGATGGTCTAAAAGAAGAAAACTGTTCTCAAGGTATTTTGGCCACACTAGAGGAGAACAAATTGAGGCTGATTACTATAGGTTTATTTTTGCAATATTGGCTGTCTAAGTTTGCAAACAGAGAGAGCATCTATACACCAAATGGTAAGGTAGCCCTTCGTTTTCATGATACAGCCAATTACCTTGCTGTGGAACTATTTTTCCCAAATCATTTTATACATGTTTAGCTCTTGGCACAGATCTCTCAAAAAAAGTGGACCTTACTAAATCACAAGACAAAGACCTCTTTCAGAGGCTTGTTAAAACAATGAGACCTGTATGTAAAGTGATATCCTCATTGTGAGTATGTAACAGGATCTCTTTTACAGTCAGAGACCACTTTCCTCTTAAAGGGACTTTCTCAGAAGTGGGAAAAGTCTTCTGCCGATCATTGAGCCGTTCAAATCCAACTCAGAAGATCAACACTTGTCAGTACCTGACAGCTATCCAGTTACCTTCTTTGCAAATCCATCAAGAGAGGTTTTCAGCCGTGTTCCTGCTGAGCAGACAATCCTATTAACAAAACCTCCTATCCCAGATTTAAAGCCAGGTTCTGCATCCGAACAGTAGCACAACCTAACAGGGCCATGAGGAACAGCTTATTCCCTCTTCCTTCCAGGTTGTTAAGTCCAGGACAGAGCTAAGACTCATCAGGATCTTGGGTTTATGCTGCCTCTGTACATGCTGTACCTGTTCTGTAGATAAAAAAAGGAACTTCAATTTCCAGTGCTGTCAATGCAGTGACTTTTAATCAGTAAATTCCCTTTCTAAGACAGGCAGGAAAAAAAAAAGTCTTCATCTGAAAAAAATATCAAATGCATTTTCAGCCAGAAGACATAAATATAACCAGAAAGCCATTTGGAAATGCTTTCATCTGACAACTGACATGCTTAGATCATCTGCAGCCCACCCTGTGCTTTTCTCACTAGAGAAATTAAACACTAGGAGAACTGCTGCTGCTTTGAATACTCCCCTTAAATATTTTCTGGCACAGACTCTCAAAGGCAGCAGTGGAAGTCTCCCTGCTCAGGACAGGCAAATCTTCCTTTTCATGAGACACAACAGAATGGATACCCCGGGACATGGGTAGAAACAGGCTAAGATTTAAGAATTGTGGTTTTCACGTGGAAAACTACCCACTTGAGGGGGCCTGGCTCTTTTCTCCAGGGTAGGGATCTTTCGTCCTACCTCACTTGTGCACCTGCACTGATTCTTTTTTTGATCAGTGACCTAATTTTAAACACCCAGTTATGCCCAAAACCCCATTTTTTTGTGTGTGTATTTGAAAAACCTTTCCTTCCAGTGACAAATCTGTCCACATGTCCATGCCACTCAGGATCCAAACCCTGATGTGCTCCGTAAAGGCTGGGTGCTGCTCAGTCATGCCACAAGGTTCTTCACGTGGCCAGCACCTCCATGCTATGCACAGCTTCCCTTGTTCAGCAAAGGTCCATTTGGGATGGTAGAATATGATCCTAAACAAACCCACCTTTGAGGTCTATGTAGAAACACCCACTGTCTGCAGAGGTGATAGTGACCACAGAATAACATGCCTAGCAGAGGCTCTTGAGTCTGTTCTGGCTTCTTGTTCAAGGTGTAATTTAACATATTCAAACTAAAATGTAATTCTTTGATGAGGGGGTTCACCCAGTCAATTCTCACTTCAAGCCCCCATACAAGGCGTTGAGAAGTTCTCAGTGACTTCCAGGAAAACCGCGAGCAGTAAGCAGGCAGCTCCGGCTGAGGAGGGCTAAATCCCAAAATTCTCTTGTTTTCTTGGTTCACCAGAGGACAACTTAACAGCCAGGGCATGGTGCAATGTTGAGTCATATTTACACATCACAGCTGACTGAGGCATATATGCAGCTTTACTCCAAATCTCTGCAAATCCATGCGAAGTCCAAATCTATGCAAAGGTCTTGCTTTTAAGAGTTATCTGAAGCCTGGATGAGCTTACACAGCTAGTAGTGCTGTTTAGAGCCTTGGATTTTGCAGGACAGAGAGAGGATGGGTATGCTTGGAGCTAGTGCTGGTCCAGTATCCCTCCCATAGCCCCCTCCAGAGAGCAGAAAGACTTTCCCGCAAGTGAAGCACCTGCTGAAGAAAGAGTCCTAACTAATAGGGCTGCAAATTAGCAATCCTCCATGAATACATCTTTCAGGATTTAAACATTTGTTGAAAGCTGGACCCAAGCCAGAAATAAGCATTTGGTGAGTGCCTAAATTAAGTTAACATTTGCAGCCATGATAGACTTGGTCTAAAACACCAGGACACAATCAGTCAATTGAGTTACAGCATCTTAAACTGGCAAGGTAACTAATTGCTTCTTGTTGTGAGTTAAGCACAATAGCTCATGTCTCAGTGAAAAAGGGGTAAGCTAAACTGCAGATCTCGTAACAGAAATAGGCAAAGAACATACACAAGGATAGCTGCAGTGTCTCGGTTGAGAAGTAGGAACTAGATAAGCCCATTATTACTTTTCATGTTCCTGTGTTCTATAACCCTATACATATTATGCAAATCCATGTGATCCTTTCATTTAGAAGCAGTTGCATTTCACTGGCATACGCCTCAGTGCAGATGGAGTTGCACAATTATAAAAATGTCCTATTCTTGATGCCAGCATAGATGGGTCATGGCTCAACCACTCAATAAACTGAGTTCTAGGGTGTCTAGTCCTCCATCAAAAGTACAGTGGCCAGAGAACAGAAATGTAACCCTAATGAAAAACAACCACCCCCCAGAAAACAAAAAACCTAAACAAAACAAACCAAAACAAAATCAAAACAAAACAAAACAAAACAAAACAAAACAAAACAAAACAAAACAACAAAAAAAGAAAAACAAACAAACAAACAAACAAACCAAACAACAACAAAACAACAAAGAAAAAAACACAAACAACCAAACCCACATTCAAATATATCTAACTGTATACAAGGAAATTATCTAGTCCAGTCCTTCATGCTACATGTGGTTGTTTGTCATATTCTTCTATTCATGTTAGGATCTTCATCCTCTTGTGGTCAGCAGATGAGCAGCGTGAACATCAGATTGCACACCCTGGCTATGGAAAAGCAATTGTGTGTGCCCAGGTCACATCCATCCACTTCGTATCAATGTAACTGCCTGTGTACTTCAAAAGCCACACCATTTTTTCTATACAATGAAAATAGTGTGGACACATCTGGTATGATTTAAGTGTCTAAGTATTTGTGGCCATCTGGGATGTCTTAGCTTATCCTGTCTGGACCTGACTGCCACTGCAGATAGGCACAGAGCTCCAGTGGATCACATCTGCCTGACCCATGCGGATGTCTCAGCTACCCAAGGGCACTTCAAGTGGCATGAAAAATTGCCTAAATATTGTATTTAGGAAACTGAACCATGCCCATAGTGATCACTGGTGATGCTGTAAAAGCTACAGTTGGCAATGCACATCAGCAGCTGCAGTAAGGGATTAGCTTTACTACTATTAGCTATATACACCTCAAGCCATCTGGCAAGATGGCATTTTTTTGGTAGATTTTTTTTTTATATATTTTTTTTTTCACAAATCTGGCAAAGAGTGTAGTACAAGGAGGCAATTAGGTGCTGCCACATCAGATGTAACACCCCAGGGAGTGAGGAGAGAAGCTGATGGAGCCAAGGGTGAACAGTCCTGGCTGGAAGACATATGTAGAACAAACACCTGTAACTGCATCCCAAGCCCCCCCAGCCAGATTTGCTTAACCAGAGATCAGGCCACTTCAAAGTCATACAGGTTTATCTTCACATTTTGTTTCCCTGTGGTTATGAATGAGAAAGACTCATCCTGACAGTTTTTCTGTAGTCAGACTCCTCTCTTTACTTCTAATTAAAGTTGATTTAACTGTATGATTCCAGGAGCTTGGAATTCAAGACAAGTGTAAATAAGTCGACAGGGTGGCTGTGATGAACTTGGTGTCTCAGCCTTCACACTACAAACTTTGTACTCAGGCATTACATGAGAGCTGAACCAAACACTACCACCAGGAGAGCTCAGGCCCATGTGCTACCAAAAATGCCCTTGGCTGAAGGTGCTTGGAGTCCTTCAACTAAATGCATAGTATGTCTGGTCTTGCAAATCAAGACTGCATGACAATTTGGGATGAACTGGAGTCAGGTAGAAGATAGCCTCACAACATCACTCCACAGGAAAACATGCCATCTTTCACCAGAGCTCCCTTTTTACACCATTTTGCTTTCTTGTATGGAGTTTCCCCCATATTTCTGGACTATTCCTTCAGGACGACATGTCACCAACCAACCACAAAGAGGAAGAAACACATGTTAAAGACAAGAGCTCTAAGATGGCTGCGTAGAGTTTAGCCACTAACTCCTTCATAAGTATGTAAGTTACCTTGTAATGCCAAGCTTCATGGCTTTCTGGGGAGCCCTCTGGGACAAATGGTAACTGTGAGCCATAGCAGGTGATGGAGTTACACCAAAGATGGTTCATATTCTCTGCTTTACATACACATAAGAGTTAGAAAAGTCACAAATAGGCAGGAAGAGCTGTGCAATGAAGGTTGTGGTTCACACGACAAGGTTTTCACAGCTCACGGTGCCAGTTCAAATGCAAAACCTCCTGGTGCTTAAATGGTGAAGTTCACACTCCCTCTCTGGAGAGGACAGAAGGTAATGGTACTCAGCTGTGACTATGACTATGCCAAATACCATTTGCTCATCTGAGATGAGCACAGATGGTCATATTTCCCTCTGTTTATTTTTGCTGAATGGCCTTTTCAGCCTGCTTAGTCTGTGACCTTCTCCTAAAAATGGGTAGATACGATTTTGCTGGAATGTTGGGTTTCTTCTTTCTTCAGGAGACAAAATAGAGGCTCTGCTGGTATTGGTTGCAAGGACACGGGTGGACCACGTAGTCTTTATGCTTTCAGTTTTTTTTCCCTGCAGAAATGGAATTGTAGGAGCAACGAAGGCATCCAGGTACACATATGAAGAGTGTCCAACTTGCTGCTTCTCAAGTACTAGTTATGCAGATTGTGAATAACAGGACCTGTGAGTTATTGCACCATAAATTAATACATGGCACTTTCCATCTCCAAAGCAGAACTGCAGTCTAATATAAAAAGATATTCTAATCACTACATTTAAATATAAAGTGGAGTAAATCACTAAACAATATTTTAACATGTTGAAGGTAATAAAAAAAAGGAATGAGTCATAATCAAACAGCACCTGCCATCTTGGCCACTTATGAAGAGGCAGCCCTGGGGAGTGTGGTGGCCCCTGAAGAGAATTCAGACTATAGGGCAGAGAGCTGGAACAGTCTAAGCATTATGAAAGCTCAGCATTGCCAACCCCAGCAATAGCACTGTGTGCTGCACACTGCTTGGAGTTAAGTTCTGCTCCCCCCCTAATTTTTAGTTAATTTAATAAGCTATTGGCTTCAGTATGGCAAAGGCAGCATTGAAAAGCATGTCTGCTGTATCTGTTATTGAATAGCTTGAAGCCCTTTGTACTAGGCTATTCATATATACATAACAAGAGGCACAACAGATCAGCATTCACATATTGTATGAAGTAGTAAACGTAGAGAGTGAGAAATGTCCCTTGCCTCAGAAAGCCAACAATCTAAACAGAAAAGAGAAAAACTGTATCACTTTTTATTAAGAGAAGGGGGAAAGAGACACAGAAGGTAGATCTGTGTGATCTCTGGAGAACAAGAATTCCTTTCTTGATTGTTACTGTCCACGGACACAGCAAACCCAAAAGGATTATCTCAGCAATCACTGAAGTTGCTCCCTGAAGCTTTCATTAGTCCTACTGGACATGACTGGATGAACTGTCCATGCATATAGCATGCAAATGCAAGGGAACCACCATTAAAAACATGCTAGTTAAGCCCAATCAGCTGCTCAAGGTGATCACCAGAGGTCTATGGAAGAGCCACAGAATGAAACTAATCTCGCAGAGCGCCAACATCCTCCCAAATTCCCCCACTTCAGTAGGATTTCAGAATGCATAGCACTATGTGAGATCTGACCCACCACATGCCGAGACACCCAGTTATATTTTGTACCACTTTAATGGTTCCTGTTCCTTCTTGATCCCTAACTCCCTCCTTGGAAGAAATTAGATGCTGGTTCCAGGTAAATCCTCCCTGCTGTGTAAACAATGGCTCCCCAAGGAGACGGCAACGGAGCAATAGACTACAGTCCACAGGTTTTGTATGACAACCAGCAGGATGGTCTCCAGCCACAGTACCCCACTCATTGCATCAGGTGACTGTTTTACATTGATAAGCAGTCTCAGATGATTCCCCCTGGGAGTATGTTAGCAACATAAAGTCCTATTGGCTCTGAGACAGTCTATGAACTTCAGAAGCACAATCTTTAGCACATTCCTGTGTCATGTTGAGCTTCTTGTCAACCAACAACCTCAAGTTCTTCTCTACAGGGCTACTCTCAATCCACTTATTGCCTAGCCTGTATTTGTGCTTGGAATTGCCCTGACGCAGGTGCAGGACCTTACACTTGGCCTTGTTGAACTTCATGTAGGACAAAGGTGGTCAGATAATGCCCTGATGGGAGCTGTAAAGAGTGATTAAACAGAGTCCCACAGTGGTCCTCTCTCCCTCTCTTGGTGGCCACCAGCTCATTGCAAGGGCACCTTGTTGTCAAGTTCATGTCAGTTTATCTTGTTTGGACAATATGGTGCCTTACTGCCCATCTCTTTGCAGCCTGGAAACAGTCTTTCAGCTTTACTGAGACATTAGTTGCCCAGATAGCACTTCCAGAGGTTCCTGGAGCTCTGGTTTCTCAGCTAACTCCTTAAGGTTAGATGGCAATAAAGCCAAAAACAGTGGTGAGCCACAGGAATTTTGTAATCCCAAACACTTTTACTCCTAAAAAAGCACAGAAAACAATCACTTATGAAAAGAAAACATCCTCTGAGAATATTTCCTCTCAATGCAGTCTCACGAGGACATGGCCTGGATTTCCAGCCTGCCAGATTTTCTCATGAGCTCAGGTGAGAAATTGCTGCCCTTGCCTCAGTGAAGCTGAGTGCCTCAATGATCTCTCCCACCTCTTGTCAAAAAGATCAAGCCATGATACTGCAAATCCCAAAGTACACTACATGTGAACTTCTAGATCCCCCTTAAAACATTTCAGCACAAAACCCATTCAAAGTCAACTATCTTCAACAACAACATACCTAGTATTTAGCAGGGAAATATCCCTTGATGGCCCCTTCTCTCTGGTAGCTCTCCAGAAGGTCTTCCATTTGGTTAGCATAAATGCATTCTATCCAGGATGGCTTGTCTGACTGGATATGGTAAGCCAAATATTTAATATATATCATTAATATGAAGTCTGGTGCTGATGAAGAATATTTAAGCCAAAACCCTACAGGGCCAAACCTCATGTTGATTATATTTAGAATCTCAAATTGCACTATTCTTGGCCATCATGCTATATTTAACATCTTTTATTTTAAGACCAATGCATCTCAGAGTCATGCAACATCCATTCAACCATCCCACATACACTTGTGGAAATGTTTTCTCCACAAAGGAAACTTTGTTCTATTGGGAGCACGCTGAGCTCACTGTGGCCAGCTGTAGGATCTCCATGAATAATGTCACATGAAAAGCAAGCTGCCAGGAGCTGTCATGGGGCTCAGTAACCACAATGTCATTCTAGCAGCAAACACAGCTTCCACTACTGCTTACTGATAATTAACAAACATGACACTGTTACACCACGACTGTCATGCTTCTGCATCATTATGAAGTGTACTCCTCACCTGGTGCCCAGGCCAAGGTGGAGAGAGATGCAATCAGGATGGTTTAATTATTTGAGGTGCATCTCTCTTCAGTGGAAAGGATTGAAAAATGGTGTTGCTTAGTGGCAGTGAGCAGTACAGGCAACTTTCTCACATATAGGTGAATAATTTTTTTTTAATGAAGGAGGAATTTTTATTTTTTTGAGGAGCCACTCAAATTATTACCAAGGGAAAAAAAAAAAAAAGAATCATCGTTCACTTCAGCCACTAGTCTCCTCTGAAAGACCCAGTTGAGATGAATGACACCACCAGACGGAAAGCTATCGGCCACTTTACTGATGAGCCTCACAAATATTAACCTTATATATATAAATAAGGACTTGACTTCACAGAGAGCGATCACTGGAGATAGAGACAAAATTGCTCATTCTACAAGCCCCTGCTTAAAAAAATACATGGGTAAGAGAAGAATTTAAAAAAGATTAATGGATGTTGTCACAACCTTCTCTAATGACAAACAAGGCTGTCAGGTCAGGTCTGTGGCCCAGATCATTCACAGCGTAGCCTAGGTTTGGGCTAGGAAAACAAATGCTCACATGTCATGGCACTGCAGTACTTTCATTTGAGTCCTTATAAGTGCCACTGATTTAGGCACAGGGAGATATTCTGAGAGGTTTTATCATCAACAGCTAACTGTTTCTCCCTCTCTTTCCAGCATGCTGCACTATCATCCCCCTTTCTATAACTTACTACCTCCACGTCTCTTCCCTGCTGAGAGAATGAAATCTATGAAAGGGAGCACGCCACCCTTACTCAACCATTTCAAAACTGAAGCAGCAGTGGGGACAGATCCAGTCTTGTACTCCTGGAACTGGGGCTGGTTCTACACCAGAATCCTGTTAAATTAGCAAACATTCCCTTGCACTCTCTCCATTGGCTCAGCAGGCAGGGAGATAGCAGGCATCTACTTTCACAGCATGTTTCTAGTTTGAGGGAAAAAAACATCCACATGTCCCAAGATATTACATCAGATATAAATGGTGTGAGGGCTTCTGCCATCTTGTTGAGCTCCTCGCTGATTCCCTCAGCAGACAGAGAGAAGGGAGGTTAAGCAAGAATAATGAATGGCTTTAATGGAAAAAAAAAAAAAAAAAAAAAAAAAAAGTACATGATTTCCCAGAGGAAAAAATAAATGGTGATACTCTCCCAGGTTCTCCATCTCGCTGTTGACTATGCCAGCACAGTTTGCACATCTTCACAGAAAAGTCATAGAAAGTAGGACTCGAAGGGATCTTCAACATTCTGCTCACAAAGATGGGGTCAGTTAAACTCTCTTTTTGTAGACAGTTTGATAAGTTACATAGTCCTTAATATCCAGACCAACATAAATATCATGGCATTGAAGCACTACCACCAGATTGAGAACCGACTCGTGGTCTCTATTTCCCTGGAGTTATCTGTAGTCTGTCTACAGACTCAGGAAAGCATTGTTGTACAATTCATGTCTGGTAAGAGCAACGGTGATAAGGCCTAGAGTATTTTTGTTTATTTTGTGTGTAAAATTGGATTCTATCATCTCAAAAGACAGCCAAAGGAAGATCCAGGTTCATGTAAATGCATCTATGCAGGATTAAGGTACATGAACAGGTTGGCACCTTTTAGGTTGTAATGCATCTGAAATCCCTTCACTCAAGAAATCCTCCCAGTAGACCTGTAGGTGTTTCAAGACAGTGACCTGGAGGTCAGCTCCCCATATTTTCCCCCTACTGTGTCCAACAGAGTTATCTGAACACAGAGGGGAGCAGAGAGAGTGCCATGAGTGCCTCAAAGTGATGTGACCCCATTGTGAGGTCAGTTTGGTAGAGATACTGCCAGACCTACCTTACATATATATCTATAGGTATGTTCAAGAGAGGGTCTGGTTTTGCACCAATAAAAAATACTGGATGACACATGATTTATGAACATACTATTGCAACCACTTCTGGGAACCAAGACTCTAGCACAGGGAGTCACAGTTCGAGTATCGGGTTCAATAGTCCCTAAATACCTAAATAATCCAAACCCACAGGATAATTCCTATGTGATTTATTTGGTGGATGTTTCCAAATTCCCTACCGAGACAGAGGATTTCACTGGACCCAGAGCAATTTACAAAAAGGTATATTTTTTTTTAATTTTATATTTGTTTCTGTGCCTGAATAGATTATATTACAGGCTTGTGATATGTACAAGTACAAATGGGCTTGCTTAAATGAAGCAATACTAATTAAATAATAATGCATCAATTTGAGTCTCATTTTGTAACATGTCTAGCTATGTTAAGTATTCCTCTGCATACATAATTGTCCTTCATTCCAAAAACTTCAATAATAGAGTTTTATTTGCTCAGGAGTAAAATATTATCAGGTTTTCTAACACATCACCTTCCATTCATGCCTTGGAATTTGCCACACCTAAGCTAGAAGATGTTGTCTGTAGGAATCCACAAAGATGCCTGTGATCCCAAAGTGTTCTACCCTCCCAATTGGGACTGTTCTTCCCAGAGATGTTCACAGTCACCTCATGTTTGAAGCAAAATAAGGAATTTGCACTTAGTCTTTGCCTTTGCCACAAAAAACTCCTCTGTCTCTCATTTTTCTTTAGCTGTACAGCAATAATAATGCATATAGCTGTCCCCCATCTCCCTCTTGTCTTCAGCTTACCTTAAGCAGTAAGCCCTTCCAGAAAGAGACTGTTTGCAGGCTGGCTAAAAGCAGGAGACTATAATATCCACCAGGGCCTATGGGTGCGAGCTCTGTATGGGTGTACATTGCAGTGTCACTAAGTAATAACAAGTGTTTTCTGGCTACATCATTATCTGAAATATAAAGCAAGATCTACTAAAGCAATGCACAACTTGGTATGGAAATCTCTGGGCTCCTTCCAAGTTGGTCTAATCTAATCATAGCCAGACTTCATATGCAGATAAGTTCATCAGGTATTTTTTAAACAACAAAAAAATACAACACAGCTCATTTTACATTGCTTGATTTTGTTTACAGTATAAGACAGAACTGATCATTTCATATACATAAACATGATTTCATTGATGCTTCTTAGTCCTGGATTATTCTTCTGTGCCTGGAGGGGCTATCGGTTACTCAGATCAGGTCTCAGTTACAGGTCAGACACCTGGAGACCACCATGCTACTAGCTCATATTTAGGTGACATTTGAGAGCTGATGCATATTGTTGATCAGCTAATCCAATCAGGGTGGAATTCACCTAATACCTTCAGAGGAATTGAGTTTCTAATGTCAGCAAGCAGCGTAGGTTTCTACCCTGCGGGTCTATGCACCTCCAGAGGATGGGCAGCCTAAAACCAGTATTTAAACTGGAGGTCTTGTCACCACAGCTGCTCTCATTTTTGATGGAAGAGGGACCTGGTTAGCGGTCTAGGCTAGGTCCCTAATATTCATAAGGCTGAAGTTAGAGTAAGTTTCACCTCACCTACATGATGGCTTGAAACTCAGACATCGACATCAAGCCTGGACATGGACGTGAAGCCTGGACATGGACGTGAAGCCTAGATGGCTTCTCTAGGACTGGCTTCACAACTGCACTACATGCAGGGTGAGAGAGGCATTCATCTCAGGGGGACGTGTGGAGCCAAGAGCTGCCACCAATGGAGGAAAAGAGAACACCAAGCTTGAGAACCCCAACTTCATGCCTCCCCAGATTACTGTGACTGCATTTTGGGAGTCATTTACTGCAGGCAAAAATTATGCAGATACAGGTTGGCCTCCTGAGCCTAAGGTTTGCCTCTCCCACTGCATCTCCTGCAACTTGATCCAGCTGGAACCCAGAAACAGAATGATCTTCCCAAGGGTGAAAACAGCAGAGGAAAAGTCCTATATCGTCTCCTTCAGAGATTTATTCCAAAACATGGCCTCACTGAGCTGCTGTCACTCACCTTCAGATACAGCTGAGGTCAGAAGGATTAATCTTTAGTGGCCTAATTTTTGAAAGTGCTGAGCACTACCATCTCCCCTAGTGATCATGGCTACTCAGCCCCTCCAGAAAACAAGCTCCCAGAAAACACATAAAGCATGAGCGAAAGAATACCCAGTCACAGCACCAAACAGTTATCCCCCTGGGCCTGCCCTGGTGTCTATTACCATTACAGCTCAAGGCTTTGCTCCGGCATTTATCTGACAGAAAGAGCCCATTACCCTGAGGAAATAGTTTCCTCCCCTACTGACGTTATCACTTTATTGAGTTTTATATTAGGTATTTTGAAATCTTTACCAAGTGGGTTAGATATTACTATATTTTTTAACTAAATAATGTTGATGGTTCAGAGGGAAAGGATATGTCTATAACTATGGCACCAAACTGCAACACTGGAGGACTGGGGTGTACTCTGCTCTGCTTCTGCTTTCCTGGGTATCCCCTGGGCATGGTCCTTAATCTTTCTTGGCATCATTTGTCACTTTAATGATAGGATGGAAAGGGAGAAGATATTTTTCCCTGGGTCTTGGGATCTGATGGTGATCTGCTTCATCTCCCCACCACCAATGTCATCACAGTGGTAAGACAGAGGAGCAGAAACAAGTGTTAGAGAAATTTCAGCTTAGCTGATAATATTTTACAATAATACAATAACAGTCACTCATAAAACAGTCCCTGCCCCATAAAATTTACAATGTAAAGCAGACATATAAATGAAACAAAATGGGAATAATATAGTGATGGAAACACATGGAGTAAGGAAACTGTTGACTAAAGCTATCCAGCCATGCTTGGGCAGAGGCAAGAACTGATCCCAGCCTGGGAATTTGCCCTCACTGTCCGGCACCCTGCAGAAAACTTGCCTCTCCATCAGCCATCCTCCAGGAACAGTTATCTGTCTATTGACTGTGATACTTCTCTATCCAATATAAGCTTCATCTAACAGACAGCCGCTACCAGCCAGAAAGGACTTACTTTCTCTGGGATATCCAAGGTCTATAACCATGGCAATTTCAGTCAGCTGAGTGTAGACAATAGCCACACTTATCTGAAATGTTGCAACACTGGCAGCTAATGCACACTAAGTTAATCACTGGCATATTTGTAGACTGCCAAGTATATAATAGCGCGATAATGAATTTGTATGGCTGGGCCTATAAAAACTTTGCTTTTTATACTCAGGCATTTTAATTGACACAGAAATACATTTTAAAAGAGAAAGCAGGCTTGATGAGGTCAGCTTAAATTCCTTGGTATAATTACCAAGTCCATTGAACACAAATCTGAAATCATTTAGGTTAAGTTAATAACTTATGCCTTTAGTTTATAAGCACCACATTACATTTCAGGCTGCTCAGATCTTGGCTTTGCTAAAGTGGCCTGGCCTTTAATAAATTCCTCCCCACGTTTTTCATGTTATAGATCTTTTACAATCATGGTTTTGAAATGGCAATGCAGGTACAGTGTGTTTAAATCACCATAAATTAGAATTACTTTTTTTTTTTTTCTGGCTATAGCACCTTTATTGTAAGTTGTCGACTTTTCTTTCAGCCATAAAGGTTATTACAGGCACAGGTCGGAAATGAAAAATACACCATGTGCCGTCTGCGAATGTCCCATGCCAGACCACTCCTGGAGCAGAATCACTTTCAGAGTTTTTCAGGAGAGTTCAATCCAAGTAAGTATTTTTTATCAGCTTGATTAGAATGACCTTCACACTTACCACCTCCATAGATGGACAGAGCTGTATTTTACATAGATCTGCTGCATAGGGGTGACTCCATCTACAGGATGGCACTCAATTTAGATCAGGCTTTCCTGCATCAGACAGGAGTCTTGTTAAAGCTTGTAGGAGGGAAGAAAGATGTCCATCACCCATAGTCCAAGCTGGCATTAACCACTAGGTCACACATGTCTCATGAGGTTTGTTAGCATCATATAATGGGTAAATAGCTCTCCTGCTGCCTAATGCTTGTGCTCCCTTTCAGTTAAACTGGCATGACATGGGGAGTCCAAACCGGCCAAGCAACGATGATAATAAATAGGAAGGAACTTGTCAGAAACCCTGTAACAGAAGAAAAGGCTCTGCTTCTGCTAAACAGACTGGGGAGAGGTCGTGGGAGGTAGTTTTCAGAAAACTTACCTAACCAATGCATTTAGTGTGCTGGTGGATTTGGGTTTGTGCATTCATTGAACGGGACATACCTACTGCCTCACTGAGAGCAGGGGACAGCTGGAGAAAGCATCTCCACGGTCCATGCTGGGATGTGGGAACCATAAGAAGCTCCTGGGATGCCGGGAGGCAGCTGCCTCCTTGCACCTCCTCTCCCTTGCCCTTGTTCCGGTCTTCCCAGCCTCCCTCTTCTTGTGCAAGTTCATCTTTCCCAAGGATGTCAGAGGATCCCTGCACATGGTATTAAGATAAGCAGCAAATAATGCCAGGAGGAATTTGCTGAGCCAGCTGGTCTTTTGCACCCTGTAGGATGCACAGACCAAAGAGGCGTCTGCCACACATGTCACACAGATGAAGCCAACTTTGCATTCAACAACTGCACCAAACAAAAGATAAAAGGAGTTTCAGCATAATAGATCATTCAAAGGGGCTCCAAATCCATGCTCCCTCCCCTCCCTTTGTACCCTCTCTCCAGGTTGCTTAGCAAAAGCCGATTTTTATTTCCAATTAAAGGATTTCAGAGCAGCTTTTATTTATTATTTATTATTATTATTGTGTGACCACTTTGAATCACACTGCTCCATTCTAGTTCTTTAATCTAATCAAAAAACTGCAGCACACACAATTCCTTCCTGTGAAATGTTCTTGGGTTTTGTTTAATGTTTTGCATAGCTACACTCAGGTTTTTGGTGTATTTTTAACTGACTCTAGATTCATGCCTGAATCACCACTAGTCCCACTAGCAGAAGGGAGAGGGGCAGAAGAAGTAAAAAACTCCTCTCTAGCCTTGTTCCTAGAATCTGCTTTTATCGCAGATATATTGGTATCACAGAGGAGTCTACAGAGCATTGTCATTTTAATGTGCACAGGCTGACACTAAGACAGCAGCTTGGAATGCAAAGAAACACAAGTACAGTAATTGCAGCATCTTGCGGCAGTGCTCAAAATGCTGCCATTCTCCTGACTGCCAGCCAAGAGGAATATCCCAGGAGGATGTACAGCAAAACCCTGTTCTCATGGGGCCAGACAATGTGACATTTTGTTACTGAGCAGTAATGAAGAAAATTCTTTTAATTCTGTGCAATGAGAGCATTCAATTCCAGTTCAGGGTTTGTGTTGTTTACATTAAGGATGAAATGAGCACCATCCACTGGAGCACTTCTGGAGTGCTATGGAGATGTTGTTTCCAGAGAATGGCATTTTTCAGAAGATACTGATGGCAGAGCAATGCCTAAGTCCTACCAAGTGACTCATGCAAGTTTGGTTCTCCAATCGAATCAGAGCATTTGAAATTCCAGTGGTGCTCATGCACAAGCTATGTACGCACTCACAGGGCTTGCTGTGCTTGAGTAGCTTCTTATTCAAGACTTAAGAAAAGAGTTTGCAAAAATTAGTTAACTCAGCCCCACAGCCATGCAGGTGGATGAAGTAACCCAAAAAGCAGTGTTTTTAATGGTTTGGAGACCAAAGGACTCCATGGCTGCTACAGGCTGTACAGAAACAATATAAAGGCAAGGTGATCTCTGCCCCTGAATCATCCCTTGGTGTGACTGATAAGAGGCAGCAGGAGGAAGGAGCACGAGAGGGACTGGTGGGAAAAGGGGGTGTCCAAAGAAATGACAGAGGTCAGCATGACAGAAGGGAATGGTTCATTGTTAACCTTGTTGCACAAGACAGACCCTCTGTCTAGCAACAGGCACAGAGCTGCCTTACATCAGAAAGCAATGTCAGCAATAAAAAAGTGTTAAGCATTTGTCCTGTGCCCTTATCACTGCATCCAACACACAATGCCACAGCGTATTGTACTCATTGGAAAGTGCCCTGCTGACATCAGTCCCTGGATATTGTCCACACATCCCAAATCACGTGGAAGCAAAACTCCCACCAGGATCCTCAGAGAGCAGGTCAACTTGCCGCACTTCTGTGCCCAACTCTAATATAAGGCCAAAAATCAGCCCTTCTTTTACTTGAGATTTTTCAAAAGCAAAATCTTACTTACCTCCTATTCCTGTGGTCAGATGAGGAAAAGCATTCTGCATTCAATTTCCCAGTTGCATTCTGCATTCAATTTCCCAGTTGGGGACTGTGTTATTAATGTTTAAGTGGTGTTCAGCAGGGAAGGGTACTGTTTTGATGGAGATGTGTCAGGCGGAGTCCCATGGATGGGGTTTTTGGGTACAAGTCTCAGAGGTTACAGCCACTTACAACCCATTTTAGAAGAGGGGCTTGGGTGGCTGGGCTCAGGTTTCAATGGCAATTAGACACCTAATACTTCAGAAATATTTCAAGTGCCAAACTGCATGTTGGGATTGATAAATGCCACTAAAATTCCACCCTTTGCAGTATAAAATAGAGTGCCAATGAAGTGGGCTAGCTCACAGAATAAACTGGGATGCAGGGATCAGATAAAGGAAAAGGCAGCCACAACATGGGTGATGTAGGAGCTTGTGCCTATGCTTTCATCCCACAGCAAACACAAGGAAATTTGGACAGGCTGAATTCTTGGCAAAAGGGAGTCTGGCACCACCCCTATCTGGGGGGAAATTGGCCACAACTGTCAGGAGGGAAACAAAACCCTCTGGAACTGAGAAGTGAAGCTACAATATTTTTCACAGCTGGAGATATTCTTTAAGAGAAAAAAAAAAAAAAAAAAAAAAAAATCAACATTTTCTATTTCCATACTTTTCTTCCGCAATCCCTTCGTGATCAGAAGAGAGTGGGCTGAATACATTGCAGCAGATTATGCTGCCGTTATTTTAGGACCCATCAGAAATACTGTAATTTTCTTGAAGAATCTTGTTATCACAAAATTGCAGCCTAATTTGGCATACTCAGAAATTTCTGTAGGTCAGATAAGATTTGAGTAAACATTTGAATCTTTGGCTACATATCTGAACTGTACTTGTCAGGCACAATTAAAATACAGTTCAAGATACAAAGGACGGTCTTCCCCTGCCTTTTGGAACTCCTATTTCATATTCTGAAAAGCCCTCCCAAGTGTAGGTAATTAATTTCTTTAGAAAAAGATTTCCAGAGGTGCATTTACAGACAACTAGAACTGTGACAAGGTAGAACCATTCATGCCAAGACTACATTTAAGTTTTTGACTTTCCATTTCTTTTTTTTTTTTTTTAAAGGTTTTTAAAGTTCAAAGTGAAGTTTTATTAAGATTCTAATTATGAGCAAACATTGTTCAAAATCTTCCAAGATCCCCCAAATCCACATGCTAACAGGTTTTTTTAAGGGCTAGAATCATTACAATGATCCTTTCATTTGACCTCTTCTATAACCCAGGCCAGGTGAACACCTTTGACTCCAACACCTCAAAGCAACATCCACTTACAAAATTTTTCATTTGTTCTGAGACATAGGGAGATGTTTCTCCACCAGCAGCCTGAATACATGTTCAGACAGGAGGTAGGGAGCAACAACAGGATGGGGAGGAAAATCCCTGGAAAAACTGTTGAGGATCCAGCCACTGATTTAAACTCAGCATCACCAAGGCCTATGAAACTGCAATAGTTTTCTATTTTATTCAATTCTTTAAATTTATTCAATTCTTTAAAGATAGTATCCTGGGCTGGGTTTTTTACCGTTCATTTTACAATTCTGTTTAAAAATTATATGACACAGTCAAATGAAAAACTCAAGAGACAGGAGCTAACGGTGTCTTCAGTGGTGTTTTTCAAGGTGAGGCTGTCGAAAAAGGGGATATGTAGATACAACCTTTTCCCTATTTAGTTCTTTTCTGTAGATAGGCTTAAGGCATTTAATATTATTCAGTGAAGGACAATGGGTGATATTTCCTATTGAATTTTGCTGTGGTGACTCAAAAAACTGCTGCCCCAAGTATCTACCCTGCCAGTTCACGGATAATGATGACCACTCCACATGCTGTCTGTCCTTCCCTTTGCTGTTTTGGTTACACACAAGCATCTTAGTAAAAAATCCATTTTCCCTGGACAGGAGAGATACTCAAGCATGATGACATCTGGAACTGCAGCTACAGGGTTTGTCAGAGACCAGTTGTCAGTGATCTATGTTTCACAATGTCCCTTTTCTGCAGTTAAACAGTGTTGTCCCATTTTATGGGGAGTAGGACAAATGACCACACTACAGAACTCCTACAGTGTCCATCCCCTTGTTCTATGGATCATCTCATGACTACAAGTATAAAAGAAAGACCTGTCCTACCCTAAAACAGCTGCTGTGGATATGGGTTCTAAGGTGCTCAACTCCCTTTGAAATCTATGAGAGAACAGATTATGAGCTACATGGGGCAAGGAATAGTCTAGCAAAGCTATTCACTTAGGGTAGGATCCAAGCTGATAAATTTAAATAACAGTGATTTTAAAAGAAACCCATAAAACACCTTGGTTGTGTCTGCATTAAACTCGGGAAGTTTTCTCAGATTTTCCTCAATACATGTTATACTTCAATCCTTATATTATCATAGTTACATCCTGGAGTGGGAACTATTCAACTAGTTAATGACCTAAGGCTTGATCCATAGTACAATGAAGGCATGCAAACATATTCCCCAATCTGTGATAAGCCATATAACCAGCAAAAAGCATATCAAATTCCTATCTTATAGGAATTATTCTTTGCTTGCTTTATAACAAATGGGGCCATGAAGAAAATTCTACAAGAAATGCAGGAAAGCCCTGCTTTCTGTATGTTCTTAACATATGAAAACATATCCATTTAATTAAGAATGAGAAACACTGCCATAGAGCACTGAAGAAAAAAAAAATATATAATTTTGGGAGCAGAAAGCCTACCTGTCTTCTCTTAGGAGGCAATCCTTTTATAAAGCTGAGGAATTCATAAAACCCACAGTCGCTTTTGATGTGCTGCATGTCAGAAGTCTCAGGTTTTTTCTTGTGAGACTCCATTCACACCCAGGAGCAGGAACAGGTCATGTTTGTTCTAGAGAAGAGCCATTTTAAGGAAATTTGGCTGCTTTGGATATTTTGAAGTTGCCAGAAACAGCTCAAAACCAAAAGCAGGAAACAGCCAGAGGATATTTTGACAACTGTTACACATTTTTTTTTTTTTTTTTTTTAATAATTGACCAGGGAGATGAGATTGCAATGCCATAAATCAGGAGTCAACACCAAAGTCAGTGCAGTTTCACTCGCATTCAGACTCTGCTTGGTAAGGAGGACTTATGGTTACTCCATTTCTATACTCCATTTTCAAGGACTAACAGCCTGTGAATGATGCCAGTCAAAAACATGGTAACAATAAAGAGGGTAAAGCATGCTGGCATTTTCTCAGCTAGTTGGTGTAAGCAAACAAACAATAATACAAAGGGAAGAAAACAGTCTTGGCACAGATGGACATTTTTGCATGTTGCTTTCCACACATAGAGCAATTTAATCTTGAGTCAGCACGAGTTAGCAAAGGAATGACAGGTTGTTACAATTACAAGCTGCTTTGGAAGTATTACTATCAGTGCTGCCGCTATTTATGTTCAGTATTGTTATTGATGCCATTAATACTGCTTGTACAAGCATTTAATGTTACTGTACTGATGTAAATAACATCTGGATTAACAGTTGAGAGAACAACATGATGCGAAACAGATTGATGGCCTAAGAAGCAGCATTTATTGGGTCACATTTCTGGGTTACATTCCTGTGGATGTTGTACATTCATACTACAGGAGTCAATGGGAGGCTCTTCTAAATAAGCACCCCAGGATCTGGATTGCAAAAGACAACATGATGCTGTGACTTTTTTTTTTTTCCCTGCCTCTGCAAGGACAGATTTGTTACCAGATCACAGTGGCAGAACCAATCACAGAAACTCTAAGCCTCAGTCCTTCTAAATTAGCCACGAGGAACATTATCCAAGAATTCAAACCAGACCTTACTTGGCATCTTGTTTGTATTATTTGTGGTCTCTGACTTAACACCACAAGTCACCCTTTGCCCCAAACCCCTTTAATCACAATCATAGCTAGGGGCTCAGCAGAGACCTGAGCCTCACAGTACTGAACACAGAGGAAAAACTGATACATGCTCCACAGACTGAGTATAATCTAAATAGATGACAGGAAAAAGGAGACTGCAAGCTAACTTCTCTATATAGCAAACCCCTGAGGGATTTGAATAAATGTTCACTGTAACAAGATTTTCACTGTAATAAACTTTTTGCAAGTCACTGCCTCAGATGTATGAAGAACTGTCCTATTTGAATTAGATACCACCACAGCACACAGTTAGAAGCCCCCTCCAAATCTCTGGAGCTCTCCCCACCAGCTCCTCCCAAGCCTCCCAGCTGCAGCAGCCCGATACGGCTCCCACGGGATGTGATAGCATAAGCAGAAATGAAGCCTGGCCCCCTCTGGGTGACATGGAGACAATGTTGGGACACTGGCCACAGAGGACATGGTTCAGCTGCTTCAGTGCAGGTACCTAATTTCATTTTAGGTCCTGTATTCTGGCCTCCTGCTCTTACTGCTGGTGCATGCAGGTCTCCCCAAAGTCCTGCATAGTAGCTATATTTAGGCAATTGAATTCCACTCTGAGGGAAGGACCCAGCACTCTAGTTTTAAAGATCACTGCATCCTTCATCAAAGTGCCTGGGGGCACATCAACATCAGCATTTTAGTTTGGAGCAGACATGCACTTTGGAAGTGAACCCTTTTATGGTCCTTGTTTTCCATGCTTTCATTGACATCATGGTGCAGGCACAAAGTACTGGAAGGGGATTCCTTCTCAACTAAAGGGCCCTGGAAGATGCTCCTTGGGAGCACATCTGGTAAAGTCCTACCACTAATGGATATTTAGGAGTGATTTTGGAGTAAAATCCAAAACCACAGTGAGTATTATTTCCCTTCTTCATCAAATGCCTTCTTTCACAGCTCTGCTCCTCTGGAACTGCTCTACATCAGGAGAGTTTATGTTGCCTGTAAAGGCTGCTAAAGTCATAGGTAATGGAAAGTAAAGAGAACAGCACTGATCTGAGCTGTTTACAAGTGAGTATACCCCTAGTCCAGAGCCAAAAGGCTGTCTCTACTCTGCTCCCCAACCTGCTGACAAGGGATAGACACTTCCCTAACACATACCCCCTGGTCCAGGTTGCATTACTCATGGGAATGACACTCTCCCAATTTATTTAAGGTTTATTCAAGATCAGATGTCCCCGGGAAAATGTGTTGCTTGTTTCCAGTCAACTTCATACCAGGGTTGCCTCCCCCTGCCCCAAACCACTGAAATCCCCTTCACTTCAAACAAAGCCCACAGGAGCTGATCCTACTCATCAAAAATCAGTCTGCTTTTTAAAGGTAAAGTTCTCCTTCCTGCCTGGGAATTTCAGACTTTAGAGAAAAGCCTTTCCACATGCTGAATCTTGTATTAATATGCTTTATATTAATATGTGGATGAGGTTCATCCCTGGTCCGTCACTGTGACCAGATATGACATCAGTCCACTGTCTATGAGCCATGGTGTGGTTTTAGCTGTTGGATTCCCTTGGTGTCTGTGAAGGACCAGTGGAGATAGAAATGGCCTCATTTAGTCAATATTTAAATTACAATTTTAGAATAAATTAGTAAAATGCTAAAACCCCTGCATGTTAAATACAGTATGCATTAAGAAAAAACATATAAAATACAGCTGTCATATGCAAGTTACTCTTCAAGCAGGTTTCTTCTGACAGCAAGAGAAAAAAATGGTCTTTTCCTGCTGAGACTGTAGTAAACAGGAACTTGTAAAAGTGCATTAAAACTGCTTTGTTCCTTTGGTTTATAAATGGGAAGCACAGTCCCAGGTAACTGCTCTCAGTCACAGGAAGCCTGTGGGAGCTTGCAAGTGAAGCCAGCTATTTGGAGTTGAAATGCAGTACCTGAAACCCAGGGACATCTTTCACATCTCTTCTGATCAACTTAAGTTCCACTAAGTGTTCCCTCTTTTATTTATGGAGCATTTATCCATGGCCATGTTTCCAGGGACTAGAAAACTCCTATGTAGAGGCTTTTTCAAGCAATTAACATTAAAAGTTAAGCATCTTAACTTCATCCAGAGGAGTTGTCCCCATAATCCAAATGTCCTTAAATTCTTTTAGTCTCTGTTATACATTGATTATATTCACTTCAGTGGCAAAAGTTAAAAAACATCATTTACAGCTGCAGTTACCCAACTTTTATGATAGTTTATGTCTATCACTGAAATACACAGAATGACCCATTTAATTTTACATTACAGGTATCTCAATAGCTATCATCACCTCATAAGAATTAGCTATTAGAGAGGGAAAGTTGCTTCTTAAAATGTGAAGCCTGTAGGCAACACAGAAAGATACCTTACATATTTGAAAAAGGCCAATTTTTAACTTCTCTGGTTCTTAAACATGTAATATCAATAAGCAGATTTTACTGACATCAGGGAATAGTACATTCTTGTCCTGAAAAGCAATGGGAGATGAACTGTATGGCTTCAAATATACACAAAGCAAGTACTGAAACATCCCAGTGAAATATCTAGTCGAGCATATGGTCTCCCACAGCAGCTGCAATCAGGTGCTTTGGAAAAAAGTAATCAGCACAAGGTAACGGACCCATGCATATGAGACTAATTCAGCATGTACGAGCTGCGCATTATCAGCATCCCAGCAACATAATCCCTCTGTGTGGACACATCTCCCCATCTAGAAGCAATCTGACTAAGTTTCTTTAAGATCAGGTATTTCACTTATATTTAAAGGTGACCTTCTTGGTTCTCTGTGGTTTCACTGTGGTTTTCCTGCTTTCAAAGCATTTCTTCTTATTCTTTGAGTTGCTTGTTCTGGTGAGGTATTCAGAGGCTGGTGAGAGGCAATTGCATGCCAACAAATTATCCCATAGAGCATCTGTCATTGGCATCAACTAGAGGAATGGGCTGATGCCAGAGCAAACCTATTACTTGGCATCTACATGAGTGTCTTAACCTTTACATGAAGCAGCCGCTACCCACGGGACAAAGTCGTATCTCAGGCTGCTGTGAAATGTGGTGCCTGTGGTCCAGAGTCACGAGTACAAAGAAAGGTAAGATATTTCCCCTCAAAAGTGTGGGGAAGGGAACCTTAGAAGGAATTAGGAAAGGGTTGTTTGCTCAGACTACTGAGTTAAGAGGAGGCTATTAGCCACTGAACTTCATAAGGAAGGTCTCAGAGAAGAGGAACAATTAAGAGTCCCCTGGATGATGGTCCTCCCGTGAAGCAGACTTCTTAAAAAAATTATAATCCTTTTACATCAGACCAGTTCCTGGCAGTGGTTTTGGTTTATGGCACCCAAGGAAAGGGCACCTGATTTCAGTAATATCAAGTAATATCATGATGTGCCACTGGACATACAACTGGTTTATCCCTCATAAGAAAAACCATCATGAATCCCTCTAATATATGTAACCTATGCCCCACTTGTGGAATTCGGTCATAGATTAATTTTACTAATTTTTAAAATCTATTACTCCCTGAGCAAATGAGTTTATCTTGAAATCCTACATCCACGGCAGCAGAATACTCTGAAATCTGAGTGGAGTGGGTCACAGTTTACTTTCTGGAATATTAATAGTTACTGTTTCAGGTGATATACATATGGATACTCAAACAACTGTATCAACAGATACCAATTGTTTCCACTTCCTAATCTGTTGTGGTTTTTTTTCTTTTTTTTTTTAAA
Source organism: Tyto alba (assembly GCF_018691265.1). Lineage (NCBI taxonomy): Eukaryota > Metazoa > Chordata > Aves > Strigiformes > Tytonidae > Tyto > Tyto alba. The sequence goes on along the minus strand of NW_024881313.1, from coordinate 34,839,707 downwards.
AAAAAAAAGAACCCCATGGGCAAGGACAATGAAGGTAGTGAGAAGGCTATTCCAAATCCTCTATTCCACTGATGTCTAGAAACAAAGATTTTCTGACATAGCATATTTCAATGTCCTTTGTTTAACCTTCCCCCTTGAAAGATCTGAACACAGAGCCTTTGTTTTCTGGTGCTTTGTAGGCTAACCTACAGGTTATGCTTTGATAAATATCCAATGAGCTAAGGAAACATCAAGGCTTCTCCTTAAGATGCGTAGTTGCTATTTTGTCTGACATCTTCTATTCTTGTTAGACATTATCATAAGTATTTAGGAGGCCCTTCTGCCTCTGAAGCTCCTGTTTTCTGTTAGTATAGCATGCTAAAATACCCAGTGCTGGTACTTTATCTGTTTTAGCCACTTAGGACTTCATAGGGTCCTTTAGAATTCACACTCCTGACTCCGTCTCAGGAGACGAGGCAGTGAGATTCATCTTTACAGAACAATCACGTCCCTAGGGCTTGACACACACTTTAAAGCAAAACCAGAAACCCAATAGGTGTTGTGTTGCAGTGCTCTGGAAGCAGGAGGCTGGTAGCAAATGACTCCTCTGGCATAACATGAATAAGCTCATGGCAAAGCTCCTAGCACAGCCATGTCCATGCATATTATTCCTGATATGCAGCAGAATATATACATTCCTTCAGTCTTAGGCTCAGAAATACCAACCCGGTGAGTTTATCAGCAATTACAGACACCATACTCCAAAGTTAGGACAGTGCTGATGCAGGTTGCTACTAAGGTTACCTCCTAGGAAAGATAAGTTTTAGTGTAGGTTTGAAAAGCAAAACCAATAATGTCATCACTGGTGACATACAAAAGACTCCGGAATAGAAATTGGTGGGATAAACCTGTGTGATAACAAAGGAGGAGAGAAATGGCTGCTGTAAGGACTGCTTGATCCATGCACTGTGTTTTGCTTCAGATCTTTGTTGGTTTGAGATACTGGGTGCATTTCTCTCCCAGATTATAAAGTGTCCTAAGTGCTTTTCCTCTTGACAGTCTTCCCTTGAGTAACCCTTCCTTTCTGAGATTAGCCTCACTACTTCATGAGATCAGCTGAATTTGGATTTTTTCAATATAGTTTCAGGTGAAACTCAGAACAACAGGTAGTCCCCATCAACCCCCAAGTGACCAGGACAAAGACTCCTGTAAACAGCTATATCTACCTCTTTTCTCCATGGACAAAAGCATGCAACATGCTACCTAGTCTAGAAATCAGAAGACAGTGTCTACACCTCTTAGGAGAGATATGATAGAACCATATTCGAGTACAAATAGAGGGGCAAACAACCTGCATGACTCCAAAATGAAGCATGATGTATTCCTGGGAGAAATTTGCATTCCTTTCCAGATATTTGACGAGCCAAAAATGTCCTTAGTTGCCCATGAAAAATCTACCTGTTTGGATTTGCCATCCTGTCCTTTGATTCCCATCAAAGCTGGTCATCTTAAATAGCCCAGGCTTCTTGGATTGATGTAATTCAGATTCCCCATGCTTCCCATGTCTAGTTTGGTCATTATTTGAAGATAGTAAGGTCTATCAAGGGGCCAGAGAATGTTGTGGGTCCAGGAGAATGGTTTCATAGTCAACATGAGTCCATTAAGGGCTGTGTTGCTATGGAAAGCACCACCATGCACAGTCCCCTTGCCTCCTAGCCCAGCCATCTGTTTCCTCTGCTCTACCAATTGCAACCATAGGGTTCAACCTGTACATTTTTGGCCAGCTCAGAAAGTGGGGCTGACCCTTCACACAGCAGCGCAATTACCAGTGCCAGGGCAAAGGAAGAGGAAAGAAAACACGGCCTGGAATGGTGAAAGGGTGCAGGTGCCTCTTTCAGCTAGTAGCACAGTCTTCAACTTAATCTGATCAGGAATCCATACCTTTAAAGATGCTGCACTCTGACAGGGCTTTTTTCTTGCTGGAGATGTAAAAACAGAAGCCCTGACCTCTTGTGGTCACTAAACACTAAAAAAACAGTAAATTGTAATTTTCCTAATTCCTTAGTCTTCTGTCTAGGCATTTCCTACCACAAATGGTCACACTCCAGTGGTTGGATATGTTGTATTCCCACCAGTCACTTTTTGCTTGGATGGCACAAACCAGAATTATAAGTATTTTGCCAAGCCCTTTGGAAACCTTGTCTGAAAGGTAGTTCTGTCCAACCTACAGTCCAAGCAACCCATCCTCTACAAACATTAGAGAGCTGCTGGGGCCACATCATCATTTTCAATTTCAGGATTGTTTTACAGACATTTAACAAACCACGTAAGTAATTCATGGCACATTTGGGACAAGTTAAAGACGAACTTACATCTAAAAGATTCATACCTGCTTGAGGTGCCTGGGGCTGGAACTGAATAAAATACAGTCTCCTGGTTTAATGTACATGGTGAATGATGAACGGTTGTTTTAATGGTAAGGGACTCATTGGGACAGAACGCAAACCAGCAGTGCCAGAGCGTGAGGCTACTACATACCAAGAAGCTGTTGTGCCCCCTGAGAGCAGAAAAATGCTTAAACTGCAAGGCTGCTCCACCTGGGCAGCTGCAGAGAGCAAGGCCAGAAGACAAAGGGAAAGCTACAGGCACCTGTGTCACTCCAAGCAGACATATCCAAAGACTTTCTGATGGATATATGCACAAGGTTCTTCCACCTTTCTATATGAGGATTCCCTCGGCGCAAGAAATGCACAGCTAAAATAGCACAGAGCATTATTTGGAGCTCCTTGCCCTGCCTCCTGCAGCCAGAACAGCCTCCTCAGGGTGAGCTCCCATCACAGGCTATTGCTGAGATAATTATTATTTGTGACAAAATGGAAAGCTGTACTCTCCCTTCGGGGAGGTGGAATAAGCTGTAATGGGGAAAGCAAACACGTGCTGCATACACAGGAGCGCTTTGCGTCAGTACACTGCACACACTGCCTCCTCTCCTCACCCCATGGCACCCGGGGGGCTGAAACCCCAAAGAATAACTGGGGCAGCTCTTCTGCAGTCGGTGACTCCAACCAGGATGTAACAATTGTCACCTCTGCAAATGTATCACCTGAAATGGTATCCCACTCACATGCACTGTGTTGTATAAACCCCAGACCCTCCGGAAAACTGAGCTGGCCAAAACGGGAATCAACCAGAGGTTTTGTCAGCATTTACCCTCCTGGTTTCATCTGCCCTTCAGCTGTTCAGGTTGGTGTTTGTGCAGTACCACAAAGGGACCTGAGCCAGAATGAGGCCATCTTACACTCCAGGAACAGTAGAAATAATATTAAAAACACAAAACATGGTGATGCTTACTTTAATTCTACAAACACTGAAAAGAGCCCTGATACTACTACATTTCATCATAAAGCTATTAGATAACATGCACACATTTTGGAATCATCTAATTTTATATGTTCCTCATTAAAACTATTGCCTTCCGCATGCTTCTTCCTCCTAAAGAACACAGAGCACTTTTATAACTAAATCTCATTTCAGCTGTTTTCCCTGAGAATACGCAAAACATGCAGTTGCTTGGCATGCTGTGATGTTTCTCCCCTGCCAAGCATGCTGGGTGAAGGAGCAGGATGCGGCCACACACTTGCAGCTCTTCACGATGAAGGTCCCTTCCATCCCCTGAGCTGCTCTTCTTTCTGTTGCACAAGTACCTCTGCACGTGCCTCATCCAGGCTCAGGCAGGGCTGTTCATGCACCCACGGAAATACGCACATGTATTGCCTCTTCCAAGCACTTGTGTTTCTCAGCTGGTTGTTTTCAAGCACGCACAAAGCCCTCTTTCTTCACAAGAAAGAAAAGGCGTGTGAAAGACAGAGCCTCCAGAGCCAGGGCAGTGGCCTCGCCTGTGTTAACGCTTGATTCCCATCCAGCATTTTTCTGCTGTAGTTCTTGAGAAGTCTTATCATTTTAGATATGGGAAAACTGAGACACAGAGTTAGGAAAGGATGGTTACTCAGGTGGGACTGCACTGAGCTCTTCCACTCACACAACTACATGCTGTCAAACCTCCACGGTAGGTGCAGGCAACTGTATTAAAGATTTGACAATTGCAAACACATCAGTGTTGTTACAAGTCCCCATGAAGGTGTGCCCTGTCACTGGAGAAACAGATAAAATAAGGGAAATAAGCACAGATCCTCTCAAAACTCTGAATGCAAAAAATACACTCTGGTGGGGTTTCTTTTTTCCTGACCCCTGATAGTGCTTGGACAACACAGATTCCCTATTAATTTCCCAAAGACCTCTTCCACCATGGGGGCTCATTACTGGTTTGTATTAAACATCTTTTGACATTTACAAAACCCAGGAAGAGTTTTATACGTTTGTGAAGGCCACATGGCTGCCAGTGAGGAGCACAACAGCTCACAGGACCTCTAATTAGTGCCAATTACTTTTCTGATTGAGCTGCCTTGACTCTGAGGGGTACGCTGTCGCTGATGAGTGAGCCAGGAGATGACACTGGGGCATCCACGCTGGCAAGGACCAAACCTACATCACTAACCCTGGGACCACACTGGTCTTTGGGAGGCTGTGGGCACCCCAGGAACACATTTTGCACCACATTGAGAGCTCTGGCAGGGTTCCCCATGTCCTCTAGCCATACAGGAGGGTCAAAGGAAGGTGTCAAACAGTCAAGACATGAGTTTTGCAGCTTTCATCCGTGCTCTAAAACAGGTTGAGGTGCTGTAAACAATTCCCCAGTATTGTAGGAAAAGGTAAATAACCGGTTTGTGAAGCACAAATGCACTCAAGAAAGAGCAGAGTGTGTATGTGTGTGTGTGTGTGTGTGTGTGTGCGCACACGTGCACAAAGAGGAAGAAAGAACAGAGAAGCAACACAAACCTCACCCCAAAAATTAAAGCGAAGGCCTTTTGCTGGGAGCGGGGCTCTGTCCTGTGCTTTGCTGAGGGGAGAGAAGTGGGATTGGTGCCCTGGACAACCAGTGTGCAGAGCATGGGAGAGATGCTCCCACATGTCCAAAAACTACTCGACCATTCGCTGCAACGTTTTCCCAGTGACAGAAGGGCAGGACATCAGCATTTCAGCTTCTGCTCTGCAATTCTCGGCTCTCACTGGGCTCTCTCTTTCTGAAACATATGATGCACTAATGACGCCACCCAGGGATGACAAGCAGCTTAAGAGCTGGCTCTACCCTCTGGACACCTGGCACATTAAACCATGTAGCAAGCGGCATGTGCTTGCTTGGGAAAAAGCCATTACCACTTTGGACAGCCACAGTGTCCAACTGTTAATCCATTGCCTTCATCTCCCCTATTGCTATTAATAAAAGAGAAAAGAAAAAAATCCAGGAGGAGGAATTGACTCAGTCATTGAAGCATGTTATTAGATTACTGATTCAAACCTCAGATGATGAGCCATGATAGGATAGAGTAAAATAACAGTGAATTAAACCAGGGAAAGCTCATGCAATGTGTAATCATTATAGAATAACGATATCCATCCCTAAATCAGCTCAAGCTTTCTTTTCTGAGACTTAAGGATCAAAACCTTTCCTAATGTGTAGGAAAAGCCCAACACACAGCACACAAACTTGGACACTGCTGCTGAGGAGCTGCTGCAGCAGGTCAGTGCTGGGTCTGCCAGCCCAAGCACTGCCAGGGCGAAAGGACCCAGCTACATGAGAGTTTGTCCCCAAGGAAGCTCTCCTTGTAGCTGTCACCAGAGCTGAAAATGTGTTTCCTTCTCACCCATGAAGGTTTATGTCATTTCCATTGCCTTTATTTTTGCGGTCTTCGTTTAGTGTTCAATTCAGTGTTGCTGCAAAAGGCTTCTGGAAGGATTCAAAACACAGACAAGGGTCAGGAGGATCTGTTAGGAAGTCCCCCCTTTGACACAGAGGGTTACAAGCTTAGATTAGCTTAGATATTGACTGCTAATGTTTCTCAGTGAGGGCAGCTAAATCCTTTATTTCCAAAGGAGACCATCATCTCAACATTATATCACTTTACCTGCAAAGAGAATTGGCTCCTGCAGAACTTCAGGGCTGCAGAAAAGATGATGAGAAAAAGTCACCAGATCCAACCAGGCAGAGAGAGGAGGGGAAGGATGCAGGAGGACAATCCTTACACAGTTGTCTATGTGAAACAGAACCACAGGGCCCTGGTATATCTTAGATCCTTGAGCATACAGTTATCCCTCCTCCTCCTCAGCAAACCCCTGGGGTCTGCATTCAATGCATTTCTGTAGAGCCACCCAGAGACACTGTGCGCTGAAGTGATAAAAAGCAAAAGTTGTGTATTCATCAGCGGTGGATTTTGGACTGAGAGTGTAATTGCAAGGACCCTCAGTGTTTATGTTTAGGTCCTACCTGTGCACAGAGAAGACAAAGCTTCTCCACGTGGATGCTCAAGTCAGCCACAGAGCAAATCCTCTTATGTGACCAAAGCAATTGACGCTTGTACAGCTGTCTGCAGAAGAAATGTCAATACCTGGTCTCAAACTCTACCCAGGCACAAGAAGAACATGTTCTGTAGTCTCCAGCACATAGACAAGCCATGAGCTATTAGGAGTTTAAGATAAAATTCCACCAGATACCATGTAAAAAATAAATAAAACAAAGCCCTTTTCTAATTAAATAGATGATGAAAGGGAAAGCTAAGAAGTGGTGCAGCTGGGAACCCTTTGAAATAATTAGATCTACCTACTTGGCTCTAAAGTTTTTTTACTATCAGGAACATCAAGAAGGGTGTCAGCAAGAGACCTTCTCATTTCTTAGGTGAACAGCACTGAAGGATTTAAAATCTATTGAGAGAAGCCTGGGATTTTTTAAGTTCACTGAAGCCAAAGTAATTCACCCTGAATGCAGGCCCTGAAGGTGACTGTGGAGCTTAGAATAAGGATGTCAACACGGTGCTTTCATCGTTTGCTAGCAGAGCTGGTACTGCACATGGAGCTTGCCTTGACCATTTAATTAATAAAGGGACCCACGCAGCTGGAATTAACATGAACTTTCAAAGCATCAAAAAGTCCAGCAAAGGATCAAGCTGATATTTTCATTTATATATATTAGCTTATTCTGGGCCATTGTTGTGCTCCTCATTCACATAATACAGCAGCCTCTTACTCACACACATCCCCTTACATATTTCCTTTCATTTTACCTCCACAGCACTTCTGTGTGATGGGGGCTATCACCAATTAACACTGACAATGGGAACTGGAAGGGAATTTTAGCAGGCACAGCAGGGATTTTTTCCTCCCCAAAATCTTTGAGGAAAGGGATTATTTCCCCCTCTCCACTCCTCCCCCCCAAAAATGTTGAGCTCCATGCCAATGTTTTTCTCTGATCTTTTTTCTATTCTTGGTTTTACTCTGTCTATTTTCCTTTTTTCTTTCATTTAATACCAAACAATAGCAAGAACAATTCTTCAAAAATATTTTCTTTGTAGCACATTGAACAGAACTGGCTTCAACCCTGCCAGGTCAAAACGTTCACTCCACTCTTCAGCACTCCACAGGGTCCTATAAATTAGCTTGTGAGAATCCAGCATTTATTGTTACCTCCAGTCAACGTAAACACTGCTTTTCCTCTTCTTCTTATGCCAATGGGCAAAGGTGTCAATTAATATAATCACAAAATAATATTTGAATGTGCATTGGTCTATTTATAGATTCAACAGCTGCCATTTAAATCCTGTAATTCTCAAGCAAGACGGGACTTCTGGTTAAAATAGTCTGCAAACAGGGGTGATAGGGATTTTGAATCAATGCAGATGGTCTAATCAAACATAAGACCTTGGGCTCAGTGCAGGCACCACTGGACAACATTTTCTACTTTGTATGTCCATGAAAACAGAACATAATAATCTAATTTTCAATTCTAACTTTGAATCCTACTGATCTTTGGTACCATGAGTTCATCAACTATCCTGGCTTTCATGGTTAAGCTCTGTAGATAATCATCATTGAAGCCACAGTGGGTCACTATCCCAGATGCTGAGGAATCATGCACTTTAATGATCCATGCATCTTTTAGTAAGGTGGCAAAGCAAGTAAAAATTGCTTCATATAAGTCCTTTGTTTTAGGCGATGTTACCTCTTTAAAATTCACGTCTTCTCTTATTCTCAATTAAACACCCACTGAGACCATCGCAAAGATTCTTTGTGATGGCCTCAGAGGGTACCCTGATACAACTTTACAGAGCAAGAAACTGGTTGCCAACCAATGCCTTATCAAGCAGCTGCCCTTTGGATGAGAAATAAAGCTGAGACTGAGCAATTTTGATGACAGCAGAACACAGACATTTTCTCAAGAGCAAGAGAGCTATCTTTAGTTTCCTCACCAATTTGCTTGTGTTGACTTCCACTTGGATTTTCAGGTGGACCTTCATTTCCATTGCTACAAAGCCATTGGCCAAATCTCTACCTCAAGTACATGTCACATAGCTGCTGCAATCTGTGTGTCCACCAGAGCTGCAATGTTCCACTGGGGAGGAGTAAAGTCATAGTTAGCTACACTTGTTCAATAGCCTCAATTTGGGAGTCATCCTAAACATTAGGATACAAAGGAAATTAGAGAAGAAACTGTTTATTGGGCAAGTACTTGACACCAAGAGCTCTAATATGACTTCTGGTAGAGTTAGGAAAAATGTGATGCCTGTGGTATGTGAGTGTGGTAGCAGCTGTCTGTGAGTGGTAGAGAGAGCAATTCAGCATCACTAAAATGTCAGGAATCAAGATCACAGACCAGCTCTGATTTTCTATGAGCTTTGGGCTGCCTTTAAAAAGGGATGCAGTCCCTGAAGTATTGGTAATCCCAAATCCCAAATTCCATCAAAGCATTCCAGATATGAATGAGGTACCTGAGGCTCCTGAGACCTGGAGAATAGCTGGGGGAAGAGAACCCAGAATAACCATCCTGTGTAGTACCCAGGGACTAGTGTTACAAAAATGGCCACAAAAAATTATCAGAGGGTTGGAACACTTCTCCTACAAAGGAAGGCTGAGAGAGTTGGGGTTGTTCAGCCTGGAGAAGAGAAGGCTCGGGGAGACCTTATAGCAGCCTTCCAGTGCTTAAAGGGGGCTTATGAAAAAGATGGGGACAAACTTTTTAGCAGGGCCTGTTACGATATGACAAGGGGCAATGGTTTTAAACTAAAAGAGGGTAGATTTAGACTAGATATAAGGAAGAAATTTTTTACGATGAGGGTGGTGAAACACTGAAACAGGTTTCCCAGAGAGGTGGTAAATGCCTCATCCCTGGAAGCATTCAAGGTCAGGTTGGATGGGGCTCTGAGCAACCTGGTCTAGTTGAAGATGTCCCTGCTCATTGCAGGGGTGTTGGAGAAGATGACCTTTAATGGTCCCTTCCAACCCAAACCGTTCTATAATTCTATGGTGGGAATTGACATCAGACCTCTTATCTGTCAGTGGCTTACACTCTTATCTTTCAGTGACTTACACTGTGCTGCAGAAAGATGCCTCTCTTGATGCCATTCCCACAACCTCTCCTATCAAAACCTTGGTGAGTTCACCCCTCTTTCCCAGATCTTCCTCAGCAGGAGAGGGGAGAGGTGCCAGTTACTAGACCTCATTAAGAACCAATGTTGCTTTTTATGGCAGGTCTGCTGCTGCCTACAGAGATGTGAACACATTTTCTTTTCTCTCCAGAGACTGTCTTAAGAACCAAACCACAGGCTCTTTAGAAATTTTCTTTCTCATCTGCTTGAGCTCTTCTACTTTAGAGAAAGGAGTGAGATTCACTTGCTGGTTAGCATATTCCTCTGCAGCAGAAGTGGAGGGGTTCTCTGCTTTCAGGGCTGTCTGTACTTGATATTGAAAATACCCTGAAGAAATTGCATGATTCATTCCTGGATTGAGGGCTGGACATCCACAGAAAGTGTGGAGTTGCCCTACTTTTAGGCAATCACTGGTGACATGAAGTGAGAAATCCAGGTTTAATGACTTTCTCTGCTTCAAGGAATTCAGATCCACATCTCCCACCTCCCAGGAGAGAGTGCCAGCAATGGTCTAGAGCTAGCACTAGATCACTGGGGATTTAGAGGTGACAGTATTCTGAGAACAGGTGGGGCAACTCACAGAAATATAAATAAAAATTCTTCAAAGCAGATTAGAAAAGTCAAAGAGAAAAAAGAAAACAAAAGAGTGAATTTAACATGTTTAACCTCCTGTCCTAAATTAATAAGCATGTTCCAGATGCTTCCAAAATACAGCCATTCAATGAACAAATTGTACTCCTTCAGGCATCAGTGTGAGATATCACCAAACAATGTCAAGGTTGAGGTATCTGCAAGCATCAGGTCCTGGTGGGAGCAGATTTAACCCCTCACATCAGACATTAAACTATCCTCAGCTGCTCAATCCTTCCACCTCTTCCATGTATCTTTGAAGATCTTTCTTGTACAGGTTATTGTCAGGTCAGAGCCACAACTGAACTGGAGCCTAATTTAGGTCTTCAGTCACTCATCCTTCCCTAGGCAGTCAGTGGAGAGCATGGAGGTAGGCTGAATCTCCCTCCATAGGGGGTTTATTTGCTCCTGGTAAATACTTTCAGCGCACAATCTGAGGTGGGCATGGAGTTTAGCACATCAGGACTAAGCAGAAACTTTCTGGGAGGGTCTTGAAAATTGCAGGGCTGGAATCGAACATGCTAAATCCATCTGGAGCTGACCTCCAGCCTCCTGATAGCACAACACATCTCCCCTGTGCCCTGAACATTAAATACCTTGCAAATGTCTAGATACCTTCTAATGATGTCTTTCTAAAGTGGAAACTGAAGGGATTTTCTGAATAAAACACTACTCAGTGTTGAATGCCACTGCAGTATCTTTTAGTAGAAACCCAATGTCTGTCTGAGAGTCTCAGTTAAATATTTTGGTAGCTCCTCTAGTTGTTCCTCTCTACAGCCTGACAAACATTTCACACTGGTTGCACAGCTTTTGGTTGGAAGAAATCCCAGCTTTGTTGACACTGACTTCAGTCAACTTCAGAGGGCCTCTCAACTCTGCTTTTGGGCTTGTCAATGCACGGCGGACTGAGACACAGTGCCAGCAGGCAGCTCCTTCTAGAAAACATTATTTGAATCCAAATTGTCTCCCAGGCAATTTTTTAAAAACTTCATATTGTGCAAGTTACATGCTTGTCAGAATGGAAAATCTGGGTTAGTCCCTCATTGTTCACATTTACATAAGATCATCCCCCCCATTCCTGCCCCACCAACCCCCAAAATATCACATCTTTATCATTCAAATGGTTTCCACATGGCAATGTATAACCCAATCTAACCTGATGCTGCTGAATAATAAACATATATGAAGACAGTCAAGCAAAATAGCACTTGGAGATTATTTATACTTAGGAAAATATCTTCAGGAGGGGCAATTTTAAAATTCTTTTACCTGAATGATCAAATTCCATTATTGCTCTTTTCCTTTTGGAAAACTTGTACTCCCCCTTCTGCCCGTGGTCTCCAGCAGTAAAACAACACCTCTACTTTGACATGGATATTGATATATTTAGTTCTGTTTAATCAATGCACTCCTGGGGTTGTCAGATTAGATCTCTTTAAAAATACTCCACCACTTGCAAAACAACAAAGCCCTACAGGAAGCAGCCCTTCTACATCCTTCAGATATTTTCCACATTATCCAAACTAGAAAGTAGGGAAATAACATCAAAGAAATAACTTTTTTCATCACTCAGTAAGTATAAGAATGAAGACCAATTTTATTACAAGTCCTGTTCTACCAGAAGATATTTATGAAGACCTAGTTGAAGATGCTGTAGTTTATAGAAATCATAATTATTTACTTGTGTTAAAGAAGAACCTAGAGGTCTCAAGAAGGTTAAAGCTCCATGGTACTAGGCTTTGTACTAACAGTTAAAGACATCTAGGTTTTTCAAGAGGTTCTACTCCAAACAGTCCAGACACAAGATAGGTGAGAAGAGAAAATAATCAGAAAAGAAACAATTTTATCCAAGAGCTTAGAGAAGCCAAGAATAAAACTGCTTTTCCTGCCACAGCACTTGATGCCCTCATGAGGTGTATAACTTGGAAAGAAGTCTTTGTCTTTACTCAATGGTTTCTATTTACCTACTTATTCAGCTAATTGGTCCTCAATTTTTAATTAACAGAATCCAAGTGCAACTGGGCAGGGGAATGGCATGTTCGTACAGAAGACCCACCAAACTCCAACATGTGAAACAGCCACCCTATCACTGAAAATAGAGGTGGAAGGAGGAGGAGAAAAATTGTACAAAACACATCGTAACCTGGTTTATCCCTCCATCTTCTGTCCACTGAGAGCTCAGGACTTTCCAAATGGAAACTGAGTGTGAACCATTATGTCTAATAGCCACTGGTAATGATATCCTTCATAATTGTTTGGTGGGCTTTTTTAAGTAGAATTAAAGATTTGTCTCTGCAGCACCTAGTGGCAACAAGTTCATAATTTTATTACGTGGAAAATACTGCCTCTTGTTTGTTTCAGATATATCACCTGATCATTTCATTTGGTCAAGGTATGTCTTGTATTTTGAGAAAATGTAAATAATTGTTCACTCTTTGCTTCTTCCTTTCCGTTCCTGATTTTTGTGTCTTCTAATTTTTTCCTTCACTGTCATCTGTTTTCCAAACTGAAGAGACCTTGCCTGACCAGTCCCACCAGCTTTTCCTTGTAATGGAGAATAGGGCACAAGCACAAGTTGTCTCCTTCCATGAGTCAGCACCACTTCACCAGTAGCTTCAACCAATGGTTTTAGCTCTGGGTCGACCCAGGGAGAATGAAGGTCATGGAGGTAAATGTCAACCATGCTAGAGGAGCAGGACAAGAAGAGTTATAAAGAATGCAGAGCTCTGAATATTGTGTCTGCTTCAGATGAAAAAGCCCTTCAAGTTATTAAATGGGGGGGAAAAAGTGATTAAAAGAAGTAAGTACTTCTTGCTTTTATCATAGGAAACCAAAGCTTCAAGGTTTTTGTCCATCATGAATAAACAGAAAATGGGATTGCAGTTTGCAGAATGTTTTGAAATTTTCTAATTATTTTCCATTAAACAAGGTCTGGAATAAATTGCTGTAGTTATTCCCCACGCTTCAATTTCCCTTATGTCGGCTTTATTTTTGTCTCCCTTTTTCCTAGCCATTTCAAAAATATCTGAAGATCAAGCAGCTGAAATTGAAAATGAAAAGGAGAGGATGAAAGAGAGAAGAGGCAAAAAGAGAAAAAGAAGACGGGGAAAAAAGCTTGAAAAGAATTTCTCCAGAATGCAGACGATAGGTATTTTCAGTGCTCATTGAAAAGGTCCCATCAGGTTGTCACCCCAGTGCCCATGGCTGCACCCAGGGAGCACTTCCCTTTTTCCCTTTGTTTGCAGCCCATCAGACTCAAAGCACCATATGGCAATGACTCATATTGCTCTGACTGCAGATTTGGGCCACAACCACTCTTCTCTAAGCCTCATCGGAGACCAAGAAAAAACTTTTTTCTGCAAGTGCCAGCAATGGTCCCTACCTACAAAGCAAACACCAGACGCTAGAACAATGGGCAAATGTCCAAATATATGACAGTCCTAATTAAAATAAGTTTTCTCATGAAAAGCTGGAGATTATTAAAAGAGAAATGCTTAGCTGGGAAAAACCCTCCTCACTTCTATGCTGAGTGTACTGTACTATACCATTACGACATGCAGAAGTACATTTAAATTTCCTGATGGCAAGGTTACAGCATAATCTGCAATTAACTTGCCTCACACTGTCAGATACTATCAGTCACTTCAGAAAATTCTAATTTCTGACTCTTGCCCTGTGTCTGGCAAAGCATCATGTCAGGAAGCTGTTCCCATCCCAAACAGCTCTCAGATTCCCACTTCATCTTAACCAGACTGTGGGACCTCGGATCCAGGCTTTCCAACGCCAGCATCTACCTGGTTCTCCACAGTCCATGGACCTCTCTTCAAGGAAGAATGTAGCTTTAAAAGTGCAGTTTGTTATTTTCTCACTGAAGACAGCTTCCCCAGCTCTCAGACATCTGTGCTGAAATGGATTTTTTGCTCCAATGGACTCCATTACTTTTTTTTCCATGATTTTGCTCACCTCTGCCAATGGACATGGTTTTTCACTGTAATTATTCAGTATGCAGGGTGTGCTGATGAGTGCTTTCTGTCTCAGGGCATTTCCTTCCTAATTTGGAGCCAGTCATGGCCTGAAGATGTCAATAAAGGTCTGGGGACAGAAACCAAGGTATAAGAAAATTGAGTGCAAGGAAAAACTTCTGGGATACTGAGAATGATGGTGTAATGTTGCAAAAATTTCCATCATCATCTTCAGACTTTCATGCAGGATCAGTGAGCAACCTAAATGTGCCTGAGTGAGCCACAGCTCAAAAGAGCCCAGTTTAAACATTAGAACTGCACAGATATTGGGAGTGTTTTTAAAGACTATTTTTCACAGGATAAGAAACAAAGTCCTTGAAATACTAAATACTTTTTACCAGCTTCAGGCTGGTATTTTACAGACATAAGATGACTAAACAAGTTACCCTTTAGTGTGATTCAGTGATCAGAGGAGAGGACTGGGAGTCAAGGCTTCCCATTTATTCTTCTATTTACCTTTAAACAAATCCCCAATGGGATGCCTGCTTTCCACAGGCATCAAATCCCCACAGCTCCTCCAGACTTCAATTCAAAGTCCACATGTTCAGCATCGCCACAGTGTGGACCTTCTGTCTCTCTGGACATTAAATTAGCCAGTGCTGAAATAGGGTTAATGCTACTGACCTTCTTCAGTACATTTTGCACCTTTGTTTGCAAAGCAATTTGAGATCCTCAAATTGGCTGCTCCAGAGATGCAAAAATTTTGAAATGATCCTCCTAAACTAACCCTGGGATAGTTATTATGCAGAGAACGCTGCCAGCTCCAGAGCTGAAAGAGCAAATGTGTCCACAGCCACGGCGTCAGGCAGCCTGGCGGGCGAGTTCATAACACAATCAGAATGCTTTTTTAGCATTGTTTTATCCCCAAATCAATAAAGGAACCCTTTCAAAATTACAGTTGAAGAAGCGCATCCTTTTGCTCTGTCTTTGTGCACTTACCACACTCTGTGCCAGTGGAGGCAGAGCCTGTACTCTCATAAGCAGGTGACAGAACACAGATTTGATTTGGGCCACAAAATGTCAACTCTAATGGATTCTAAAACCAACAACAAAAGGGTTCTGGTGTCTTCCATGGGGCACAAAAAATGGAAAAAAAAAATCAGCGAGTCGAATGCAGAAATTATGCAGGGGACAGAGCTAGTTGTTGTGTGAGTTGTCTAGAGAAAAGGGATGCGGATAGAGAAAGGAGTGGGGCAGAAAACAAGTTTTATAGACAATTGCTTTTCATTGGCCTAACTAGTGATAAAAGCAAATTGGACAAGCTCCTCCGAACTGCTCTTGGATAATCAATCAGATAACAGAATTAGGCAGAGGCAGTAAGTAAGTGGCAGGATGTTAATTCAAGCTACTTTTTTAACAGCCCTGGGTGACAAACTCTCAGAAAAGTATTTCCTAGATGAAGTTTATGCACTCCTCTTTTTTTTTTAACCTTTCCTTGACACCTGGCCAAATGCAGAATACAGTCATCTCAAAAATGATTCATTATTTGGGATTCTGCACTGGATTTCTTCTGTCACATATTCAGGATGAGTAACATCTCAGCAAAGAGCTTTGTTTAGTCCAGGGCCCCAGACAGCCAGCAAAGCCACTGCTACTGAGGAAAAGGAAAGCATACGGGGTAGCAGCTACTTCAGGAGAGAGGGTATCCTCCTCCCCAGGCACCCCTATTCCCTGCCGTGCCTGGCTGCCGTGGGGCTGCTGCTCACTTCCTGCAGAGAGGTTCACAGCGTGGCTGGAGGAGGTCATCAGATCTGCAGAAAGGGCAATGCAAGCAGAGCAAATTCACATAGATATTACTAAATTCAAATATCCAGCTCCTTGAGTGTGTTCATCCCTTATTCTAACCTATTCAAATAGACCGTGATGGGAATGGTGTGCTAGCAGACTTCTTTCTCCATGAAGCCCATGCCTTGCAGGCAGTGGATTGACCATACTGGCCAAAAAACCTCTCCCATATGGATTTGCCCCAAGTCTCACTTTGTGTGTACTCACTCAGCAGCATCCTGCTTCTGGCAAGTTTCTAGCAGTGCTCCTGTACTAGTACAGCACACAAACACTGTTGTACACATACTAATATTTCTTCGCAGTTGGAGAAAGTCTGATCTTAAAATTAGGTTTCTGCTGGGAATAAAAATAGTCACTCTGAATATTCAGTGTTTGTTTATATCTCACTGCTTCCGCTAACATTCCTGCCATTTAATTTGTTTGAAAGACTATTCAGAGGAAACTAATATGTGGCATGAAGACAGGAAGAGCTATAAAATGCTGAAATCTGAGCACATATCCAGTGACGTTATCCACATTATTTGCCTGGCTCTACTATTTAAAGTTCAAGTCAAAGGGGCAGTTCTGTTTTTAAAAACAAAGACTTGCACACGTATGGACTGCATCTCCTTTCCTCAGAAGCCCTGCTTGGATCAAACGGGTTCAGCAATCTGCATAAAAATGAAAAGCAGCAATATTGCACTTGCAATTAGGCAGATTTAGCCCTGATGTAAGCAGAGCCGGCACAATTCCTTGGCTTCAATGGGAGTTGTAGATGTTTATTCCAGACTTGTAGATGCTTCTAAGTTTGCTAGCCTGTGTTATCAACATTTTTTTTTAAAATAGATGCTTTTGGAAACACTGACTTGCATTTGAGTTTCCGGCTTCTGAGATTTCAGTCAGGCAGCATCTTCAAATATAAGATCACTGCTATAGTCTGAAACAGAACAGAGAAAAATCAAGCTTTGACATAAGTCAAATGTAAAAACTTAAGCACAAATAATAAGAAAGAAAATTTATGTAACAGTGTTTTTATATGATACAGAACATTTTTGCTAAATTTACTACTTTGAGTGGGATACAGTGGTTTCTGTGGATTATTGGCAACATTAAAAGACACAACATTAATATTGCATGACCTTTCTTCGGAAAGAATAAACAAACAGAATATCTAAGCTTCAAGTATCTGTTGCTCCTGATTGGCTTGTTATAAAATTCTCTTTTAAAACTGAAATTGTCAAATCAAAGTAATTTTTCTGTGAAGAGAGTGTATGCTAACAAAAAATAGATTCCTTGCATAGTATATACATAAACACAAGAGTTTTAGCCTAACCTTCTGGTCTCAACTTATGTATCTATACAGTAGTTTCTCAGAATGGGTACTCTATTGTGAATATTAACTGGAGTGGCTAAGGCAGGCCTGGGGCTGATAATTATAATTTGGTCCCTTGGACGATTGAGAAAGCTCACATACGACTGCGCAGTGCAACTTTAACAGTCCTTCCCGATGCCTAACTAGAAAATGTGTTTCAAAGGGGCTCCATGAATTGTAGGGTACAGTCAATTAACTTGAATATTAATTATCTATAATGAATGTACCCTTCTTCGGGGCTTGAAAAGAAGCAAATTACTTGGAGAGGGACTAATTAAGATGATGTAATCTTGACCATGAAGAATAATTCCTTCCTAGTGACAGAAATGATCTAATTGAAGTATCTCATTAATTAATGTCTCATGAAATTGACTGATAAAATGCCTCTATGAATGCCTCCTGAACTCGGGGCCAGCAGAGCATTGTAGCACATACACTCCCGCTCCAGACCCTATCGCTGACAATATAATTAGGCCTTGGAAGCACACTGTGCTCAGAAGGATTTATAACTCTGCAGTGTGGATAATTTACAAATGCAAAGTTAAGACAATGCAGCTTGCCACTGCAAGATTTCTGAAGTCAATGAGCGAAACCATAAATCAGGTATAATCCAATGGATAACAAGTGAATTCCCCACCTGCCAGCTTTGTCAGCCTGCACCAAGGCCAGTTCCACAATGTGCCGATAACCCTGTACCAGGTGCTGGCAGCTCTAAAAGGCTTCTTAACGGCACCACATCCAAGTGCTCTCTGTGTTAGTTCCCAGCTAAATAAAGTCAGATTACAGGCATCTTATTTTCCCTTTTTCACTGAATTACCACATGCCTGTGGATTTTAGCTAACAATGCTATAAGCCTCTTGAGAATGAGGAGCAGGGGAAAGACTCTTTCCCCAGCTACACAGAAGGTCTTGCTGGGGAGATTGTTGTGTGTGATAAGCAAAGCTTTACCAAGAAGAAAGACATTGAGGTGCTGGAGCATGTCCAAAGAAGAGCAATGAACCTGGTGAAGGGTCTAGAGCACAAGTCTTAAGAGGAGTGGCTGAGGGAACAGGGGTTGTTTAGCCTGGAGAAAAGGAGGCTGAGGGGAGACCTTATCATTCTCTACAACTACCTGAAAGAGGGTTTTATTGAGATGGGTATTGATCTCTTCTCCCAAGCAACAAGTGATAGGTCCAGAGGAAATGGCCTCAAGTTGTGCCAGGGGAGGTTTAAATTGGATATTATGAAAAATTTCTTCACCGAAGGGGTTGTCAAGCATTAGAACAGACTGCCCAGGAAAGTGGTTGAGACACCATCCCTGGAGGTATTTAAAAGATGTGTAGACATGGCACTGAGGGACATGGTTTAGTGGTGGACTTCGAAGTGTTATATTTACGGATGGATATTATTATCTTAAACATATTTTCAAACATAAATGATTCTGTGATTTTATGACTAAAACTTCAGTGAAGAAACTGACACTCAGGACCAAGCTTAGTGTCTTTTTGGAAATTAAACCTATCCTTGAAGAATAGGATTCCTACTACAGAGGAGTCACAGGAAATTCTTACATGATTCACCCATTGTTGTGGTTTGAGCCTGGTCGGCAGCCAACCACCACGCAGCCACTCTCTCTCCCTTCTCTTCCAGCAATAAGAAGGGACAGAGGGCCAGGCTTGTGGTTTGAGATAGGACTGGGATGGGGAAAAATCACCCTTTAAGGGCATGAGCAAAAGGCAGACTCATTAGGGGAAGAAAAATAAAAGAACATACATTTATTACAGACAATGACAACACTTAACAGAGTAGGACAGTGAGAAGCATTGCCACATCTTTAGAACACCTTCCCCCCACCCCTCCTTTCTTCCCGGGCTCAGTTCTGCTCCCAATATCTCTACCTCCTCCACACAGTGGCGCAGGGGCAGGGGATGGGCGGGGAGGGGGGGGGGGGGGATGGGGGGAGGTGTGTGCAGTCAGTGCTGCCGCTTTTCCATCTTCGGTGAGGGGAGCTTCTAGAACTTTTTCCCCCTGCTCCATCGTGGTCCCCCCTCTCACAGGAGACAGTCCTCCACAAACTTTCTCCAATGTGAGTTGCTCTCACGGGCCACAGCGTTCCCCACACTGCTCCGTTGTGGGTCACCAACTTTCTCTGACTGGATTCCCTCGCACGCCTGCAGCCCTTCCCGAGCTGCTCCGGCGTGGGACACCCCCACATGCTGCAATCCTCCCAGCACTGAATTACAGCAGCGGGGCTGCCTTTTCCCACAAGAACCCAGCTTTCTTCAGGCACAGCACCTTGATTATCCAGGCAGCAGCCACAGGCCATAAATCAATGTCTGCTCCACCGTAGATCTTCATGGGTGTCAGGGGGGGCTGCCCTGATGTCTCACCACAGGATACAGGGGGGTCTCTGCTCCGGCACACCTCCTCCCTCCTTTCTTCCTTCGTTCCTCCACTGACCTTGGTGTTCATGCAGCTGCAGCAACTCCTCCTCACAAGTCCCACTGCTCGTCACCACGTCCCTTCTTAAATATGTTATCGCAGAGGCGCAGCTGATTGACTCAGTTTCCACACAGAGGTGGAGCTGACTTGGAGCTGGGGGAGCTTCGAGAAGCTTCTCACAGGGGGGCTGTCCCTATAGCCCCCTCCCCTTCCACCAAAAAAACTCCACCACTCACTCAACCCAGGACACCCATGCAAGTAGATGTTCAGCACTGGGACCTCATAGTGAGAGACACTTCACACCTGCAAGTGGCCATGGCCTTATTAGTGCATCTCAGTGGGATGAAGGAACCCAAAGTATCTATTGTATTTGGGGTCTGGTATGGTGACCCACACCCCATGGCTGCCAAGTGCCATCTCACATGTCAGAAAGCACTGTGCTGAGACATTTATAACAGAAGCAAGGAGAGATCCCTGCATGTTGTTAGCTTTCAGATGTGCAAAGCGCACATGACAAGTTCTATATAAAAGCTCAGGAAAATCAGGCAAGTTTTAAAAGGGATGTTCTGCACCTCTTCAGTGTGTCTGGTCTTTCAACCTCACTTGTCTCAAATTAACTTGCTGTAAAAAAGTAATAGTAACCAAAGCTCCAGGACAGATCTTTTGACAACCAATAAATATGCTAAAAATCCACTTTGATCAGCCTGGAGTTATTTGCAAATTTGGGTCTCTGATTCAGGCAGAGTAAATGGGACCTGCAGCCTCTGAAGTTCAGGTGGACATCTCTCAGCTCATCTTGTTGGAGTTGGTCTGCTTTGAGCAGGTGATCCTCCTTGTAAGCATCCAGGATGCCCACTTTAGAAGGTAGTAGACCCAAATCTACCCCTGCTCTTGTGAGTATTTGATTGCATAAGTGGAATGGAGCCAAATATAAATACCAAGTTCATCTCACCCAAGAATAGCTTCTCTCTTAGTGGCTAAAGTCTTCTCCTGGGAAGTGCAGGAGCAGATGCTGGCTTTCAGAGCCTAAAACAACAGCTGAATTTGGGTCTTCAACATCTTCTGCAAGTCTTCTGAAATATCCACCACTTTGGAAAGTTGCTGGTCTTTCTGCCCTTTACTTTCTGGACAAATGACCAAATAAAATGCATTCCTCCAGGTTGAAAGGAATGTTTTGATTCATATAAAATGGGATTATATATTTTGGTCATATAACCTGAGGGAAAAATTAACTTGGTTTAATCCAAATGGAATATATTTTATTTTGGTTGCCAAACAAAAAAAAAAAAAAATCATCCTTTGAAAGCTGTGGTAAAAGTATTTTTCCAATTTTATCTGTTCCGCACTTAGAGTCTTGAGCAAGGACCTCTAAAACTGGCAGAGGTTCCTAGGTTCCAGAGAAATATGATAAGCAGTAATAAATGGTCTGTAGATGATATAAAGGGAAATTTGAATCTCAGAACTAACAATGATCAATTTACTACAAGCCTGTGGGAGCTAAAAATCATATAGGGAAACCGTGGAAACACAGCAACCAGGCAGGCAAACAAGATAAAACGGCCAGTCCAAGGCTGCAATATTGTTATTTGTTTATGTCTTTTCTGTTAAAGTGAATTAAATGCCCACAGCTCATAAAAGGTTCATCTAACAGTGCCGAAGCTCCTGAGTATCTCATACTATTCCAGCACTAATTACATTTCATAAAGCTACCAAATATACCATAACTAACATTTATTGGCCAATGAAATGTTGCTGTAAGTTAATAATTACAGATATATGTAGACAATAAAAAGTGGAGCATCAGACTGGATGCAGGATGAGAGATTAAATGCTTCTGCTCTTGCTGAGTGTTGCTGAGAGGCTAAATTTAAGAGCAGATGCAATAGTGCCCCAGAAAAGCCTGCAAGGATAGAGGAAAAAAACAAAAACAAAAACAAAAACAAAAACAAAAACATGATTTTGGGGAGTTACGCAGGAGAGGGATATTTACTGCACCCATCTGGAATACTCCTAGTGCTCTGAGACTAGGGATCCTTCTCTGTCTCTGAAAGAAGAGCTCAAATGGAGGTAGTGGGACTTCTGCCTCCAACTGCTTACACCCAAGTAGAAAATTCCACAACCGCAATGACAGGGAAATTTCCCATTTAGCTGTGAGCACATAACCCCAAACTCTTCTTAGAGCACTCAGGTCTATATTATGCACAGCACAAGCATCTCTTCCTTGCATTCCCAGTGCATCCCTGCCACTTCTGCTGATTACATGGGGATGGATAGTTTCCTTTTTTGCGGCAGGTTGGGAGTGGGAAGGAGACTGGCCAAAGCAAAGCTGCCATTCCACCTGTGAACACAAAGCAAATGTTAGACTTGCTGCAAATTTTGCCATGAGACAAATCAGCCTTCACTAGTCCCGTATAGAAACAGAAACCAGGAGGTGACCTCCTCTCTGGTGTTTTACCAGGACAAAGATGAATCTGCTTCTCAAACCTCATTTGGGAAAAAGCCCAGCAGTCAGTGGCTGATTATTACTATTACTTTTATTTACCCAGATGAACCAGAAAAAGTCTGGTTAAACCAAAAGGTAAGCAGAGGGAGGAATCAGCCTCCTTCTAAGTCTTTTTGTCACTTGGCTGCCAGATCACATCTTCACTCCCGTTGATTCCCATGTAGCCAGTAACCAGATACTTTTTATTTTTTTTCACCCTACAGTGCTTAGAGCTTTATCTGAGCTGGCCTGTTTGGGTACAGATTCTCCCTCTAAGGCTCTTACTTCCTTATGTAATGAGGTTAAAGCAGATTTAAAAGAACAGTAAGGAGATGAGGAAGGTTAAAAATGCCATTAACTATAACTAAATGCTTTGTCACTCTGAAGACACAGTATCATCATGGTTCAGGCAAACCTTCACCTGAAGGGGTAGTGTTGAGCAGGCTGTTACTCCTTGCAGGCATGTCACTGTGGGTGGGAGGGAAGGGTGGGAGAAGAGGGAGAAATCTATAGGGTACTGATAGTGTAGGATGATGTTTTCCTTCTCTAGCTACTTCCTGCAAGTGGAGACAGTATCTCTGAGTAGCAGGCCAGGTTTGATTATCATCATGATCCCTGTGGTCTTTAGGATTCTGAATAGAGTAGATGCATGTCCTTGCCAGCTACTATCACTAGAACAATAACAAATCCCAGCAAAAGGCAACCTGGACAACCTATGCCAGGAAAGCACAAACTGGTGTAAAACACCATGACAATGCAATCCCCAAATTTATGGGCATTTTTCAGGCTTAAAATGTCACACCCATGATCCTAGTGAACCAATCTAGTATGTCAGGGAGGAAAACAAACTCAGGAGAACACAAAGAAAATAGCATTCAACAATGTTTAGGGAGCAGCACTAAACAATTACAAGGACCCCCCTTATTTTCATCAATTATTTCACTGTTAGAATAGTAGATTGTTCAGAGCTACGTCTAGAGGTGTAGTGATGATGTTGAAGAAGACACAAAGTAGGATCTGTCTTAAAAAGTGAACCATTGCACAGACATATTTGGACATATGCGTATGCCTCTAAGAAGACATATTGGGTATATCTACACCATCACCCTGCCTGAGGCTGGACCCAGGCTTGCTCTGTCATGTGCCTTGTGAGATACACACTCTATAGGACAAGATGCAAGTCTCCACCCTGTATGTGTGTCTCCCTGGTCAACAGGACAGGTAGGGTGCTCCACACTCAAGACAAAATGAAAACCATCTGTAGGCATTTAAGGCACAAATAAGTCTCAGCTGTGGAGCCATGCAGTCATGGCTGTAGGAGTAATGTAAGAGCAGATCCAGCAAGTCCTCCTCTTACACTGTCTTTCAAGGCTTTCAGAGAGCAGTCTTCTCCCCAGTTGCACCTTGCTTTTTCACACTTGTGGTCATGAGGATTGTTCTGTTTCTGACCACCCTCCCTTCCAGAAGCTACAAGACCTCAGGACCCCTGAAGAAAAGAAAGGTATTGGTCACTGATTTGTATTTCTCTCACTTATAGAATAGATAGATTCATACCTGCTCTGTGGGGCAGCTCTTTTATCCACAGTTCATGTCCCCTTTGTCAAGGAGGAAGGAACACAGGGATGCCAGAAGGCTCACCCTGATACACCATGAGGAAAGTCTCATCCTTTTTATATCCTACCCCACTACTACTGAGCCAGGTAAAGTCTCATCAGAGGCTTCCAGATCTGTGTACATCTGAGTTCCCAAAGTAACAAGATTTGACCTCTCAGAGACTGTTCCGCGGGCTGAGACATGTGACAGTATAAAGCATGACCTAATATTCAAAATAAACTTCCCCATCCCCTCAATTTTACCCAATTACTCCTAATTAATCCCCCTTTGCAGCAACTGCTTTTCTTCCCTGGCATATATAATTGCTGATTGTTGCCATAGGGCTAATTCCCTTTCACGTAAGGTTGGCATAAATCTATTCTATAGGGGTGTCAAAGCGTTTGGGAGGTTAAGTTTTGTCTTATTTCAATTCCATGGGGAAAACATTGTAAAACTATCTAGAAGTTGTCCTATTAGCAGTGAGAGAACAAAGATGCCCTGGGCCAGGCACTGTCGTGGTTTAACAGAGAGGGGATCTCCAATCGACATGTAACCATGGCATCACTCTGGTGTATCTGCGTTCACTCCTGACCCCTACAATTTGCAGGTCATTTCAGTACCATAAATGATGAAACAAGATGTCAGGCATTGGGGAATAGCCTCCTGTGGATATAAGCACATAACTCCCATTAATGTGAATGGGAGTTATGCACATGCATTGAGCTTAGGACAGACTCTCGGGTCTGCAGAGCACACTTGGCAAGTCTGAGTAATCTGTGGTTGATTTTAGTTTTCTCCCCAGAGCTCCTGATGAAGGGGGATGCATGAGAAAGCTGGTGTAAAAGGCATTAGCATCAAGGCACGAGTGAAAGAGTGCTCAATGGGATTATTAGCGCTACACAGCACAAGTAATGGATGGTGTCCTACAGGAATACTTTACACTCAGGAGTCATGAGCCCAGCCCTTCTTTTTGGTGTACATCAGGAGTGGTGGTTAAAGCAGAGGGGAGCAAAGCTAAAAGCAGAGCAAGAGCTTTATTCCTTTCCCTTTCTATGGTCAGGAGAGGCTGTTTCTCGCTCTCCTTTTCATTTAACAGTTGGCTGAGAGCTGCTCGCATTGCTTGAGTGCTCTGCACACTCACATCCTTTTCTGTTGACAAAACCCCCCTGCTCCCTTGCTGCCAATCCAGCTCACCATCAGTGCTCCAGCAGGATCTGGTCATCACCCACACAGAGAAACAAGAGGCCCATGTAGCAAAGCAGGAGAGAACCTTTGGAGATGAATCCTTACCTGCATGGAATGAGTAGTCGCAGCAGAGGATGATTGATGTATTGAGCCTACACTGGGACACTCAGGAAAATTAATTCATTTTCTGTTCACACTTTAAATTCATTTGGATTATTTAATCCACATTAGGATCCTTTATGCACACCCTCATTCAGATTAAAGTGCTGCTAATTCAGTTTACAAAATAAATTAAGATCAGTCAAATTAATGTTATGTTAAACTTGAATAAGGGTCTATGAAGAGATTTAATGTGGTTTAATTATCCACTTTACATATCAAAAAATGCGTAAAATATCACATTAAATGATAAAAACAGTCCCTGGAGCAGGAGGGACTGGAAGCTGAAGCTTCTCCTCCCAGAAAAAGGTGCTGGATGACAGTCAAAGGCCTTCTCCTTGGCTTGGAGGATCTCTGAATTAAACAGGAACAGTGGAAGCCTTTCAGCAGCTGGAATAGAGGAGTTCAATTCCTCTTCCCTGACCCTCATCATGGCTGTGAGATAACTCTCCAAAGACATGATGGATCAAAGTCTCTTGGCTGTTGAGATGTGCTCCAGCCATTAGGTGAAGCCACTCACCTCTCTAGGATACAGACTCTGAATATCTTCTCTATGCATCCCCCAAGGATTTGCACAGCAGGAGAAGAGCATCCAGCACCTCAGCACTGAAGGACCAAGAAAAGATAAAATGACTAAGAAACCATGTCATTTCAGAAGTGGGCTAAAAGACTTCAGAGCCTTTGGCAGGGCTCATCTGGATCTTGTGAAGAATGGTGGTGATTACAGGGACCTGCAAAAAAAACCTGTGTAGAAAGAAGGGAGAAAGAGTGGAAAAGCAATTTATCTTCAATTTCTATAAAAATATGAGCACAAAAGATGAAGCCGTTTGTAAATACTTGAGAGATACCAGGAACACTGAGTGACACTCAGGTTTGGATTTTTCTTTAGATCAAATAATTTCTAAACCAATCTGATGCATTTTGGCAGGGTGAATGGAAGAAGAGCAGTAGAGATCATACGTCAACTTCAGCAGTTTATATCTTTTCATAACAAGGTACAGAAATATGGACTAGGTGAAACTGCTATTAGCGTATGCAAAATTATCTGGGAAAAAATATGTATTAGTATGGTAGTAATCAGCAGCTCACTTGCAAGAAGGAGGTATATATCAAGAAAAATTCTTCAGGGTTCTGACTGGGATGTCACACTATGCAATATTTTCCTTAACAATTTGGATGACAGCATAACCTTTATGTTTACATATTCACACACACCACCACAGAAGGAGGGGCTACCAGCACGCCAGAAAACACAGGGCTAGACTTCAAAATCATCCTGGCAAACGATAGAAGTGGTCTAAAAAATAGGATGCAAATGAGCTTTTGTCCTTAACAAATATCAAGATCAGGGAGGAACAACAACTGCACGACTACAAGCCAGGAACAACAGACTGGGTGGCAGAGAAGGACTCAAGGGTTAGAGTGGATCGGCAGATAGATGTGAATCAACAGGGTTATGCTGAAAACAGCAAACACCATGCTGAGGCATGCAAAGAGCACCATCATATTTGAGATGTGTGAAGAAAGCCTTCTGCTCTGTTTGTTGCTGGTAAAGGCTTTACTGGAGAACTTTTTCACGTTTTGGCCACTGTATGTCAGGAGAAGTTAGATTAATGGGAAAGAGAGAAGAGGAGATTTACATTTAAATAAAAAAAAAAAAAAAAAAAAAAAAAAGTAAAGAAAACAAAAACCAGACCATTACCAGAAAGCCAGAAAACATGACTCTCATAGAACAAGAACAGGTAAGACCAGAGAAGAGAACATGGAAAAGTGGCACCATGGTAGTTTTAAACACATACAGAGCATCTGCAAAGACAAAAAGGATGAACTTTTTCCCATGACCACAATGATAGAATCACAGGCCAGATTGAGTTAAGGGGGTTTGAATTTGGGCAACTGGATAACTTTCTTATTCAGCAAGTGCAGGGGTAATCTCTGAAATTATCCTCAGTGGAGGATTTTAAAAACAAGACAGAAAAGTTTTTGCTTGAATTGAAGGGACATAGTGATTGTGGCACAGACTAGATCATTGATTGGGGTTGCCCAGTCTGTTTACACCTGAGAGTTTTATGTTCATTCCCATCTTTGGTGGAACATTGAGATTTTTGCCAGATCACTACATTCCTCTACTTATTAATGTTCTCATATGTAAATATACAGAAGAAAAATTCTCTTCCTTTTCAAAAAAAAAAAAAAATTAAGTAATTCGTTTAGAAAATCTGTCTGATTGTGGATCTGCTCAGATGGTGTTGACTTCTGAAAACAGGAGCTTATCCACTCTACTCTAGATGGAGATAATATAGATCAGGGTCCTCCAACTCATTTTGCATATCTGCAGTAACCATGAAAGAAAGGCTTTGCAGCCTAAACAATTGCCTCGTTTTAGCCTTAAAACATAATTTCCTGGGAGAAAATGTTTGAACAAATATAGCTCCTATAAAAATTTCATCCATTTCCAGCAAAGCAAGAACGGTTTCAAGACCACAGGAGTGTATAGAAGCAACCAAGTGTAGGCATCACTTTAAGATTGAACCTGCACCCAACTGCTTCTTGCTCAAAGGACAGAAAAAAATGTGCATAAACACAATGAAAGGAGGATTGTTTATGTGCCACCCCCGTACTAACAACCATGAACTCTGGCTGATTTTGCTTATCATCCATTAAGGGAAACAACTATAGGTCATCTCTGTGATTACCTAACACTCAGGAGAAGCAATAAAGCTCAGCTGGAGGTGTCACACTGCAGCAAAAAGTAAAGCAAGCCCAACTCTCATTTTTGTTTTTCACTACATTACTTCAGTTAACATAGTGCACTGTTAACATTAACTCCTGGCCATATATTGCTTTATAGATAGACAATCAATACTGCAACTGAAATATGATTTTGTTAAAATGTCTAGGGGGCTGTATGCATTTAGCTTTCACACTATTTTCAGAAAAAGAACATCAATATAAAAATAATGAGCCTCATAAAATAAAGCCTAGTTCATGTGGCTGAGCTGGCTTTTAAGAAAGGGGGCAGAGATTTATATGAAAGGCATCACAAAAGAAACAGCTTAGAACAAACATTCAGCATCTCCGTCAAACCCAATCGAAGGACGTTCAAGGCCAGCACTGAAACGCAGCTTGCCTTTGCTCACTAGGGCATCCACTGGGATGGCAACACTTGGCAGAAGCACTTGGAAACACCAGCAAGAGAATACTGCAGCCTTTAACAGGAGCCTTTAACAGGAATACAAAATCACCTCTTACTTGGAGATCACCATAACAAGTCACATGCCTCACTTTAGTCGAGATGCTTCTGCTTACAAAAGAAGAATGCAAGTTCAGCAGAGGCCAGCCTGGTTGATGCAGGACCAGCAGACAGGACAGGAAAGCCCATGGGACTGTAAGGGTGCTGGTACTAGCGGTGGAAATAGAGGGAAAGTCCTGCTCCCCCTAAGTGAACCAGTTCCTTGGACAGCAATAAGCACTGTTGTCTTACCATCTGCAATTATTGTTTGATTTTCCCTGGAACAAAAATACTGGGTGTAGGCCTGGGGTTGAAATGAGATAAAAAGGAGCATTTTATCTTTTTGACAGCCAAGTGATGAAACGTGGACCTTCACAAGCTGCATCTCAAAAAATAGAGTGTGGTCATGAAAGTGTGAGTGCCGCATGCACAAGACAGTCTATGCTAAACTCCTTAAGACATGAGCTATACATCAAAGCCAAGAGGAATTAGGACATGTATATTGAAAATGACACCTTTTCCTTCCCATCCCTATATTTGTCAGGATTTCCTTTTTTTAAACCTTTCTGAAACATTTGTAGTGAATGAAGAGGTGACAGCATTCCAGAAAGTAATGTTGAAAGGGAAGCCTGTAAAACATCTGAATGACAGTAACCTGAATCAAAGGAGACAGGGGACAGGTCCTTTTAGGATCAGATCCCTTTTAATTTATCTAAAGTAAGTCTTCCTCCAACCCCTTCAGCTCTTTTCACAGGATGTCTTTATTCAGAAATGAAGGTACCAAAACACTTCTCTAAGCTGTGAACAATCTTCTGTTCATGGCTTTCCCTTTCCACTCAAGAAGACGATCAAATTTGAAGTTCAGTTGTGAAATTTCCAAGTTACACATATGATACAACTAACTGACCACGTAGTGGTCATTGGTGTTGGCAGAACAGCAAGAAACACCACAAGAAGCTCTGTTCGAGACCAGATCTAAATAGGTATCAGCCCACCAGTGTTCTCCCTAGATGCAAAACAGAGGTTAAACATGCACACATATCAAGAATGAGCAGAAGGTACTTTAGATCAGAAGAACTTGAAGCAAACTGATCATATCTCATATATTGCAGATGTTCACTAGATCTTGGTCTTTTCTTTTTTCTTTTTTGTGTGGGTGGCTGATATGAATTTACGGAAACTTCTGTTTGTTTCAAACCCAATAAAATGTGTTGTGGTGTTTTTAAAAAACAATTAATCATTTTGAGTTTTCAATTAGGGATGTGCATAGACTGAAGAACTTGCCACCCTAGCCAGGCAGGAGGAAATTATTAAAACCCTTCCCTTTTGCAGGTGTTGTACAGTACCAGCTGGTTTCTGCTTGCTGCAGGGAAAGTCCTTTCATCTATCACACGGTGTGTTATGGGTGGATTATGTCATATCTAATCCAATTACCTCATGTCATGTCAGCTCCCAACATAATGCAACAGAACATACTTGTGAGGTGTAGCTCAATGTATCAGGATACATCAGAAATGTTTAAAAGATGAAGCATTTCCTGCATCCATAGGCTGGCTTTGGGTGCTAAAGCACCTCTCAGCAGCTATCTTACTTGTGTCCTTTGCAGGAGCAAACTCTGACCTCACTACCCAACTCTAACCTCTGCATGGACTCAAAAGCTGTTCTGAATAATCAAACATCATTTCCAAATCCATTTGGAGAGAAACTCTTAACAGCAAAATTCCCACTCCCACTTCAAAATATTCAGTTCACAGTGCAGCTCAGGCACAAGGAGAAACAGCGATGGGTACAAACATAAAGATGGAGGGAGGCTGCAGGAGGGATAACACAAACAGAAGTAAGCACAGAAACACAGGCAAGCATATCTCCTTCAAAAGGCAAGCCAAGCAACAGCCCAAAGCCTGATTAAATCTAGGAGGCTGGTCTGTCTGTTTAATATTTGTTTACATGTTTCCTTTCCTTTTTCATTTGTCCCAGAAAGGCAAGCTCCCAGGGAAAGAATTTAATCACTATCCCCTCTTATTTAAGAGCATGTCTGAAAAAAAACTCTTGAGAGGATGACAAGACTGCCATCCTTTCCTGCTGTGAGCACAGGGAATGGATTCCCTTTAATCCTCAGTTCTGCTACTCCACATGTTCTCCACCATGTGCACAGGCAACTGTGAACATGAAGCTCTGACTCTCCCTCCTTGCACATGTTTGCTCAAAACTTACCTTTTTTTTCCAGCTCTGAAATGAGACACTCTGCATGTACTTTCACCCCAGAAGGTATTAACTAAGCAGGACTGTACAGACCTCAGCCTCATTCCAGTATGATCTGACTCAACACATATCCTCCACATTTCCCCTTCACCTCCCTGAGCTGGATCCAGGGTGCAAGTTGCTGCCTCCTTCCCAGCAGAAAGGAGTCACTAGATCCTGCATGTGGATTTGGGCACCACCAGAGTATGTGGGACACTGGTGATCTTCATGCAAAGACCTAAGGGATCACCTCTTGGCTCAGGTGAGATTGCAGTGGTAGAAGAGTAATACTCAAAGCAGGAGTAAACTAGAAAAAGGCATGCGCCATTTTGTAGTAATTACAGGGTACTTTACCCCTCATTCCTTCAGTATTTTCTTTCAGTGGTCTTTAATATATCTTATCTCCTAGGATCTTTCTATTTTCGTCCAGAACCAGAGCTGATCTACTGGCTCCTTCCCCTTGTCCACACCAATTCCCATAAATTAACTCTTATTTATATAAAAATTACTCTGAAATTTCTGAAGGCTGTTCTGCTGGTGTAGAGAGCTGAGGAGAGAGCCCAGACATGTGAAAATATCATTGTTTGCCATGGAGGTTCTCCCTTCCCAGCCAGCAACCTTTGGCATGCTTTACATGCCTTGCACATCTTACAAATTCCCTGGGGCAGGAGCTGCAACTTCACTTATTTCTGCAGTATATAACACAATATGGTCCAATTGTTCCCGATTTATTCTGCAACATAAATATTAAGGAGTAATGTTACGACCTTTTATTGATAACAACACCAGGGTGAGGAAGATTTTGGCACAGGATGAGTAGTATGTCCTGGGAGATTTTCATTATACCCCCCTGATATTTCAGTCACTCTACAAATGGCCAGCTGAAGAAATCTGATCATACTGAAGATCTGGACCCTTGCCAACGTGAGTCTCCTTCCTATATCACACATACCTTATACACTCGTGTCCCATTCTGGCTGTTTTACACCCAGCACTAGCATAGCTCCAGAGAGGGAATTTAAGTCTCCCATCAAGGACTCAGCTGTGTTATCAAAGGCATCCTCTAAGTCAGTGCTACTGGGTAAAATCTGACCAGGCAGAAGCTGAGTTGTGCTGGGAACAGCGGGGACAGGAGACTGATAGTCCAGCCTGATTAGTAAGTGATGATACTGTGCAAAGGTTAATAACAAAGCTTCTTCCCATGGGTAGAAAAAAGACACCTAGTTTCTGCCACCTTGAAGTGTCTTGAGGTGTATGTCAGGTCCTATATACCATACAAGGCAGTTTTATGCAGATGTTCAAGAAAGAGCTCCTGAAGAGGAACAGCATAGTGAGGTTAGCAGGAGAATATACCTGAATAAGACACTTCGTAAAGGTAACAACCTTCTCAATCATTCCTTAAGATACCTGTCTCCCATCGTTGTCTACGCAAGCACATGAGGAAATAGTCTGAGTGAAGAGGTTCACAAGACTTACTATCCCACAAATCACACCCTCTCTGGCATATATTGGATTATTGCAGTATTGGTAGCTTTGGCCAGCAGGCCCCCAAAACAGGGGACTTTATGGGAGACGATAAACTGGAGGTGGAGCACACGAGAGGTGGATATAGGTTGCAGCAGGTCTAGGGATAATGGTGAAAATACAGCAAGCTCAGAAGATTTACAGATTTGGCCTGATATCCCAAACTCATCTGACCTTGCTAATCTTCTGCATTTCCACGATCACTTATGATAAAGGGGACCATGAATTAGATGGAATAGTTTTACACACCTTTCAGTAGCAAAAGGTACTGTAATTTATGGAGTCCTTTCTTTCTAGTGGAACAGTGAGCGGCAAGACTATGGGGTTTTGACAGGTTCCATATAACATTAAAGCAAACAGTGAGATAATAGAAATCACATTTAACTGCCAATGAAGAAGAGAAAAGCCCAGCAGTTCTTATCTCAGCTTTATTGGTCCCTATGCAATGCTGTTAGCTTTTACTGTTGTTGATGCACCCAATGTCCATTCCCATAATTTGTGCTGCATTACTTATCACCTGAATGAGAACGTGAGAGGAATCTAGGTGCATCTGAGGCACAGGAATTAAAGCAATTGGAAAGAGAGAACATCACCACACACGAGTTCTTGCTGTGTATTAGAGCTGGAGAAAAATCTAGCGATATTCTTACATGGAAGGCAGGGTCCCTTGCACTTGACTTCGGGTACAAATCTAATCTATACATGTGCTCTCCTTTCAGTGAACAATAAAACTCCATTATAATTTTCACAAAGAGTGTCCCAATACTCACATATATACTGAATTCCTGGCCTATCAAATCACAGTTATATCCCAATCCCCTTTTCAGGCAAGTCTCTAAGGTCCTGCATTCAACATGCATGAGGACATATATCAAAAATCCTCCGGTGAGTACTGAATGAGCCACTTCAGAGCCAGAAGCCATAGCTGGACTTTTGCAAGTGTGCTGGACAGTCTTGCTGAGAAATGGGGCTTGTTAAATTGGGCACAGAACCTCACTAACATGCCCTTGGATGCCAGACAAATCCCAAAGGTGGTCCATTTATTGAATTGCCCTGCACATATCAGGCCATGCTGTTCTGGTCAAAGGTAAATGTAGACAAGGTAAATAGGACAGGCAGAAAGAAAGGAGCAAGTACAGCTGAAACGGCAAGACAGAACAGCCCTCTGCTACTGTAGGGTCACAGGTTCCCCAAGGGCAACTGGAATAAGTTTTGAGCCCTCACATGACAAAAGTAATCAAACCCACCACATCAGAGTGATCAGCAGGATATTTAGAATAAAGACTACCCTGGCCATCTAAGACAGGGCTAATACCTCTCCACAAGGCCCCTTTTAACCTCTACAGCAACTGGCTTAGTTCAAACAGTAATCTTGCTGATGGTCTCCTGAGGACTCCCAGCTGATGGACTCATTTCCATTTAGATGCCAAAGCAGCAAAGTATCTATGAACTTCATAATCTTGATCATCTTCAGCCCAGGGAGCCAGAGACAATTGTTTCCATTCAAGCAAGAAAAACACTTGAAACACCAACATGGGGAAAAACACTTAACTCTTTAAACTCCCAGTCAATGTCCAGTGGCAGCTGTCATGTTTCACACGTTCTGTTTTTAGAAAGGTTGAAAGGTACTTTTTATAGTGTAGAAACAACTGGAAGTACTGAAGCACTGAACTGAGAAACCTTTATTTTCATACATACAGGGCATGGAAGGAAAAAACAAAGACTGTAATGGGGTGCACTTGATAGCCCTGGTCATCCCAAGAAGTTCCAATAACTTCCTCTGGCACAGAAGCCTTTCCCTATCCCCTACTCTGCCTTAATGATGTGCTCAACCATGTCCTGGGGCAGGTACAGTACAGCTTTAGCCCCTTCAGAAGTGATGTGAAACAAAGCAATGTTTTTTAGTCCATGATGTGGACTACTCAAGGCATGTCACATCAGCCATCACTAATGATGTGACTGAAGCTACTGGAAGCTTAATTAGCTCCATATTTGGGGTCCAGAGGCTTCTGACTTACTAGGGACCCTTCCAGACACAGCCCTCAGTTAACAGTCCCTCTAATATCTCTCTCACATACAAATGACTACTAGAGCAAATATATGACCAGCCCTGAAAGTGCAACCTGAGGCCAAGATTTGTACCCTAGTCATGCTCCTTCACCATGGGATCCTCCTGTCTTCCTGTCTCTCCCTTACTCACAGATGGTACAACCCAACTAGTTCTACTGGATTTTGAGACTTGATGCCCCACAACAGCATTTAGCTCAAGGATTCAGTTTTCTGGATTAGCAAAGAGCCCAGTGTGAGTCACCATACACACCAGACAGTACAGACCTGGAGTGTCATCATGGGATATTTTTCCAGACACGGTTGTCAGACAAACTCTTAGAAGCCTAAAGAGTCAATCTGTACAGCACCTACATGTATATTTTTGGTACCTAATAAAAGGTTTGACTTGGAAAGGGGCTGAGCCATCTCAGCTCTCATTAGTGTTGAAGGCTTTGAAAAATCAAACGAAAGTTGCAGAGGTGCTTGAATGGCTGATTTCTGTCTCCAAGTTTACACTCTTGGGTGCTTAGTTTTACAAGTGGCAGTAGAGTTGGATGCATCAACATAAGGCAGCATAGCTTGGCATCTCTTTATTCTACCCCACAGCTGGGCCACCATGCAACTTGTCATTTAACACTGTGCCTAGGCATTTTGAACAGTTACCTCCAGGTTAGCAGGAGTGTACTAGCTCCTTATTGATCATTTGTCAAATATCATGCACATGGATCTGCAGCTGGTTAAGAAGCATTTCCTCTAAAAGTCAATATTTATTCATTAACAACCTTTTAGCTGGTTAATTGAAAGTGACAGGATGCATTTTGCCTAACAGATTGCATTTTACTGAGTAATTTCTAATTTACAGTAAATATGATTGAAAATAAAAGTTCATTTCTGGTATCAGTTTAAAAATGGTTTGTACTTCCAACAATTGTACCATAGGGAGCTGCTGTGCACCGATTTATTTCTCTGTGTGTGTGTGTGCATGTTTTTTGAATTGCATCAACTTAGCCGAGTTTGTCTCTTAATTCTGGGTATCAGAGCAAAGGGACCTTGTGGTGAAGGTGACAGCAAATTGTGTTAAAGAGTGATTATTCTGCTATTTCACCTTCTGGCTCTTTTTTAAGAAGGATTAGATTTTTTTTTTTTTTCCCCTCTCCCTCCCTCTGGCATCTCTTATACATTTAAAAACCTAAGCACCTAGGGGTTAATATGCTCCAGATAATAGTATAACAGAGATTTAAAAAACAAGTCAGACACAGAGAACTCTGAACAACACTACTTGCATTGTGGAAACACTTATAAATGGGCACAGAAAGGAATAGTAGGTGCAAAGAGATTTTATTCCCTCAGTACAAAGGCATGTGGCTTGTTAGCATGCTGAGCTCCTGCTTTCCCCTCAGCTCCTCTCACTCTTGCAGGTGAAGAGCATGATCCCTTTTGCTTGAAGTGTATATTACAGAGCAGAAGAGAGTCTGAAGCCTCCCAGATTGTATTCCCAGCTCAGCCAGACTCTTCTGGGGTGTGGGAGTTGCTCTGAAGGCTGATGGCAAAGGTACCCCCATAAACTCCATTTTCTTGTCATCCAACAAGGTTATACACAATGTGCTCCATTTCCAAATAAATTGGTATGGGAGGGTCTCCCTTCCTCCTGTTACCCGCCTTGCAAGCTCATCCTCAGTTTTGGATGTCCAGTGGCTCATGTCCTGAGGAACAAGAAAGTGTCCAGATCTTGAGTTCAGGAAACACACCCGCCAAGGAGAGAGGCACCGGCTGAGAGCCTGCTCGCTCCCCGACTGGGAGCAGGACCATCCCGTGGCCCAACTCACATGGAGGGGCACAGCAGAGTGCAGACCATCTACTCTAATTTAAGTATCCAAAAATCTAACTGAGATATATTCACCCTTGGCCTCATTTACAGCCGACAGTAAGATAGGAAGTGATCTCATCCTAAAATAAGCATCTAAGAGAGGTCGGAAGAACTGCCCTCTAGAAAGGGCTGTTTTTCTCCATTGAGAAAATGTAAAAGGATCCTGGAGTGATTGTTCCAGTGAACATAAAAGAAACCCAAAATTGTCAACTTTAAACTTAAGCACCTCTAAACTTTGCCATCAAAACCATATCTAAAGCAGATTAAATGACTCCTGCTTTTAATTAATCAGTTATCCCACTGAAGTCCTTTCAACCTGGGCATAAAATCATCAGGCAGCTCCCATATGAGGCTGAGCTGCAGAGGCAGAAGCTGCCCCCAGCTGATGGAGTGGGCAGATGTACCTCCAATTACAGGTAGTTAGCAGATCAGCACAACAGAAAAAAAATCACATTTTTTAACTGAGATATTCCTTGGAGTCAGATCCATGCTTTTTGATCTCCATAGGAATGGATAATGAACTATGAAGATAATCCATGCACAACATTTAAATGCCAGGCAGAATTTTTATTCAACTTAATTAATCTTACCCATGTTAAGACAGCAAGCCATGGTACATCCATGCATACTTTGTGGGGTGGGAGGGAAGACATAATATAACTGAAACAGCCTTACATTTCAGCAGAGATTGCTTAGGAATTGCTTTTTGCCAGTCTTACCCGTGCCAAGACAGCAAGCATGGATATACCAGGGAACCTGAGGTGGCTAGTCCATCACAGGACACCTTGTTCCCTGTTTTCTGGCCAGGCTTCTGGGAGTTCATTTTCTTACTAGGGAGAGAACCAGAGGGAGAAGATTGTGATATGCATATTCTAGCACCATTTTACCCATCCATATTCACTCCCATATCCCCATCACATGGCCACTAATATCAGGAATGTACCATAACAAGTACGTTCCGTGTATTAGTCCTAAAACAGGGTAGCATTTATCAAGCAGCTTCTTCATCCAGGCACTATTAGGTTTCACCATAAATCTCTGTCAATAAGCATTGATTTGTCAATAAGTGAAATTATAAAAGCCATTTTTATTTTTTTAATTTTTGACCAATAATTGATTTCCTCAATGATTTCTTTTTTTTTTTTTTTTTAAGATAATCACAGGATCATAGAATATCTTGAGCTGGAAGGGATCCATAGGGATCATTGAGTCCAACTGCCTACTCCTCACAGGACTACCTAAAACTAAATGATATGAGTGTCGTCCAGATGCTCCTTGAATTCTGACAAGCAATTTTTTCATTAGTTCTGATCTCAAAAGAAAAAAAATCTTATTGTCATTCTGTCTAAGGTATGTCTTTTCCTGCTGCTCCAGTCACTCACACCAGTAGAGAGGAAAAATCAACTCTTTGTCTTGCTGCAGCCTGCATGCAGCCACAGCTCATATTTCCTGCAGTAGAGCTGATGTGTTTGCCCTTCAACTAAGAGACAAGCATCCATCAAGGTGTTGTTATAAACGGATGGCGGAAAGAGCTAGATGCTCCTTCCTTGGCATTTTAGGGCCTTACAGAGGAAGAAGAAGGAGAAGATGAAGCACTGGCACTCCGAACCTTCAGCACAACTCTTTCAAGACCTTCAATGATGGGTAGGAACCTAGCAGTGTTGTTTATCCAGTTTTTTTTGTGAACATTACTAGGGCTGACTGCCAAGTTATCTGCTCTTCTACAGACACCCAGAACATACCTTCTGCCCTTTCACCAGCATTAGCCATCAAAAAGCCAATACCCAAAGGTGTCCCCTACAGATAGCAAGGGACATGTGTCAGCTTTTGAGGTTGAAACTGTGTGTCTTAGGATCGTTTCCTCTGTGTGAATCCTGGAGGCGGGCAAAAAAATTCTTCCTCCCTCCTGGGCATCCAACCCTCTCAATTCATCTCTTAACTTATGACCCTACCTAATACAATACTAAGACAGTAACAGGGATAAATATGTCAGTCCTATAACAAATTTCTCAGTAGTTTTCAGTGGCTTTTGCTTCAATAATGAGAGATTCTATTTCAACATTTTGCTTCCTGAACACCCTGAAATCCCGATAATGCTCACAGTACAATGTCCCACGTGGACTAATAACCTCATTCAAGGACACTGGTAGCTTGAATAGCTCATCCAGTATCTTTTACGGATCAGGAGACAAGAAATGCCATCCTTCCAGTGTGACATTACAGGGAGGGGAGCAGTATGTTAAAACAGCACGTTGGGCTCAGCAGAGAGTAATATTGCTGCCAAGTACCACAGCTCAGTCTGGAGACAGACCACTTTTGTTTTAATTCTCTCTGGCTACACTTCCTTCAGGATGACGCAATCCTCAAAGCAAATTAGGGTACACAGGAATCTCCATTGCATTAGAATATGTCATTAGAAATAACTATTTTTAATGGTGTTTTACCAGGGCTATGACAGAGTCAGCGAGTCATATGAATACAGAGATGTTGTTCCTCTGCTGTAGCTCAAGCGATGCCAGAAATCCAGACCCTGTGAATAGTCTTTGAGTGTTTGTTGTTCTTTAAATGCCCTCAATATGGAAGTGTAAAAAGAAAGGGGGGGGGAGGGGGGGCTGGGAAAGGCAGTTCTGATTGCAGACCAACCTGAGTTGAAGGTTACTGTTATTTTTGCTCTGTTTATATTGGTCCTGTCACACAAGGATTATTTAGCTCCACAGCCTTTAAAGAGGTTTGAAGAAGTGAGGTTTTGTTATTGGAAATCCCTACCTCTCCTCTCTCCAATTCCTACATAAGAGACTAATGATAATCCTTTATTTAGAGCTCTGGAGTGGGACTTGGAAGATGAGAGTTCAGTTGTCACGGCCACATATGTCCTGGGAGGCCCTTGACAAGTCATTTAGGCTGGCTCTTTAAGGCTGGTTTCAACACAATATATCTGAAGACCTGAGCTTCAGCTGATGCCTCAGCTGGTCATATCTAAATGCCTCCTACTTTCCTTGGTTGCAAAAAGTATAATTACACCGTAGTGCAAAAAAAGGTCATATGATGTTCCTCAACAGGAATGGCAGCAGTCAAGTGAGAAGTGAGCCCAACAGGGATGCTAGTAGCTGACACAGACTTTGAAAGCATCAGCCTAAGGAAAACAGTAGACATGTGAGTTGTCAGCTCATAAGAGGTGCTAATTCACCCTGTTTTGTGTCTAGCAGACCCTCTCCAGAGTTTCCTTAAACAGGACAAACTGCTTCCCCAGCAAGCGGCCAAAAAGGCTGGGTTTCCTCCTGATATTGATTACTCTCTCTAGAGCTAGGAGAGGAGTCATCATGTCCAGAGGAAATTAGAGGGAGGTGGGAATGTGTTGTCAACAGAGCTGTAAGAAATTAGGAGAAACTGCCTGGGGAAACAAACTGACTTGTATTTCTTCTTAGAAAGGTCATCAAGATTAGGAGTCTTGGGTAAGCTTCATTAAAGCCACTAGAAAACAAATATAAGTGGGGAAATTAATTTGGGCAGCAAGAAATTAAACATACACAGAAAGAGACTTTAAAGTCAGTCAAAAAAGCTCCAAGAGAGCTGCTGGTACTGTTCACCCTGGCTGCAGGGGTGTGAGAAGTCAAGGTCAGGGAAGGTCTCTGTTATGTGGAATAAGGAGGTGCATGCCCTCGCTGCTGGAGCACACCCTCTCACCCTGCATACACATAGATTGCTGTGGTGCTTGGAAATGAACTTGCAGATCAGGAACCAGGGGAAGGTAATCCTGTCCCATAGTTTGGACCAGGTGTGCATTGCTTAATTGGACACCATGGGTCAAGGGCAGTTGCAAACTGATCTTGCCAAGATATGCA
Source organism: Tyto alba (assembly GCF_018691265.1). Taxonomy (NCBI): domain Eukaryota; kingdom Metazoa; phylum Chordata; class Aves; order Strigiformes; family Tytonidae; genus Tyto; species Tyto alba. The sequence continues at coordinate 34,799,812 of NW_024881313.1, read as the reverse complement.
GCTGTATCTGTGGAGGATAAATCTCTCTCCCAGAGTGGTGTTACACAAGACTGTGCAGCAAGTTGGTCAAGGTACGAGTCTTATCAAATGCAACTCACTGATGAACAGACACAGTGAAAGCCTCCTGTTCAGGGGAAGCAGGATGGTGAAAATATAAACATTTAACTTGAGAAAGAACTGTCTGCATTGAATGATGGGCCAGGGGGTTGTTTAAAAGTCAGACAGACCAAAGAAATGCTGACTGACTTGCTCTTCATCAAACTACTGAAAAATCCAGAGGTTAGGATGATGGGATTGTGACACCTCACAACACAGAGCAGGGTCTTGAATGTAATCCTTGCACATCCAGGCCAAGTGTCTTACACCTATTATTTCATAGTTGACAAGAGTCAGTATCCACATGTTCCTTTCTTATTTTCTTTCATCCTTACCTTGAGAATCTCAGCTTTCAAAAGTCTCAATGAAGTCTCAATGAGGTACATTTGTTTCTGGGAAAAGCTTGCTTTTGAAAGGTGGGTGTTTTCTGAGTGGTAATTTCTATGGAAGATTCCCATTAAGATCAAATCATAACAAAGGTGGAGAAGAAACTGCATTTTTAAAGTGGAGATCCACTGTGTGCCTTCAAAGAGAACTCCTGAAGATGCACCTTTCTCCTGGAATTTCACTGCACAAAGTGAGCCAGGACTGAAACCTTGGACTGTTGAACCACATGTTATTAAGGTCCCATTTCATCTGGATTTCAGTTTTGCTGCCTAAGCCTATAGCAGCTTCATTATCCTAGGCAGAGCTTAAAGCATCAAAAAAATGTAAGAATAGAAAATGACCTTAGGTTGCTCCTGATCATTTTCTCAGGGGATTATCAGTTATAAATAGAGCATCCCTACTAGGAAATACCAAAGAGGCCTCTTCTCCTCAAGAAGGGCAGGAGAAGACCTTCTGCTCATCCCAGGACAGGACCAGACTGGTACAGGGTGACTGACACCCATGGAGCTGGCTTATACCAGCTTATATCACACAACTGTGTGATGCTCTAAGAAAAGGCACAGGTCAGACAACTCCCCTATTTTCATCTTTGTGATTTCTAGCACTACCTAAAAAAGAATTTGACACCAAAGAGGTGTGAGACAGCACGTCAGAACACAGGATAATTTAGGACAATTTGGGGCTGTTTTCTGCATATTCAGAAAATCAAAAATTAAAAATAAAAAAGAAGAAAGGTTGATTCTGGTCTGTTAAAGTTTATAGGTAGCTCTGTTCTCACAGGGGACCATAAATCACCCAGCACCCAAGTGCAATGCAGGGAAACTATGGGCATCTCAATGCCCTCTCCACCACTCAGCAGGATCAGAGCCATACGCTCTGTCACCTTCCATTTCCAGATTCAGTACCCAGAAATGAATGGGGCAAGCCTGGCAGAATAAACAAAAGGTCTCCACGTGCACCATAGACTTGATGGCTTCTGAAGAGATGCCAACTCTCTTCTTGGGCAACTCAGTTATTTTCTCATACTTTTTGTACATCGTTGCAACCCATATGCATGGAAAACGCTGTCTATGTGCATGCACAGTTAGGAACCATCACTAAAAGCCTTTCCCTCCAAGGCTCAGGTATTGCACCATTTCTTTGGTCTGAATCCTACCTGCCTTGCACTTTCTAGCCAGCTCTTACCTCCACGTAGGCACAGAAAAGGTGCCAGACAGCTCCTCTATGTTGATAGCAATTTGCAGCTCTGATCCAGGGGATCTACAAGGGGCAGGGACTCTGTCCTCTGTTTTGCAGGGCACTGAGAAACCCAAATCATACACTGCTGGATAACTGTTTCTTGCCAGTTCCTCCTTGCAAGGCTGCTGCTTCTACAGAGTGATTAGGAAGACAAAAATACAGGTAACTTTGTTTAAAAAAGAGAACAAACAAGAAAAACTGTGTGCAAAAGCTACTTTTGTCATGAAAGAAGAACATAATTAACAGCTCTTTATGTGGCACTAAATATGGAGAGTAAATGAGCACCCTCTGATCTCCAGACTTTTGTGTTTATTTCTCTATTTTGCTATTGCTGGGGGACAAGAGTTTCCTTTCCCAACAAGCAGGGCCTCTCACAATAGCAGGTAATTAGTCAAGGGGCCCAAAAGGATCGAATCTTGTCAAGGAAAACTCATTTATACAGTCAGGTAATTAAGCCACATGATTGCAGCCGAACACTGCGGTGGCCTATTGAGATACAACTGCATGCTTGTCACATGCCCTCGGCACCATCAGGAAATCACTATTTTCAGACATCCCATTCCCCCTGAAAGTAAATCAGAAAGTACAGCAAATAAGTTGTCAGGAATTGCATGCTGGGTTTGGGGTGGAATGGAAAGACTGGCACTCGCCTGCTGCAGGGGAGCAATGCTGCACAGCCCCTGCCTGGGAAGGGGAAAAGATTTGTGCAGAGACGTTCCCCATGATGGCTCTCAGAGTAATCTCCATAACGTGTTTCGCTTTGAGAGCTCTTTTCCTGGGAAGATTGTGGGTCTGTTTATAAATATTACCTATAAATAAGCCTCATGCTACCCCATGTGAGCTGCCCAAGAGCTATAATTAGGGCTGTGATGAATCCACATTGTTATGGACACGTCGGACACCAAATATCAGGCCTTAAATTTCCACAGATGCCAAATGCAAACATTTCAGATCAGACACCCTATCACATTTGTTGAAAATAAATGTCTTATTTACGTTTCCTTGGTTGTAATCTCTATCCCCAAGCCGCTATTATTAACGAACATGAGTTTTCTTGCTGAGCTGCATCGGATAGCCAAGCAGGAGACAAAGATCTTCAGGGAGGCAGGAATGTCACAGGAGAGGCTGGATTACGCTTCACTCAGAAAATTATTTTCAAAGCCTGTGGACGTTTAGGACTTTATTATCCCCCTAAGAGCAGCACAGTTTCTCTCTGCCTTTAGACACTGAGGTGCAAACAGCTGCTTTTGCAACGTAACTCCCCGTATGCAGAAAGACCATTTTCTAGTGCTGAAACGGGGACAATATTCTGCAGCACCCAGTACTGATATAATTCTGTTCTCCTCGTGGACAGCAGGTCCATCTCCACCCTCCAGTCCAGGCCTACCCAGCGCCGATCTGGTTTGTGCGCAGTCCTGAACCTAAGCTCTGCTCCAGGGGGCTCTGACAGGAGAAGAACATGGACCCAAAACGTCACCCACGCAGGCTGATGGAAGGAAACCCAAGCTCAGCTCTCCCTAAGCCCCGTGGAGGTCTTGAACTTAAGCCACCTAACTGCTGGTCATACGGACTGAAACTGGAAGAGTCAGGAGTACTGTCTTGGCTCGTAGCTGCCCATGGGTCCGAGCATCATCTCACAGTGCAGATATTGGCTCTGAGATTTGCCCTGGGGCAAAAGTTAGGGTAATTTTGAGCATTTTCTAAGAGCCACCCTGAGATTTTACCTGTTGACATCAGGAGCCAAAACTTCAGCATCAAATGGGGAGTGAGAATTCATGCTGCAAGCACCTTCCCACTGTGTGCCAAGGATACTTTCCTCCAGGGTAATTTAAAACTCAAGGCTGATTATTCTTTGCTTTGGGAACTATCCCAATTAAAACGGTCTAGCTGAAACTAAGCTATGAGCTTAAAGCCTTTCCATCTGGGGCCACAGCATGAGCTCTTCTCGCAAACACAGGTCCCAGGGAAGTATTCCTGGCCAGGGGAGAGTACCACTAAGCACAGTCATAAAGATGGAGAAAGCCAGGGTTTGAACTCCCCTTCGCTTTTGTGTCTGCAAAACGTCTAACTGCATGCATAAGAACCTTGTTTGCACAGGCAAATACGGATTTAACATGCACAGCCAGGCTCCATGAAGTAATTTTACAGTCAGTATGTACGTGCCAACCTCTGAAAATTTGTCCTCAAACATCCTTTAGATTCCAGAGTTTATCCATCCAGGAGTCAAAGCAACTTCTGTATTTGCACTTGTGATGAAGTACTCCTCAGCAGAAATGAGGCAGAACCAATTTTGTCCTTTCCTTTTTATTTGGCTGGACTTGGAAAGGCTTAGAGCTGGAAATGCTGGTCATCCGGGAGCTCTGCGCAGCCCTCGAGCGCTGGGATGAAATGCCACTCTAACACACACACAGGCAACAGCCGAGTAGCTTTAAGAAGCTGACTTAAAACCTGCCTTGCCAGCCTGGGGCTCTGTCCACAGCTGGAGGTATGCAGGTATTCTGGTGGGACGTGCAGAAATGTAGGGTATCATGAGCTGTGCGTGTTGGGGAATGGCAGGTCAGGCTGAGGGCACAGGGAAGGCTTTCTCCATAGCTCATTTTTAAAATCCCTTGTCATGAACAACCACCCTCTAGCTGTGGTAATAAGTCCCCAGAGGCCATGAGAGGCCAGGTCAGCAGGTGAGTATTTAGGTTAAACCTATATGGCAGATTTTCATAAAGTCTGTACTTCTGTCCTTTACAGTCTCCCCTTTCCTTCCCATAACCTTCTTCCCACTCCCGTCATCTTCCACACTACCAAGTTCACTGGAGAGGCTCGAGAGGCTATAGTATATATTTCTTCATCTCCCCTCCTACTTTCCCAACTGTGTCAAAGTCTCAGAGACCAAGAACTCCAAATGCAGCTGGAGTTGTCCTTGCAGTGACATTGCTGAGCCAAAGGCAGCAGCCTCATGATGGAGGCTGTTGGGTAACCAAAGCTCAGCCCTGGGAACCAGTGGTCCAGCTCATGGTTGCTGTAGTTCATCCTCATGGACGTCTGTCCAAGCAGATCATGGCCTTCAACATAAAGGTTGTACAGCCATGTGTATATTCTCCCATGCTAAAAAAGAAGAGAAGAAAGAGACAGTAGATCTTATATTGATGACCGGTTACTGACACTGAGACACTGACATCATCAGAGCACATTATTTAGGATATTTGAGCTCCGGATAACTAGCAAAAGGGACAGTAATAGCCCATTCTGAATTGATACAGTCTGTCCAGTCAATGCTAACATAAAGCCAAATTCAATAAAGCTGCTCTCTTCAGCATGACTAAAGCTTACATCAGGCAAGGTATTCAACACTGAAAAGTAAAACTCCCAGGGTACAAAGGGTAGATAAATCTGGCCTGAGTTGTTACACTGAGAGACTAGGTATGCTGCTCTGGCCCTGGCACAGCTTCAGATCCTATTTGGAGACCACAGTCCGATGAAGAGGCAGAGTCAGGCAGCCCAGGGAAGTCCTCACCCCCCTGAAGCCAGTGGCACGTCTGTCATTAATATTAGTGAAGGCAGGATTTCACCCTTCTTTTCCTAAGGGTTGCACAAACTATTCACAATCAGCCATTGGAAACCCCATCATATAGACTTACATTTTCAACTGCTAGATTAGGGGCAATCCAGCCTGAGGCATCTAAAGACCACTTGATCCCCATAAAGTGCCAAGCACCTCTCCTGGTATGGAGCCTCTAACAGGCCATCCTAAAATTAACACCACCCTGAAATTAATAACCACTGTTGACCACATTTTTCATGACTCTTCTCAGACCAGCTGCCCAATTTGCAGCAAATGATCCAATTCTAGAGGAAACCAGCACATTTTTCTCCTTTCCTTGAAGATCATACAGCCCGTGTTCAAACTGCGGCTGGTGGGAGTTTTCGCGTTTAAAAATACACGTCCCTATCCTCTCTCACATACATGCACGGCTTGTGCATGACGATCATTTATTAAAACTCCTCACTCGGAGGCGAGTGGCTGTTCCAGACGAATTGTTGCAGGAGAGCTGGCGACGGAGGAGGTGAGCGCATACCCACGCCATCGTTGGAGGTGTCTGCTGAGCTGCGCACGGCGGGTGAGTTTTCTCTCCCTCCTGGGTCCCCATTTCTTGGAGCAGCAGTGGAAGGAACCTCACTGGGGCCCCGTCGTGGTCCTTATGTTATTCCTCCCAGTTGCTGTCTTGTTTGCTCTCGTTATTCTGCCTCTTAGCTAATGATGAGCTCTGATGCAGTTAAACACTGACACAGCCAGTGATACTGACTACAGTGATATATTTTTATTATTCCTTTTGTACAGCGCTTCATTTACAGTGGTTCATATTATACCGGGAATCAGTTTTAAACACACTCCAGGGTCTCTTCTTCCTATTCACTGCATCCCATTAATGCATCCTGAAAGGGATTCTCATATGCACATACTTTCTGTGGTTACTATTTTTTGCCCTTTCTTCCCTTTACCAATCTGCATCTCTCCATCCTGCCGGGGGATTAGGGCCATTGTTGCTATTTAAAACAGCTTCACTTTGGTCTGTGCTCTGAAGGCTGGACGCTGGCCCATCACTTTCCCACCTGCTTGGATAGTCTCTGCTTGGGACTGAAATCTCTCATTATGTCCTTCACGTCAATGACAGATCTGCTGGGGAATCAGGGTCATAAATAATAGGCAACCCGTGTGGTCCTGTCTCTGCCAGTACCAAATCAGTGCAGCCTTTGAACTGATCCAGTTGGCCCACTGAAACTGAGAAATGATGGCTTTGTCTCCACCATTGTATAGAGAGTGGACTTGATTTCTCCTCTATCTTACAGAATCAGTCCTGAACCACACAGGTACAAACAACTCCAGTGCAACTCCATTAACCAAGCCACATCTCCACTTCCAGCTGTGCTCACCCTGGTATAAGATCTGGGATAGGAGTTTAGAGGTTGAGGGACTAAGACAAGAGCAATCAAGAGAAAAGTTTAAGCCTTCTTATTTACCTATACATCAGATACATACAAGGAAACCAGCTTCTGTGCAAGTTCAGCAAGAGTAATCTCCACCAGCTGTGACTGCTCTCACATTCAGTTCCCTCCAGCCTGTGCACAGAGGAGATGCAAATAGGGACTGCCTCATCTTTATGACACCTGAACATTAAGATGACAAGGCAATCTCCGATTGCACAACTAAAGCAGCTCTCCATCCTTTTAGTGTTGCTGGAGCAGTTTAAGAGATAGATCTAGGTGCTTGGGTCCAGCCCATTATGTTCAATGGAGCTGCATCCATTTGCAGCCGTGCTACATTTGACTCCTGTAAAACACATCGACATGGGGAATAAATGAGTTTCTATAGGTCTTGGAGTTGTACACAAATGCACAATGATCTCAGATCCATCTGCTCCCCAAGGCCTGAAAGTGAAATCTGCTTCCAATCTTATGTTTTATGCTTATTGCTGTCATGCTGTTTATACACCCGAATGCTGCGCATTCTCGTTTTGTTTAACATAAACAACAACTATGCACCGTCTGCTGAAACTTTGTCAACTGCCTCTTCCTTCTGTCTGGATAATGAAAAGACACAATCTAACAAATGCATCTTATTCTAACTGTTTGCTTCCAGACATAATATATCAAGCCTGAACATAAGAAGCAAGGGAAAAAATTAGATGGATTTGGTTTCAGTAGATGTAATTCAGCTTAGCCTCATGGAAGTCAGTAGAACAACACCAAGTGAACATCAGCCAGAAACCTAAACCAGCTGTATCTTTTTTAATCCCATCCCAGAGCTTGCTGACATGCCAAGCCGGAGTGGTCCACTCCCTGGCTTATGCCTCATTTTCAGACACTGAATTCACTGGGGCAATGTTCAGTTTTAAGAAGATAAAGCAAGACCTACATGTGGGACAGCCTTCCCACATCAGCAGTGTTAGATCTTCCCCTGATATATTCACCTGTGGGCTGCATGGACCTTGTCCAATATAGAAATATAGGATACTGCGAACCTTTTAGCTGTGGGATATTTGAAGATTTGAATGCACGTAGCTAGTCTTCCCCATGATACACCCAGTCAACATATCTGCAGTTGCCAACACCTCTAGAGGAGCTGAAGCTATTGTTCTTCACAGAGTCTCCATTACATCCCAACGTGCCATGCAATGTGCTAGGCATTCAGCTCCTTGTAATTAGACTTAGATGTGGTAATTCCTCTCTGAAAGTGAATTTTTTTCTAAATGAATGCTCTTATGGTCACAGCCAGGATTTGAGAAATTATGTGCAAAAAAAAAAAAAAAAAAAAAGCACTATCTGGCTGTCATTTTCTCCTGGACACCAGAAATGCAGGAACGTTAGTCCCATCCAAACAAAATGTCATTGCTGTTCCCTCAACAAAATGGCATTCAGTTCCTCAGCTGAGGCTGCAGAACTTGTATAAAGAACAACAGAAAATACAGAGAATGAGAAAAGAGAGAAAGGATAAGAGACATTGATAAACTGATTTTAAGCTCACAATGTGCACTACTGTTATAAAACATATGTATCATCTTAGCTTCTGTCATGCTAACTGTGCCAAATTCAGGGTGAAAAAAAAATCCACTAAAAAGCTCAGCAAAGCCCCATCCAAAAATACAGAGCCTGAAAACTTTTGATTTGGCTTTTTTTTTTTTTTTTTCTGTTTCTTAATTCACATAACTGTGTAGCTGCAATAAAACCAGTTCCCTAAAATTATTTTCCCCCCTGTATTTCCACATCTTCTAATGGCTGCAATTTGCAAAAGGACATGGATTTATGCAGGTCCCCTCCTTTACTTATCCACACCTTCTTTCCTGCAGGATTCCCTCTGAAGCTGCCCGCTGTTGTCAACAAACATCCCTTAGGTCTCAGATTCCTTCTGCTAGAGCCTTCCAATCACGCTATGCTGTATTCGTGAGTCCTAGCATCCCTAGCCCAAAACTCAGAGCATCCCTGTGACCAGAGATATTCACCTAAAAGACATAAAGATGCTCCCTGGTAGCTGAGCATGAGTCAAATGCACACCTCCACTGAGGCAGGGTAAGAGCAAGTTTGGTGCCTTGCTGCTGTAACATCCCCAGCACCACCTCTCTGCATGGATACAGAATCCTGCTCTGCCAGTGCACTGCACAATCCACTGTCTTTGGCTTACCACAGCCTGTAGGCAGATTGAAGCAGAATTTAAAACATCCTCAATGGCTGGAAAACAAACAAGAATGGGCTATCAAAATGTTTTGTAAATATAGAAAGACTCAGGAGTAATGGGAAAGCAAGAGCATAAAGAGTCATAGTAATAATAATTACTGTTATTGATATCTACTAAATAATCAGTAAAAAATACAGAATTACACATAGCTCTTGTCTGAGCTGTTCGATCATTTCATTTCCATTTTTGAATAAAGAAAAGCCTATCTTGCTATTTCAGCTTCTGAACCAATCCATGACATATGCAGGGATGCCACACACACACACACACATCCTCCACCAGAGACAACCCGACATTTTCCAAACCTAAAAAAAAATAATAAAAAAACACAAAAACAAAAAAAAAAAAAAAAAAAAAAAAAAAACAAACAAACATGAGTTCATCCTGAATGTGGGTGAGTTCTCATTTCACTGAGACAACTTTTTTGGTATAGATGGCTAAATAATCAGCTAGGAAACTATATCCATTAAAAATCAGCTCACTGAGGGATTTCTGAGGCCCTGGATTTGACACAATACATCGTCTATCCATGAAGTTCACTGCTCTGGTACATCTCTACAAGCCACATGTTCAAGGCAGGGTTCGAGATTTCAATAGTAAGAAGAGCAAGAGCAGTAAAACCAAGGAGTTTAGAAAGCCCTAGCAGTTCAGTAGGGATATAAAACCCCTTGTTTGAAAGGATGGGAAAAGAAGAAAACGGAACAAGGATTTTGTAGAAAAGTTCCTGAGTAAGTTATTCCATAACTGCAGGTTTTTTAGCATCTGCCCTGAATCAGAAGGGACCGGTCAAGTTGTGGGAAGGCTATTAAGCTGGACTGGAGGATAGATCGGACATCCAGCTTGCTGTCTTGCACAAGAAATGCATATTCATCTCAAAAGAGAAAAGAAGTGTAGCTGGAAGCTGGGAGCTTGACTCTCAGTCCTTTTGCTTTTATTCCCGGGTACATGCATAAGTTGACCCATGTTTTGTCTAAAACCTGTGTCTGCTGAAACCACCGGCGAAGCTCAGTGGTCCCTGACACAGGACATTGATTCGGGCATGCAGGGACAGGCTCATGGGAGGTTTCATGCAGGATGTTCTTACCGGGCTGCTAAGGTTTTACAACAACCGGTGCTGTGCACTCACGTTCCCCGTGCCCCACATTTCGAGCTCAAAATCGGGAAACGATGAGGTCAGTTCCTGAGACGGCAGCCAGAGGGCTGGAAAAGAAGTGGCAGTAGTGGAGCTGATACAATCATAAAAGCTCCTGTTGAGGGCTGTGTTTGCTGGCAGCAGCACGGGTGCATTGCTCATGTCTGGGAGTGTTGGGAATGACAAATTTTCTGCAGTGAAAACCCATCCTGAGCCAACATGCAGAAGCAAGAGAGGGGCTATAGGTCCAGTCTGGAAGCTGACCCACCTGGAGAAGAATTCAACTCAATGCCAAAGTCCACAGAGCAGAGTGTGGGATGTGATAATCGAGCCCCTACATGACAAAAAAAAAAAAAAAAGGGAAGCATTTGAAGCATTTGAGGGGATTGATGCACAAAGAAGACATGAGAGAAAAGAGCCCAGCTCACCCTTCCCCTGGTTGTTAGAAGGAGCAAGAGGCTGACCAAGGTGAGCAGGTGAGTATGAAGGGAGGAAGGAAACGCACTGTGGGAGCCCGGCCAGAGAGAGCAGGCATCCATTTGTTATCTGGGGTGAAGCAATCGCTGAAAACTCCCTTGTGTTTGTGGCAGTTTGTCACAATGAATATTTAATTGGGCCAAAGCGTGCCTGGAGGTTTGCACACTCCCCCTGCCATGGGGCTGCTTGAGAGCCTCCATCAAGACAGGGGGGATGCACAAAGGAGTCTACAACCTCAGGCCACTGTTTCCACCCTATGTCCCTCCTGTAGGCAGCTAAATCTTTAACCATCCACTTCAATATTTGACTTTCTGGTCAGAAATACTACAGGCACCAAGTGAGTAGCCAAAACAGGAGCTTCCTTATCCCTGAGTATTGCCAAGACTCAGAAATACCTTTTCATTGGCTGAAACGAGGATGTAGGTACCCATTTTAGGTGTGAAAAGCCTCTGTGAATGTATGTCTATGTGAAGTTTGGGAGACCGCTTGCTCTTGAAGAAAGCCCTCAGGATGCTTCATTACACTCAAAACTTCACTAGTCCTTCTGGTCCCATGCAGGGGAAAGTTTCACCCTTTGGAGAGCCAACACTGTCCTGCAGAACTATATGTGGCTGTGGGGATCAAACATCAATATTCTCAGCAATCAGAATCCAAAGTTGGCCACAGTGGCTGATTTTGCCTCCAACACATTCATGTCAGCTTCTCATATCCATCAGCAGCATCCAGCCTTTTCAAACCAGGATCTTCAGAAACATGAGTCTCTCATTGTCCTACTGCTATCCTGAAATGCATCCAGCCCTCAACCTCCCAGCACTGGGGAGAGCAAACAGCACGCAGCTGCAGCCAGCAAAATTGCATCTGCCAACACCAGCCAGGCTGAATCCTGTGCCAAGGGCAGCCACCATCCCAGGGATGGTGGGCTTTAAGACACTGTTGGGACGTAAGCATTGCCTAGGCTTCCTCAGAAATTCACTCATAACAAATCTGGCAGCACAGGATGGATAATTTGACTCCAGGTGGTTGCAATCACTCTCAGGGATCACCACCTTCCAACCAGCTCCCATAGAGGGGTAAATTTCAAGCTGCCCTTTTGCTTTCGCTCATCCCTTTTCTGGTATTAGAGATGAAGGGAAGTATCTTCTTCAGTGAAAAAAAAAAATATATTAAAAAAATAGGCCTGATCTGTTTCTCTTGGGCTCACATCTTTCCCATGAGCACATAAACCTCAATCATTCTGACATTTTCATTGATCCCAATGAAAGGACAAATTAAAAGCTGATCATTAATTCACAGGCTCACTCTACCCCTCTCCCATAGAGGAACACTGGCTTATTTATGCCAAACATTCACATTCTGCTTCATCCCCAAATGTGCCATTATGCCCCAGAAGTTTAAGAAAACCCTCTGAAATGTGGGGACTTATTTGGGAATTACCTGGACTGCACCAGACCCTGCTGGAGGCCTCCCCTCAACCACCCCATGACTGCCATCGAAACAAGTCTCTACTTTTCCAAACCTTTAACCTTGTGATGCCCCTTCATGCCAGTTTGGCTCAGGATTGAATTCACAGCAGGTTTTCAAAAGCAGAAATCAGCCTTAGGACCCTTTGACACAAGTTTTCCTGCCATAGCCCACTGAGATTTCATTTATTTTTCAGTGGATGAGCCATTCGCTTGCAACCACCTTGTGCAAAACAGCTTCCCTGCAGCATTAGACCTGGCAGAGAGATGGTTTGAAAACCGCCTTTGCCCCACACAGTCATCAGAGGAAGAGATCTCAGCCTAGCTGGGGCTTCAGTAGATATGTGGCCATGCAACCACATTGCAAAAAAAAAAAAAAACATTACATGTGTCCAGCAAGTGTGAATCCTGACATAGAACAACAGCTCATGCTCCAAAATGTCTTGCTATCTGTAGCCTAACAGCTTCCCAAGTCTTCATGTGCCCATCAGGGTGGAAAAAATATGAAGTGGGCCAAATTCCTGACTTGTTTGGCCTTATAGACTGCATCTGCTTGTGCACAGACTCTCTCACACTCCATCACCTCAGCACAATGCTGACTGACCTCTTCCACCAAGACTTCATCTGCCACAACTAATAAACAGCATCATCTACCCCCCCAGACCTTACAACTCTGCTTGTTGCTTTGGATTGCATGGATTGCATGCAAAGTCACAGAGGAAGTCAGGAGAAGCACAGCTAAGAGAGGCCATGGTCCATCTAAGGCCTCCCAGCCCTGTGCATTAACCACAGCCATCCCCCTGCTTACATCTCATTTTATCCTCTAAATGCCGGAGGCTGTTTAGTGTCTTTTTTTTTTTTTTTTTTTTTCTGTTCAAATATTTTACTAGCTGCACTGAAAAGAGAGCTACAAACAGTAGGGGAGAATCTCTCATGGCCAGAATACAATGAAGCGCATAAGTGCGAGGGATTGCTCCTTACAATGCTTGAATCAAAGATAAACATGAAAAGAGCTACCTCCTTAGAGCATAAAACAGAGGAAGATGCCGTTCCTGAGGGGAGCAGTAATGTCTTTAAAAATAAACCAGGCAACTCAGAGGTCAGAGCAATGTGCGGAAGAATATTTTTTCATCCGACAACTCACCTGAATTTCAAATCAAGGCAATTTGCTGGAAAACAGCTTTTGGGAACAATACTGGGATGTGGGACTTGCTGCAGACAGAGCCCCTCTTCCAAGGACCCCAAAGCACTCTGTAGTCTTTAATTAAGGAAACTCCGCAACATCACTAGATGCTGGCTAGAAAGCTCTTATCCTTGAAATTATATCATGCATGTATATTGGGCTGACAGACCACTCCTAAGCAGCTGTGGGCACAGTGTGCTCCTCAGCCCCTGTTTTCCAGCCCAGACTTGCCTTCCAGGGTTGGGGGCCACCGTGGCAGCCAGTGCTGGCTGAATCCCAAGAAAGGAGGCAGACCCATTCCCAAAAACAAGGGCTGTCTTGGGTGCCTCCAGGTAGACTCTCTGAAGGGTAGGGGGAAGGCAGCATTTTCAGTTGCTTTAGAAAACCGAGCACTCAAAATATTAAAGATCCCTAAAACATGCAATCTCATGAAATTAAGAGCCATGGAGATGGGGACAGGCGTTCTTAAATCACTAAGGAGAAATATAAAGCCCCCCCCGATGCCCCTCCAAGGGACCCCATTGCCCCAGGCGGATCTCACTGTGCCAGCCTGGGGCACCCCCGGCCGAAGCCCCCGCAGCAGCACGGTGCAGCAGCCAGGAGGGGAGAGCAGCCCAGCTCGCAATTCACTTCCACAAGCCTCGGTGGCTCTTCACCTCTGCTGGGATCTACATCAGCATGCCCAGGCCCCAGGGTCAGCAACACAGCAGCCACCCTTCAGCCCTTGGGTTGGGATGAAACTGTTCCCCAAAAACTTTAGGAGAGGACTGAGGGAACAGCTATCAGAGCTGCAAGAAACTGAGGTCGTTGCTCCGCTTGAATTTTCTGGCCAAGTTATCAAAGAGGTGAGACACTGGCATGAGGAAAAGAAAAGCAAGCTTGAGGTGTCTTCAGAATGAATCCTGTCCTCTTCTGCCTGCCTTCAGGGAAGGAACAACATGTTTCACATGACTCTGTCTGACAAACCCATGCAACATCCCAAATTATGGGATTTTTTTTTTGGCCATGGGGAAAAAGAGAAACTAGCATCGCAGGGGTTAAACTCCAGGCTGAGATGGAGTGGCACCTTGTGAAAACCAGTACAGTATACTGAAAGCATCAGGGCACTTTTGGAGCCTACCTCATTCGCTGTCAGCCACCAGAGTGAATTGTTGCCGTGTCCAGGGGAGATGGAGGGCTGCTGAATATTTATCACCCTTTGAGAAAATCTGCCCATCGCTGACTGGTCCTACACACCATGTCAGGGCTTTGTCACTGCCAGTTGTAGATGTCAAATTATTCTACACTTACACCTAGTGTATAGCTCTGCAACTGCCCTCCAGCAGGGTCTACACGCTTGGACTCTGTTGTGGCTATTGATGATTTTATTCTGAAAATGATGCAAAGATGCAGGAATCGGCATGGCAAGGGAGAGGCAGGGACAGGCAGCTGCCTGGGACAGACACTGGGGCATGCTCAGCTGCTGCAGGCACAGTCTCGACAGCACCAGCTCTTGGTGGAGAGGAGAATCTTTTGGGGAGAAAAAAAAGAATGATCAGCGAGGAAGCAAGCATGAGAAATAAAATGAGCGTGCACAGAAGGACTGAAGTAAAGAAGACTCCTTTCACTGGTATTCCCCTAGCACCCAGAGGCAGCCAAAAAGTTGGGGGGAAGAAGGCAGTGGTGTCTTTCAGGGAATAATCCTTTGAGGGAGGAAATCAAATTAATGCATTGCCCAGGGAAAATAGAAGCCCACCACCAGCACCAGAGGAATTAGATCGTAGGAGGGATAAGTGAAGGAAATGCTTTTTTTTTTTTTACTTGATTTGAAGATATGTCTTTTCCTGAAAAAGGGAGGGAGATCCTGTTGTTAAGTTACACCGGTGCTCTCCTCGAGTCCTGTGAAAGCCTTCTGCCACCATCTGTGACCTTGGGTACAGGTCATTTGGGGTATGACACAGCCAAGGAGAACTCCCCTTGCCAAATACATGCCAGAAAATTTTGAGTGCCTCAGGGGACCCTTGCGCTTTACATTTCATGTCTGAGGAGGCTCAGCCTGCATGGTTACCATGCAGTTATTTTGGTCAATTTGTTGTCTTTTTGTGGAAATGGAACCTTCTTGTCTTGCTCCCAGAGCCAAAGCAGCCTTCTCTCTTTGATACATTCCCAGTCACCTTGGCACGTTTTTCTCAGGGTTCCATCCTTGTGTGTGCTACAGTTTACTGTTTGTATTTCCTCTGATATGTGATGGTTGAGGTAAATAACACTCGGGTTTCACCAAGGTATATAACACAGTTACTCTAGTTAGCGCAAGAAACACACAGCTTTAGACAAGAGCAAGAAAACATCTGTATATTTTCACCTGCCTCAAACTCCAGCTTTTAAAACACAAGGCAGACAGCTAAAGATAACCTTTAGCAGTTGCTGGCCTTGCCTGGAAAGTAACTCCATTTCCACGTGGTGCTAGGAGAAAGCTGCTTCTGAACCTCGCTCTTGCAATATGACAACACATCAAAAAGCTGAACCAGCACCAAAATGTGGCAAGAGGGTGCTCAAGAAGGGGCAAAAGGTTATTTTGGCTCCAATGTCACTGGACTGATATGAGCCCGTGGAAATGGCTGCAAAGACAATTTAAGCCAGCTCACCAGACCATGCTTCTTTACTCTCAAGAGATATAGAAAGAAAAATAGTTTATATTTATGGCAAATTCATGGCGCTCGTGAGACCTTTAGCAGCCCAACAGGCCAAGAACAGGCAACTCTTACCCCTGGCTAAAAATAAAGGCACCACAGGTGAGACTAGCTCCTTGCATGCCACAAGATTAGCTTCTCATGAAAGTGCTCTGCTGAGTGTCTGGTCCCGAGAAGGAATAAGTCCGCTTTGTGCTCCTTCCATGCAGAAACACCCTGCTGGGATGGAGGGAGCCACTGGGCCAGAAGCTTTCATATTCTGGCTTGAAATTCAGTTTTGCTTAAATGGATCCATTTTAAAGGCAACCTGGGACCGAGTGCATGTCACAGGCACATTTTTACTGATGGCATCATTGTTCGCAAAGAGCACTGGGGACACTCAGCCACAAAACACGCATTCACCCAACGTGAAGGATGACCAATATTAAAAGCAAAGCAGCTCCCATAAGGCAGCAAACTCAGTTGCCGGAGGCCACCCATTTGAGCTGCTCCAGGCAGCCGGGTTCCCAAGCAAACAAGCACGGGGCTAGGGGAGTAGAAAGGATTTTGCATGGTTCATGTGTCAGACACAGCTCAGAAAGGTCAATCAGTTTTGCAGCAGGAGCAAAAGGAGAGGGAAAACTGCAGCTGATTAGGAGGAAGGGGGGAAGGGGAGAAGGAATCTGTGGCCGTGCCAAAACCTTTGTAAACAAACTTCACTGCAATGTTGCAGATGAAAGAGCAGCGCCCGGCAAGTGGGATCCAGTTCCTAGGCATAAATCAGGAGTCGCTCCAGCAAAATCAAGGAAGTCATGCTGGCACAAGTGGGAGGAGAATCACCCCCTCCTGCTCCCAAACAATAGCCCTGGGCCCCCAAACACAATTCCCCCCTCCCACGTAGGAGCAGCTTGCTTGGGTGGTAGCACAGCCGTGTGCCTCTGGTGTTGGAGGAGAATTCAGCCCCCAAACACCAGTCCCTGCCCGAGTTTGGGAAGCAAGAGTGCATCCACCAAGCTGCAGCTGGTCCAGGAGGAGAGGGCAGTGGTTTCTCTCCAGCTTCTGGATTTCTTTTGTTCCTTCCTCATGGCAGATCTCTCAAACGCATGTGCAGATGCAGACAGACACTCTCCCTGGAAGGGAAAGAGTGGCTGTCCCAAAAGGAGATGAGCAGTGACACGGACCACAGCTTGCTGACAACACACTGAGCCACAAGCCACTTTTTACACCCTTTTACAATAAATATTAGCTGGAGGGGGCACTGCTTTTCCCACTCTCCCGCCAGCAAGGCCTCTTATTGTTTACTCTCCCCAGCAGTCCAGGCGCTCTTGTTAATGTGCTGTGATTGAGTACTTTGGAGAGGACAGGGTTTGGGGTTAGCTCCCGGCTCCCTTTGGAGAGCTGTTTACTCTTTAGTGGTGCCTATGGCCTGCTGAAGACAGTGCTCCTTCACCCCTGCTGGGTCCATCTGCTTTGTCTGCCTGTTTTCCTGCTGCCACCGGCAGGCAGCTGGCCTGCGCATTTCGGCTAGCTGTTCGTAAACCCCTGGAGGAAAAAATAAAATTAACCCCGTAAAGAAGGGGGATGGGAAGGATGGGGAGGAAGGAGAGAGCAGAGCAGCTCTGCCTCCCAATGCTGCTCCCCCTCCGCAGCCGCCAGCTTTCCTCCTGTGCAGCCAAAGCCTGCAAGGACAGGCACCAGCACTGGGCCAAGCCCCAGCTGATGTCAGGATGCTGCTGGCACCAGGTAAGGATTTGGGTGGGGGTTTTGTCTTGTTTTGTGTTTTTTACCTGGAGTGAACAGCACACTAGCAGAAGGTTTTAGCTCTTCTCAGGTCCTGACATGTCTTCCCCATGGCATGGGCAAGATAAGAGGGATTCAGGCTCCATTTCTCCTGGTCTTGATGTTGTGCCGTGGGTCTCTGCTGGTTCCCCAGCTCCCAGCACCCCTTGGCCACATCTGGCCCAAGCCACCAGCAGGCACATTCCTCATCCTTCCCCTACCAAGAGACCAACACAAGAACGTAACTATCAGATACCATGATCACAGCCATGGCGCCAGGTCTGCCCCCACACACTGTCATCCCAGCTGTGCCTCTGTCATTGCCCTGCCAAAATGCTGCATGTTGGTTGCAGTCAGTGGTCCCTGGGAATCCACATTTGGTCTCAGGTTTCCAAAAGAGGTTTAAGGAAAGCTGTGACCAAAGCCAGCACAAGCCATGGGGTCACAGTCTATGAGACCAGAGATATCCTGATTGATGCCTTCTGAAAATCTGGCTCTCCATCCTCCTGTGAACCAGATCATTTGCAGTTCAAGTGAGACCAAGGTGTCTCTGTAGTTTGAAGCATCACCAGACATACCAGTGCTCCCTGTACCCCCAGGAGCGTGTGCTGCCAGCAGCCTCAGAGGTCACCAAGAAACCTGCAGGTACTCTCCGTGGCAGAGCCAAGGATCACATGGAGTCACTGGCTACTGAGGGGAAGGAAGGAGACAAAACCAGAGCAGTGCCTGGAGAGCCTAACCTCCTACAAGGGGCCTGACCCTTGGGCACAATGAGGGGCTGGGCTCTGGGCTTGTCTCTCCTGCCACCACAGCCTCTGCTACCAGAGGATCTGAACCCTTTGGTCTATCCCAAAACCCTCTGAGACCGTGCTCACTTCTGCACAGGCTGACCTGATTTGGGAAATAGCCACCAAAAGATACAACTGATAAGCGAGCCAACAGGTTAATATGCTGGGTGCCTGTAGGCAGATGCAATACTTGTGGCCACACTCCCACCACGCAAACACAGCGACCGTATGCATAAATGTACATATACCCGTGTTTCACGTGCATACGTACACCCCCACAGCACTCTCCAGCCAGAGGTTATTCACAGAGTTTTCCCCCAAATCCCCCAGCTCTGAGTGGAAACTGGGGTCATTCCTGGTTTGCCTTTGTCCTCCTTCAGATCTGCAGGCGCAAATGCGATCTGCTTCTCTTCACACACAACACTCCCAGCTAATAAGAAAAGTAAGTGGAACCAGAAGTTAGCTACAGTTGTCAAGCCAATATTATATGCTGGGGAAACTAGCAAAAGTCGCTAATCTCCAGGGAAAACTGTAAACCCCTGCGCATACAGACTCCTATGGATAAATAGGTATATAGGATCTAGCATCCCTCAGAGACCTCAGCTACTAAGCCTGCTCCCTGGGGAGTCTTCAAAGCATCTTTTCTTCTCCTTCGTGCCACCCACTAAATCTGCTGAACGCGGCTGCTTTAGTCACTGCTCCGTGACACCTCTCCTGCGCGGCGAGCCAGCCCGGGCAGGGGGGGCGGGCAGGGGGGGCGGGCAGGGGGTGCGGGCAGTGCTCGCTCCGGCAGCCCGGCGCTTGGCACAGGTAGAGCAGATGCCAGGTGCACATCAGCAGGGAACGGCGCCTCGAGATCTCACATGTACACACCACTGCTCGCTGGAGCCGCAACCAAACCCCTCCGCAAAACATGTCCCCTCCTGCCCACACTATCTCCGCAATAGCAGCTGGGCAAGTGAAGCTGCATTGCCTGTCTGACACATTTGCCCTTACATCCCTCTCTCCGGGTGTGCATAGCTCTTGCTAACATTAAAGAAACATGCTCAGTTGCCTTCAACAGAAAATAGATATCCCTCATTGTTTGAGACTGTATTTATAATAGTCGAAGTCTCTGTAAATTACAATTACATGGATGTTCTGCTGTTGGTGTGGGTCCATTAGAGACACTTATTTTTCTTACTCTCATTTCCTCTCTTCTTCCAAGTAATAGGTTTTGCTGGTTCCATACTGCTGCCCATTGGAAATAGCTGCAGGTGGGAGAGGCTGACGATATTCACTCCCCAGAGCCTTTGACTGTATAGCAAGGAGAGAAAATGCCACCTGCTACCTGACGGGGACTAATTTCTACTAGGAAAAGCTGGTTGGTAAACATCTGGCATGATGGACTAGCGAGATGATTTCTAGCAGAGCTGGAGAAGGCAGCAGAATATGTATGCAGTGGACTGGAGACGCTGGCCACAGTTCAGCAGTACCAGGTTGCCCATGGTGATAGCAACAAAAACAACAACAAAAAAATGATATATCCTAAACCTCTGGTTACCAGAATCCACTGCAAACAGCTTGCAGGGAGCACAGCAGTGCCCGTATGTAGGGGAATATACCACCGCAATGAGCATTTTGTGTAAGTCAGGACCTCAAGCTGCAGAGGACTGCTGCAGTTTAGCTCTGTCCCACCTACCAGGTGCATGTGCCTAGATTCTCTAATATTACACCATAGCTGATATAGTAACAGCCATTCATACCCTGACTGCAATGCAATAAACCACTGACATGGGGAGGAGGTACTCTGAATTTTCCTTCTTATCTCTGCAGCTCTTTGAGTGCTCTCAACTTAGCAGGGTTACTGGTTCCCTTCCAGTATGGGATTTGGGGTCCTACTTTCACCCCAGGCTCTGTCCAGGCTGTTTCTGGGAGCCCTGGCTGGTTGTCTGATCCCACGCAGCAAAGGGCACCCAACCAGCCAAGGATTTGTGAGTTGAGATGCTGAAATAGCCTAGAAAGAAAATTCACCTTTTGTATTCTGGGGACTCCAGCACATTTCCACAAGTGAGTCCAAAACTTACCTCTGGGGTCTTTCACACAAGAGATCTGGAAGTGGACCTGGCTGCTGGAAGTCTCCTTTCCTGGGTGAAAGGAGAGAAACCTCAGTTTTAAAATGGTGGGGAAGTGTCCAGGGCACAGAACCCCCAGCAGTGATGGGACATACCAGAAAACCACAGGGGTAGGGCTGTTGTGCACAACCAATAACATCATGGTAGTCTCTGTTTTGCAATGTGACTTCACACTAAGAAATGAATTACTTTTTTTAAGCAGTAGGTTGTGAAGAGACATTTTAGGAGAGAGGGAAGATAATGGAGCTCTCTACAAGGCCAAAGATGTGAGACAGCAGGAGGACTTCTTGGTGTTGTAGCTCAGCCTCCCGCCTCTATTTCTACTTTTAAAGCACAGCATCATAACAAAAGATATAACCTCTGTCCAGATTCGGGAGACTGATCTGATTTTGTTAATTTTTTTTGGTATTTGGATGAAACTGAATGAGATTTTTTAGCAGTCTGACAACAGAGGCTTGGCATTGTCACCGTGAGCCAGGTTTGGAAATCATGAGATTTGCTTGAGAAGTAGATTTTTTTTTTTTTTTTTTTTGCATCGGTTTAGAAACAATACATATTCTTTGTGCTCAGCTCTAGTTCTCTGAAATGTCAGGGTCTGGGCTTTTAAGGAAATTTATCTTTTTCAGCCAGAAGGAATAAGAACTTCTTTTTTTTTTTTTTTCTCGTTAGTGATTCTTGTGCAATTGCATGACACTAAACTCTGGGCTTTGGGATGGGAGAAGAAAGAGGCCAGCAACTTTCACAGGGCTGTCTAATTAATCAGTGAAATGGCTGGTCACTGGCATGCATATAAATGCACGCCTGACTCATGCTCCCACCATGTGTGCATGTCCACTCACAGTGTTCACCTCCCATGCTGTGTGGCTACATGAGCCAAGATTATCCACCCAGCTGCAAGAACACACACAACATATGTGAAAAATCAGGGTCTGCCTTCTTATTTGTCTGCAGCTTTCATTAAACAAGGTTATCCCCCTGCCTACTGAAAATTTCTGCTAAGATTTGGAAGATCTGAGCCTTAGGGCATAAGCATCCAACCAGGGTGCTCAACTGTTTCAAACATAAGGTGGTAAAATCCTTCTTATTGCTTCGAAGCAAGTCTCATGGTTGAGAGTCCTCACAATGACATGCATTGAGTCATGCAAAAAGTAAACCCAAAACATTTCTCTGCTGAAGAAAAGCCCCACAATAGTTCAGGTGTGAGGCAGAGCCTATCCCCTGATGCCAACTCCTGCACATCTGGTGCAAGCAAGACCGGAATCAGGCCCTTTATCAAATAAATGGGCAGTTTTCCCCAGGTCTTGCAGTAAAAAAAAATGGCCATCAGTTTGCATTAAAAAGAAATCGCAGACTTAGTACGAAGCATTCAGCCATGGAAACGTGCTTATGTGGCTCTCGGGATTCCTTTCTTTTCATCAGAATTCACATGAAAAGCCCTCTCGCTGCTTTCCATGTCAGCATTAACTCTTCCAAAATGATTGGCATCAAAGGTAGCAAACACTCCCTCCTGACAAAAGCCTTCCCCCTTCCCCTGGCAGCCCCTCGCCCACCACCGTCCTGTTCCCCACCGCTGACAGGTCTCATTGTGCCTCCCTCCCAAAGCAGCTGCACAAAGAACAAAGACATCAAGGCACAGGGGCTGGGGCTTGTTGAAGTTGTGGAAGAAAACACAAGCAAAGGAGGAAAGTGAAGCTGAAGGGAAGGGATCAACAGTCGTGGACTTACAAGAGTGCTCGGGAACACATAAAAAGCAGCTAAAACCTAAAGATTTTCTGCAAATGTACCTGCACAGGCATTTCTGCCTCTGATTATCCACTGCACTGGGCTTCCAATAGCATCAAAATCACACAGCTAATTGTACTGTAAAAGTAACAGCCTATGAAATTTTTAATGGAGCAGATTGCACTTAGAGTTTTTTTCCTCTGTGGTTCAATATACTTCAATATCTTTTCTCTCTTCCTGCATTTGATGCAGGCTGACAGTGGATTTATACAATTGCCTTTTTCCATGCCATAAAGACTGAACTGGAGGACAGCACTGGTCCATTCTCCAGCTGAATTCAGGCAGCTGAGGGCCACATCTGGATACTCCAATGTTTTGAGGAACATCTAAAAATACAGCCTGCTCACCACCAAATCACCGATACATGGAGCAATCACCTACCACCAGTCATAGAGTTTTGGCATCCCTCTGCCATGGCATAACACAGGGTGAGGACAAGAGGCAGTGCCCCCACACAGGAAGACGTGGCTACTGAGCTTCTACTGCTCCTTCAAGGAAAATATAACTGGGAAAGAGAAAAGCAGAAAATATTTGAAGAGTTGGCGTCAGGGGTGGAAGTAAAGCAGCATTTAAGGTAGGATGAGGATAAGTTCTAAAGGCAACACGGACCACTGTGCTAGAACGCAGTGATAAGAGTACTGGTGGGTGCCAAACTGAAGGGAAGACTGCAGGTACCAGGCATCTTTCTGCACGCCATTGAGTGACAGCTTTGGATCACCTCACAACCATTTCCAACCCCCAAAGCTGAAAAGAACCTGCCACTGGCAGACGGTTGGTTCGTGTCTTGTAGTCACAACCTCCTGAGCAGAAATACATTGTCTTCTGTTGATGCTGATGTCCAAGAGAGCAAAAGACAGCCAGCTACAATCGGATCCAGCAGATCCATCTTACCTGCTGCCACCTTCGTGGAATTGAGGGTGTAAGCATCCTTCTCCCTCTGAAGTTCATCGGTCATCCAGGAATCAGGCATCTCATTGCCCGAGTCCTTGGAGGGACACACTGCATGTTCAGTGCTTGCCTAATGCATTCAAAAGGCAACAATTCCATCACAAAGAACAGCACTTGGAGTCACATGAGTATAAAAACATGGCTGGTGGAGGAGAAGGAAAAGAATAAGATGATGCATTGGAGGTCTGTATATGCAGCAGAGAGAGCCAAGCAGCACAGGGATTCGTAGCTATTTTTCATCAGACATCAAAATGAAATATGTTCTCAGCTGTTTCATATCAATATCATGAAATTCTTATTCCCTCAGAGATAACAAAATGGTTCATTTTCCACTCTACCTCAGAAAATTCCTGGGTGAAGAGTTCCAGCTCCAGCCAGTCCTAAATATTGACAGGCTGTGAAGAGTCTAGAGACCACAGCTCCACTGGGCTAAATCCTGTTAGAAGAGATGGGATCCCCACAGTGGAGTGTGTCGCATGAGCTAAAGAACACAGAGAAAGAGCAAACAGAAGAAATGGGGAAATATGCCCACACCCCAAATTTAACCAGCACCCCAAGTTGCCAAAAATAACTTGATTTCCTGACCGAGCCCTCCCTAAAAATAATCAGCCACAATCTGTGCTGAACAAATCATCATCAGATGAAGGAAATGACCAGTGCTACTCTGATGCCACCCGTTTTCACATCTGCAGAGTATCGGTTTTAACAGTATTAGTGGGAAGCTTGTGTTGCTAACTCACATAAACACACGCACAATTTAGATATATTCTAATAGACAACTCTGGCCCATGACATTCCTGCAGGTCAGAATTAAAATAAAAGGCAGAGACGCGGCGTGCACCTCTGGTTAGACTGTTGGCTGGCTCGGTGCAGAGGCAGCCTGCAGTTAATCAGCCTTCTTTCTCCACTAACTGTCACTGCAAACAAAGGAATTAGCAGAAGGTCTGTAGGGAGCATTGAGATAATTTGGCTGGCTGAAGAAAAGAGAAAGAAAAGAAAAGCAAAACAAAATTACTGAGAAATTTACTTGCACTGACCTCTCCATAAATATTTAGATATAATCATCATTACCTTGGAGTAAATTAAGTTATAAACAGTCTCCACAATTGCACATGATGAATGCGTATCGGCATCAGAGAGCACTTTATTGCAAGTTAATGTGGAAACAGAGCACCTCAATCAATCAGGATGCAGAAATGCTGTCCGATGATATCAGCCTATCTCAACCTATTCATACTGGACACTGTACACTCGCTCACCCACCCACACCCACCCCCCCATTCTTATTATATTAACAAATACATATCAAACTGCAGTAGATGTTAAGACGTATGTATGTGAAGCTGGAACAACGAGGGACATACGCTATGTGTCCTCAGTCGTGCTAGTGGTATTATTTATATTACCATAACATCTACAGCAACCAAGGATATGGCCCCCCTGTGCTGAGGTCTGTATACAAACACAGCCAAAATCCATCTGGGTAGGATTCATCTGAGTAGACGCAGACATCCACAACAGGGACTTTGAACTAATCACCATCAGCTCCTTTCACAGCCCGCCGAGAGAAATCAGCACTTCCTGTACACAACTTTCCAGACCTATTTTAGATGTCTAGTTTAAGAAGAGATGAATCATGCCCTGGACTCCTTCAACTGCCTTGGCTCGATCTCCGCAGACCCTTTGGGAGCCCGGGGTGACTACTGCTGAAGCATCTACATTGCAGATGCCAATTTGATGAGACAAATCCCATCCACTCCAACCAAGACTTGAGGGTTTAGGAAAAGCAGGAAACCACATGGCAAGAAAAAGAAAATCGTAACTGAACTGCTATTTTGGGTGTGAAACCCATGTAGCCTCCCAGGCCTGATGACTCCTCTGGATTTAGAGCTCAGCTGTTGAAGAGGAGAGCAGAAGGGGGAGCGTGTTATAGAGACCTGTGCCACTCACACCTCGCCTACCCCTTTGCTTTCAATGTGAGAGCTGAGAAGTGACAGATCATGAGCTTTGCCTTCCCTTCAAGCCATAGAGGCTCTTTCCCTGTCCCACCCTTCACCTCAGACTCCTGCCCACCCCAAGCTGGGGCAGTTGCAAGTGCACAGTAGGCTACCCAGTGAGCTCTGTCATGGCACTGCCAACTAAGAACAGGCTTTAGGGACTGGCTTCTTCACAACACCTACCAATCACCCATACCTGACTACTGCCACCACCCAATGCATCCAACACTTAGACGTGCTGCACACAAAAGACTAATAAGGGGTTTCCATGCTGCAAAGAAAGAAGGAAGGTGGTCTAATGAGATAACCAATGATGAAACTGTTTCTAAAAAAAGGAGCATGATCAGAGATTTTATCAAGGCTCGTGACTTCAGCAAGGTTGTGAATCTTGTAAGAGAACAAATATTTTTAACTGGAGGGTACGTGTGCCTAAACCTCTTAAGAAAGTCACTGAAATAGGCCCTAATACTGTAAAGCACTGGACTTGGGTCAATTCAATACATAAGTGCATCATCATGCTGTGCTAATGATCTCAAGAAAAACTATCTTCATCTAGTTTTCCACTTCAGGATTTTCTCTTATGGAGAAAACCTTAATATGCATTTTCCCACATAAACTGGAATGTCAAGTTCATGGTGATGCTCAATTTGAATTTGCCATTGCAAAACAACAACAATAGGCAACTCAACAGATGAAAAGTGCCAGACAGAGACAATAATTAAAATGCAAACCAAGTGGGCTGAGAAGATCCTTCTCACAAGCAGGTATTTATAGCAAGAGGTGAAAGAGACACAACTTAGCACTGACTGTCTCTACCCTGTTACAAGGTGAAAGAAAAATATTCCTCTTCTTACCCTCCTTAGATATAGCCTAAATAGAGTAAAATAAATCTCAGCTTGTAGTTGCCTTGTTCCCCAAGGTGTGGGACCTTTCAAAAAGAGGTATCACAGATGCCTTTGCCGCTTTTGCACCAGCCCTGCCAGTTTCTTCTGACAAGACCCTATCTTCTGTCAACACCGCCCGTCAGTGCTACAACACTGACCCTTAATCCGATAATTACCAGGCCCATTAATTATTGCAATTAAGCCCACTTCCCAGCTGCAGCCGAGGACAGCCTCCCAACAGGGCTCCTACCGCCTCGACACAGCCCAGCAGAGTGACGAAGCTCATTTTGCCAAACGGTGCCTCATCCCTACCGAGCCTTAATCTGAAGGAAAAGAAAGAAATCGCTAAATCTTTCAACACAAGGCAAATATTTCTATAGATACCGAAAATCTATTGACAGGCTCAGATCAAGGGCTTTTTAATTGAGTGAAGAACGTTAATTAGTAAATCTCCTGACTTCTAAACACAGCAAGACCTAGGGCTTCAGATTACCATTATGCAAGGACAAAGCAGCTTTCAAGGTCTAGAGAGCATTTTCCCTCTGCTGCCCTATCCTAAGACACCAAAAACTACTGGAGCTCATTGTGGAGATATTTGGTTGGTGCAGTAGCAATCAGATGTTACTTCTCTTTAGCTGAGGGAAGTGCTCAAAGGAGTCATGAGGGATGGTTAGCTCTGAAAGGTGAAGAGGTCTGAAAAAAACACAAGGTGTTGCTAGAAAACAAAAAGATCAAAGTTAAAAGCATTTGGATGGATAAAATGGTTGCAAAGATTATTACTTCTTAACATATAAATTACTCAAATCGCTCCCATCTGTCTGCCTCCACGGCCATATGAAAGAGGAGACCAAAGGCTTAGCTCCCAATACATTAAATCCTAGTAAATCCACCCATGTTTTAAGTTGTAATACATGAAGCACTTTTCCTGGAAAAACTGTCTGCAGACCAGCAGCAAAGGCTTTAAAATATGTTTGTTATGGAATCAGAAAAAGAAGGGATCAAACAGCAGCAGCTCAGCAGTGAAGGATTGCTGGAAAAGTAGAAACTAAAAATGTAATAACAGGAAGATGAAGACAGGAGGAAGCAGCTTACCAAAGGGAATGGCCTTGCTGGGGAAAGGCAGCAGAGTTTATGGCCCCACTCTTTAATAGCTGAGGAAGTCAACGCAGGCTTCTGGCGGGGGGGCGGGGGGAAAGGAAAGGAAATAAAAAGGAGTTTAAGATCATTTTAATGGTTTGAGGCCAGATTCATAGCAGACCTGAGTTGTGCCTGGGGATCTCGCCTCTATTTCTAACACTCCCTGATGTTTTCCCATTAGATGATGGCTGGGAGGCTGACAAGCACCATGTTTCTCCTGTGCCGCTCTACATCCTTTACCATGCATCTGTCATCCTGCCAGCCCACAAGATCCCTCCAGCAGCACTCAGCAAATGTCCAAACCATCCTCCACTTTCATGAGTCCCGACCCACTTTCCAGAGATGTGGGCAGCCCTTTACCCAGCTGGTCACTGCAGCAGTAGATGACACACCGTGCTTATTCTTATGAGCACCCAGGGAGAGCTACAAATTACCTACAATCAATAGGCAGCTTCTGACCAACTGAAGCAACATCCAGCTTACACAGTTTGCCCACATCTGTTCAGGAGAGGCCAGGAATATCTTGACAGTAAACTTAATACAGAGGTGTGGGTAAGTGGGGGCCACGTTTCAGCATCTCACTGTGGATGATGGCAGTCTGAGAATCTTTAATGGCCTCAAATGGTAGCAAAACCTTTGCATTTCACTTCGTAGACCAGCGATAGAGCAGAGTGCTTGGCAAGATACTTGTCCATATTTCTTTGCATGGCTGCAACACATTAGGCCCCTGGTCCCTGCAAGGTCATGATTTACACAGCACAGCAAACAACATGACAGTTCCACAGTGACACCTGTCCTAAATGTAGCTCTTGCAGCAACCCATTTTTGCCTTGGTAAAGTCAAGCCCGAAGCTATGTCAAGATACCTCCTAAATTATGGATAATTTGCAGCCTCTGGTGGCATGGTGCCACATCACCAAGACACAAAGGCATTATTTTATTTAAAGTCTTCTTATAGGGATTTATTTTCTTGACCAGAAGAACAGAAACTGGCACAGCAAAAGGTTCTGCTGTCCTGATTAGCATAATCTAGAGTTAAAACACAGAGGCAGCATTTCCTACGTCGGCTCACTGCTTCAAATCTTACCTGACATCCTGCATCATGTATGAGACATCTGCGCTACACGCTGGTGGAACAAATCTGTCAGCAGAATGAACGTGCAGGGACAAATCCATCCCTGTTTCAACAGCAATGGTGTTAACCCCGGGGACCATTTTTGGCCTGCTAGAGTCAAATGGGATTCAGAGCAAGCAGGTCCCTGTATGCATCTTGGAAGACAAATGAATGACTAAAATAGCATTAGTGGGAGCAGAAGTGCCTGTTCAGTATGCCGAGATACACTGGCTCGACCACGGCTACGGCAGTCACACTACATTTGGATTCAAATTACCACCAATCAGTTATGCACTATACAAATCTGTCCGTTAGTTAAAAAAAAAAAATAAAAAAAATAAAAAAAAACCAAGAAAAAAACAAAACAAACCAAAAAACTTTGTAAAACCTATCCTGTGTTATGCCTTCAGGGCAAATTTGCTTTTATGAGCATGAATAATTCATGCATGTTCATTCATTATTAATTAATATTCCATGAACATGCATGGTTTATTCACCCAAACAAAGCACTGCACCCTACACGCCCCTCCCTGCACCCTGCCCGTGGCTACTTCCTGCAGCCCGACTGACCAAGGCATTAGCTCGGTATCATTTATCACCTCTTTCTGCCCAGAAGCTACTGAGAACTTTTTGACCCTTCTTGCTGGTCACTGGCTTTCTCTACTTCCAGGGCTGGAATAGGGAAATTCAACTCTACTGAGCTTAAACATTGGGGAAGAGTTGAAAATGTGGTTGCAAGAGGGAGGCAAGGAGAGGAGTTGGACTTTTTCGGTGGGCTGTGCCAGGCTGCATCTATTTCAATTCTGGAGAAGCAATGCCAGGCATCCTGCAAAATGCCGGTCTCTCTAGGTCATCGCGTGGGTCACTAGTCAGCAGGGCTGTCAAGGGGACTCATTTCTCATTCAGTGCCATGTCACCAACACACAGCAGCATTTCCCACATGGAAGTATCTCCTATCAGAGAGAAATCATTGCTTGTGGCAGAGCCCGTGCCAACCACATTTCCCTGATGTGCAGGCAGTTCACTGAGAGCACACAGGGATTCCCCAGCAAAGCCAAGGAACTAATGAAAATCACTTCCATCTCAATATAGATCTTCATGTGTATTGACTCCAGCATCAGTCCGCTCTGTGGGGGGGCAGCTGGATTTTTCTTGTCAGCGTCCATCCTCTAAAGAGCCCACGCTTGTTGGATTTGCTCCCAGGGCTGGATCTGCCCCCAGCACATAAGCAATGCTTGCAAAGCCAGCAAAAATCACAATCCATTGCCGTTCATAGGCAGCTCCCCAGCTGAGTCCCTTCAAGCAAGGTCAGACCTGCTGCTCATATCTCTCTGCAACCAACACCACCTAAAAACTAACAAATCTGCACATCTTTATGGGATAGGCAGAGCAGGACTACCAATTGCTCCGTGAAAACACCACCCACAATACCATTCTCATCATTGTCTGCACACATGCCAAAGAGGACTTCAAGTGTAAGCAGACTCACTTGGGTCAAATCACCACCTGGATCATCTTTTCCCTCCAAGATGGTGCCCACAAAACTCCACACAAATAGGTGTTTAGCTCTTGAAACTTCACTTGGTAGGAACAGCCCTGCCACACAGGCACTCCTGGATGCTCTGTTCATGTCCCAGGTCTCAAATCAACCGCCTCACCTGCATCCTCTGTGTCACAGTCATAAAGATGCAGGACCAAGAGCTGGATTTTCTTTATTTGGGCTAAAACATTGAAATGTCTTTATATGGTCATATGTGAGTCTTAATTTAAAGCACAGGAATGTTGAGAGAAGATAGTAGAAAACTCCCTGTGTGTTAGACACTGGAACAGCTTCAAATCAGGAGTTAGCTGAAGCAAACAGAGGAGACACGATTTTGGCATTTACTAAAGGGTTGAAGTACAGCACACATAGAGAGGGGGAGAAGAGAGCATCACTTACCAGAGACATTCACGTGGTGCTCAGCATAGCGGGATACCAACCAGAATGATGGTAGGTCCCTTGATATTCCTGAAGTGGCACGTGGAGGAGGAGAGAAATGAAAAGCAACAGCAACCTAGTTGGTTTTAATTAGTGCTGGGTCCAAATCACAGGTTCTAAAGCCAGATAACCCCATCTTTGAGGGCCTGGAGAGGGGAGTGAAGACCGTGCATGAAGCATACCGTTTCTTTTTTCTCTCTGTAACGGTTTAAACCAAAGGACTGGGTCCAAATTCCCCTACCTGTGATGTGTTTCAGGTCCAGACCTGAAGTGCCTGATTCCAGTAAATACCACAGGCACCCTCCTATTGCCTCAAATTGTTTTACAAATAGAGATAAGTTCAGAAACACTTTGAGAGTTACAGACAATTTAACACACAGGGGCTGCTCTGGGAAAACTTAAAACTGTCATAATTCATCCTCCCCTTTCCCCAGTCCAGAAATGAAAGATTAAACTGAGGAAGATTTATTAAACTGACATTTTAATAGAATTTTTAGATTTTCCATGTTAATAGTTTAAATATAATTGAATTCCATGAAAGGGAGGAATACAGGATGGAGCTGGTGTCCCCCAACAATAAGAATGTTTTAAACACTGGGGCATATCACTAATGCATAATTTAGTCTTATTTGCATGGCCCTTAGAACTGGGAGTAACGAAAACACAAATCTAATTAACAGAGTGAAAGAAATGCCTCCACCAGCAAACTTCATCACAAGCTCCACTACCACACACCCACCCTCCCCAAGTTACAAACATGAAACAGATGGCAAGGAGGAGAAAAAAATAAAAGACATCACACGTCAGCTCTTGGAGAGGAAGAGGGGGGGGAAAGAGAGAGAAAGCAGAAGGGACAGGATGGATAACTGTGCTACTTGACGATGCAGCAATTAACTTGCTGAGGGTGGAATAATTCTTGCAGTGCCTCTCTGGTCGGAGCACTCTCCCAACTTAGCTAAGAAGTAGATGTATTGAGTGCAGTGGAGAGTAAACCAGTTTTCACAATTCCCAGCAGGAGTCTGTTTCGCTTTATGAGATTCATGTGAAAAATTGAAAATTCAGGTTTTTCCAAATGCATCTGTGATCAGCAGCCTGAGCTACACAGGTCCCCAGAGGTAACTGATCACAGCACAAAGTAGAGTTTCACAATCATACTGAGCTTCTCCACTGCATTTTTAAAGGTTAGACATTAATTCCTGATCAATACAAGAAACAGCAGACTACCCCCTACCCCCACTCCCGGAATTGTCTTGCATTATTAACTGAGCCTTGGCTTTGTCCTAGAATTACTTCAAATCACAACTGGGGGCTATAAGGTACAGAGTCTCTCCAGATCCAGAGCAGAGCGGGGTGGGAAAGGCCCTCTCCAATACTTTCTTCCACCATGCAGAGTAAAATACACCTGGTGCTAGCTCTGACTGGCATTTAGCTTTTTTTCTAGCCCCCTTTTATTTTTTTACCCCCCATTAGCAAAGTTATTAAAAAGAGCTGCTGGTCTGGGCATGGTCCTCCCTCACTGATCAGGGACAAAACCTGCTACAGGTTCACCCAGGCAACTGGTGGCTTTTGACTTCCTTACTCAGGAGGTATTTCTATTGCTGGACAGCTGAAAGCAAACAAGGCTTGTTGTGCTTGGCATGGCCCAGGCTGTCATCTGGTCAAACACACACAGCAACAAACACCTCTAGAGCTCAGCCATCCACCACAGTCCTCCTCCTAGTCAGCATTAAAACATCCATGAAACAGAGGGCACAATGCATCCTGTTCTAAAAGAAATGGCTAAGTTGAATCAGACAAATCACTCCAAAAAAAGGTCTCTATTTCTGTCCATTGCTGATACATTTGGACCAAACATTGGAAAGCTTTCTAATTCAGTCCCCAGAGTACATACACAGACAGGCATACACATCCATACGCACATATATCATATTTTGCATATTTCAAAAAAAAACACCAGAATTTTAAGTTTCTCCATGTCTAGTTAGACTATGTAGAAACACATAATTCCAAACTAATCTTCATAGAATGGTTTGGGTTGGAAGGGACATCAAAGATCACCCAGTTCCAACCCCTCTGCCATGGGCAGGGCCCCCTTCCCCCAGCCCAGGGTGCTCCCAGCCCCGTCCAACCTGGCCTGGAACCCTTCCAGGGAAGGGGCAGCCACAGCTTCTCTCGGGACCCTGTGCCAGTGCCTCACCACGCTCACAGTAAAGAAGTTCTTCCTTATATTTAAGCTAAATCTACCGTCTTGCAGATTAAAGCCATTACCCCTGTCCTAGCACTACATGCCATTGTAAAAAGTCCCTCCTCATGTTTCCTGTAGGTACTGGAAGGCAGCTGTAAGGTCTTCTCAGTGCCTCCTCTTCTCCAGACCGAACAACCACAAGTCTCTCAGCCTGTCCTCATAGGAGGGGTGCTCCAGATCCCCGATCATCTTCATGGCCCTCTTCTGGACTCACTCCAGCAGGCCCATGTCCTTTTTACACTGGGGACTCCAGGGCTGTATTCCAGGCAGCGTCTCATGAAAGCAGAGGGGGAGAATCCCCTCCTTTGACCTGCTCACCACAATCCTATTGACACAGCCCAGGATACAGTTGGTTTTCCAGGCTGCAAGCACACATTGCTGTGTCATATTGACTTTCTTGTCAACCAACAACCCCAAGTCCTTCTCTGCAGGGCTGCTCTCAATCCACTCATCACCCAGCCTGTATTTGTACGTGGGATTGTCCCTGACCCATGTGCAAAACCTTGCACCTGGCCTTGCTGAACTTTGTGAAGTTTGCACAGGCTCACCTCTCAAGCCTGTCCAGCTCCCTCTGGATGGCATCCCTTCCCTCCAGCATATCGACTTCACCACAGATCTTGGTGTCATTGGCAAACTTGCTGAGGCTACACTCAATCCCACTGTCCATGTCACCATCAAAGATACTAAACAGTGCCAGTCCCAGTACTGACCCCTGAGGAACACCACTCATCACTCGTCTCCACTTGAACACTGAGCCATTGACCACAAGTCTTTAAGTGCGGCCATCCAACCAATTCCTCATCTACCAAGTGGTCCATCCATCAAATCCATATCTCTCCAATTTAGAGACAGGACGTCATGTGGGAGAGTGTCAAATGTTTTGCACAAGTCCAGGTAGATGATGTCCGTTGCTATTCCCCGATTCACAAATGCTGTAACCTCATTGCAGAAGGCCACCAAATTTGTCATGTTTGAGTACTCTCCATCAACAGTATGCTAAACATATTTTTCCTGGGTTCCTCTGTGCCATTACCATTACAGATTTTATTGACATCAAGACAACTCCCTTGAGCTCTGTAAACAAACTCAGTGTGTCCCAAGCACCAGCTTTTCTACCAACATTTAAAAAAGGGAAAGAAAATCCAGGCTACTCATCAGCCTTTGGTGATCAAAAATTTTCTCATCTCCTCCACACTTGCACACTGGGCTGTCATTTGCTTTCTGCTCATGTGATAGGTGGCAGCTGCTCTTATGTGAAGACCTGGTGCAGTTTGACATGGTCTAAGTCAGTGGCAGGAGCAATGTAAACTGGTCAATCAATCAGATCTAGAATCAATTTTTAATTGTTGGTAATGCTGGTTCCTCCCCTGCCTCTCTTTTCCTCATGGTAATACTCCTGCAGCTTTGAAGACTTCAGCTGCTAACTGGAAGAGATTCCTGGACTTCAGGCAACATTTTGGGGAGGTTTTGGAAATCTTCACGGTTAGGCAGGACTGCGTTCATTAGTATGCACTCACGGTATCATATTTTTTACTGCCTCTCTTCAGGTCTCATTTATTCCACTGAAATCAAACACAAGAATTCCCCATAGGCATCCTTGTCAGATATGGAGTGACTGGGCTACACGACACACTCTTTCCAGGTACTGCAGCAGGTACAGGAAAGCTTACAATGTTTTTTGGTGTTGTATCAATTCATTATCAAAGGGAAATTGATGAATATCCACTTTTGCTGAGTTAGAGAGTCTCCTGATGGTTAACGAGCGTGAATAAAACGTTATGCAAATTAGTGGCTGAGAAGGGACTCAGGAACTGAACTTGAATATGAAATAGGGCATTAATACAACATGTTTTTAACATCTGTTGATTATTTCTACTTTTACATTTGTGGTGAAGATGTCTATGTTAAGATTGAATGAGAAGAACACAAGACAGCCCTGCTCTCCGGCACGCACCTGTCTGAACTCCGTGCCACGCTCAGTGTAAGAAAGCAGGAGTGATTCTGGATGATCAGACAGATCCCTACTCCTAGTGAAGAAACACGATTTATGGCCTAGATTGTTATTTGTTCACCTGCTCAGGACATCTTAGTATTGTGTGTGCCTAGCTGGCTGTGTAGAGTTTCTCATAAAATATGAATACTTCTTCCAGATACTGATGGTGCTTAACTTGCATTTACTGTATGAACAGTTATAGGTTTCTATTATTATTTATAAGCCTACAGTGTGAGAAGCTTTTCTCTAATGCTCAAGAACTGGCAGCTTCTCTCTTGCCAAGGACGGACAGACAAGAGAATACAGCAAGAGGAAGGCAAACAAGAGATGTGTAGACAAGGCAAACTACATTTTCTGTAAACCATACAGGCTATCTAGGTGTTTAAAAACAAGTAAAATTGGGATGGATTTGGGCTTTGTAGGCTTGGCAGTGTAAAGTACAGTTTATGTCTTACCCTGTTGGTACAATCCAGTATGTCTGGGTTCCTGTGCATGGGGCTGTTTTGGTTTTTTTTTTCCAGGTTGAAAAATGAGTGATGAAAGTCAGCAGGTAAAACAGGAAAAACCCAGTTTTTTTGAAGATAATCTGTGGTGCTCATAGTTGCCCCAAAGGGTCTCCAACATATCACAGGAGAGGAGTGGCCTATTAACATTTGGAGGGAGTGTGTCAATGGTCTTTGAAAATGAAATTTGAATACTGTGACCAAAAAAAAACAAAGTGTCGGAATAACTGAAATGTTCCATTATGGGAAACAGGCACTGGGAT
This sequence comes from Tyto alba, assembly GCF_018691265.1. Taxonomy (NCBI): domain Eukaryota; kingdom Metazoa; phylum Chordata; class Aves; order Strigiformes; family Tytonidae; genus Tyto; species Tyto alba. Next base: position 34,764,441 of record NW_024881313.1, on the reverse strand, counting down.
ACACCAACGTACTCACACCCCTTACCTCCCCTGCAACAGGATCAATACTCCCAGGAGGGCTAGATCTGGGTAGGAAATGGTGATCATTACAGGGCATTTTTAAATCTGGTTCTGCAAAGCAGCAATCTTACAGTCTTGCAGACATTCAAAGGGTAGAGGGAAGTAGAGACAAAAGAAAATAAATCTCTTCCTTACTTTCTCCCTGCCCAATGGTTATTGAACTACCCATATGAAGTGGAAAAAGTCCAAGAGGATAAAAACAACCCATCTGCAATAGTCAATAAACTGTGAGCAGAACAATACACTCAGGACACAGAACAGAGTTTCAAGCCATGGTAGTGACACAAGCTTCAGTTTCTCCCTTCTGGGGTGACCACCAAACTCATCCCATCTTCAGGTACTTCGGGTGAGGATATTTCTCTTTGGACAGAGATTCTGCCCTTCCAACACAAAGTTTCAGCTTCCATGAACTACTTTCTACTATCCTGTCAGAAATTTCTACACAACCTCTACACAGGACAGCAACAGGACTCCTTCAAATGAGGTTCATTCTCCGGAGAGGTGGCGGGGGCAAAAGGTGGTTTGGTTCCCCGTCATTGCTTTAGATGCCACACTTCATTCAGAGTCATTGTTTACAACAAGGAAAAGCAAACCAAGCCTCTTGCCAACAGATGATAAAAGCTGGCACAAGTGGCCCATCCAAGCCATGGTCTAAAGTTTTGTTCAGCAATATGAGGAGAGCAAAATACAGTGGCCACTTCTAGTTGAGGTACATAACCAAGGAGAACAGAAATAGGGAAATACTGCAAGAGAAGACCAGGACATGCTTCTTTAGAGACAAAGGCATGGAATAGCAGAATGACAGGCATACTGACTAAAATTTAAGGGAAGAGAAAGGAAACGGTACAACATTTTTACATTTTCTGTTGAAGGGTTCTGCCCACATCAGCAAGGCTCTGTGTAGTGTCTGCACGTGCCTCTTAGGTATGAAACCTCAATCACTGACTGGTAGAGGAGCTTTGATCTAATAGGTTGCTGTCTCAGGTGGTGTAAGGTGCCAAAGCCCACTATCTCACAAGATAAGCATCACAAAACATGCCCTTTACCAGAGCAAGCCAGAGGGCATAAAAATAACAATGCAGGTACTCAGGTTTTAGAGTACAACCTGAGTTCTTCTCTGCTTGGAGAAGGGATCTTCATCAAAATCCAGGGTAGTGATTTCGAAGCCCTCATTCCAGATCAGAGCCACTGCTATAAACAGGGGATAAGAAGACAGTTAACAGAGTTTCTCCATCCAGTGTGCATCATAACCCCCTGGATTGAAACTCCAAGTTGGTATAAGGAATGACAAGTTTTAGTGGAGTAATGAAACCTGGAAGTCATGCAGCTTAACCACAACCCAGGGATTGGAGGTAACTAGACATAAAACTACCAAGACTGAGTCACCATATTTCTTGAATGAGGACCCACAGCCAAGTTTAAATGATCCTTATAAGGCCCCTGTATCTCACATTCATTGCCTACTCATAAGCACTGACAACAACCTCACCTGCTTTCTACAAACCACAGAGGTGGGCTACTATATTTATTATCCCATCACAATTAACCACCTCTGATTAGTTCAACTAATTACTGGGTGCCAGCAATTACTCACTGACAGGCCTCCTCAGAGTCTTTAATAGCTGTTCCCACAAGATCAAACAGGTGAAAGCCAAAAGAAGAAAGCAAAACAACTAAACAAGTGGGAAATGAAGAAAAGAATTAAGAAATCCCTGAACAGATCCAGGTCCTTTGAGACCCAGAGTAGCAAACAGCCCAGCTAATTAGCATGCCTGCTGCCTTGCCAGCATGCGTGGAAATTTTCCCTCCAGCCCTTTTTCTTGCACAAGTTCATGATTTGGGATTCCTCCACAATATAAGCACAAGACATGATGCATTTGCACATTTTTGTTTCAACACTGCAATGGCCCTCCAAAAAACTAAGTCATGTCTGGGTGATTTTGTTTAGGAGGTAAATTTTGGATCCTAGGCTTCCAAGTGGAGGCGTTTTCTTTGCAGCTGACTGAAGACCTCTGACAATGGGGGAATTAGAGGAGAATGGAAATGCTGACAAAGGGATAGCCTTAACTGATGAGGAACACGCTTCTTTCTCTTAGAGGTAAAAATCCTTAGGAGGATGCTCTACATGTTGTAATAGCAACTGTATGATTTCTGTTTCAGATCCTGCCAACAGAAGTGAATGGAAAATAAATTGTTAAAGACACTTATAGAAATGATCTTGATCTGTATTAAATTCTACAAGAGGCATAAAAAAAAAATCATAGAATTGTATCTGATGCTTAGAAAACACACTTGTTCCTGTTGCCTTTGAATTTTACGGAATTTCCCTAAACAGGAGTGCACCCAAATAGTATCTTTGTTCCCAGGTGTGTCTTTTTGAACCTGTGGTGGGGTTTTCAGATGACTGGTGAGGTCAGCTGAGGTGCCAGAACCATTTAACCTCTGGCTTAAGTCAGTCTTGTTTGAACACACTCACCCATGGTAACCGTGGTCAATGATAGTTTCTTCCTTGTGATGCAGATGTTTGCTTTCCCTCACTGTGTGCTCACATGGATAAGAGCAGGTCTGGTTACAGACAGAGGATGAAAGTTTCTGAAGACTGAAACAGTTAATTCTTTTTTTCTCGGCCTCTTCTCTCTCCTGGCTGCCCACTTGACTGCATGCTTCACCCCTGTGGCTATAGCACTTGGAAGATGTCTGCTTCCAGACATCCTACTCCAGGGTCTTTCATCTTGAATAATACTGATTTGACAAGTTTTAAGGGAGGATTTCAAAATATCCATAAAGCACTAGTGTTAGCTTCCAGGTGGCTTTTTACCAGAAGCCAGCTAGCCACAAACAACATGGTCACGGATCCTGAAGGATCTCAGCATCCCAGAACCAGCCTCCAAGCACAGCTGAGATCTTACCAGGGGAGTGTAATACTCAGGAAGCTGCTGGAGAACAGACTTAAGAAGCCTGACATACAATAAGCTTGGTTCAGTGTCTTATACCTGCCTTGCTCCAAACATGATTTTCTGAAATGATGAATGACTGTTTTGCAAATAATAGTTTTGCATTAGAAACATATATTATTTCCTGAATTGCCCCTCCAACCTGGAAAGACTGCTGCCAGCACAGGGGAAGGTGTCCAACATTTTGAGCCTAGCTGTGCCACAGGTGATGATGGGAGGACTGGGAGGCTGACATGGGACAGGCTGTCTGAAGGAGACTGGGGGAAAACGTGACACACACCCCCTCCCTGGACAACAAGCTTCCTGAGCACAACCCCTTGTCCCTGAGGGTGGGCATGAGAGTTAGGTATCTGTGCAGGGTGCGATAAGACCTGCTCAAAGCCAACAGATACAGACAGGATCATCTGCAGATCGTGGATGGAGGAAACACCTATCCCACATGTACATGACATCATTACCCAAGTGCACTCCCTGCTTGAGTAAGAAAGGACAGCAGACATGGTCAGGAGACCTCTCACAACTTGACAGACAGCACTATGCAGGTCCTTTGCCTTTTTGAAGAAAAACAAGGAGGGGAAGAGGGGGATGGTACAGCTAAAGCTAAATTGTCCCATAAAACATTTTACTACAACAAACCGATTAACATTTGACACTGCTATTGAACCCGAACAATGCTAAAGGCTGCAAAATGCCTGCCTGAAAAGGCGATGCAAAACAATATGGTCACACAAAGAGCCCTCGCTGAGGCAGAATGGGCCCCATACAGCCCCCCTGCCCAGCCGCTGGGTGCTTTCATGCTCATGCTAGCTACCCATGTTGAAAAGCCACAGTAAAGGTGTTTTGTTTCAAAGTAAAATCTTTCCAAACAAAACAGGTGTTTCAGAAAGGCAGGGCACACGAGCATGTTCCCCTTTTACAGGAATTACAAGAGCCCTTTGCTCTAGCAAATCAGAAATACTCCCCAGGTTCTGCTTGCTGCCTGCAAGGCGCTCCCCACCCAGTACGAACCCCGACAGGCTCAGCCCAGAGGTTGCCCTGCTCGCGTGGAGGTGGGAAACACGTGGGGACCAGCCACCCAGACACCACCTGAACTCAGCCAAGATGTTGCTAACTGTAGTTCTTCTCCTTTTCTGCAAGTATATTCAACTTATACAACTTCTACAGTACTGGATGAGTTTTATAGACCTAATGAGATTATCATGTGAACCGGCTTAGAGAAGACTAAGTTTTAACTGGTATGCTTTTGCTAATAAATTCAATGCTGGAAATCAGCTGAGGTTCAAGCAGCCATGAGCATCTCTACAGTTAGATTTGATACTTTTAATCAGCTATAAGCAATACTTTTTCCTACAGACACACACACACATAACAGTTTTTTCCTTAAAACTCTTTTCATACCTTTTTGTTTCTTTTTTTTTTTTTTTTTTTTTTTTTTTAATGCTTGATTATTTATGATCAGAGCTGCCAGAACATCTCCTCGCAGGAAGGTTTTGGGAGATCTCGAGAGCGACATCTCACAGGGCCAACCCATGCACAGGTCTTGCAGGCACCGCCAGCAGCAGAGGCAGAGCTGCAGGTGGCCTCCAACGTTTGGGGACCCAAAGGAAAAGTGACAGGAGCTCATGCACTGACATCTCGCCCACCCTCCAAAGCACAACAGATTTGGGTGTCGCAAACTCAAAGATGAGCAAGGCTGGCATCCAGGAGCAGCAAGCCATGGCCGGAGGAAGATGGGTGCAGGAATTTCCAAGAGTGGCTGCTGTCAGAAAATCAGCATCGTTAAGGAGCCTCCTGGGTGGGAAAATGTCAGACCAGCTTGTCAATCAGAGGGTAACGGCTGACAAAGTCAAGTTTTTTGCTATGTCATGCAGGGGTTTATTTTTCACCTGCAAGCAGAAATTCTGGCTCTCCCACATTCACGATGAGACACCTCTTGCAAAGCATCATCCACGCTGCACCAGGCAGGTAGCAACACAGCAACGGTCAGGTCTGACTTACCACTCCAGCTCCACCAAAAAGCAACTGCCAGCCATCATGGGCAGGTCAAGCCGTGCTGGAGAGGGGCCCATTTTCAGGGCTGTGTGCCTGCAGGAGGGGGAGTTTCTATTGTTCAGAAGGGAGATGTGCCCCAGGGAAGCCCCACTGCTCCCCTCCACCAGCCCCGAGGAGTGGGTGGCCACAGTGTGAATATCCACACTGGTCTGGGATGCTTAATATCAAACTCTTAAACAGAGAGGGAATTAAGGTGCTTGGGTCCATGACTGCTTTACACATTAACTCTGGAGAGAAGGAAAACGGAACCCTCTGGTTTTGCCTTTATAAGCAATACTTGGCTTATTCTGTTCTCGAGCTTGTCTCCTGCGCAGTGTATTTCTTTTGCTGATAAATATTTATGCTCCATGATTTTGATTTATACAAGGGAGTTAAATACTGTAAAGCTGGATATAACCAGCATAAAACAACATAAAACAAAACACTAGTATCCAGAATGGAGTGGACTAAAAAGGCGTGCCTCCTGCAGCCACCAAATTTTACCCCAGAAATGACCTTGTCCCCACCCCAGGAGTGGCACAAATTGGCGGCTTCCCCCTCTCTGCTCTACAATTGAGATTTGCAAACTATGTGTATCAAACAGGAGAGGTGTTTGCAGTATTGCCAAGGTTACTAGAGTGAAAACATTGCAAATGGCATTTGCATGATTGTACTTTCAAATCCTAACTTGTAGCAACAGTGCATTTTAAATGAAGGGGATTTATAACTCAAACCAGAACACTAATCATATTCTGGAGTAATAGGATTTATTTGTTGGTTGTTTGGTGGTTGTGGGGTTTTTTAAGCTCAGAGACAACAAGCTACGTTCATGAAAAGGGAGATGGCTGGGCTTAAACCCTACTCCAACAACATTTTGAAAGGATTAGAAAATAAACATGAATGTACTCCACTTTCAATATGCGGTTCAGAGTCTGTGTAGTCTTTAATGCTTCCCTGCTATGAGAATATCCTAAATTGCCAAGCAAGTTCAGACAATTGCCATTTTAAATGTAAAACTCAGATTAGCACAAAAAAGAAGGAGTTGTCTGGGGATCAAGAATGGATGTTTAACAGCGCCCAGCTGTTCTCCAGCTATGAAACTCCTTACCCAAAGCACACGGGGCACGTTATGACGCAATGCTCAGTCCTCCACCAAGACTAGGATTTACAGCCCAATATCTCAACCAACTAAAGCTGGAAGCAGTTGCCATGTTGCCCATGACACTGAATTTCTGGGATTGACTGTTAAGGTCCTCAGGCACCTAACTTAAAGTCATGCAATATTTACGGGGAGAAAGAGCGCATTTAGAACATAATTTAGGAGGTGCAGTAGATCTCATGGCCCACATCCTTACATGGAATAAGTGGATTAAGTCAACATACACCACCCAAAGAGCTTGATTTTAACATCCATACCCTGTGCACACCAGACTTACGGGAAAAAAAGGTTCTCCATGAGGGATGGAAGGTTACCAGAAATAGTTGCAACAAATTCCCTGGGTTTTTGTACAAAAAATAACTTTTCCAGACATTTCTGAAATAGCTCTATAAAACATACATTAAAGCCACATTCTAGGGCTTGTTTTAATATAACTATTCTCAGTGGTGGTCTCTTAAGCTAACCTGTTTAGACATGGAAAACCAGGAGTGCTCATGTGGTCTGTTACTGCAGCCACCTGAATCACAGAATCATAGGTCATAGAATGGGTTGGGTTGGAAGGGACATTAAAGATCACCCAGTTCCAACCTCCCTGCCATGGGCAGGGCCGCCTTCCACCAGCCCAGGGTGCTCCCAGCCCCATCCAACCTGGCCTTGAACCCTTCCAGGGACAGCCACAACCTCCATGAGCATCCTGTTCCAGTGCCTCACCACCCTCACAGTAAAGAAGTTCTTCCTTAGATCTAAGCTAAATCTATCATCTTGCAGTTTAAAGCCATTACCCCTGTCCTATCACTACACGCCACTGTAAAAAGTCCCTCCCCATCTTTCCTGTAGCCCCCTTTAGGTACTGGAAGGCAGCTGTGATGTCTCCCCGGAGCCTTCTCTTCTCCAGGCTGAACACCCCCAACTCTCTCATCCTGTCCTCACAGGGGAGCTGCTCCAGCCCCCTGATCACCTTTGTGGACTCCTATGGACTCGCTCCACCAGGTCCACATCCCAAAAAGGTGATAAACGTCATCTGATGGGCAAGAACTTCATACCACACACACTCCCCTGGTCACTTAAACTGCATCATCATATACTTGCTGGTGGTTATGTTTGGGCTAGTTAAAGGGGTGTCAATTTAGGTACCTAAAAGCAGCACCTAAAATATCTAGTTGTGCTTGGAAATTTTGGCCTTAAGTATGTTCATATACACACTGATTTTATACAGTGTGTATATATGTGTATAATTTCACACTCACATATACATACATCTATAAATGAAAAAATTAATCTAAAAAATGTCGCCCTGCAATCTGTCAAATAAAGTTGATATAATAAATATGTCACTTTATTTAACAACTGCTGCTGAAGAGAACTAGGCAGAATGAAAGAAATCAAGACAGGGCTTAGTAAAAACACTGAGGAAGGCAGAAATTAAAGCAATCAATCACATTCTTGTGGAACGTCTACACCACTCGAAATAATATTTTATTGTCTACTACTGATTGGATGCCACTGAACAAAATTGCAAACAATGAATCTGGTGTTATAAACAAGAATCACAATAAGAATAACGTATTACAAAGCCACGGCCACACAACAGTTTGTTCTCTTCAGACCCAGGCATGGAACACTGGACATCTACCTGCACCACTACTGTAACCTAAGAAAATATCCCTGTTCATTAACAACAGAAAGGTTGGCTTGCAACAGTGCCCGGAATAAGGGCACACTCCTCTTCTGCCCTCCTTTGCATTGTAAGCATGAACATTTAAAGCTGGCAAACTTTGGTGGGACTAGAGAGAAGGACAAAGATACAAAAGAGAAGTGGCACTGTTTTTTTTTCAGTGAAATCTGATTCAGGAAGGAGGGGGACAACACCTTGAATTTTAATCTTCTGATACAATCATGAGAAAAATCAAGGAAATTATACAAAATCGGAAATCAAAACTCGGTTGTGGTACCCAGCAGCCAGACCAAGGCAACTCTGTGGAAAATTAAAGAAAATTTCTACAGGCCTTCTCCAGCAGCCACTGTCCCCAACTCTTTTCCCAAGTACTTTGCCCTCGCTCGGGTGGAACACTGCCACCCCGAACTGTGCAGGGACATGGAGACGGGTCAGGACCCAAGCTGAGCCTGATGGAGAGAACCTGGTGCAAGTCATGAGAGGCTGCTGGCCAAACCACAAGTTACTCATCAAACACCTCGACTGACACCTCCAGGACAACCTGAGACAAAAGGTGCTGCTCATGCAGAACACTGGTCTGAAAGATTCACCTCCAGAAAGGATGAGTTGACACAATACTTTACAGCAGTGAGGAGTAGGACCCACAGATGGTTCCCAAACCCCTCTGAGCTTGGCTTGTAAGGAGCAATGAATATGTGGCAGGGATTTTGTGCAACTGGAGGAAAGTCCTACTTCTTTTTCACCCCTCTAAAGCTCAAAGCATGATAAAACAGAGCACTACTAACACTTCTAGGAAAATCAAATGGGACTGTGTTTAGATGAGCCAGATGTTCCGGAAGATATCCAGACTCTAAAATAAAAGTGGCCAAATATGAATGAAAAACGTTGGATGAAGGAGTGAGCAGTCAGGATGGATTAGAGGACACATCTTCTCTTCCTGGGTTGTCCTATGATTCCATCGGGTTGTCACATGTTAGCCTTTTACAGACATGTGCAAATGGCATGAAAACACTGGGCCAAATCCATCCACGGTGCAAAATCATTGAGTCCCAGCAGATCTACACTGGGTTCTAATTTGGCTCATTATGTATAATTGAACATAAGTCTAATTGACAGGTTTGATTATGCCTCACAACACTTCTGCTTTAATTTACCCATGTAGGGCGAGAAAGAAATATCACACAGAATGAGGTATGGCTCCAAGGGTGACAGCAACAGGAGGAAGAAGGAAAATCATCCCTGGACCTGTGCACGATGGCCAGGGGTGGAGCTGGAGGCATCTCCCACTGAAGAAACATTTACCCTGCTGGTATTCAAGAATCGGGTTGTTTCTAATTTACCATTACACATCTTCACCTACCCAATAGTTTGTCACCCACCCCAGCAATATCCAATGTCTACTATTACTACAGATTTTATGGAGTGGGAGTCCCTATAGGCATTTTGGGGGTAAAAACCCTGCTTGGTATGTAAGGGAGAGTGTGTTTGTGCATGGGCGGGATTACAGTTTGGGGGATTTGGAGTTATAATTATTTTCTCCCATCTGCCTCATATAATCCCCCTTCTCTTACAGACTCTTCGTGTCTCACATTAGAAGACAAATTCAAGCCTACAGGGATCAGTGGTGCCAGCCCCACGTTTCTGGCCAGGAGAGGTACTTCCAAGGGGCTTCTAGTTAATGTGGACAGGAGTCTGGTACACTGGACGCATCCACCAACAAGTTTGGAAGGAAAAGCTCTTGTTCTAATGAATTATATATACTTCATAAAGGTCAGCCTAGAACCCCAATACTGTCCATGGGCAGATCCATTGATCTTGGTGAATTTGTATTACAGATGCTTTGGGCCCAGAAAGCCAAACTGATAGTCTCAAGCTGTAGGGAAAGCTAAGGAGGTAAGAGCACAAGTGGTTGAAAGAGAGCATTCAAAATGGGTAGTGATGGCTCAATCTCAAACCTGCAGAGGCTTGCCTCAGATCTGGGTCTGGCCAACATCTTGATTAATGCCTTTGATGAAGGGTCAGGAACGTGCTGCTTGTGAAACACATAGTGGGACCAAGCTCAAAAGCAGTGCAAGTGACTGAGAGGAGAGGAGCAGAATTCCGACAGACCACAGCCTGAAATGCAACTATCTGAAAGAAGTAAGAAGGAAATCCAGAGAGGCCAATTCAACCTCCTGCCCTCAGGAAGGACATCTCCAGAGCACAGGCACAAAACGAGGTGCTGATTTATGGTTCTGGGAGCAGGGTAAAGGGACACAAAGAGCCAGCAATGAGAGCAGCATCCCATCAAAGTTGTGGGAGTACACAGGGAGGCACATGAACCCACTATGGCATGGAGGGGATAACCCCCAGCCTTCCCTCTGGGCAGGATCCCTCATGCCAGTCTCTGGGCTCTCTATCCAAGACCAGGGACGCTTCCTGCTACCAGGCCAAGGCATACCACACAATCATCCCAATTTGCTGTTTGGTCACTGATTATTTTCAAGAAGCAGATCCAGCTTTGGGACCAAGCCGGCCTGTGCAGAGGAGGACACATGTTCGTGGCATGAATTTTGGGGTGATCAGTGTTCCGCCGCTTGGTTAGCGGCAAGGCTGTGTGCATAAAATGAGCATTTAAAGGGGTGGAAGGAGCCATCAAGATGTACAAAGCCCAATCTGTCCAAACCTGTGCGAGGGAAGGCAGAGGCGCGGAGGAAAGCAATCTGGCACCCTCTAGTGTGATGCTCTGAGAAAAGCTCGTCCCTCCCGCACCCTTCTCCAAACCTCAGCCGCATCTTTCCTCACAACACAAGCCGCCCGTGCCCGCAGGCTCAATCTCATCAGCCCCCTTTAATTGCCATCCACTGTAGCAAGACACGAAACTCGTTAGCGCAAGCAGCAACGCGTCACGGTGAACCTGTCAGGCCATTTGCAGCCCAAGACATTCGGCGTGTGCAAGCCTGATCTGCGGGAGACACGCAGCCAGGCGAGGCTTTGAAAGATTCTCAAAGCTTTGGGGACCTGGCATGGCTGAGACCAAAGAAGTGCCAATGCCAGGACCAATGCCGGGGCCACCGTCACACGCAGCACCATGTGTGCGGGGTTCAGCATGATGGCACACATGTCCCCGGGCACGTGCATGGAAATGAGACACATCACTGTTTGACAGCATTAAGCCATGAGAGAGCAGATTCAGGTGACTGCATGACATCTGGGGTGGGACATTTGTATTAAAAGAGTCTGAGTCATATAAAAAAACCCAAGGAGCGCTGGAGGTCTCCCAGCCCAGCCCATCCCCATCAGTGCAGGCACAGCTACAGCCACCCAAGAACATTTAGCCTTTTACAACTTGGCCTTCAAGCCACTGGAAGAAAAAAAACTTTCCTTCCTAATCACCTTCATCGTCCTCCAGTGAACTTCTGGGTAATGTATGCTGTGTCATCAGAGCAGTGCTGCTCCACGAATGGTAAACAGGCATCTGTATATTTCTCGGGTTGACAGTTCACATTATCATTGAACCCAAGCAGCCAACACAGAGCACAGGCAGGAGGAAATAAAATACCCTCAAACCGGAGAGCACTGTCCCCTCCAGGGGCTGGGACCACTTCCACAAACGCTACTGAATAAAACCTCCTCCTCTCCCAGGGCTTTGAAATCAAAATGGTTTTGGGGTAAGATCATGTGGCTGTGGGACAGGAGTTGGTGGCCTGTCCTTCAGTACATGGGATGGTAGGTAGGACAGCTGTCCCAGCAGCGACCGCTGACTCTGACAGCCTTCAGAGACAGGACAGGGCCAAGTCCCTGTTGACCCTGCAGAGTTGGCATTTCACCAAACTTCGTGCCACTGAAGGTCACCCCTTCTTGTCACATCGTTGATGGCATTTTTACATGTTGGAGGTTTCTATGATCTGCACTGAGTTTTGCGTTTGGTTTAGGGCAAGCTTGTCATGGCAAAATAGTCCTCTATCCTCATCCCTCATGCTCTTCCTTGTCCTGTTAGTCCAATACCAAAGGACCCTGCTTAGGTAAAGAGCAACTCGGGGCCACGGATCTCATGCAGCACCTCTTACATCCCTCACTGCCCTCCTCCAGATACTGTGCTCCTCTGTAACAGCCAAACATTTGCCATGAAAACCATCTGCCGGTAATGCAAGCCATGGATCTGGCTTAGCTCTGTGTAAGGCTGGATCCAATTTTACAAAACCCATCTTGCAAGCAAGTTCATCTCCTATAAATAAACACAAAACCTGGGACATTTGCCTGGCCCCTGAAACAAAAGGAATTTTTCTACAAAGCTTACATTTTTATTGCTAGTTAGTGTAAGGGGAGGGGAAACACAAAAACACAGGCTGAGCCAGGAACTACACAAGCTTTTTCAGGCAAATCAACCAGTGTATCCCCCTTAATGACCTTTAAAATACCTCTTGCCTGTCACGCTAGATTGCATGGTCATTTCATGATGTGGACACATGTTCACAGAAGACTAAGCTGAGACCATCCATGAGACAGATTGCTCTCAATTGATATATTTGTTCTAAAAAGTGTGATTTTCCCCCTTAAATATGTTAGAATCCTGCTTAAAATCAATGTTTAATTTCATAGACTCACCAAAAATGAATACACTGAATTCGGCAAGCTGAAGTTATCAGAGAGGTTATTCAAGCTATATTCAAGACATTCGAGTTATGACCGAATCACCAGTCCCATCAGAAGCAGCAATTTTTTTGGAGGCAGGGCAGGCGGAAAAGCATTAAAGCAACTCACACTGGCCTTTCCACTTGCAAACCATGGCTTCCTTGACATGTATGATGCTTGAATCTTTTTGGAAGACCACAGAAAGATATAGCCTTACCTTAAAATATTACAGGAGCAAGTGTTTCATAGGACATCACTTTGAAAACAGATCTTGGCAAAACGCAAGGGGGCAAGTTCTGCCCTCTCCGATGTAAACAAGGGTGATGCTGCTCTGTATCCTGCCTGCCACAGCACATACCTTGGTAAGAGTAGCAAACAGACCACAATGGGTGTATAAAATTGGGTTGCATCTTCTAGTTATGCACTTACAGAAGACACAGAAGGAAGAGAAACAGGGGCCCAAGCACAGCACTTGATCTACATTTGTACAACAGTGCAACATTGTGCTTGTCCACACCTACAGCTGTTAAGTGCTATTGCAGTAGGAAAGATAATACAGTAATACCCCAATCAAATAAGATATCTTTTCCCCACACTCTCTAGAAGTTTTGAATAAGAACCCTTAAATGAAAGCAGAGGGCTGGTCATTGCTCAAGGTCTATCAACACATCTCCCTCGTGGCCAGTGAAGTTGCATGTGGCGAGGGCTCAGCCACAGGATCTCAGGAAGGTTTGGACAGGAGCTGTGTTGGTGAGAGCAGAGTGAAATCAGTGACAGCAAGAGCAACAGCCTGGGCTGTTGTAAAACTGAAGAGCTGAAACCAACTATCAACTCACTGTCCCTACTTCTCAGCTGGGAAAAGAGAGGAGTGCATGAGCAATGGCACCTATCTATGTTTGTACCATTAGGGGAAAATCTTTACAGTTAAGACATTATTTCTTGGCTTCCAATGATTAGTGAAACAGAGATAGATTTTTCCCAATATCCATATTACCTTATTTTTCTTGCTTGTTCTTTACCCATCACTTAGTTCAACTCAAACTTACTGTTAAATGTACTCCCATCAATGCTGGTCAACAAAGCATTTAGGCACGTGTTTAACTCAAAGCAGGTAACTAAGATGCATTCAGCAAAACTCACCCATATGCCTCACTTTTTTTTTTCCCTCTGAATAGGGGCCCTCCATCGTTTTAAAAGCTGTATTTCTTTTCAGCATAAAGTACTGCAGCCGCAAAAATCAATGCACTATACTCCATCAGTGTGCATCTGTCACTCAGCTTCCAGCCTGGGAAAAAGAAGAAACACACATAGAAAACACTCACCCAATCCCTTTCCTTTAAGAACAGACAAGAGTAAAAAGATGCATAATTTAGCAGAACGGTTTTATTTGTGTATCGGGTTATTTTAAATGTCAGCTAAGGTTACGTTCTTGTCTTCAGTCGCTGCTGGGTGTTGCTTCAAAGTCATTCTGAGTCACTGCTCTCCATCTTCATCTGCTGATGGGCCCCCAGGTAGTGATGGAAACATAACTTCCTTTGACACGGATAACCTCCAATAAAGGAGCGACTTCCCTTTTGACGTGCTGATTAGAATAAACGAGGGGAGGCAGAAGGGAAGAGGAAGCGACCATAGCTCTTGAAAAGCAAAGAAAATGGGTCACATCCTTCTCTCTGCTTCTGTGGTATCAGATTCACTCCAAGCTATCTGCAAAGCAGCAAGAAACTCATTAGATTGCTGCTAGGGAAACAAATGCAGATCTTTACCTATAATATCTTATTCAACAACAAATAAACCAAAGGCTGGGGAAAGCCAGAAGGCTGTAGTCTGGGGAACACACACCTCTCAGTCCAGGAGTCCAGCAGGCTGAAGTATCACCTCTGTTTTTCAGATCTCAGTCCAAAAAAAAAACCCCAAGGTCTGACTTCACTCAGATTTTCTATTAGTTGCATCAACATCAACTCTGAAGAAATTCCTCCGGGTTTCTGTGAACCTGAATAAGGTGAGGATCAGGGCCTGAGAGTTCAGTAAATCAGCCTCAGCCCAGTGCAGTATGAATGGGCTGTGCTCAGAGGGATACAGTCTGGCTGGCGCTCTGCAAGACCAAGGGAAGTCTCCTCCAGAGTCAGGTTATTATTTTGGCCTGACACAAGACTTGCCAGAGCCAGTAATTCTTTCCATTATCTTCCATGGGCTTTGTATTAGGTTGCTTATAGTGAATTCAGCTTTGGCTGCCCAAAGCGATACTTCCTGAGACCATGTAGCTCAGAAACCAGGCAGAAGGTTTCCAGAAAAATCCTGCCCTGGTCTTCTAAGGGATCCTGCTGAGACAATGACTGAGTCATTGAACTGGTCCCAGTAAGGCTACCTGCAACTGGATCACACAGCCAGGTGCTTCTGCTCTCTAAGAAACAGCATTAACACCCACCATCTTGACCCCTCAGTAGGGTCTGCACTTGCTGTCACATGCACATTTTCCACAGAGCGCCAAACATTGTCATTTACACCCATAAAAAGCTGAATTCAGCACTCTTTCCATAAAACGGATCGTGAACCCTTAACACCTCTTGCCTCTCCTTGGAATAATAAATTATGAGGACAAATGGCAGAATCATTATCAGTTTCAATATCCAGTCATAAATAGTCTTGTAAGAACACTCAAATGATGGTGTTTTATTGCGTTAGATATCACTTGCCATTAATTACAGCATGAAACTTTTGTACTTTGATGAAAAGCATTTTAGCCAGCTCAGTT
Organism: Tyto alba; assembly: GCF_018691265.1. Classification (NCBI taxonomy): domain Eukaryota; kingdom Metazoa; phylum Chordata; class Aves; order Strigiformes; family Tytonidae; genus Tyto; species Tyto alba. The sequence continues at coordinate 34,749,196 of NW_024881313.1, read as the reverse complement.
ATAAATTTAAAACAGTCTTAAAACAAAAGTCACCTCAAGTTGTGGGTTTTTTTTCCTCTATAGATCTGAACACAAAATACCATTTTAAGCTTGGAATGACACAAAAGGAAGGCTTTATAAAAGCTATTTTATTGCACACACATTCAGCCTTAGTGCTTACAGCAAACTAACAGTACCCATGGCTATTTTTTACAATAACATTGTTGGCAGCTGGGTTTCACTGCTACAGATACTTCATAGCTCATTTGGTTTAGTGGGGGTTTTCTTACTAATGATCAAATGCTGTTGTGAATCAACGTGATCTAGTTTACGTTTCTGCCCTGTTTCTTTTGTTTGGATCATTTCTCCTTCCTTCTGTCACTGTAACTCACAGGACAGAAATGCAGCTGGCTGCAGAGCCAGACATCAACAGGAGCTGGTGGGTTCATCCCCCAGCAAATCTGGGATACCCACAAGACCTCACACAGAGAAGTCAACTTCAGCCTAACTCCAGCGAGATGACCCACGGGAGTGAAGCTAAAACCTAATTTTTCAAACAATTGTGGGATCAGTCTTCAGACTTCCAGGTCAAAGGGATTCAGGCTGTGGCAGTTTAAGTTGGTTGCTGCTCCTGGGGAAGAGGGCATCAGCCCATGGCATTGATCATATGAATTCGTTTGCAAAGGGGATTAAAGGGATTATTTCACCCTGGCTCTGGGCATGGTAACCTTACAGCTGCCACAGCCAAATCCTCCATGGACCAGGATTCAGAGCCTCTGCTCAGGTGAACAGCATTACATCTATTATTGAATCCAGATGGATTGCTAACATCCATACATCAATGTACAGTCCCAAATCCAGACACACAGCACCAGCTGTACTGGCTCCCATAGACTTTTAGGCAGATTCAGAGAAGACATTTTGCTTTCCTTTCCCAACCCTCCAGGAGGAATTATGGGTGGACTGGCATTTAAAATGTTCTCATGAGACCTGAGAGGCTGAGGTTTGGCTCTTGTCCTGCCAAAGGCTCTTGCTTTGCCCAGGGACACAGGAAAAAAAAAAAAAAAGCTTCTCAGTACTATGGTGGGAATCTGCTCAAGCTTAAAACCGTCCAGCTGAGGAGTCAAATTCCCATGACAGTCAATGGAGATCTGGTCCCCATATCCTTCACGTTCCTGGAAACGGCCCCCAGGAAGATTTGCTCTGTAACCTTCCTGGAGACAGAGGTGAAGCTGACCAGTTTTCAGTTTTCTTGGATCCTCCTTACTCTGTTTGAGGATGAACTTAACATTAGCCTCTTCCCAGTCATTGGGGACCTTCCACAATCATCACCACCTTTCAGAGATGATAAAGAGCAGTTTTGTAATTACATCAGCCAGCTTCCACAGCACCCTTGAACACATCCCATCTGGTCCCATGCACACATGTACACTCATTTTTCTTCACTAGTCCCTAAATTGATCCTTCCCTACTACAGATAGCACCTATCTCCCCTAAATTCTGCCACTAGGCACAGAGATAAAGAGGCTTGATAGCAGACCTTGCCAGTAATGAAAAGCAAAGATCATTTCAGTTTTTTCCATGACTTTTGTCACTAGGTTGGACAACCCATTCAGTACGTTCCCCTGTTTTTCTGGTGATTTATTTATAGAAATCCTTATTCTTGCCCTTCACACCCCTCACCAGTTTCATCTCACTTTTGGCTTTTTGAACGTCACCCATGTTGGACCATATCTGAGATCTGAGGACAAGTGACATTTCCCAGGACTCATCAGCACCTGTAAAAACAGATGCCATTGTCGCAACTCAACTGTTGCTTGAAATGGTGACCATTTGCTTTTTGACACAAAAGTGAGAAATTGAAGAAAAACAGTCTAATTGCTCATTTAAGGCAGCCTGTTCTTTCCCTTCTGCTTAGCCAGTTAAAACCTCATTTGACAATCTGAGAGTTTAGCTCCCAGTGCTCTTGCTTAAAATATAACAGATGGCCTCTAATAAGTAAATTGAAAAGTGCAAATAAGGTTAAAACAATTTTTCTTTATTGAATATCATTAACTTCAAGGCTGTCCACTTTAAAATGCTAATTAAACCTCACTTCCTTTTGCAGGGTTCTTGTGAAGAAAGATTGCCGTGGGGTAAATTCCTCTTGCTTGTAGAGGACTAGCCCAGCAAACAGATAGCAAACGGGGCTATTACATGTCCCAAGCTTAAGAAGCAGAGTTGGAAGCTTTCCATCTATTTGTCCCTTCCATACTAGTTCCTTCCCACAAACCAAACATAGTCAAGAAGGAAATTCAAAAGAGGTCAAGTGTGAAACTCCACTCTGCCCACTCTGTCCACATGGCAAACAACATTTTTTTATGAAGGTCACTACTAGTCCAAACCAAATGCAGTTTTCAGCACAAGATTACTGACACCATGTTATAGCCCTGCAAAATGTCACGCTGCAGGTATGGAGCTCTATATTCCTGGCACCACACAGAGAGTACAAGAAGTCCTTCAGCACCTCACACCACCTTACTCCTAATTTCCAGTCCAAGTTTATTTCCAGTCAGTATGTGCCACTTGCTCATATGCCAACATTGTTCTTTGGCTTGAATAGCTTTTCCCCTGCTCTTTACCCACAACCTGAAGGATTCTTACTGAACAATGGTACCCTCTAGCAGCTTCCACTTGCTAGGCAAAGCAAGCTGAACTTTTAGTCTCCTCTCCTAGGACAGCCTTTCCGTTCCCCTGATCAATGTATCAGCCCTCTTGTTCACCTGTTCCAGTTTTAATTCTTCTTTCTTGAGCACAAGAGAGCAGATTTGCAAATGCCCTCCCAGGCTGGGTCTTACCAGAGTCTTGCATGAGGCAATGTTCCCATCTCAACTGGAAAGGCACACAAGTAAGCTTGAGGATAACATTCAACTTCTTCACAGCCAGGTCATACTCATGGTTTCTAGTCATCATGTGAAAAAAAAAAAAAAAAATCGTATGTTGAAATCTTTCACCTCCTTTACCCCTGCTGAAGGTTGAGCTCCCAGCCTGATACAGGTCCAAGAGGCACCACAACTCAGCCTCCGAAGACATGAACATGGAGCCTCATGTTCATCTACAAGAGACGGGTGCAAAGCAGCCAGCTTTTTGGACAACAGCCTCAGGACGACAACACATCGTCGGGAGCAAGGAACTCTGGGTGCTACGTCTGCCTGGTGGGTTAGACCCCAGGTCCCAGTTTTCAGACCAGCATTAGTAGGTTGGAGGAAGCCCAAGCAGGGAGCAGTTTACATGTCTCCCACGATCCTGGGCTGCTGTAGAGATAAAAAGCAAGATGCATCAGGCCAGAAGAAAGGGAGCCTGCCCTGCGTCCCCTCACCAAGCAATTACCAAGTCCAGATTCATTCTTCCTCCCCCTCTAAATACATGATTCTCACTCATCTGAGAAAGTTAATTTACTTTGTCATTTAAAGACTCAGAGTATAAATTACAAAATGCAGAACTTCATATATAAATTACCTGTCCAGTCTCACCTCAGCGATTTCTCACTTAGACAATCTGGCTGAACATCAGCAACACTTACCCCAGAATATTCATGCTATGGACAATCCACCACTGCCTGTCCAGTGACTCTGAGTTACAGCAGTATTTCTGGGCCAAGAGGGAATGGAAGGCATTTCTTGAGATTTACTCTGCCCTTTACAGAAAGCGCTTGCCCCATGGTGGCTCACTTCTTATGCTATGGAAGCCCATGAACAATGACAGTTGACTAACATGCAGGGGCAGTAGTTAGCAACACTTGTTTAACCAATTCATTTGTAAAGCATGCCAAAACTGCACACAACATAGATCAAAATGAAAAAAATCTGTACTCACTGGGCAAACAGCAAAATGAGCCTATGCTGAAAGGCTTTTGAGAGAGTCTGCTGTGCTGCAAACATGGTGAGATGGAATCAGATTAAAAACAACAGCTGAATCTTCTGAGCCAAGCATCACTTTGAGAAAAAAAAAAAAAGCTTTCACAGCAAGGGTGGTCTTGAAATGCAGCTTATTTGCTTATTCATTTGGTTGAACTGTCTGACTAAATCACATATTGGATTAGCTGCATTCAATGTCTTCTCTTCCCTCTGCTTGAGTACGCGTTTCTTTTAAGGGACAACAATGGCAGGGACCAGAATAATTAGACTGAGAAATGGAAATTGGGAAAATGTATTGTAGCCTTTCAACAACATCCTTCTTGATCAAAAGGGTATTTCTGCTATATTCAACTGTCCTCAAATAGGGCAGGAATCTAGCAAAGAAATGATACCAGGAGTGACAGGGGAGTGTCCTGTCCTAACCTAACAAGCTATGGCAGCAGTGTGAAGAGATTCTCTCAGGAGGCATAGGCTGTGGTAACAAAGTTGTGTGAGAATCCTTTGCTTCTTACTTGTTTTCTGCAACATGTTTTATTTTAAGAAAAAAGTCCTCAGCTAAGAAGCAGCTCCATTGCTTCTCTGTTACTCTGTTTTACAGCATGGCTTAGGCTATTTTTTAAGGAGAATTCCATCTTCCAATACACCAGTATTTATCAGATCTGGAACAGAGTTGAGGTTTCAGGAGGGTAGTGTATACATGCCAGTCAGAGAGTAAATATTGTCTCCAAACAGCAAGTTGAACAGACCTTTGTTTTCCTGTGCAATGCTTGTCTAAGTCTTAAGGGAGCTGTCTTTCACTAAGCCAGGGTACTGAGCTTGCAGGCATAACACAAATGCCTGAAAGAGTCTGGCTTGAAGCAATAAACACAAACAAGGGCACGCAACAAGAGGACAAAAAGTAAGAATGTAAGTAACAAAGTCCTCAACCTGTGTCTGTGGGGTACCTCCACCCAGGTGTATGGAAAGGACTGTCTGAAGGGAGTTGCGGAGGTCAATCTCATGGATTTGGCAGTAAAAATAGAGCAGTCCTGAAACAAGAAAGTTTTCCAGTTGTACAATGGTAACTGGGGACAAATCTTGTCTCCAAAGTTCAGACCAGCTTTCAATCAAGTCTTTGGGAGTTTTGGCACAAGAAAAGTCAGCTTTTTCTGTCCTCTTCTCCACACCACTGCGTTTCTACTCAGCAGGGAGAAATGGCTGACTCAAGAGACAAATCACCTGATCTGTTGTACACATCTGCCATAAAATAAAATGAACAACAGCCAGAAACTCCTCTCCCTTGTGGTCCTTTCCTCTGATTACAGAAGGAGCCCATATGATAGCAGACACAGATGTCTACATTGGTCAGACAAATCACACACCTGAGTGACCAAAGACTTCTGTTTGGCTGATGAGATGCTAAAAGAGAAATGACAACCAGATGGATGCACTACAGAATACTAAGGCACAATATACGAAATAAAGACAGAGCTAATCACAGCATATTAGCAAAGAATATATCACAAATACCTGTCATCTGAAGATCTTAGAGCAAGAAACATTGAGAACAGTTAATAATATACCCAGTTGTTCTAATGGGCAGGCTGACACATCAGTGGATGGGGCAACTCAGTGAAAGACTGGAATCAGAGATCACAGCAGTATCCATAAGCAGTGATAGCTTCTCCTTCACCCTTACCCCCTCAGGATACGTGCTTCAAGAACACTGAACAAAATCATTGAGTTCCCACAATGGTTGAGACATTCCCAGAAGTCTGGGATCACTGCAGAAGCATCATTCTATTTGTCAAGGCCAACTTTAAGAAGCAACAGAGGAGCAGAAGAACAAGTAAAGCAAAATGACTCTTGGGGCTGGATTTCAGCAGGAGACAAGTTCACTCAAGAAAGTGTCACATAAAAGAAGTTCTTAGTATCCCACAGAAGTGTAAACAGCTAGCAAGACAAATTGTGTACAAGAAAAGGTCATATCTGCTGCAGGAGAAGAAAAAAAGTTTCTAGGGAAAAAAAATTAATCTAAAAATCTTACATTCTGGCAATGTAAGATTTGATGACTGAAAGATAAACCACTTGAACTGGCTAACCAACAAGACTTGGCCTAGGCCGTCATCAAAACACAGAAGGTAAGCAGGGGCTGTAACTTCTCTGAATACCCCAGACAAAGATGTCCTACTCACACACTTCAGAGACATGCTCAGAAAAAAGCAGGCTACCAAAAAAATTCATCCCAAGTTCTTTTCCCTTGCACATCACATTTTGATTTTGACCTACACAAAATGAGTGTAAAGTAATAAGAAGGTAAGATCCTTTGGTGTAAATATGATTTTGTACCCAATTTGCACGAGAGTAAAACACTATTAAAATTTCAAACCACGTGGAATCAGGACTACAGTCACCTTCAAAGAAGCTTCTTAAGGAAACAGTCCCCATGGGATATGATACTCTGGTATCCGAGTGAATGCCCACCCGCCTGCTTATCATCTTTAGCAGTATGTTTGACAATTTCAACACAATTTAACATGACGGTTGAGATCTCACCAAAATCAAAATCCAAGAGGTTACGTGAAAAAACAGTGGCTGAGAAGAAAAACCCAAATCATCATCTTTCTGCTAGGGAAGGTGTTATAATTTGGCCCCATATTCATGACTAGCATCAAGAGCAGTCAGTTTAGTTCTCTAAAATGTTACTCCTTTCTTCCCTCAGCCCCTAAACTGCACGTAGCAGCCTGAGGACAAAGATAATAGAGATAGGGATAAAACAAATGATTTGTCGGAAGTTCTGCTTTGGCTTTTTGTGGCTTTAGATACATAACCCTCACTGCACTGCTCTGTGATCTGTGGTGGTAGCTGCAACTCCAAAGGAAAAGAAAGCTGAAAAACAAAAAGGTCCCACTGGGATCACACATGGCGGTATTCAGCTCAATTACTTATTAAAGCACTGACAGAACACAGACTTTTTTCAGTGCATTACTTATTCAATCAGAGCTCCAGCTCTCTCAGACTGATCCCTTAAGAAAAAGCAAACATCTTTCCCTGTTTGTTTCCAGCTGCATCACAAAAGACTTTAAAGACTTCAGGCTGCAAAGAAAACCGTTTGTCTTTGGGTCATGGTACACCACGAGCTTGCGGGTGAATCCAGTGCAGCTCTGATTAGACTAGTTAGGGCACAGGCCCATCAAGCTAAGGAAGCTCCTTGTATTTTTCTGTGTAACTCCATGATCCACCTCCAACCTAGAGTGTCTTTGCTTGTGCAGGACAGGAGCCGCAGGTTAGAGAGCAATGAGCAACCTCCTTGTGGCAATCAAGGTGGGTTTTTTCCCAGGAGATGGAATCAAATTACCATCAGATTAATCTAGATTGGGAATAGTTCAGCAGGTCTTCACACACAGAAGCTAACCTTTCGTCTAGACAAGATGGGGATGCCATATTGCTCACCTTGAAGGGGAAGGGAGAGAATCGACCTCCATCAACTATGTTGAGGTAGAGGACATTGGCTCACCTTTAAATTTCTGATAGCTAAGATGTTAAGTAAGTAACCTCTCTATTCCAGACAACCACAATAACACAAGGTAGGCAAGCTGGCAAAAAACCACATGATTTTGGTAACCAAAGCACACCAGATTCTTCCATTACTGGGGGCGTTTTAAAGTGGTGTGCATGCAAGAGCAAGAAGCCTGTGGTTCCTTGTCAGGCTAATGTGCATTCCTAGAAAGACAAAGAGTGGTGCAAGTCTTACAGCAGCTTTTCTTCAAAGGATCTTTCAAGAGGGAGATTTATTGAGTCTTATTCTATCTGACACTAGTCAGTGTACATATGCAACTTTCGTGAGCTGGAAAAAAAAGAGCTTGTCTATAAATTCTTATACTCCAGACACCATTCCTCAGAGGCCAGCCCTAACAAACTCATCACCACAGCAATACTGTAATTCAGTGGCGCTCAACTCCTGGCCCTTCAGAGCCTTGCACGTGAGTGTTTTCTTAGGGACTCCTGCAGCAAGCACATAGTGCATCAGCTACCCCAAGGAAATCTTTTTAATGCTAACGTGAAAGTCACATCAGAGCATCCCAACCCAGCCCAAGAGAGAAGGAAGTGTTTCCTTCTCCCTACACAGAGGACAGCCCAGGCCCAGAAAGTAGTTATATCATCTAGATTACATCTACCACAGAACACTTTGTTAGGAGCCAATATATTACCCAGAAATGTTCCAACATGTGCTATGAGCTGGGAAACGTAAGCTTTAACCTTCTTCAGCTGAGTGAGAAATTGATCCTGAATCTCCCATTTCACAGGCAAAAAAAGCCACAAAGCTACAAGAGATATCAGTTTTCTCACTCTGATATGCTAAGTGAGCTACTCAAAAAATTGTCACCAAAACTGCACAAAGCTAAAAAGACTCTCTGAATCCCTTCCCTGTGTGGTTAACCTTGATGTCAAACCAGTAACCAGGCAGAACTAAAGACTAACGATGATGGCAATGCTGCTTAAACTAGTATGCATTGTTTAACCTACATTAATGAATCCTTCTGCACCTCTCTATAGCCTTGCTCAATGACAAAGCAACTGCTGACGGTGGAGACCTGTGAGAAGTATTATACATTTTAGCACTGTACCTTGGGACCCAGAATAATAAGCACATAAAAGAGATAGATGTGTATTTATAATGCCACCTTTTAAAGCAATTGCTTAAAAGAAACCTGCTTTAGAAACTCGGAAATGTAATTCTTGACCTTCCTGAGTAATCATACTAATATCAAGAGAAGTTATAATTATTCAGTTGTGAACAAAAAAAAGCACCTTTCGTACTTGCAAATGAAGTACTTAAATACAAAAGGGAGAGCAAAGGAGGAATGTCCCCATTCCCCTGCCACTCCCGAGGTGAGTCATGGCAAGGGGTTCTCACCCTCACTGCAGAGACGCAGCAGGGACAGGGAAAGCGCTCCTATGTCACTGTAATGTGAAGAATACAAATTGGAGTCACCCAGCTCCAGCAGGGATGTAATCTAGCTCTCAAATACTCAATAAAGAGATCCTCTTCTCCCTACAATTCCCCGGCTTATTCCCTAGGCACATTACAACTTCTACAAGAAGGGAAGAAAGGCTTCAGTCACTTTCATTAACAAAGTCTGCTTAATTCCCAGAAGAAATTGTATCCTAAGGGAAAGATACAGGCACTGCAGAATGGTGCAGTAAAGTGTTCCCAGCTGCACACGGTGATTTAGGATGTTCATTCAAACTCTGCAACTTCCACACATCTCCACAGAAAGAACTCCTGGCTTGTATTTTCTCTCAAGATTTTCTCAGTTAGAGGCTACTTAATCTGGACTAAAACATTTGAAGTGAAAGAGTAACAACAGAGCAAGACAGTCACCAGTTCTGCTTTTGATCTCCAAGAAAGATATGGGATGTTGGTGGTATAAAAAAATGTGACCTTCATGTCCTGTTAGAAGCAGAGTCCTACTTCTGCAGTCACACTCCTCAGCATGACACGAAGAATTCCATAGCCATGACACCTGAAGGAGGAAAGGAAAACACAGGAACCCCAAACCACTGTGCGGATGAACTGACTCTGCTTTTTGAAATGGAAAAGAAACATGTGCAGCTTCCCACATTTGTTCCCCCATTTTCCTTTTTACAAAACTGATGTCAAGTAAATCATTGTGCAATGGTGTCTGTATCACATAAGGCCTCTGCACTCTCCAGAATTTATAAAATCCAACCACATCAAGTTTTATCACACGACAGACTTTCCATCGTGTCATGTAACAAGAATTCCCCTTCTCTGAGGATTCCATGGAGTCTTCAAAGACTCTAATCAGCCTTCACACCACAAATCTCCACATATTAAAGAAAGATGGGATTAAGTCAATGTGTTTATGCTTTCTGTTGGTTTCATGTAGGCAGAGATATAAACATCGACAAGTTACAGATGTACAGAAAGATAGTCTCAAAATACTTAAGCAAGAGAAGTTGTGAAATTAAGATACTGTGCTAGATAGGTATGCAGAAGCTGGCATGATTCCATAATCAAAGCTGATAGGGATGGGTAGAGTGATTCATACATACAAGGGACTTGACTTTGTCATCCAGCTATTCCAAAACAACAGTGATCTGAAAAAGTATCTAAGAAAAACTGAAGTCACAAACACACTGAGCAATATGATGCTTTTTTAATCAGGTTTTCAATCACAATGTAATTTTTTCCACCAACACACTCAAACACAGACATTTAAAAATTATTTGTCTACTAAGAGGAACAAAATGATTTAAACAACTCCAGTAAATTCTGAGCAAATCTTTTCTGATCTTCTCCTTGGGAGTCCACTCTTCATTCAACTTATAAATTTTGTTTGCTTCTATTTTGCAAGACAAGATGAGGTTGGGTTGTAGACAACCTTCTGTTCAAGCTCAGCATATCTTTTCAGAAGTGGACGATAGAGCTAAAAAGGGAAAAGAAATAAATATGTCTAGGTTGAAAAATTAGGTTTTTAAATCACACTGTAGTTAAAAAACATCTTCAGACCTGAAAAATGCAGCATCTTTGTAGGTACCTGAAGGTTTGGGGTTTTTTTTCCCAATTAGTTCAAGAAAATGCTGCAGAGTCTTCCTTCTTCAAATGTCACAGCTCTTTTTACCATCTCCCCTTTACAGCTTAATTTTATGATATGCACAGGTTGTTCTTATTGTGGCTACGTTCTTGCTATAAGCAGAAGTCATTACTTCCAGAGGAAGCAGCTCAGCTGAAGTCACCTCTCCCAGTCTGACATGCTCCCTCAGTAATAGCTGTCCTAATCACCCAGGCAGAACTCCTGTCCTTGCCTCCCTCTGCTACCTCAGGACGGATCACTGCCTCTGTCCCCTCCTCCTCTGCCTTGCTAATAAGCACACTGCCACCCTCTAGCACAAACACCACCATCAGAAAGGTCTTCCTTGGCCGATATGCTGACCAGGTCCTTCTAAAATACACTTCTCACTCCCCCTCCCACCCCTCTCATACTCCCTTATCTATTTGAGCTTCTTCTCTACTTCACATCTTTCACAGTCACGACTTTTCCATCTGCAATCTGTTCCATGGCCAGGCTCCTTGCTCCCTCAGCCCAGGCCCAGGAGAACATATGGAGACCCAACTTCTTGCCACAACTACACCGAGTATCCGAGTAGCTTATTTGTACTTCCCTAGTTAGAATTCTCCAGGAAATTTTAGATCCAGAATTTTTACGACGACAGAAAGAAGAATCAAGACTAAAATGTATTTAAAACCCCAGCTTCAAAAACACCCTCAGCTTTTGGATATGGGTAAGAACGATGTTGGGGTTTGTTTCATTTGTTACCTAATTTTTTTTTTTTTCTCTCTGCTTCAAATTCATCACAGGACATATCACAGAAGATGAAGTGCTTGTACACGACCAGGTTACATAGCAGAAATCCCGAACAGAGTCCAGCCCTACTGCCAGCTCCAATCCAAAACAAGACTTCATCTAGATCTTGGAGATACACCTTCTTTCTTATCTCCTCTTTCTGGTTTTAACTGTCCATCTTATAAAATCGTAGTTTGACAAGCCGTACCAGGACAGTTTCACTCATTTGCTGGCTCGAGCACAAAGAAGGGACTGCTAGGAGACAGTGTGGGGTCTGGTACAGGCTCGAGCAGTCCTTAGGAGGATGCTGTAAGGTCATCCCCCTGCCGCAATGAATCCTAGGGGCCGCCAGTCTAGTCTACACGCCCCCCGCACTGATGTTATTCATAGTCATAGCAGTCTCGCTCCTGGCTCCAGGTTCAGAGAGGTTATAGAGCCATAATGAATCATACCCAGTAAACTGAATTACTGCTCTCATCAGTAAGTGAGATCCAGCATTTAAATGCATTTTATCCTTTTCCAGGTAAGATCCATCGCCAACAACTGTACATGAATATGCATGAAAAATTCAGGAGGAAAATGTTTCAAGTGCAAACTAAGAGGATGCAGGAAGAGACAGGGTTGTTCTTGTGCATTTTTATGTACAGTCCTGCAGTAGCCTCAGTGTCTGTAGCGATCACGCTTTTTCAGATGAAAGAAAAAAAAAAAATCATAGTTTTCTCATCTAGGAAATAAAGAATTTGCATCTTTTGGTTTTGTGTTTCAATCAATTGCAAAATACCCAGTTTTTTTTGTTTCTCCCCTCCTGAATGATAGTTTCAGTTTGACCAGTAAAACCTGGATTTATCTCTTTGTTCTCACTTCCACCTTCCACACTGGCAGGTCAGAGTGACTTAACGGACAAATTCTGCAGGAGGAGCCTGTTTTGGTCAACCTTTCCCTTTTAACAACCAAATGTTACAGAAATTAAAGTACATTTCTACAAGAGATTAAGTATATGAAGGGGAAGAAGAGAAGGAGCATCCACAGCAAATGGAAAGAGACACTGTTTGCTAGCCATCAGGACATCATCAGAACAGTTTTTAAACCCATCTCAGAGTGACTGAGTGTTACAGTGTCTTTCACTGCTTAAAACAGAGAAACCTATCTACTCCTACCTCTGCAACAGACTCATTCAGTGATCTCGGGCAAGGCATTTAACATATATGTGCTCCAACTCCTCCACAGGACAGTGATACTGAGATCATGGAGATTTATGCAAATTTATGGGGTTAGAAAATAAATCGCACCACTATTATGAAATGCCACATGACTCAGCATGGTATTTTTAACTAACTACATGAGGGTCTTGAGGGCTCAGTGAAGTACGTATATATATTCTTGTAATGTTCCCAAAGAATATTATTGCTCCCATTTCTGCTAAATATGCACATCAGAGTAAACAAAATGTTGAGCAGGCAACTATGGCTATACTGGGAGTATCAGTATGTCAAATAAAACCAGCTCCTTTATTCACTGAAGCATCTATAATCAAGCCTTGCCATTTCTTACTTTGCTATTCTGTAAATTTGATAAACCCTAAGAGCTTCTCAGCAAAGATTCAGCACAACAGAGCTGCAGTGGTAAGTGAGCTCAGGCACTGAGAAAGCAGGCTTCATATTACTTACCCAGCAGTATTTTTATAAAATACACAACAGAGCATTTACTAGAAGGCTGGGAAGTATTATTGTTAATACATCACTCTAAATTAAAATGTGTCAAAATAAATGAACAACCACATTTACTGATACAGTTTCTTTCCCTGTTTATTGGACTTAAGCACTTAGCTTGCTAATTGAGAAAATTCAGACATTTGCAATAAGCTTCTCAGCCATTAGTGTAAATGAATGCTGCATTATGGACCATCTGAAAAAAATACAAACAAAAAATTAAGAATATTCCTTGTACTCTGTTCCTGTTCATTTGGGGTAAAAAGCAGCGCAGTTTAGAGGGCTAAGCCAAAGTCTTAAATCCCCCTTCCTCAGGGAATTTGGCTGTAACACCACCAGTACATTATGGCTAATAAGCACAGCAGTACTACAAGCTTTTCACAAGCAGGATTTTACATGCCAGCTTGACACCAGATAAAGTTTGGGGCCAAAGCAGTGCAGCTCAAGTACAGAGAAGAAAAGCCAAGCTGCACTGATCGAGAACATGGCCTGAGTGCGCAGTGTGTCTGTGAAAGATGCTTCTCCACATCTGCTGCGACTGAACAGCCTTCATGGAACCTCAGGCAACTCCTCCTAAGCGATACCAGGAGTCTTTTTCTTGAGGCAATTATATAGATTTATTTTTATAAAGGGAATAAAGAACTCTCAACGATTCATAAAAACTCAAGAACATAAACTCCCTCTCTGTCATAGTCTCAAACCTAATATATCAAACCATGATATTCAACAAAAGTAATTACATGTATCACAACATGAACCTTATTATTGTCCATAATTTAATTGCCCTTGCTATATTACGGCCTTTTCCCCTGCTTAACTCTATAGCCTACTCCACAACATCAGCAGTACTCTGATGGCTTAATTTACAAACCCTAAACTTCTCTCCTGGGACAATTTGGCCACACTCCGACTGTCCCACAAATAACTAAGCAAATGTTAATGATAAATATTGCATTATAACAGAGAATAACTTCATCTGCCCTGCCTGGAAAATGCATTCAAATAAACGTTACCTTGCTCTCTAGTCCAAATCAAATATGTCATCCTATATTATATCTCTTTATAGTACCATCCTATGAACTCAACATGGCTTTTACTGTTTACATTGTCCCTGCCACCCTCTAAAAGCAAAACCAGCTATAAATTATTACTACAAATGATAATCCACATGTATCTTTCTATCTCCTGCAATGCTGTGTTAGCCAATGATTGGAGCAATTCAAAATTTACAAATTACAAAGATGATGCTGATGATTATCTAATTTTAATCTACCCAAGTACATTTAATCTACCCTGAATAGATTAAAATTAATCAGTCTCTCACACACACACTGCTACTTCTGATAGGTTCTTTTTTTTTTTAAACCAAACTCAAATTTCTCAAAGAGATTTTCCTAAAAATAAAACATTGGTAACTCTTTATTTCTTAAATCACAGCATTCGTGCACCTTTCTTAACACAGAAAAAATATTAATAAAGCAGAAAGAATACAACAGTCCTGAAATATTCTGAAGACTCCTCCAAGGAACCATACCTCAAACAGTTACTTTATTTACTTCAGATATTCATTCTGCAAGCCTATCTTAATCAGCTTAATAGGTTAAAAAAAAATACTGGCTACACAAATCACCTTAATCAAACTCCCATCAATACCTATTATATTTTTGTCATTGTATTATTATTACCTACTTTGCACTAAATTACCAACCTAAACCAATTCTAGAAAACAACTTCCCCCCTCCAAAATCTAACTCAACAAAAATGTCATTATTTTAAATCAATAAATAGGTCATTATAACCTTCCTGGGTACTCAGGTCACTTCTATAAATCCACCTACTTACAAAGCAATTCACCGAAGTCAAGAAAACCTGTTAGGTCTACATTTTCTCTTCTTGAATTTTTTCAAGATTAATACATCTCAGTAGAGTCAATAATGCAATCAAAAATTACACATCCTGAGGTAGTGAACTATGCTACGCCTTCTCCCTACAAAACCCTACAGGACAACACTACAATAAACTTGACATTATGTCACAGGCACACAGCTTGTATAAACACAAGTGATCAACTCCAGATAATCATGTTCTCTCTCATGCTTTTTTGCTTAATTAACCAACTAGCCAATCATCTCAGTTTTATGAGATTACTAAAATAGATCTGAATTCTAATGCTGGAATAATAGATTCTTTCTCCTCAGGGGGGAGAGGAGGCTCCAAAAAGGTGAGATGAATCTTTAATTTTTGGTATTCTGAAAATAAGGAAGAAGGATTCATCAGGTTAACCCACAGAGGGCTGACTTCAGCTAGCCTGGCTGAGTAAGTGACCAAAGACTATCACCACAGTGGTTACCACCAGAATACCTTATGACCTGTTTGGGTATCAACAGAATTAGAAACAAGCTCAAGTGAGCCCCCTCAATCTACAAATATACTGCGAAATCAGGCTCAACTAAGAGACTTAGGGTCATTGCCACAGGGAGGGATTTGTCCTCTTTGAAATGGTCTCTTCAAGGCAGGATGGTCTGCTACAGGATACAGTCATGTTTTTGCCAGACAAGTTGTAACTTATGGGACTTCAGTTTTCACTAACTACTAGTTCATCACCCATCACAAGCTCTACATTTCCCATTTTGTGACTTTATTCTATTTTACCTGCCCATCAGTTTAATTGAACTGGAAAAGTTGTGTCCTGTGCCCTGCCCTTCCTTTCAAAGAAACATTTTTTGCATTTCTGGTTTCTGTAAACCCCTACCACATGCATAAGCCTTGGCAATGAAGATGAAGCTACATCAAACTGTTGCATTTGACCTCTGTCTATAGGAGGTTTTACTCTCTTCAGTGATCTAACACATGTTGTCTCTGACCTATACCAGGAAAAAAAGGATGAAATCAGAGTAGATTGATATGTTATGACCTGTTTTTAATCCACTCTGCCATGATTTAGCTGTAGCCATCCAAAAAATGTAGGGAAGTGGTCCGGGGAATTTCACATTGGTTAGCCAGACTCTTTTGGAAGAGCTCCTCAGTGAGACACAACTTAACCTCAGGATGACTTCGAAGTTTATAAAAAGAACCGCCATTTAAGTGAAAGGTTCTAACCTCAACAGAATGAAACTGGATGGACAGGAAGATGCAGCTCTGTAAAAAAACAGAATCTAACTGACTCATCACATTATGAATTTTCACTGCACTGTTCATGCTAACACACTGTATTACTGACAGGCCCTCTGGCTTTCTGCAGTTTCATAGCCATGAAACTAGCCAGGGAGTCTACCATCAACTACAAAATTCTAAGACAGGAAGAAAAAAAAATATGAGGAATGCGTAATTTCAAGAAGCTGCTTCTAATGGAATGAAGCTGGCAAGCTAAGCTAAAGCACAGGAATATTTATTCCTTCACATGCTGTTTGGCCACTACCTTCTCTATCATTCACTCCTATCTACTGGGGCAATAATTCACTGCTGTACATCATTTAAAACCAATAAAAAGATGTGCTATGAGAGCCAGGTCTAACCAAGTGGAAAAGGAGAAGAAAAGTATTGAGAGGGAGATAATTAACTCTTTTAGCTTCCAGGCCATTTTATGCAGACAGTAAAATAGAAAGAGGTAAATGAATTTCCCACTGATCTTTCCAGTTAGGTTAGCTTGGCCCCTGCAGGGGTACAAGGTGCTTGCTGCTCTTGCAAGGCCCCTGTGACTGACAGCTGTATTCCCTGCCCTTGAGTTTTACAGCTGAAGCAGCACCAGGGGGTCAAAAAAGCAGGTCTCTGAGCACTCTCCACCTCCACACAAGCCAGCCTGGCAGCTTTTCAGCACACAGCATTTTTGGGGGGAACAGGGCAGCAACGTGAGGTGGAATCAGACACCAGAGATCTGCTCCTGAAGTATATTCCCTGCAGAAGGCTTCAGCTGCAACATGCATGACACAGGCCATTGCTGTTAATTATTTTATCTTTTAAAATGAGGGGGGAAGGTTGAGTAAATGAGATCAGATCAATCAAGTTTAAATTATTCAATGTCTTAATATTTCTGAAGGGGACTTCTATTCGATTACTGAGCTCCTCCATCTCAGTTAATAATTAAATAATATGCTGGCAGGCACAATGCAGCATGATCATTTCTATTATTACTCATGATGATATCTGGTGCTTCACTACACATGTAGCTGGGAGTTAGTAGATTTGGCAGATCATTAATTTCCCAGTTTAAATAAAAGCTTTAAAACCTTGTTGCCTGTAGTTAGGGCACATCCAAATCTCATAAATGGAGAGTGTAAGGCTGTGTTGATCTAAAAGAATTTTCTGCACAGCTGAAGACAGAGTTGGATTCACCTTTGGTTATTTAAACTTGCGTTCTCTAGGAATCTTGTTATATTGTATTGTTTACTATTGGACATTGTATTTCAGAAGCTGTTGTAAACTAAGGCCTTTGGCATCTGATAGCAAGAGGTTCAGGGTTGCACTGGAGGGCCTGAGGCAACTATTCCTTCCTTGGTTTTACAGGGGCTGGAACCACGTAGCAATGACTATTTCTTTTGCTTTATCTATGTGTTCCCATAAAGCACAAGCTTCACGTTCAGATGTGCTGAAATTCCTAGGATGAGCGCAGCACTGAAGACTTGTGCCAACTGAATCCTCCCAGTTGGCACACTTTCCAAATGGGAGCTACAGGTGAAGATATACAATTGCAGATCACTGTTTAAGATCAGACAGGAAGGATTTGGGGGGATGTTTTCCAAGAGGTCAGAGAGCACCGTCACCACACTTTTTTCCATGCTGATGGCTCCAAAGAAGTCAAGAGTATTTTGTCAATATTATCAGTTACAACCTGACTGACCTGTATCCAAATTCAACCTATTTCATAATTTTTTCTGACCCTTAAGGAACAGATTTTGCTCTCTGATCACACCCAGTTAGGAAAAATTACTCTCACAGAGCTGGATGGAGTGATCAGATTGTTGCACCATTACAACACTAAAGATCCCTCAAAATCAAATCTATTTTTACAACAAGGAATAAGAGTTGTGTAACCAAATGTTTCTTAAATTAATCTATTTACGAGAAGAATTAGTAAACCACTACATTTTGAGACAGACAGGAAATGAAAAGAAAAATGGTATTCTCAAGCCTGCTCACCTCCTCAGCCCCAGCGGCTGGTGTAACAGCCAATCTAGGCTCCGGTGCTAATTTCACGACATCAGCCAAGGACACATTCATCTCAGCTACAAGCCCTGCAATGAGAATCACAATTCTGATCAATGCAAAAAGCACGATGAGGGATGTGCCTTGACTCCCTGGCAAATTAATACATTATATTGATCTTCCCTGGTCAGGTCAGCATTCAGGATTGAAGGATAAATGGCAGAAGATCTTACATTCCCACGCGCTAGCCCGGGAAGTGGGGACTCTGTGATTGAGTTTTTGCCAATCACTCAATTTGTACTCTGGAGAATAAGTAAGCAGCAGAAATGCTATTCAACAATATCAGTAATTATTTATGGTTACAACAATACAGTAAACAGCCGTGAAAATATGTGGAAGCTAGGAATTCAAGGACAAAATGTGACTAAACAAAAAAAGCAAGAGAAGTGAAAACACTGTCAAGAAAATATACTACAAATTATTAAATATGTTTATATATAAGGAAGCAGAGTAATAGAGGAGTTCTGCTACTACAGCATTTTGCTTTGCAAATGAATTGTAGCATTTCAGGAGTTTCTTGTACAGCTGCTAAGAACCCCAGGCTAACTGTGGAACACCTTACTTGCAGATGTGCACTGTAATATTATTAAGGTGCCCTTGCCATCAATATTTCATTTATATTAGCAAGTCTTCACTTTTAGTCAATTCCTTTGTTTGGCCAAGAGTGAGTCAGCTGAAAGCATCAATCAAAAATGCCGTTTAGAAACCCACACAGCAAGCCCCTGGGGGCTGGCTGGCAGACTACCTGAGCTAAGAAGTCCCTCCATCAGCATGGCATCTGAAATCTTCACTCAAATGCTCTGTCAACCAAGCCCCAAGATTTCATATGCCAAACTGGCAGAGGGAATACACATCTTCCATATATATGAAATATCTGTACAAACATTAATGACAGCTCCATGTTTCACATGCATTCGCAGACAAGGAATTTGCCTGCAGCATTAGGTGCTGGGAAGCTTCTGGTAGCTTCTGCAGCAGTAGGCAAAGTCTGAGTACAGAGAAAAAGAGTTTGGAAACTTGGCCCCCAAGGTGGAAGAACAGTCCCACTGTGGCTTCAAACATACTGATAATCGAGCAGTACTGTTTCCACTGTCCTGCAAAAGCATACTTTGCCTGACAGAACCCTTGTGTCTCTTCTGGAAACAAAGAGAAGAACATGCTCTGTGCACTAAAAACATTGACTCGGGTTTTGGCTGTGCAATTTTCTGTGCTGTTTTCAAATGCAAGAGAGCATGTAGACTTCAGATGCTATAATGTGACAGCAGAATTTGCTTCTAAAATTAAAACTTGGCTGATTCCTTCTGATGGCTGCTGTTATCTTTTCCACGCTTGCTGCAAGCCCATGATATTACATGAACTTGTACAGAAGCTATCCATGTCTTCAGGTTCAAATCCTAAATCAGAAAAAATGAGGCTAACAAAAGTTGGTCTAAATAGGGACTCCTGAATTTGATACACATTCCTTGATTTGTTCAGCCGTAAGATATTAGAAACTGTTTTAAAATACGTGAATAAAAATTCCTGCCTGGGATTCAACTCTTAAAGAGCTGATGACCCAGCCTTAGCATACACCTGTATGCATTAACAGATCAAGTTAATTAACATTTTACATCTAGGACTTGGACTGCTGCATTACAGTGAGTGGTGTAGTACAGCAAGCAAAATGACTGGTCAACCTAAGAGTATCTCAGGATTTATGCTTTTATAAGAGAAAGTGCATACTTGACCGTGGAGCCCAGGATACCTTGCATATCCTTCTTCTTGACGTTTAAAAGCTGGAAGATACATATTGGTTTAATAACATTTGCTTGGCCAGCAGTATTACTGGTCCTGCCATCCCTGCTCTCTCTGATCATCTTTGCTAGGACTGACCTTTTGTTTGGTTTGATCATTTCAGCAATCCAGTTTACAGCCTGATCCACAAACCAGGGCAGCAGGTTACACCAGCATCTTCAGTTGGCTGTATTTGTCCAAGAGCAGCACATAAAGGTAGCAACTCATCACATTAAGGTCCTAGACCTTCCCCTGTCAGTATGAAGAGTTTCCAGGCCCTATCCCTTGGTTGAGAAGCAGCCACCAGACTTGAATTATAACATAAATGTTATTCTTGGGCCTGATCCAAGTGTACTAAGAGCAAAAAACCCTCTTTGACCTGAGTGACCTTCCAGTCAGATCCACACAGCTTTATTCTCCCCTCATTTTCAGTAATGTTAATCCCAAGTATTAACCAACTGAAATTAAATGCCCAGACTGCTCAGAAGTATCTCCTTACAGTCTTACCGTGAATTGCTCTGTAAGCACTTCCTAAACAAGCAGAGTTGGCAGTATCAATAGTGTACACCGGTGCGTTGAACACATCAGACAGGACCTGAGAAGTATCAAAGCATCAGTTACGCATGTCCATGGAAGACAAGGGATAAGCAATCCCCTATCACTGCTTAGGAAAACAAATAACTACCATATACCCCAGCCAAGCATTTGGCTACCCATGAAGGAAGCACCACATGCAACAACGAATCTCAAACTTGTCACACAACAGGGTATTGGTCAATCTGAGCTAGAGATGTAACTGTAGCCAAGAAACAAAGTCTTATTTCTCTCCAAATCTCTCTATTTCAAGTTCAGAGGAGTCTGGGTTCAAGCATCGTCCCCTTCATAAACCCACACAATCAGCCCATGCCACAGGCTTGCATCAAAGCAAGGAAATCTGCTCAGGAACCCACAACTGGTGCCTGCTTTCTCCCATCACATTTATGGCTGAGCCATGTGGGAAGGAAGGAGAGAGGAACCAGTTATGAATCCTCAGTTCTCAACTTTGATAAAATAAAAGCCCCAGTAGTATGAAGGCCTCCCAAGCCTGTCTTCTTCACCTCCACCATTCCCATCATATTAGGGTTATCAGGAAGAATGACACAGGAGCTGGTTACACAGTCTCTACGTTTACCAGGAACTTTCCTGTATTCAAGGGATCTTTAGCTATGAAGATATACCAAGACACTTCTCGACTTGGCTTGAGCAATGCAAAAAAACACTTTACAAGCAAATAATTTATTATGGCATCCAACAGATAGTAAAGTTATTTGACCACACATTGTTCTGCACTGAAATCGACAACAGGCATCTCGCATTCCCTGAGTACATGTGCTCTTCCCCACAGTACAGGTTTAGGAAAACTGATACTGAAGGGGTACAATGAAGACATATTCGGATAAGGACACAGGAGGTTCAGTACTTGTTTTTCCAAAACCACTGTCAACAAACTCCTTCCATTTTGGTTTCATCACCTCTAGGATTGCAGATGCCCCTCGGGCTGAGCAACGCAAGAAGCAAGTAACAATTCAGTTTTAACTTGTGCTGGTTTTATTACTTTTGCCCAAGGGAACAGTGTATCACCCAATTTACATCCACAGAATTGAGCCTAAAATAAGGCCACAGTGTCCAGGAATCTAAACCATTTCGACTAGTGATCTGCAACCCCAATCCAGGAATTTGTAGCCCTACTGATCACGGGCCCCAGGGCTTCATAAAAGATGACTAACAAATTCAATCCATATATGATATAGAAAAGAAATAGTATGTGACATTTCTAAAGGATTTTTCCTCTTTCTCTGAAAGTTTGTGAGGAATCTGCAAATTCAAACCTTTGAAAATCACCAATTTTCATAATTTTAAACAAAAATGGCTGGCTGCTAACTAGAATCCAATGAAAGCCTGAGCTTATGCACTTAAAACACTCTATTCTGGTAAAATAGCCAAATCAGTATTGCCTAACTTCTCTTGCAAGCAAGCACTGAGCAATACATGAGCTTCAGTGCTAGAGGACAAATGGAAAATTAATCATGGTATCTATTAAAAAGCCCTCTGGAAATGATAAGGTCAGAGAGTGCTGGTTTCACTGCCTGTCCTGCCAGCCAATACTACCGTATTGTTTCAGCACATTCCCCATCTGCTTCTTCATCTCACCTCTAATAGGTATTTCTTGTCTTAGATTTGAATTGTACATTCATTCAGACAACAGAGGTCTTTTTTTTTTTTTTTTTTTGCATCTCTGCAGAGCCTTATACAATGCAGCTCTACTCTATATTGAATGCTAATAAGTGCTGTAATACTACAAACAATAACTACCTTTTGTGCTACATGATTATAAAATTAAAATTATTCAAAGTTCATATATTTATTAAGTCATTTGAAACTGTGGTCTCTCTCATGAATAATTTAAAAAGAAACTGTTAGAGGTTTTACTGTTAAATATATTACATTGTGTTTCATGTGGTCACTAATCAAGCAACACTTATGTTATAAAAATGTTCCCAGAACCATGGAGAAAGCTGCCCTACTATATTTTTTAACAGATTTTCCTGAGTTACCTCCTTTGCAGTGTAAAATATAGGAGTTAGTGAAAGTTGATTAATTAAATGATAGTATTTTGTAGCCCTGTAACAAATTATCCAAAATTGACCATGATAAGGGTGGAAGCTGTTATTCTTCGTGCAATTGATATGGCTTCTGAGGTTTTGATTAAATTAAAAAGGAGGATCCAATTAACCAGTGATTGAATTAAATGGATGACACTGTATTGATCATATTATTTTAAGACACTTCTAATGAGTTTTAAAAGCAGCTGTTGTTACACGTGCAGAGTGAGCACCACAACCACCATTTTCCCATTCACACAGTGTTTCAGCTGTGGATGTTGCGGAATTAAGTTATAATGACGAGTGGTGCTCCTCAGGGGTCAGTATTGGAACTATTGCTGTTTAACATGGGGAGGGACTCTTCATTGGAGAGGGTAGGGATAGGACAAGGAGTAACAGTTTTAAACTGAAAGGGGGTAGATGTAGATTAGATATAAAGAAGAAATCCTTCCCTGTGCGGGGGGTGAGGCACTGGCACAGGGTGCCCAGGGAAGCTGTGGCTGCCCCTTCCCTGGAAGGGTTCAAGGCCAGGCTGGACGGGGCTGGGAGCACCGTGGGCTGGGGGAAGGGGGCCCTGCCCATGGCAGGGGGGCTGGAACTAGATAGTCTTTAAGGTCCCTTCTAACCCAAACCATTCTGTGATTCTATGATAAAGACATTCAGTTCTCTGCCTTCATTCCACAGCAAGGAAATCCTACTGGCACCTAAATTGGAAATACAGCTTTAAAAACAAACTCCTCTATTAACCCAATCTCCTTCTTGACGTATTCTTAGTAGAATTACTCTAGTAAGGACCAATGTTTTAAGCAATTAACCTATCAGTTAATTTTCCAATGTCAAGTTGCTAAGCAAAACAACCAAAGCAAATGAAGAGAAGTGACATCTACAGGCAAAACATGCCAAATTTGTGTCCCAATCAGCTGTACAACCAATGGTTATACAAACATGTGCTTTAGATGCCTTAGGAGAGAGAGAGCTTTCTTCTCTTTGCCCTTCAACCTCCATTGATTCCAGCTCATCTTTTGCAGAGCATACAAACTTCCTTTCATATGATTGCAATTGTCAAAGAGCGTGGTGCATAGTTGAGGCTGGCCTCCAGACTCTCTCTAGCTGACTGAAAGGGACTGGCATCTCCAGAAAACAATTCACTCTGTGTCGACTAACTTCAGTGCTAGGACTTAGCCTAAGACCAAGACAGGTGCCTTCTGATGTAAACACCTACCTCCAGGCTCAGTGTCTGCACCTCTAGTCAAAGGGGAGCTTGTCAGGGCAGGCAGTGGAGTACAGAAAGCTCTTGGGGTCACCCAGAGGGAGTCATCTATCTACGTGTGGTAAGTTAAACCACCACCCAGTTTCCTTTGCACTGTAACTGACGGGATATCCCCCGACTGTTATGGGATTGACAGATTGTATACAGACATCACATCTCAGGTGACTCTATTGAAGCAAGATGATTCCCAACCCAGATTTCTAGTTCTGTGATAGCAAAAGCCAGGTGAGAAGCCTCCCGCCATGTGAGCAAGGTTTTGCCATACCTCTGTGGGCAGAAACAGAGAGCATGCAGTACTGTTCTCAAGAAGACAGGCGAAGGATCTTAACTAGGGCTGGGTGTGCAGCAACAGCAGAGGAAGTTGGGAAGAAGGAAGACAGAGGGAAGACTATAAAGAAGTGTAGCTTACACCCAATATGTGGCACAATGCCAATAAATAACAGATATTCAGAACAAGGGCAGGGCTTGGTTTACCTGGGTTTTTTTTTTTGTTTCTTTAGGGTGGGTTTTGAGTGTTCAACACCAGCAAAATCCCTCTCTAGTTTAAACCAATGGTCCAACTTTGATCTGAATGACAAAAACTACAAAGATCTCAGGTATCATGTCAAGTCCCTTCTTGATTTCTTTGCTGACTGATTTGATGTAAGTGATGAGACCTGGAAACCACCAGTGCTTCAGATAAACATTCATAAAACTAGTCAAGTGTAAAAAAACCTTTAAGGTTCAACACAAAATTAGCATTCAGCTAAGTTCCCACACTAAACCTGAAGAAAAGCCCCAAAGACCTGCAGCAGATTCACAATCCCATATCTACACCTTCCTGTGCAGCTGCAGCAATTTGGATTGGGTACTTCAAAATAAAAATGCAGATTAACTGCAAGTTCAGTTCAAAGGATTTAATTTTCTACTTACCTGTAAGATCTTTTTATTGTGAGATGCACCACCAGTAGCCAAAATCCTTGTTCTGGGCACTGCAATGCAATACAACATACAGATCAGACAGAAAGTGCCTAGTGTCAAGATTTGCATTACTGAACCAAGCAACGAGAACAAGAAGGTGGGAGTGAGATGGTCTGGGCTCTCTTTCTGTACCTCTAATTTACCTTCTGTGAAAAAAGGAGATAACACTAATTACCCACCTTCACATTAGAACACTTCCTTAAAAGAGGCAACATAAATACTGCAGATCTATTATTATCATAGTTCTATTGAAGTCAGGCAGATTTGCAATAGAGATATACAATAAGAAAGGCAGAGTGTTATTATACTACAGCTCTGGTTTGAGGTCAGATTGGTTTGGCTTATAGCTGTATATATACAAACTGACAGATAACCTTTAAAATCAGCAGTATTTTCCAAACTTATCTCCTCATGATGTTCACAGTCAGAGTTCACTGAAACCTGGGCAATCCCTATATGCTTGAATGACAAGGAATTGTGTCAAAAGGTAATTAGAGATAGTCTAAGTCACTTCAATAAAACAAAAAAAAAAATATCTGAATCTTCATCCAATGCAAACCCACAGCTTTGGAGATGTTAAAAAATTATCCTGCATTCTTTAGTCCTTAAAGAAACCCACTCTTCCTTCTCACATTCCTGAACGTCTGTTCTATGCCTCATCATTTATTTGTGTGCATACTCCTCTGGAGCACAGCATGCAACAAGCCATATATCTACCCATAACCACAATTCAGCAAAGCATTATGAACATGAGTAGTCCGAATGACCTCACCAACATTCTTCAAAGGCTTAAAACAAAATAAATGCATAAACACTTTGATATCGTATACTTTTAAAAATCTGAACACTTAATTACCCTGCTTTACGGGAATAGTAAGTGATAACCATCATGCATACCCTCCCAAAAGGGGAATTTTATTATGATTGTTGTTTTATCCTAATCTCCTTTTTAATAAAAGCTAATTTATTTCTCAGAAGGCAAAGTTGGTGAACTGATGCCCTAAATAACTTATTGTCATTTATCCTTTCAAGTATCTTAATGAAAAAAGCCCCGAAGACAGAATTAGAAACAAAGATGCAGCTCTCCATGCCATTTCTAGACCCACAGCTAGATGCTCAGGTGGAATCTAAGACCCAGACAAAGCATTGCATGGGGGACCCTATTTTACTGATAAATTTAATTTTATTTTCCTCTTTGGAGGATATTCAGTGATGCACAAATTGGGTTTTAAAAGCCATTAGGATCTATGTCAATGTCAGTAAACAAATAAAACAAACAGCAGAGTGATTCCTCAGGGAAAACAAGTTTCAATTATACCAACACAAAGTGACAGATCCCTGCCAAGATTATCACAACAACATAATAGCACAGAAACCAGTGAAAAATAACTAGTAAGCCTTTGTTCCTAGAAACCAAACTGAACTCTAAATGATTTGCCTAGTAGTCGCAATTCTGTCTTGATAAACCTTGTTGTGAATATAAATTCTTGCAGAACTACCATATCCAACATGAAAACACCACATTTCAGAGACAGCCAGCAAGACAGAATGAGAAACAAACATGTTTGCTACACTTCACAAGGGCTAAAAACAAAGAATAAGGCATGCTTGCTCTCCACTGCCCCTGGGAAGGGGCTTAATAAACTGCTGGGCTATCACCATCAGGAAGGAATGGTGGACAGTATAAAAATGGTAAAGCCAAACAGCAACCACCCCTGTGAAAACTGCAAAGACATCTTAGTTCAACTGCTTCTTGCAGCTAGCTCTATGTCCTAGGGCTTCTGCTCCACAACCTTCCAAATGTTTCACAGTTCTGTCAGTATATATTGCTGCCTGCTTTCACTGGTGTGGTAACTGATAGGCCAGGTAGGGCTGATTTGTGCCTCCTAGCTGCCTCCAGCACCCCTGTAACAGATAACAGGTTTGCATTAGGGATCGAGGACTGGACAGGAGAATTACTCCTTGCTAAGTCAGAAGATTCAGATTTTGGCTACATTATCAATTCATGACATAACTGTAATTCAAGATACTTCTATTTAAATAAGTTAGCATAAGAAAAGTAGGAGTGAATTTATAGCGCATTAGCTATTCGATACAAACTACTCGTGAGTATGCATTTACTCTGCTATTAGTTGAGTTAGGTATCTATCACGAGGGCAAACTGATCTCAAGTCTAGAAGTGTTTAACACCCTGATTATCTTCACACCCATCTTTATTCACACTATTTTTTTTTGTAGCGAAATACTAATTATTTCAGTATATAGCTAACCTACTAGGTAAAATAAATTAATTTAATTTACACTGTGAAGTTTCTAATGTTGGTTGGACATCTCAAGTTCTAAATTGGATCAGCTCATGAGTACAAACACACACAGATACACAGTAAAAAAGCCCAAAACCCTATGCTGAAGCTACATGAAGGGCAAAATCATTCATTCTCCTCCACTTCAAATAATTAGGATGGACCACTTCATGGCAACATATCCCAGCAGGTAACAGCCTAGTGAACCCTAGCCATCACTGCCTGATAACAGAATCTGACCTGCTGTACTGGTGGGACTGGTCCATCCAGACCACGTGGAAGAGTGATCTTAGGTGAAGCCAGCATGCTGCATTTCCAGAGGCAGCTCTGCATACGGCCAGAGCAAATACAGCATCTTGGTTGAATTTCGAACACTTCCTAAAGATGAGGAGTATGTCCCAAAAGAACTTCCTTGAATTTGCTGAATTTTAGGCTTACCTCTTATTTCAATCTCTCTCTAGAGTGAGGAAAATCACTGATTTCAGGGATTGTCTTTTTAATGCCGATGTTGTGTGCTTTACTGAACAGCAGACATTTGCTCTGAGATGTGTAATTGGATACACCTTATAAATAAATAAAGCAAGCCCATCATTTATGTATACAGGGGCATTAACAAAGACATTGTTCATCCGTCACTAGCAGTGTTCTCAGCCAGCTATGTTTGAATCTGTCAGGAGCTACCATCTATCCCCTAAGGCAGGGCACAGAACAAACTTAAATACAGTGTTACTGAAAAAAAAAAAAACAACCCCAACTGTAGAAAACATAACTCATGAATTCAATTCTCTGACAGTTGAGAGAATCAGATTTAAACATCTTTTAATTAAAAGCTCCCTGCACAGTACCTAAACAACCAGTTTATTTCCTTCCTATTTAAAAACTAATGATTTTTTAGAGAGCTGATACAGAATTTTAACCCTATCTAGAAAGCGCTTGAAGCTGCACATGGCGTGTTGTGCTGCAATAAGTACACCTTTTACAAATCTATTATCTGCTGTGGAACGTGGCAACTGATCTAACAAAATTCAGTTAAAATAATAATTCTCACTGGACAGGAGGAGGGGGGAAGACCCAAGTAAAGTAGCTTGCTTTTGCAGGAAGACTGAGTATAAGGCACTTTCTCACACAAGGCTGAGAAGTCAGCCCATTCTATATATGTTACTACTCACACAATCACCCCCATTCTGCCTTTCACGGAGATCCAGCAAGAATTGAGTGATGCTAATCTTCTGGATCTTGTTTTCAGCCAAAATATTGCTTTAATTGAAAGGCACAAAGGGAAGAAAAAAAAAATCTGTCACTGAGAAGAGAGAGAAATTACTGTTATTTGTGTTCAGCCATTGTCAGTGGTCACTAAAAGACTGAAGTCCTGCATCACTGTATATTTACAAACACAGAACTGATGCCTCCCCAGAAAAGCAAGCAGTTTAAACAGATTAAGACAAAAAGTGTAAGGAAAACCAAAGATTTTAGAAAGTGCAGGCTCAAAGAGCACTGACCAGGTGGATTCCGCAAATGAGACAGTGGAACCAGTAATCCTGCGCGTGTGTCTCCTGAGCAGTCTGACATCCCCTCTAATGGTCTTGGCACATAACTGTAGCTATTAAGAAAAATAATCACATAAGCAAACTCGCATCAATCTGAAGGCTAGTGCTGATAATTAGCACCAAAAGTCTGCTGCCACATCACTTGTGCAAGGAGACTGGAGGTAGAAATTCAGCCTCCTGTTCCACCAGGAGAGGGGTCAGATCAGACTGCGAAAGGGTCTGGATGCTGAAATCGATGGGATGACTCCTGGCCTCAGGGCTCTTGGATCTGGCTATATTTCAACTGGATGGTAACAATGTGCCTGTGTCAGTCCAGAATTTTGCTGGCTCATGCTCTACAAAGTCCAAAAGTGGAATCTGACCTTCCATTTTGAGGCTGTAAACTCTTCAATTTTTTCATCCAAATTTCCAATGCTACACACAGCCCAGGTTCGAACCCCAAACTCCAGGCACTCGCTGACTTTCAAAACTCCTAAAAGACATTTCGAAGGCTTCATCCAAACATCTTCGTAACGTCTTTCTCATCATAACTGAATCCATAAATAAAACAGAACAATAGAACATGCATTCAAAAAGCGGCTGATTATGCACATGAACCCATGCCAGCTATAAGCATGATTGCGAATAACTGCAATTTACAATTTGCAAGCAAAGAGACAAGTATCAGCCTCTCCTTTATTTCTCTGATTAACTCCAAACACTGTAATTTTAAAAAAAGTATTTTCTAGCTTTTCATTCAAGAAAAACAAAACAAAAATATATGATTATTTTGTCCCATTTATAAAACAAATATTTCAAAATCATCCTCCTTGCATATTAATTCTTCCAAAATTCATGCTAATCTTCTTTTTTCAGATAAAGACTGTGAAATTAAACTCCCACTATGGTAAAAGGTTTCTCTTGTCTGTACCCTTTAAAATATGAAAATGTACAAGGTACGGTGCGCCCTTTATATACTTCTGAGTTCTAGGACTGGGTCCAAAGGCACTTGCTTCTCTACCTCATTGTGCTGCATCACTTCTGACATCTCCCAAGTATTTCATAACAGAGAAAAAAAGACATCCACAAACGAGACTTCAGCGTATTAGACAATATTTATCTCACTGAGGCAAAAGCAATGTAAACTGCTACACATTTTCTTTTTTAAAAAATTTAGACCAATACAACCCAAGTGAATAAATTACAAGCTTGAAGCCAAATATTCAAATTCAGCCAACTTTACAATTCTAAAACAATACAGTAATTCATAAAAAGTATTTTAAAACTATTTTTAGAAGTGTTTCTGATTCCCACTTTGAAGCGTCAGCTAATTTATTAGCTAATTTATTACAGTGAAAAGGAAGCCATATTTGCCATATAGGTTGGCTGTTTTCTTACTTATAAGCAAGTAAGTTTTCATATTTCATAATGTGCATTAATTTCACTGAGGGTTTCAATTGCTCAAATGTATGTTAGACATTTTCCAGACACAGAATTTATTTTTATTTTTAAATGCAGTGCCTGAGGAAGAAAGACAACTTTTAAGGACAGAATTGATCATCAGTCTCTAAGCCTGCTGTAGTAGAGCTACTAACATATCATCTGTAATTCAACAGGGGAAAAAAAAACAACTCGGTTTTCTCATCAGCAATGACAAATATGGCTAATATTCTCAACATTTATGCTACTTACACAGATAAAGTCTCTACAATGATACAGGAGAGCATAGGCATGATTTTCCTTGCTCTCACTGCTGTAATGCAGGAATAATAGCACTAAAATGAGTAGATATGCACACACCCAAGTAAAACCAAGTAGGAATAGTATCTGTAATCAAGACTTGTATGCTACTGATAGTCTAGGTCACTTTGTGTTCTCAAGCAACTTCTAACAGCAGAAATTGTTCTTTATGAGGATGCCAAATCTGACTTTCCTAAGACTTTGCTTCAGTAAAGACAAAACTTGGTATTTCACAACCTGAACCTTAAAGACATCAAATCACACGACTCTGAAAATTCTTTTAGACAAGTTCACTTGAGATATTAATTTAAAATTTAACATTGACTCAAAGCCTTCCCCTTATTGATGGATTTCAGAAGAAATAAACATAGAATAACAGGTACATAAATTCTCTCTTAACAGCACCTAAAATTATTACAAATCACCCAAAAAATACATACATCCTAAGATGTAGTATAGGAAACAAAATCTACTCAGGATACAACCCCACTGACAACTCAACTTCATTGACTTCAGCAAAGTTATACAACAAAGAAAACTTTGGTACATGAATGGTAAAGACTTATTTGGGAACAAACAGATCAATAGTCATAACGCTGTTGCAACATATACATTGACATGCTTACAACAAGACCTCTGAAATATCTGCACTTCTTGTAGAAATACTGCAGAGTTGCAATTGCTTATCAATTTGCTATGACTTTTTTTTAAGATGCAGATCTCTATTTGACAGAATATTTTGATGAAGCCTGGGATAAATTCCAATGGTAATGTATGAAAAAAAAAAAAAAAAAAAAAAAACCACAGCTCAGCACTAGAGTTTACAGCAAGCAGGAAAAAAAGCAGCAGATTCAGACCAAAAGTTTTTGTAGATACAGGCTGAATATTTTGGAAAGATATTTATGTGAAAGCTTTTAAGTAAAGAGATGGAAGACAAATTAGAAGGACCACTTTAAATCTGTTTGGTCAAGACTGAAATTGTATTTGGGGAGAAGTCCTCTCCTGAAGACCTTATTACTAGAAGTAATTTAATAAACCCTTGCTGTCTCTAACTTGTGTAAATTATTCGTTCTGAATTAATTCCTTAAAGAAAAATTAAGTAATATATTTCATGAATTAGTAAAGTAAAATGGGTTCATGTACCAATGGAACTGGCTTATATCAGTTTTATTTATTTTTTGGCTACTCCAAGTCTTCCTCTTCTGTTACCTGAAGCTTAGATATAGCAAGAATTGTGAAACTTAAAAATAAGGTGTGCTGGGGAAAAATACTAATCACCACAAAAAATATTCAGCAGTTGTCCAAACATTCATAAAGCAGCCAAGGCTCCAATTAAAGGCTTATCATAAGAAAGTGCAACCTGCTTTGATTTACTTCATGCTTCCCCAATTATTCATAGACTCTTCGCAATACCTCCACCTTCACCTTCCACCTCAGAATTCCTGTCATTCAGCAAATAAACATGAAATCTGGAATCAACATGACAAATTAACTGACTCAAAAAATATTCTGAAGCAGGTGGTACCAGCCTGAAAACAAAACCTAGAGGAGATCCAAACCAGGCATGTGAAATCTAGCCATCACATTCAGTTATTTAATAACCTACCTACAGAGAGCTCCAAAAATTTAGAAGGTCAGGGTAGACCATCTGCTTAAATGAGATCATGCAACTTTCACACAGTGATCCCACCATCCAGCCCAGCTCTGTATTCACTGAACTAAAGTAATCTGAAGAAGACACAGAATCTCAGCTGAAGGACTCAAAGTGACAGAGAATTTATTGTATCTGTGTGTTGTTTTTATGTTTAATAATTTTAGAGTTAAATATTTGCAATTTTCCCGTAATTTAGATTTTTATACTTTAAACTTCTATTCGCTTGATTTTTGTCGCTCTAGCCTTCCAGTGAAAACAGTACTATACAGTTGGGTCTCCCCTTCATGTGTTGGCACTTACAGACCACTATTAATTTGCATCTTGTCTTTCTTTTTGATAAGCTAAGGATATTAAGTTCTGGTAATCATTAAAAGGCATAATTTCAAGACCGCAAACCACTGAGGCTTAATGCTGCTGGTATCCTACCAGTGCCTAGCAGAAATCTCTTCACCACTGAAACCACTATCAAATAAGAGCAGAGCTGGTAAGAGCATTAAAACTGTTTACCCTAGAAGTATCTGACAGTCCATGTTGTCAGTTTGCCTATCCAAATATTTAGTAGGAAAGTGCCAGTCTATAAAAACTCCTGATAAATCACAGAGAAACTTGAACTAGAAAACTGCCTGGCTTCTTGGGAGAATGTTCCAGCTTTGAAGATCTGTAGCTCCAACAGACACATGCTCTGTGGAGGCCTGTGGTAGGAGGTCAAGTGTCCTACGGTCCCCGTCGCAGGGAGTCCCAGCGTTCCGGAGGGCTCTGCACCAAGCTACACATCTGGGATCCCTGGAAATGCAAAGTTACAATTCCTGCTGCTCAGTTCCCATGGCTGGAGGTGAGACATTCAGTCAGGAGCATGCAAAATGTTCCCAGAAAATGGTTTTAAATAAAAAAAAATTAAAAAAAAAAAAAAAAAGAGTCATTGCTGCCCTTTCCACTGACTAAAAACAACAATTTCTGTTAAATGTGCTCTGTTGCTAGCATTGCAGCGCAGCTCAGTATTTCCTCAAAATATTCTGACACATGAGAAATTTGTGCTTGAAACTCAGCAAAATATACACCCTCCCATGCCTATCACAACTCTGATGTGTATAATTACCACATGTGGTTTTACAGATCACACGTCAGTAAATAATGCTTGCTACTGATTATTTAGAAACACAAAAAACATTGTTTCTTTTTTAAAAAGCAATTTGTCCTAATATACAGCAATATTCAGCTTTGCAAATCTTCTAAAGGAAAACAGAAAATTACATTGGCAAATCAACATATGACACCAACCATTGAAGGTTTAATTGAGAAAAGCAAGAAAGGAGATAAATGAGCCATCCAAGGTCGCACAAAATCAGTAGAACAACCAAGAATAGAACAAAGGCCTCTTCATTACTGAGATCACAAATGCATTCGATTCTGCATTAGTTAATCTGCAGAGTCTGTGCACCAGTAGCAAGACATGTCCGCACGAGAAAATATAATAATAATCAGTTGCAAGTTCAGCATTAGCTAAAGCCACAGGATATAATTAAAACGTAAAGGGTGCGATGACCTGACCTTGAATGCCACTTGCGTGAAGAGAGGAAGGAACATGCTACCAGGTGGTTTGATTTTTGGGAAACCCAAACCATCACAAACTTGGGGGAAAATATGTTTGGGATCTAGATTTGCAAACCAGATCTCAGGACTATTCTGCTTCTTTCAGCACTGGTCTTTGCATCTTATCAATAACACTAACAAAGACCTCTAGAAATTCAACAGAAAAGAGTCAAGGCCCAAGTATTATTTTATTTTTGCAAAGGATAAGCCAGCCGAAAAACAGGAATGAACTTACAAAGTAAGGCAATTTGGGTGTTTTCTTTACAAGACTTTTCAAAATAATTATTACAACTATTTTGGCATCCACAAACATTGCTCGTAGCTCTTCTCCTAATCCTGTAACACTGTTTTGTGTTTGGTGCTGGTTGAAGAATTTTTCTTGATTTTTTCTTTTTAATACCTCCTACTGCTCTCAATAGAAATAACCTACAGGCTGTAAAGTACTTCACAAGAATAAAATTCATTGATAGGAGGGTGTACCTGTTCACAAAACCCTAGGCTGAGGTAGCAGACAATCTGTTTATTTTGTTTGTTCAGTGAAGTTCCATATGCCAAGAAGGGAAGAAAACATACTGAGTAGGAAACGTTTGCTCCTTTTTTTCCCTAAAATCTATACCAAACTTACTAGCGAAAAAAAACACACTGACCTTCTATATGTGGATGTGGAGGGTTACTTCACTCCTCAACCTCTTTCTTTCTGTACCTACAGAATACAGCACTGGGGACCGCTTCTACCAGTTGAGGCTCCAAGCACTACTAAAATCTTCTGTTATTAATAAACCTCCTGCTTTCCAAGTGGGTTATTTATAAATTAATTTTGTGACCTCTGGCAGGCTAGAACTAAGCAGAGAATATAGTTTTTTCCCCTTTAACTGAAAAATAAAGGCTACAGAAAGATGAATAGAGAGAAGCAATTAATATTTCCTAATAATTGCCATACTGAATGGGAGAACCACTACGTTTCTCAGGGGTTTTGCGCAGAAAGGTTCCAGGTACCTATTCATTCACAGGGTTGGGTTCATGTAAATCAGATGCTGTTGCCAAGCAACTATAGGTGCTAAGGAATGAAATACAGTCTGCAGAAACCTAATAGCCTGGAGAGAAAAAGAACTACAATCTGAGATTTATGGCATATATAAAAGGAAAAGAGTCGTTCTCCCACACACAAAGAACACAGATACTTTATTATAAATGTCCTTAGTGTGTTTTTCTAAAGTATAATTAGGCAATAAAATCCCCACTCCACCCCAAATCAAACAGGTAAGTTTTTTTGTTTTCTTCATTAAGCTTCCTAGAAATAGATCTTGAGAAATTTGCTGCCAAGACAAAAACTAAAATTTAACCCAAAGACCTTTCTTTTGCACAAGAAAAATGTTAGCTATACAGACAGCACTGCAACTGCCAATCAGCTATCTACTTTACCTTCTTATGTTTTTATACCATGCTCATTAACATTGCATCTGATCATCAGAAATTCTCTTTAAGCTTATTAAGATTTTAAAATATTTTTAGCAAGTTAATTAGAATACATTAACAGAGCTCATCTGTGTTCACCCATCATGCATATTTTATTTTATTCAGGCAAATTGCTTTTAAATGAAATATTAGACCTAGGAAGGGTACACTATTGGGTACTGAACAATATAACCCCTTAAGACAAACATCCACCTCCAAACACCCTAATAACTTCATGTCACTAAAAAGTGAGGAGATTTTCCAATGGCAAAGGGCTTTTTTTTTTTTAGTGCCTGTCCTTATCACAATCCCCTCCAGCTGGTGTGTGGTAAACAGACCTGGTAGATCATCCTAGTACCTGAACCATCCTTAGTTGCCATCATGTTCCCACATAATCAATAAAAGTTAAAGCTGAAAGAGACCACTGCAATGGAAACCAAAGGTCCAGCTAAGGAGATGGAAAGAACGTCTTCAACCCCTCATACTGTAGTCCAAAGTCTTTTACAAATTCATGTTTGGTGCTTTTTTTTTTTTTTTTTTTTTTTTTTTTTTTTCTCCTGCTGACAGTCTCTGTAGATACCACTTGATCTTAAGGCAGAAGCCCAGTTAGAAGCACTGGCATGGTGTGGTACAGGTTTTTAGCAGGCAAAAGTGCACATGGATTCAGCAGAACAGCAAGAACAGCTCACAAAGGAAAAACCTGAAATACCCTTTGCTTTAGCTAGCATTATAAATGCCTGCCTTTAATGTGCACTAAATCTCACCAAATTCAATCACATAAAATTAAACAACAGTTTATAAGGAAAAAGGAGACAGCAAAAACTACCTTGTGGTATTTTTGGCATGCCACTTGCAGAATTTCACTCAAGTGAGATGAAGTCCATCACTGGACACTGAAAAGTAACTACAATACTACTACAATAAGACATTCCTCAAGCTCCTGCTATACATTCACTCAGTCAAGTCAAATGTGACATCTCTGAAATTGTTCCTTTAGACTCCATATGGCCCAAATCCTCCCTATGTAAGGAAGGATGGAAAATCACACTAATTTCATCAACAGTTCTCAATCTAAATGGTTACTTTTAGAGATCTGCATAAATGAAAGGATGAACAAAGTTTGCCAGCCTCATGCTTGATTCAGATTTTGCACTCTTGCTGCATTTCAATTAACCTGCCACAGATTGCAGAGCTGACATATTTGATTCAGATAGTAAAGAAAACACTCTTTAAAAAACAACGGGTCTGAAGCTTTTGATGAGTGATCATACAGTCCTTATCAAAACACACATTTAAATCTCAGTCACCACACATTTCACGATCTGCATCATTAACACTGTCTGGTTTGAGGGATTTTGATAATCTCTTTTACAATCTATAACAGTTCTTTGTCTCCAAGGCACTGATGCCTTTTAACCAATGATCATTACTTAGGTATGCTTCATGCCTGTAGCCTTCCCTGAGATGTTAATCTCTTTAATTCTAGAGGCTGCTCTTTTATAAACTGCTGTCATACTCCCCATGTTTTCTCCCACTGATAAACCCCCAAACTTGATGCATTTCATTTAGCGTTTGGCTGAACACATCAGCCATGATCAAGGAAATTTTAATCACAGGTGGCCAATTCTATGGTAAGCTCTTCCAAAAGCCAACAGAAGAGAACCATATCGATGGGTGAGGTCCATTTTCTCTGAATAAATCACTATCAATTGCACTGAATCCAAAATTACCCTGACATACCTTTTCCTTCTATTTCTACATTTACTAATCAACTCAAACATCAAGGACGTAAACTGCAGTCTGCACTTTCTGCTCAAGCTTGACCAAGCAGAAGTTTTGCTTTTTAAAGGAATTCTCTGCCCTTGACAGTTGGAGCAGAGATTTCACCTCCCTGACACTGAGCTGGAGTCAGGCAGCTGCCTTGGCTGCAGGGACCAGCCAGCACCTCTCCCCGGCACTCACTGCATGCTGAGTAACGAGTCACACAGTCCCAACAACCTATTTGTTGGCATTAAAGAACACAAACTGCCTTGGTTTATTTTGTAACATTTAAGCAGAGATATCTCCTGTCCTAAGAAAAACACCCATCTAGAAATCCATATAAATTTCTAGTAGCATCCTAATTGCAAAGAGTAGGGCTTGAATGAGCAATGAAGGCAAACCAACATTTTCATGTTATTTAGAGTGACCAAAGACACTGAAATATGTTTACAATTAAGAGTATTCACTACCAAAAGGAGAGGGGAAAGTAAAGCATGACTACCACACAATAGTAAAATAAAATGTGATTTAGCAAAGCACATTTTGTCACTGCTCACTGTTCCTACAATGGAAACAGAGACTCAAGTTATCCAAGCCAGCACAATTTTAACAAATCCCTATAATATCACTGCTAGAGCTGCATCTACACTCAAGATCACCTGGCTTGATATTTTAATGAGAACCTGGAGGTCTTCACTGCTTACAGACACTTCTCTGTTAACCCAGCAATCCCCAGAGCAGCTCGGAGTGCACTACCCACCTCAATCCCCCATCTGACTCTGCCACCCCTCCGGAGAAGTCTCAGATACCCTTACTAAAAAGCTACAAAACTCCTCCTGTCTATCCTCTCTCTCTTCCTCTTCTCCCAAATCCATAACACATAGGACTCGTGACCAATTCTTTTCTTTAAATTTTCTTCTGCAGAGGCCAAAACATTCTGCTACCTAAAACCCAGCCCCATCTAAGTATGGGATGTCACTGAATAGCCACCAACTCTATCAATTCATATTGTTATTATTATTATTATCATCATCATCATTATTATTAATTTAAAGATGCTCACATCTTCCTTTGAAATGGCAAAAGGACAAGGTTTTCCAGTCTGAGTATACCCTCTGGGTACCCAAGATGTGGTTCTCCACATACACCAAAATACAGCATATTCTCTGAGACCCATTCACTACATTATATCCAATTCTTGTATAAAACAGCAGTCAACAAAAATGCACAACATCTTTTCCCAATTCCTCACAGTTAACACATTAAGTGGCAATAAAGGGTGCAATGACTTTCCAAGGGCATGTACCTGTTTAATTATTCAAAAGAAAATTGACTCAGGCACCATGGTATGAAACACTAAAATATGCAAACGAAGTAAATTATGGGGGAAAGCAACAAAAGAGAAAAAAAGGGATCATGGTGAGAGGAACATATGGGGGCAGATTCCAATCTCCCTGTGTACCTGAGTTTCTCTATATAGTTGTGTATAAGAAGAAAAGCTTGTGAAGTGACAGAGAAATTATTATTTACTCATTTTAGTACTCTGACTAGGGTCTTGAAACAATCTAATCATGACTAGAATTTCCCAGGAGAGTGTTATTTTCACCTATATACATGAAGCCATTTCAGAAAAAGGAATGTTTACACCTTTCTAGACAATCAAATCTTACTGCTGGGAAAACACTTACTTGTTTCAACAGAGGCTGTATAGAACAGAAGAAAAGATGCAGGATCTAATCCATGAGTAAATCTTGTTTATTCTAAATAAAGGGCTTGAAATAACTCACTAAAATAATAAGAACAGGTTAACAAAAAAATATCGTAACACCAATTCTAGTTATTTCTCCATAAAACATAAATATCCCATTAAAACAAAGAGCATTTGATTTTAGCTTGGACCAAAGCAAATGTCTTTCCAATCAAGACATGTAGTGAATTGAATGTCTCTTGTAAGCAGGTGCTACTGTGTTATATTTTCATCCAAACTGCTGAGAATAAGCTAGAAGAAAATGACAAAGTAAATTGAACAAGAAAGTGTCTGATCTTGATGAATAATTCAATGATGCAATGCAACAAATACTGATTTTCTCCTGGTAAAGGCAGTTTACAACTGTCCTTTGCTTAGAAAAATGACCTTCTCGTGGTAATTATGCTTTTGTCTTTAGGCACTGGATGACAGTCTCAGTAATGCTCATGATTCCAGCTCACAGATCTGTTGCTGATCTCAAAGCATTCCATTCCTATATCATCTAATATTTTTTTAATAAGATAATCCAACCACTGAGAAACATCAACTACAATATTAGGCACCCTGGCCACTGACTGTTCTTAAACTATTTTGGTCACTTTTCTGGGTCTTAAAAAGCCCGAGAGTATCTTTTAATAGAGCTCCCAGAGTCACAACCTGCACACGGGCATGAGCCATAGTAAATGCAGTGTGATGTACTAATCAAGGCAGGAGTGATGCCATCGATCAGGAATAGGGCAGCTTGGTGGACATCTAACAACTTCTTACAGCAATAGGGAGAACCTGGAAGCTAAGGATTTTATGATCCACATTCAGGATTTTCTGAACTCTAACAGGAGTACATCATGCCTACTTTTGTCTTCCATCTGTTAAAAGGTGTTAGACTAGAACTACAGCTGGAAAGCAGGATTCAGGGCTGCTGGATTATATTTCTGCCTTGCACCATCAATGATTTCTTGCATTACGTTGGGCAACCTTCCTTCACCCTTAATGATAGAGCTTCTACTTTTATAAATAGGCAGTATTAACAATAAACCTAGTGGAAACATGATAAAAAAGTATCTGCAAGGAGAAAGGGAACAAACTCTCTTCTTCATAGCCAGGACAGACAGAACAAAGACTGATGGTATTAAGCTGTCACATGCCAAAGTTAAATTTGTTGCAAGAAAAGCTTTTTAATAGTCAAGATAGCAAGACAGAGGAATAGGTTAACCACCAATCCCATTCCCTGAGAAACTGCTTGACTGCATGGATAACAGTACAAACATAGGCAACCATCACTCTTCTGTTACAGAAAAGTTACCGTACTGCCAGAGCACAGGATCAGAATAACCATGGCCACATAGTCTAATGAAAAGAGAATCTACTTGGGAAAGGGCTGAGCTGGATGCCTGTCTCTATTCCCAGAAACGTCTTTTACTCTCAACAATTAAAAAATACAAATATGACTTCACCTGTCAACCCTGCTGTATCCATAAGTAAAGATTTTGTTGGAGGAACCCCGTCACTGGAGAGGTGAGCTTAGCCTGATGATCTAATAAACAGAGAGCCAGAGAAATCTTTCTTAGAGTTGTGGTACAAAACAGTGTATTCAGGTCTTCCTGTAAGTCACGCCTTGCATATCAGTATTAAAAATGGACATACTTCACCAGAAGATCACGAATGAGAAAGGCTCATTTTGCTTTTTCTCATTTATTCTTCGCTAATTGTGCTCTACATCTCTTTCTTGATGCATAGTCTTATTATAACAAAAAATACAGCGAAGAATCCAGTCTACAGTAGATTACCAATCCAGCCAGAACAACGACAAAAAACAATTAAGAACAAATTAACCCTACTAAAATCTGTGATACTAGACAGTAGGACTGGCTTAAATGCAAGTAAGGACACAGGCACTTAGGTGCATATTTTCTGTCCCTTGCAATGTATCAGTATCTCTTGCTCATGAATACTCAGATTACATTCAGCTAGTTGGCAGCACTTCTTAACATCTAACAATCTAATAGAAACATATTTTTTCTCTGTGCTAGACAAATCTGCCCACCTTCAACCTCTGCTACCCATAAAACACACAATTTATTCAAGTACCTTTACTCTGAGTATAATTAACCTTTTCAATGTACAAAAGCTTCTGTGCCTCTTAAATGAACAAAGAGCTATTAATGAACAAAAAATACTTTCCTGATCAAATGTTTAATACTATTTCTGGGAATACAGAGTATAATATTACTACCCATATATTGTATATAATACAGTATATACCTCATGCATCTTATTCCAAAAGGTTTCTGATTTCAAAGTATCATTGTATAAGACTGATTTTTATATACCATGAGGATACTTTACTCAAGTTACTGCAGATTTATACTGACAATCAAAACCAGAATGACATGATCATGAAAAAGCCCATTTGCCCTAGTTTCAAAGGCAAGGGATGAATCTAAGAGGAAAACATGATTAATTTTGTTTTATTAATTTCAAGGTTAAACTGCAAAGAACCTTAACATCACACACAGAGACGTAAGTTTTCAATGCATGGTCTGTGAACTATTGGCAGCCCATAAGGTAAGAGAAGCAGGTCGGTTGTCAAGGAGACTTGAATTTACCATATAAGAGGTCCAGACCCATATTGAAAAATTTATGGGACCTACAAATTTTAGATTTGAAACTCAGTGACCAAGATGAACAAAGGCAGCACGTGAGTGGTTTTCATTCTCCGTTTCCCAATTTCTTATAGGGATGAGGCATCAAAATTGGACTGGAAGGCTTGAATTCACCAGTGCCGCACATCATCTCTTCTGTACAGACACTTTACATCAAGGCAAACGACAGCTTCAGTTCTGTATTTTTAGCTGTATTTTTAATTAAAAGATGCACTGAATTCTGCAGTATCACAACTGTTGATCACACTCTGTTTTGTAACAGAAGTCCTGTCAGATATTTAGCCTTAGTTACCAAAAACTATCTTCAGGGAGTACAAACATTTCCCCTCTGGCATCCTGTCAGTCACAGCAAATCTGTAAATAAACTGTCAAACTCCATTCCAATCATTCCTGAATCTGCAAAGGAAAAAAGTAGTAAAATTGGTGCAGCTGGTTGTAGTCCCTGTAGAGCAGTGCTGATTTCACAGCTTTAATATGGTTCACTACTTCACAGCAAGTCCGATCTGATATACAGCATGCAGAAATGAGTGACACCTTTGCTAATCATTTTCTTAAACTTAACACATGTGGAGGTAATAACAGATGCAATGACTTTTCAAGGGCATGGACTGGTTAATTTTTCAAAAGCAAATCAACTCAAGTTCTGCAAAATTAAAAATCCACTAAGACACACTGTCAAGCTATCTAAATTATAGAGAATCACACAAAAATGGAAAAACAAAGCTCTGGTCATGAGAAAGACAGTGTTAGAACCTCTTCTTATATTGTCATATGCAAAGTAGGAATACAGCAGCTGCAAACAAGTCAAGTATCTAAATAGAGATGCAAAGACATTAAATAAAATGGAAAACCCTATGTACTATTACCTAGAACATACTGGCACCCTCATTCTATAATTCATAACTTACACTAAGTAATTCTGAGAGACCTGGTCGAGAATTTTTCTGCAAGGTATTTTTTGCTGGACCACAACAGATAATCAAAGAGTTTTTCAGGGCCACAATAGAAAATGTGCAACAGAAGAAAGATCAGAAAGAAAGCAGATAAACACTATCACCTTGCTGCCTACGGACTCATTTAGGATGTAAATCACCTGATTTAGAGCAGGGACAGAACCTGAAACAGGGTCTGCTTTATGCAACAAATTTTCCTTCCCCATCAACTTATACAAAGTCACACTGTCTCTCTGGACCAGTGAATATTTCCTAAGAAGCAGAATAGCCCCAAGCAGAAGACAGACTGACTAAACCCAACAGCAAAGACACTGGCTTGATTTATATAAAATCTAGATTCAAGACTCATTTCTGTTATCAGTCAAGAAAAGGGATCTCAGTCTCAGTCTCTAAAAGATGTATCCATCACGTTTCTTCACAAAAGCCCCCTAAAAGGTGACTTTAATTATGAGACAGTTTGAAAAGAAATTTTGAAAGCACATAATTTCTTACGAAACAAAAATACAGCTATTTGATTGTACACGCTTGCTCAGTCTCCCTGCACAGGAAAGCAAAATTTTCATGGCAATAGCAGAATGTACCACAAGAAAGGAAAGAGCATTAAGGTCAGTATGACTGCAATGAGTTTGAAGGTGAAAAAAAATAACATCACCCCCTTAATTAGGGTTGCCATATGTTCAGATTTCTAGTTTCATGTTTTCTTTTTTGAGCTCATATTTTAACTGGCTGAAAAGAGAGGAATACAAAATGCATCAAGATTTACCATATGTGCCCTGGCCTCCTGTGCACTACATGTGTCAGAGATCTGACAAATCAGAGACATCATGCTCACCATGCAAAGGCTACATGGCCTATCAACTGCTATTTCCTTCCACAAACTCCCAGAAGAAACAATGGGACCCCTGCTCCATATCTTCCATTTTCCTGCCACACAGAAATCCATACCACATGCTACAAAAGTTTTCAGCAGAAGCAAGTGTTAAACTGGTTTATTCTCCTCTACTCATATACAAGCATCTCATACAAAGTGCAAATAAACCGCTGTGAACCTGAAAACTTCAGTGACGCTGGTCTAGGCCCCTGTACGTGTTGGTGTACAGGGTCCCTAACAGATCTTTCATCTAAGACTAACCACAAAAAAGAAATCTCTGGGCCTGAATCTCATCTCCTATCTAATGACTGAGCGACTTCTATAATCCCAGTCTAATAATAGTCAATTGACTCTCAGAACACCCTTAACAGATAGGAATTACTGTCATCCCGATTTCAGATGTGAGAAAAAGATACAGTGAAGATACTCATCTAGATGAACTAGGACTGCAGGCCAAGACTCCTGAGTATCAAAGCAGCACCTAAATCGCATCACCTTTTCATTGTGAACTACAGCCAAGGCTTTGCTTTAAAATCAATGAGACATCAAAAGCCAGCCTGTACACTTCTATACGTCCAAAAAAAGCAACATTATTTCAATTTCCAATAAGAAAGAAAATGGTTTATTGGATTGTCCTTCCAGTATCAAAAAAATTTACTTTGCATACAAAAGTTTCAGCCTTACAAAAGTCCGCAGTGAAATACAACCTCCTGGCAGACTGCACAGCACAACATAACAACTCATGACATGAAATGAACCCCAAGATAATGGCTGACAAAAAGGGGGCTTTAAGTAAAAAGAATGCAACCATCCCAATGAGAGTTGCTCCAGGGCACCTGTGTTAACTCCCCTGCCAAAAGTATTTTGAACTCTCTGATGGCTACAAATGATAAGAAGAGCTATGATGACAGAAAGTCTGTAAGGCTACACCTGCAAAGTGAAGTATTTTTAAGAAAAATGCTTCAGATACGGAGACGGAAGCAATTAAAAGCCAAAAGAAAAATGTGTACTGCTGTCTTTGTTTTCACCCAAGCTGAACTTCCCCTGCAATTGAATCCCTGGCTCACTGGGGCAGCTGGCTGACATCCTGAGCCATGAACAGGAAGAGCTTGTCTGGGAAATAAGCA
This sequence comes from Tyto alba, assembly GCF_018691265.1. Lineage (NCBI taxonomy): Eukaryota > Metazoa > Chordata > Aves > Strigiformes > Tytonidae > Tyto > Tyto alba. The sequence goes on along the minus strand of NW_024881313.1, from coordinate 34,705,023 downwards.
CAAACCTCAGGCTTGTTTGTTTGGAAATGAGCCCACAAGTAAACACACTTACACACACATACAAACCAAGACCTATGGCATACAACTGCAAACTAATGGGACCTGGTGATAAAGGACCAAAGTTCCTGATGCCACCTTTGCCTCAGTCTTTACTGCTAAAATTTATTTTCAGGAATGCCAGGTCCCTGAGGCCAAGAGGAAAGTCCAGAGCAGGGGAGACTCACCCTTAATGGAACAGATCAGATTAGGGAAAATTTATATAAACTGGACATACAGAAGTCCATGTGACTTTATGGGATGCACCCATGAGTGCTGAGGCAGTTGGCTGATATCACTGTGAGACCACTTTTGATTATCTTTGAAAGGTCATGGAAATTCAGGGAGGCTCCTGAGGACTAGAAGAAAGGAAACATCACCCCTGTCTTTGACAGTGGCAAGGAAAAAGATACTGGGAACTGCAGACCAGTCAGGCTCATCTTGATCATTGGGAAGATGGAGCAAAACCTCCTGGAAACCATTTCCAAACTTATGAAGGATAGAGAGGTGATTGGCATCAGTCAGCATGCCCTTCTAAGGTGACTGGTCTGGTGGATGAGGAGAAAGCAGTGAATATTGTTTATCTCAATTTTAGCAAGCTTTTCAACACTGTCTCCCACAATAGCTTCGGTGACAAACTTCTGAAGTACAGGTTATATATGTGAACAGTGAGGTGGATTCAAAATTGGCTCAACTGCTGGACTTAAAGGTTTTGAGTACTGCTCAGCACATGTGATACACATCAATAGTGCTGGGTCCAGGTCTGGGCAAGAGAGTACAAGAGCGACACGAACATATCGGAGTGAATCTAGTGAAGGGTCATGAAGATGATTAAGGGACTGGAACGCCTGACATACAACGAAAGATTGAGAGAGCTGAGACTGTTCAGCCTGGAGAAAAGAAGGCTTACAGGGGATCTTAGCAATGTGCCTAAATACCTGATGTCAAAGAATAAGACAACAAAGCCAGATTCACCTCAGTGCTGTCTAGTAACAGAACAAGAGGCAAAGGGCACAAAATGAAATACAGAAAATTCCTTTTAAACATAAACTTTTACTTTTTTAAAAAACTGTACAGGTGATCAAACACTGCAGTAGGTTTCCCAGAGAGTCTGTGGGACATCCACCCTTCGAGATATGCAAAACCCAACTGGACACAGTCCTGGGCCACCTCTTCCAGCTGGCCTTACTCTGACTAGACAACCTTGAGAGGTCCCTTCCATCCTCATCTATACTGTGTTTTTAAATACTCTTAGTATAGCTTACTATGTGTAACTGTAAACAGTGTAAAATACCCTGAAAGACTACTCTGCAAAATCAGTCTAAACTGTATGAGATATTAATTTACAAAGATCCATTTTTCATCATCATATGTTTCAGTCTGCACAGACAAAAATACTAAACTGCATGTAAAAATCTACTTTGAAATATAGAAACTAAATACCTAGGAATGAAGGAGTCAGAGCAAAACAGAAAACTGGTCATATGCCTGTAATTTAAAGTGCATCTTCAGCACACTTAATGAAGTCTGAATGGAACAAGCTCAAGATGACGAAATTATTCAAGAAAGCACCATTATGAAGATATTTTTTTGACTAGTAAGTAATGATACTTTTCAGGACATGACAGTTATTTGGGAGAGCAAAAGTTTGTGAATGTAGCCATCTGCTTTGCAGGAGCCTTTGACCCCAAGTAAGCCAACTGATTTCAATTGGAATTGAATGGGACCATAGCAATACAGTGCAACTTTGCAACTTGTGATGATCTAGTCCTAAAGACTTCATCAAGAAACAAACACCTTTAAAGCTGAAGACCCCAAAGATAGGTAATTTACAGTTATACAATTGAGATGATTTTCTGTCCCCCACTATGAAGGCAGGGGACTCCATCCTTTTCAAATTCCTCATACAACATTTAATCAGAAAAAAAATGGTACATCCTATGCATACTAGTATTTTTTTTAGTGAGGAAAAGGAGGACAGAATATATATAAACGACATGACTAAACTAATTTTGAGAATCTCCTGATTTTAAAGTGTCTGGTATTTAAGATTGTGTAACTCCAGGGAGGACAGTTGCCCGTAACTTTATAAGGAGGAAACAGAAGGAAGCACTTGGATAGTGCAGAGAAACAGACAGACAGACAGATTTACTTGACAAGCTCTCTAGAAGCCCTGCAGGCTTCATCGGTGGTACTTGTAAGGCCTTTGAAGTGTAGCTGTTGCACAGCTTGTAAGTCCCTTTCTCCAGAGCTAGCGAGCTTGTGGTGTTATAAGCTACTTAAGCTCCTTAGTCTAGATCTAAGCAAACAGCTTGACGCACTTACAAGATTCACTCCCTCTTATTCTGAAGATGTTAAGCTGCTTAGCTTACTGTCTTCAACTTTCAAATTCCTGCAACCAAATCCTACCCGTACAGCATGCCTCTGCCTTTATTAGGCTGATTCTCCCCTCTGCTGAGGATTCTGAATGTCTTGTGCCAAGTCAACAGTAGAACAAAATGATCTTTTACAGCTTAGTCCTTCCAAAGTCATAGCCAATACCTGAATACCTATTGTTTTGGCAACCACCACTCTGCATTTTCAGTATCCACAGATTTACTGTAAATCAAACATTTTATCTATTCTAACAAATCTCTTTCCATCAATACAGTCTATTAAATATTTCAGTTATGATTTTCAAAAAGACTCCACACTGGCGTAACTCTCTTCTCACAAATGTGAGCTTTTATTATTAAATTTTGATTGCGTAGGAACTGCAGAATCTTTTGGAAAAAAAGCTGCTTATCCAGAAAAGATGGTTTTCGTCTAAATCAAGCTGGTACAAGACTACTAGCATTTACAATTAATGTTACAGGAGAATCTTTAAACTAAGAAGTGCAGTAAGGCTGGCACAAATGGACATGACACATTTTCTGGGACTGAAATCATTAAAACTTTGTATCTATAAATAAAAGATAGGGCAGACATTAATAAATCTGAACAAGGAATCACAAAGAAGAAATAATTTCATTTTAATCATAGCATAAAAAATAAGCTACTGAGCCAACTGTGGAAGTACCTCCATACTGGTACCAGAAATGTAAAAAATACAACAGAAAACCTTAAAATGCCTAGTTTTCAATGACGACATTGACAGAAGCAGCATACTGGTGAAAGGCAGACAATGATTATGTGTTGCAAAATAAAAGAACAAATTATATTGCAAAGATATAGGAAAACCACAGCAGTGAGTGTTTCTATACATTAATGAAAACCTGAATTCAGAGCAGACAAACAAGTTAATTGTACCAACTTGTAACATAATGCATATGCTTTGAATACCACATCAATATTGGAACCATACAACAATAACTAAAACACACACAAAGAGATGAGAGAGACTGCCTGGACAGACAACACAGTAACAATGAGATACTACATTATCCCTGTATGGGTTAGGGTAAAAATCATACTTGCATATGCTTTATGCTACAACTTCTCAAGAACCCTAGGAAAAAAGCAGCAACTCCTGACCTGTCTTGTCTTAAACAGAAAAACACGTTTTCACTACTGAAGAACCACTCTGTAATAGTCACCATGAAGTACTGAGCTGAGGTTGTTCAGCCTGGAGAAGACTCCAGAGAGACCTTATTATGGTCTTTCAATACATACAGGGGGCGTATACGAAAGATGGGGACAGACTTTTTAGCAGGGTCTGTTGCAACAGGACAAGGGGCAATGGTTTTAAACCAAAGGAAGGTAGATTTAGGCTAGATACAAGGAATGAATTTTTTTACGAGGGTGGTAAAATACTGAAACAGGTTTCCCAGAGAGATGGTAGATGCCTCATCCCTGGAAACATTCAAGGTCAGGTTGGATGGGGCTCTGAGCAACCTGATCTAGTCAAAGATGTCCCTGCTCATTGCAGAGAGGGTTGGAATAAATAATCTTTGAAGGTCCCTTGTAACCCAACCTATTCTATGATTCTATTAAGATAAATCATTCTATGAAGGGCCAATCAATCAAAATAAATAATCAATCCACAGCAGAAATACATATTTTCAGTAAAGTGGAATAATATAAAAAGGACAAAGCACATTAAAAAGAAATTAAAGAGAGCAGCCAAAAGCATAGAATTCTCTTAGCTAACACCGAGACTGTTCAAGGACAATGTATGAAGAAGATCTTAATTTGTGATGTGTTAGAAGGCCTGCCGCAGACTGAGGTGCCAACAAAGGATGCTTTAGAACAAATCATATGTTACCCATGCAAAAGTTGTTTATAAATGAAGTGCCAAATTGTTATAACATTACCTGTGGAAAATAAAATCTCTTGCTTAAAACTGCCTTAGTATCAGAGGCATGTTGGTGACAAATACGATGCCAGTTATCAAAATGGGCTCCCAGTTGGACATGGGGAGTTTTCAATAACTGAGATCCATACTAATCTAATTGACAGGAAGCACTGCAAAATCAGAATCATTGGATAATTTAACAAATGTGATTTAATGGGGAAGATTCGGTGTCTTTTGTAAGGAGAAGGCCTGACAAACAGACCTGTAAAGGAGTCTCTGACTTCATTGCTTTAGACAACCATAAGCACAGATTTCCAACAGGGTTTTTGACAAGGTCCTTCACCAATGTTTCTTGTAGAAAGAAGGCTGTCATAGGACAAGAATGAAAGTGGTCTTACAAATTAATGATAATTTTTTAAAAAGACATGAACAGTACGAGTGAATGATCAGTTTTCACCGTCACTAGTGAAAGGTGATCACAAGTAAAGTGGGAAAGGGCAGAGAATGAGACAACAAAGCCAACTCTGAGGAGTTGCAGAATTTTCTCATGATGGAGATGGGATAAGAAACAAAATGGCAGATGAAATTAAATGTTGATCAGTACAAAGTAATGTACATGTAAAGAACAGACCTAAATTTACACATCCAACAGGCTCTGAAGTACTATCTTTGAGTAAAGCATGGTAAATTTTAATAATTTCATTAAAATAGCAGATCAATACTCAAAAATTGAAAAAGCAAGTACATTAAAATTTTTATAAAAGGAATACAACCAGAAACAATATTATGCCACCTTTTAAATAAAAGATTAGTCTCTGTTTGAATATTCAATGCAGTGCTGGTCCTACGTCTCAGAAAGAACATAATAAAAATAGAAACAATGAGAGGCACAGTAAGGGTGATCAAAGGTATGGGACAGCTTCCAACAAGACGAGTAAGTCTTGATTACAATTCTTCAGCCAAGAAAAAAAATGGCTAAGGGGACACCAGGGGGAGGGAGGCCAGTAGAGCACAGGCAGTCAAGGAGATTATAAATACAAAATAATTATTTACCGTTTCTCATAGTACAAAACCTACCAAGGAGCAAATGAAATTATCAGGTGACATGGTCAACACAAACAAAAAATAGAGGTTTCTCACACAACGCACAGCTCAGCTGAAATACTCAGTGCTACGAGATACCACGGGTGCCAAAAACCTAAATGCTTTTAAAAGGGGACTAGAGAAGTTCATGGGAAAAACTCTGTCAACAACTGTTAAATAAAAAAAAACTAAGGCTCAGGAAGTTGTTAAACGGCATACTGGTGGAAGCTGGGAGGATATAATAGCTGTTCAAGCTTTGTTTGTGCATTAGAGACTGGGTGCTCCCAGAGGAAGACTAGACTACCTGGCCCTTTGGCCTGACTGGAGATAGTCTTACCTTCACCAGCAGCAGCAAAACTATTTCAGCCTTAAGCACTCTTGAAAGAACATCCCCTTAATTTTCTGCCACTTTTGAATGAAAGCCTGCAAATCAGGTCAAACCAGAGGAGGTCCAAAAGAATGCTCAGTCGGGAAGACACACCTTGCACATTTTTCCTTCCCTATCACAAAATACATGAAAGTATTTTAAATTGAGTGTTTGAAAAATTTGCCATCAAGCCAACAAATAAGGCACCTTCAGGTCTTGCAAACAGATATTTGATTGTACCAGCTCTAAATTTCCAGGTATAGCCATTCCCCCATTTGACCTATTTTTTTTTAATGTTTTAAAAGTTGTGAGAAGACAGAAGTCTTGCAACCTTATTTATATTTATCATAATTCTGGAGGTTGCAACGTCTTTGACCGTTTTTTCCACATCCCAATGCAATTTCAAACTAATCTTCTCTGTTTAACAAGAATTATCAAATGCCATATAGCATGTAAACCGAATCCTGACTGCTGAGGAAACATCTCTTTGCAGAGCATTATTTAGGCATGCATTTAAGTTTCATTGACCTCAGAGATACCTAAGCACTTTCCTGCAAGCACTTCTAATCCTGACAGCACCAAGAGTCAATGGAAGCTGAAAGCCTGTACCTCAACCCTGAGACTTTCAGTCCATAATATCCTTCTCAAAGGGTGGCTGGTCAAGATGCTTCTTTGTCTTTTTCCACTGTCATGAAGGGCATAACACAACACAACTAAAAAGAAAGCATTCTCTATTTGTCAGAAGTAATTAAACATGTCACTGACTTTCTGTAAAACTCAAGAGTCATCTGGGAAAAGAGCAGTATGTCTCCACATCCATCTGAGTGACAAGGTCAGAGCATCCCTCACTTCCTTGGTTGCATCTCCATCACTGACTCTGTTCATCATGCTGTAAATTAATCTGTAAAAATTTGAATAGTATACCTACTGTAATTAGCTCTATCTCTCCAAATGAGGCAAAATGAGATGGGGTGGCAGCTGAGGGATCCAGTTGGCTCATGGCTGCAGAGTAACAGAACTAGGTCAATATACCAACTTTATTCAGGAGAACAACATAAAATTAACCTTGTCTTGTTACATTTCTAAGATGAGGTTTCAAGATCTTCAGTTACCAAGAGCCCACTAATAAAATGCTTTATATTTATATTTTTCCCTGTGAAAATTTTCTTTTGTATATCCCATTAGAAACTATCATCTATCAATTTATGGACATTGTTTCACATTCTTCTGCTGTGCACCTCAGCAAGGAGCACCTCAACAGGCTGCCATTAGGTCTCCCTGAAGCCTCCTCTTCTCCAGGCTGAAGACGACCAGCTCCCCCAGCCTCTCTGCTCGGGGAAGGACATCCAGCCCCCAAGCATTTTGGTGGTCCTCCATTGCACTTGGTCCGGTTTATCAATGCATTTCTTACATTAAGGGGCCCCAAACCGGGCACAGTACTCCAGCTGTGATCTAATGGACTGCTGAATAAAGGACCATAATTCACTTCCCTCAGTTGCCTGGCTGTGCTACTGTTGGTACAGGCTTCCTTGCTGCAAGGACACACTGCTGGCTCATTTCTAGCTAGACCTCCCACATCCTTTTCAGCAGAGTTTCCCCTTGGATTCTTATCAATGCAGGGAGTTTATGTGCCCCAGGTGCAAGACTTGACATTTTTCCTTGTTGAATTTGATGAGGCTCCCAACAGACCATTCCTTCGTTTAACATGCAACTTAGATGATTTATTCAAGTCACAAGCATGAGCTTCTCATCATCATATCAGAAGATAAGCCTGGAGATAGAGCTGAATGTGTAACACAGGCTTAGGTGTACAGTGGATGAAGTAGTGTGATGCACAGCTCACCTCTTTGGCCTTTTCTCTTTGTATCATAAGACCTTTCTCAATGTTTATATTCACAGTGACTAACACACTGGAGGTCTCTCCACTAATAGTTCTCAGTTCTGAGAAACTGGGCCCAAGCCACATGTCCCTGTTTAAGGGATTTCTGCCAAGAATTGCTAAGTGCACACTAAGTCACAAATGACATGACTCAGTTTTCTTGCTGGCTCTCAGCAGCAGGTGAAAAATTAAAGCTAAGAAGTTAGGAAACCGCTTCAGAGCATTCTTAAATTCAAGTAGCATCATTAGCATCAACAAGTCACTCAGATGACAATGTCTGTATTTAAATCTAGACAAAAAAAATTTGGTCAGACCAGAGACAAATCCCATTTATATAAAAATACATACATTCTCTTCTAAAGGTGCTTTCTTAAGTCAGAGCTGGGATTGGAGGGTTAGGGAAGCTTTCACTGCAGCTACCTGCGCAGAACCTGTTCTGCAACCAAAGAAGAAATTGCAATTTCCACTGTCAATCCTGCAGAAGGTGTGTTCTCTCTTGGTTTTTGTTTGCTTTCTAAATTTTCTGTGAACTTTTAAAGCAGACAGAAGCATTTCAGGACTGTCTGTCTGAACTGGTAATTCCAAGTGAAAGAATACAGGAAACTTTTTGTTTTTAGAGAGTCTAGAAGACTTACACAAATAAGTGCGAGGGAGTAGGTGCCACTAAACTGACAAGTTGAGGAAGTGCATATATATGTACTTATGTAAACCCTCGGATACTTATGGATATGAACCAAGTGTGTCTCAAGATTAAATCATTTCTGCCACTACTATCAGAATTGCAAAACACCTATGCAATTTAAACACTAGTTTCAGAAGCTTTAAAGACAGCCTCTTCACTAAAATAAACACTGCAAAATTACTTCTCCAGGATTATTTATTAAAATGAGTAACAACATTCATAAACTTGTGTCTTTCTTTTGAATCCTTGTCAAGACTAACTTATTAGATAACTGCTACACTTGCAACCTAGAGGCACTTGGGCTTTTCATGTATGAGTAGCACTACGTCAGGAAGAGGTTAACGTGTAGAAACACAAAATGGACTTGGCAAGAAGGAAGTGGAGGAAACACTGCACTTCAGCCAAAGAATATGGCATTTCAGCACATGAGGATACTAAAACATCAGCTATTTTTTTTCTAGACAAAAAGGGAAGCACACTACTTTATGCTCTGTATCTTGGTAAACTGAATGATCTTTACAATTTTCAGAAAACATGGAAGAGAATAAGGGAATCATTTCTCAATACAGTGTGGGATTTGGATGAGTGGGTATCCACCAAGGATCTGGAAATGTCCTTTTTATCCCTCAGTTACAAAACAATTTTGAACATGGTGGGAAGAAAACAGTTACTCCCATCCTGTTCCGTAGCTGAACCATGAATCAAGACCTGAGGTGTCAATTTACCCTCAAGAATCTTTTGTTGCAGTTTAATTTACTTTTCCTCCAATGTAATGCTGGTGTCACCTTACTGCTTAATATTGAAAGTTATTGACAAAGAAAATGCTGATTCATGAAAGTGAGATTTTGCTCTAATATATTCATGTGAAAACAAATGAGCCTGTACCATTACATGGTTCTTCCTCTTGCTCACATTTCTTTACAGCCCTGACAGAATTTCAGATGGGGTGAGTGGATCCTGCACAAATCCTGCAGCAAGTTTTTTCTCAGTCGTGAGCCAATGAACAAATCTGATTTCAAAGAAAAGCTTCATCCTCAGTGCAGTAACAATTCTCCTTGGAGTGTAAAGGGGCATGACCACTTAGAGACTTAAGCAGAGCTGCTTCTGAAATTATGAAATCTGTTTATCTATCTTATTTCCTATTCATACAGCACGTTCTGCTCCATAGGTACGTATTTGCTGTGGCTTAATCCTGATTAAGATTTATATTCTAATCCAGCACTACTTATCTTCAATATTCATAACACCTGTACGTTCACTCATACTGGGCTTGATTGCCTGGGCTGGGTCATGGCCTGCAAACGACTTTAGCCAACTGAAACCAGCCTGTTTTACAGGAAGAAGCAATACAAGCTCCTATTGTGCAGCACAGTCAAATCTTAAAGTTCAATACCAACCCATCTTTCCTCCATGCCAGTGCTTCCGGGACTTCTCCATAACTGATTCCCATTTAACTAGTATGCACAGAAAACAACAGACTGTTTGCTCTTCCTGGATGTGGAGATCCTCATTCTTTGCAGAATGCTACAGTGCCACACCATTCAATTCAGTTAAGCAAGTACAAGATGATGTCATTGCAACATGGTGCTAGATGGCCAGAGGATCATTTTTGAAGTCTAGTTATCCTCTGATCAGTGTGGCAAAAAGACTAAGTTTGGAAGAAACACCTGAAAACATCTATGTAAGAGCATTTTCAAATATCTTCCAGAAGAGAAGCCCAAGCAATGTCAGGCTCAAAACCATAAGACATCTCCTGCAACCCAGAAACTCCTCATCTACATGCCACCACTGCAAGGAGGCACTTGATAGCTGGCACCACCCTCACCAACAAACGCAACATAACAAATGAGGTTTTTGAGCTAGAACGGTCTCACTTTTAGTTCAGGCACACAGTAGGGTTTCTGATGACCACAGGAATGGAGCAGCATGAACAGACTACACGGAGAGACAAAAATGTTTCAGGGGGACATTCCAGAGCCACACTCCAAGGCTTTCTGCAGTGATGGGTGTGGGAGGAAAGCGTCAAGGAAGGGAAGCACTTTGCTACCTATATAGTAGCAGTTACTGAGCATGTTTCACATGCGTGAAGCAAAGCAACACGGCAAATACCATGAGGTCCCCATCATGATGCAGGAACAAGGGTTTTTTTCACTCATTCCAGTAAGAAAACATTACAGTCTCTTTCAGTGCCCTCACAGAACCATTTTGAATTACTCTGGATGCAGGTTGATCCAGAACCCAGAGAAACTGAAAGAGGAGGAGGAAGAGGACAGAGAGAGAATAGGGGGAAAGGATGGGTTTCCAATATTTGGAGTGGAATGGTCACAAGTTTCTCTGACACAGGGTGAGAAGGCTGGGATCCATGCTCAGTGCTCAATGTCTTGCCCTAACTCTGCCACATGCTTCCCCTATAGACACAGGCTTCGCAAATGACTTAACACCAGCATTGGAATCCCATCTCCCAAAGCCAACTAGCACTTTAAAGGGATACACTAGCTACGCCCACCACATTAGGGTAAAACAGAATAGTAACTACCTCAGAAATCTCCATCAGATCAACTCCAACAGTTATCCTGCCAGGAAAAGGTTAACCATTGTCTGAAGCTGAATCAGTTTTACTCACATAGATGATTATAAAGCTACTAGCACTTCCTACCTCATACACTGGGAGGAATAAAGTATGTACATACAGTGAAACCAGAGAAACTGCTGTAAACATCAGCTGTCACCACTGCTCTGTCAGCATCCCACCTGCATGGATTCCTCACCAAAGTCCAACAGGGCCTGCCAGAAGGTTCTAAAACAGTGATGAGGTCTCATGTTTTCCCTCCTCAGCCTGCCGCAAATGCAGTGCAGTCAGAGCAGAGGCAGCTCACCCACTTGTGCTGGACACATTCCTTAACACTGCTAGAATAAACTGAGGTGAGGAGCATGCTGAGCTGTTAAGAATTTTATACTATTGCACTGGCAAGCTAAGAACACTTCTGCATGGGGGCTCAACAGGACAGGCAAGTTCTTCTACACTATATAATAATACAGTTTCTCTAGAAGCTCAGACAGGAGCTCTGGAGGACACTGGAGAAACCCTAGCATCTTATCCAGAGCCATGCAGCACCAGCATGGATGCAGCAGCACAGGCACAAACCAGCCACAGCTCGGGAACACGGTACCACCACGTATGCCTGGCTTGCCTAGAGCTGCACTGGGTACCCTCGGTTACCGTCCCCTCTCTCCACCCAGGACCGTTGCAGGGTAACCACGGGCAGCTCTGGCAGCTATTTTTCTTGATTTTGCCTTCCTGAATGGCTTCCGAGGAAAACAATAGCTTAAAAATTTAAAAGGCGCTTTTACACAGACAAGTACATTGGCTGTGCACAAAGCAGATAAGCCCAAAATAGTACATGTATTTTCCTCTTTCCTACCTACATTTTTATGGATTTCAGTCAGTTTAGATACAACATTTTATAAAAATATAAACCAAAGGACAATGAACAACTTGGAATAATCTAGTTCTGATACTTGAAGACATGCTTCATTTATTTTGGATGTTTTAATCATACAGGGGGATGTATCTTGTGAAACTAGCATTTTTCCTCGCTAGCTACTAGTATTTAAAGTTAGCATAGCAGGAGCCACTGAACATTTATTCAGGTGAACTCATGTATGTAATGGAGTTGCCTTTAGCAACTCTCCCTCACTCCTGGGCCTCCTGTGACTATGCTACCTAAAGTTTACATTTATCTTTCTCTGATGATCACAGCTGGGCAGGATTTTAAAACTTGAAACTACAAAGCCTTGAAACCTGCATTATACACAGCACTAACAGCCCAAAGAAAGAGGCAAAAGCAGCAAGAGTTTTATTGTAATAATGGTATTTCCAAGCTCTTATTGAGCAAAGCATTTAGTCTAATGTATTATATTTAATGAAGAGTCAGGAACTTGTACTGCGAATAACAGATCAGATATAATTGGAATTTGCTCCACACCACTAGCCTACATATATCAATAAAAACAATAACCACATTGGATTTTGGGCTCACTTCATTTGCATTTCTTAATTTAGTGTTTAACTAATTTAACAATAGTAATGATTTAATTCAAATTGAAATCTAAGGAAAATAATTTTTAAAAGCCATTAAAGATTTCATTAAGTTCCATCTAAATTAATATTAGCTTTCTTAATATTTTCAGTAAATGATTTTTTCTATCACCACTGAAACAAACATGAAGTTTCCTCTGTGCAGTCAAGCTTTAGACAAACCTTGTTAGATTTATTGGAATTATTTCAAGCAATTAATTAATATATATTAGAGTTATTTAGAGGAAAAGCACAAAAAATGGCAGGAAAATGGATGAAGCTGTTTTTAAAACACTGCATTCAACTTAGATAATTGTTCTTCGAGCCTTTTACATGGAGCTCTTAGGTGCACACTACCCACTAGATCACTTTTCATATACATTTATGGTACTGCTCCTAAGCATCAGACGCACAAGTTACCCAAGACACGGCAGTTTTACAAGACATCTTCAGCATCTCCACATGTAGCAGTCACTTGCACGAGTGACTACTCAGAGAAAATAATTCATTTCAGAAATATGTCAGTTACAATAACCAAAAGGTCTCTGTAAATCTCCAGTCTTGCCTCCCATCCTCTGAATGATACAGAAAAGTTATTTGTGTGATGCAGGCATTACATAGTGCGCATGTGTATAAATAAAAACATATATATAAAACTTTCTTGTTTTAAGCAGTAGAAGGCAACACATCCTACCCCAGACCTCACTGTATTTTTGCTTTTGTAGTCTCCTGGAACGTGCAGCTGATTTTGGCGTGTTGGACATGCCATTAGGCCAGACAGAAAGGATGTACGGAGGAGGCAGATGCAAGAAGTCAAACTGAGGCCTCTCTAAACTGGAGCTGCTCACTCTATCAGTTTAGTGCCTTATTAAAGTGAGAAACGGTTAAACGGTCAGGCCTCTGAGGAGCTATCTAGCTCATTTTCAAGCATACAACAGGACTGGAAATTAGAGTTATAGTCCTGTTCTCTCCTGGTTCTCATGATTAACCCTTATCCATGCAAATGGCAACACTGAAATCAACAGGAATGCCCTTACAGTGATTACGCTTTGCAAGTAACAGCCTAGATAACATCTAAAATTCACACTGACCTACATCACAGCTCACAGTAGCTACTGTAGTTGAAAGAATTTAGTACCTCTAAGTAATGAATAAAAAAGGAATTTAAAACACAAAAATAAGCAAGGAGGCACTAGGTTCTGAGTACTTGCAATTTACTTAAAAACACAATTCCACCTTTTCAAATAGATATGACAGCAATTTTTTATTCTGATGTGTCATACTTAAAAATAATGGCTTCAGATGTTCACCTGCATTTCACAGGGTACCAGGCTTTTATGCTCACAGACAGAATTAGGTATGAAATATGAAGCTTTGTATCACTTCCTCTGCAGCACAAGTGTTCACTTGCAGGTAAACTTAAGTCATTTAACTAGAAGTGCACTTAATTTGAAGAGATTACTCAAGCAGCTCTCCACTTGTACATTTGTATTACCATTATAATTAGAACTACTCCAAAATAACAAAAAGTTCATTTTTGACCAGAATAAACACAGAGGAAAAAGATCAAGAGCACCTTCAGTGAAGAGAGTGAATGCTTTAGAAAATATCCTTCAATATCCCTCCAGCTCTGCAACCAGCGACCACCTTCATTCCAACGCTACTCACAGGGTTGCTACTACACAGGCTAATATATGACATCATTTTCTGCTGTCTTGTATGTTTTAAGTTGTCTACTGAGAGGACTGAAATACTTCGCTGATTTGTAACAATGCTGAGTGCCCTCCAGCTTTCTGTAATTACTTCCTGAGACGCATACATGGCAACTGGTATGTACAGATAAATATTGACATTTACCTGTTCAGTAAGAGATACCAGCAATGGAGAGGGAAAGAACTGAGTGACCCAGTCCTGAAAACACAGGGGAGGCAGCTAAGGATGTGCTGAAATAGAGCCCCCAGAAGCCTTCCTTCAGCACACAGATACCTCTAGGATGCAAAGCCTGCTACCAACAAAGCCCATATTTGAAATGTAACAGAAGTGATCTTAACCTGTTGAAAACAAGACATGAGAACACCCTGAAGAAAGCTGCTATCAATGATGGACGACATTGACTAGATAGGTAAGTATACTGAAACTTTGGCTACCAACTTTAGGCTAAGGAATTCAAATGTATTTCTAAATCAGTTCATTTGTTGTCCAAAATAATACTGGCACTTGATACTACTTCTATAATGAATACACATTGTTTAGTGTTGTTACCTTTGGTAAAATTGTTGCTTTGTAAAAAGAAATAATTCAATATTTTATGTTTACGCACACCAAACACCTTCTATTGGAGTTTTCAGAAAGAGCACTCAGTTCATTCAAATTCCTATGCAGCCGTTCCTTTCACTTAGTGTTACTGAAAAAGTGGAAATACAAAAGCACACAGGTTTCTATTTAGAAAGATGCTAGCTGATTTCTACAAATGAAGACTAATTGAACTTTTATTCACCAGAACTTCTGAAAACATCTAATAATTATGCATTTCAGAAGAATCAACCAACAGGCATACCCAGTATCAAAACAGTAACAGTTAAGTTACTTTAGTAACATTTCAGGTAAAGATTGACAAGTGCAGTTAACTGCAGTAGAGGTATCTGAAGAACTACTTCACTTTGAGACACTATCAAAAACAAAACCATCACAAACCCACCCTTTTCTTGTATGTATATACACACTTCTATTTTTAATTTCAAATTTCCAGCTTTCAGAAATTTCTTGAAATTTCTTATTAAGCTTCAAATATTGTCAAATGGAAGACAAATACTTTAAAACCAACAAAAGTGGTAAAGAAGTGGCCGTTTCTAAACTCACTCCCTACTTGAGTAGTAATTGATGCATAATTCTCAGCAGGTACTCCTGAGTTTAGTTTTACTTGTCTGTCTAATGCTGTACAATCACTGTCAGAAAAAGGATTTCAGATTTAGGCAAACATTTCCTTTGTGTTTTTTCATCCATTCTTTAGATTTTTCAACCAGGAAAAGTATAGCACTGATGAGCTGAAGGCCACTGTACGAGACATCAAGTCCAGCCCTTTGAACATCAAAGAGAAAAATGGTATCACTGTCCAGAAGCTGGGATCAGGAATTTCATTAAAATCATATCATACCATATCATTAAGGGACTTAATTCTGTGGATGCTCTAATCTCACTCTTCCACACATTCGATTTTATTTCTTCGGGTCAGTGCTGTCACTAATCCCAAATTCTAGCCAAAAAGTGCAAAGCCAAAAATTTTCTCTTCTTACGTCAGAGAGAAAACTTTAGAAGTACATACTGCACTTGAAGCTTATTTTTCATGAACTTCCTATCCTTTGACACCCTGTACACTTGGACTAAACTGACATTGTGAAAGCCTTGGGGCTGAGACTTGTCATTTGACATGTACCAAGCATGCCTTTGCTAATGCATAAATTAGGCATACCACATACAGGCTAAATAACATTATAGTCTAAAGGCAGAAAAAGCAACACCCTTCATGTGCATTCTTCAAAACCACAGGCCAGAAATAACAAAAAAAAAGCTGCCCAAATTAATTTTTTCATGTCTGAAGATAATTAAAATTATGCATGTAGAATGCAAAATTTCCCTTGTTCATAGAAATGTGAACTTCTACTTCATTTTTACTTAAATAAGAAATGTGGGGAGTGGTAGGTTATTTTTTGCTTGAGATAATCTGAGTAAGCAGTGAGTAGATGTCCTCTGGAAATCAAAGTCTGGATGGAACCATTGCTTTAGATATTTAAAATTTTTTTAAAAACTTAGGCAATAATCTCTTTTAAAGTAAGGCAAAACTGTCTTGCTTAATCTCATGCAACAAACACAATCACAGCTAAATATCACTGTACATGCAGGCAAATAGAGTAGGTACGGAAAAAATTATGTATCTAGTAGAACCCCTCCTAACAGTGAAAAACCTCAGGTGTAGGTTGATGCAGCTGAAAGCATTGGGACACTTCATGCTCAGAACTTATGCAAAACATGAGATGTGTAAGAGAAGCTGAATAACCTTAAACCAGATAATAGGAAAGACAGCTGGAGGGATTACGGAATCTTAGGAGAACTGATTAGAGTTCACTAACAGGCCTGTCACATTTGAGCAACAAAAATGAAAATACAGGAAGACACTGGAAGAAATATTTAAAATAATAAGTATCTAACATTTCACTAAGTGTCAGCTAATGTAAATGTAGTATTTTACAAGTAGAATGATCATCAAAACAGGGCATCATTTACAGTGATACCAGCAGCTGCTATTGGTACAAATGATCAATACAAAGCAATGTATATATAGCTGTGAATCAGGTAAGCAATGGCATCCCTTACAGATTCCCATGCGTCTGAGAAAGAATAGATCATTCTGATCCTTTGAACTCATCCTTCTATAACATAAATGATTTCTTTGGACCAGAGCACCTGTTTTTAGGAAAAAAAAAAAAATCTTGTTCTTAAAACTGCCAGTGCTAAAGAATTCACTACACCACTGTCAATTGCTGCCCTGTTTGATTTCAACTGCTGTTAAAAATCTGCACCTTGGATGTCATTTGACATTTGCCTACTTTCAACTTCCAGTTATTGAACCATAATGTTTCTGTCTGTAAGGCTCAAGAGTCCTATGCTATCAAGTTTCCTTTCCCCAAGAAGGTACTTACAGACTGCAATCATGTCATTCCTTTGCTAATCTAATTGGATTTAAAACCGTAGATCAGTCTCAAAAAACAAGTGATAAAAGGAGATTTATTAGATAACCCAACTTATCTCAAAGTCCCCAGTTTCTAGAGATCCATGAAGCTCTAAAAAAAACAGCCAACTGACAGCCTGACTGTTCTTCTGAATATTGCTTGAACAGTACAACCAGTGAAAGAGTCATAAACAATCTCTCCTAACATCAGTGCACAGGAGTTGAACCATTTACATACTTAGGCTTTTGCTGACTAAACATTAAAAGTGATTGTTCAAACAATGACAACATTTTATCATTGTGTCAGGAAAGAAAGACAGATAGTGCCCCTTCCAATCTTTTTATTAACTCTTCAGATTTTCTGTCTTCATTGTGTTTCCTGTGTATGTATAACAACAATAAAACAAAATAAAAGCAAGACAATAGCCACTGCATGAAAAATTCTAGAGCACGTAAGCAGCTTCCTTATAGCACATTAGGTCATTTCCTTCAGAGACACTTTATCTAACCCTTTTAAAAATTATTTAAACTAATACTGTACTCTCGTGAGCCAAGTAATAATAAAAAGCCCTTTTTTGTAAAATACTTGGTCAGGAAATTGGTAATGAGCTAACCAACCTTTCACTCCAGATCACTGGCTTAAAACCAAGCCTTTCTTGATCGTGCCTAGAAGGCTCCACTACGTGATAAAAGTCCGATGCTCTGTGGAAAATAAGAGGGGATACAGTCAAGTTCTTGGCAAGGTATTGCCCATCTCACACTGGCACTCTTATCAGCCAGAAGTTTCATCAAACACAAATATCCTCTGTAGCAGAATCACTGGCTTAGCTGGGAAGAAGATCCTGCCTTTGATGAATTTGAAAGTACTTCTTGAGCCAACTCTCCTCCCTCAAAAATACAGGCTTAAGATCTAATGGCAAGGCATATTTATGGTCTGTTTGTACTGC
Source organism: Tyto alba (assembly GCF_018691265.1). Classification (NCBI taxonomy): domain Eukaryota; kingdom Metazoa; phylum Chordata; class Aves; order Strigiformes; family Tytonidae; genus Tyto; species Tyto alba. The sequence continues at coordinate 34,686,952 of NW_024881313.1, read as the reverse complement.
ATACCAAGAGGTATGGTGTGCTGCACCACTATTCATACATGTTCCAATCTGACTGTTAGCACTATTCACTATTATTTTAAACAAGACTTCAACCTCCCATCAAGGGCAGGGTCTTCTAATAATTTTTAAACTGTTTTCACTGACTTGCTGAAGTAAAAAGCCCCTAACAAAGCCGTCACCCTCATGCTGCTGAAACATCATCACCACTCTTAGCAGCAAACAGCAAGAGACAAGCACGAAGCCAACACAACATTTTAGTATCGATTTCTCTAAGAAATTTAAATCCCGCAGGGCATAAACATCAATTTAATCTGTATGCAACGACAAAATGGCCTCAATCACAGTGTTCCTCATTTCAGCCAAAACACTACTACAACTGCAACAGAAACACATTTAGCGGTGAAGGCAAAGGCAGCTGACAGAACAAGTACCTCAACGTTCCTGATAATGCATAAGAGTTTTGTACACTACAGTCACAGAAACCAGTCAAAGACCACCACCAGCAAAAAAATCTGTCTCATAGCCTGACACAAAGCCATCCCAGAGTGTCCCAAAAACCAGTGGCATCTAGCCTTGCTAAACCAGAGCACCACTTCATCCTCCAACACTTTGCTGTGAAGCCATAGCCTCACACCTCGCCTTTGGGTTTCTGTGCCTCTGTATGACAACATGAACAATGAACATGAACAACCGCTCCATGTTACACTAACTGGTATTTTCTGAACTCCCCTCACTCCATCAGACTGCCCTCCCTGTGGACAAGGAGCCACACATTATTACTACCTTCAACCGGCTGAAAAGAGCATCAAAAAAACCCACCACATGAAGGAAATTTGGCACCTTGGAGTTTGCCCTCATGTAATGTTAGTCTGAGCTCTTCAGAAAATCTAAGTTCCACCTCTAACCACTCAGAAGTCAGACCCACTGTGCTCTGACATTTCCCTTTTTTCCCTAGCACTGCAGGACTGCTGTTTTGTTTAAGAACGCATCCTGTTGTATATCCAGTCAGAAGGATGTATGTACTTTCATACATTTGAAACACAGGTAACACAGCACTTAAGGAAAAGAACTGGCTCATTCTTACATCAGTGCAAAGCCACGGGCATGTCTGTGTCACCCCAGCCAGTACTTAAGCACCAAGTACAGTCAGTAGAATTCAGGACACCAACATTATTTGCAAGTGATGGATTTATGTACGTAAGAAACTGTAAATTACATAATAAACACAAACACGAGATTTTATGAACAAAGCTTGTGCTTGTAAAACGTGGCACCTTCTATCCATCTCCCCCTGCTGATGAGAGTTAAGTGGCAGAATCAGATTCCTAAATGTATAAATGTGACACGAACAGCACATCGGGCAACCGGTACTCACAGCACTCACTGATAGGCATAACTCGAAGGCAGAAAGCCCTGTCCAAAGCTAACAGCTTCGACACAGACACCACCCCAGATAACCAGCCTACTTACAAGGCAGGATTTATTAATTGCTGCTGCAGTCCCACAAAAGCTTATTTAACACAACTCTAGCACACACCTGACCCAGTATGTACAGACTTAGTGCTCAGATTACTATTGACATGAAGGTCACTGTAGATCTGCACATCATTTAAATATCTATTGACTACATGTGTGATCAACACCAGAACCCTTACCTGTATGCTGTTTTCCTTCAGCATACATAACGTATCATGGCAATGTTTGCTTCACCCATCATCGGGCAGGGAGTAGATTTTGCTCCCAATAATAGTTTTGTGGGTCTTCACCAGGACAGCTTCACTAGGTCTGATCAAGGACCATTGCAACATTCTCCACTCAGTATCAGTTTTAGGGTGAACTTTAGGATTGTTTGGTCAGGAATAGAAGCAACTCTGAAGCGATCATCAGAATTATTAAAGTATATACTGGCAGATCAGTCTGAACCACTGACAGCTTTATAACTGCTGTGATCATCAGTGCCACTGAGCTGCAGACACTGTCATTTCTCTATAAAGTTACCATGGTTTTGACTTCAGAGAGTCCCCAGACTATGCAGCAAACGTGTGTATGACCAGCCTCTGAACTCCAGTTGTGAGTTTGGCTTTCAAAAGGGGATGGCTGCAAGCAGAAAAAGGAAGTGACAAAACAGAAGGTGTTTATGATACAATCAAAATTCAGGAAAATAAAGGCAGAACAGCAAACCTTCACCTTATCTGCATGAATCTCTGAATCAGAGGATGTAAACAACAGGGACAGACCAAACTTCACTTGTTTGTTCCTAGATCACAACGCTCTATCCACCCCCTAAGAACATAAGCAAAACAGGATACAGGGTGTTACTGAATGATTTCCCCCGAAATCTGATTGAGAAAGATTAGAGCAATTAGAACTGTGACACACACTTTTAAAACCCTTAAATCACGATTAATGTAAGGTTTAACTTTTCTCCTAAGGATCATCTGGTGAGTCTGTGCCATTTTCAAAACAAGGCTGAGACATGCATCCCAGCCTCAATGGAAAAAATCATGAGGCAGAATCCCCTGCCCTCTACTGGCACACAAACCGCACTGAAACCTGTGCACAAGCCTGCAGGCAAGCACAAACAGCACCTGAAGAGCTGTTTTATGGGGTTTTTTAAACTATTATTTGTAATTTATAGAAGATCTACAATGTACGGGACACATCAAACTGGGAACAAAACCTCACATATAAAACACTCTTTCAGCATCATTGCACTTCTTCCTGCAACGCTAGCTAGACCAAGGATTCAAAATACTGCTCCTAGCAAGATAATACATTAATTAACTGAAAGTAAATTCTAAGGGATTATCTAATGTTTTTCATGTTCACAGTGCATAACCAAGAACTCCATATGACAGGGTTTTATTTATTTATATTTACAAAATTCTCTTCCACGTACACTACTGCTTTTCAGATTTCAGTCATCCAAACTGCATTTGGCCCAAGAATAGAGAAGCAGGTTCATGACTGCCAAAATGTTTTTTCACCACCTTGGTGCCAGAACTAGAGAAACTCCTAGCCAGGTTTCTGACTCATTTTCACCAATGAGATGGCACCACACAAAACTTGGGACAACATAGGAAAGCATTTACTGTGACTGACCATGTCACTTCCATTTCTGTTACAGATCCATTTAACAGGTGTTACCATATAACTTTCCAGATCTTGTGAGCAGTTATTACTGTATTCTCCCACTGGTGTAAACAACAACAAAGAAAGCCAAGGTTTACACAGCTGTGATTATATTTCTGAATGTAAGTCAGCTTGATTCCTGGAAAAATCAAAGTAAATTCCCCATGTAGACAAGGCCTAAAAGGAATTGAATAAACACAAGGGTCTTGACTGTATATTTAATCCAAAAGATAAATAAGCTTTTAAATTATATTAAAAACAAAAAAGCAGCCTGAAAAACAGCAGCTATTAAACAAGTCTGGCAATACCAGAGTAATTCCCACAATGCTCATCCATACCCTGAAATACATTCAGAACACACCCTGTTTTCAGAGCTGTCACACAACAAATGCAGATATAAGCCTGCCATCACTACACAAATAACAGAATATGACATTTAAATAATACCACTAAGGAAAAGTGGGAGATGCCTACAGCCTACACTACGCACTGCAGGTTTTTTTTTAAAGCAACTCATCTGTTGTTACCAAATAGCTAAAAGACCCTTGGGACACAAAACAAAAGCACACAAGGTTCCAAGGAATCTACAGGAACGCAATGCAAACACACTGACCTCCTTTTTACTGTAGACATCTACAACATTTTTTAAAGTTTATTAAACCACATCTTAAAACTGGTTAGGTTTTTGGCTGTCCTACTTAGCCTAAATGTATTTACAAATAAATTCTACCCATTTGTTTCTATGTCAGAGTTGTCTGCTATCTTAAATAGTTCTCGCACTCTGGTGTTTGTCTAACCCCTGACATTTACAGAGTGCAAAAGTATGCTCTTCAGACATGAACTTCCTAGGCTATATAAGCCAAGCTTTTGGTGCAGCAGAATCTAAGAAGGAAGGATAAACAGGTATATTTTAAACACAATCTATTTGAATCTCTGCCTGTCTCCATAAATAACCTCCCCAAATAAATATGGTTTCGAGTATATAATAAAATATATAACAGGAAAACATTCACAACATAAACTTATGAGGTGGAGTTGCCAAGCCTTGTGATTTGTTCCAGTATATCTGTATTTTCTCAACTTTCAGCTCCTGGAGTTATCTCTTAAAAATAAAAAAAATTATGTTCTTCATGATTACAGATAAAAGCCTGGAGGTAGGAGTCAAGCAATAGCTTGTAAAGGAGAAGGTCAAGACTGGCTTATAAAGAAAGACATCAGGATGTAAATAAAAACAATATGATTTTTAAAGTAAAACACTGGTTTAAAACCCTCAAGATGAGTTAATTCAGTATTTTTTAAGATGCCACTGTCTGACATACTGATAGAAAATACCAGTAAAACATCTTACCAACTTGCCTGTATTCTTTCTGTAAATTGCACAGCTACTGATCTGATCCCACTTCTATAGATAAAATACTATCTGACTTCTTGTTCCCATGTGCTAAAAACTATTCATATTATAAATTCTAGGAAGCAGGATCTCTTGCTTTCTAAATCACAAGACAGGGAAGGGGCTTTTGCTTTATTAACAGAAAACTGAGGTAGAGGTAAGTGACCTGCTTATAGCAGATCCAGGAATTGAACATAGATTTCAGATTTTCTGAGTTACAGTCTTGTGCTTTAGGCAGGTGGCTGGTCTCCTTTTCACTTAAACTATCAAAGCCTAAGCCCTTATTTAAAAATTTACAATGCATCTCAGTAACAATGAAACAGCAAGAATACTTGGAAAATAAGTAATCTTAAGTCATTGGTCCTTCTGAAGTTAACATCGGCAAAAATTTGCCCCCAACACACCATCAAAAAATTTTCCAGAAGGCTAATTTAGAATTCATAACAGTTTCTGTATCCATCAGGCAGGACAAGAACCACAATACTGACATTACTGTCGGGACACCTTTTTGTTTGATCTCTACTTCTGCAGCTTTTCATTATACTTACTGACTTTATAACCCAGCTTTTCAGCATGAATCCTCTTGGCCATGAACTGCCCCTCTATCAATGCTCGTATTTCTACCTCCTTTGGAAAGTCTGAAACCTGTATCAGAGAGGGATTACATTAAGTTAAGAAGCACCTTACACAGTATATGATGCCAAGCTGGAGACTGGTTAAAAACACAAGACATTTATAGTTGATTATCCCTGTCTTCACCCTGAAGTCTGCTTTCAACTAGGCCCAGTTCTTCGCTCAAACACACAAGCTGGACCTGAAGACTCATGACAGAGAAGTAACCCATAACCCTGGTGTGGTTGGCAAATCCAGCAAACTTGAAATCAAGGCACTATGGGAAAAGGTTCTACTGCAAATTGTACACTCTTCTCTATGCATTTCCCAGCACCAAAGGCTGGTTAAGAATTAGTATCTCAGAAATACAAAACTGAAGCAAGTAAATAAAATTCAGATGCATTAAGCAATGTCACAAAAGTTTAAAACTATTTCTGTCTGCACAAATTGAAACCATGTCATCTTTTCATTAATTTAGTTTCTATATGTAACATTTTTCTGTCCTTTTGTCAACCAGATTATGAGAAAGGCAACAGGAGTAAGAAAATATTGAGCTACAAACAAATACAAAGAATCTTTCACAAAAAGTTGACTTTTTCCATGCACTACAATGAAAGTGCCTACAACCTGTGTAACAGCTAGAAGTGTGCATTCATTTAAACAGCAAATATTTAACAGACTAGTGCTACACTGAAAACACAAGATAGTATCAATCTCTGTTCACCTAGGTGAGGTCTAAATGACTGGGATTCATGATTGATCAAAGGCGTCTCCTGAGTTTCAGTACCACCCAGAAAGGCAGACATTTAAAAAACATCCATTCCGCAACAAAAAAAAAGAAAAAAAATACAAAGAATTTTCCTTTCCATAACGTAATTTATATTTTAATTCCAATTGGACTTGAGCCTGTGCTTATTTACATACCACTACGTAGCTTGTAAGTTACTCCAAGATAGGCAGGACAGTAAAATGAGGTTTTTACTTTACATACACATTTAGAGCAAGCTAAAAAAAATATTACAGCCCAAAGTTTCAACACATCCTTATCTGTGTGTCTGAAACTTAGAAGATGGGGACTAAGTCATATAAGTGTACTAAGATCTTGATCAGATTAAAGTTAATCCTGTTTCAAAAACAGTGTTGGTTTCATTAAATCCACATTTTCCAGTAAAGGAAATATTTCCTAAAAAAAATACCATATAAATTCTAGTTCAGACTTTGCACTGTAGATACTCTCAAGCTACAGACCAAATACTTCCCTATGAAAATCATCCCAGGGACTTGCAATAAATGAAACTTGAAAGCAAGTATCTCAGAGAGAGGGGAAAAAAAAAAAAAAAGATAATGGCAAACATTTCAAGCCTTGACAGTACTCCTTCAAGGTTTGAGACGTTAACAAGATTATTACTACCTTTTGGTTGTCTCTGTTGAATCTGTGAATCCCAACTGCTTCAGGAGTAATTTCCATCACATCAAAGTAGAAACCTGCATCAAGGAACATTAAAGAGTGTCATGTTTGCTCCTAGCCCAAAGTTGGGATCTTATTTCAGCACACAGCTAAAATGATAATAAATGTTTATCACGTATTTGCAAAGACATTTGAGTCACTGCACAGCCTGTTTAACTACTTTCAGTCCACACATTTATCAAATTTAACTACTTTCAGTTTACAAAAATCTGGATCTTAAGCATATCTGGCCCTAGGCATCCAAACAATATAATAAACAAGAAGCCTACAAAAGAGCACACACCAATCAGAACACACACACATGCAAGTAGCAGACACTATATAAACACATCTTAGAAATAGTATCAGTAGGTCAAGGGTGGGAAAAAAAAAAAAACCACAAAAAAACCCAAACAAACAAAAAAAAAACAAACCAAACAAAACAAACAAACAAACAAACAAATGAAACAGAAAAAATGGTGAGCTAGTAAGAAGAGTACAGGAATATTGGAAAATTTCATGCACTGGATTAGATTTCATGAGCTTATTAGAGAACATCACATATTTTAAGCCACGAAGCAGAGCTGGTCTCTGAATAGTTTTGATGAGATCTGAAGAAATGCAGTAATGCTTTGCAGACAGCTAGACAAAAAGTGTGAAAAAGATTTCTTTTGTGTTGATGGCAAGAAGGGTTGGTCAGGAAAGATATTCAAGAAAGGAGACAAAAAAAAAAGAAAATTAGGACCGAAAAACTGACAGCAAAGAAACTAAGGAGAGTTTCTAAGGTTCAGACCTCAGAACAAGAATATGCTGCCCTGGGAGCCCTATGATTATTAGCCAAAAAAAAAAACCAAAATAGTACTGTGCTTTAGCACACATAACCTTTTTGATTAACCATTCTGAAAATCTGCCAGTAAGCAACACTGTGGGTTACAGATCTGCAGGCCCTGACAGGGGATGTGTATCTTAAAATTTCCTTTGACCCTGCTGCCACCTTGAATCTGGCAGATGAGGTCTTCACGTAAACTTCCTGGGTTTATTAGCCTTCTCAGGCACTTCCCAGTCACAACAGGACCCTCATCCAGTCACTCCTCCTCCTCCCCTATTTGCTACCCCTGTTACTCTCATTATCCCAACCTCACGCTAGCAGCCGCCTCTGCCATCTCCAAACCTCTGCAGGGGCATCTTCTCAGACAACAGGGAGTGCAGGGAGTAAGTGATAAAAGGGAGGGTGCCTAACCAGTTACTACTTTGCTCTGCTTCCCTCAGAAACTCAAATTATGGAGGTTGCTGGATTTTTACATGTATACCCAGAGGTTATCCAAGCATTCAGGTCATTGAGGATGACCTCCATGAAACACTCATTTTATAGGGGATTGAGATATGCAAGTGAATATAGTATAGTACAAATTCTAAAACTTTAATGTCCTGGTATCCTTGACATCAGTAACAATATTTTCATCAGCTTCCAATTTTCTTAATACTGTCTCAAGTGGCTGACTTTTGGGTTTTAGAATAACTTCTTCCCAGTTTCTGAAACACCTGAATTGATTTGTCTTTTAGCGAAAAGAGATTCCTGGTCATTTTAATACTCCACAGAGACTGGATTTGACAGACAACATAACAAAGCTTTCAAAAATAAAAAATCAGTTCTAACCTCACAGTGTCAAGAAACTGTATCTTAAATTCACTTTCCTAAGAAGTGAGGTCTACAGCTTAAATATCTACATTTAAAAACTTTACTATCTACAGTTTTTTAATTAATTTTATTCATATCAATTCAGATCTAGGATGATGGCACTGATTTCAAATACAGCTCTACAATGGTTAAATTTTAATCTTGATTACACATATGCTCACATTTCAGTAACTTATCTCAGAGCTATATGGTACACTTGTAAAATGTTAAAGTGTAGGAAAGAAAATAATTTAAAACTTCAAATACATGGGTTTATTTATTTTAAAATGTTGCCATTAAAATCATCTTGTTTCATTTCATCCACTTACCATAACATGGGGAAAAAACAGGGATGAAATTACTCTGTCACATACACTGGGGAAAATGCAGGAAATCTGGGTATCACTTGACATTACTGCTTTGTTCACATGCATGAACAAGATTCTAAAGTAATGACTGAGAAAGAAACAATATGGATCTACTTAATTCACCTGGTTTGAGTCTTCAAAAAAAGAAACAAATCTTAATGAAAGCCTCTTTCAGAAATTACTACATTTAAACATTCTACAGCTAAGATGCTACTAACACACTTTCAATCACCACAAGATCTCCATAAATATAATTTCATTTAGTGAATACTGAAAGAAAATACTATCATGACACTTACAACTGTCAACAGAGCATTTCTAAGTACACATTAGGAATTTCCCTTGTTCTAGTTAACTTAATTCTTGGCCTTTATCATGACCCAAGTAAAAAGCAGGTACAATACCCACTCAAGTATGTGTCTAAACAAACACTGCAACTCCCAGCCCTGCTAAGGCTCATACCCAAGTTTCCATTGTTTCCAGCAACAGTAGATGATAATGCTTTGGAGAATTCATCCCAGGAGCCTGAAGCACAGTCATCTCTGATCCTCTCTCTCATCAGAGAACCGTTTTTAAAACTGAAACACACAAACATACCATATGCATTTTTCCAAAACATTCAGCCCTAGATTTTTAAAGAAATTTGCTGTTTTACTCAATATTGGTGTTTATTGTATCAGCTGAATAAAGCTCAGGAAGCTAAAAGATACAATCACTTCTTCATTATGGGAAGAGATAGGGAAAAAAACAGATAAGAGAGAAAACAAATATCACAGGATGTGTTGAGGAACACAATACATCTCGCCAATGAGTCAGCTTAGATCCAGTCTGGCAGGTCACGCTAAACCCAGACTCTCTGAACAGCTAAGACAGCTCCTCAGAGAAGTACTCTGACACGGCGCTGAAAAGCTCACTCTGAGATGACTGCAAGGAGGAGCAAGAGAGTCTCTCCGTTGCATTCATGATTTCAGGAGCACGGTATCAGCATGGAGCCAGCTTGGGTCCAACACGACTTATGAGGTCTAGTTCTGTGCCAGGATCTGGGCAAAGGAAAGCACCACAGCTGTATCTGCATGGTTCTGGTCCAGAGCCAGTAAATCATGCTGTAAAATATGCGTCTGCTCAGTGTTTATGGTCTGTGCACCCTTTATGCAGTCACCACCTTTGACTCCTCTGTGAAAATAACACTCCTGCAAAATACTGCAGCAACCAACTCAGATCCAGAGGAAAGCAGTTTGAATACTGTCTAGCATGGAGTTATCAGAGCAACTCGGCAGGAAAGGCACAGAAATATCCAGAAAGAGGGCAAGGAAATTATTGAACTTGTTCAGTAGCAGCAGCTGAAGTTACCTGAGTTTTCTGTTCAAATACTCTGCCTGGTAGCTCAAGCATTCTTTTTCTCCTAACTGAAGGTCCCCTATTAACTCTAATAGTCTAGAAATAAAGGAGCATTGGTGCAAAAGGGGCAGTGTCAGGGCAGAAATGGTTAGGCAGGAGGAACAGGAACTCTTTATATTTGCATGGCTACAGAAATATCTTGTGTTCTGAAAGGCAGGTTTGGCCTTCTGCACATGTTAAGCTGCAGTAAAACAATGGCAGTATAACAGTTATTCATAAAAATGCCTCAGCATCTCCTTTCCTATTATGAACAGATTGTTTGTATAGCTCTTTTACACAGCAAAAGCTGGAAAAATATTGGGTAAAAGAGAAACCTGAATGCAAAACCAAAACAAACAAAAAAAAAACCTGCTAGGAAATCATACTATGAAACTCAGTAACTTGCAGTTGACAACATGCTTTTGAACTCAACTTTATGAACACTGTTCCCACTGTCATCTACAGCATCGTATTACTGTATAGGTAAGACTCAACATTACAGTTAAAGGGCAGATTTGAGCTCTGCTGAAGTTTTTCATCTCAAGCACCTACAATGCAGGGGATTTAGACACAAAATTTATCTGCATATTACTTGTAAATATTTGCCTAAACACTATGACCTGTTTTGTAAGTTTTTACCCTGAATACAGCGACTCAGTGAGGGAAAACATAGCTTCAGGCTACCCTTCCACCTACTTGGTTGGCAAGGGACCAAACAATTGCCAAATTATAGCAGCCAAAAGCTACCATGAGGATCATTCTCTCAGCTGGGTTTCTTGAGATCTCAGTATTTTCCACATGCACAGCCTAATATGTCCCTGAACAGCATTGATTATACTCCTCTCTAAAAAGAAAATCTTCACCTGCCCCATTATGTCCCCTCTGGACCACTACAAGAGCACAGAAGTTATACAGCCTGGTCAAGCTTCTGACATTTCACATTATTATATTTCAGAAGACTGTTATTCCTGTACATTAAATATATTACCTTATATTCCTACTGAACTGGGCTCTATGTATACATAAAAATAATTTCAGCTTTTTATTGCCATGAGAATTTATCCTCCACAACTCTGCAGTTTCAGTTACTCAAATTAAACAATAGGAATGCTATAACGTTAATGCAAGTGTTTCAGCAGTAGATTGCCATATACCACACAGAATGCTGAATGTTCTATCCATTATCATTTTGCAAAAGAAATAAAAAAACACTAACAACAGAGAAAGAAATACGTTATCGATCCCAGATGTACAAAAAATAAATTGTATTACCATAAAAGTGCCATATATGTTTGAGAATCAACAGGATTGCAGAGGATATGACCTTCTAAGGCAGGAGTTGGTTCTTGGATCCACAGAAACAATGTGTCACTTGTGCCAAGGCTAATCTGGAGGGGAAAAAAAATAATTGAAGTGTTATCACAATATGCATGGAAAGCAATACAGAAATTAAATTAAAACCATTTGTTATTACCACTAATTGTTTTTAAATTACACATTAAGTCAATTGGATTCGTGTTGGAGCTGGCTCTGACTTAGGTTGTCACGCCAGTGAAATACATACTAGATAAAGACTTACGTTTTAATGTCTGGAGCATTAGTTAAAAATAGTCACAAGAGTTTACTTAAAATCTTTCAGGCAGCTTAAAGATTGATAGAAATAAAACAAGAATGAATTCAATAAACAGAAAATCAACACTAGCAGATAAATTTAACTGATCACCTACAGCAATTTTACATTTCACTTATTTCATTTATCCGGGGATATGGACGGTTTTCAGGAGTATGTTCTGACTTACTGCAATATCTCCTTCTTGAAGTCTCATCCCTGCCAATGATGCTGAAAGCAGAAGTCAGAATACCAGATAAAAAGTTACTTGTTTGGCTCAGTTATAACACACTGTATGAGACATCATAATACATCACATCGACCATCTCAAATTACAATATAAATGGCAAATATGCTCATGATGGCCTTATCCATATACACTGTAAAAGACGGGCAAAGCATCAGGGCGAGAGAGTGATTTTTAAGAAAATCAAAATGCTCAAGACAAAAGACTATAGAACTGCATGTTTATCTAATGTTTTATGTATTCAGGTTTTAAATGCAGTGGACTTTTACTTAACAACACACTTTAAAAGAGAAACACTCGCACTTACATCAGACTATTCATGTATTTATTGGACTAAGCTGGATTTGAATCTCTAGAAGAAAAATTGGATTTCTGGGAAATGCAGAGTTTAACCCTCTCCCAGAATATGAATGTAAAACATATCATGATGAAGCCTCCATCTTGATTCAAACCAGTATATGCTACTGTAATACAGGTAAGTATTTCATTTTCACAGTCCTGAGAAAGAGATGAATTTGCTCTACACTGAAACAGGCTCCAGGATTCAAAAAACAGACCCTAAATAACAGTTTCCCTTATACTGAGATCTATCAGTCTGACAAAAGGACAGCTCTAATTCCCAGAGAAAGTCTATGAGGTCCATCTCCAATTTTTTGCTTGAAAAGACACAACAGCAATTTTGTAATTCATATTTTCTAAGTTGAAATGTTAGCAGTTTATAGTAAGAATAGTTTCTTAGGGGCAGGCAAACAAAAATTGAAGACATCAAGAGGCAAATAAAGTCACATCTAATTACTGGGCAAAAGATAATTCGTCACACCCAGCTTATCCAAGATGTCTATATCTCAGAACCACGAGTGATGGAAGGCTGTTGGAAGAAGGTATTAGTGACGATAAACATGATATTCTTTCACTGAATAGGAAGCACGTGAGAAGCGATGAGATTTATTTAGAATTTTAGTGCATACAAAATCATATTCACTGAATCTTACATATTTAATCATCTCACCTGGATTGTCTCCCGTAAATGCTACTATTTTACAGGCTGGGCTAAACCCATAACGCTGACTATAATATGGAGAAATGGGACCCTAAGGAAAGAAAGAAAGAGAGGGAAAAAAAAGCTTAAAATGGAAAGTAATCTTATAGTATATGACACAGTGTGTTGTAACATAGAACTGAAAAACCCCAGAGCAGCTACAATAATCATTTCTGTGTATTTAAGGTATGAATAAATATCTTCAAGATTTTTAACTCAATTTTTTTGTTTTTAAGAACTTCACAGAAATACCCTCAGATTAGATTTTGAAATAGGTTAAGTAAATAGTAGCATTTTAGCTTTGGGTCTTTCTCCAGTTATTCACATGAAGTAACATAAACACATCCATCTGTTTTGCACACATACATGAATATTAATACACGGAAATTAGAAATTCAATGCAAATATAAGAGGAAACACGACATTAATATACATCACAACATCAAATACTGGAATATGACCCATATTATTTTAGGGGTCAAGAACTGTATTCTTTTAAGCCACATTTGATAGCCAGGGAAAAAACATGAGAAGAAAACTATCCATCGAAAAATACATCTATAAGGATTTTTTATATGTTCCTCTACATTACAGAAGATCAGCACTGAATTCTGAGGCATCGAGTGATGGGTATCTACACTCCCTTACATGTACAACAACTAAAGCAATAGCTTTTTTTGTGCTGGGTAGTATGACTAAATTGATTTACTCTGAGAGATGTGAGTCTTGATTTGATTTCACCATTATGCTACATGAACTGAGGAGCTTTAAATATCACAAATTATTCACAAAGATTACCTCATTAACTCCACAAGCAGTTTAAAACAAGGTCTCTGTCAAGAAATGCAAATGTTGGGTTCTGTTTCCACAGCAATAAATACTGTGTACAGTTCTGCAGTGACCAGGTGCCGGTGGGCATGGGAGGGGACCCCAAAAAATTCTTATCACTGGAGCATCTACCAAAACTTTTCTCATCATAGACCCAGGGAATGCAAGAATCCAAGGAGATCAACGATGGAAGCTATGACAGAAGCTATGACAGACGGCAGCTAGCAGCTTTTAAAGATGTCTGTTTCTGCTCTGGCATACACATTCACAACACACCTGGAAATACTAAATCAAGCAGCATAGCTCCAAGGATAACTGTGCATGCACTCTTGTGAGCACGTACAAATATAGTTCAAGAAAGTGCTATTAGCAGAACTCTAAGCACAAAGCTCTATTTGTTGCTTACAACTCTTACAAACAGGCACATACCAGGACTGAATGGGAAGGTACAGGGCACCCTAGTTTCTCCTCTAATCCAGGTGCACAAGCATCAAGGCAGGACACTGACCATACTTTTTCCCAAATCTGCAGCAAGTTCATACCAGAACCTACAAGACAGAAAGCGTGTATCATTAAATACAAGACAGTACTGTACCAGAAAATTCCACCTCTTTACAGGCAACAGAAAATTTACAGGTGCATGTTTTATATTCAAGGAGAATGGTTTCAGATCTTCTAAGCATAAAGGACACTGATAATTCAGCCTCTGGATAGCTCTCACCTGTAAAGGTAGCAGAAAAGGCTTCTCTGATGCACAATGCACTAGACAATTCAGTTATTCCTGAATTAAGAGCAAAAAGAACATGGATGCCTCCTCATCAACCTCTCCCCAATTTTTCCACCTTAGACAAAGACTCCACTACAACTATCTAAAAGTGATGCAGCAATGATCACCTGAAGGTGTGTTGTGCTCACCTGAGACCTAACAATGAAGAAATTGCCCCCTGGGTGGTGTGGCTTTACACTGCTCCTACCTTTGAGTAGAGTATCGTATAACCATCTAAATCCATGCTGACAAATCCTCCTCCATATCCATGTTTCCTTCTTGAGAGATGACAAAATAAAGCTTAGAAGTCCAAAAAAACCCAAGAGGTCAAATTTTCAAATGCAGACTCTAATTTTGAGGCTAGACTGTAAAGTCCACCTTTGAATAGCAAAGTCATGATTTTTAGAAATGCTGAACTGCCCAACTGAAATATGTAACACCTGCAAGCATGCAACACTTCTAAAGTCTAGATTCTGTGAAGTGAATTACAGGTTGCAAAAACCTAGATAACTGATTTGGTCACCTACTTCCTCACCAGAACTATCACTAGATCTGAGGAAGGCCTGTGCAGTTTTGGTTTGGTTTCTCGTTGCTTTTTCCTCACTATTTTACTAGTGGTTTAGAAGTTAACTGAAGCTGGTTAGTGGTCAAATCTATATAATATACTGAGCATTCCACATCCCTGCTCACATTTCTAAGATGCCTTTAATTGCACATTTCATTAGACTTGAAAATCTGTATGTATTTGTGGTTAGCATTGTTCAGGGACAGATTAGTCTTATTCTAGATTAATAACATTTTCATTTCAAAGACCATTTAGCCCACAGCTTAGTTATCTCAGAAACACAGGACATTCTCAGCTGAGCACAGTGAAAAACGTGAAATTTATTTCCATTCAGTAGATCTTTAAGCTTTTTAAAACACAAAGATGGTGAACTTGACCCCACATGCAGCGTCTGTGGAACAAGACTATGCTTGCAATGCTGGGACACAGAGGAAGAGAAGGGATGCAACCCACATCTCAACCAGCACATCCCAAGGCTCTAGCAATGCTCTTATTCCAAAGAAGAGCACACGCCTGCGACACACTCCACCCACATACGCTACTGCTGGTTACGCATCCACAAATGAGCCCATCCTATCAACTCCCAACAGCCTTCTTCACATAGGCTTAATAATAAGTTAAATAACATTCACAAATAAAGTATGCATTTGTACAGTCCAATCCTAAGCACCATCAACAAGGTCTGGAACTTGTGCTTCACACAGTGTTCTGAACAGAAAGCGTCGCACACTCTAGCTGAAACACTGGAATAACCCAAGCCAAACACTAGGATATCTGGATTATACTTAATAACATAAAAAATTTAATTTATTAAAAATCAATCAATCCCATTTCAGGCAAATTAAGCACACAACAAATTATGCACTGGTTTATTTGGCCTATGATGCAAGAGCAGGAATTTGACAGAGCACAGTGCACATCATGCCCCCCACAGGCAAAAGGTGCATTTCCCATTTCTGCTGTCTAAATCGCTACCACCTACAGAAAAGCAAAGGGGGCAAGATCTACTACAGCTTGTCTCAGTTCTCTGTGTCAGACCACTCTTAAAGCTAGCCATCCTCTCCTTCCAGGGGTAACCTGAGTCCTTCCATGGTAAACTGAGCCCAACATCACTGTCGGCACTTCCCAGAGGCAGAGGATATGAGCAGGCTCCTGTCCCAAGCTCTCAGACATAACAAGGCTGTCTACAAGGAAAGATGTAAATCTATAAATTTTCCTGGAAAAGTCTCTAATTTAAAAAGGCCAAGAACCCCTTTGCTAAATTAAATGAATCATTGAGCAAGAGAATCTTTAAATAAACAGGAATTTTACTAGAGAAAAGTTAGTTGTTTTCTGTGGTTTTGGGGAAAAAATCCTCTCCTTTCTCCACTCCGCAAGTTTACAGAAACATTTAACCAGTATTCTCCAATGCAATTTTTCAATATGTAAGGACAGCCTCCAATCTTTCCTGCATAAAACAGGAAAAACACTAACCTTTATAACTGAAAAGGTCTAAGTTTATATAACACACAAACAACACTTGAGTTTAATGACTGGTAGATACAGTGGCAGCAAGACTTCAATATGTCCTCAGAAAAAAGATGAGCTAATTTATCCCACCCTCAGAAACTCACTTAGAAGATGTGGAACAACTATTTTACAAGAACTATTAATCTGCTGGCCTGGATTCATCCTAGACAACTGTGAGCACCTGCATGAGAATCTCTACTCAGTGGACAATAAAAACCAGGTGCTACCTGGAACCACTTCGCTTTCTCCTCTGATTACACAAGGAGCGATGCACAGTGAGTTCCTAACTCAAGCACCTCTGGTCATGATCTACACCACTAAGTTTAACATATAAAATAAGTAATAACCTGAGAACTAAGGGGGGAAAAAAAAAAAGGGGGGGGGGGGGGGGGGGGGAATCAAAGGCAGCCCTTTGACTTGTCACTCCAAATGGATATCCCATCAGCAATGAAGGTCAATAGTGAAGGCCACAGTCTAGTAAGGACTGAGGAAAGGGTCAATACGTGGATGAACAGGATTCAGTATTTCACTGCAAGCATCACTGACTTGTCACATAAAATGACCAGACGCATAATCAGGACTTGCTAATATTTACTACATATACAAAAGTCTAAGTGCTTCAACAGTGGGGCAGAACTAAAAACAAAGACCAAATGATGCAGACTAACTGGTTTTATTAATCAACAAGCTAAAGATCAATATTTGCATACGTTTATAAACAGTTAAGTGCACCTGTATTAAAGCACTCAGGATTGCCTTTTCAGTGAGCTAAAATTATAAGCAGCGTAACTCTGCTGACACCATGAAAGCTACATTAGGAGTAAATTCAGCCCACCACGCTTCCTGCTGAAAAGGCTTCAGTTCAAAGCATCCTTGTTTGATAGAACAACAAAAACAAGTATGCTAAGCTATGATTTGCCTAAGGCTCTTAAAAAAGCACTTCAAAAGATAAAGCTTCTCCAGGTCAAGAGCTGAATTGCTGTTCTTTAAGGTGTCTTCTAAAAGAAACAATGCCTCAAGTGTTCAAGTTGTTTAGGTCCCAAATGTATCTTACTTTTAACATCTGCACAATATAAATGAAAATCATTCTTCATTCCACCAGAATGTAATTTGATTTTTTTTTAAATCAATCACCCAGGGTGCTCAACCATTCACGAGCAGTGATTTGAACCTTATGAGATTGGACCTTTAAAAAGAAAAAAATCCTGAAACTGAATAGCACATTTCCTACAATAACCTGCAAATTTAGAGAGATAAGTTATTGTGCAGAGCTAAACAATTTGACAGGGTCTTTTAAAGACAGTATGACCTGAAGTTAAACCTACAGAAATGAAGAATAGGTCTATTATCTGAACATTATTTTGAGAGATGCATTTTAAACTACAATATACAGGTGCAACGTAAAAGATCAAGTGAATTGCAAGAAATCGTAAATTACAAGAAAACAAGTTTTTCAGCTGGATCCAAGTAACTACTGAATACTTTGGAATTGTATTTTATTACTGGAATTAGAATTCTCTCTTATTATGTTAACAGAAGAAAAGAACAAACAAGACAAAATATAGCCCACAATGCCAAAAAACCTTTTGTCTTGTAAAGAGAACTACAACATCCTGCTTAGTTCACTTATCTTTTTTCACACAAAGATTTAATAATCTTACATGCTCTGAACAGCAGATAACATTTATTCAAGTTCCGTAAATATCCAGTGGCATAGCAGAACAGGCTCTGCTAGAGCTGTTTGAAAAATGCAATGCAATTTCTAAGAAAGTTTTCCATGAAGCAGATTTTCAACTTCTTTAGTTTTAAATGTTTTCACTTTCAATTAAACACAGAAATGTTCCTGTTCTGAAGTTGAAGAAGCATGGCTTTCCCCCACGAGCTTCCAACTTGAAAAGGCATAGGTTACATTACCAGAAAAAAAAAAAAAAACAAAACACCCAAAACCAAGAGGGTTTTTTAATGATTATAATTTTAAACATTTAAACCAAAATTAACACTTCACTCTCATTGAAAAATAAAAATTCACTGTATTTATGAGAAAAAACACCTTGAAGATCTCACCATTTTACTCTGAAATATACAACATGGAGCTACTGCTATGGGTTGCTGAGCAGCTGAAGTGCTCAGTATTTGGGCCTACCGAGAAGCAAAGTGCAAATCCCTAAAGAGTTATTGTTGCCAATAATACACAAAAAAATGAAATTCAGATGTGAAAATATAAGGCTAACTGAACAGGACCTGAAGATAGAAGTAATAATCTCACAGCCCCTGCAAAATAAGCATGGATTGCCTTGCAATTTTTAAGGTGACAAGCGTAACTGGGAGATCTGATATTGAATAAGTTGTCCATTAGCTAAAATTGAAGTGTCTTGCCTTTTCCTATGAGCTTTGATGGAACAATGAAGAAGAAAAAATGCGTTGGTCTTAACACATGGGTGTCAACTATGGCTCTATAATGCAAAAATTCCTTAGAGACCCTTGTTATCTAACCTTTCAGCTCTGAAATATATCTTCTCTTAGTTTCAGAGCAGGAATCAAAATGCTATTTAGAAATAACAGCACAGCTCCCAGGAAAATGGTTTCCTTTGTAATTGCCATTTAAAATTGTCATTTAAAAGCTGGATAACTGAGATAACACACAACAGAAAAGAGAGACACTAGCATTGTCACTTTTTTGTCTTTGTTTTGATGAATAGAGAGATATGGAAGGTTAATTTTTTTTAACTGAGTTTAGGGGTTTTTTGCTTGGTTTATGCTTTTTTCTCTGGTTCATTTTGAAAATATATTTCTGTTGTAGATCCATACTCCAGTTAGGTGGGGTGAAAAATAATCACAATATACATCTTGTTCACATCCTGCACAACTCAGAGCTAAACCAGCAAAACCAATGAACAAATACCAGAACTACGAAGTCTAACTTAAAAATCCACAACTTTTTCATGCTTTTAAATAGGTATTTCAGCATTCATTTATACATCATAAATGAATAAAAAGGTACAATTTCAATTAAGAACATTTTCTGTGGATCCACTTTCTAGAAACGGGAATCATAGTATGATGGGAATAAGTAAGCACAGCTGACAGCACTATAAAGAGGAGCAACAAAGTGAAAGGAGTAACCTAGCTTAAAATCTAATATACTTGCCATTAAAGTTTAACGACTGAAAATAAATAGTAGAGACCTTGTCCCCCTTTTATGCAAGGTTGGAATGGAAAGGAAAATTTCCTTGTTGAATTGTTACTATAAAAGCCCACACACTTACCGTCACTGTAATCAATGGGTGCATAAGCTCCTAGGAAAAGGGAAGCTGCAAAACTACTAACCAAAGAGATTCTCTGAAAGAAAAAGTGTACAACAGTGAATCCCATCAGTATTTACTTCAAAGAAAGTGAATAATTAAGTCTTTGGAAGCAGCCAATGTTAATAGAAGCTTCATGTTAGACACAGGAAGCACGCAAAAATACACCTAGAAGAATTGTTCAGTTCTGCCTTACTGCCTAAGTAATACAGCAGATACCGATCTAATAGTAACCCCATGATAAAAGCTGTTAATAGCTTTGCATTCTGAACTGTGCAAAATACACCTAGTATTTTAACATACTCGATGTTATCATGAATTAATTCACAACTTCGGTGTATCACAAAATTTCATTTCAAGGAACAACAGTTACTGAGGGGAAAAAAAAAAAAAAACAACAAAACAAACAAGCACCTGTATGTTGACAACAGGGGAAATGCCCAGAAACCATGCACTGGTACACCCAGAGCATAGGTCTGTAAGCTTTTTAGCAGCTCCAGCAAGGCTCTGCTAGCACCTTTATGTGAACTCTTACCTTCCTCCCAGCTGAGATCCCAGACCACCCAGAAGATACTCCCAGGAGCTGGGCATAATCAGCTTTGAACTGCACCACTACCTGCAGCTCTGCCTCACGGTGTGTTCCAACAATGCATTAAATCCAGCTGTAGGTCTTCTGCTACTGGCACGAAAATGCATCAGCCAGGTGACACAATGCACTGATCCAACACAAACTTGCTTCCATTTCAAATCTACTATACAAACCACCAAGTTAACTGGCTACCAAGAAGCTTTCTGTACGATCACATATTATCTGTTCCAAAGAAGCTGGCATAAAAGCTGACAAATTCCTTACTGTGTGCTGTGGCTAATTCAGAAGAAATGTGACTGTCACCCAATAACTAATAAGAATCAAATCTCTACTGGTCAAGGGAGCCAGCAGTGACAGGTTTTTTATTAATGATCACAAAATCTTCATACAGCATTCAAAGACAGACTATAGCCAGAGCTCTACGAGGTGGCTATAATGGCCAGGAAACTTAATGATGCACTTGCTCTTCATGTGTCTCTCCCCAAGAATGTATCACATTGTGCTTAGATAACGAAGGCCTACCTTCTGTGGTGCCCCAGTGGGCCCTAGCTGCCTGAAATGGAAGAAGGATGAAATTAAACTGCAAATCAGCCAGTTTAGCAAGCTGACTTACAGAAGGGGAGACATCCACCTTCCACGTGTCACTGAGACTGCTGAGCTGCTAAGTGCTTCTTGGGGGACCCCAAGAGCATCTCTGGCATAGAGATATTTTGTCTTTAAACACAACATCTTGCATATCCTTTATTGCTAAAAAGTGTCACCAATATAACCAGCCCTCAAAGCCCAAATGATCTGACTGGTTCTCAGATCCATGGACCCACCTCCCCTCCATTAACATATCTATCTCTAAAATTAGTCTTAAGCTTATGAGCAGATCGTATTAGTGCTGTTTCATCCCACACCTTACTAGCATAAAGGTTATACAGTGAAAATGTACTAAGAAAGAAAAAAAATATTAAAAATGAACCATTCTCCCACAAAATAGAGAGTCAACTTTACAGCTCACTTCCCCATGAAATTAACTGTTTCATGCAGGGGTGAGATTTCAAAAACCACAAAAAATTTATGATCAATGCTATCAAGAACTGCAGTAATACAAAAACAGGAGCAGGCTGACTTCACAGGTCTGGATTTCAGCATATTCTAATCCCAGGACAGGAGTCCTGTCATTTACATGGTATTTGCATGGAGTTTTCACCTTGCTTCAAACCATGGCACTTCAGTCACAACTAGATGCAAACTCAACAAACTGAAACAATAATGAAATTTGCAAGCTGATTTCTGAAAATTAAAAATCAGAAGGAAACCAACTACACCATGCAATTCATTTGTAATAATAGAATCAAAGAAGCTGTTCAAGGGAAAAACAATGGAAAAGTCTACAATCGATTGTAGGGTTTTTTTCAGTGTGTATCCACACAGATGCCAGCTCTGTATGGCAGAACAAACACATTTCTGCTTGCAAGTGGCCAGTTCTAAGTGTGAAAATTTCAACTGTGTGCTTAATTACCCACTTGTGTTCAAACTGCTGTAAACACCATTTAGTACCACCCAAATGAAAGTTTGTTTTTTAAAACTTCTTCCACAAAGGTGAGATCCAATGGAGCCTCTTGTGTTAAATGTAAGATTCAAGACAGAACCAATGCCTGATTTTTATCTGCATAATGACTAATAATTTAACGAAACAAAAAATAATCAAATTTTCAATTTTAATCTTAAAATCAAAACATAAGAAACAAAATACTCTTTAGTAAAAAAGTCTGACATCCCCACAAAATTAATTTTAAAAGATTTCAACTGTGTTTTCCAATAAGTGTATTGAAGTTGAGCCAACCTCAGTTTGCATGTAGACCTCAGGATTCTGGCTGTAAATCTTTGCTATCTGGTTTCCTGTAAAACGCTGAGAAAGAAATGCAAATGCTTAGAAACACAAACCCTAAATGGAGTCAATAATCATTAACTCTGTGTAATGAGTTCAGTACATTGCACTTTGGATATTTAATTTGCCTGATGCATGATGAAAGTCAGTGCACAGCAGGCAATCTGCTCTAAACAGGCTATAACACATAGTCTCATTATGAGAATTTTGCTCACCTTTTGAAAAAAAGGCATGTGAAAAAGCATTACTATCCATAATTTACATTTCAGAAATGACAGTTCAATGGAATGAATCACACTTATTCTGTGCACAGGAACCAGCACAATTCAAATGCTGCCTTCAAATCCTTGAAAAGGTTTAAGCTACCCAACCTATGTACCTCCCTGTGAGGCAGGTGAATTGGGAGCAAAGCAGGAAGTTTCATACTCAAAGAAGCAACTCCAACACAGGCTAATAATAGTTGTAAGAATAATTATTTTTCATCCATGTATTACATAAAATAACAAAAATCTTCTAACACTGAAACCTTAACCTTTAGCAAATTCAAAATAAACTGATAGTGGTATGCAAAGTCTGATTTCAACACTGGCCATAAACCTTGCATGATGATTCAAAAACAGAATCACCAGTTTGGGAGGTTAGAGCCTGATTCTGTTGAATCAACAGTAAGAGTAGTCAGGTGGAAGGCCTGGAGGGCAGTCCTGCTCCCACTCCATAACTCACTGTCACAATTACAGGAAAGAGAAGTGTCAAGAAGAGGAGACAAGTGACAGAGTACTCTCTGATAGCATCCCAAACTCCTGAAACACTTCTCCTAGGTCAACAGCTGCTTGGTAGCCTTCAAGGAACATTAGAAGGCCAATCTTTTAATCGCAGAAGTAACCTAGAGAAGTGATCCACAAACAGGGGAGTCATAATCCCAAATAAACCTGTAACACAAACTGGATTGTCATCTCAATGGAAATGTGGCTGCCCAGGAGCTCCCAGGGGAG
This sequence comes from Tyto alba, assembly GCF_018691265.1. Classification (NCBI taxonomy): domain Eukaryota; kingdom Metazoa; phylum Chordata; class Aves; order Strigiformes; family Tytonidae; genus Tyto; species Tyto alba. The sequence goes on along the minus strand of NW_024881313.1, from coordinate 34,663,623 downwards.
AATGAGGCCCTGAAATTGTAAGCATGGCCACCAAACACTGTATTTTGGAACCACTGGCCAAATGCAACCGCTCACCCCAGCTGCTTCCTGCAGCAAAATTTGCAATGTTTGCCTAATCTCACTTGAAAATTTCCACATCTTCCTTTGTGAGACTATTTCAAAGCACAGCACCTTCAAAAACTTTTTCACAGTTAATGGCTGATCATTACTGCTGTGGTACCACTGTAATGGCACAACTGTTTCTATCACAAGACTCTGCTGAGGACTTTCTCCCCATCTGCTCCTTACCTCATAGGCTCGAGAACCAGTGATACTCGCTAGGTGCTGTGCTCCTCCCACGGCTTTCTCCAGAGCACTGCACTGGGAACTTGTGCTAGAATCCATCCAGACAGGGCTGTTACTGACGGAAAAACAATCCTGCAACGAACAATATCCTTTACTAGTAAGTCTGATCTCTAAGAAGTCACTGCTAGAGTAATAGCAATACAGCAGATCTGTGTATCAGCTCACAGCTCAGTTCCCCACATGCCTTCTGGTGTCTTGATAATTACATGGAAGTGGATACTGGGCAGCATGGTGGTCAGTGGTGAAAAGCTTTAACCCAAACTTCACACCAGAGGGAAGCAACAGGATGCTTCTGCTATTACTTAACATACCCTGCAGCACGATGTCTCAGTACACTCCTTTGTTAGACAAAGCCCCAGGCCCTTTTATGGAATTTTAGCCCCACTTTTTAGAACTCCTCTTTAATGGATTTCTCTTTAGTGACTGGCATAACCACTTGGAAATGCAACTGAGGCTTATTAGAGAGCATTTTAATTCCATTTTCATGAGTTTTCACAGATATTTTCAAAATTAATCATTTAACAGATCGGTTATATCTGTCTCTCTCTCAACTGTCGTTTCTGATCTTGAAGTAAGGAAGGTCAGGATCTTCAACAGGAAAGTTGATTCCTCCCTACTTTTCTTTTCAAAGTTTGTCAAGTCTATATTCACAACTTACCAACCACATAGACTCAGAGACACAGACACAAACACACACAAAAAATGTTGAGGTTCAACAACATACTTGTTAGGAGTTTGTGACCATACAGCATTACACTTCTATCCTTTCAGATATTAGTGTAAACTGGTCTTTTTTTTTTTTTTATATATATTTTCTATATTTTCTAATGAAATCACAGGCACTGCAAGGGAACTCAGGTACAATAGTATTTTTCAACACAATTTTTTGCTAAGACAAATATATTTTAAAACGTAAAATATTTACAGGTTGTTTACAAAAATAGTATGCTTCCTAAAAGAACAAACAGGCAGTTCCTCTGACAGAAAGATTCTGGGACACTCACTGGCACCTGTACGCTTTTAAAGCAGTATATACTGTCACTGAGGAGAAAAGGCAACATCAAAGGCCCTGGAGCTGAAGGAATAACCAGTGTATTTCACTTTATGCTGCAGGGGGATGCAACTCAGCCAAACAAGACGAAAGGTTTGCAAGGAGAAAAGCAATGTGTAAGGATCAAAAAAAGGACAGTGCAGCTCTCTCCTCAGAGCTCTTTTATGCACGTTACCTTTAGTGACTGATGTAAAGGCAGTTCAGATGATGCATCCTTTAAAATTTGGACACTTCCTTTTTTCCAGTACACACTCCCATGTTGCTGTAGAAAGAGCAGAAACAGAAGTTGGAGACGCCCTCATAAGCTGCAAAGTTCATACTCTGATCTGAATTTCAAAGTTTAAGGGACAGAGAATTCTCTCCAAACTAGGACCAAAAAATGCACCTTTTCAAATCCCAGTGCCTCATTAAAAGACCCTTTAAGACTGAGCAAAGTATATACTAAACCAGAAAATGCAGGAGTCAAGAGACAATGAAGATTTTGAACTGCTAGTGGGAACTATTATTATACTGCTAATGGCATTAGATACTTTGAGGGCTCTTTGAGCTGTAGCCAGGGCTCCACAGTCAGGTCTGTTAGTTCTGTGCTATTTCAGCCCAGCCCCCAGATTCCTCAGTTACATGCTTGCCCCAGTCACCACTAACAGACTGCACAATATTGAGAAGGTTATTTAAGCTCCATCTTTCAGGTGGCTTCCTCAAGCCAGGCATCTCTAGTTATGCACCCTAGGCAAACTGCAAAGCACCAGCCAGAGACACACTAATAGTTCTGATGTCACCAAGTGCACACAGAACCCCCCAGGCACAGAGTACTTGACCAGTGTCATCCAGAATGTATTTCACATCTCTCTGCCATTTCTGCAGACAACTGAGACCAAGTTTGTCCCTTCCTCAGGACAAACACTGGCACATCAGTGCACCTCTGCAGTGATTTGCAGCATAAAGACAAGGTTCTTCAAAGAGAAAAGGGAGAGAGACAATCTGCACTGGAAGGGGGCAACTAAACAAAATCTGTTCTAACTGAATCTGAATACAGCATCGAGTTGATACCCCCAACTTGTTGGACAATGAGTAAAATAAAGGGAACATGGGCAATCTGGAAACGCACTTCCTTTTTTCACTTGAGTAAACTGGGGTTACTTGGTAGTCCCTAACTTCTGTTCCACTGAAGAATTCATAACAGAGCCTTGATACCAGCTATGATTTTCAGACACTTTTCTCAGACTTTCAACTGAAATCAATGAAACATGGAGGTCAAAGCACGAGTTTTGATTAATTCATCCCAGATATATCAAGATGAGTAACCTGAACCTCATGTATCAGAATTAGCTATCGCTTTGGTGCTGTCCTCACCCTGAATATCATCTGTGAAAGTTATAAAAGGCTTCCTTGTTTCACCGGAGTACTAGGAGACTGGCTAACGCACTAAATGTCAGGATGGATTTTATAACTCTCAGAAAAAAGGCATTATGCATTAAAGGCTAAATCATGGCAGCATCTTTGTCATTTCTGCATCAAAGACTATCATCATTTTGGTTTTGTTGTTCCTAGGCAAACTCTATCCTAGCCAACAAAAACTGTGCCCAACAAAATGTTACTATGCCTTTAGCAAACTCCACTTCTCACTATTTTTCCCACTCCGTTTCCACAAGCACCTGGATGAGATGAAAATCAAAATGACCCCATTTATTTCAGAATCTGTACACACAAACAATTTAAACAGGAAACCAACTAGTTATGCACTACACCGATCTAAACGACTGCACTGTAAACCTCATCCTCCGTTTCCACTACCTTCTAGTGACTGCTCTGTGTGCTTCATGTTTTAAGTTATCCTAAGGAACGTGTCCTAATGGACACTTACATAGAAGCTTTGCGTTTACTTGATGTCATTATGGTCTTCTGCAATACAATTATTTAAATGAGAATTATCACTATACCTTATACACTGTTGAAGAAATATCGTAAAACTGACTTTTTTTCTTTGTAAACTAACCTGGCCAGCACCAGACAAAGCTCTGACTTGTGAGAAGTTAAAGCCTGAAGACTTCATCTTTTCCAAAATCATATCCAGAGCCTACAAGAACAAACAGAATCAAAAATGACTGTAATGAGCGATCATATTATGCATACTCACAATCTCTGGAATTAAACACTAAATTCATGTCATCACTGATAAGAGTCCATTGGCAGATAATGAAAAATTAACTAATGACCATGGACTTCTCAAGAAGCTGCATAAATTAATTTGCTAAGAGTCCATAAAAGAAAAATTGAATCACAAAGGGAAAAAAAAGATCCTTAAACAAGCTGAATCACAAAGATCCACTCTTTAAACCTAAATAAAATGCAAGAGTTAAAGAATTCCAAATCATTAAAAAGCCACTTTTAAAAGTGCCAGATACAAAGCAGGATTATTATTTTCTGCTTTTCCTTTTGGAAATCTATGAAATCTTAACAGGGTGCACCCTGCACACCCTCCAAGGTGTTAGGTATCCTCAATACCACTGCCCCGTGTCAGCTGAAAACTCTTGACTCTCTTTAATATAAGGCTAATTCAAGTGAATTTTAACACTTTAAGCACCTAGGTTTATTTTGGTTTTGCCATATTTTCCTGAAGTTTAAAAACAAAAATTAACCTATCTTTACACAGTCTCATTCAAATCAGCATATCTTGACAAAGAGACCACTGTAAGACTTCAGAATTTCCCAAGAAACATCATATACCTATACCATTATATTATTAATTTAATAATTACAACTGTCCTGTTCGTTATGGTTCAAAAGTCCAACTGCAAGAAAATTTACCAAACCTCTGTCAACTACCGTGGACCACCAGATGGGCGTTCTGTGACCTTTCAAGTATCTTAACTGTTCAAATCACACTAGTAAGACAAATTTACATAGTACCATGTGAGAGCAAGTGTTGCAGAATCTGCACAGAAGCAACAAAGACCTTCTTTTAAATAGAAAATAGTGTTGTATTTCAAAAGAAACACCAGTCAAAGTGACTAGGAATCACTGAATAAATTGCTCTTTAACCATTTACCAGTTGAGACATCAATTGATTAGCAAAGCTTATTCTAAAAAAAATAGTGCAGGTAACCTTGATGCTACAAAAACACAGATTTGAGCTAAGCGAAGTGACAGCTGCCCCTTTTGCATATGGAACAAAAAGATGAGGAAATAATAAGTCTTTTTTTCAAATGAGGGAAAGTCAGGAAAGAATTTATCACACATATAATGCTGTAATACTAGAGAGTGAAGAAACAAAAAAACCCTCAAAATGTTATCAACTTCCATTATATTTGTTGATAACAATATCTGCATACTAAAGACACAGAATAACACTTAAAGAAACAGAATAGAAGCCAAAGGACTATGTTGATTTGAATGATGAGTTTCACTATTGTGTGGAATACATTTCCATTTCAATAATAGCAAAGAAGTTGAACTATGTAAAGCTTGTTCATACCTTGACCCACATTAGCACAGGAGAAGTGATCGTCAGTCTGTCACTGTGAATATAGACTCCACCTTGAGTCCTACAGAAAAATGGTATTTTCTCTTGGTAAATTCAGCATTTTTTTCCCTACCAAGTAAAGTTTTTTAAGTTTATTAATAACCAAAGAGAGTTTGCAATGATTTTATGTTAAGAGCCAGAACACAATCAATGTTTGAAACCTGAAAAAGTAAAAGCCAGCTCCTAGGAGGTGACATAAGAGATGTTCAACCCAATTGCAAAGTAAATAATTTGCAAGGAAAGACTCTGATGCTGAAGTAAGATCTGTGATAGATTCCAATGCTGATACTGCTCATTAGCTTCATGTACGTCATAGTAATTTCTAATTTTCCTAACTGTCCCCTTTAGTGGCTTGAACCTAGAAGATTCAATTCCATTTTTGCTGTTAAGCCACCAAGTAAATAAATGTACTTCACTGAAACTTGGGACCACGGAGGATTACATTTGTAAAACCTTGTCTATTAACTGAAGTAAACAAATACTGTCATCCTATATCATATTGTGAGATTTGGAACCACTGAATACGTCTCCAAATGCCTTTGTAAAAGTTCCCCTTATGCAACTTACTTGCTGTTATTGCATTCCACCCCGACACAAAGGTAGTACTTACTTTTTGGTGGCCCGAAAGGAAACAGTCATTTACAAAGGTCTCTAGTCCCAAAGGAACAACAACAGCAACAACAAACTAATAATAACAATAATAATGGATTATTTATACATAATATTTTGGGGTATAATTTTTAAATTTATTTCCTGTTGGGAGTTCTTGCCATCTTTACATACCAAGGAAGGCAAGAGCATATACTACCCTTGTCAAGTATGAAATATGATCATGGCATGAACTTTTTCCACACTTATCAATGAGACCAAATAGGTCAACAACCCCCCCACACCCCTCAATCTCCAAAGTTCTAAATTATGTTATCCAAGTAAAATATAAAAAGCCTTACTTAAATTCTGGAAGGTCTTTATCAAAATGAACATTATCCTCATAAATGACTCTCAGCTGTTCATCAATAGCAATGACTTTCAGCTGAAAGATATAGAACAGGATGTTAACAAAAACTAACAATAATTAAATAGCACTGATAACTCATTTACAGTAATTCAGTTCCCACAGACAAAATGGGAAAGAAGATCACTCCAATCCATACAACTCGCTGAAATTATGGGCACAATGTTGCACTAAATAAGTTATCATGTGAATTTCCAACATGCTACCTATGTAAGTTTGTTTGTTCCCATTCCCCCCCCCCGTCCCTTTTCTCCTTAATCGCAGGAGATGCAGGCATATGCTAAAGAACAGCAAACAAAATACCAGGTTCATAGCTTGCACCATGGTAACCAATTTTTCTGATTTCTCCAAATAATACAATATCTTAAAGATGCCATATGCTTTCCCACCCTCTCCTTTTTTTTTGCCCATTCTTACCAAGGAACCTAACAGACCCTTAGGATACCTTGAGGACCACCTCTGCTCCCCAAATGGTGAGTAACTCAAACTCTGCCAGTCTAGCAAAGCTCAGAGGGCACTGCACAAATACATTCTGAGCATCTGCAACACACGGAGAGCAACATCCCAAATGTGTAACTCCATTAAGCTAAGCTTTCTTGCAAGCACAAACTAGTACTCTATCTTCACTTAAGTCCACCTAGTACAGAAGAAAAATATTAACAGCCTAGAAGAAAAGTGAAAAGGTAGCCTCACATTGTGCACATACTTCAACAAGGGAGAGAGTACAAACTACTGCTAAAGGGACAGACTAAAAAAATCTACAAAGAGTAAGTCCTCTCAAAGAGTTGTATTCAAATAACAAGGCCATCCTCATTTTAGCCGTATGTAGAGCCATTATTTATGCAGTGGCACAACTCATTACCTACCTGATTCTAGCTTAAAAATGGCTCTGACCCACTGCAGCTTAATTGGCTTTCTGCTTGCAGCAGATCCTGTTAAAAAAAACTTGGTCAGTCTAACCTGGATGTGTCTTTTCAAGCTCCCAAACTTCAGCACAGCCATAATGAAGTGACTTATGCTCATATGCTTATTTTAAACATATTCAGGCCCATGCAAAACTTAAGCAGGGTTTCTATTCACAGTGTAGTAACACCCAATTGTGCTGACAAATCAAAATTTCAAGAAGCAACCTGAGCATCAAGGTTCACAGTCCCGCTAACCTTGATTCACACATGGACACTGGAAAAGCTGGATTCAGCTGCAAATCCCAGCTCCCAGCCTCCCTGATGCCACACACAGGCAGGAGGGGTCTCCACGCTGTATGCATGTAAAAAAAGGGTCATAGCACTCCTTTCCAGGATTAAATGCATCCCTAGCAGGATGGGGAAGCAGGACACATTAGGACACTCAGCCCACAGCTTCGGACAAGAGATGGGACAAACAGAAAGGGATGAAGGATGCGCTTATGCAGGTGAAGAGAAGGAGGCATGCCAACAGCCGGGCACACGCAGTGCCCGTGGCCCACAGAACCCTTAAAACACGTGAAAGCGCTGGCAATTATTTGGCATCTGCCGTGGCGGGCTGCCGGCGCGCGTGGAGGACCCTCGGCACGGAGCGCAGCACGGCATCCTGCCGTCAGCGAGGAAGCTGCAGAACAAAACCGTCGCTGGGCGGAGGAAAAGAGGCGATGGAGGCAGCGAGAGAGGAGGAAGGCCTGTTCGCCCGCGGGCGCTGCAGGGCGGCAGAGCAGCGATGGCGGGCGGGCCAGTCCGGGCCTGGCCGCCCTCGCAGCTCTCAAAGGCACCGCCGGGTGTAGCCGCCCGCACGCTTTTGAGGGTGGTAGCAGGGCAGGCCCCGGGGCCGCCCCGCCGGCCGAGGGAGGGGAGAAGCGGGGGAAGGCGGCCCCGGTACCTGCTGCGTGCTGAAATCCCAGCCCAAGTAGCAGGGAGCTGCCATGGTACGGCGGGGCCCGCCCGACCCTCGCCCCGCGGCCGGGGAAGGGGGTGGCCTCGCAGGCCCGGCCTCCCCGGGCGGGAGCCGACAGCACGGCCGGGCGGGGCGGCGGTAACACGGGGCCGGGCGAGCGGGGCTGACCCCTCCTCGCTCCCTCACACGGAGGGGCTTGGGCGAGCGCGGTGGAGGAGGGAGAAGCTGAGGGGGGGGGGGGGCGGTGCGGTGGCGGCTCGTTCGGGCCGCCCGGGGCAGCTGCCAAGCCGCGGGTCATTTTCTGCTGATACCCGGGGATCCCCCCCTCAGCCTCCCGGGGCGAAAGCACCCGATTAACGGAAGCCAAACGAAAAAAACGGGCAACTTCAAACTCTTAGTGTGCTATTAATATAGACCAGTCCTGTTGTGGTATCACAATCCAGTTTGCACAAACACACTTCCACCGTATTCCATTTAAAAAAAAAAAAAAAAAAAAAAAAACAACAAAAAAAAACAGAATTGTTACTTGGGTTGAAGTTTTGTGGTTTGCCTTTTTTTTTTTTTTTTTTTTTCCAGTTGGGAAGTTTTGGGGAGGCGTTAGGGGTTTGCATTACTTGCCATAGGATGTGACAAGCAAAGTGGAATCGCTTAATCAAAAGAAGGCTCATCTAAAATATACTTTCATTCTGCAATCAAGGTGGTATCTCAGCAGCCTTGATGAAGTCAATTAGGTTTTGCATGCCCAGGATCTTAAACTGGCTTAACAGTATAAGTACTTTATTTCAAATGCCCTTTAAACTATATTACTAAATTGTGTCATCTAATGAACATTTAAAATATATTCTAAGGGATTTTTCAAAGCCCTAACTCACATAGGTTTATACTTTTAAGATTTCTGGGTTTTATTGCAAAGAACTTTAAAATACTAATCCTGAAACTCAACCTGAAACACAAACATTCTAATATACTTTTAAACCAATCTTACTCTATCATATCACCTTTTAATATTCAGTATTGACAGTACTTGTATTAAAAATGTGATCACAAAATCTTTAAGACAGAGTTTGAATTAAAGTTGTCTGGAAAATATTTACAATGTCAGTGTCCCTTCAAATGCATAGTGTCATTGGCCTGCATTTTAGAGTCTAATCCTGCATTTTTTTTTTAATAGTTTGCAATCAGGAAACATCCAAATTAAGTAAGTGGAAGTACCAGATCATTTAAAAATAAAGGTACGTAGAATTGTCACACAGTTTGTAGTTTGTCTTCTTTAAATCACATGGCCACCAGGCAGTGGTGGAATTTCCCTGCCCCTAAAGAGCTCATGCTGGATGGATCTGTCCTGAACAAAGGTCTCACTTAACCAAGAGGCTGTGAAGGAAATAGTTTTTAAAGAGTTACCAAGAACTGTTTCTTTAGTATAACTCATACCAGAAAACAAAGGCTCAAGTAACACATAGAGGCTGTTTTTCCATTAGTGCAGACTGTGACTGATGAGCCAGGGAGAAGCTTGCTCTGCCCTTGCTGCATGTTCCCTATAAACAAGTAACAGATACAGAGGCTAAGGCTTGAAATGCTGCGATTTTCAAAATATATCTACTCACAAAAATGAAGAACAGCTGAAGTCATTTCTGAAGAAAGCCATAAGAATGATAAATGACTTCAGAAAATATAAGTTATTGGCTTTTAAATTGTTTTAGAGGAGGTATTGGTTAATAGAAACGACAGTTTATAGGTAAATAGAACAATCTTATGAGGATGTAAGAATCAATTATAATCTTCAGCAATCAGATCAGAACAACAGTCAGGAATAGCAAGAAATACTTCGGCTGGAATAACCACCCTTGTGTTATCAGAGCTCCTTAAATTAGAACAAGGGGGCAAGACAATAGGGTAGGAAAATCCACTGGAGGCCAGAATTGGAATGTTACTGTTGCCACTTTCACTCTTCGTGTTTTTCTAGGGAAAACAGGGAACTTTGGAGAATCGTTGCCTTACCCAGCCACTCTGTTGCCCGTCCTTCCATCACCGCAGTGCTCTCTTAAATGTAGTTGTTTGTGTATGGAAAATGTGCATTGCTGCTGTTCTTTCTGCTTAAAGTTTATGCTGGTAGATACTACCCTAACCTCCAAAACTATTTATTGAAAGGAAGCAAGGTTTAGCTGTGCAGCTATCAGTGGAGTTGCATTCATGTACGAGTGATGCTTTAGCACTGACAAATCCAGAATTTCCAGAGGGGATGGACAAAATGCCGTTTATAATTGAAATGTCACCACTGCAGATTAACAGCTTGAGGCAGAGCACAGATTAATCACTCAAGACACATAGAGCAGGGTAAAGGGAAAAGCAAGTTTATTCCCCTTTTCCTATTAACTAGTTTCTGACCTGATGGAGAAGCAATACTTCCATGCTCTGCTAGGCCCTTAGCTGTTTTGATAAGTTATAACTAGTATGCCAATTAATGCTTTTTTTTTTTCCCCCCACTGTCAAGTTAACTTCAACTGTATATTCATTTCAATTAATTGCAAAATGTAAATTATTTTAACTGTATTCCATATTCCTACATACTAGGATTTTTCACTTTTTATTCTCGAGTATCAAAATCTGCCTTTGACTTCAGCTGCACCCTGATATGTACTTAGATATAACTGCATTCTTCAGCTTTACACAGGTGAACTCCTTTAACTACAACGATTCATTATCATCACATCATCTTACATGTGCCAACAAGTTAGAGAACAGATAGACCAGACCTTTGATATAAATTAGGATTACTATATTGACAGCTGTCCAGCTATCCTGTCTACATAATTTAATCAGATACGGAAGTACTCACACCTTCACAAGAAGTAACAGAAGTCTGTGGGCAACTAAAAAGCTACCAATCCTTTTGCTTCCAGCCAAAGATTCTGGGCATCTAACTAGTTATTTTAAGTAGCAGAGCAGCCAAATATTTCTAAATCCCAAACACGTATTTCACTTTTGTGCATCAGCATAGGTTGGCACAGCAGAAACAATGGGACAGCTGAGTCACTGCACAGACAGACATCAGTTATGCACATGCAACACAACTGCCACAGCCCATGTTAGACCTAGCACTGTTAGGCCTGCTGGCATAATTATTCTTTTCCCAATAAGAAATCTTGTGGCTCCTTAATTAGCCTCAGAAACATTAAACATAGTAAGCTGGGTCAGATAAATGCTAACCTATTTGTCAAGTAACCTGATAGTCACATGCAATGCTGCTAATTAGGTGGGAGATGTTTACAATGTTAATCTCCAAGTAACACAACAATAACACATTAACACATCACCTTGGAGAAAAAAAACCCTCAGCTTGAGCACTAGACCTACCTACTGGAAAGATGCGTGAACAATGACAATGCTCTAAAGGTCATTCCCTTCCTACTTAGCATTGCAAGTACTCTGTTATCACAAAATCTCCAGCAATGTTTAACCAAGTACTGATAATATAAAATACCACAGTACCATGAATTAAAAGGTGAAGTTGCTCTTGTTTTTACTGAGATGGCACCAAAAATGTTTTCCTTTCCCCTAAATATGCACTTACCTGTTGAAGTTACTTTTGCACATGATTTTGTGGTAACCATTATGTTTGTCCGTACCACCAAATGCTGTGGAGAGTCTCATTATTCACTCTGTAAGAATAAGTACTTGATGTTTAAAAGCAATGGATTGAGGTGGCTGTTATCCACTGTAATTTTACTGACTGTACTGTAAATAGATGAAAGCATGTATTAAGATCCAGCAAAAGCCCCACACGTGAGTTCCATAAGAGGAAGTTCAGACCACAGTTGTTGCATGGAGACCGAAAACATGGCTTATTTAGATATAGTAAATATTCCACAGACTTACTGGTTGATTTAATTCTTGACATGTGCATATTCAGAATCCCAGGGGCAGTACTGCATTAATCCATGAAGACCCTTTACAGAGACCTCATGAAGAACTAGTGCAGGATTCCATATAAAAGCATAGTTGTGCACATGAACAATGGGTACAAGAAAGGAATTTAAATGATGGATGTCTTGACTACACAATCTCAATTATATTGTTCGTTTCCTGGGTATTGGTCAATTTGCAGCTCTTAGTTAATCACATACATAAAATCTTCCAATTTCACTTCTGTTGAATTCAGCAGAACATGTGTTGACTTCAGTGGGTACTGAATCAGGCACTGTGGAATTGTATCTGGTTTTACATACTCTAGTTTTACAGATGTAATTTCACTGACTCAATTAGGCTACTAGTGATTATGAAGTGCAGTACAAATTCCTCATGAGATCTCTGCATGGAAGTGAAGGATGTTTCTGAATAACAAATTATTTTTCGGATTCTTTCCTCCCCTCCACAGATTTCAAGTCCATATTCACTCTCACAATAGTAATAGCACTTAAGATGGTCCTCCAAAAAGGATGGTTAACTACAGTCATTTGCAAGGCTTATTAAAGTTAACTTATACAGCTGGCAGATTTCCTTGAAGATGAACACTGAAGTGGTTTGTGTCCTAATGCTCAAAAGCAAATACGTCAGAAGCAAGATGTTGTCACCCAGATAAAACTTTTCATTAACAACAGATTAACCAGTTCTTTCATGCTGTACTTGATTCTTATCAAACTCTACTTACAGATAAGTACATTTTATTGATTAAAAACAATCAAAGATAAATTCATTCCTACTCAAACAATGCCCAAAGTGGAAACTAATAAGGGCCAAGCCTTGCACTTTTCAGCACCATCCTGCAAGGATCAAAAATCATTTTGCAATCAAGAATGAATCAAAATCATGTCGTTTACAGGTGGAAAAATCAATGCAGAAATTTTCTGTAGCTTATTCAATTCGGTTTAGACCCCACTTGAAATTCTCTCAGAGTTCCTATATGTGTATTATGTCTGTTGGGAGAACAAATTAACACAGGTTGCTGTCACCTCCCAGAGCTGTAGCTATCATAACTCTATGGATAGGAAATAGTCAAAGTAGTAGTTGGTATAGAAAATATACTTAGCTAGCAGTACCAGAAATGTGAACTCTGCTTATCAGTAACTTGAATTTGTCATCTGTAGCATCAAGGAAGCTTCAATGAATTTCCAAAATCCTCTGAAGATGGCTACTGAAGGCCATTCAGTTCCCTCTCGCCCTCTTGTCATGGACACTTTAATGAGGTCAAAATGGAGTAAACCTAACCACCCTGTTTGTCACACTAATTTAATAAACCCGAGAACTAAGAAGGAAGCCAAGGAAACTGTAAGGGAAGATGTCAGGGTTCATTTGTTTAAAATCTCTACTTTGTAAATACCTTCAGTTTCTTAGACTTGCCTCTGCACATTGTCACTTCTAAAAGAGAATCACAGAAGTTCTCAGCGGGCAAGGACAGCAGAACTTCAAAATTAATAACTCCTGACCCTAAATTTTGGATGCCAATTGTTTGCACAGGGGGAGAATTTCCAGTCTTAACAATGCAACCAACAGAGTGAGCAGCCCTCTTAACAGAGCAAATTTCAGCATTTTAGTTTATTTTCCACAGCTGCTAACACTCCATAGGAAGATTATTTAATCCTCAGCACCAACAGAGTCAAGGCAGAAGAACAGAGATTTTTTTAATGCTGCTTATGCCAGGCACAAAAAATGCATACAGAACATCTGCTGCATTTAACTCCTCACAACCATCACAATTCAATTTGACCTAGATGACTCCAGTGACTTCAGTGTGACTGCGTTTACCATCCACAAAAAGAAATTTAAAAAATAATAAAAAAGAGAAAAAGTGGTAACATCAAGTTCCCAATACACACAAAGCCAGATAGGTGAGTATTAAAGGCAAAGCACAGGATGATTGGTATGAAATCCTCGGTGCTAACTTGATGTGCTTGATTTAAGCCTTTACAGACACCCAGGCAGAGTGCAGGATCAGAGAGATGCTAGAGTTCATCACTAGACCTGGAGAAATTCGGAGCTTTCTACAGCTTCTACTTCATTCTGGACACAACAGTGTTTTGCAAAATCCCTCCCAATCACTAGGGCTGGATCAGTGGTACAGGATTCAGTCACTAGGGAACTTCAGGGATCTAAGGAATAGAAATTTGACAACTCATTTTACAGCCTATACTAACCAAGCAACCTTCTCGGACCAGTTAACAAAATAATATTCCTGATTTGGTTTTGATATGCAGATATATTTATATACCTACATACACACACACAATCATATTTACATAAAGACCCCAAGGAATAAAAGGGAAAACTAGAATCTTATCAAGTAAATGTGAAGGTGGCCTATATATGACCTAAGCTCACCAAACCTTCAGAGGGTCTTAAAGGACAGCTGGGCCACCCTCCCTTTGACACACTTGAACCCTTTACGTCTGAAAGCACGTGAAAGATCAGATCAGAATAAGCATCTCAAGATCATACCGAAAACTTGCATCATAGGCTCCTTCATCCCATTAGCACGGACATGCAGAGAGCACCAAAAAATAATCTTGCATCATCAGAAAGTCCTGTACTCTATTTAACCAGTCCCTAACTGTGGCATGCTTTAAGGTTGTGCTTTCAAATAACAGAAATATATGTGCTCTTATCAAAAATCTCATTAAAAAATAAGCAATTACTATTGATTCTACTAATACTGTCTGGAACCCAAATATCAGCATCAACTGTTTCTATCATTTTTTTTATTATTATATTTTCTAACAATAAAAGTCACTTTAACACCTTAAGACTGCATTTAAATTAAAACAAACAAACGAAAACCCCAACACCACTTTGGAAAGAAAGGGGATTATCACAGTAACTCTGAATTTCCTTCTCAGCGCCAGTTAAAATGTACAGATATTTGTATTCTATCCTTGTAACCTGCATGAACAGTGTTGGACATGTCTATAATTCTGCATGAGCAACATGAATAATCATATATACCTCTGGTCTCAGGTGTGCAGTAAAATCCAGTGTTACAGAAGTGCATTCAGTCAGTTAACCATTATGAGCATTTTTAATTATCTTTAAATCAACAATTATTCCTATAAGGTTCTCCAAACAATTTTCTAATAAAAAACTAATTTACTACTCACAAATTAATTAGTATGAGATAAAATTAGTTGCATCTTTTTAAATGAGATTTTGCAACCAAGGTCAAGGGCAGTAAACATCTACTTCAAGTTGTAAAAGCCATTGGTTTTGGATTATGAAGTATTCTCTTTTTTTTTTTTGCCTCAAAGAAATGAAGAATTGCTTCCATTGTGTCATAGAAGAACAGACTTAAGGGAAATACAGCACTTCAGACTTCAGTGGATAATCAAATGAAAATCACTCACAGATGACGTTTTGGACAGGAGTTTGTTCAATTAAGGAAAGACAAGTTTTTACACAAACCTAATCATGGCAATAAATTTTCAGAATCTATAGTACTGTTTGGAAGTATGTGTGCCAGAGCTAGGAAATGGCTTGACTGCTTATATTCCTCAGCAACCTACAAGCCAAATGGAGGCCTCTAACATTTAAGACTAAGGCAAATACTGTCATACCACTCCAATAGTGCCACCTGCTGTGTATTTTAAAAGCATACAGTGGTCTGTAGATCCAAGAGCTCAATTTAAAGACTGAATGATTGACTGATTTAAACAGAGGTCATAATTTTGTGTGTATGTATGACAATGTAAAAATTCATTTTTTTTAATTAGTAATATTTAAACAGGCTAGGGATACAAAGGAAGTTGTTCCACTATCGTATAAGAACAGAACCCATGGGTAATCCATTTTCAGGTTTATTCAGTGGCATAACAGGGAGTAGTTACACCAGCTCACCACACATCAAAACCACAACTAACCCTATGTACTTTGTGATATCATGTAGATTAGACCTGCAACTCATTTTAAGAATCATACCTGGTTGCAAATTATTCACAAAACACACACATGTATGCGTGTCTGTATATACACACACATGCCTTGATAGCAAAGTATACACACACAAACATATATATATATACACACACCCCTCTTGAGACTGGATCAAGATGCCCTTTTCACAGGCTTTCCATGAAAAGGAAATAAATTGCAATATATGTGAGATTGGCTCAGCAAAACAAAAGCTAATCCTGTTCCTGGTTCCACCGCTCTGCTGTACCATCTGGTCTCATTCACTTCATTTCACTGGGCATCTGGTTTCTTTTCCCAGTTTCTGGTTTTGCTGCTTACCCATGCAACTGTTTGGGAAGAGACTGCCTTGTATAATCTATTTACATAATTAAGTGTGATGGCTTTTCCATGATCCTGAGGGAATGGTACAAATAATTAATAATAATAATGATGATAATTTCTGATCACATACAAACTCATTATACTTTAAATGCTCTTCTAATGAGAAGTTAAGTGTACATCTTTTAAAATAGAGCCTACATTTCATGTTCAGGGATGCTATCCTGGTAATTCTTTCTGCAACACATAGGTTGCATGAGTCACTTTCACAAGAGGTCAGTGAGTCGAATAGTGTGACTGGAATTTTAAAAAGGTTTGGTAACTTTTATGACCATTAATGTTTGTATTGAATGCCAGCTCAAACTGTAATGAGGTTAATTAAATCTCCTGCCCCAACGTATAAACCAACTGCCTGAAGGTCCAAATGAGGACTCCATGTGCCAACAACTCCGAACACTGAACAAACAAAGCAACTGAGGTACTCCTTTCTGTAGAGCACTCAGTGTTTGTCACCACTGAAGGGAGACTATCAAAACAGATTTACCAAAGCCACGATACATCAGAACAACTCTAACATGACACACACTTTTTCCAGGGTCAAGAGAGAAGCTAACTTGAAGAGTATCAACAGTATCTGACAAAGTATTGTGTTTACTGTTCTTTCCCTGGCTAAGGCAGAAAAAGACTCCAGTCGAGGTAGACAACACAATTTGCAAGACACAAGCATACTGGGAAGGAAAAAGCAGTTATTAGTAAGTGAATTACAGCAGATTTACATGTGAGCCTGCTAAGCCTTACCAGAACTCTGTGCACTGCATAACTTGAGTCTTGTCACCTGTGCATGCTCAACTTCCAAAGGGATTCCCAAGATCTGCAGGAGTTGAGCCTGATTCAGTAAATCATTTGTGATGCAAATCATCACCTAATTCCTGACAGTTACTGGAAAAATACAGCACACCAGCGTTCTTTCCATACGCTGCCTTTTCACATTTTTTATGCAGTGTTTTTTTACTGCAAGAAACCTAGCAGATGCACAATTATATTAAAACTACCATTTAAGTGCATTATTTTTTCACACATTACTCTCTTGGGCCGTTGTAGCAGTATCAGATGCACCTACTTCAGGGACAGAAATCTGCAATTTGTAGTTGAGACACACAGTCTCATAATTTACCTGATATGATCAAAAGCCATGTATTTTTTAAATTTTTGCCTCATTATTAAATAATACTATTACAAGTATGGCAAGTTTTAAAATGTGGCTTACCATGCATTTGAAGAATTTGTTCAGCTCTCAGTAACAAACTGGTTACTTCTACAGTTTATTTCGTTTTATAGGAAGGCAGAAAACCTGAATGAGTCAGTCAGGCATGCCTCTCTCCAGCCTCCCAATTCCAACTGTTGTTGGCACATACTGTTTTGACTCTGCACCCAGGCCTGAATACTTTTAACACATTCTTAAAAGAGAGCAGTAAACACAAAATTATTCAGGTATAACAAATCCTCCCCTCCTACCACACTGCCCCAAGAAGTAGCAGCAAGAATGAACCTGGATGAAAGGAAGGGAAAGCGGAGGGGAAAAGACACAAAATACATGGAAAGAAAACTGAAGAAAGATTTCCCTGGTGGAACTACTGTCTTGGGGAGGTCACCATGACAGCATCCCTCTAAGAATTAACATTACTACATAAACCAGTATTACCCAGCCCTTTGTGCACCTGACTGTGTTCAATGAGGTTTTGTATTTCACTGTTTTTCTTGGCAAAGTTTCATATGCTCACAACCTTAAGTCAACATTAAATCCAACTATCCAGTTATAGTCATGAGCTCTGTATGCAGTAGCTCCAGATGCACCACATGAAAACAAGCTGACTGAAATCCACAACTTCAGAGTAGACCACGCAACTTCTGAAAGAAGTCGCTGCACTTGGAAGAAAGTTACTTCTTCATTTAGGAAGATTTCACATGCTTTATACTTGATTTGCTTTTTTGCCAACACAATGAAGGAAATGTCCTGCTTCTGCATGACTTTCTCTTCCTTGTTGGAACAGATGGTGAAGGCTTACAAATACATGACTGGTATTTTTTCAGTGACTCATACCTCAGAGCAACAGGCTTCAGATCGTGATAAGCAGCCAACCAAGATGGATGTAAGCTTACTCGAGGAGCAGTATGACCATACAAAACAGAAGCAAAAACTGCAATCACACATTATTGTATTTAAAACAGGTATGCTTATATTTATAGAAAAAAATGCAAATATAAAGACTATTTCTTTGAATGTTGAATAACTCCTAACTTTGTTCTTTGTATGCTCATCTTCAAGAAAGGTACAAAGTGAATTATTTTTCTGACATTTGAGGGTTTTATTAATTTATCTGAATGGTGGTCTTATGTTTCTATCTATTAGCTTCATGGCAGTGAAACACTGACATGAATTTGAAACAGATGAAAATATTTGAGATAAGGTTTTACAGGTTTTATGTCAGTAATTTAAAATTCTAAACATAAATGGTAACTCTTACAGGAGCCACGTACTTCATGTCTATCATCAGTGTATTGGTGCAATGTATTCTGTCACATTTCTGCTCTCTTGAATGCTTCCATCTGAACAGGCTATTCTGGGTCTCTTTTCCCCTTTTTATATGTGTAAAGAAATACGTCCTACAAGACTACAGGAAACAATAGCAAGTATCAAGTGACTGGCACAAGTTGGGTTTGTGTTAAAAAATATCTTATACTAAGAGTCATACTGGGTAACTAAGATACAAGCTTTGAACAAGAGGTTCTGTTTTGAAAGTATTTTTCCTGCATATTGCTTGGAAAAAACAAATGGAAAAACAAGTAACAATATGTATCAGTCATCTACCTGCTATGTCAGACAGATTTTACATAAGAAACTTTAAAATGTTTTAAAGTTTTTAGTTAGACTACTATTTACAATATTACACTGATATATTTTCATTTATTTTCCAAGTTAACATGATATTGAGAAAACTAAGTCAATAAATGAAGTTGTCTTCTGAATTTAATCCAGTATGAAAAACATGCTTCATTCACCTCTTATGTTAGTGTTTAGCTCAACATATGCAGAACTTCAGTTACTTAATTCTTTACATTTTCCTGTACATTTTTCAACAGTTCTAGATTTTGGCTGTGTCAGACTATATCATCAAATCAATTGAAAAAACACATAATTATGAACTAGACAACAGATTTGCTTTTTCAATATTCTTTTATTCAACTACCTAGAAAATCTTATATTAAGAGAACTCGAAGCTCTGTGATGAAGAAAAAAATATACACACAAGCTTATTTTATCAGGCATGAAAAGGCAACTAACTTGAAGACAAAACAGCCTGTCTAATCAGCTATAGCAAAAATGTCAGTCAGTTAAAGAAAGAACCCGTCTGTCTTTAGATTAAACTCAATGAAGCTTCAGATGTTATGCATGTAAGCAGAGCAGATTTTTTGCAAGGACACCATTTGAAGATTAAAGAAAAGTTGTAAGAAAGTAGGACTGCACCGTTTCTGAGAAGTTGAAAATTTAGTAGGGCTGGAAGATCACATACAAGTATTTTCACACACATACACATAACCAAAAACATTCACAAAACCACATAACCTACTGCACTGAACTTCTATCTTTAAACAACCTGTTTAAAGGATTCATATTACTGTGTTACTGTTAGAAGCAATTGAAGTTTGGGGTTTTTTTGTTATGCCGTGGTCTCAATGTCTTGAAAGTTGATCTTATACATTTCTATGGTTTGGAAGCTGGGAAAATCTCTTACATAGCTGAGCACTTTGAACCTGTTGTATGCATCAGTTTCCAAAGACATGTCAAACAGAAATGAACACTGCCATATTGGGATAGCCTACAGCCCTATATATACTCCTTAAATTAGGAGCTTAAACTATCCAGAACTTCTAGCTAATATCAAAAGGCAGTCCACATATGTATCAGCATTTTGTACGGACAGCAAATTGTTTCCCTACCTAGAGAATAAGATTATGGCTGGGCTGGGAAGGGGACAACGACAACAGCACCACCACAACCCTACACATACAAACTGCAAAGGCCAGACACAAAAACCTCTTAAGATTCAAACCTCATGGAAGGAGGGCACCCTCAGTCCCTCATGGTCTTAAAACTCCCTGCCAAAGGTCTTCGTTCTAACTAGTAAAACCCTAAATTGTTCCTGCTTGGCTGACTGGCTGTCCTTCCATGATACCACAGGGATTTTCAGCATTTCAGGTTTATTGCACCACAGACAGAACAGTAATTCCAAGTTTACTTGAGGACTTTTAGCTTTATATGTCACGACCTGTTTGCTAGACTGATGAAACTGTGAACCTTCAAACAGAATTTAAGATTCTCTAACTTCTCTAGGTTTTTGACTGGTGGGTTAATAACTAAGAAGTCACCTGAAGACAACTTTCTTTTCTTCCTTCCCCAATACACAAAGCCATGTTCACATTTCTGCCTGTTCCAGATTATTTGAGAACAAAGAGCATGACAAGATTTGAAAGTCACTAGCTACGGGAGAATACAGCAGCATATTCATTATTTATTGGCAAAGAAGCTGAAAAACAGTATTTACTTTAGGAATTAAATGAGAGCATTCAGCACAAGCAGTCACAACATAATAAACACAGGGGCTCTGACTGCAGAAATCTCTTCCAAGTATTTGCCAAGCTAGCTTGAAATAAGATTAATTTTGTCACTCCAGAACCTTAAAAAGTATCTATCTATGATGACAGCATATGAAAAAGGCCAGATGGTAAACAACCCTGCAACAACACTATGATGCACAATTTATATTAAAAAAAAAACAACAACAAAAAAAAAAGAAGCAGACCAAAGATCTGTCTAATTAAAGCTTTATTTAGACATTTAGAGTGCTGAATGGCTGAATGTGTGTTAATTCAACACATGGTGGTTCAGGACTCTCACATTTCTATTCAAGGTCATCGCTTAAATTTGTGTGCTGCACCTGTAGCCAAAGAACCAAATCAAACCTGACCTCAAACCCAGTCCATATTATTAAAATTGGACTAGATGTATTACTTTGAACTCCCTGATCAGCTCAAGCCAGATCATAATTTTTCTGATGACCAGTTCATAAGGTTCAAGATAAAACCTGATGTTGCCTACCAATGCCAGTTCAGACAAGAGCGCAATTACATCCACAAGAACATGCAAAGCTGCATCACCTCAGTCTCTCGGTTCCTTCTGTCTTGCTTTTTCTCTCACATATGGAGAACAAGCCCTTATTTTTGTAGCCTGGTGCTATACTCTGCTGTTCTGCAGATCGCACAGGGTTCTATTTTTCAACTGAAGTTTTTGTAGCCACCCAAGCTCAGCTCTATTTCCTGGATAAAGTCCAGCCATAACCTTGATCCTCACTGTTAGAAAGTACTGTGTTGTTATCTCTGTGAATGGTTTCACCCCAGGAAATTCTGTTAGCATACTTCACTGTATAGACATATGCACAAACACATCTGTATCTCCAAGATCTCCACATGCTTTAGTCTCCTTTCTCCTGGTAACACTTCAGGAGAGCAGATGTGGGCTGACATGGTTCTCACTCCTAGAGCCATGCTGAAAAGCAGCTCTTATCAGATCAACTTTACGTGGCCAACCCAGGGAGCAGAAAAAATTCTGTGATATTATGCTCATGCTATTGCTTCAGCAGTGGGAGCCAAAGACAGCAGTGAAAGCCCCTCCTTAGCTGAAGCCCTGTTGTACAGGTTCACTTACTGCCAATAAACCAGCTCAATCTGACATCTTCAAATATTTCCTTGTAAAGATGGCATGAAAGACAGTTACAAAGGTGAGAGTTGTGCTGTTGGGTTTTATTAAAGGCAGCATCCTATTAGAACTAGCTTCATTTAAAATTCAGGGTTATAATTCTTTCTAAATGGCTATTCATATATTCTGTTTCAGAATATAATCAGCACCCTTCTGTATCTACTTTTTTCACTTTAATATGCCTCTTAACTCATACTGAAGACACAGTTCCGCTAACTCAACCCTGTAAATAAGGTTAGCATTTCTATCCCTAATCTCTTATACATTTCTAGCAGTAACTTTTATACTGCTTTAGAAATTAAGCTGTAGGGATAGCAGGAAAAAAAAGAAGAGACCAGATTCTCTCCCAGTTACAGCTATTCTATATCATGCATGGAACAAACAGAATTTTCCTCTGACCAATCATTCAGGCAACACTAGTGTGATAAGCTATTTACTTTACACCATTTATACTCACTACAATAAGTCAAATTGTGGTCAAATATTAAAATACAAGCCTATATGTTAATGAACCCTCATTAAGAAAAATAAGACAGAAATCCACCACTTCTTTCATCTGAAAACAGTCACAGTATTTTTAAGCTGTGAATACAAACTTCAAACAATATCAGCTAGAACATTTTTGTCTTTCAAATCACAGAATCTGCCAACATACAGAGCAACTCCCTGCTCACCTTAAGAATTTTTGCTTACAAGCAATTAATTACTGAAAGTCAATTCTCAATCTGTGTTGTTAATGAGTCTTGGAGTACCAGTTAGATCAATATTGACTTGATAAATCTCCACGCTCATTTGACTAACCCTAGGGTACCATTTATGTCCTCAGAACTGCAAAACCGAGCATGAAATATTTCTACTCCACAACCTTGCATTAGAAGAACTTGCACTACTCTCAGCCACAGACAGAAATAGCACATATAAACTCATCTGTCAAAGCTCTTCAGCTGAGTTTATGCCACAGAAATCACAAATTTTTTGCCACCTTAGTAATGTGCATATATGCATTTCTCTTGTAGGTGAACATGAATCTGTTCTCCCAGAATCAATGGTCAACGCTGTTTTAATTAATAAAAGTGTTAGAAAATCAAAGTCATTTACAGAATGTGTTCCTGTCAGAAAGGTCAGACTGGAGATGGCCAGCAGTGGCAACGTACAAGACAACTCACCATGGCGTACCCACCTGGGAATTCACCGCCTGGTGCAAGGCCCTCGTCAAGGAGTTACCTGGGATCTTTCCCACTGCAAGGACAGTCCGTGCAGTCCTGACAATCAGAGGCTGATTTCACAGGGGAATGGCACATTGCAACACAAGGAGTTAGAAGGAGCAAGAGAACTATCCACGCTCAGTCAGCTGGGAACTTCAAGCATGTTGAACAGTTCCAGCAAAGAGAACGGCAGTAACATTTCAAGCACCTGCCAAAAGCCTCCTCTGACATCAGCTACTTCAACCACGTGGACACATCAACATACTACTACTACAAAATGCATGCCAGCCTGCAACAAACTAAACTTTTACCCTTTCCCCAATAAAAAAGGACCGAGAATTTCTGAAGCAGCAAGGAGGCTTGGATTATATGTCTCACAATGAAGATATTCAGTAAGAAATAAAAATCAGTCAAAAACTTCTCTAAAACTTAAAATAGCAAAATAGTCTTCCTAGTTACACTGATCAACATGCTGAAGGTCTAGTAATCCTATTAGCCAAGGACGATCCTTGCTATATAATCTGATATTTTACTGTACAGTGTAAAATGAGATGTTCTCATGAAGATGCTGGGCTGCAATGACAGATACTCACTTCTGTTATTCAAGATATCAAGAGCAATGTTACCTTTTATTTTTCCTTCCTTATTTTCAGGTTACTGATTTTAGAAATGAAGATTTTATCACAGCAATATTTGAAATATCTCAAATAGCTACAGCAAAGACTAGTAGAACTACTGATGAAGCAACTAGTACCATACTGAAATTTAGTCTATTTAATTAGACAGTAAACAAGTAATAAATGAAACAGTATTGACGGTGTTTGGTACATTTAACATGATTTCACAGTTCACTTTCCTCAAAAAAATATATTTATGATAGTTTCTGATGTGTGTATTTTTAAAACCAACGAATAAAACCTCTGCCCATTTCTATTGTTTTTTTTAATGGGACTTAGTAAATGTCACCTTTTTCTTATATATAAATTCTGTAATAACATATTTTTGGCTCCCATCTATCCCCATTATTTCATCAGAAAACAAAAGTCTCAAATAATTACTTAGCTCCCCAGTACCGTATATAAGGAATGCACCTTCCTTACCGCAAGTATAACGCATCTTTCTGCTGTTATAACTGTATGCACACAAAGGGGATACAACCATTTCAACTACACAAATATAACTGTGGTAGTACAACTATTTTTTATAGACAGAGTTTAACATTTTCTCTTGTGGCACAACTGCAACACAAAGCTTTGGAAGCTTTTAAAAGTGAGTAGCTACTGCTGGTCTGCCCTCCTGCAACATATCTAGAAGAAGGAGACCCTCTTTTGCAGATGCTTTTCAATGACAAAACCACAAGTTACATATCATCCACTCCTGGCTGGAACTATTCAAACAGCTCTCTTAAATGTAGGCTTCTGGAAAATTGAAGACTTTAAATGTCTTCCCATTTCATGATTACTTTAATTCCGGCTATACTTCCAGTAGCCACTAGCCCTTTTGAAACATTCCGTATTTATTGGAGCTCTGTAAGGACAGCAAAATGAGGATCAGGTGGATGGCCCATAAAGCTCTTCATGATCCCTGCAAAGAGTCTGGAAGCACACATCTCTGGTTACCACCACTGTCTCAAAATCAGACCATCCACACACAAAAAAAAGCGAGCAAAAAAAGATGCCAAAGATGCTCATCTGTGGATTATGTCCTTCTAGACACAAACTCTTCTTAGCAAGAAAGATAAACTATGTCCTCATAAGATATCTTGAAGAGTTAATACCTATGTGCAAATGAAAGCCTATTGTCAAAGAGACAGCATTCATCCATTTCTAAGAGAAACTACCATTTTCTTTTCATCCAATACAACTTCAAGCCATTAATCCTTCATACAATTCCAATGACTTGTGGTGCTTGATGGAGGATACTACATCAGAGATGGCTGCACAGATTTGTCAGAGCCTATGCTTCCATTGCAGGAGAGATGCAACTGTAAGTGTACCACAGTACTTCATTAGGTCCACAAAATTAAAACAAAAATTATCATGGAATATAATTCTACTTTACTCCCTTTGGCCAAACGTCATTTCCTCTCTGCTGCTCAACAATTTCAGACCCAAACTCTGTAGTGTCTCACACAGATCCAGCAACCACCAGCAGGTAAGCAGGCACCTTGTCTCCTGGAAGTGACTGTCCTTAAAATAGTGCTGCAAAACAGTAGCTAGTAGCAATAGCAATGAGTATGCCACAGTAACTCCTGAAGAATTTTCCGCTCGTCCTCAGCAAAAGCAGCAGAATGAAGACAGGTTATTTGTGATTTTCCACATTTTCTAGTGTTTTCAATTAACTGGCTTGGCCAGATTAGCTTCCATCTCAGATGGCGATTTCTATTTCTGGGTAGACATGACACATTAATAAGCAATCATACCTGACTTCTTTTGGTTTTCACAATAGTTACAGTATTTAAGGGAAGATTGGAAAAAAAATAAAAAGATAAAACACAGATATCTGTAATAGGTATAGGTATAATAGGGAGAAAATACCAGATAACAACCAGCCTCTATGAAGTAAGGGAACTTGGAAGGAAATATCAACGAGCAATTAATTTTTTTAATCATGTGGTATACATTAGCTTTCTATTTACTTGTCTTGCTGATTAGAGAGTATACTAATTTGTACACCTGACTATCATTATACTGGAGTGTTATTTTCGTTTATCTCCAAGTCTGTATACCACATAAAGCTAAAGGAATAACTGAAAGAAAAATCACACGTTAGCAAGAGGCCACTATTAAAACTATTCAAAAAATAATTCAAGATCATTTTGCCTTAATATTTCCAACAATACACTTGAGAAAATTTCAGCAAATGCAACTCAAAATTTTTAGTCTTTTAAATCAACATCATAGAAAGTTTATAACCTTATCTAGCCACCTACCTACTCTGTAAACCCATTTGAACTAAATTACTGATTTTACTTTCTGCAAACACTTAAATTGATTTAAAAGTGCTTTGAATTAGTTATCTTAATTAAACATGGACCTTGAATACCTTGATTTAAAACTCAGTGCAGGTTTATACATGGACTAAGTAACTAACTCCTTTGCAAGCACTTTCATATAAATATTTTGTCCTTTCCTAAGGCTTCTCCAGCATATTACTATGCTTTGTACTGACTAAAACTTATTTAGAAAAAGTGTTTTGCCTTTAGGAAAGTCTTTCAATTTAATTCCCAAGAGCATTATGAAAGAACAATATCAGTAAATTTTGATTTGTTAGTGGAGTAGTTTTAGTTATGGGAAAATTTGCTATACTTATAAGAGACTGAAATATTACACAGGCACATTGTCTAATTAGAAAATTTTTTTCCTAAAGCAGCTGTAGTAAAAATGAAACAGTGAAGCGTGAGAAAAAAAAAAAAGTGAAAACTTCAAATATTAGAAGGTCCCTGTTCTCAATTGTGCCTGATTTTCAAAACCCTTTAGTGGTAACTTTTTCACGTTTAGCAATTGTGGGACAGTAACTTTTAGTACTCTGTTACCATACCTTTATCTAAGTTTCAAGCACTGAACTCAAATTGACATAAAAGCAAGTTTACTCTTATCAGCAGGCAAACTTGACTGATCTGTGCACATAGGGGAGCCTGGAATCCTGCAATTCTAGTTCAGTGCTGTGTTCACAAGTTCATGACACCTGTGAGGTTCCCATTTTCAAAGCTGCAGTATGCAGCACCCCCACTTTGTGTGACTGCCTAAGGCAAATGCTTAAGAACAGTCCTGCAGGCCCATCCATTCTA
Source organism: Tyto alba (assembly GCF_018691265.1). Classification (NCBI taxonomy): domain Eukaryota; kingdom Metazoa; phylum Chordata; class Aves; order Strigiformes; family Tytonidae; genus Tyto; species Tyto alba. The sequence continues at coordinate 34,636,799 of NW_024881313.1, read as the reverse complement.
GAATAAATAATACTCCAGTGCAATGATTTCAATGGCACATCAGAGCAGTTAGAATAAAATCCCTTTCCTGCTGCAACAGCTGGTCACATGAAGAATTAACCCACAAGTCAATTATTTCTGGTGTAATTCACTGGAAGAACACTTATGTCTTTTACAGGCACCAGAGATATTCCAGGGACAAGCCCCAACCCTTTGAGGATCTCACATACAAACACAACATTGAGCAGTCTACACTGTACAGCCAAATGACTTTGTAGCCTCATACCCTACTCTCACTCTAGGCTATTAAAGCACTATGTCACTAGAAGTAACACTCCAGCAACACCTCAGCTTGAAGCGGTGTTTAGTACCAAATTATTCCCCCTACCATGTACTTTTACAGCCCAGCCTCTGATTCCGGGTTAAATTTCAGTAGCCCCACAATAAGATGATGCCCACCATCCCTGATGGGAAAATATCGGCCCATAGACAAAAGCTTACCCTCAACACTGTAGCCCTCAGTGAGCACAACAAAAAATCACAGTCAGCCTGCCTCGTCCCTTTCACAGCACCATAGCCTTTTCAGAAATACTCCCTCTCAGCACTGACGGGAATTTCAGCCCCTATTTACCTCACTAACAGGCTGCAAGCGCACTCAACCTCTCCCAAACCCTGGCCCCCTCCTGGGAGGATCACCCATGTGGCCAAGCACCTGGGGGATCACCGCCACACACCACCCCACGCCAGGGGACAAGCAGACCAGGCAAACCTAGAAGGCAGTATGGGAGCAGCAGCGCCTACCACCCAGCCACAGCAAACTCACAAACGCCTGAGGGCCCCCAAGTGAGGGCAGGGCGCTAAGATGGCGGCTGGAGCACGGCCTCAACCACGTGACGCGGACACAAACGCCCGCCCCCCGCTTCGCCTGCGCCTTCTGGGCTTCCGTAGGAACCTACTTCCCCCCCCCCCCCCCCGCCAGGCAATAAACGGCCCGTGTGACACGCGCGCGCAGCCCCCGCCCCGCCCCGCCCCGCCCCGCCCCGCCCCCTGCGCTCGCCCCGCCTACCCCCAGGAGGCGAGCGGCGGCCGCGCAGGTAAGGGCGCGAGCGCGCGGCGGGGGCGGGGCTTGCCGCTCGCCCCGCCCCTCCCCTCGTCCTCTTCCTCGGCCGCCGCCCTGGCGCCTCTTTTCCCTAAGCGAGGGCGGCCCCGCCGCGGCTGGCTGCGTGTGGGCCCGATCTCCCCTCAGAGGCTGCCCCAGGCTCGGCCTCGCTGCTGCGGGCCGCAGGTGGGTGCCCGAGGGCCGTGGCGGCGGGAGCCCTCTCCCCGCGGTGCCCCCCCCCACCCCCAGCCTGCCCGCTCCCCGCCCGATCGGAACCGGAGGCCGGTTGCATCAGCTCCGCCGCCGCCGTGGGAGGCTCCAGCTGCCGGGTCGCCTGAATGCGCCCCGGCCGCCCTGATTTGGAGGCGCCGGGGAAGGGCGGCGACTCCGTGGCCGTGCTTAAAACGCGCTGGTGGCACTGGTGACTTGGCGCAGTCGTGGTAGGGGAGAGACGGGGTGTGCACCCGGGGAGGCCTAAGGACACCCCGGGCAGGGCCTGGCAGCGTTTGAGTCTCCATCCTTTCCTTGAGCTTCTGGCTCGTGGTTTGGCACATGATGCTGCTGCAGTCTCTTACCCCTGCTTTAGCCATGGAGGGATGTGTCATAGTTGTGCCAGGTAGCTTTCCTCCTTGTCTTCAGGAAAAATTAATGCATACTGCTTTATTAGTAAGCCATTCTGAGAATCTTCAGTTCCTTCCATCAAAAATTTGGCTTTTGAACCTTATTTCTGTGATTGTTTTCCATTATGTCATATATAAGACTAACTGGCTTTAGAGGATGACATTTTAGTTACAGAAACTCAGTCTTGCAGTCAACATGGCCCATGGGAAATACCCCTGATTACTCAAATGAGTTCTGAGAGGGTCTCTTTAATCTCTTGCTGAAAGTGAAACCGTGTCAGGAGCACTTGTGGTGTTGGCTGATAGAAAGTCAGTCATAAATGTTTTTGCTAAGGATTCTCTTGCAATTTAGTTATGGTGAAATAGGAATTCATTATAAATGTTGGAAGTGTAATGTATAAAATGATGGCTTTTATGTTTATGAAAGCAAAATCACTTATTTTTTGTTAGACAGTTGGAAAGAATAATCTTAATTGGACACTCTAGTGGTGTTTTCTGTTTTAGTAGCTTAGTAAAAATCACAAACTTAAAAAGCTATAGTATTGATTAAAAATATGAATGACCAGTTTATTAATGCTGCGCATATTTACAATTCATAGTCTTATGTGTAGGTTGCAATTTTAGACTTTGTCTGGGTGCCTCAAAGCCATAGATGCCTTTTTTTGTTTCTTAATGTTAAGAAGAATTATAGCTATAAAACAGCTTTTCAGCATAACCTAAAAGTGTGAAAATGATGGTTACAGGTTGTTCCTGAGAATTGCCTGGTGTGTTTTGGAAAAGAGTGAAGGCTGAATTAATAACTTCAGCACAATCTTTTGAAAATTGAGCATGTTTGTTGCTTTCTGCTTTGTAAATGTCATGTTTTGCCTTGGCCCTAAAATAACAACACCATCCAAGCAAAAAGAAGAATGCATGGTTGTTTTTCCTAGTTTAGACAGACACTATGCAAACTATATCAATCAGTCATGAAGGATTGTTAAACCATCCACTTGCTCAGTTAATCTTTCTGACTCTTCTTTAGAAGAGGCTGTTGTCTTTGCAGCATTCAAACATGTAGCTTGGTAAATCTGGGGTGGAGGTAAGGTTAACCAGTAAACTTAACACACGTTGGATGTTTGCCTACAGATTTTGTGCTCTCAAATAGTCGTTTTTTGAACAAGGAACAGTCTTTGAAACTGGAAAAATTGATAGAAATGCTTGATTCTGCTTTTCTGTCCACTCCCGAGAGCTATGTGCTAATAAACAAGAGTGAGAAAAGGAAACCACTCTGAAAGAAAAGTGAAACTGATTAATCAAAGTTCAATGCCAACCTTAGTGCATATATGCCAACATCTTAAATCCTTTTCTATATAAGGACATCATCTCCCATGTGATTCCCAGTGTCCAAGAGCCAAAATTCTCCCATACTTTAATATATACATAGATTTTTATATTGGTGTTTTCTTCTGTTGAGAACACTGCATCTGCCTTCACTCTGTCTTCTCTATTTCTTGTTTTAGTTTTATTTCAGGGGCATGTTGATTCAGTGGTTGCTACTCTGAGCTGAATAAGAATAACTTAGTGATGGATTCAGCCTAAACTCTTACTTCACTGTAATCTTCTCCCCGGTGATGGGTGTTTTAATGCCTGATCCAGATTTACAGTACACTTCATCTCTGATCTCAGCCTCTTCACTGTATGTTGCTTGTGCCCCATGTGTCTTTTCTAGCTTTACAGTGGGAGTGGGAAGAGTTTCTTGGATTATGAAAAGTGACACCCTGCTATATTTCATTGTTGTGATACCAGAATTTTACAACAGCATTTCATAATCCTATTGAGCTTGTTTACCTGAGAAATGGTTGGGACTGGGGAGAGGAGGCATAGATCATTGCTCTTAGCTCCGGGCTCTAGCTTGTCTCACTTTGCTGGAGGGCTGTGAATTTTACCTTATGTCGTCTCAAGGTGGAGCTTGTGGTTCTGAGATGTTCTCTCTTGACACCTTTTTTGTCGTCCCGAAGAGGGTAGTAGTTCATGTTCAACCATCTACTGGTGTAGAAAGGCTGTTGAATAGGGAAGTGGGAGAGGAAGAAAGGCAGAGGTACAGCAAGGACATGTTTTAGAGGAGAAGTTGGATTAAGCCATCCTTTCCAGAGCAGGGTGGAATTGAATAATGGATCTTGATGAATTGGCACCTTTTGCAATTACAGCTCATATGAGGGGTCAGGAAGAGGTTTAATTTCTCTTGAAATGGCAAGGTCCAACACAGAGGGCTTCTGAATTATCCCTGCTCTAATTCAGGTTTCATACTCTTTCCAAGTTTTTATAATAGTTTGGACTCAGGTTCCCTTCCCCACCAAAATGCATGGAATGCATTTGCTACTCGACTTTTTTGTAGAATTCCAAAATGTCACTTGGACTTCTTGAAAAAAGTACTATATCTTAGTATGGAAAGGCTGTATTAAAAGATTGATTATTTTTCCTTCTTTTCCCTTCCAATCGTGCTTTTGTTTTTAAAGGATGGCACAGAAGAAGTACTTAATAGCAAAACTGACAAGTTGCTTAAGAGAGGACAAAATTCAGCTATGGAAACCACCGTATACAAATGAAAAAAAAGAAGCTGGTAAAGAGATGAAGGTAATATTCTCTCTGAGTTGATGTCATGTGTCTTCCATGTCATTGCTGGTGCATTTTTCCAGTTTTTCTTGCTGTTTTCTTAGGAGCTTGTACAAAAATACTCATCCAAGCTGAATCTCAATGAGAATGATACAGAGAATATGCTTGAGGAAATACGGTGTAAAGCAATTGAGCGTGGAACAGGAAATGAAAATTTTAAAGTGACTGGGATTGCGAGACTTGATATATATCTGCCTCGTAGAAAAGTAAGTGACATTACAGAAAAGTAGGATAAGTAGCTTTACTTTAGCCATCTGACTTCTAGATATGTATCTAATGCAAATATTTTAACTTACTCAACTTTTTCAGGTGTTTCATATGAGAGATCTGTGTTAGGTATATAAAATATGGGGGGAGGGAGTTACTGAGATATTTTCCAGCTTCCCAGGTATGTGGGAATAACGTGGCAAAGGAATAGAAAATTGGGAGATCGGTAATTGTCTTTCCTTTAGGATGTAATGAGAAATTATTTTTCAATTAAGAAAAGTAAATTAGATTTCAGTGTCTGTCTGGTTCAGTTTGATTCCTTCTGATGTGACCGTTCACATTAGCAGCAAAGAGCAGGTGTATTTTTTCAGCTTAGAATAGCTAAAGTTGAATTAGCATATGAGTATCACTGTGTTACAGCAGCTTTTGTTTAAGTGACAGCTTAAAAAAAAAAAAAAAGAATCCCTTTAAGTGCAATAAGCGACTTGAACTTGGTGTCATCTTAGGCCACGTATGGCTGGTAACACTGAAAGGAGCTCCTTTAGCGATGGCATTATCCTTGTGTGACTATTACAGCCCAGGCAGCTAACTAAATCTGGTTTAAAGTAGGTATGTCGAGTGTTTGAACTTCAAAATTAGAAGCAGGATTTTCTGTTGTGGTGGTACTTGTCTTTTCTAAATCAGGCTCCTAAAAGCAAAGATAGAACTGAATTAAGTCTTCCCCTTTCAAAGCCAGGCTTCAACCTGTAGTTTCATGCAAAAAATATGCCAGAATATTGATGTGAATCTAATTAAATCAGTGTCAGGCTGGTCAACATCCCAGATTCCATGGCGACATCTACCCTAGTCAGCTGAGCACGGGTTGGGGACAGGCTGGCCACTGTTCAGTGGACACGCGGAGTGCTGAGCCGTCGGTGTCGGCTCTGGCACAGCTCAGCCCAGGCTGCTGGTGTCCTGCCACTCAGCGCCCGGGCGCGGCGCGAGGGCTGACACGGGCCAGGGACTGCTCTCAGATGGCACTTGGGATGCAGCTGCTCTTCCATGAAGGTTGAGAGGATTCAACCATAGGGGTGTGAATGGTGATGTGCAGGTTGTGCACAGGACGGAGAGCAGGCCCTTGGTTAGGTTCTTACTAATACAGAACCTGTGAACTGTGAATATTTTCCCCTTAAAAACAGTCTCTAGCAAGCACAACAACTATCTCCAATCACTTCCTGCTTTTGATCATGTGCAGGAACAGCATCTTCCCCAATGCTGTATGTCTTCATCCACTCTAATAGCAAAGAGAACTTCTTTATTTAGTAGCACTTTAAGGGTTGTAGTTGTCTTACCGGCATCAGAAGTGAATGTTCACTCTGGAAAAGGGCAATTTAATTTTTTTTTTTTCCAAAATAAGATATTGGATGGAAACCTATGCTTCAGAAGGATTTTTGTCTTTTTAACTGAATGCTTGCAAAAACACAACACACAATCATAATTGTTCTCTCTCTTGTAGTGAAAAATAATTACCAGAGAATGTGATGGGCTAAAGGGTAGAGGGTGTTAAGTGATTGCTATGCAGTTAAAACAAATAGCTTCATAATTCCTCTTTACATTGCTACTGGGCATAGGGGAATTAATTAATTTAAAATTCGAGTTTAATCTAGGACCAGAGACACTAATAGGAATTAATCATAACTTAGCCAGTCACAGGTGAATGGCGTAATTACAAAGCAGAGTTAAGATTGGAAGTGCATAATTAAATTAGTTTAAATTGTTTGGTTCTGAATTCAGATTTATCTAATTCTGAATCTTCTGCTGTTATAATGCTTATTTTTAGCACTGTATAGCTAGTACATGACTCCCTGCATGGAAATTACTAATATGTATGCCCAACCATAACCCTGTTAACATGATTATTATTTGAAAAAGAAATTGTAGTTGTTGTAAAACAATTAATTAAGAAAATGTCCAAAGTATCTTGATAATCATGCTTTTTTTCCCTTGCCACCTCGTTTCCCCAACCCAATATAATTACTACAGAGCAGAAAAATCCCACTGGAAACTAACCTGTTCATCACAGGCAAGGAGCTCAGATCACAGTAAGTGTAATCACCCTTGGTTCTTATCTAATGAGATGGCATACTGTCATACAGTACTGGAAGAAGGGACAAACGGAGCACTATTTGTTCGATTAAGCTTTATCTTAGCATAGCTGTTTCTTCAGTATGTCTCGTGCCCCTGTAGGGCAGTTCTTCATGTAAGAAGCTGTGGTTTAACAGATAGAAAATGAGAAAGTTACATCTGTGGAAGATAGTTCTTTGTAAATCCCCAGCCAGTATCTGAGAAGGCACTAGTGATCAGTGTTCCAAATCTCTAACTGGGCAGGTATTCTGAACAGTAGCTTCTCTTCCTTTTGTGTTTTTAAGCCTAACAAAATCAGATTCTTTTCTGTTTTGCTTTTTCCCTTTCTGTATCTCACACTTTCCCTATATGGTATACAAAGCTTTCTGATGTTATTTTATTTCTAGCAGCCTTTTATAACAAAAGTTTTAAGCTAGTTATGAGCATACTCATTTTTAAGTTTTATTGCTATTCTAACAGAAATACTGTATAGCTTTACAAACTTACATTCACGGATGAAATTATTTACTTCACAGGATAGCACAGGAACATGCATTAAAAGAAAATGCTATCAAAGTAATCATAAATAAGAAGCAGCTTGATCTGGGTATGTATCCCTAGTTGAGTAACTTTTATGATAATTTTCTAGTTTACTGATTCTCAGAAGAAAAATATCTTGCAACTCTTAATTTAATAAATTCCCAAGGAATTCACTTATTTGTCAGGTTCTTCTCTACAAGAAATGTAATAAATTACAATGATCAAAATTCTTAGAGCAATTATAGGAAACCTGTAATGTTGAAAATCCATTTTTCAGGTGTTGAAATGCTGAAAATACGTATTTAAGATAAACACTAAATTTCCTCAAAAATCATATTGTATAAGAATACATTCACAAACTTTTTGTAATGCTTTATACATGGTCAACTTGTCAGACATGTTGTGGGAAGTGATGACAACAGCTTTCTCTGTATTTATGGCCTAAGTTTCTGATATTTTTTTCCCTTAAAGTATGTCAGAGACATGTAATCGATGGTAGGAACTTGAATTCAATTTCCAGTTCCCCTATCCTGTTACTGTTTTTGGTGTATGATCCTGGACGTGTCATTACAGTTTTTGCCTGAAGATCTGTTAACTGAAATAGAAACAATCATATTTTTTTAATGCTTTGAAAAGAAAAAGGCAAGCAACGAAACATACCAATCATTTAAAAAGTACTTTGGAGATGCAAATCTGATTCTAATTTCTGAATTTCTGCTGAATATGTCAGTAATTGGCAGGGGTTTTGATTGAGTTCTTTATTAATTACTGTAATTCTTCAGTACAATATGAGTAAAGCAAGGGACTGTTCAGGTTTTTTTGTTTGTAGGTGTTGGCTTTTTCTTCTACCCTGCCATGGCACTACATTGTAAAATGTCTCTCTTCACAAAAGGAGCATTTGGATTGTATTAATTGTACTCTATTTTGCAGGTAAAACCCTTGAAGACCAGGGTGTAACACACAATGCGAAAGTGATGGTACTTCAACTGGAACAGAGTGATGAGGAAACTAAAAGAAGAGTTCAGGAGGAAGAACTTCAATGCAAGAAAGAAAAGGAAATAAATGACAAGATGCAAAGAACTAAGAAGGGTTTGGAAATTCTGGCAGAGAGAGGTAGGGGGGGTTATGGGGAGATACATGTTCGTTTATACTTGCGCATCAAAAAATATCTTTTCGGTGTACTTTCAACATGGAGGGGTGCCTTCACCACGGCTGGATTGCAGTTTATACTTTTCTAGGTTTCTGCCTGCTTGAAAGCTGGTTTTTAAGTTGACTAAAACTTCTACTCTAACTCTTCTTAGACAACTAGAATGCTAGAAAACATTTGTCACTTGGAGAAGGTTATAATATGAATCAATTACTATTTAATTGACACTTGACAGTTAAGGGACTGATGACTCTTGAGAACAGGCTTTAAATTTATTGTAGACATAAGCACAGTGGAATAATGTATTGTAAGTGATTAACACCTTTTTTTTGTAGTTTACCTCAGATATGGCTGTGTGTAACCATGGTTTCATTGTGCAGAACAGCTCACTTGTCATTCTCATCTGTAATCTGGCTTTTCTGTTCTTGTTGCACTTGATGTTGATTGCTGGCAACTGTGGATTAGGTTAAAGGGATATAGTCAATTTAACAGTAATTTTTCAAAATGAGGTTGTGTTTGTGAATTGCATTGCTAGATGGTGAGTTTAAGTCACTTCTCTATTTTATGGTTTCAAAAATCTACAAACAAGAAACTATGAAACTGAATATGTAATGAATTCCTGCCAAATGCAAAAATATTTGAACAAAGCGGCTTTTAATGGTCAGTGACAGCCTGTTTCTTACTATAATATCAGATTTTGAACAAATGAAAGAAGGGATTCCTTTTATGGATTTAAGGCTAATTTAGACCCCAGCCCTTGAATCCTGCCTGCATAAGGCCTCCTTAAGGTATTTACCACTGTCATTACAGCACAATGCCAGAGTACAGAGTGGCGTCTCTAACAGGCTCACAGGCTGAAGGTTCTGTGTGAAGTGTAGAAAGGATTTAACAACGCTTTTGTTTCATCTGAGCAAAAGTGCAGGGCAGAAGCTTTTAATCTCAGCAAACTCCTGCATAACTGTCTCTTGTTTACAAGAAAAGCATCTTTTCATTTTAAATCAAATGGAAGTGAAAACAAAATTGATAGTTTGGTTATAAGCATTAAAGATGTGGGAAAATGAAAATACTGAGCTGTAGCTTTTTCAGTTTTATCATCAGTGCTCAGTTGTGTGGGTTTTTTATATTATATGCCTTATTTCATAAAGCATTTCAAATGTTCTGCCATGTAAAATGTAGGTGTTTTGTCTTCTGCAAAAAATTCTTTACAATTCATGTAACTTCTAATGTTGTGTCTAAATTTCTGGATGAACAGGGCCTTTTGCTTAGTGACCTTTCTAAAAGTTCCTTGTGTTTATCTGATCAGGGCCGTTGTTGGTAATTGTGTCTCAAAAAACACAGATGTAGCCTTTATATGTAATTCTGATTTTTTTTTTTTTTTTTGCTTATTTCCCTTAATGTTTAACCATGTATTTACTGACATAATTTCACAACAGCAGTTACTCTGTTGAAGGTAGTACTTACAGTTTAAATTGTTTTTTCTTATGTTTCAGAGGAGTACTTGGATCCAGATTCTGTTCCACACCTAGATATAGCTAATCAGACTGGAAGGTCAATCAAGATTCCTCCTCAAGCTAAAAAAGTAGGTAGAAGTATCTTACAGAGCTACTAGGAAGGCTTTTTAAAGCTTGATTTGTGAAGTGTTTCAAATAGGAGATTGAAATAGTTAGACCTTTTGGGGGATGTAACCCTGGCTCTAGTAGATATTTGCTTATTAAAAATAATTTTGAAATAAAATTAAAGTAGAACTCTACAATTGGGAATACTTCAGTCATCTGGAGACACACCACTGATTGCTGATCTAATTGCAGGTCTAATCTTGCACTGACCCCTGTGTGGTTCATATCTTATTTTTGTGTTTTAAGATGAGCTTTAACTTTTATATCCTAGCACATATTTTAAATATTGGGTGTCCTAGAACAACATGAAAATAATTTTTTTCATTAGGCCTCAGTTTGATTTGAAAACTTGGTGCTGAAACTTGATGAGTCTCTCAAAACTGGACTCTCTTAAAATAGTTTTGATATCTTTTGCACTGTGGCCCCTCTGAAGTTTAAACTTGTTCACCACTCAGAGTTCTACTTTCTCAATGGAAAGTGTCTTTGGTTGGTGTCACGTCCTGCTTGGATGAAAGAAACGGGTGACTTAGATTCCTAAATTCCCAACAGAGTAGACAACGGTGAGATAAGTCTCAAAGTCCATGCACAGACATTCACTAATTTCCCACAATGTACTAATTGGATACACAATAATTGGCTAAGTATATAACAAAATACGACAATTGATATAGTATGCTTTCTGATATTTAATGGTAATAAGGGAAAAGGGGAAAAAATGAGAAAGAGAGAGAGCAAGTAGACAAATAGAGTTTGCTTGTCCAGGGGTCTGCATTGGTGCCATCTGAGTTCATTAAGGATGCATCCATCTTCTTCACTTCTTCTTTTTTCTTTCTATCTGTTGCATGCTTTTTTTCCATTCCTCCCCCCCTCAATTCATACACACTTTCCTTAGGTCTCTCCTCTAGGTTGACCCACGTGCTTATGTATCACATGTATGGGGAGGAGCAAGGTGCTTTATCAGATGATGTAATTAGCATGATCTTGTTAATCTACATTAGCATATTCAGGGATGTCAACTTTAATGTGCATTTTGCAGATAATGAAGCAAAGGTCTTTCACCAAACAACTGAAACCTTACAAGACGCACCAGAGCAGAACCACCCTGTCTCCCCAGGGCTCCTTCCCCTGCCCCATCCTGTGCTATCCAGGCCGCCTTATCAGCTCCAGCCTCCACATTATCCACTCTGTGACTATAGTTTCATTACTTGAAAGTGTCTGAGGCATTTCTCAGCTCGGAGGGCCTCCACTCCCCCCCATCCCTTATCTCTTTCTCAGGCTGTTTTTCTCAGTCCCTGTTTCGGGGAGTTGCAGGGTGTCACAGTTGGGTGTATGGATTGAATTACAGTAGGAGTAACATGCCTGATGTCAGCTGCTGAAACAGAAGAACAGTGATAGATGCTGTCTTTTAAGATTGCTGGATTTTCTGAAATAAATATCTTTACAAATACTTGGAATTACACCCAGTAACAAAAAAAAAAATACTTCAGGAAGTAATGAGTAGGCCCCAATGTGTGCTAACTGCTGCCCTAGCCTCTTCTGAGACATTCTGTGTTTTCTGCATCATCTGGAGTTTCTGGATGATTAGATAGGCAACTGGCCATTTTCCCCATGCATGCTGTTCTGATGAAGTGCTGAAAGTAGTAATTCACCTGAAGAGTTAAAGCATCAAATGTTCAAGTACACAAAATTTTATCAGTATTGAATGTGGATGAGAGGAAATACTGCAAGTTGTTTCTATCCAGAAATATTTACGTTTCCATTTGTCATACTGCAGGAACTAGAGTGTGTTCTGGACATATTGAAAATTTAATTTTCAGTTCTGAGGTTTTGGAGGAGGTGAATCATTAAATTTTACAATATAGCTGTAATAGCAAAGCAATAGAAATTTGATGCTGTTGGAAAGTGTAGCACCCAGAAAAATGCTTAGCTCTTCATTGCTCATCACTGAAAATCTATCTGGGTTGCATTTATAGAATAAACTTGGTGCAACATTTCATGTGTCAGTAACATTCATTGCTTTTAATTAGACAATATTTTAACATCAGAAGATGAGAGAAAAATATGAAGTGATGTGAAATAGTACTGCTCTTACAGAACTGATATAATGGTATTTTTCTAGGAAGAACAAGGGCTCTTAATGGGTTGCCTAGATATTTAGCTATATAAATGAGTTAGGTGAAAAAAAAGTCAATCTGTTTTTCTAGGCACTCGTGCTGGCGATGGGTTATCATGAGAAGGGCAGAGCATTAATGAAGAAGAAAGAATATGAAATAGCACTGCCGTATTTGTTGGATGCTGATAAACACTTCTGGTAAGAACCTTTCTGAGTCCACACTGAGTCTTTACTGTCAACCAAATACAAGAACAGCATCAGCTCTACCTCTGAGTATGAATTGGGGCCTGTTTTGCTGGGGATTACTTTACACCCCTCTCTGCAAATGGGAAACAGCAGACAAAGGCTCTGACTTGCAGTGACATGTGTCTTCATGTAAAACAACTGAAACAGATACTGCCACTGGGCAGTTGAATCTTTCATATCGACAGAAACTGTCAATATTCATTTACTAGACTATAAATTGCATTAGCTTCAGAGATGGTTATAGATACTCATTTGCAGTTCCACCTGTGGAATAATAATTTGCAAAAGTTGGAGCAGATAGCTGAGGTAAGTAACCATACCAGGCTTTCTGTAGGTGAACTGGTTTCCTGTTGGCAGTCAGATCCCTAAATTGCTTTCCTCAGATCTCAACAAGTAATATTGTTCCCATCTGTTTCTCATCTATGTGCATGTGCAAGGAGACTGGCACAGAACTCAGCATGTTCATGTGCACTAAGGAACACAGCTGATCTGTCCTCTCAAAGATTACAGAGGATTTAATTCCATTCTGCTTTTAAAGAGACTCTGTCTTAAACAGTGACAAAATGGGTTGTGACTGCTGTAATTCTTTGAGACGTAGTGTGCCCCACGGATTAGGGAGTGTGATGGGAGATCAGTGCTGCTTTAAAGTTCCACTGACCTCAGTTTGCTACCTCAGATATGAAGTGCGTGCTTTCTCACATATGTGAGTATTCATACTTCCAGCATGTTGATTCGTTAGTGTTAAAAGGGGCGTCGGGGCGGTGGGAGGAAACAACCCTTCCCAGAAAACCAATGATTGTTTTGTGTTTTCCAGTGAGTGTAGCACAGAACTGCTGAACACCGTTGATAACTATGCAGTACTGCAGCTGGATATTGTGTGGTGCTACTTCCGCCTGGAGCAGCTGGACTGCCTGGATGATGCAGAGAAAAAGCTGTCCACAGCACACAGATGCTTCCAGAGGTGCTATGGGGAGAACCATGAAAGACTTATTGATATCAAAGTATGCCAGTTTTGATTTTTAATTAGGGTGGCTTTTTTTTCTACATGAGTTCAGTTCCTGTTCAAGTATTACAAGACTGACTTTCAGAAGTTTAAAATTTTCTCGTGTCTTCTCAGCCTGTAATCTAGTTGTGTAACTGTCAGCATAGTGAAAGCATTGGACTTGACAAAAAGGTCATGGCAAAGGTGTATTTATTTGCACAGACATCATCAGTGTCTGCATACTGAGTGTCACGTTAATGACTATGTTGTCTTTAAATGTGTAGTGTTCTATTGATAATGAATTGATGTTGTACCATATGCTTCTACTCACGTGTGCGTATGTGTGTCCCCCCTTGTTTAAACAATTCTTTAGGGAAGCTATGGTCGTGAGAAGGTTTTATTTCTACGGCTTTACCTCCTTCAAGGGATAGGACACTATCACAGTGGCAGAGAAAAGGAGGCTGCTGAGTATATTCAGAAGGTAAGACACCACTTAGGTATAACATCTGAGCTGTTCACACTAGCTCCTGTGTTTGGGCTCTGTCTTGCGCCTGTTCTTTGCTTACTCAGAAAAATAGGGAGACGTTTTTTTTGTTTGTATGTTAGCAACAGTGTAAGGAGTATCATTTTGTTCTTTCTATATACAGGCATCTCGTTTGTATGAAGAGCTGTCCATAGATCCTGATAAAGTTGATCGCCTGTCACTCCTCGGATTCTCCGAACAGGAAGCTCGCCTTGCCCTGCGAGCATGCCATGGGAATGTGGAGCATGCTGCCAATCTTATCACCAACAGGAGAGAGGTATGGTGCAGTGAAAGTATTAAATCAAGGATCGCATTAGTTGGGGTGTCCACAAGATCATGTTTTGTGTGACTAGTGCAACATGGTGCTAAATTAAGGACTTTGATTATCCTGCCTTGGCGCTGTTACTGTAACTGACAGTTTGACATCTGTTGCTGCAAGTTTGAAACCAAAACTTAATACAACAAGGGAAGCTCTGTCCCAAAACAGATGGGATGAGAGCGCCAAAGACCTGTTGTTGTACCACAGAGCACACAGGAGGACTTCACACCAGTGTTTGCTACTCAGTAGCGCTCTGTATGGGAATAAAACCACTGTGATCAAGCTGTCGCTCCTGGGCTGGGCTGAAAGACAAAAGGCTGCCCGATAAAGTGCTGTGAGGGCAACCATCAAGTTACACCATATTATGGCTTTGGACTTGGAAGATGCAGGAGGGGAGAAGAAAAGGAATTGGGATTTTTTTTGTGCTAAAGACTATGTCGTCCAGATCTGAAGTGCCTGAAAGTCCGCTTGGTAAGCCGAGGTGGCACTTCTAGACTTCAGACAGTGAAATGTGGATGGGAAAGTCAAATGGCTGCGAGTAGGGCTGAACAGAACTCCCTGGCTACATGCCCAGTTCTGACTGTGTCCTTGGCAAGTCTTGTCTACAGACCCATCTGCCAAACAGGTTTATCACTTACCACACAGGGCCTATAATAGCTGTGATAGCATAAGATCCGATCTGCAGAGCGGAAGTATGGCAACAGTGCTAGCTCATGGAAATGCAACTTTATTTAGTAATGAGTGTCTGGCAGCACAGTCTGTATTTAAAAAAAAAAAATAAATAAAAAATCCTTTTTCCTCAAGAGATTCAAACTTGAAGTAAATCCAATAAACCCTCTGTACAGGGTAAGGCTGAAGCATTGCCATGCACAGTGAGCTTTAATGGCTGTGTTCTTGCAGGAGAAGGCACAGATAAGGAGGGAGGAGAGAGCTAAAAGAAGGCAACGTCTGGAAGACATAAATACCTTGAAAAGTATGGGCTATTCTGAGAGAGCTGCTCAAGTAGCTCTTCATAATACACAAGGAAACCTGGACCAAGCCTTTAAAGTAAGTGATTTTCAGGAGTAATACCACTGTACAAAAACTTGTTTGCTTTTTTTAGTTGTTGTTCAGCAGATTCTTATTTTCTGTAGTCTACATTTGTTAGTTCATAGCTACCTTTTCTGAACTGAATTTCCACTTCCTGACCCGATGAATCAGCTATCACTTAAGTTGGCTGAGGTTTGCTGATATCAACTATTGGGCTAAATACATTCATACCAAGGACTATTCTATCTCTCTTGCTCGATTCTCATCTTCTCCGTTTTACTGTAGTTTATCCTTGACAATCCTGAGTTATTGTTGGAAGATGATGATGATGATGATCCTGTGGCTGTGGACCAGTTCCAGGTTTCCCAGGAAAGTATTGAGCAAGTAAGTTAGACCCCTTGGTTTCTTAGGAGTTGGTTGTCTTGTTTCTGAATTATGCCTTCAAACACACCAGATCTTCCTTAAGCAAGCTGTACAAATATTCTTTGACCCCTGTCACGCAAGCTGTCACATTTCCACTGTCTGGCATGTGCTCTTCACAGTGAAGTCACAGTAAAACTAAAATGTAATTTGTGCAATTTCCTGCCAGTTACACCAACTGGTTGTGCACAGATGCAGAATGAAGTCTGTGCACTCTAATGCTCTATCCCAAAAAAGACAGCAAATGAGAAATTAATTCAAGTCTCCAAACATTGCAGTGCACAAGGGAAAGAGTTGGAGTGTGTCTCTGTCATCACAGGCTGTCTGAAAAGCTCAGCAGTAGTTAGTGTGGCTACGTAATTAGCGTCAGACAGGCAAGAAAACGATATTGCCTAGAAAAAGTAAATAGCATGTGCACACTCCTGATGTGCTGGAGTGAAGTTTCCTTCTGAAAAAAAACAGAAAAAAGAATGGGTCTGATATTAAGCAAGAGGCTTTTCATTCTTCTCGAGATCCCTGTTCCTTTAATAGGTCACTGCCCTGTTGTTAACTGTTCCAGTAAACTAGAGTCAGTGTCCTGGAATTCCTGGCATGCAGTGCTTTCCTCTGTGCAAGAGGAGTGACTCTCAGATGCAGAGTCACACTCCTGTCAGCCCCTGGATGAGCTTGGGTTTCTGCAGGTTTTATTATTTTGGTTTTTTCCCCCCGCCTCCTGCAGCTGATGTATATGGGTTTCAGCCGTGAGTCGTCAGAGCAAGCTTTAAAGGTCTTTAAAGGCAGCGTCCACTTAGCGTCCCAAACCCTGGCTCATTATGGGGGAGTCCTTCCAGCTTCGCTGCAGCTGTCCCTAGAAGGATCCAGTCTGTCAGAAGAATCAACTTCATCAAAAGACTCACCCACTGAGTCTGCAGGTAGGTGTTGCATACAGCAGGCAGGGAAGGGGGGGGGGGGGGGGCTGTTCTGGCTTTTGTATGAAAACAGCTAAGTGATTTCTGCTTAAATAACAACTAGAGGGCCTTGAGTAATGTCGCAGACTACTTTTATTAGTAACAGCTACAGGCAAGGCACCTGTTCCCCCGGGGAAGCCATAGCCCCTGCAGGCAGTGGCAGCCCTGTACGGGACCATAAGGGCTCTGCAGCAGCTATAGGCAGTGCCAAAGGCGGGTGCAGCCCGGCGGAAGGGTCCCGGGAAGGGCTGAGAGGAAATGGCTGCGGAGCGCGATGTGCTGGGGCACCCGAGGCCTCACGTCTGCATCTTCGCCTCCCCGGTGAGGACCACGTGGCCCTCCCTAGCCCACAAGCAATTATTCCAGCTTCTCCCATCTAATGGTACTGGCTCCCACCAGTTCTCTTTAAAAACAAATCAGCCTCTCCCTGCCTGTACTCTTCCAGAGAGCAAGTACTAAGTTCCTGGACCTACCACTGGTAATGATGGTTTTTTGGCTTGCTGGTACCTGGGTGCTGACTGCTAGGATGTTTATTCCAAATCTGTGCTATCCAGTCAGCTGATGTGACCACATACTCCTTCCTCGTGTCCCTGATGTGGTAGAACCGTAATTGATAACTTGCCATTTAGCAAAGAGGAAACTTGCACATGCTTTCTCTCCCATTATTCATCAGAGCCACAGAGATCCCTGTTGTACAACTAAAGGCTCTCCTACAGCTTTAAGTAATAGGAAAAAATGGTCATCCTGCATATGTATAAATATATGTATAAATATATGTACCTTGTATAAATACAAGGTAGTTTTACCGAAACAGACTCGCAGAACAGTCATGCTGGTGAAAGAGGGAAAGTGCCAACTTCTTTTAGAGGGGAATTCACTGCTGCTGCTTTTTATTGGAAGGTTCTTCTAGTTCACCAACAGATGAAGACATGGAGACTGATGCAGTCAACGAAATCCTAGAGGATATTCCTGAACATGAGGAGGATTATCTGGATTTAACACTGGAGGAAGAGGAACAGATCATTCATGAATACTTATCCTATATCCAGTTACCACAGCATTAAATCTCATTACATCTGCTTCAGTTATATGTATTTACCTTCACAAAGTGAGTTTGGATTATGAATGCACCTTCAGCTTATCTCTTACTAAATGCCTTGAATTCAGTTAAACTATAGGTGGAACACTTAATTCCTGCTTATTTATAAACCTGCTTAAAGCCTACATTTGTGAAACATTGTAATTTATTGTCATAGCAGAAAAATAGAAACATTTATTTTCAGAAGAAAATTTAATAGAACTAAACTATATTTTTATTGTGAAATAAGTTAATTCACTTAGTATTCAAGTAAAGAAGCATTTCTATACCATTTTAAAATACCAGCTTTAAAAAAAATAGTGAGTTTGTAAATCAGAAACCTAGCTCACGAGGTTATAGAGGTATCAACTTTCAAACTGTTCTCCTTTTCTTCTGAAAGATTTCTAAGAGACATTTACGTATCTGTTGTGCATGGATTTATACTGTGCTCTGCTTGTCACTTCCTGCAGGTGTTACACAGGCAATAAAGATAATTGTGCTGCTTCTGCTTTTAGTGAGTCTTCTATGCTTTGGTTTTAAAAACCAGTAGGAACTGTCCCATCAGTCCCCAGTGACCTGTGTACTGGTATTTCCTTTTAGAATGAAATAACCAGTTTTTCCAAGCAGCTCCTCATCACCTCTTGTAGGTATGTGGCTTAAGATTGACAGTTTTCATCGGGACTACAAAGTTTTCTTTAATCAGGTGTTGAACAAAATGTGGTTGAGACGCTGGTGTTGTACCCAGCTTCAGCACTCTGGAGAAACAGCTGGGGATTTTTTGGTGTGGTTTATAACACCCTGTTCTCTGCTCTGTAAGTACTCCTCTCCCCTGGGAAGAGAAGTTCCCCTGCTTGTCAGCTTTTCTTAGACGTGGTTTATCTGCTTTGTGGAACTGCATGCTCACGGCAGAGGGAGCTCATGCCCCATCTGCTCCAGGCGCAGGGCTGGAGCCGGTGGGACCTGGGCCTGGCTGGGATCTCAGCTTAGAGCGCGGCCTAAACAGCAGCTGCTGGAGAAAAGGAACCTTCCCACTGGTGACAGTTTATTCTTACCCAGCATTTATCAGTGGGGAAATGAGGGCTTGAACTCTTCTTAGGGCAAACGTGATGCTGGAGGAAGCAGAGCCCTGGCCTGCACCATGACTGCTCCATTCTAGCAGATGGACTTAACAGGCTTCACTGGTGGAATTTTTTTTTTCCTGGCTACCTTAGCCAAGGACAGCAAAAAGCAGGGAGTGATTACACTGTTAAGGAATTATTTGCATTTCATACTTCTGTATCAAGGCAAGTGCTATAAAAATTGAGTAGTTTTGTATCTCTTCCCAGAAGGCTGAAGTGTTTCTAAAGCCAGTAATATGAGCTTCTGAGGAGAAAAAATGAGCCTCAGCAACCATCATCTCCTCTTTCTCTACAGGCAAGCACAGAGTAACCACTGGCCAAAACACAGAGCAAATCCAGAATTTAAAAAAACAATTTAAAACTGAAAAAACAAAGTGATGGCTGTAGTTTTACCAAGCACAGATTTATTCCTTCCTGTAGCCAGAGGGGTTCCCAAACCTGGCATTCCAGCCCTACCCTATGGCAGCCCCTGGGCGTGCACTGAAGGCAGCTTTGGGCTCTACGGGTGGTGTTTCTCCTCTCTGAAGTGGCTTGCAGAGCAAACCGGCACTGACAACTTAAGAAGTCAAGGTTTGTCCTTGGGGAATGTAAAATTAGCAGGGTAACACACAGTGCTGGTCAGAGAAGCTGTTCTGCAACAGTGTAATTCTGCCAGTGCTGCCCCAGGTAGCTGCGTGCAGTTTAAAGCAATGAGCAGGGCAGGAGGCAGTGGCCAACAGTTTTAATTTTGACGGTGTCTTTGAAGACACTGTGATAGGTTTAGCAACAGGCAGAAGTGGTAATGACTCATTAATTCCACTCTTTGAGATCTGTGTCTATTAAATCCATTTGCTAATTCCAGGTACAGCTGCTATATGGCCAGATAGACAGGAGTGTTTAACATACTGCGTGCAAAGTTTTAAACAAAAAGCATAGCCCAGCCCATCTGTGCAGCTCTGCTAAAGGCTGCCCACTTACCATTGACCTCAAAAGCAAAATACGAACAAAGATGAGCTGCGTGGCAAGCTGTCACCCCAGCAACCAAGAGCCACCATCTCATAAACATTTCTCACAGGGCCAGCACTGACTGACAACTACCTGACCGAGAGGTTTACAGTGGAATTAAGTCTACCCTATGCAGATGACCTCCCCAATTAGTCTCTTGGGGTAGGCATTTAACATAATTAAAATGCTGTTGCCTACTAGATGTGGAAACCTCCCAGGTAAGCGCCAACAGAGCTGCTGGCTTGAGGCAAGCAGGGCCTGCAGCAGCAGTGGCCAGGCCAGACCCAGGGCCGTGGAGTTTCAGTTTCAGAGCAGGGCTCTGCGGTGCCACCTCGGCCAGGGCTGAGCCAGCGCCTGGGGCTCTGTCATCTGCACTTCACCTTAAGACTGGGCTTTGGTTTGTGGCCTGTCCCTCCTTCCCCTGAGAGGGAAACCGAGCTCTGGTGTGGGGCAGGAGGCAGGACAGCCCCAGGGCCCGCCTGACTCCAGCCCCAGCAGTGAAGGAAAGGCAGGAGCTGTTTCTTAAACTAGATGTTTGTGTTTTTTCCATATTCCAGCCATTTGTAACTGTGGGGCATCTGCAGCCAGCCCAATCCCCTCTAAATGAGAATAAAAACTAGACTGTTAGTTGTCTGTAGATGCCACATGTTTATTAGTCCATTCTAAAAAAAAAAGTTTACAGCATTTTTAACTTGCTGTAGTACAGAATAAATAAAGCCATAAAAATAAAAACATGTGGTTAGATATTTTTATACTGGTTCTACAAGGAGTTATAGCTGCAAATAGAAAAATATAAGAACCCTTGTTTATTCATGGCTCAGTGGTTATCAGAGAGGGATGAACCTGGAAAAAGACTGGGAGAACTACTCTTGAGTTGGATGGCTTCTCCGATGCCACCACTAACCTAGCAAACCAAAGCCTGACCCAGCCTTGTAAAGAAGAAAGACAACGGATTTAGAGCACCCGCTCAATCTTCCCATTTCGCTCTCTTCTCCCCTAAGAAAAACACAATTGGACGTTCCCAGTGGATACAAGGCAAGCCTTTCCCCCAGGAGGCCAGTCAAGCAGTGGCCCAGGTGCCTAGTGAGCAGCTTCCCTCGCCAGCCGTGCCCAGGCGAGGCCCTGCAGCGGAGCCACCCGGGGAACCGTGCCCGGGGCACGCGGGCAGCTGGACGCAAACACCGCTGGCAGCACAGACACACGCGAGGCTGTTGAGGCTTCCTTTGCTGCACGTGAGATTGCAAAAGGTGAAAAAAGACCAAGAGCCAGGTTGTTGGGAGGAGGACAGCAGCTGTGCAAAAGGTCTGAGGTTTAGCTTGTTCTCTACCTTATGCTTTGTTAAAAAAAAATAATTAATTTCTGTCCTACTACTCCCAACTTCCCAGAGAGGTGTCCCGTCTGCTTTAAACTCCTGCTGAGCCATCCCATCCTGTGTCAGCCGGTCTAATAGCAAAAAACTGACCCCAAGGTCAGCTGTGAAAATTGAATTTGGAGTTGTACTGCAGGGCACCTTTCATTTCTATATCCGGCTGGACAGAGGGCGTGTGAGCAGGCAACAGGAACAGGAGGAAACATTTCTTATTAGATACTAGACAGGCAGAAGTGTGCAACGCCTCTGTGCTAGAAGGACTTGAAAACAAGCAGTGGTGAGTAAAGTTCTTAATTACACACACACACAGAGGTACATCACCTGAACCACACTGCACTCCCTCCTGACCCCCGTGCTGCTCAGCTGGGAGACAGCTGCAGCAACAGGATCTGACTTGAGTCCATCTGACAGTTGCAGAGAATCCTGACTCCTGAAACAGAGGTACAAGCAAAGCCGTTTCCCAGCTCGTTCCAAGTTCTGGTTTACGTGGACACAGTGGTGCAGAAAACAGAAGTTTAGCTTTGGCCACTGATGGGAAGTCTGTTCTGGACAGTCACATTAGTTCAACAGCCTCGTGTTCCCCATTTTCTTGCTGTACCATACAGCCCACTTTATTGTTGAAGAGACGTGACAGACTTCCCTTCTGAGAGCTCCTGCCCTGGGCAGACCTCTCCTTCTTCAAACGCCGCTTGTTTCTCTTGCATATTCCCCGGATGTCCCAAATCCTTAGTGTGCCATCATGGGAAGCTGTGTAGAGCAACTCGTTGTGGATCTGGAACAACAGGGTCACATTTAATACCAAACTGTACAGCTCAGATTCAGCACAATCAAACTGTCAAAAATCAGAGCAAACACAGCTTGATCCTAACACTTAAAGCCTGATAGCTCGTTGCAAGAGCCAGTATAAATTATCACAAAAGCTGCTGAAGTGGGATGAGACATTACCAAGTCAGGATTCATTTCTCAGCCACTTCACAGAGCCATAAAATATAAACAGCAAGAGTTATTTATAACCTAAACCCACTAGAAAAGCAATGGGGAACTAAATTCAATATCAGAGTAGGCTGTAGCTGGGAATTTCTGTGCTGGTTTCAGACTGCTGGTTTTGAAGATGAAGCTTAAGGAAGCACCAAGACCAGCATCAGTGGGCAGTGGGGGTGGTTCGGGAAAGCTTCCCTTCTCACCTTCCTCCTTCCTCTGCAGTAAGCTATAGGTACAATTCCTCCTTCAGAATTTGTTGTTCTTCCAAATCTGCAGTAATTTAACCACGACTCCCTCCTGTAGTTTCATTTCCTTAATGAAACATTTGCTCCTGTTGGTAACATTTCCAACTGTCCTCACCCCGCCCCAGAAGCCAGTCGTGGGTCTTGATCATGGTCCCCTTCCTGCGTCAGCCCGTCCCCCGCGGGCGCTCGCAGCCTCCCGAGGCGGCAGTGACGGCGAGCAGCCCACCGGCGGGCTGCCTTACATCAGCACCAAGCACCACGCAACCACGTGGGCCTCCTCAGCCCTCATCCACCCCTCGGGGATACACTTGAGATCATATTAAGGTGCCCACTTCTCAGTTCTCTCTCTCTTCCCAGGATTTTTCACTCTGTTCACTTGGAAATGAAGTTATTAAAAAAAAAAAAAAAAAACCCAAAGCTTCAGTCTTAATACTTAGGGCTGCTCTGAGTGATTGTACCAGTGATCACCCAAATACATCCAGATGACCATCTGCTACACAACCAATTGCTCAATACCCAAGAGGTTGCAGTTTAAGACCAACTAGCCACTTGCTAATTCAGAAAAATATGCAAAAGACAACCATATTTACAAATATGTATGCTTGGGATCAGCCCCAAAAGGAATTTTATCTTTTTTTTTCTTTTGACTGTCAGCCAGCCAGAAATACTTAGTGTCTCACGTCCTTAATCAAAATCCTCATCCTGCACGCACTTTTTACCGAGATCCTGATGCAGGGAGGTGTGGATTCTTAAATGCACGAAGCATCCAAGGATTCAGACTTTCCCCCCAGGATTCCTTGCAATTATCCTGGTCTTTGCATTGCCACCAAGGATTACTAATTCCTTCCCTTTTAACTTTTAAACGTCAGTGTCACTTGAGTCTAGATAATCTGCAAGAAACTTTTCAGGGACTTAATTAAATTTTAGAAAATTTTTAAGCCAGTGGCAGAGACTGTTCCATTTGTCTGGTAGGATGTGGGTCAGACATCAATAGAGAGCTTCTTTGTCATCTGTATACCTTCAGAAAAATAGCTCCTGATGGCAGTATTTTATATAAATGTTTATACCCAGGGTAGCACATGGAAATCACCACTAACTCTTCACTAAGATCAGAAAGGATGGTAAACAGTCACTAGGCTGCTGAGGGATGCCATGCCCAGAGGCTTAGGGGGATAATGCTATATATTATTCTGCTTGGATAAGGCAGAAACTTCTGCCTACAGCATTGCGAACACTTATCATCAGTGTCTTGTAACGGAAGGGGTCTCATGAGGTGGGAGTCCAGTCCCTGCCCCTACGCTGGATCAGTTACATCTGTCTCATTTCTTATGGTTGCTCGTCTAACCTGACCTGCAAAACCTCCAATCACAGACATAGGATTATCTCTGGGGTCCCGTTCTGTGGTTTTACTTTTATTGTGTTTGTCTAAAATTACAAAACAAATATTCAATACTGTTACTTTTCACCCTACCCTAGAACAAGACCCAACCCAAGACACACCGAACAGCTAGACGCACCAATTCCCACAAAATAAATGAGGGAGCAATCAGAGGTGAGAAATCTCAGCAAAGAAACCCCTTCCTGACCTGGATACAGTTGATGATGAACTTGTGCCCTCGGAAGATCTTCTGCAGGACGCCACTCTTGGAATTGAAAGCCCTTGCACAGGCATCGCCGCTTCCTGTGAACACTGCAACGCAACCACACAACACAGCACACGGCCAGGTGTGAGCAGCCACGTAAGGTCAGCCCACCCGAGTTCAAAAAGTACCTAAAACTAGTTCACAAAGGAGCATGACGTGTCATTTTTAGCCTTGATTCTCTTCTCAGTTATAGCAAGTTCAGATCATTTTCATTTTGCTGACCCCAGCATACTTGTTTTCATTTTTTCATTTGTATTTTTCAAAACACTGAACTGCCTTAAGCTTACATGTGCCTTAAGCTCCTACATACATCAGCATTTCACTCCACACACACTGTATCTATTTCTGCTCTTCTCTTCCACCTGCATTTCCCTGCCTAAACATGCCTCAATAACTCTAAGCAGGCAATTTATCTCAAGTCTGGTTTTAAGGATTTCGACTAAGCCTTCCATCTGTTTTACCATAGTTATTTTCAGGTCTCCATTCAGTACTGCAGTACCTTCATCACTTCTGCTGCTGCATCCAGCATTACCACCTCTCATACTAATAACATGAATTTGGCCTTAGCTTCATTAAAACATACCATTTTTTCCCCTCCATTTTCAGCCATAAACTTACTATCAGTAGGTAGGGCTGTCTCTGTTGAAATATCACAGTTAAATATGTCCTCAGAGGTGAGTGGCATGTGTAGGCAGCTTTACAAAGCAGCTTTATAAATTCTTTCAGTGTGGTAGATTTCTTCAGCTAAATCCTGTAGTTTAGGATCTTTGCAAGCAGTAGAGCCTTTAAGTGATTCAAGGCCCAGGCTATAATCCCTGTTTCAGTATGGCACAGAATTGAGGGGTTTAGCTGTAACTCTTGTATTGTATGTGCTATATTGTACATGTGCTACAAGGGGGCGGGGGGGTGTTAAGTAAATTAAGCATGCCCAGTGAATTTGGCTGTTCATCAGGTTTCCTTAGGGTATTTTAACATGTTCGAAGAACAACTTCTCAACACTCCAGGATCTTCACATCAGATTCCCAGAATTGCTGCATCCAGAAACTGCAAGGCAGCGTTGAATATTTAGATTTTATACTTCACAATATGCCCAAAAAAGGAGCATATTTGCATGCTTTAAGGGTTACAAACTGTCTTCCTAAACACTCCTTCCCTTAGCCCAAACTCCTCAAGTTTATCTAGAGATAAATATTTCAGGACTGCAAAAAGCAGTATATTCACTGCTCCCTGCATTTCATGTCTTTGCAAAAACCACTAGCATGGCAAAATTTCTACAACATTGAAGCACCTGAAGACAGGGTCCTTATCTTTTGGGAGAAGTCAGGTGCTGGATTACTAAAGAGAGGTGAAGAAATTATCATGGCAGTAAATTCAGGACTACAACAAGAGATGAGAGAACAGGCTACCTACTGCCATCAGCTTTTCTACTTCAAATTGAACAGCAGGAGGCTGCGTACTTCCTGGGTACACCTTCAAGAAACATCTGGATGTGTAGAATCAATGTCATTTTATATGGGCCACCATAAATTGAATTGCCAACACAATCCTGAAAACACATTGCATCCCATTCTGCAAATGAGTAACAACGACATAAAGCAAGGAACAAGGTACAGATTTTTTTTCCAGTGAACGGAAATCACGTAACACTATTATACACATGCAGAGAGTAGGAACCAATTAAGAGCTGTTGTTACTATGCAGCTGTCTGTTTACTTTAGCTATTGCTATCAGGATTTTGGTTTTGACAGACATCCTTTATGTCTTTTGAACTGTCACTCTAGATTTAGGAAGTCTCTTTGTACCTCTGAGTTTCAAAGGAGAGCTGTTGATCTAACTCAGCTTTATCATTTAAATATATGTTTATATATATATCACCTGTGAAACAAACAACACAAAAAAAAATATCAACAATTCATTTTTATTTTTTACTTAAATTCCATAGACCCTTGGGAGGGAGAACAGGTTTTAAATGTTTCCTTGGAGTTCTTGCAACATGAAAAAATATAAACCACATTAAATTTTAAATGACTGTGCACATACTGTAGGAGAGAAATAACCAACATAATATCATTAAGTAAACTAGATTGAGAACCAGCTTTAATATTCCCCATGCTATTAATTACACAAGCGGACTGAGGAAAGCCACTAGAAACACATTCTGATGATTTAAAGCTTAGTTCTCAGATCTGTCTGGGCTCCCTGTACACTATAAAGCCATTTTAGAAACACACATATATTTTTCCTCTCATTTTTCTACCATATTTTCTTATTTGGACCATAAACTCTTCAGTCCAACAAGGCTTTGGGTACTAATCAGATAGGAAGGAACAGAATTAAGATCTTCTAACAGAAAGTTACCACTTTGCAACTGAGATTTTTTCCATGTTCTTGCGCTGGTGCAAATGCTACATAAACTATAACCAACTTCATTTATATTGAAGTATTTTCTCCACATTCTTGAAAGACAAAGAATGGATACACACGGCTGATCTGTCCCAGGTGAAGAGCTAGAATTTTAAGCTATGGGAGCTCCAACATTTGGTATCCAGTGAATATGTCTTTGTAATTCTAATTGAAGCAAAACTGTTAGATACTGTGTAAATAAGTGACCAATATATTACAATAATGCAAGCAATATGAATTAATTTTTAAGGGGAAATTTCCTCTTGTAAGAATTAAAATGCATCTGAATTCTACTCAAACAAGTCCCTAACATTTTTCCATGACATTTTTTCTACCCTTCAAGTGGAAAAATTCAATTCTTCCCAACACTTTTAATATTTTTGCATTTGATTTAAAATGAGATCTTTTAAATAACTCTGTGAACACTTCTATCACACTACCAGGATATTCTTCACAGGTCTGACTAAATGCAGCAACATTGCCTGCATTTTAAGAAAGAAAAAAAAAAAAAAAAAGGTGTGTTATGGAAAAATAGTGTATGTGTATGGCAGGGACAAGGTGGTAGAATGAGGAGGGAAGAGACAGAAAACTGCAGAGCTGATGGGGGTGGCATCAGATAATGACACTTTTGTTCGAACCTAAATTTTCTTTATGATGGTTTTAGTCTGGTCAAGTCTGTATTGGTTGCACAAAAAGCAGGATCAACACTGAAAAAAATGCAGTTCTGGAGGTCTCGTTAATGAAGGAGACAGTCTCTCCATGTTCCACCCAGACATGAAGGTTCCTCACTAGATCAGGCCAACATCAGTTTAGCACAGTTATCTTGTCTTTGGGTAGTTTTAATGAAGTCAATATTTTGCTTTATATCTTTATAATTAAAAGGGGAAAACACACACACACGTGCACAAAAAAAAAAAAAAAAAAAAAAAAGGAAAAAAAAAAAAAAATCAGCATTCTGTTTATCGGTGTTTATCCTGGATTAAAATTTCTCATTCATTTCCCCTGCTCTACCTGCCTGCATTTTGAGCAATAACAACTTCAGGTGCAAAGTAAGCTCAGACCCTTTCCCCTTCATTTCAGCCTTCTAGCCAACTGCAAAAGCTGAAATCAGCAGAAATCATAACCTGCAGGTAGGGGAGAGTGGGGTAGGTCTGCAATACAGATGAGGAGAGCCAAAATTAACCATAAGTTACAATTTGCTATTTTAATGAAGAAAAGTAGTGCTGTGGGTCTAATGCTGAAAGGAAGACCAAAAAAAGGCTTCCTGATTAAAATCAAAGTCTGCCTTTGGTCTTCGTTACACGTTAAGTTTCCAAACATAATTAGGAAATTAATTCAGCTACTGTATTATAAATGTGGTCAGTCGGCCATGTCAATCATGGTGCTAGACAACTGCCATTAAACTGTAATCGGCCTGCGCAGGTACGACTCTCTTCTAACATGTATCATCTTGTGTTTGTCAGCCACTTATCACCATCACACTGACAGATCTGCCAAGAGATAGCAAGGCCCAAACAGCGACCATTCATTTGGTGTTACATGTTTGCTTCATAGCTGAAGTACAGAAATAGAAATCAGAAAAGCTTTATGCATTTCTAGATCAGCTTAAGACAGGCATTCCATCCCAGCTACCCTGAAGGAGAGAAGTACTTGTTTGGGAAGCAAGTGAAGACACATCAGGTCTAACATCAGTGGCAGGGTAAGACCAGGATGACACACAGAGAGGTTCAGACTGATAAAAACAGAGGCGCAGTCTAGCAACGCAAAAGCAGAAATGGATAGATGTCATGCAGAAGGAAATCCAGCCAAGAGACAGATTTAAAGAGGGAGGTTTCATGGTCAGAATATACTGTTATGTCAACAAAAGACAGTTTTGTACAGATACCACTATTAACAGGAGTACTGAAAGTAGGGGAACTGCATCCTGAGCATTAGTAAGGCAAGCAATGCTTGGCTACTGCAGAAATGTGGTTTGGGGAACAAACACACGGAAGAGGACAGATAAAAGGAGAAGGAACTTGTAGAAAATGAGTGTAGGAGATGATCAGATTCTGAAGAGGAAGCCTAACTGTTAGAAAGAAGCAATGAATATTTGAGATGTGATTCTGACTTAGGACAGTCCATTACACAGTACCTACAAGGTGGCAGAGGCAGGCACACAGCAGCATATCCAGCAGCAGCACTTGCTATCCCTGAGTTTGCAGGAGAAGCAGACTGACAGACATCAGACTAGTGAGGTTAAACCACGGCTACACAAACAACCCACAGACAGCTCAGGATTTAAGCCACTTCCCTTGGTAACAGAAATAAAGCAACTGCCTCTTCATTTGACAGAAGAGGGAGGTGGAAAATGGAGGGAAGATCTAAGCTTCCCACATGGAATAGTGCAGAAAAGTTTGATACTGAACACAAACATGCTGGAGTTGAAAAAAAGTGACAATTTCACAAGCCTTCAAAATTACAGTATTCTCTATAAACAATCTTTGATCAAAGACAAACATCAAAAAAGAGACAGGGGATTGCTGAACATAGGAAAGGCAACTTACAGATCCCAGCGTGGTATTTCAAAGTGCTAACGCTGTGTTTGTGAGCCTTGTACGTTTGGATTCGCTCCCCAGTGTCTACTAACCAGCACTTCACTGTCCTGTCCGCGCTTCCTGAATACAAGTGCCGATTCACTAGCTGAAGGGAAGAGAAAAAAGCATCAGCAATAGTCTCTCAGGCACGTTCATGAGAGAACTTCACTGAAGTGACTCATCCAAAGTCACGGTTTCCAACTCAACAGCCTGTTACAAAGAGCAACAACTACACCTTGAAATAGAGGGATGGTGAGAAAAGCCAGCCTTGTATTCTTCACAGCCACATCTCCCATTGACTTCTGGGCCTTAAAAACAGCTCCCACATTTCAGAAGACAAAAAATTTAGCCCATCTGCTGGTGCAAGCAGGTAGGATTTCAGTAAGCTTAACAATGCTAACCCTATTTCCATAGTAAGTTACACAAATACAGCCTCTAAAAAAACCCTGCAGTGTAGCTCCTGCAAAGCCTATTTGACAAGAACTCTTATCAAATTTTAAGTGTTAATTGCAACAAAAGTTTCAGAACAATTTTGCAGTAACAAAAAAGTACACTAAAAATAAAATCCTATGATACATAAACCAGGGTTTAAAATGATTACTTCGCACACGGTCACTATTTGGAAACACTGGCTCTCCCTTGAAACTGTTTTGTATCTGCATTTCTACACGTCTTTTTAGAGTGTTACTGAATGATTAAATAATTAACCATCCTTACATAGGTTTTTAAGAATTGTCAGTCAGATTGTCTTCTGCTGTGTGTTGAGAGCAACTCTGCCTATAAATCCCAAAGAAGAACAGTGCCTCATCACACGAGTCATCCTGCACACTGTGGGAATTCACTAGTGGTGGAGATTGGTTTTTACTCCACACAGACACGACAGAGAATGACAAAAGGAAGGACTGCAGTTAGGAAACCAAGACAGAGAGAAAATAACTGACCTGTGCAAAACTCTAAAACTAGCTAGTACACAGTAACAACTATCCAAAGCCTGGCAGCTCAGCAGGGAAAGTCTCCACAGGGCAGAGAAAAATCTTGAATTCTATGTCCATCTAACAAAAACAAATTAAATTATGTCCAGCTCTGATTGCATACTCCCCCAAGCAGAGGACTGGCCCAGCACATGCATCCTGAAGGCAGTGTACAGAAGGCAGCCAGTCACCCACAGGCTGTAGTGCGAGGTAGGTTTCATGGACCTGCAGCAAGCTCTGTATCAAAAGGTTTGAGAGACAAGAAGGAGAACTCTGACTCCCTGCAAAGAAACAGGATTTGCAGAAGTAGTAATGACACCTTGTTTGCCCTCCTGACACACAGATCAGAAGGTTCAAATGACCAGCAGAGCACCAACCCCTTACGCTTCTCAGATCTCCAGGAAAACAATTGCAGAACAAATGACAAATCAACTTGACGTGGGTTGACTCTTAGGGCATTTTTAAAGGTCTGGTCCTTCCACCACCTCAGATTATCATAAACCTTCCGTCCCCACTCCTTGCACACTCTGTATCTGTAAGGTTGGAACATTTTTCACGCTCTCCCATCACCACTCCCATTTCAAAAAAAGAATCACCCCACTCCCAAAAGGCATTGTAAGTGAGCTTTGTGCAAAAACCCTATTTCCTCTGCATTACAACAACATGAAACAGTAAGATACAAAGCACTAGTGATGGGACTATGCTAACCCATGCAAGAAATGTATGCAGGCAGACCAAGATGAGCACTGGACACAGCTCCAACCAGTCCGGCTGGAGCAGTGCATGCCACACTTCCTACCAGCAGAACGCGGCCCATGGGACAGTTTTCATAGTGAAATGTCAGGAGCTTGTAAAACACATACCCCTGTCAAAAGCCAGCAGTATTTTGAAATGTCACGTCCTATTACTTTTAATCTGTTTTAGCAATGGCATTAATACTACATCTCAATGAGGAAAGAGGAGGAATGACCAGCAGCACTAACAAAAACAGAGCTATACAGTTAGCCCAAGGGAGGTAACCTGACTTTTAATTTCCAGGCTCAACTTGAATGGACATGAAGAGCATTGTCATATTGCACCTGCCTAATGGTAGAGGATGCTTTGAGTTGAGATCCTGCTGCGTTGTTCTTGGCCAAGCCATTGCATTTCTTTTTCAGACATCTTGCTAAACAGCATCAACCCACCCACTGAACAAATGAAAACACTAAGCTATAACCTCCTGCAGGTAAATGCCACTCTGCATTAATGGCACATTAGGTTATGCTGCCTCATTTCTACGTTTAAGTGGGTGTATAAATGCTGAAGTGAAACAGAAAAGCTACAACTTGCCTGAATTTGCTAATTTACTAGCTATAAAAATGTGTTAAATGACGTGGACTTACTCAGGTAATTTATAGCACCAGGATCATAAGAGCCATAAAAGCTTCTGATGCCCAGTCAGAGATCTGGTGAGATGGCTGGCACACCAACCATCTTCATTAAGTTCAAAGCCTCTGTGCTATTCAGGCTGCCCCATGATATACTTTTATGCACCTTCTTCCCCCTCACCAGTTT
Source organism: Tyto alba (assembly GCF_018691265.1). NCBI lineage: Eukaryota > Metazoa > Chordata > Aves > Strigiformes > Tytonidae > Tyto > Tyto alba. The sequence goes on along the minus strand of NW_024881313.1, from coordinate 34,605,335 downwards.
AAGCAAGTGAGCACAGTAGCAAAGGATTCTCAGCCTTGCATGGAAACAGAAATACTAACAGGTTAAACAACCTACGGGATGCCACAGACTAAGCCTGCAGCACAGCCAGCAGCAAAACCCAGTACAGGCTCTGACTGTCACACAGCCTCTCATTTCCGTGGTATTTTTAAAACACAGAGCACGAAATAGCTATTAGTGGAGAAAGCCATCAGGAGCTATCAGCTCAGGTTGAAGTTGCAAATCAGATCTGCCTTTGGTGATATGACGGAGGCATCATCTTATCTAAATTGATACAGATATCCACAGCCAAGATAGTCCCCTTACAGTCACTCCAGTCTAGGGCACAATTCATCTCATCCTGAAGCAGATGTTTGAAACAGATCACGCCTTAAAACTTGCCATTTCTCCCCTCTGACAAGGACAACCTTCTCAGCTGTAGCTATCTATATCAATTTTGGTGAGATGATGACTCCTTCACTTGACTAAAGACAGCTCTCGTTTACAACTCCAGCCTAAGCTACAACACTTCCAGTATCTGTATTTAATCAAAATAATAATCATCATCACATACTGTTCCCCTAGCCAAATCACCTTACAAGCAGGCCTCACACTTTAATGCGACTAAGTCCATCCCAAAAAGGACTTGGAATTTATAGCACCCTAACTTTTGACTGCCCGAATCTCAGAGTGCAAACCTGATTTGGGAAGCTGATCCAGGCTGCAACTGACCCTTTCTACAATGCCCAGGAAGCATTATGTGCTTCAGGGCCATTGTGACAAGCAACAGCGCACAGTATCCCTGAAACTGGTCAAGAGAGTATATGAAAACCAGATAGGATTCTGTCCGAGAAGAGCATGACAGAGGCACCAGTCCAGTCTGACCCATGTAAAACTGGTATTTTTACTCCAGATCCTTCTTTCAGAGTTTGCATCTAAAGGGCATGGCTATGCCCCAGCAATACAGACATGGCAGCTTTGGCTCTACCTCCCACAAGGTCGGACACACTGCGCAAACACCCTCGTGCTGGCTGGGCACAAGCCACCTTTGCTGTGGAAGCAGTGGAGGTCCTAGGGTCAACCAGCAGCACAGGTCCTTGGCTCCTGTAATCATTTTTCTTAAGTCACGACTGTACTGAAAACTATCTAAAAAGCCCAAGAAAGAGGGACTGTAACCCAGTTCCCCTGCTCACTTCCAGGCAGGTCCCCACAGCACTGATTTCTAGTTAGGTCACCTTTTGCTGGCTCTCCCTCTAGGACTCTTGCTAACCTCCTTACACCAGCCTGGCTTCTCCTACACAGTGGTCACGGGACTCTCCAAATGGGTTCAAATCCCCTCAGCCTGCAGATCCCATTTAATCCAGATCCACCAGTTCTGCTAGAACAGTATGTTGCTGTTCCTTGGATTAAACATCTCCGCTGACACATTAGGCTCAGCAGATCTGTCCCCTCTCAGGAGCTGGACAAAATATACTGACTTCTTCACCAAAATGAGAGATCATGCTACAGTTTCGGTGCGAGCTAAGCCTCTCTACTGCCAAGACTGGCACCTATTTTTGTGTCTGGGCATCCAGGCATAGTCATTTTCTGCAAATATGTGTGGGCTAGGTCCCCAGGTCTGTGACAATTGGGCTTTTCTAGCCCAAAGTCTCCAAATCTTTACCAAATTCCCTAGGTCCCAGTCATATTCTTATTAAAGAATTTAGTTTTCTTATGACTTAGAAGTAAAAATGTAAAATTTTACTCAATAGATTTTTCCAGATATACCCAAGTCTGTCAACTTTGGTTTAAAAATGGTCAGTAGAAACAGTTACATATTCTAATCTACAATTGCCTGGAGAAGCGGTGATATTTTCAAAGCTGTATTTGCCTTGGCTGGCTTTTGAGCACTTCGTTCACTTTGGCTAACTGCCCAACAAATCTCCTGACACAGAAAAGCATGGCAAGGCAAGGACACCTGTAGCAGAGCAGACAACACAGAACAGATTTGCAGCTCAGATACTAATGAGCTGAGTGGACATTTCAAACCCAAGTAGCTTCAAAAGCTTAAAAACCTGATGACAGACATATGCCCAGTTCTAAAGCCTCAGCCAGACAGCAAAAAATCACTGCATTGATACCTGTAATTCTGGACTGTTACTTTTTTTCATTACTCTGAGGGACTTTGCTTTGAACTAGATGACACACTGACACATGAATGAGGCAAATTTGTCTTAATCCTCAGGCCAAAGTAGTGGAGATGTACTATTCCATAAAAGTTCAGACTGCAGACAGCAGTAGCAAAATACAGGTTGTAAACACTGAAGTAGTTACAGGTTTCACTATTAAAAAATGCCAGTTTTATGCAACCCTGACCGTGGTTATAGCCCCCAGACACACCACAGTTTGAATAAAAAAAAACAAACGATCACATCTAGGGTTGGTTTCCGAAGACCATCACAGCCCTATTGCTCCACAAGCTTGGCTGAACTGAATATATGCAGCGGCTTAAGACAATTTCTACCTGTATGAATGCCAAAAATATCTGCAAAAGAGCTGTTTAACAGGTATTTCAACCTTATAGGAAAGGACTTTGCTCTCCCAATTAACCTTTGCTACAAGAAACAATGTAACCCTCATCCAAGAAGCGGCAACTGGCTCTCCAAACAGATCTGGACACATTGTCTTTCTGAAGGTCACTGCACTCAGACTGTCTCCCAGGAACTTCATGATGAGTTCACATCTGCAGACACATGTTCCCTTACCAGCTTCTTCTTCACATGCGGGTCAGTATTCCTACAGTCTCCCAGCTGGGTCTTCTGTTCACAGCTACTTCTAAGTTAAAAATCACCAACTTGGACTAATCTCCAGTTACAACTATGTAAGCCTTCGGCCGAGTTAGACATTCAGGATCCCATTCAAACCACATTCATTTTAACGAGCTAGCGAACTCCCTGTGGGCAAGAAATTGGGTTTTTTTCCTGAGAATCCATCTAGAATGAGCTCTCTGGGCTGGCTGTTAAAGAACGTTTTTCAACTTTTTTACTGCAGTACAAAGTAACGGTCCTAGAAATATGTTTCTTTTCTACAGGTGTTGTACACATTCATATTCCTCTAATTCACATCTTTATCCTTTGATGAATTATGCAACAAATATAAACACAAATTACAAAAACATTGTGCACATAATTTAATTGCTGTGACAAGAAAAGAATTCCGTCCCCGTGATCACAACAGCTAAGCGTATAAATGGAGTTCAGGCAACAGCTTTGTTCAAAGCATTCTTTTCTTCTAGTCAGCTTTAAAAGGCAACTAAAGGGAACGGTCCAAACAAAGGATCCTTTGCAGGAAAACCAGAAGCAAGTCCTTGCCCACTCATGTTCATTTAAAACTCCTTTTGCAAGAAAGAAGTTTTCTTGCAAGAATGTTTGCTATAGGATCCAAGCTAAATTTGAAGCTGGATCGTATCTCTTTGCCAGCTTTTGGCAGCACAGTTCTGATAAATACTCAGAGGCAGAACAATCAGCAAAGGACAAAGCAACCCTCGTGAGCAGTTTGCAAAGATACTTTGGAAACATTTAGAAAAATATACATGGTAAGTCAGGTTTATTCAGCCAATTGCAGGCAGTCACATTAATCAAAATTTATGTTTGATTATTCATTGCAAATACTGGTCTTTAGCCAGGCTTGAAATTTTTAAGTGGAAGAACTAGCATAAGCTGTGTGATTACACTCAGCCCACCCTTGCTTTTTCCCACCGCTTCCTATAAAATCTCATCATTGGCTCTTATATGAAGAGGAAGCACTCAGAACAGCTGCTGTCCCCTGCCTGCCAAGCTATCAATGCACTGCAGGAGAAAGAGTGAAGAATTCTAGCTGCTCCACTGCTAGTTACCTTGCCTGGCTATGGCAGCGAAGTAGTCAAGGCCACGAAGCACCTAACAGACACACAATTCCCACTGCAGATAGAAAGTCTCCTGACATTACCTCTGACAGTCTCCCTTAGATAGCAGAAAGAAGAGTGGAATTAGAGTAAGCTGGTACCTGCAGAACTACCTTGACAGTGGACCACATGCAGTCAGCTCAGCTGGTAAATCACCTTCGACAGACAGACACCAGGACAAGCCCTAGGGAATACCTGAGCAGCTCACCCTCTTCACTGTCCGGGACCACCAAAGACATGGGAAAAGGGAAAGATAAAAGCTCACCAACGCTTTTCATTCTGCCATGCTAAATTAGAGTTGCTTTCAGGCTCCTCTAACTTATGCTAGCTGGCAACAACAGCTAAAGGGTCTTAAGGCAACTGAGGAACATTCAAAATCCAAACACACCTGTGGCATCACCCCTCTGCTTTTCACACACCATCACTGCAGAAAGCAAGGTGGAAAAAACATGGGTGTGCTTTATGGATATTTACCCAGAAACATTCCTTCAAGAAGCTCCAGGAATTTCCATTCACTGATACAGCAACACTATTGGTATTTACTGGAAAGTAATGGGAGATGACTGGAACAGTCCGGTGCTAATTTGCAGCAGTTTAGAACATCCTGGGGCATTCCCGGTAATAATAGTACTTTTTAAAGTTGGGGAAAATATGGTCTTAATATCCAAATTTTTCCTGACTTGTGTCCAGGATGAGAGATCACACTGAGCATTTCTCAAACTTTTTGAAAGGTCACCCTCCCTTAGGGATCTTTATTTGAATAAATAAAATCAAAATAAGTCTCTATTTTTTCCCTTTATTCTCTCCACAAAAGCATTATACCACCCAGAGAACAGGTAACTACCTTTAATTGCTGGTACCAGTTCAGCTCCTCCAGAACAGGAGAGTGAAAACCTGGTGTAATTAGCAGCTCAATTCTGCCCTGAAGAAAATGAACTATTGCCAACAATTAAAACTGTCTGCTGGCTACTCACAACTATCTCCAAGTCCTTCCTGACCCACCGTTTGAAAAATACTATCCCAACTCACTGCCACAGATTGCAACACTGTCACAAAGAAGCCCTAGGCAAAAAAGGCTCTAAGAGCTTTTTGAGAAGAAAACAACAATTAGAAAAAATAAACACCTCTATTCAGGAAGTTTCCCTTCTGTTGTAACATCTTTGTATGGATTCTGGTGATTGACCCCTTTCTAAAAGAATGAAAATACCATGTGGGCTGTGCTGAGAGGCAGCCAAGTGGAACAGAAGGGCTAGTGTTGAACCCAGTAAGGAAGAGGGAGGAATTAGGCAACATCGACAGCCTAAAGCTATTCAGCAGCAGCACAGTGACAGTTTAAACTGGGATAAGTTTGAGAGGCCTAGAAACTAAATGCTCTCTGTGGGGGCAGTATGTACCTCAGCTGGACTCTTCTAGCCTCAAACATCAACTGGTGATGAGAGAAGTGAGGGGCTACCAGTTACTCACAGCTAGAAGATTTGGCCAGGACTGTTGCCAACACAGTCTTGGCAGCAGTAGTCTTGTGTACTTTGAATTGTTCAGGTTTTCCAAATAGATGTATTGGTTTTGCTTTTCTTCTCCCCTACAAGAAGTCCTGTTTGTTTAAAACCATTGTTTAACTCTGTGCTCACAAGCAGAGAAGCACTGCTAATTCTTGAGCATTCAAAGAGTGTAATTGAATTTCCCAGGCTTCTGGGAGAGGGTCAAGCCAGTTTTGTGTAATAATTTTAGCAAGAACCCAATTAAATTAAAGCAAGCTCTGCCGTTGCCAATCTGTGCCTTGGAAAAGGGTTACAATTAAACAGCAAAACATAGCGTGACACTAAGAACAGCAACAGATTTACTTGAGCATCCTCAAAATACATTACCACAGTATCATAAAAACAAGCTTTAACACTAAGAATTTACCCAAGCAAGATAAACATTACTCTAGGGCAACATGACTTTGTGTGGTTTTTTTTTTTTCCTTTCTAAAATTGAAGGAAAATGGAATTCCTTCAGTACTATCAGGTCTTCAGTCTGCTAGTGTCAGCTGTGACTACCTTCTTTAGAAACAAAGACAACATTTATTAAACAGCTATTAAAAATATGTACTGTAGCCTCTGTAAAGGAAAAGCACTTATGGATGACAAACACAAACAAGGAGAGTAGTGAGAAAAACTGCTATCATTAATTTCAGTCAGATACATACATCCATAAACATTTAAGGTTTGCTGACCTGAAACTAAGTTACAAACCATCATATACCTTCTTTAAATATTCCATTAGCATTTTCTGGTGGATAATGGAGTGTACAGGACAAGTGCTTGTGTGATAGTTTCCCTTTTCCTTCATCTGCCTAACCTCCTCCTCCACTCTGCAACATTAACAAACCTGGCAGCATTCACCAGAAAAATACTGCAAACAGAAAAACAAGGCATAGTTTTTCAGGTTACGTTAAAGTTTTTTCCCCTCTCTCCATCATCATTTCCTGATTTCACTCCCCCATGCTCTACTTTTCCATTTTCCTTGCCCGTTTTCTTGTCTTGGCCATCGCTTTCTCCCTTTTTTCCCTCAAATTATGTCTGTGTGTTTTTTAAAGCAGAATTTATTTCAGCTTTATGCTTCCTATTATCTTTTGCCCACAATTTAGGGGTGGGGTTTTTTAAGTTATCTGGTTTACTCTGAATTTTTTTCCCCCCTCCCCTTTTTGAGTTATCTGGCCCTGTGTCTGACTACTTGCTCACGTTATTCTTCTTCAAAGTCTGGCGATCCTGTGTACACAGTCCTACTCAGATTAACAGTTCTCCCAGCAAACCTACTCATGAGTTTCAAGACCTAGAAGGATTTAAATAGATACTGAGCTAGAAGTTAGACCAGTAGAGCCACTAGAAGCCAAGAGGATATCAGAAAGTGCTCTAGGGAAAGACGATTTGCCTCAAGACCACAGAGCACTATTAACTTATTTTGTTATTACAAAAATGTTTAAGCTTACCACCATTTATAAACAATCTCGGAAGAGGTTCTTTATGAATGAAAAATCAACTGAGACCCACATGAGTTAGGATATGGATACCCACTTCGAACGGCTGTTGAAGAAGCCTCTGTTCTTACCTCCAGGCAAATTACTGATCCTTGGTGCTCTTTGAACACTTTCAGCTGCTCACCAGTGACAATATTCCATGTTCGAATGGTATAATCCGTGCTGCCAGAAAACAGCTCCCTGTTTGGTGCGTCAAGTATAAGGCATAAGACAGCCCCAGTGTGTCCCAGCAGAGTCTGGTAACAGCGCCCACTGGACACCCACCAGACCTTAACAGTGCAGTCCGTGCTACCTGTCACCAGGAGGTCTCTGCTCACTTTCTCCTCCTCCTCCTCTTCTTCCTCCTCCTCTTCAAGAACATCCCTGGAGGAATAGTGAGCTAGAGTCAGGACACAGTTCCGATGGCCCCGGAATTCCTGGATTTGTTTCTCCTTGTCCACACTCCAACAGCGGGCTGTCCTGTCATAGGAACCACTAAAGAGATAGTCTTTGGCAACCAGGATCCTGCAGAAAATAGTTTGTTTTTATGAACAGTGTCATTCTTTTCACATAACCATTTTTTGTCACATTTCAATGCCAAGCACCCCAAAGTTAGAAAGAGTAGCATGAACAAAACACATATATCCCCAATTCAGCATCACTGTATAATATATATTATTTATGAAACTTTCTGTTGTTTTTTGTTTTAAAAAATCCAAACACTTCACTGTTTCTGCTTTTAAAATTGAGACCCCTTATTTGGGTGCACTGATGCAGACATTTTTGCACTACAGCATTGTAACTTTGGGCATTCGTGTCTTTCTAAAATTTTTTCCAATAGCACTAGTATGTACTTTTCATACGTTACATATACTAATTAAGAATTTGTTTGGCTCTTTGTGTTGGCTTTTTGGTTGTTTTGGTTTTTTGTTTTTTGGTTTTTTTTTTTTTAAATAACCCATTCTTGATAATTATTTATTAGTATTTCTTTACAAATAATTATTTATAAACTGACCTGAGAAAATAGCTTGGAATTAAAACAATAACCACTAAAAATTCCAGGAACCTGAACTGTAGCTGGCAGTATGCAAAGATAATCATCTATCTTTCCATCATCAAATAGAGTGCAGGAAAAAAAAACATATACCTAATTTCACTTAGCCCAAGATCTCTAAAAAGGTAGAGCAAGAGCACCCCACTTATTACATAACCAGTTGTAGCTGTACAAACATAGAACAAAAAAATCCCTACAGTTCATATTTCCAAACCAGAGATAGTGAACATCATAACCTGTCTTCTTTGTCAGCTAAGTTTGGTTCTCTGGAACCTTTCAACTGGCAACAAAGTCATATGAATAGGGAACACATTTCCCATTTGCTGATTCAAGCAAAAATCAGGCCAGTGCCAAAATACAGACAGAGCCAGCCTTCCTAACTATTTACAGAATCCAGCTACACATAGTATGTGTTTTGAGTTTAGTAAGGAACAAAAAAACCCACCGACTCACCAAAAACTAAATCAAATAAGAAAGTACCTATCTTCAACTGCTGTATTTTTCATTAATTAAATCCAGTCCAACAATTAAGAGGCACTTTAAATTGACAGGACAATCAGTCACGCACAATCAGTTTAATATTAAACCTCATTTGCAAAGACAGGAATAGTAATTCCAGAAGAAGCCCTGACTTTATCCCTCTTACTGACACAAAGGCTTCACGTGATGTTTTTAAATCTATTTATCAGAAGCATCTGTTATCAATTGAACAATTTCTTCTGGAATTTCATTCCTAGCCCTGGATTCAATTCCCCTGCTGTGTGCCTTTCATTTCTCTCCTATCTGCAGTCTAAGGATGTGTCAGCACTGTTGCTAGGAAAACTAATCATTACAGCACAGAACACGTGTAGTATGAACTCAAAGGTTTACACAACTCATTTTATTAGTGTCATAATGGAGAATTGCAGTAAAATGACAAAATATGCGATAACAGATTACAAGAACACAAGGGAAGAACTCCAGAGAACCAACCTGTTAACAATTGATGTGTGTCCTCTGTAAATGGCCAGGCACTGACCTGTCATCACATCCCACTTCCGAATGGTATGATCTGCGCTACACGTGAAGGCAGCCTCATTTTCTAAGTGGCAAAAGGTGATGTAACTTTCATGCCCTAGGAATAACAAAGGAAATAAATTCAATCACTGTGCATGCAAGCAGGACAGACTAGTCAAGCTCTTCACTTAATAAAAAAAGAATACAACAAAGGGACAGATACTCTACTTTTAAATGCACCATCATGTTCTTCACATTTCAGGACTTGTATAAAACCAACATTTTTAATTAATAGAAGAAAACTCTGCTTCATCAATATAAGTTTTAAGTGAAAGAGAAAAACAGTACAGTTCCACCAATCAGGTAGATCAAACAGTATTATAAATACATAATGAGCTAAACTAGTATCAGTATAATAAAACTCAGACTGCTTAAGTTTAAAACCAGTAAAAAACTGGTTTATTGATTTAATAAATAAATGGTTTTGCTTCCTTCCTCTGAAGTCAGGAAAAATAGGCTGCATTTTGACCCAGCCCATTGATTGTCAGGACACAAACAGCACTAAATTAAAGCATGAAACTATGAAAAATGGAAGCGACATGAGACTTACCAACAAGTTTAGTTTCATTGTCCAAGCAGAATGAGACACAAACAAAAAAACATATCTGGTAAAAAGTCAGCCAATACTTTCCACATTATGACTAGTAACATGCATAAAACCCACAGTTTTCAAAATATGAGTATACCTTTAAGGAAATGACACAGAAAGAAAGAATAAGAGTACAATCATTTATACAGTATTCAGAGTATATTGGGATTCTACGGGTAAAATAAAAATAGATGCAACTGCTCCTCTAAAAATGGCGTGCTGAAAAACAGGGTAATGCTAGCAAAGAGGAATTAATACTACAACCGCAAGCTTTAAAAATCACCTTAGGATTCAAGTCCCAGATTTGTCTAAGATCTCTTGTATGAAATTGTTACCACATATCTAATTGTTGGGATGGTATTACCTTGCATTCTTTTGTTTTAATTATTTAGACTGTAAGCTTTCAAGGTCAGAAATGTTTCCTCTTAAGTAACTATCACAAGAGAACCCCAGACTTTGGTTAAAGCTGTTGGGCCCTACTGTGATTTAAATACCACTATTCTTTGAGGAGAAAATGAAAAAATATAAGGACAAATGTGATTAAAGAGAGACAGATGGACACACAAAGATATTAGGAAAACAGAATCATGTTGTAGAGAGATAGTAAAAAAACTGTGGGAAAGACAACTGCCCAGTAAAACACTGTTTCACTGACTACAAAAACTACTACATCTCCTGTAGTTGGAAAGCCTTGTTGTAGATCAAAAATGAACTAGAATCCAGGTTACGAACACATGGCTTGTTTTCTCTTAAGAAAATTCACCAGATGCCTAAAATTAAACAGATCACCAGGGCTGTAAGCAAAACTATACCCATCCTCACATTTTTGTGAAAACTTTTTGCAAAGTTTCAGCCACCGGGATTTTTTTCACAGCTTCATGTAATCCTGCTCTGAGAAGACTAAAAAAGCATCTTGGTTACTGCACCAAAGTCTGTCAGTCAGATTTTAACCATCATAATACTCGAGCCACACAAAGGATGCCAAAACCTCCTGTGGCAGAGAAGCTCTGGTGCTGGTCTGGTCAAAAGCAGCCACCACATAAGTCTGCTGGTTATGCTGTGGTGGAAGCTTGAAACTGTCATCGATACAGGTTTATCGGTAATTATAGCTGTACGATACAAATTTACACAAAAACTGCGTGCATGCATAATATAAAATACATACAATTATCTGATTTGACTGACAGTTCACAGGCCAAACTTCCTTAGAGTTTACCCCAAACATTAGCAGTACATAGGCCAGATTCTTAATATTATCCATTACATTTCTCTTTCTAGTTAAAAGCTAATTAGTGGTTTAAAGGGATTTCTAAGCCTAAAGAGAACGCAGTGAGTTTTCCAGGAGTTAGAACCATGGCGATGTGGGGAAAAAAGACAATACTCCATAGTTAAAAACAAGCAAGCAAACAAACAAACAAACAACAAAATAATCACAGCAATGTGATTTCTTCTTTGCAAGAAAAAAGGATTAGAAATTCCAAATTTAAGAGTTGGGTGGGTTGTTTTTTTTTTTCCTGTATTAGAGAAAAAAACATGAGTAAGAATACAAACATCTTTAGTCCACATCTGACTTCCTCGTGACTGTACTTTCTACAGAGATTTTATTTTCTTTTTAGTTATAAAGATGCTACTCCAAGGATATTAAATTTTGCTTAAAATGCAAAATTTAAAATGAAAAAGGCCAGCGATTAACATTTCTGTGTGTCAAATGTGGGGGAAAAAATAGTCTATTTAGTAAGGTTTCTTTCCAGACTTCTGGGTCAAGAGGTTCTAAAGAAATTATCTGGAAAATGAGATGGTAAAAAGGACAAAAAAAAAAAAAAAAAAAAAGGAAAGAGAGAGAGACAAAAAGTCAATACTTCATTAGGGTGTAAAACAGAGGGCTTCCAGAAAGACACATAAATTAAATGACTGCTATGTTCCACACTCTGAGATAAAAGGATCCATGCATCCAATAGCGCCGGTAACCTGTTTCGCGTTGAAACAGCTTCTGCTTAATAGTGCTGTAATAAATACTTAAAAAAACACAAAACAAAACAAGCATGATTTTGGCTGCCTGGCAGGCTGCAGGGACTGAAAGAGCCCAGAACATGCTGTGTGGCCTGTGCCATGTCTTAGACTCAAAAACTAGGCGAAAATAAGGTATTGTACCTTGAAAGTGGCCGTGGCACTGGCTGTCGGCAGTGCTCCAGAGCCGCGCAGTGCCGTCCTCACTACCTGTGAGCAGGCGCTGCCCATCTGGGCTCAGGCTCAGCCAGTTGATGCCTCCTTGGTGATCCGTGCAGACCTTCACGGCTGAGCCACTGTTTCCCATCCTGGCGGTCCCAGCGAAGGCAGAGGCTGCAGGTCAGATCACAGGCTCTGTGCAACCGTGCTCTGGGCCTCCAGCCGTCTCCCACCGACCAACTTCAGCCATTACCTGAACTCCGAAAAATCAGAAGGGTAGCCCAGACTCCTGGACAGGGACACAAAGGGGGAAGAGGAGGGCATGTTAAATCATGTCATCTTCCCCATGGATACATCACTTTCTCAGTCAGGGCGTGCTGAAGCCATTGAGCGCCTCTATCTCCGCAGGAACCGAAGCCCTACCGTGGAAGGGGGCCCTTCAACACCCGCTCCCTAGGGTGCCTTCTCCATGGGCACAGAGGTACGTCCAGCGCCTTGGAGAGGACCCAGCCTGGACGCCGGCAGTACCGCTACCTGGTGCCCCGCTCCGAGGCTGCCGGCACGCTTGCTTCTTCTTAAGCAATTTCAAGGCTAACTTGGGGCACGCTGAAAAAGGCGACGCCCCTGAGAGAGGGAAGCCCAGCCTCAGGCGGCCCCCAACGCTCCAAGGGGCCGCCTGCCCCCCTTCCCCGGCCGCCGCGGGATCACCTCAGCGGCCCCCAGCCCTCCCCGCCCCGGGCTGCCGCCATCCCTCCCACACGGCCCCCCCCCACCGCCCCGGCATCTCCGCCCTCGCCACTTACGCACCGCCCTGGACACGGCCCCGGGTGGAAGCGCGGGGCTCGTCTCCGGCGGAACGATCCCGCACTCACCGTCGGAAAGGGGGAACCTCCTCCCGCCGAGGGGACCGGAGCCAGCGCTGGGCCGAGCGCGGGATCCCCACCCGCCGCCACCGCCTCCGCCCTGCGGGGAGGCGGGAAGGGCTCCCCTCCGCCCCCGCCGCCGGGCCGAGGCGGGCGCCTCGCCGCCGCCGTGCCCCCCTCTCAGGCCACCTCGGGGCGGTTCCCACCCCCAGCGCCGGCCCTCCCTCCATTACCTCCCCCCCTCCATGTTAAGAGCCGGTTCCCAACCGCGGCAGCCCCCCTCCTCGGGGCGGGAAGCCGCCGCCTTCTCCCCCCCCCCCCCCCCCCCGTCCTCCGCCCGCGCTGCGTTCTCGGTGCTACCGCTGCCCGCCTTCTCCTCCCGGGAGGTGCCCGACAGCTTTGCCCCTCCGGTACGGCCTCCCCCCGCAGCAACCCCCCCTTTGTGAAGGGAAAGAGGCATCCCCCACCCCCCTTCGCCGCCCGCGTCCACAGGGCTGAAGCCGCCCTTACCTCATTTCAGTCACCCGGCGATGAGGGGAGAAGTGTTGAGGGTGCGGCAGGGTCTTTCCCGGCTGGGGGCCCTTTAATAACCGCACTACAACACTCCCACATCCCCAGCGGAGTCCCCGGGCTTGTCCTCGGGGGGGGAGGCAGCGCTTCCTGTGGTACGTTTCGGCCCCTCAGGGCCGCCGGCCGGCCCCGCTGCGCGGCTGCGCCAGCCCCGCCGCCTCAGGGCACCCCCCGAGGGTCCCGGCCCGGCCGCGGGCTCCCCAGCGGGCAGCCGCGTTTCCTCCCCGGCTTCTCAGGCCGGCGATTCCCGAGGGGACGTGGACGCTTGTGCTGCCGAGCTGGGGGGCTGGCTTTGAGGGAAGCCATCGACTTTCGTTCCTCTTCTCGCCCCCCGCCCTGGGTGAGTTCCCGCCAAACTTCCCCTCAGGAGCACCCCCACACACACCATGGGAGCCCCAAAACCCCTCCATAGCTGTTCACCTACATGAAGCTTTTCAGGCTGTTTTTTGTTAATGAGGCCCCTCGCCTCATCCACCCCTGGTATCCCATGGGTTGGGCTGGTGGCAGGGCCCCCAGCTTTGTGCTGTCCCAAACCACCTGGCCAAGGTTTCCAACATGGCAGGGTGGCAGGATGGCAGGGCTCCGCTGCCCTGGGAGCTGTGCAAAACATGAGCTGAAAGGGTCCTGTCCCACTATGGCATAATTAATCATAAAAAAAGATAAATCCACTGGGCAGAGAAAAGTGACATGGGGAGGCTGAGAGCCCCCAGCGAGGCAACAGCAGGGTTCGTTGTGGATCACCTCCACAAGAAACAGAGAGCTGCAACTAATTCGCTGCTAAAATCATAACGGCAGTGGTAGGATAAATCACAAAACCTGTTTCTCCCAGCTCCCTCCCCATTTGATCAGAAAAGCATTTTTTTGTGTCAAATCACCAGCCTTGAAAGAAGCCCATCAGCTCCATTTCATGCTGTCGTGTTCAGTATAGGGGTTCACCAGGAGCTCACAGGCATTTAACAAGGCATCAGCCCTGCTCCGGCATGATGTATTTCAGTGCGTGGGCTGTACAGAAATGCATGCGTTAAATGGATACTTCACGGGATATGTTATTTTGCACAGCGCATTCTGGCAGAGGCAAAACGGGCCTAATATGTCACACCCAATGCAAACATGGGGAGATCCCAGTTCAACTGCCAGTTGTAGCCATGAAACTGTGGAGGAGCTTGCAAGACAGAGATGTGAGGCTGCAAGTTATGGTTTTGTGAGGGTCAGGTCAAGGCCCATGGTATATTGTCCCCAGCCAGCTCTTTTCTGAAGATGAGCATTTCCACACAACCCCTGCACATTCAAGAAATGTCCAATAAGTTTTGGTGTGAGACGTGAGCACTGGGTTTCTTCCCTCTGAAAATCACATTATCTGTGGAAAGATATTATTCTGGACATGGAGGCCTGGAAATCAACTGCTTTCAGGGAGTGTCCCTCACCATCTGGTCATACATCTGTCAAATCCACTCACAAACCCCTGCCCAGAGCCCTTCTTTGGGAAACTGTAGGATAGATTAGCACTCCTTTTTACTTTCCTATGCTGCTGTGATGTGAACACAAGGGAAAATTCAGACAGAAGGTGTATTTTGTTAGGTTTGAAGCAGGTAAGCGTGTTTTAAATGCACGCGGTTTAAATCTCCAGGGGAGGCTGAGCTAGAGGAGAAACCCTTGGCCACAGCTCAGCCATGCATTGGCTGCAGGAGCCCCAGGGAGCAGCGGGTGTGCTGTTCTTTCCCCCCTATTTTAAAGCCCTTTCGAGGCTTTTTTTTTTTTTTTTTTTCAAATTAGTATTTCCCTCCTGTGGTGACTGATGGACACATCTGAGCTTTTGAATATTTTCATTGATATTTATTTGTTTTCTTGGCATTTTTAAAATATTCTTTTTCTATTGGTTTTATCTGTGTGAATTTTAGATCATTTTTCTTTATTGCATTTGTGTTCTTGTTTGTTTGTTTGTTTCTTTGTTTTTAATTGTAGTACAATAAGGAAAGCAAACGAAAGTTATCTTCTGTTTGATTTTGTTCCTCAGGCCCAAATCCTGCAATGAATCCTCCTTCATCCAGACACCCAAGGATGTGCAAGTACAAAGCTCAGGATTGCTGGTATACATTTCACTTGTCATTCTCCAACAATTTTCTATACCTATGTACAGAAATACAGATATGTACGTACACAAATACATGAGCGGCTCCTGTAACATCCAGATAAATATAAAACCTTGAGAAGGCATTTAGATGTTTATGGCTAGATTCATAGTACATCATTGCTGGGATCCGGTGGCTATTGCTAAGTTTGGAGCCAAATTTAAACTCTTTTGGCAGTCACCAGGAGTGAATGTGGAGTTTAGATCAGCTACATTGTCTTTTGGAAGGGGACAAGGGTGCCTCAATCCTTCAACATGGACTATGCTGGGGTACAACATCATCAGGTTCCTAATTCTCTTCCATTCAGTAGAATGAATTGGAACCTTTGTCTTTAAAACATACCTTCATTTCACCAGAGGTTCAACCTGTTCTCACATCTCTGATCCACAGACAACATGGTGCAAAGAGACTCCTGAAACTTCTCCCACACCCCCCTCCCAAGAGAGTAATGGTCGGGAAAAGCCTCTATGAACGACTTAACCCCAAATTATTTCTATTTAGATTCACTTGTCAGACCTTCAGACATACAGTGCAGGCTCCCAGCCATGCTGGAAGTCTTATTTAAGTCAGCATTTACATCAGTAGCTGCACTGATGTAAATACTGAAGAACATTCACCTTGAAAATATTTCAATAATGATGCAAATTATTTCAATAATTTTATCGCTGCTGTTTGTGAGGGAAAGAACACAGGCAGCTCCTCCATGATGACCTCCCCTTTCTGAGGCCTTGGGTATGTGGATGGATTGCAATGGTCTTTGATGGACAACAAAGGCTCTTTTGTTCTATCAAAGCAACAGAGCCAATATGCCCCAAAGAAGTCAGCACCAAGAGCTCCACTCACCAGACCAAAAACGAAAGAATAAAGTGTGCAGCAATGCAAATCATCTTTCTTAGAGAATTAACCCTTTCCATCATCCCAACCCTTCTGCATTCCTACAGAAGGATCTTCCTGGCTGCCAGCATCTTTTCACTGTCATCCTATTGCTCTGGTTCAGACTGTCAACCCCAATCACTGTCAGAATTGCTGATAAGTATTACCGCTTCTTTATTCACCTCAGAAAATTGCAAAAGCCAACTCTCTTAAAACTAGTGTTGGGGGCCCAGAAGATCGATAGTGGTATGTCATGCACTGACATCCAGCTTTGTTTTTTTTTGAATCAGCCACATCGTTATAGTCAATAAGAACTGTTAGCCTCAAAAATATGTTACATGGTATCTCCAAAGGCAAGATTCCTCACTGAGAAAACCTAGTCTACACTAAGAAAATTTTCCTAGTAGGGTTAAATTTGATTTAAAAATCGATCCAGTTACAGTGGTACAATGTAAATAAAATTTAACCTTAAATAGATTTAGATGTAACTTCTACTGGTTTGATTTAATTCAAAACATTATCAACATCTAAGTAGCTTCACTTGCATTAAGAGTTGGCATTGGTGAAGGCAGATTAATTTTACATGGATTTAATTACCAAACTCAAGCAGATGTAGCCTTACTTTGAAGTGAGGCTGTAGGAGCAGAAGTTATCACAGTTTCTTGATTAGTACATGACCAGGCCCTTCTCCACAGACCCAGCAAGTGCTATTGCTCAAAGAGAGAAGAGAAGCTGTACTCTCCTCTTCCCTCCATCCTTTGGTAAGTCCAGTAATAGCAACATTCAACTTTTCCTGGCAGAGCTATACTTCAGCTAAAAGACAGGCACAGAGCTTTGTGTTAAAATGCCACAACATAGCTTTGTAGGATAAAATGTCTTGATTTCCCAGCCTGATGCCACAAGTATGAGGGCAAGTCAATGGAAGCCAGATAACTCTGAATTCTGAAAGGAAATACCTTTTACGCAACATGTAATCAGCCTGTGGAACTCATTGCCACAGGATGCTGTTGTGGCCAAGAGTTTAACAAAGAAATTCCCTAACAATTCATATCAGTGGGACCTTGCCAGCCCTCAAAATTTCTTGTAGACCACCATGTAGCTCTAGATCCATGTGGGGCTTTGCACCCCGGTCACAGTGCAGGGCAAGGCTGTGACCATGCATTACATCTAGGCTGTATGTAATATTGCTTGGGGCCTCTAGGAGAGCAAGGGTTGGTTTGATCCACAGACCAGATGCAGTCTTCTTGTCATACCAGTGTCTACATGTGGAACCACATGCTCTTTAAAGCAGTCCTCTTGCTACCCAGATTGGAAGAGCTGTTGGAGTACACCATGGTTCCCTTCCAGCCTGTGAGCTGAGACTCTTACTGTGTAGGCAGCACAAGAGGGATGGTGTGTGCTTGCACCACTCCCCATGATGACTAACACAGTGTCAGTTCTTAGCTGAACCAACTTAGGCTTTACAAAACCCTAACCCATAGAGCACTGGTGTGTGAAGCACCACCGGGAACAAGACTGGAGAACATGTGGAGGTACAGAGACAACTGTAGTATTGGCAACTGTATCAGTAAACACCGAAAACTGTTTTGGAAGGCGTATGGACCCTCCCCATCTGCCTACTCTGGAATTTCATGCATTCTCCCAGGGTCATCCAAAAGCCTTCAGAGGCTCTGGGCAGAGTGCCTGTATGTGCAGTTCTGCACACCATCTGAAACTATCCTTTCAGACTTAAGACCCAAGCTTCCTGACTTAAATCAGCATTGCAGTTCCTTCTGACCACTCTGCAACTGGCCTCTTTTTATAGGCAACACAATTCTTCCTTTCCTCATGTAAGTGTGGACCCTTGGCAGCTTAAAATGCCCTGGAGTGCTCAAAAGTCTAGCTTGGGTATAAACATTTAGCAAATTCCCCACAGGACAAAAGATGGCTGTAAACTGTCACTTACCCTAGGATTTCCTGGAAAAATCTACAAAGTTATTTTGGTTTTTAATCAGATCTGAAGTAGTGTTTCTAAAACAGTTCTTTTTGAAAATATGTGGTTTTCTAAGTTTCCTATATTGCTATAACAAGAACACTTGTCTTCAAAACCCATGTACATCTCTACTGTCCACTGATGCTTTACCTAGGTGGATAGACTACTCCTAATCAATGTCAGGAGTCCGAAAACCTGGGATCTGGAAAATCAAGTGGTATTCAATGACCAAATGAATGGTCAGGTGATAGTAATATTGCTGGTTGATACAAATGGGGGTCTTTGTACCTAACCCCAATGTCAGTCCCTGGTGGCAATTGGAATTTAGCCATGAACTTGGAGGGGGCAGGGAAGGGATTGCATTAACTTTATGCTGTGATGAACTGATGGTTTAAAACCACTGCTGTGAAGGCGCCTTATCTTGCTGGCTAAGAAAGCAGATGCAATTTCCTAGAAATTTTTAAGATGCTTCATGCCAGGAAGTGTAAGATCTCACAGCAGCTGTTTCAAAGATTAGTGTAAACAGGTTTCCCCTTGCATCGTCTATAGATGGCAAGGCCCTTTCACCATGTCACTGTATAGTGGGAACTTTACTGCATGATTCTAAATTGCAAATATTTACAAAATTACAAAATAATAGTCAAAAGCTCATTTTACCCTGTTCCCTACTTCGATGGGAGCCCTGCTGTTTCTTCCAGACAGTAAGTTGGCCTCTTGCCCAGACCATATATCTCTTATGACAGGCTCCTTAAGGGCCAAATCTAAATAGAAGCCAAAAGAAATATGTCTTACTAAGTGACACAAGGGTAACTTTCCGAGTCTGATTCTGAGCCCATTTTAACTGATTTTGCACGGATACAACTCTGCTGGCTTTAACTGCATTAATCCAGATTTGTACTGATGCAAGCAGAGAGCCCCAGTGCCTTTGACATTGGTACAAAAACAAATTTCTAAAAATGCTGAAGTTGCAACCAGTGACCTAGGCAGTATTTTAACAATTGCATTCACATCTGGCCTCTGGAAGATTTCTCCATTGTTTGTCTGCCTCGTTGTTAGCGGAGCCAAATCTCAGTGTTACCTTAGGTAAGGGGGGAACATTCATGGTCTCTTACACCGCACTGCTGCTAAGAGAGTTATACAAACAACTGATACCAGACCCACCAACTGATACAGAATAATCTTCTACAGCCTCAACTGAGCTTTCTAGCAGACTTTCAGGGCCAGACTGCCCCTGCTCCTGACACAGGTACCACAAGAACTGCACACTTTTTCCAAGAGTTCTGAGAAGGGTGGGGAAGGGCTTAGACAGGTGCTGCTGGTGCTGGGAGCAAGTAGAATTGTTTCAAGGAATGTCAAAGCTTCTGCCCTTTTCTGTGCCTCTGCTAGAGCTTGTTTAGAGCAAATGCTGCTCATCATTTTCTCCACCAGTACCCCAGCAATCCTTGGCAAAGAGAAGGACACCAGGGTAAACATTCAACCTACCATGAGGACTACAAGCACCTATGAAGCTTGAGGTTGGATTCATAGAGAAAATATTCCCCGTGACACACGTTTTCTTTTTTGTTTTTTTTTTTTTTTTTGTTCTTTATGCTTTTTATAAGGTGCATTTCTCATGTACCTTGAGATATGTGGCTTTGCCTTCTCAAATACTCTCACCCCTTAGAACTGGATTTTACTTCTACTTGATCTAATGTAGGTTTGCTCAGGGAAACTGTGCACTGTAACAACCTCCACATCTCTCTGCGTGAGTTTGGGCTCATCAGTGGGCACGGTCTGTCTCTTACTTGTTGCTGTTGGGCTGAATAGAACTGGGACATGCTGCAGCAGCAGCAACATTGGGCCCACAGTGCCATTGCCTAGCAAAATCCTACTGAAATCAATGGCACAATCAAAGTGCAACAGACTAGATGGTGACAGATGTTCTGTTGGGGAGGCACAAAATGGTGGCTGTGGAGTAGCGTGGTGAAGCCTGATGCCATACACTGATACCCGCATAACAGGATGTCAGTTTGCTTTCACTTCCTGAGCATACCCCACAGTTTGGTGAATAGATCTTTCCTCATCTCTGTTCTCCTTTTACCTCCCCCACCAAGTTTGCAGCAGTGTTCATCCCAGTCTTGTTTTAGGAAGGCACCCCGACTGGAGTCCTTTTGTGTTGAGAGGAGAGAGTGCAATTTAGCCGTCTGTTTCCTTTCATTCCTGAGGTTTTCCAGCTGCCCACTAAAACAATGCACTGATACACTCTGTGTGGACTTGAACCATGTCCAGAGCAAAGGGTTAGGTGGGGCCGGGAGATTCGGGGAGTGTTCTTTGTCCTGGAAAACGGAGCAGATACCGGCACGACACGGTCAGAAAGACAATGGTAGAGGAGCAGTCTGCTGATTCCCCAGCCCACACATGGTCCACACACCAGACTTCAGGGTCAAGCACCCAGCTCCTCACTGGGCAAGTGTCTGGAGTACCAAACTCATACATCTGAACACTGGGAGGAAAAACAAACTGAATTTCAAGGTGGACAGATGCTGCACTTTCACAGGTGTAAAGTAGACAAAGTATCACAAAGGGTGTAATATTTAGTTAGTTTTTCAGTTAAACTCTCTCCCTCTCTTTTTATCTTCCTTTCTTTTCACTGAGAGGCATAAAGTGAGTAATAAAAAATGCTAACAGCACAACTTCTTGATTTATACCGCCAGCAGATCTCAGGCAGAACTCCCTGTTGAGTTTGAAGGAACAGCCTGATTAAAAATTGATGCCACAATATGGTCTATCTTAGCAACAACACTTGCAAGTGAAATTCATCTAGGATATAAACCGTGACATTTAAAATGCCTGTTGGGTGAAACTTGACCAAAAAAATAAAAGTTGGTGTGCGTGGCTCTGGGGAATAAAGGCAATTGCCGTGCCACTTTATGGAATATTGTGTGTGAATCACTGAAGCTATTAAGTCTTCTGCTGCCTTTTTCCTGGCCTCGAGAGGTTAACTTCCCAGAGCCATTCACTGGGGTGGGAAATAAGAACCGTGTGCGTGTGCCACAGAGCTGTGTCTGGTCTGGGTATGCGGGTGATCCGGATTTTGTGTTGTTTGCCTGAGAGACCCACTGGAGAGAATAATGAGGGGGTTCAAAAGAAGAATATTCTTTCTGCCAGAAGTGGTCTTTTAACCAGGACTTTGCTTATTTGTTGGGGGAGATTACTCACAGGGTCACCTGACAAAAATGACTGGAAGTTATGAAAGAAAGGGCCTCCTGCCAACTATTTAAGAGAAAGAGGGAAAGAAATGGAGAAGAAATGAGAGAAAGAGCAGTGAGTTGGCTGCAGGGAAAGGGACATTTTGTGATTCAGAGAAAAAGCCAAGAACCAAGGCTGTAAAGGGAGAGAGAGGACCCTGAGCTCCTTAGAAGACTCTGTGCTATATTCTGGTGGCATTCAAGCATGAATTGAAAACTGACGCAAAGTAAAAAGGCACAGGCGCTTACACATGCCTTGTGGAGCCCTTACACATGCCTTGTGGAGCCCTTACACATGCCTTGTGGAGCCCTTACAGTAGAGGTGAAGCTCTAGGAAGAGGTGAGCATAAAGCACCAGAGTGACCGGGGGCTCGGAATTGCTTCTGGAGGTGTAGGGCAGCTGGTCCTCCCCATCCCACTTCCAAAGAGGGGCAGAGAGAGCCTGTGCTATGAAACCAAGACCAGGAAGCTTAGCCGAGTCGCTCACTGGTTCTTAGTTGCTCACTGTGCCCAAAGAGGTGCTTTGAGACTGATGAAAGGGAGGGTGCTTTTGAGATACCCCTGTAAATCCCAGCCTGGGCTGTTGTCACACCAGCAGGGACCTTCTGGGTCCAAGACAGGGCGGGGTCCCAGAGAACTTGGTCCTGAGCATGCCAACAAGGAAAGCTGTCGCAAGGCAGAAGCGATGCACCCACTGAGATCCAAGGCCAATGAAAATATACAGACCCAGCACAGTTCCCTGCAGCTTACATCACTTTGACAAAACATCTGCTCGCCTGGAATAAAATCCCTCCCCTATTCTAAGCAGATACTGTTCCCTCTGAAATAGCAATAGGAGCTGCTGCATCTGCTCACACCATGGCCAGGCCTCAGCCCCAGGAGGATGAGGCCTTAGCTAAATTAGGCTGAGCTGCCTGCTTTATCTTACACTCTCCTGTGAATAACTTTTCTTATTACACCTCTTCACACAAGCGCCAAACCCCAAGCAGGCAGGAAAGCTGTCCAAAATGCAGAAGAATTATGACAGAGGCTCGAGCATCATGGGGTTTTGTAAAGGTTACTCATTTAGTAAGAAAGTAAATGTGCAAATCAAACTCTCTGGCAGCATATGTGTGGTGATAATCATGCTGATTAAGTGTTTGAGCCTCAGGCTATGCTGGGAACGGCACTAGGACCTAGAAAATAACCATCCCATGCTCTTGGAAGACAGATGCAGGCTCTTCCTGTTCTGCTCTGTAAGTGATCCATCTCCTCTCACAGATCTGTTCATTTTGGATACAATTGCTCAAAATATGCATTACTTATGGTCATACAGATAAATACAAAGGGGACTAGCAGTTGCGCCGTTAACCCTTCTGATCCCCATTAGGCCTAGCCATACAATGAGGAAGCAAAAGATTCAGAGCCCAGTTTAACCTACAACTGACTTTGATAAAACCAAGTTACATTAGCTAAGGGTATTAACCTTAGGGAATATACTTTTTCTCTCTCTTCTCTAAATTTGGCAATGATCTTCATTACCATTTGCTAATGGGAAAGGTACTCATGGTGAAAGAAAGAAGCTGGTCAAACCAATGGCCTAGATTCACTTCCAGCCTTAAATTTGATATACCATTTTCATCTAATCAGTGCTTTACAAGGGTGTTAGTGAGTATCTGATGTTTAAGGTGTGGAGATAAATTTCCAGGGAGTTACAATGACACAGAAGTGGCAGGAGGAAAGAATCAGGACAGAGGAGATGCTCTTTACCTTGATCAACTGCTTTGGGACTTTTCTCCCCAGTCCTCCAGCATGAATTTCACAACTAAACCACTGAAATGATAAAAACAATAGCTATTTTGCAGAGGCACTACTGAACTACGCAGTCTTGGAGCTCTTCAGCAGGAACGGAAATGTGAGGAGTGACCATTAGCCATGTAGGAACATACCCATGCTGCACTCCTGCATTTGGCTGCAGTAATTTGGCTGCAGTAAATTGGTGCAGTTGGGCCAAACAAACTTGATTGAACTACCTGGCTTGCTTGATGAGCCAGTTCTGCACCAGGCTCCTAAACCAGCCAGTGTCCCTCTGGGACAGGCTGCAGTAGCCAAGGCACAGCTCTGGGCCTGCCCTAATTCATGCTAATTGGCACTGAATGCCTTGGACACTGGATAATCACACTTTGCAACTGGGAAATCAGAGCTTCCCTGTCATTACTGCACCCAGCAGAAGTCAAGAACAGCAAACGACTGAGGCTGACATCTCCTGACACAGTTTTGGATCTTTTCCATACAAGCTAAAGTGCTCTGCTGCAGCCTTCAAGGGACAATTTGGACCCAAATGGAAAAATCACTAATTTGAATGCTTTTATTACTGTTGTTATTATTATGACTGTTACTATTGTTTCTCTGTCCTGCGAGGGAGGTGCTGGGCAAGGAACACCTTCTGCCAGAAATCAGTGCAAGCTTTGAGAACTGGGGGTAACCTCTGTCCTCCCCTGGAGCTTCCATCATCTTGACAGCAAGTTTGTGCTAAAGAGTCAAATGCCAGTTTGAAAGAAAAAGGAAAAGAAAAAATACCCCAAGAACTGGAACAAGGGAAACTCTGTCTGGTATTTCTTTCCAGCCAAAAATCTCTTTAATAACAAACTATTAGACAAATCCCAGGCCTGGGGGGGTTGTTACAGAGGTTTTGGATTCCTACCAGAATTTTTTTGTGTGTCTCCAAACCTGTATTGTCTGAATGCAGCTGAAAAGAAGAATCATTCAGTGTAATCAAAAGTTTTTTCAGTATCATGGAAGTCCCTATATCTGATAGGATGTGTGATCCTTAATTGTCAAAGGACCTGACTGTTAAATATCATTTATTAATAAATTGTAAGAAGAGAAGTCTGAAACCTTTGAAATGCAGATTGTCAGCTCTGTAGTAGTCAGACCTGAACTGAAATGATAAATTCCAGAAGTCAAAATGGTGTTTGCCTGCTTTTTTTCTCTCTCTCTTTTTAAAAGGTAGATGACAAATTCATCTAGCCCCAACCTCTAGTGAAAAAAGAAACTCTATTATTTTCAGAAAAATAATTTCAAAGGGCAAGTCAGTAATAGCAGGATACACAAAAAATAAAACCTTTGGAATCCTGTTATTATTATTATTATTATTGTAGGTTCAGATGACTCAAATGTTATTATTTTCTTCTTGCATTACCAGCCAAGAAAACCAATGACAACCACATAAAGCTCTGCAAATCTCAGCAGTTTTGATTCCCACTTACATTACTGGAGCAGCTGTTGCACTCGCATAGTTTAGCAGGTCAGCTCTGCGTGTGGACTGGCCCACAGTGTGCTTTGTCTTCTTGAACACTTTAGCTTGATTTAAGATCAGGATTCATGTACAGTCTACTCTGCAGAACTAAACTAGGCTTATAGTATTAGGCATGTTACCATGAACAGGCTCAGCTAGTACCTTATGGCTTATGTAGCACATAGCACTGGTTCATGTACAGGTAGGAGACTTGTTTTGGTGGTGGCCACCTTCAGTAAAGTATGCAAGGAAGAAGTCCATGCCACAGACACCCTTCTTCTATTGCTCTCTCTAAGCTGTTGGTCTCCAACAGCACAAAAGATGCAAGGGGAATGTTAGCTGAAACCAGAGAGTCTTGCCTATCTATGAGTCGGGATCATTCACCCACCTCCCCACCACCATGATCATCGGACAGCAACGTCAAAGCTTAAAAGCACCTCTTTCAAAACATTAATAACCTATGCTAACTCTGTGCGGGTTGTCTTGCCTGATGTGGTGTCTGGCAGGGAAGGAGTTGCACTGCTCTCTTACCCCATCACAGATGATGAGCAACGCTGGTGACCACCGAGAACCAGTTACATGAGAAAACAGCTATCTTGGTGTATATCAGGCTAAACAAACCAAGCAGTGGCATCCCAAAACTGCTGCAATGAGTTAAACTTTTTTCTTTTTTTTTTTTTTGAATGCAGTTTTTCCATGAAATAGCAAAGACTGATCCTTTGCCATCCCAGATGTTGGA
Source organism: Tyto alba (assembly GCF_018691265.1). Classification (NCBI taxonomy): domain Eukaryota; kingdom Metazoa; phylum Chordata; class Aves; order Strigiformes; family Tytonidae; genus Tyto; species Tyto alba. Next base: position 34,579,903 of record NW_024881313.1, on the reverse strand, counting down.
GTGTCCTAGCAGGAGCACATGAAACCATTTTGACAGCGAGAAAGCTTTCAGTGCATTTTGGACCGTGTGAGTGCAGGTGTGAATGCCTACACAAAGTGTGGATTTACCACAATCCACTAGAGACCATAATATTTAAAGAAGGAATTTACATTAAGAATTTCAATACGATTTCTTGTTTGCTTCACACACAATTTGACTGAATACACTGGTACATTCCTCCATATGTTAACATGCTTAAACTGGGACAGCCTGACTTGATTACAAACTGACTTATGCTGAACCACAAGAAGATGGTCAGTTGTCCATAGGAAACACGACGCACCCATTTGCTTTTTCTTCAGTGTTTCTGTTGCTCCCTGGAAAATTAATACACATTTTACTTCTGTCTTTTTTCACTTTCTTCCACATGTGTTTGGTTTCCTTCATAGCCACCAGTAAATATAGGAACAGCTCAAATTGTGTGAGATGTTATTGCACCTCCTCTCCTGTTTGAATCGTTACTCTTGGAACAAAAGGACACCAAGCTACATGAGTCTCAACCCCTGGAGGTTGATTTAACTGAATTTAACTTCTCCAGTAAACCAGATGATTTAAAATTAAAAACCCAAACAAACGACCGTTTGCAATGCTGACCACATCAGGCAGATATCATCTGATTCAAGGACTTGCTAGCTATATCAGATTTACTCCTGGACAAGTGTTTAAGCCCATGGATGGTAAAAATTTGAAAGCCAAACCTGTTTTCACCTGAGTTCATTTTCCCTTGACTTCAGTACAACAGGGAAAAGAAAGCTAAAGCCAAACCAAGCAAAGCATGGGAGCCAGGATATCTGTCAATGCTTCTAGGGTACTAAGATGTGTCCCCTCTATGTTTTCACCCTGCCATTGCTTAGACTTTATCAGTGATCATGGCTCCCTTCCTGGTGCCAGAGGTTGGAGATGTCCTTTGAAGCTGTTCATTTCCTTTTTGCAATCAATCAGAGAGGTCAGTGTTGATCAAGACTTTCTACTTAAAGAACTAATAACACAGATCTAGGAGTGTATCCATTTTTATCAGGTCCAGAGAGGTGTCTCTGGAGGAGTAGAGAAGAAGGTACAAGAAGGTGTGAGCGTTGGGTGGCCTCAATAGCAGGATAATACCTCTTGAAATCCCCAAGGAAGGGAGGTGGCTCTGCAGCCCATTTGCCTGTGTAAGCAGTTAGCAGAGATTCATTTGAGCTATGACAACATCAAACATGCCAACAGTGGCTCAGTAGGCAGTTTTCTCCTTACCTTCACTAAATACACATGTACTGGATAATAAAGCAATGCAAAAGTACAGCAGTTGCTCAGATATCTTCCAAGGATTCATCTGAAAGAGATACTCCATCAAATTCCCACATTATCCAGCTACAGAGAAAGGACATTTGTGTATGCAGGCATTCTGGCAGGAGCTATTTGCTTTGGGGCCAGATGTAATTCAAAGTTATTCTGAATATTACACTGCAGCAGCCTGGCCAAGCCCAGTAATGCTGATTATTAGGGCTTTCCTGGTTTTCCAGATGGAGCTGATTTCATTTAGTTCTCTCTCTTGTAATTAATAACTTGTCCTCTTTTTTCATTTTTGAATTTTTGTTTTATCTCTAGCATTCTGTAGAATAGTTTCCAATTTATTTAATCCATTCCTTGCCTCCTCAGTGCACGTAGCAGAACTCATTCAGCCATACAGTTTAATGACGTGCAGCTCAAATCTCTGCTGCACAACCTCACATCCATTTCACATCAAGCTGGCAGTTTTGTCATTTATATTTTATATGCTATAAACTCACAAATCATACCATTTCATGCTAGAGCAATGTCAACAATCTTAAAAAAAAAAAAAAAAAAAAAAACAACCAACTAACCACTAGCAAACATATGGGTTCTGTACATTCTGTCCTTGAAACAAGTGCAGATTTAGCAAGGAGGGGGAGGGAAAAGGAAGAGAAAGAGAGCCACATCCCCCCACTGCCAACGCAATGCATGTTCCTAGAGCATCAGTATTTGAATTAGGCCCTTGGCCACCCTACTTAGGTTTCAAATCAAGAAAAAATAGATGGAATTCAATTCCCCGCTGCCAGTTTTTAGCAATATTAGAGTTATGCAAACAGAGGACTTTTTAAAATAGTGTTCACATGAGGCTAGCTGTTTGCATTGAGAGTGTGTTCATAAATGGGATATCAGATGTTGATAAATGATGAGTATTTGGTCTGTAAGCATATTACAGACATGCGTAAAACGTGCTATAGGTGGCTAAATGCTGGCTGGTTACAAACAGGGTTCCGCACAACAGCGCAGATCAACCAGACTGCTTTTTTTTGTGCTTTTAACTCCTAGCACACAGCAGAGTTCAGTCCAGGACTGGGGCTCCTAACTACTTCCACAATTTAAATAGCAAATATTAATCTACTAGAACGTATAAACAAATGATGAGTTTGGAGCGAATAACTGAAGTGGGCTTGCACACAGTAGCTGTGTGTTGGAGCCAGCCTGTACATCTGCGTGTACGTGCACAGTCCCACGTATCCCATTAAGGACGAGGAGGGATGTCAGTGGGTCCCTCTAAGGGCTGGTCTGCATGGCGGGAGGGTGAACCACTGAACACCTACAGCAGAGTATTGCGATATTGCAGGTCTGACCCCAACGTTAGTGGGACAGTCACCTCCCCTGGCTGTGTGCACCAAGAAAACCAGGTGTGTGAATTTCTGGGCTTATGCTGTTGTTCTCAGGGGAATGTGGGTGGATGGCTGTTCTTTATTTTCTTTGCTTTTGTCCTCCAACTACTTAGAGCATCTGGGATTCCAGTTAGTATATATTTTAAGGCCTTTGTTTCTTTATCCTTCATGCTGCACTGTGACATTGAACGTGCTTCAAATGAATGAAAACCTTCTTTTAAAGCTATTCACAATTCAATGCCTGTCATTCTTTGGGACCACATTTGGGATTTTTAACAGATTAATGGCCAGAAGGTCACAACAGAGAGCAATGCATATGACTGAATATTAACTTTTAATAGAGTGCATTGAGCTCAGGAGCCGATTAGAACCTTCATGAAACAAGAGCAATGCTAATCCTGGAAGGATTCCTAAAATCTTTCATAAGCTGCATTTAATTAAAAGAAAATGAAATACGCAAGAGTTGATGCGTGAGTTGTACATTTGTGCATCCCACTCAATGAATGAATCATTTCCCTGCCTTCTTCTCTGACACAGAAATACCTTGCAATCCATTAAAGATGCTTTAATACTTCTATGGCTCCGATGGACCACATGTCACCACAAGCCACCCAGGACACAGCCATTGCAGGCCAGAGCTGGTCTGGTGTAACTATAGTGCTTCTGGAGTGATTTGAGTAGAGGATGACATGTAGACCATAGACTGTCTACAGGAGGACATAACTGCTTGTGTCACTGCTAAGGCAAATGTCACCCAAACTATTCTTAAATGCACAAGGTTGTTTTTTTTTTTTTTTTTTTGTTTTGTTTTGTTTCCATACCCTCCATAACACATATATGACATATTTGTGTCTGGGGCAAATCTCAGCCAACACAACTCTATGAATGGTACCACTTCCTCACGGGAGCAGCACACATCCTTCTCACACAGGCACAGGCCCGGTTGTTACCAACTGCCCCAGTCCTGTTACTGGTAGAGAGCCACAGGGAGCCAAGAAGCTCTAGCTGGAAAGATGAACGACGAGACAGATGAGTGTGAATTGAGCAAATGGGAGCTGGGTCGGGTGTCAGAGGGGGATGCAGTGTGGTTCTAACCAGCCCCCCGCCCCGCCACAGGGCACGGACCCCTGCTCCGCCGACCACTCTGCAAAGGGCAGGATCCCATTGCCGGCCCGCAAAGCAGAGCAGCCCTGAGGGCACACGCACCTCGTGTTCCAGGGTGCTGGGGACCTGTCAGCCTCACTCACGTCCCTCTGAAGGGCTGGGGACAGTGGTTAGATCAGCAGCCTTCCCAATGGATTAACACGGAGCCTTGCAGCTCTGCCGGCACCATGCCTGTGCCTGTCAGGATCCGTCAAACAGCCAAGGCTTAACATCTAATAGAATAGCAGAGTGAAAAGAATAAAATTGCCCCTTTCTGAAATAGCCAGAAACACTCTTAGATAATGCTGAGCACAGTTTATGATTTTACAGAAAGGAGGCTACCTGACTTTTGGGCGCTGAATGCAAGGGGAAGCACCCAGGCTGTGGCGGATGGTCCCTGGCTGAACGGGCAGAGATGTTCCCATCCCAGCTGCCAAACACCGAGGCGGGTTCAGGGGCACTGAAACAACTGGGATTGACGGGGAGCACCAAAGGGGCAGAAGGATGAGAAGGGGGTTGTGCAGAAAGTAACAGTGCTGTGGCTGTTTTCCTTGCTGCCATCCCCTCAAAATGTCATTGTCAGCTCAAGGGCTTATGAATCAGGGAGCAAAGAAGATTACTCAGGCTTGGTGCCTCTAGGGAATTTTTTAAAAATACATTTTTTAATGTGTGCTAATCTAAGGTCAAAGTAACTCAGAATGAATGATTTCTATCACCTTCGCATCAGGACCAGCACGTTGCACTCAGACCCCATGAATCGGTCAGATCCTGCCATGATCTTCACGTGTGTCCCCACGTGTCACGAGCAGATCCTCTGCCAGCTGTGCACCTGCGCTCACACTGCATGTGTGCAGCAATGTGACCCCCTCCAGGCATCAGCTGGGTCCATCGTGTGCTGGCCCTGGACAGGGCAGAGTGAACACGTGTCAGACCACAGCTGCACTGGGGAGCACGTTCCTGGGTCTGCTTGTCACCACCAGTTCTGGCCCATCACCCCCGTGACTTCCTTATAAATCACTGCAGAATGAAAAAGCAAATTCACAGCATGTAAATCAAGCTTAGAAAGGTTGCAAGTCCGTTCCCTCTTGAACTCATGCAAATCATGGAAAAAAGTACTTAGACCCAAAAGCTGGTGTTTAACAATTTATTCCACAGGTCAGTGAGTGGGAAGGAGGGTGACGCCCAGTCTCAGCAGGCCATCGCTGGTAGGATGAAAGCTCAGCTAGAAGTAGTTGACAACTCTTCTGATGGACTGGACGCTCGCACTGCGTGCCTGCCATGTGTTGAAGCTGCAGAACTCACCCCGCTCCACCACATACATACGGCCGCGGTAGTTGGGCTCCTTGTACAGCACCCACCTGAGCAGAAAGGGAGGGTTATTTGGGTCCCACCCATGTGAGGTGGCCTCATGCCCACGATGAGTGGCTGCCTTGAGGGACGCCGGTAGTGCAAACTACTGGGGCCCGACGGTGCCTCCGCAGCCCCAGTCCCATCCTGCACACAGAAATGCCCTCAGTGGCATTAACTGCTGGTGCTTCACCCCATTTTCAGCATATCCTGGCAATTATCCACAGCTGGATTGGACCTTGCCTTTAGAAGAAGTTGGTTTGGGTTGCACCAGTGATGAAGCCTGGGACCAGGGGCGTCCTGCTTCACTTTGCTGTAGAAATGGATCTCTCTGAGCTTTACCATGTGCAACAGAAACAATAGCATTTGATAGTGATAAAGAAGGTCATAAGTCCCCTCAGCCACTGCATAAACCCCTTTTGGACTGTAAGGAGGAATGTGCAATGCTTGAAGGATGTTTTACTTCTTTCAACTTACACATTAGGTATGATAGGAACCATACTTAATAATTTATCTCTTTGCTAATAGTTCTCAATGGCCTCTCTTCGATGCTTTCCAACAGAGAGCAGGACTTGGCTCAGTTATCTTCACTTTATCACTATGTCAAGTTAACTACAACTTTCCCTTGGAAAACAGTCAAATAGATACAACACTCAGCAACCTTGGTGACTTCGGCATGCCTGACTTCACCTAGTTTGCCTATGTTTTTATCCATTTGAAACTTAGGAGCAATTCTAATGGGCAAGAGGGACAAATTTTGCTGCTCTTGTTGCCCTTCATCCCTTTAGTACCCACTCTACCATGATGTTAATGTGGCCACAGGTGTCACCTCTTCCATCTATTTAAATCTCCCATGTTTTTTTAACCAAGTTTTACCATTGCTCTGATAGTTTTACAGTCAGATTTCCACCCCATCATTGCTGAACTGCTCTTCTCTGCCTCATTCTTCTCTTCCCATCGCTTTTAAGGATTTTATAAGGATCTCTGCTGCTTGTCTCATCTATGGGCTCAGCAATGACAGCAGAGCACAAATGCAATACTCTAAATCATTTGGTTTCTGTGGTCTGTCTCTTGCCAGGAATTCAGCTGTGACGTTAGGATTGGGACCTACTGTATGTGGGATTTCATGGGAGAAACTCAGTTAAGTACTGGATGGGTCAAAGACTGCTGGGCCTCCAGGGTCAAACAACTGCTCGAGAACTCAGATCAGTCAGACCAGAACAAGAAGCTGGAGGCCTAGGAAAAAAGTTGTTTATAAAACCAGCCACCCACAGGCATTATTTTTTTAAAAAAGCAAAAGGTTAGGGTATTTAGTTGAACCACCTTACAGATTCCTTGAGATATTTGGATTTATCCTGTGTTTCTGAGAGGACACCAGGTGGGACTGTGGATGCCCCTCTCCACCCCGCTGCCCTTGCTTGCGCAACCCTTTTCTGCAGCATCTCTTCAATGTGCTCAGACAAGACATTTGGATCCCGAGTGTTTCCTACAAACAAACAAGTTCATTCTTTGGCACTCTTTGCAGCCAGTTTATATCCAAACTGGAATTATAAAGCCATCCTCAGACTTTTCCTTTGAAGCTCACTTTTTAGCGTGTGGAGAAGGCTGCCCGCTGCTTATGTGAGTGTAACAGCAGGTTGCCCTGAAGCCGTGTCCCCCCCATCACATATCCTAATGTGCACTTTCGGAGAGTGTGCTCAACTCTTCAATTTAATTAAGAACAATTTATAAAATTATCCTTCTCCTCTAGATACACCCCAGCCTCGTTCATAAGGCATGCATAGCTTTCCTCCTTTTTACCCTATCCCTTCATCTTACATGCACCTCTATATTTCTGGATGATCACAGGCCTCTTTCTCCATCAGCTCAGCATGCCTCCCTCAAGCACACCTGAAGAGAGCTCCCAACCCTATTTTCTGCACCTTCCAATCAGTCCCTCCTGCTGAGAATACCTAACACTATTGAAAATATTGCATGGTGGTAGGACAAGGATGTTCACAGGGTGTTGCTGGCCCACTGGGACATTGTGGTGCGTCCAGCTCTGCTCTGGGGCATTTTTTGACAATTGGTGGACCCTGGGGAGTAGTGCAGAGGGTAGATCCACCCCTCATAGTCACTGTCTTTCCCAAGACCTCTGCGTTTCTCTTCAGACACATGGTCAACGTGTCTGCACAGGCACATGGAGGGAATGGGACAGGCTTTGGGGTAGATAGAAGCAAGACTGCATGACCTGGTGTGGTGATAAGAACCCACCGATTTGTCTCTCTGCTTAGGAGAAGGCTGCAAAAAAAAGGAATAAAAGCAATAGCAGAAAGATGGGAGTGAAGTGTATTGGCAGTGCAAGGTGATGAGTGAAGGCTTGTATGGCTTACTTAGCTCTTTCTTTATTGCCTAAAATTTAAGTTCCCTGAGACCATCAGCAAGAGAGGAAATCAAGTCAGTCAGGACTCCAGAAAACAAAAAAAAGAGATGATCCTGTCCTCAAGCTCAGCATGGGAGAGCTGATCCAGGCACATAGCACACAGCCCTCAAACATCTCAGTGCTGTGTTTCATTAGCATATAAACCCAGAGGACACAGGAATAAAACTCACATGGAACCAGTGCAAGCCCTGTAAGCCAGAAGTGGCTGCTCACGCTGAAAAAACTAGCAGGGGAGCACTGCAGCTTCCGCCTGAACCAAGCAGGATGCTTTCAGTAGGGCTCGAGGTCACTCATTCTCCATGCCTACATGCATGGAGCAGTGCCATGAGCATCTATCACCTCTGCTGAGAAATAAGTAACGTTTATTGAGCATTTGGGTACCTGTTCTGGTTGATATTTCACAGCCCGACTGCAGAACATCTGCCAAACGCTCATAAATGCTTCAGCAGAATAAATGGTTGGTCTGGCTCCTTCAAGCTCTGTCACTGTAGTGTAGAAAAGCCCTTTTGAGGGTATTCTCTCCTGGACTGTAAAACAAATCCATCTCTTTAAAGTTATTATTTCTAAGCAATCCCTTGTGGAATGTCTGAGGCACAAAGGAGGACAAGAAGTGCACGTCTTCATCTAAAATCAGATGACACCATATGTGAAACTGGAGCTGGCTCTGCCCATGGGACAGGCAAAGCCGCTCGCCGTGCAAACCGCAACAGCTTCCGAGGAGGCGGTAACATCTCAAAACTGCTCCAAAATAGCTGCCTCATTTCCAGCATGGCTTTAACAGCTTTATCATCACCCTTTCTGGCTGCGTGGGGTAGCAGTCGCCAGCCCCGAAAGGGCAGCAGAGAAGGTGTTGGACACCCTCAGCCCCACCACGCACCACGCCAGAGGCGGATGTTTCTCTCCATTCCCGTGTTTCCAGCTGATCCATCATCACTTCCCGCAGGCACGGCCACCCCCACAAGTGCAAGCAGCAGCTTTTTAACAGCACGTGACACCATCCACGGATTTTGAAGGGGGAAGAAAATATTTCTGCATCCAATGGATGTCACGTTGTAGGAATTAAGGGGGAAAATTGCAGAGCGAGACTTTGGCTGGCAGGGAGCTCAGGAGGACCCTGCTTTACGCCTGCTTTCAGCACACACAGGGTAAACCAGACCCTCTTTCAGGCTGGGGATGTGCTGGAGAGAGCCTGTGGCTGAAACTCCCCTTGTCTCCTGTGACCCCACCTCCTCCACTCACCAAACAGTCGAGGATGGGTCCTGGGAGGGCTCTGCCAGGCTGAGCCCAGCACCAGCTACATCTGCGGCACCTCTGGGGTCACCTGGGCTTATATGGTCCATCCAAAGGAGAAAAACGGTGCTGTAGGGTCCTTTTCTCCTCCCTGGTCTCACCTCTCTGCTGCAGTATCTCCTCCTTCCCTCACTTCTCCCGCAGCCTGGGGCCGGTAGGTCCCTCTGCACCATTCTGCTTTTTAATGTCCTTTACAGACCCTTCCACGTGCTTGCAAAAACTGTCTTTCTGGGGTCTGAATGTAATGCCACAAAAATCAGCAAATTTCCTCACCACACTCCTCTTAGTATTTTATTTTTTTTCTATTTTTTTATCGCTACTCGAAGCCTTTGAGAAGTCATGTAATGTTAACATAAACAGTCTGGGCTCCCATGCAAGGGAAAGCAAGCTTTGTGCTCCTTATATATTTTGCAGGGGAAAGGGAAAATCAATCAGAAAAATTTAAGTGCTTGAAAGTTTCTGGGCAGTTTCCCAATTTCTCAAGCTCCAGGCTCTGCGAGAGGGACACATGTGGTAAATAATTGGCCCTAAAGCTCTTGCCAGAGTACTCACAGGCTCACTCTTGGCTTTATAGTGTTGGTACTCAAATGCCTTTTGCTTCAAATGCTCAGCACTAACGGACTCCCTGGTGGGCTCTGGCCATTTCTTCTCATCAGGAGCTGTGAGCTCTGCTCCTTAGATTTAATGAACCACCACTGCTTGATCATAAGCCTGGGTTTTTTTGGAAGAAGAGAGGTCTTGGTTGAATCAGAAAGGGTCCTGGAGGACACTCGCTGTCAGGATGTCATGAACTCGGATGGCAACAACCTTTTTCCTATTCTGGAAAAAAACTGCTGTTGGACAGAAAGGGTCCAACATGCCATGCTGGTGCAGGTGAGATGTGCAAAAGTCCAGTCCAGGACAGGCAGGGAAGAGCATTTCTGGGCTCCCTTCTCTGCAGGGGCTCCCTTCTGCCCTGTGCCTCGCTCCAGCCACCCTCTGCCTGACTGCAGGAGGGTTTTATGGCCTTCACTGCACACTTGCAGTGAAAATGCAACTGTTGGACAGAGGAAAGAGGAGACAGCCAAATAACCAAATAACAACCCGTCTCACACCAAGATTAAAAAAAAAAAAAATCCCGTGACGTAAAAAGGACCAACACCATCAAGAAAACGCAAATTGCCACCCAACAGCAAGAAAAAGGCAAAGCTATCATCCTACTGAGGCTTTCAGGAGCATCTGCAGGGGCAGAAGGATGGGGCTGAGCATCGGTAACACATCTGCAAAGCAGGTTCACAAGGCACCAAGAATGACCAAAACCCCTCATCAGGGTGGCCATAAATCACAACTGTAGCTGCCCCTGTCTTTCAGAGGCAGGACTTAATTTTAAGGTGAGACATGGCTGCCTCATTTTTACTGTCCCAGGAGGAGGATTCTGGTGTTGCAGCAAGCCTTGGTGAAGCCACTTGCAAAGCAAAAGCCCTGACGTGCATCACCTGGAGCCATCCATCTGCCCTCCCCAAAAGCCTCTGCGTGGATTTTGGAAACATGCATGGAAATGTTTAAAAAACAGAAAGGGAAGGGCAAAAAAAAAGCTGTCTTTAGGCTTCATGTTTCATACACCTTCAAAAGGTGTCTCGGAGCTCCTGCAGCTTGTGCTTAGCTGCCACCTTCCAAAAATTGTGCCCCTCTGAAGTAGCTCTCAACGGGCAGGCACCAAAATTCACCTTTAAACCACAGGCTTAACTCACATTTTTAGGCTTTCTCCAAGTCGCCCCAGCAGCGACAGGCTTTGCCACGATGGGGGTGGTCTCCACAGCCGCCGTGCTCCCCTGCAGCGCTGGGTACAAGGGGTGCGGGGCAGGGAGCGCCGCAGCGGCAGCGTGCTGGGACACGTGTGGCTACTTACGCGCCGTCACCGTAGACTTTAAGGGCGTTGATGCAGGTCTTTTCCCAGCCTTGTCCCTGCAGGAAGGAGCAATCTTCCGTCAGCTCCAGGCTGGGACCGCTAAAATGGCTCCCCTCAAATATTTCGATCCTGTAATGCTCGCCGTGCTGAGGACAAAGGGATTAAAGTCAACAAAAAAAAACCAAACCAAAACAAAACACCCAGCAAATTATTTCCCTGGCTTTTATAGGACAAAGAGGAAGACAGAAGGGTGTTTCAGAAGGGGAATATGAAAATGCAATCCAGCACCACCAGTGCCAGCATGCACAGAGCACACACAAACTCATGTCACCTCCCAGCACACCACGCCAACCAGAAAAGCAGACAGAAAGCCCTCGTCTCTGCACCTTCCTGCAGCTGCTGTCCACGTGCAAACACATCGCTCGTGGGATGCGTTGTGCTCAGGCACACGTAGCCCCTCGCCCATCCACAGATCCCTCACACTGGCCCACAAACCCTCCATCCCAAATACAGCATCAGCTACAGCCCCGGCTGTCCGTACACCCACGCAGCAAAAAAAAATATATATATAGCCAGAGTGTACAAAGATATTAGACTATTCCCCTAAACTAATTTATGTTGCCTCCAGTTCCACATGTAGCTGCTGTTTCTCATGGGTAATGTTGTGCCTTTCTTCAAGGAAAATTAAAAAAAGGGAAATATAAAGGAAACTTTCCCAGCATCATCGTTGCTGCACGAGCCCTTGAGGGTGACACGACATAAATTCCTCTGAGGAGATTTCTGCAGCCTGTGGCATACGTATGTGGGATAGAGCAAGCTAAAAGGATATTTTTAAGCCAAATTCAAAGAATACCTAAGTGCATTTTTTAAACAAACAACGTCAATGCACGAGAAGGCTGGGCTGCGATGCCAAACCCCACAGCAGGCAGCCGCCGGCAGCGGCAGAGTGGATATCGTGCCTGAGCAAACATTCCTCCGGGAATCTGCGCTGCTGAAATACCTCGAAGCACTTGCTGGCATCTCATGGGGAAAATCGTGGGCCAAGGAAGGAGGAGCACGTCCTTGTGCCAGCTGAGCTCCAGGGCAGAGCATCCCTCCATGTACAGACCATGGGGGTGCTTTGGGAAGGACATTAAGGACCTGAAACAAACCCATTGCTGTGCCAAAAAGCAGCTTTGGGGCCAACAAGAAACCCCACCAGCTCCAAGTGGGTTCATCGTTGCCCCGGGGGTCATGAACGATAGGAGAATCAAAAGGAAAGACCTAACCCAGATTTGGTTTTCTTTGCTACTTTTTAATCATCCCAACCAAACCCTCCTCTGGGCGGTGCTTTTAAAAACTTCATAAGGGGAGAGCTAGCTAGTACGGGGAAAAAAAATAGTTTTAGTTTAGGATTACTGTGGGATTTTTGCAAAAGCAGATAATTCAGCTAAAATTTGCTAGGAGCAGCCCAGCTGCCCCATAGGTCCAGTTTGGAAAGCCCTGGGGCTGCCCGCTCCCCCTCCGGGTGCGTGGGGAGACGGGGCTGCCACGGTTCGAACTTGTCTTGGGCAGCGAATCGCCTTCTTAAGCTCCCCGTGAGCATTTCATAGCGACTCACGTTAGAAAGGAAAAGCACCTGATGCTGGCAGGACCTTGCCACATCATCTGAAAAACCATGGGAAAAATCTCATCCCGTTAACGCTGCTGCGTTTTGTGCTGTGAGAGGAAGGTGATGTGATTTCCCCCGGTCCGGAAGGCACGGGAAACCGCGACTTGGCTTTGTGGCTTATGCAGACTGCTCCAAGGGGGGACAAACCTGCCCTGGGAGACTATTTCCTTCTCAACGGGTTGTATAATTTCTAAAGAGCACTGATTTTCATTATGCTTTTTCATGGGGCTCATGAAAGATAAAAGCCCAATGGCAGCTTCATCCCGCCAATGCTCCAGCCGGGAGAGGGGAGCCCCAGCAGCATCCACTCACCATCCCGATGGGCCGGCAGGAGCCCAGGTGGTCGCTGCGGCCATTCCAGCGGTAGAAATCGGGGTACTCGCCGTGCTCCAGGACATACTGCTGCCCTCGGAAGTCGGGGTGATCGAAGCAGACCCAGGCCCCGCTCTGAACACAGATGGAGTTTACCCGGTTGAGGAAACCTCGGTCCTGGAAGCTGCCGCAGCTGCCGCAGACCTCCAGCTTTCTGCCCGTGAAGCTTTTGCCTTCGTAGAAAGTGATCTGGGGGGGGAGGAGGAGAGCGGGCCCACGGTGAGGATCAGGGGCATGGCCGGACCCCCATTTCAAGCAGATGGGAATCTCTTGCAGATGCATCATTTTAGGGTGGTTTGGGTTTCTTAAGCTGCTTTCCAGCAAGAGGAACACGGTATCACTGGCACTTTTTCCTAAGAAACGTATTTGTTTTTCTGGGAAGGCAGTGCATCCCGCATTTACGACAATTCTCGCCGCCTCGTGCTCACTCACACATATTTCCAGCAGGAATGTTTAAACAGGAAACTCGGCTCCCGAAACGCAGCTCCTTCTGCCGCACCCTCCCCGTCCCTGCTACCAAATTTGCTCCCGGTATCAGCACACATGTTGCATCCTCCGGGATATTATCCTAACCTACTCCTTCAGCTCAGAGGATGCTCGGGCTCTTCATCTCCAGGCTGAAAGAGAAGCGGTTGGGTCGCTACTTACTTTTCCTGAGTATTGAGACATTTTCTGCTGGCTGCTATCCAAGACCAAGAGCGGGAGCCAAACCAAAACCACGATGGACAGAAACGTTGGACACCCCGCTATATAGCAGCTGGAGCGGGGGGGGGACAGGGCTGGTGTCGCGAGGGCTTTTTAACAAAGCAGCGGGAACCAGGGGCTTTACGCTTTCCTGCTTTGTAGGCAGAACCACCGGTAACGGGGCCTGCTGAGTCCGGGGTTTTGATTTCGGGCAGACGATCTGACAAAAGATTTGCTTGGCAGGGCTTTGGTCAATTAGTGGTGCACATTGACTGCTCCTTTTTGAAGGACTTACTTTTTTTTCCCCCCTTTTCTTCCCTTCCCCCCTTTTTTCCTTTCTTCCTTTTTTATTTTTTCCTCCCTTTTTTCTCCTCTTATTTTAGGACAGACAAGAAGTAAATAAGGAAACGGAAGCATCTCTAAGCATGGCACATAGTGTCTCTGTATTGGGTTCATTTCTTTTTACTGTTTTTTTCCCAGCTTCTCATCTACTGCAATGTGGCAGCCAAAAGTGAGAGTCCTTGGAAGACTCCTCACCAATAACACATTGCACTCCATCCATCAAAGCAATGGTTTCTTGTTCAACCTTTGAACCTCTTCAGATGGCATCTCCAAAAGCCAAGGACCTAATCTGCTCCAAAGCGCAAAGGTTGGGCTCGAAAACCCACTGACGTTACTCATGAGCGTTGTTTTTATGAATGTTTTGATCTTTCAGCACTGAAGCACCAACACACAGAAATAAGTCAGGATTAGAGGGATTTTTAAGCCGTGCCACTGACCATAAAGTAATATTTCCTATATAGCTGCAATTAGGGCTTTGGAGTCCGGCATCTCAAATGCCAGTACAAGGAAAAGCTGCTTCATATTCCCCTCTCCTGTGTTACAAGAGCATCAGAGATTTTAACTGTCTTATGCTCAGGACCATCAGCAAGGGAAGGCCCCAGTCCATAAACCCCGTCAGTTTGGATTGAGCCAGCCTAGGAAGAGGTAAAGGCAAATGCATAGGGGTGGCCCACAGACCAGCACGCAGAGACATACCAGGGTACCATGTTAAAAGGAGATTTGTCTTTTATGCTATTTAATAGCTCTGGAAGAGACTCTACACCCAGCTCCTACTCATCAAATTCTCCTCTTCATCACCCACGGGGCCCCTGTCACCTCCCCCCTGCCACCATCCAGACTCCCCAGACCGTCAGGCACACGCTTCAGATCCGAACCCTGAAAACTCATTTCTTGGCAGGTAGCTCCCGTCCGCACGCGTGCCAGCAGCCTCGCTTGGCAACCCCGCTCTGCCGCCTTGGTTCACCGCTTCGTTTCAAGATTAAAGACCGTTTGGGAAGAAAGGATGTCATTACAGAAGCTTAAACGTACGCCGCCCTTTCAATTAAGATGTAAAAGTTAATAAGCGCATGTATGTGCACACGTAGGCTGAGCTGGAAGATGTTGCATTGACTGGGATGCACTGGAGGCGGAAGGAGGGAGGTGGCACACTGCATCTGCAGAAGAAACGTATCCTTCAGCTGACCTGCCCTGGAATCTCAGAAACACTGTTTACATTTACATGTTCTGATGCGAGGCAGGGAATAATGAAGAAAAGGCTCATCTAATAAAAAAAAAAAAAAAAACAAAAACAAAACAAACACCACCAAACCCTCATGGAAATGCTGGTATTATTTTCTAGGTTTTACATTAGTCACCAGATGGTGTGAGAGAAATAACAGCGCATGGAAAGTCCCACTTGTAAGAGTGGCAGCAGGGGCTGGGGGCAGTGGTGGCATCCCCAAACCCAGCCCTTCCATGTGGCCTTGCACTTAGTGCCCTGGGAGGGAAGGAGATGTGTCCCTCTTCTGAGTCAGGGCTGGGAGCAGCAGGGTGACGAGGTGACACCGGCATTGTCGTTGGGACCCAACTTTTCCACTAATTGGGGTTGTAATGGCCCACGCGCTCTTTGTGTTGGCCACGAGCCGATTGATGACTGGAGAGGAAGACTCACAGCATCCATGACAATCTGGCCCTAGAGTACCTAGTAAAGCAAATATTACCGCAGGAGGAGTTTTTTATGGAACCACAAAAGCCTAGTTTCCTCCGGCTCTGTCTCATGATGGGATTTTCCTGTTTCTCCTAAGGTGCAAGCTTTAATTAAAGTGCAGGAACATGACGTATTTGAGACCTGTGCCTGGCTGTTAGGTTTGTTAGAAGTTGTCCAACAGGTTCAAAAGCTATTTTAGGAGAGATGGAAAGAGGGTGTGACAACTTTATTCTCATCTATTTGAGAAACCACTTTAAAGATATGAAACAACAAAGGACCCATCTCTAGAAAAACAGAAAACAATGGGAATAAAAGAATACTGAAGACTGGAAAATCATAATTCCTGGACAAACCTCCTTAATTCCTTACAAAGGACGGAAAGGCTGCCAATGGAAGAGAGAAAAGAGCAGCCTGAAGAGCCTGTAGCCACTAGCAGCCTTTCAGGCATGCGATGCTGGGACAGACCTCGCCTCCTGCTCGTGCCCAGGTGGAGAATCACATCCATCCATGGTACCCCACACTAAGAGGGTCACGGGCAGCCTTCCTCTGTTGTGGCTGTTTAAAGGATGAAGCACAGGAAACATGATCTTGCAAGTTTGAGCATTTAGCTTTAACAGACAAAACCCAAAAGTCTGAGATTTTTTTTGCACGTCTTGGTCGAGAGGAAGTGAGAAAAAGGGCTTGATGTCTGCAGGGGGGACTTCAGGCTGTGCTGTCCCTGCCTGCCTTTGCTGCCATGAGGCTGAGGAGTGATCAGAGACAATTTGCTCCAAGTCCAGGCCAGAACCCAGAAGGTGAAAAAACTGAACACCTCAACCAGGCAAGATGGCCAAGGTTGATTTCAAGCCCCTCATAACCCTGCAGTTATGTCCTCAACAAAACTAGAGTGGGAAGAACTCAATGCTGTGGAACACTGTTGGTGCCAACACCAGTCACAGAGATAGACCCAGCCATGTTAGAAACCAGAACTCAACCATCCAGGACAAAAAGACCCCGTCTGGATAAATGTGGTGCCTTCTGGCCACAACCCCACTCTCCTCCCCGCATGCCACCTACACACAGGATCCAGGCACAGCACTTGTCCTCTCACAGAGTGATTTCCATTACATGCCAAGGGGTTGTGAGCAAGGTTATGTCGGCATAAAGAAGCCCGGGCTGGGTGGTTTTCAAAATGCAGCCATGAGATGCCACCACCTCTTTCCGTGGGGTGTTACGTAGGATTTACGAGGGTGATTTTTCCATGTAGCTCAGCAGACCCTGGCCATTGCACGTGTGTGGCCCAGCAATACACCCCACAGTGATCTGCAGCGTTAGGTGGGGCTGACAGAAGGATGCTGCCCAACAACCTGAGCTAGGGTAGGAAAACACCAAACTCGCTCCTTCTCCTATACAGATTTCAAGAAAGCAGGGTGTGACTCCTGGAGGTGAATCTTTGGGAGTGACTTTCTTAATGCCAACAGGAATATTTCTGAGAAGAGGCTGAACAGGATTAGCATTCTGCTCAGAGGTACCTACTACGGCCAGTACAACTCCACACAAATAATAATTAAGTGAGCAACAACCAAGGAGTTGCACTGCATCCTCCAAAAGGGCCACGCTTCAGCGTCTGGAGGAGCTTTTAGTATTTGCAAAGCCACGTAAGACCCAGCACAGGAAACATCTGTATCTCAGGGCTTTCAAAACATTCTCTTGCTTTAAAAAGCTCAGAGATTTCTTCACATACCTCAGTATGAGACACTTCTAGCTCATTAGATATGGCACAGCTGTGGGTCTAGCTCCTTCCTATGGAAAATTTTTTGGCTTGCTGCTGAACAGGATGAGCACATCTTCTGGGCCACTTCAGAGCAGCAACAAGCCTCAGAGTGAAAAACCATCCTTATGACTCAAAGGAGAGCTTCTATATTAAATCCATGTTGCTTGATTAAGACCTAGCCCACCTCACGCCAGCTGCCAAAGCACTAATTTCTGCTGGTGATCAACCCATTCCCAGGGCCTGGGTCCGCCACGTGCTGCCTCCCAGAGCTGCTGGGGAGGCTGCTTACACTAACTGCCTAATACCTCTGCAAAACATTCAAGCAGAGAAAGAATCTTCCAGTGCACACCCTCCCTGGCAACTCACCTGTTGCTGGAAATGGGAATCAGCTGCCAGGCCATGGGTTTGTCAATGCATTGTCTTCATCGTGGGTGCACCAAGACATAGTCTCTGCAGTATCTCTACCAAAGGTGGCCGTCCCACGCCCTGACCCACCATCCATCCTGCCACACACCACCTCACGTCACCCCAGGTGGAGCACAGACTCAAAAAAACCTCCTCATGCCTGAGCAAACCCTGTCACAGAATGACAGTTTGAGTCTGGCCAGGCTCCCACTAGGAAAAATAGTTCCTCACCTTGGAGTAAACCTGCTTGTCAGGTTTAGCAAAATATTTACTATTTACAGATACTGAAAAAAAATCTGCCACAGCTTTTTTTTTCAGTAATATTCTGTCTAGGAATCAGTATTAGTGCAGCTCATCGCACATCTCAGTAAGCATCCAACTGAGATGGGACTTGAATTCCATTTTGGAGAACATCAGAAAACCCAGGATTTTGGGTGAAATCCTTTCAGTTTTCATCTTGTTTCAAAAAGAAAAGGTTCCAGCAAGGAAACAGGACACCTAAGAAGCTGGATGCTTAGGACACCCATCACCCAGACCTAGATTAGCCACATTTCCACCGTGCCTGTAATGAGTTGAAGGCATCTGTGCAAAGGTTCTCACTCTCCCTCCTCAGCTGTCAAAGGGGAATAATATTGACCTTATTAGATGAAGTTGTGAAGCTAAATCAGCATTAGTGAAATGCTCTGAAGATGAGCAGTAGTAATTGCATAGGGACTACTTAGAACCTGTTGATTTCTCCTTCCTGAGGGGCTACAGCAGAGCCGTGCTCACGAGCAGCAGAAGCCCAGCAAGCCACCGCCTGCACCACGCTTGTAGCGCGCTGCACAGCAGCCTGTGACCTGCACGGAGCAGCAGCACAAATTCTTTAGCAACAAGGTGTTAAGATTGCACGTTTCTTTTAAAGAAGGTGAAACCACAAAAATACGCACCATGACATAGGCGACTACTTCTCGTTTCAGGCTGCTGCCCATCTTGCACTTCAAAGAAAACTGCTGCAAGCTGGGATGGACCCAGCTGGATGTCTTACACTCACCTGTGCCAGAAACAAAGGCAAGTGCAAAAGTTGTCCTTGATCACTTCCAGGGTGCAACTCAGGACATAGAAACTTCTCTGCTCAAAGAAACCAGAAAATGGAAAGCCTGAAGTCTTCACCATTGCCTCCAATGCTGCAAGAACTTCCTCAGCAAAGCCCAATTTCAGCCCACGCTCCTCTGCCCTCGGTTGAGGGGTGACATAAGGCCGCCTGGTCCGGATACTGCAGTCCAGCTACTGCAGACACAAGGGAGCAGCTTTTTTCTTCTCCAGTGTGCATCCACCAACCCTCTACAGACGTTGGGAAAAAGCACAGAGCGGAAGAATCCACAGACCCAAACCAGCCTGCTTCCAAGCCTTCCCTGTTGGGGAGCTAATCCGGCAGGGATATACTTTGCTATGCACAGAAACAAGAACAACAGGAAAAAGGCGGCTCACGGATCTGCTTTCTGCCTGCAGTCCATCCTCCACTCGCTGAGCTGCACCGGCCCCACCGCCTTCCTCGTCCTCAGCACTCCCACGCAGGGCAGGCTGGGGACGGGCAGCTCGGGCTCTTGGGCTCAGGCTGCCAAGCGGTTTCTCAGTATTCATACAGCAAAGCAAGGAGTTGGACAGGAGCACAAGCAGGGCAGGAGACATTTCCAGAACAGTGCGTTTTAAATCCACCCAAGTCAATGGGAATTTAACTTGATTTATCACAGTTAAATTCTGCTGATTTCCTCAACAGGAAAAGGATCTTTGCACTTTCACCTTTGCCAGTGATCATCCCTTAAGAATAAGGCTCAGCTCTATTAAGCGTGTCTAATTTTTTTTCTAGTCTGGGCTGGAGAACTTACTTCCTTTGTGACTTATGTTTTAATCCGTGCACCATTTATCACAATCCTCCAGAAGCCTCTGAAGGCTCAGGGCAGCTGCCAGACAAGGCTGTATAAATTCATCAATTCCAGGCAAGTATCAGTTTGCTAGATACTGATTTCTTGCCTCTGTACATAACATAGAGCTTCCAAGATTGCCCATTTCAGGGCTTCCACTGTGAAGAACCTAACCCATGCCAGCTCTTAAGTCAGTACAAGGAAGCACAAAGCTGCCCCAGCCTCTATGAGACTCCAACTGTTGGAAGTTGCCATCCTGACAAGCCAGCTGAAACCTCTGTCCAGCAAAGGACAAGTAGCTCACTGATCACACTTGACTACACATTTCATTAAAACTGCAAGACTATTGCATATGGCTAGTGTTTAAATGTGATTAGCAGAGAAAGGCTTGGGTGAGTGGAATGACGTTTCTTACTGGATGAGCCAGCACTAGGGGAAAGAAAACAAAATATGGTGAATTAAACTATTCAGCTATTACAGAAAATGCAAGAGCAGTATGTGCTTCTCAGTGCCGAGTACGTGAAGTCTCAGAAGTTCCCATTGCAAATCATCCAGAGAACCTGCACTTCCCTTTCAGTCCTCCCGAAAGGCCTCACCCCTGCAAGGTAGGGCCTCGATTATCCCAGGACTGCCAACTTGCACATTTCCTCATCCATCCCCTTCGAAGCCTCAGCAGCTGGCTCATCTCAAGCACCACTGCAGCAGCCGTTTCAGGCTTTAGCTTCATCACCAGTACACACATGGTCACTATTTTACAAAAAAAAAAAAAAAAAAAAATTGAGTAAATGTGGTCATTAAAATTTCTGGTATTCCAGAACTTGTACCATGTGATATAGGCTACACGACATGTTTCTGTGATGCAAGTCATGCAATAAAGTCATCTATCACCTCATGATTAGGCAATGAAAGGTGCTACCGAACAGATGCGTATCATTCCTGCTTTCCAGACGGTTTCCTGAATCCTCAGCAACGTCATTATCAGTCAAACTACCCTTGTTCCAGCGTTGCAGGTTCTTGTGAAGGAAACCTAGTGCACAGCCACAGACCAGTCTGGTTCTGAAATCAAAGCCTGGGTTAGTTTCCCTGACCTCCAGTGCTCTGTCAGGTATGAGCATCCAGCTACAGAAACCTGTTTGGCACAGGGTATAAAAATTCAGATAACAGAAATGAGTTTTCAGAAACTTTGGGAAATATCCTAAATGGAGAGAAAAGGCAACTATTTTTTTTGCCAGAAAGCCAGTTAATCTCACAGTGACCAAAGAAAATAGGAAGTTTTTCTATACACACAGTTCCTCGAGGGCTTTAGATCATTTTCTGTATGACGGAAACATCGTACAAGAAAAGAGGTGACACATGCTGAATTTTTACCTTTTGGCACAGGCTGAAATGCAAAAGCTAATTCTGGTTGCAAAAACATTGCAAGCTTCCCTGTCACTTTACTCCTGCCAGAAATTAAGTTTTCAAATGGCTACAAAAATGCATGAGAAACACTTCATTTAATTAACTTCCCCAAATCAGCGTTTGTTTTTGTTGAGTTTTGTTTTGCTTTTAAATACCAAGCAGGTCAACTGCATTTTTTTTTTTTTTAAATATATAGTTAAAGTAGTTTGTTTCCAGACTTAAGAGATTTAAGACTCTAGTCCAAAAGCCAAGGAAAAACTCGGATAGGGGAAGCTGCCCAGAGCTGTGCTGGGACCCCGACATGGTGAGCGGCCAGGTGCCAGATGACCACTCACCTCTACCAGTGCCATCCAGATGCGAAAGTACAGAAATATATGATAAGCAAGCCCCATCAGTTTGTTCGGGACGCGCGATTTATTTTAAATGACATTTTTGTTTTCTTAGCAAGTCTACGCTCGTGACCTGGATAAAGCCGCTCCGTGCTGGCAGCGTTTCTCATTACAACTCCCTCAGCACAGGTGTAGAGCGGCCCCTTCTTGGGACAGATCTGTGTACCCTTTACTCCGTAACTCTTAGTTACAGAGGAAAAAACACAGTGCAAGTTGTCAGACTGAAGCCCCAGGCCTTCCCTTCCAGCTCAAAGGTGTCACTTGTGTCTCCTTCCCACGGACGGGCACAAAGCAGAGCTGAGGTACTCGGCCCGCCTGGAGTTCTTGTAGTAAAGATGATTCGGGTTGCTCACAAATGGCTTCCCAAGCAATAGTCAAACAATCCAGTGGCTCCCCGATCTCATATCTCCTCTTAAAGTCAGCAGGAGAATATTTTTCACAAAAAAAAAGTTGATATGGAATCATCAACAAAAAATTATAAACAAAGCATTTAAGGTTTGCAGCTATTTTATTTACAAGTATACATTTAACACAAAGAAACACTGATATCCAAGCCTAGTTAATAGTAGTGTAACAATATGCATCATTTTGATGATTATTCTAACCAACAAACTACACTGAAAAATTAATGCCAGTAAAATTCTTGGTCATAATATTAAGAAATACAATATATAAATTGAAAATATGATTGCTTAAAATTTGAAAATGGAAGTGAAGCCATTTGCACAGGAGTCAGAGTTTAACATAATCTGAAGGGAAAGGCTCCAAACCAACTGTTTATCTTTCAGGTTAACAGAAGAAAAAAATAAAAATAAAAAAAAAAAAAGAAGCATAGTTTATCCTTAAAGATAATGGGCAGTTTTGCTTCTTCAGGTAGAATGTATTCCCAGTGTTTTCAGGTTTTGCAGTGGAATTACATTACTGAGCATGAAGACTTCCCTTGTGAAGCTGCCCCATCAATTTTTTCTGCCTCCAAAATTATCCTCTTAAAAACATCAACAGCAGTCTGCAAAGAGAGAGTACAACATTAGTAGTTAAGGAGAAACTGCCCACTTACTGAAAACATAATAAAAAAAAAGTTAGCTGTTTTACTGGCTACACCAGCAGATAAATGCACATGAAATGCTTATTCCAAAATCAAAGTGGGAAGATATGGTAATTTCAGTTTTGAACACAACCTTTTGGAAGAAAAGTATAAACTATTCCACAGCAATCCTCAACTATTTTCTCTGTCACTGCAGGGAAGGCAAGTATAAACTGAGCCATATGCACAACAGAGCTAATAACTGTAATTTGGCTTTATTTTAAATAGTAAGCTTGCACTGAGTGACTGACAGCATTGAAGATTTTGACGCTGTGCTGCTTCAGAGAATAGACCAATTCATTTCCTCTATGTAATCTTTAAGATTCCAAGTAATTACAGAAGGCAGCAGATTTTTTCAGCTCTAATCATTGACTTTGCACAGCCCAGAATGAGGGTTACTTTAGTATTTTTGATTTTATCATCTTACCTATAGGTAAGACCAGTACTAGACACAATGCAAGCACACGAGGAGGAAACACGAGTCAAACTAGCCACTGTCTAATATTAGGCAATCTCCTTCGATAAAGTCCTCCTGAGAAAAAGGGGGTTTATATTTTAAACAGCTTGAACTATAGGATAACCATTGCTAACGTGGTCAGGCTCACTCAAATATCCTACCTTACTGTATGGAACATACAGGATTATACAGAGTCCCGCTGCAAAATCAGGAGCCAGACGTGCACTGTGGATCCCATCACTCCTTCAGAGGGAAGGCAGCAAGGACTCACAGCAGGAGTCACTTGCTCTGCTATCAACTCCACTTGGTTTGCACCAAGTCTCCTCCCTCCACACCGAGAATAAAACAGGCTGCTGAAAAAGGTTCTCCCCTACTGAAGTTCCAGGCGATGAAATGGGGTGCACAGGCTTGGGAAAGTGATACCTCCCCAGACACACACATGCTAGTGAGTACAAGTTAAAAATCTTGGGATGGAAAGACACAGTTTCCCAGGAAAATAAGTTTAACTGCAGCAGAGACACTAAGAAAAGATGTCACTTGTGTGATTCAGGAGATTCTGTGGCAGAATTCAATTAAGTGTAGTTAGGTTTTTGGTGGGTTAGTGTTTGGTTTTGAGGATAGTGAAAGATCAGGAAAGTAAGGCATCTGGAACAACATCATAAATGCTACTTGTAGTAAGTACCTTACACTGCTAATCTGGTATTTTCAGGACTCATTCAGTTTTAAAGGTTTCAAAATTGTACACTAGCCTCCATCAGAATATGCAGAAACTACAACATGCAGCATCTGAGATTGCCTAGAATTAAGAATAAATCTATATTACAGTCAAGGACAATTCTGAAGTGCTTTTCTGCTCTATGGCATTATCAAGCTGAAGATTTACTGTACGACCAGTCCTTCAGCATGTGAATCTTCAACTTGGAAATGATCTCCTGATCATCTCAGACATGCCATTTTAAGTTTATCTAACCTCTAGCCATCTGTTTCATGAATTCCAAGCAGTTGCTCCTTACGAAGGAAAATACATTCATTATGTAAAAGTAGTCACATTACAAAAGAGGATAAAAAGAGGGTTTTGTTGGTTTTAATGAGCAGTCCGAAGAGCACCCTGTGATTTATCACTATGTGTTCTGACCTGACAGATGTTTTTCCGCCTCCACAAGGTATAATGCTTAATTGGATCACTTCCAAATTAATCCCATTGATTGAAGTAGCCCCACAACCTTAAAAGAATCTTAACAAGATTAGGCCGAGCTTTAAAGTTTCCTGTATTTATAACCGTTTGTTCACAGTACTATCTCTGGAACTATGTGAAATACTTCTTCAGCTGAAAATAAGAGTATTCCTCCATATAATGGAGTTTCCCTGCAATCCCAACAGAATCTGACAGAAGTGGCTCATTAGTCCAGTAATGATACAACACATTCCCTGGGAAAATTAGACTCTAGGAGAACCATGGTCAGGACTACAGTCGCTATCAAACTGGTTCCACTAATGAAGAGCTTCCCTGAATCAAAACTTGGGGATATACTGATTTACAAATATACTGCACCAATGTTTCCTTACCTAAGAGTTGAAATTTTCAATGGTTTCATTTTAATCCACAAGTTCTTTATAGCTCTGCTTCAAAGCACCCATTAAAAAAAACCTCCACAACTTACTCTGTCAACCAAGAAGCTGTACATTCTCTGTCAGATACGTGCTATTTGAAACACTAAGATGTAGGAGTTCACAGGGCTTGTTAATTCATTTCACAGAAAATATGTATTCACTGAGAAGGTTTAATCACTGCCCTACAGTTAACGCTTAAGAATTTGTAATTCAGCCCAAATATGCTGAAGAATTTTAGAATGAGCTTTTAAACAATGCAGGAAGCTATGTTTCGTGACAAGAAATAAAGAATGCAGCCAGACTTTATACGTATCTGTCTCCATATGGTCCAATTACAGAATGTGGGTCACACCTAGCCTACAGAAAGCCATCTGGCTTTCTTCTACCTTTCTTCCGAGGAAACAAAATAGATGTCAACCTGGGCAACACATGCTGCCTAGAGAGCTTAGCACCATGCAAGAGACACCAGAGGCTCTGCCCATGGCAGGGGGGTTGGAACTAGATGACCTTTAAGTCTCTTTTGAACCCAAACCATTCTACGTGCCCCTCGGTGTGAGCCGGACAGACAGCTCGGGAGGGGCAATTCTCCCTGCACCAGTTGGGAACACACTGCCAGGAGCCAATGTGGGAAGGTGCCAACACCCAAATCCAGCCCACAGCTGCCAGATTCATCCTTCTGTATGCTCTATTTTTCAACTATGCAACTGTTTTATTATTTCAAGAAGGAAACTCTCAACTGCTCATACTACTAGTTTATTTTGGCACAGAACTGGGCAAAGGAACTTGAACAATAGTCAGGTAATGGAAGAGAGGTTTTTTTCCCCCCATCCTTTGCCAGTCCAAACACACCCTCCCAAGTAAACATGTCAGACCCCTAGAGAGGGGCTAAGATACCAAACCACTCTGAATCATCTACTGAGCACTGCATCTTCTGAGCTCGAAGATGGAGTTGTTCTTGAGAAAGAAGCAACGGCCAAGTAATTGCTTTTAGCAGAGCTCCATTTTGACAAGTATATTTTTTGCTACTTCCTTGCCCCTTCTAAAACAAGTATATCTAATGAATTTTGTGCAACTGGATGAACACAATTTAGCTGCTCATTACTCCCTAAACCCTTCCAGCAAAAGTTGGCTCCCAGCTTCAACTGGGTTTAAGGCCAATTTGGATTCTGACTGTATTTAAAACAGTTACCACTTTATTGTACTGGGATTAAGATGAAGCACTATACTATGGCTTAGGTGAAACAAAGTAAGGAATTCCACAAGAAAGGATCAAAGCTCCTGAAGTTAGCCAAAGCAGTTCAACATATCTGGTAATAATTAAGCAGCTTGAGAAGATATGACAACAATATCCCAGCAGTAATCTAAGAGAGGTCTTTTCCATGAAGTCCCAGAATTGCCTTCTCAAAGCCTAGGGATTTCCCTTGATGACTGATGTGTTCCTGATACGCAGGCTCCTCCAAAAGCCAGGTCACCCTTGTCTGGAGGAGCTGATACATAGCCTCAAATATATTTGACCTTGAGAACTCTTGCCAGTTGCTACCATTTACCGTTACCGTGGCTGCGATCTTTGCCTCTCTTGCTTTCCATCTATTCAAAGCCATGCCATTTCTGGAACGTGGTACCTTTTGATAACTCCTGGCAGAACAGGTCTAAGTGTGCTAAAGTTTACTAATCAACTAAAATAGTTGAACAGATTTAGTAAGGCTACACCCATAGGACTCTCACAGATGCTCCAAAAAGGATTTTTTTTTTTTTAGCCAAAGCAAGAAGGGAGAAGAGTCCATGCTCTCACACCCCCTTGTAGAGGGAGAAAGGAGCCTCCACCATCAGAACCTGTCATAGGGAATATCTGCTCTGGTTTCAGCAATTCCTTGCAACCAGAGCTGTTGTAAAGGATAGACCATATAGCTGATCAAGTTCAGTCTAACCCCTGGAGCAAGGGGAACTACCCTCCTCGCTGTTGCAAAGAACATCACGTACCAACCCACTTTCAGACCAGCACACTAGAAATTTTTGCTCCACATCCACCAAATACAGATGGCTAGGTTTCAAAGGATTAACAGACTTCTTCCCAGTCAGGAAGGTTTGAGCTCTCTACTGAAGTTCTTAAGCTCTAAATTCCCAATCCAGTCCAGCTCATCCCTTTAAGCATCCAATTAGCTTCTGTAAATCAAACAGGATCTGAAGCAGTTTTGGAAGGAGTTTAGACTTAATCTTGATAGGCAAGTTACAGTTGCTGTACCAAGCCAGCACAGGTGATGATTTGGATGAATCTCCAAGCAAAAAGTGCTGACAGACTTCTTTTTCCAGTAATGTTGACTTACGTAAGGTGAACATTCAGTACCAGGAGAATGACAAGAAGCCTTGTCACTAAGTTCAAAATAAACCATTTCCCCCCCAAACCAGAGACAGTTTCAGAGTAAGAGAAGATACCCTGTTTTGACAGAAGTCTATATATCAGCTGTTTTGATCTTGTCAAATCAGGATTTGGAGGAAAAAAACCCACATGAGTTCAGAAGTGCTCCTGGTCTAACTCACAGGAAGAGATGCTACAATGCCTGGTGTCTCCTGTTCCCTCTGGCACCATACAGCTCCAGACTCTACACTTGGCTCTCACAACGCAATCTTCCAGCCCTTCAGAGGTGACATTCCTCCGCAACCGTTTACGAGAAGACTAAGGCAGCTGCCCCAGTTTTGGGCTCCTTCACACTTTCTTCTGTACATCCCAAGCCTCGAAAAAGAAGCATGCCAGAGAGCCTGAAAGATAGTCACATGCTGTGGGCACCCACCTCAGAAGTGACATATGATCTCCCAAACTTTAAAGCCAGACAAATTTATCAAGTGTAGTATGTAAGAGGCATGAAGGAGGAACTGTGTTCAAGCACCTGTTTCTAACAACCCATGCCTAAATTCAGAGGGACAGAATTTACAGCAACCCGCAATCGCTGTTCTGAAGGATCCTGCTGAAAGGAAGGCCTGGTAAGAATACCTTTGACAGCAAGAATGAACACAACTTCTGATATTTTGCGGGATTTGTACAGGACTGTACAGAACTTTGAATATTTGACATACAATTGCCATTCCAATTTCCAGGAAGGTTACAAAGTTTATGATATAAATTTCAGCTGGCAGCATAACTTAATACACACGGTCTGAGACTAAGGAGCAGACACAAATACATGGCAGTCAATGGGACTTTGTTAGTGCAGCAATTTAATATGCAAGACATGCCAAGCATCACATAAAGCTTGTAACTTCTTTGTGTAAATATAGCCAACTTTTTTTTTCTTCAACCAAGAACAATACAAACTCCAGAAAAGTTATCAGTAAAACATTCTGCTAGATATGAATTGCTACGCTGCTACACATTGTGAATATATGCCAAAAGAAAAAGAGTACAGGCAATAGCTTTGCCTAATCCAGAAGTATTAAGTTGTTTAAAATAAAGGGCGGGGGAGGGGGGAAATCAGATGCTTTTAACTAGTTTATTCTTTACACTGACAATTTAGTTTCCTTGAATATGTATTTGAAGCTCTCCAGCAGTATGGAGAAGGTATTGAGAAATTTCAAGCTTTCAACATGCCCAATTTTGCAAGGTTAATGCAAGTGTTAGCCAGAAAGAAAAGTACTAATAAACTAACTCCAAGCATTCCATATCTGCTGAAGAAAAAAGAATCCAAATGTTTCTTCCAGGGAAAATCCAACTTTACTCAAGCAACTTGTAACAGACATCAGAGAAAAGCTATTTGTTTTGTTTTTGTGGATGGGGTAGAGGGAAAAAAAAGGTCCTGTCCTAGCTATAGATTGCCCTTTTGATTGTGCTGATGTAATCAAGGAGGCCAAGGATGTAATATGCTACCTTAAATACGAGACAGCGTAAACGTTTCTTCTGCATAAGGACTCATTTGTTTAAAACTAGCTTGACAACATCCTTCTGACCTTATCCTAAGTCTATATTTTCAAAAATCAAAAGCTTTGATGCTTTTGAAACCTATAGGGAAAAATAGAAAGGGAAAAATAAAAGTGGTAAAAAAGATACTTCCCCCCAGTCTGCAGCAGTTAATCCATTACTTCAAACCCCAACTAGAAGGCTCTTGTAGCTTAGACATGCAAGGTGTCAAATCAGTGACAAAGTATTATTAACAGCTACAGGAACAAAATTCAAATACCAGAACATACTTAGGAAGCATTTTAAAGAAAGTTAGAGCAGTCAAGAGTAAGATGTTATTAAGATGTTATTTAACATGTAATTAAGCACTTTCCTTCTGTGATAGGAAACCGCCAAGTGTAAATGTGTGCGGGTTATATTGCATCAGATTGTGCAACTTCACTACAGCTGTATCAGAGCAGTGTCTGACAGCCTCTGCTGTATTCTAACATTTTTCTGTTTGCTTCACCCCATCCCCGAACCCACAAAACAATTATTCCCCCCATTAAAGAGACTGAGCCTTGCCTAGCACCTCAAAACGCGAGATTCATCCCCTTACACCAACTCACTCCTCTGCAACCGCAATGATTTCCTATTTAAGGTAACTGCAGCAGATCACAGACCCTGTTCCACCCACCATGTGGATTCTAGTTTTAGTTTGTCACTAAATGTTCTGTTATGTTCAGTGAGGCTTCACTTTCAGTTCTTCACTTCCTCCTTCCATTTACAGTTGTAAGAAAAACCTTGTATACAAAAACCTGAGTGCAGCCAGCCATTTTGTTTCCAACCATCTACACAAAATACCTGTAGAGTAGAGGCAAATATTTCAGCTTCCTTTAAGTGAAACTATGAGTCATTTCGTTACATTGCTATTAAAATAAAGTGAATCTTAAATCTGTTACCTGATTTTCTTTAGCAGAAGATTCCAAGAAAGCTGCATTCCAGGATTCTGCTAAAGCTTTCCCTTCTTCATAGCTGATCACCCTGACCAAATAAAAAAAAAAAAAAAGTTTCTTTATAACTTGCAAAAG
Source organism: Tyto alba (assembly GCF_018691265.1). Classification (NCBI taxonomy): domain Eukaryota; kingdom Metazoa; phylum Chordata; class Aves; order Strigiformes; family Tytonidae; genus Tyto; species Tyto alba. The sequence goes on along the minus strand of NW_024881313.1, from coordinate 34,550,421 downwards.
AATTGGAATTTGATACATCAGGAAAGACCTCAGAGTACTGAAGCACATAAATGCATGTCACAGGAATGTTTTGTGAAGTCTGATCCAGAACATTTACTTTTGGCTGCTGACAAACACTCTACTGAGCCAGGTAAGAGCGCTATGTGACCCAGAAGAGCAGTTGTCCCAAATTATTGCTTTGTTTTCGCAACCTGTAATATCATCTGGTATTTTACAGTTGTGTAAAATACACTTTTGTTACTTGTTTTGGAAAAAACTTAAGTGTTAAACGACTGTCCCTGGAACCTTATAACAAAAATCAACATTACAACAGAAGTTCATGGCTCCTAGTTCACATTCTGGACACAATTCCTTTGCCAGTACCTTATTTTAACCTACAATTTGATTTTAGTTACAGAAAGCCAAGAACAAAAGTAGTGCACTGCAGCCACAGGAATGCCGGCTGCTGTCTTGCATTTCACACATACTGGAGTTCACATACCGTTCCATATGCAGGTCTTTTTTATTTCCAACCAGCATAATGGGTATTCTGTGAAAGAAAGTTCAGAACTTCAGAACAGTTACAGTATACTGAACAAAGTACTAGTAACATGCCTGCAATGAAATGAGATGAAAGTGTCACTACTTACTGGACTTTTCCCACCATATCCAATAACTTGCCATGGATAACTTTTATCACTTCAAAACTGCAAAATAAAGGGATGAAGTCACACATGCACTCCAATGTTTATCCTTAATACCCAATACACAAGCAATTAAATGCATATGTAGGTTGCTGTGTTTAAAACTTACTCTATGTATAGTGGCAGAACTACAAAGATGCTGAAAGTCTTACCGATTTGTGTACAACAGACAAAATGGTCCCAGAAGCAGCAAAGACCAGCCTATGCCTACCATTATAGCCTCCCCACTTATATTTGCAGAAATAAGTAACATTACCCAGGACCGATGCATCTAACAAAATCACTAAAAGTCCCTCCCACCTCTCACCTGCAGTAAGAAATTTAACTGCTAGAGTCCAACAATTCTAGATGAGCATGTCACATTACAGCAGTTTCAAAGAAAATATTTAGTTAAGCACACCCTATCTTTAAAGAATACATTATTTTTTTAAGAACGCTTAGTTCATACAGGATTCTTTAGTTTTATTTATGTGAAAGCCAAAAGAAGCTTAAATTCTAATATTCTATGTAAAGTGAGTAAGCTGACCTGCTGGATGGTATTGGAACAGTGGTTAATCAAATAGTCCTTATCTGTTCACCTACCAGGTATGTGAAGTTTGGATGACAGGAGATAAGAAGCAGTACTGTGAAATATCAAGAGGCCAGAAACCTCACTAACAAAATCCACTGCATTTGACATTTAGTACTTTTGAGAACAAGCTATAAATGGGGCTGAAGAGCAGATGTGCTCCTCTAATTACATTATGGAAAAAATGCTGGTACATGAGGTAGACAATTCAGATTTGTTTTGAGAGAGGCACAGGCTCACAGATGTGACACACAACTAGACAACAAAAAAGTGACTGAAACTCTTCCAACTTCCAAGATTGTTAGCTACAGGCAGTGTCTTGACTTGCACTGCATTTCAATTCAAACTGAAACTCTTAAAAACAGAGCAGCACTCAACCACACTTCCAACCCATAGCTCTCAAAGAACTTGTGCCTAAAAACACTATTCAAGCTATCTGAATCATTAAAGCTTCTCACTTCTGGAACAATAAACACTACCATATTTAAGGATTTTCTGTCAAGTAGGTCAATGTGTCTGACTTTAGTAATAATTGTCGAGACTGAGTAGAACACAATGTTTCTCCATGTTCAGCTAATAGTTTTAGTGTATCCTATCAAGAAAATTAGGGTTTTTTGCAAATAGAAGTGTGACTTAGTCTGGCATAACTTACTATTAGTAACTCAAGTGTGATACTACAGACTACATCAAAATGTGGAATCAATGAAAGGTAATTAGGATTACAAAGAACTTATGCTGAAAAGGTATTAGTGACATTCTGGTCTTGAGAACTTTCTTGGACTTTCATTCTCCTAATTATTTAAAAAATAAGTTAAATGCAGCTTGGATGTGACAAAGTTGAGAGGCATTGCTGCACATAGAACTAGATGACCTTGAAAACTGAAAGAATAAAAATACTACAAAAAAACCCCTGCTACAGACCACAAAACTGTTTCTCAGTCTGAAGCAACAGGAAAGATCTAGTATATTAGCCACAGGATAACTGAATCACTAACAGTACGATTATTACTTCCTTTTGACTATTAGGTGTGTGATTTCCATCATAGCCAAAAAAACGCCACACCATGGCACGACACCCTTGCAAGCCCTCACGTGAGGTTCCAGTGCACAATGCTGCAAAGTGTTCTTATTCAGCTTGGGCTCTTCATTTCTCAATTCTGTGTACCTATCTGCTTGCCTAGGATAGTTCACAAGCTCTGTTTTTAGTAAAAATACTACAAATAAAAACTGATCTTTTGTAACAGATCAGGGTGGAAACTAAAAGAGAAATGCTATTTAAACTCAAACATAATTCTGACACAGAAATAAGTTGCTAAGAGCTTCCAGGAATGAAATTGTCTTGACCAGATCAATTTAATGTTCTAGAAAGCTATTCAAATTAGTAAGGCCAGAAGCAGGGACATACTTTAAGACAGATATTGACCAATTCAAAAAGAGCATTATCACATGAAGTTGCAAAACAGTGAGAGATGTGGAGACTGTAAGCAGTCCTTTCCAGTTCTGTCAAGCAAATAGGGTTACAGCAAACAGCTCAATGTGTGAAACGTAACAACAAAAAAATTACTAGCTGTAAGATAAATATGTTACACAAAATCATGGAACCTAGCAAGATACAAAATTGGAATTCAATTAAGCTGAACTAGAGCAAAAACCTTCCTGTAACCTTGCTGCTGAGAGCCTGGGAACATGAAAAATGTAGGGCGTTAACTTTCACTCAAGTCCCATTTAAACTTCCCACTAGAGGTTCGCAGGGAAGACGGTAATTTTAAAAGGGCATTTCTATTAAGTTTGCTGTCAAAGCTCTCACCCCTGCTGGATGAATACTCAGATCAATATACACACTTTGACAGAAGTCAATACAGATGGTGACTGTAATATGATTGCCTGGATGAGTTATCTAAGCTACTAGAGTATTGTGGAAGAGCTTTCCTATTACCTAAACACTGTCTTGATATAAAACACAAGGAATTGAACAAGAGAGGATCATCAATACTTTGAAATTTAAAAGAAGAAACAGAAAAACTTGGAATAAATTCATCAAGATTAAAATACTGATGAAAATACTACCTACCTACAGTCTTAACATACCTTGTTCTGTTGTTATTTTCACCGTAATTTGGTTTCTGTTTTAACTGATTGACTACCACCACAGAAAACAGATTTTAATTTTTTCATCTGTGCCTCTAAGCTCAAGACATCATGAAGCAACAACTGGAGTAGCTGAAAAAGAACATGCCCTTTAGCTGCCAACCAGGCAACAGTACAAGCTGCAGAAGCCTCGTTTTCATTCGAAGACATTTTTGTCATCGCAGTACCACTTATTGGAGAACATCTGTCTATTCACTTTAGGAGTGCAAGATAGTATTCTCAGCCTAAGTAGACAAACTCCTATTTCATACAAATTACTCTGCACCAACACTGAAACTGATTTAAAAAAAAAAAAAAAGAGGAGTTATGTAGCTTTGTATCTCTAGACTTACATGAAAGTCTAACATCTGTTGCATTTCCTCCAGCTCACACATGCTTGCCCTTCACCGCTTCAGAACTCATGATGAAAACCAAGAATGAAGGACTGTGAAAATCTGTTCAACATTAAAGACCTTGAAAGCAACGGAAGTTTATAACCAGACTGTATTCTTCTCTTTGAGAAGCGCAGAAAAGCCAACAGGCAAGCTGGTCTACTAAAGAGCACCTGAGTTGATGAGTTTTGTCTGATTCAGAGGAAAAGACATGGAACACTTCAGCACTCCTAAAAAGCTGATCAGCTTCCTCGCAAGCAGTTGGGAAGCATCAACTTCTCTTCTACTTGCAGAGAGTGGAAGGTCTAAGATCTTAATCATTTTACTCAAAGAAAAACTTAAGAAAATAGGACTGTTTTGACTATTATAACAAAGATGTCATACAATATTAGGAAATTAAGATGTATTAAATAATGACCAGTATTTAAATAAAGCAAGACGACCAGAGGAAGGGACAAAATAACAGAAGATGACAAAGCCTTATAAAGGCTGAGATGCATCTTGTAAGTAAATGACTCCAGCTACAATGGACTCTGTCCTCATGTCAGAATGGACAGCTAACAGTGAGGACAAAACAGATATTCTGGGAAAATTTTCAAGTAAGATTTGCTGCAGCATGTCAAGAGCGAGTCTACAGGCCAAAAGTCATATATTGCTGTTTACATAAAAATTTCTGATGGTTAACCAGTACAATCCAGGACAAGAAGCCAAAGAAATATAAGTACTGTAGCAAGCTACAAGGCTGAGGGACTGATCTAGCAACTAACTGGGTACTTCACATAAATACGAACCTAAACGGCATGCTACATTTAAGTCTGCCTCTGCATCAGATGCTAAAGCAATGAATTCTAATAATTCCTGAAATAATTCTATGTACTTTCAGCTATACCTCAAAACAATGTAGTTCAGCACTGTCTCATTTCTTAAATGGTACCTTGCATATTAGTCTGCAAAGTCTCTGTGACATTTGGATCTGAGTGGAAATTTCTGAAAAAAAATAGTAATTTAAATGAATTAAACACATGTAAAGAAGATATAGCAGAGGCAGGAGCTGAACACAGAATATATCTGGTTAATATCTGAACCAGAAGAACACAACAGATTTTATTACCTTTTTATTGACGTGACTGAATAAACAAGAATGTAGCCATTGATGTCTATGGAGTACGTCTGAGGAAATATGGAGTATTCATCCTGTAGAAAGAATATTGCATTTAAAATTACATACTGCCACAGTTTAAAACTTGATGCTAGCTGATCATCATCAGATAAGTTGGTCAAACTTGGCCCTGTACCTCATGTCTTACATTTCATATAGCTAGTACTTTCAGAATTAAGTTTTTTCATCATAATGTCAGATGTGGAATCTTTGCCAAATTAAGAAAAAGCTGAGTCAGTCTGTATACGCTAAAATTTATTCTACAGGTTTTTTGGTTTATTCCCTCTAAGACTATGAATCAGCTAAAGCTATTCCAAATCCCTTTATCCTGTTTAATTATCAATTTGTATTAGTACAAAACATCCACTCTGCTCTACCACTAATTAGCAACTACACCTCTTATCTTGCTGGTGATACATTTCAAATTCCTAATTTTAACAGCAGACAACAGGATCTAGCAGTTCATAATTTCAAGTGAGACTGATCACATTTAAGTTACCTATGGGATCTGTTAAGAAGTAAATAACTGTGGCTTACTAACTAATGCTTATTAACTATAGATGCAAGAAATATAGTTATTGGTTGTTTTAAGAGAACTAGAAGTTTACATTATATGAAAAGTGTTTAATTACAAAAAAAAAAAAAAAAACAAACCCAAAAACAAACAAACAAAACACCAGAAACTTAATCACTGAATTTATTACCCCTGTAGAAAAGGAACTGACCAAATAGGTGAATAAAACAGACTGCCATTCCATTGCAGGTAATGCAACACAAATACTGTGAATCCCATGTTAAAAAGCTAAATTGTTCTGACAAACATTCCCAGGAAACATTCCCATTTTGACACAAGCCATACTTCCTGATGTATGAGTTCTCGTATTTTCAAACCTATTCTTCTTAAGATGTTAATTTTAGCTTAGTATCATATAACCTCTCTGTATATTGTCATGACTGAACAGATGGAGCAGTGCAATCATGCAGCTTAAATCTAGACACCCAAAAGGAATCAAAACTTCCTTAACTGGCAAATGAGGAAAAACCCTTTATAAATCAACCACACACATTCAGCCAAAAAAGTCTGAAAGAATAGCACTTGACAAAAGATGCCCTTATTTGCCTTTATTGCTACACACTGAGGGCAGCCCTCCCCCACCTTCACTGAAATGCCAAACTGCCACTTCAGTTGGCCATGTAATCCCAAAGTCAATACAGAAGGGATCTGAGCTAGTCTGCGTGTAAAACAGGTGAAAGTGCAACTCTGTAGTTGCTTGACTTTACCCGGAATCTCTCAGGATTGCCCCAGCTGGAATTTGGTGTTAGGTAAGATTTCCTTTTGTGCTCCTCTTTTGTGATCCCGTACCAAGCCTCCTGTTTAACTGAACTACAGAAATCTGAATAGATTACCATGAAAGATAAAGAGACATAGGACAGAAGAGGAGTACCTAGAAAAATAAGTGCAATAACCTCAACTTTTTTTAATTCATTACTTTATTTTTAGCTTGTTAGGAGAATGAAGAAAAACTTCTATGCTTCATGGAATTTGTGGGTCAAATTAAGAACTTTGCCAAGTGATAAAATAATGTATCTGTAACTTTTCAAGTCATATTGAAGTCTTCAAGTATGTAACAAATCTACAATATAATCCTTGCTATGCTGTACACACATGAGGACTCCCTATGGATCATTAAGCAAGACAGACTTGAGAAGTAAATCTGTCCAAGCCACACCTTCCATAACCCAACATCACCTCTCCCCTCTAACCCTGAGAGCCAGAACTCAAAGTTCAACTTATTCATACGAAGAATCAAATCTGAAAATAACCAGAGGCTGGGAAAGAAGTTATTTTGATTTTGCAATACTGTATAACATTAAATCAACCCTGAAAAGAAACCTCAGCAATAGAGGTATGTTACCAGTGAAATCACACTGCCTTCCCAGAAGGCCATTTCTTACTCAAAGAGAAATTTTACTTTTATCACTGCACTGCAATTGGAGATGTAAGGCAAGCACACTTATATTGGCACAAAGTGAAACCTATGGAGCTTGCTCTGCCGTTCACATTTCTCAGCCTGCCCATCTCTCAACCTCGCTCTCCTCTGCAGAACATACCCCATCAAACAATCTTGCCCCAGAACGTGTGGCCAGTATTGTGTTTCTTATCACTTCAGACACCTCTGACAGATTATAAATGGATATAGTGTTGCTGATTAGCACCACAAACTGACATCATATAAATACAGCATGGTTATTCTTAAGTCACATAGCTCTCTTCAAAGAAAGCAAACACACCTAGAAGGTTACAACCCTTCTGCAGTCTCACAGCTATGAGCAAGTGTCCTACAGCTTTAAAGTCTTAAGCACTGGCAGTATATTTTACAGCACTAACACTGCTTAACACTACTCATAGTTTGAAAAAACCCCAAAGGCGTAGTATCAGAAATCATGGAAGGTAAGAACATATAAGCAATAAAAACTTTAGGATAAAAATACAGGGGTTTAACAGTCCCTGTTCTGTTTTTTTCCTAATATAGAGTCTTTCAAAAGATGGAGCACTTCTGTGCACGGAACGTGCAGTGCAAGCTCTGCCAAGCAGCACTATATAATGAACACCTGCACTTCATGAAGTTACTGTCCACGCTACAGGACACGTGTTTGCTGTCTCCTCCTGCTCTCCCTTCTCATTATGTGAAGGCTCAGAAGCACGCGTGAACCATCACATAAAAATGTAAACAAGCTACAGTAGTTTACTGGTAGCCCAGTAAGTACTACCTATATGCATTTCTGTCTACTCCTCCTGACTGTTTCATTGATACAAGTCACAGTGGTGTAGCTGGAGCACACCAATAGGAAAAAAGAATTAAAAACTTCTCCATGGTTTAGCAAAGTGACATTTTTTATCTAAAGCAAGACTGCTAGTTTAGTCGGCAAATATCAAGCAAGCTACTTAGGAACTTTTGGTACATCAGAGTTAAGCCAGTTGCTTCTTCACTTTAGACATACATTCAATGGACAGAAAAAAAAAAAGTGAAAACAAAACAAAGCCTTTAAATAAACACTACAGAAACATTGCTATTTAGTGACTAACAACAAGGCAGAATCATTTAAGTTGAACTTCACCTTTGAACACATGGTTGTTACCAGTTTAGCTCTACAGGAATAGGAATACTTGCTGTCTTAATTCTGAAGAAAGATTCAAAGGAAGAAAGGTAACTTACTTGGCCAGCAGTGTCAACCAGCTGAAGATGATATTCTTGGCCATTTACTGTGATCAGTTTTGTAAAAGCTAGAAGAAACAAGAAACACATAAACATGTCAGATTTATACCAAGGAAGGGATCAGAAGTCACTCATCTATGCCATTGTCAGCCAGGGCACTAAAAGAACCTTAGGCTTTAAAGTAGCAGTAAAAGGCTAGATCAGGTGGTTGTACTTTTAACTGAAGAGTACTGCAGATAATGGAACTCAGAAATTTATTTCAAAAATTTCAAATTTCAGAAGAATCTCACAATGGAAGCAGCAGTTTCTCCTTTACTTAAAAGGAAAGAGTAAAAAGGGTTATTACATGTATTTCTAAGAGACTTCCAGGCAACCATAACTTGTGGTAACACAAGACACTTCAATACAATTAGCATCAAAGCTTAGTTTGAACTTAATATAAAATATTTTCTCTGGTTTCCAAGCAGTTTAGCAAGATCAATTTCCTAAATGCAAATACTATGAGGTAAATGATCGGGATTAAAAAAAAAAAAAAAATTTATAATTTGGGGTCTAAAATGCACAAGGACTAACATGAATACACTAAACCTGAATAATGAGAATTTAGCTAAAAGTTCACCATGTTGCTTTTACATTTGCCATAGCTACCAGCCTATTTAGCCCTCAGTCAGGAAGCACATTCAGTCCCCAGAAGCGATGAGAATTGCTTCTCTTCCTCAGATTCATGAAATGCCAACGCACTGTGAGTTGAGGAATCCTACTCAGTGTTTGTATTAGGCAACTGCAAAAGCAAACAGTGTCACCGCTCTTGTAGGAATCATGTACTACCGAGCACTACATGTACCAACCAGAGCACACAAATCTGGCTTCAGAGCTTCACTTTGGCCTTAGTGTTGCACTCAACATCTGATTACTGGACAGTACTGACACATTGATTAAAGTCTGTGTTGTCCTCTGGTTGAGGTTGTTTTCCCAAATACTAACAGTCCTAAGAAGCTTCATCTTTCATTGCAGTGATGAGCAGGGAAATATCTAACACTGCAGTGACCTGTTCATCATACCCAACAGCTTCCCAAAGCTGCGAAGCTGAATGTTCTCGATCCTGCTGCACAATCTCCTACCTACGCCTTCTGGATTTTGTACAGGGTCTCCTAGAAGCTGAAGTCTGCCAACTTTCCTCCTCCCTGCCAATGCTCGTTGCCCTGTCAAGTCTCCACAATGTGAGTATTATTGTGAGTAAGTGGGCTGAAATATCTGAAACTGGAGGTTTCAACCCACCTAATAAACCAAAGCACCCTTTTTTTTTTAAAAAATGAGCAATTCAAATAGCAAAGCCAAACTAACAGTGTGTCTAAATAAACAGTACAAAGCATACCTACAGTTTACATGCAAATGCAATTTGAAATGGAGCCTTAAAGAGAGAGCTCCTACCTTACCCTCTCTGTCCCCTAAGAAAGCTGCTTTAGCAACCGTGCATGCAAGCTGCTCTCAAGTCACTGTCTGGACACTGTTATCATCACCGCACAAAATTTTAGGGTTATGAAGCAAGAACAGCTCTCTGCCTTGGATGAATACTGTGGTGGGGACAGAAGTAACCGTTTGTTTGAACAGATGTTAACATGCAGCGTTGCTATATACAATATCACTGCTTCAAGACAGAGAGAAAACAGACTCATCTGGAGACATACTGCATTAACAGGTATATTAAAAGTAACACCTTCTGCCTAGTCTCTTGACACTTCACATACACATCAAAGCAGCTTCAGGAGCCTCATGAAGTTAATATTTAAAAAGGGACAGAGACAGATGGCAGCTTTTTCAGACTACTCTAGCAGCCTAGAATAGACCCAGCAAAGACATCATCATCATCAGTACTGAAGCAGAGTGTGACAGAGCCAGGGGAAGGGAAACAGTGGAGGAGTCACCACAGACTGGGTGAGGAGAACTGTTAGTGCTACAAGCCTCTGCACTGAACTAGGAACAACCCACTGCAAGAAATCTGCTTTGACAGTCGTAATTAATGACTCCCGTTTCTTTGCTGAAGCTTTTTAAAAATATTCCTAGTAAGACTTTAATCTTGGGAAAAACTTGCAGCTGTATTAAATGTGACTGGTGATCCACAGGTCCCCTTGATCCAGAGGAAGTCTTCACTTCCAATTCCACCACCTCTCATCCTGGGACACATTGCCTTCTGCTGTGCCTATGAACAAGACAAACAACCCACAATACGATCACTGCACAGTATGGCTCTTCCCAGTATGCCAAGGACAGATTGCAGCAGACCTGAACAATCTCTGCAGTCGTAGTCATACTGTGAGCATCTGCAAAATGCTGCTCATCAGCTGAAGAATTGGGAAAGCCTGTTCTAGCTCCATGAAGCACACAGATCTCAGAACAGGATATACTTATACTTTGCCATGCACAACTTGAGCACAGCTATATGAAGAAAGCTGCCATCCCTACCTTCACCTACAATTGTTCCATGTTCTGATGCATGGCTGAAACTTGGAGAATTTGGTGCTGCTGCGAACAGCACAGCATCAGATATGTGTACAGTTGAGGGTGCAGCGATCAACAGCTGCACTGCAAAGAAACTAAAGCCACTTTGCCACCAGAGAAAGTTCTGGCAAAATGACATGCAGAGCATAGCTCTGAACGCTGCTATAGCTCAGCAGAAGTATAACTTATGCAGCAACTCCATCAGCTGCTGATCATCGTTACCCTAAGATCAAGTATATTTCAATTAGACTAACATGAATGAAATTATTTGCATATGCAACTTGACAGTGGCTGTGAAAACAAGCCCTTATGATAAAAAATCAGTACCAAGCATATTAATGCAGACTTTTATATTAACAGTGCTACCGAGCAAAGGTACGAGAGTGGTGTAACATTACTCCCGTAGAGCTGCTGGCTGGTAGCTAAACACAATCACCTCGTAAGGGTTCCTCGGTTACTACCTTCTGCATCCCTGTCTACTTGTCTTCATTCCAAAGTCAGTGCCTGTCACAAATCTGTCAGGCCATCTTTTACAACACTGAAATGTGTAATGCAACAGAGCTATTTTTAATTTTTCTCAGAAACCTTATTTCCACCCCTCAAGAAGGCTGCTCAGCAGCAGCTCTTGGGAAGAAGCATCCTTCACCCTTCCAGTGCAGTTGCTATGACATGCATGGAAGAAGTTTAGCTTTAAAGATGCTCCTAGCAGATACATCTAAATCTACAGGTATCTCCTCCACAACTACTAGGGTTCCTCCAGGCCTCTCCCCACCCCTTTCTAATACACGCTTCTACTCACAATTGTATTAAAAAACATGTGATGGACGTAAAAAAACTCTGGGGGAAAACCTCCTCCTTTCTTTAGGGAGCTACTGAGCCTGTTTAAGGGAGAAAGGAAGACCACAGAGCTGCAGCAGTGCTAGAAGTTTCTCCAAAACTGCAAGGAAAAGCAGAAAGCAGCTAGATAGGCCTCAGACGAGCTGAAGAGAACATTTCCGAGACTCAGGCAGTCAAGTCAGCTTTCCTGCAACACAAAATCACTGAATTAATAACCAAAGACATCCCTGCAAAGATGGGGGTGGGTGGAGCTATGTGCATATCTTCATTATCTATTTCTTATGGCTTATTTGCTTTGAGTTCTAAATTAAGACTCTAGTTTTTATTCCAGTAAAATTTTTGAGTTTTAAATTGTTCTGGTCTTAGCTCATCTGAGCTCATCTGCTTTCAGAGCCCCATCCAGCTCAGTGTCCCTCCACACACCCCTTCTCTGCAAGGACCTTCTTTCTCTTTCCAACACTCCCCTATGCAATTGTTCCACTTGCTTCTCAACCTGGCTGTCTCAAGAATAGCTGCCCATCATAGTGTCAGCCCTCTTAGTACATTTGGAAATAGAAAAATCTATTTTGCTAAGCAATTAACTCTCACTTCTGCTACTATCAAAATGTTAAAAGCTATTCTTCCTGATACACAAGTTTAGTAGAAGCAACTGAATTCAAGACACTCATTAACTTAAATAAACTAACTTTTCTGGTTCTGACGTAATATAAGAATAGGAAAGTGCAGCAACAACACAGTGTTGACTAACAAACACCAAGTGAAATCTGATGCAGCTTATTTTCCCTTAATCTCTACCTTCTTTGGAATTGGTAATCACACTGAAAAAATGAAAGTACTAGAATATTAGGTCTTTTTCCTATTGTTCAAGGCTTATCTGCTGTGCAACTTGGTCCTGTAAGAGCTTAACTATAGTTTGACTTCTATACAATTTAGCTTTACATTCAGTTTTTTTGAGCAAGTTTTGTTATTTGAAGACAAAAATTATAAAAATTAAGCTACCAACAGTACTGCAGCTTTCTACCCTTTCATCAGTGCTGGTAGAAAACTAATAAACTATCAGTAACAATTTTCTGGAGGCAAAACAGAAATCACAAAGGCCAGACTATTCTTTAGCCTCTATTTTTTCCATTTCTGAGTTTTGTGACACTAAAGGAGACCCAATCACTATATGAAACTGAAAAGGTTTCATAAACTGCTATAAAGCACAGGTCAAATGCAACATTCTACAACATTGTCCCTAATATAGCAACATGGACTTCTCAACCCCTTCTGCAAGAATTGCCAACCAGATTTGACATTACAACCTAGGAAAACAATAAAAGAGTTGATTACATATTTTGCAACTCATGACCCTGCACAGAATCAGAAACATACAGCTGGGAGTGTCCAAAGACCGGCCTGATCAAAGATCAAAGATTTATATTTACAAAAAACATTTTAAAAAGATTAAGAACTTAAATCATAAGAGAGATTTTATACTAATCCCATCAAAACTAGTTTCACATGTCTTTCTAATTTAACATTAAACTTTTAAATATATTGGATGCATCTTTTTCTTTTAAGAACGTGTTATCTCTTCTGTTCTTCACAGAATCATTTTTAAAACATTCTATCAGGCCTTCCAGGGCTTAAAGATGGGACAGACTTCCTACTGTTTTGAATCTCGGGGCACATCTTTTATGTTTTCAACCCTTACTTCCCAGCAATGTGTTCTGCTACAAGAAGGGCCCTTCAATTCTCTACCTTTCAGAAAGCAAATTCCTCCATCCATGCCACAGATCACAAGACTTTCACCAAATGAATAATGCTGTTTGTTTTCCAAACAAATAAGAAATCAAGTGAAAAGTTAAGCCTTTTCAAGATGCCCCTACCCAACAAAGTTTTCATGGCCACAACAGGGTCAATGTTTAGAATTCAGATCAAGCAGTAAGTGCAGACTAAAGGAATCAAGTAAGATCAGAATTCATCCAGAGGGTATTTTCATATAGTTAAGAAATACTACCAGTGCAAGACACACAACTACAGGGTTACTAACACCAGTTACAGATGGCTGTTTCTGTGGACAACAAGAGCTTGTAAAGGGTAAAACAAGCCAACTTTGTATCAAGGTGTCAAAATCATAAAACAAGATACAGACTCAGTTTCCTGAAGACACTTTAAGCCCATGTCTTTCAAGCTTTATTGATTCCCATACACTTGCATAAAACTAAAAGATTACTTTAAGTAATTTACATTTATGTAACACAGTGAAAAACAACCTGTCCCAACTGATATTAAGATTTAAAATAGAGAAACTTGATCTCCAGTATTTTGCTGGCAGCTTTAATTCAAAACAAACCTTATTTATAATTCTAAGGGATGATGGAAAATTTAGGGTTTCTCAAAGTATCATTTGAATTTTAGTTGTAAGCAGTGAAATAATCCTGAGTAAAGTATCCTGATAGTTACTGATTTGTAATTATTACCATCTTATCCAAAAGAAACCTTGTTCTGCTCACTACGTCATTCAGACTTCCAGACTATCACATAGGCTTGACATCTTTCTGCACAAGTTCAAACCAGTAAAAAAGTACTGTACCATTGCATTTCAGAAGCCATTAAAATACAAGAACTCCAGGGTTATGATCATGAAATCCATGTTTTATTTGCCACATGATTAAAGTGAGCCAATACGATCAAGTTATTCAGCCTAGCATCACAGTGGCTCAAGTACTTTATGACTACCACTAGCTCAGAAAGATGTGGTTGGATTGTAAAGAATACTTGGTAATTCACCTCTGAAGTGACTTACTGCTCTTGGCAGCATTTTTAGTATTAGTACCTTTACTCAACCACTATGCCAGCTATTCACAAAGGCACTAGTATTAAAAAAACCTGCTAAGACAAAAAAGACACTTGAGAAGTCTGTTGCCCAGTATTTGCAGCAAAGTGACTGTGTACCAGGCTTGTTATCAAGCAGTTGGAATGAGTAATTTAAAAGATTATCACGTTATCATAGCCACAGCATGTCAGCCTTCTAAGGTAGTCATTTACTCCTGGCTGACATCACTGGCTTTGTGTTCATCTGGATATACTGATTAAATGAGACGTGAGATTTTGGAATGCTTGTGTGTAATGGCACATTTTCATACAGGTATGACATACTTAATTTGAAGCGCCCCGATTATATTAGGGGGACACAGATGTCCAACAACATACATCTAATACAAGAAGGAGATGCATTTTAGTCAGAATAGAATAGGTTTTCCTTCATTTAGTGTTAAAAGATGGTTTAGCTGTTTGGAGAAATATGCACACAATGATTTCCATGTTGTAATACTGTAAACTTGGTAAGCACTGGTTTAAAAGAACAATAAAACGTAACAGTTAATTAATGAGCTTTAATGTTAATATGTAAATGCCCACGTAAGTAATATATATAACCACAATGGCTTCTGACAGAAGTTAGTTAGGTACAGAAGAGCAGCTTGTCAGTGTTTTACTTACTGTTCTCTATGGTTGGATCATACGAATCAACAAACTGTCCTTCCACAAACTGAATCGTCAGTGAAGATTTTCCTGTAAAGCAAGAAGATAATCTGTATTGATACAAGTCTTCAGGCTGTTCTCACTTTACACTTACTAGTAGATACACTAATATAAGAGCCATATGAGCTTTGTATAGTTCATTTAAACTATCTATACAAGACAACCAACCTATTTTTAAATTAAGTGCCTATTCCTAGTAACTGGGTCTCCTGAACATTTTTTAAAAAGTGCAGAAGTTACTTGGCACGTGTTCTGCTTTTGTTTTAACATAGCATAATTTAAGTGCCTCCTCCACTTTAAAACAAATCTAAAATTAGCAGTGTCCAATCCTCATAAAACTAAATTTAACAAACTGCTATACTTGGAAGGTTCTTCTGTTGAGAAGCAAGGAAAACTAGAAATAATTTTCAGTCACTACACAGAAAACTAGGAACTTGGATAAAATTAGCCAAATTTGGTTTGACTAAGATGGGACATATTTCCCATGACAAAAGGATGATCTCAAAATTCTTGAGATCGATATACTTTCCTATTAATCCTCTTAATGCCACACTATAACAGACTGGTGGATGCTTTATTTTAAGCATAGTGACTGAGGGGGCAACACTGGATTTTTTTCTTTTTAAAGCAATTGAACTGCTACTTTTGCAGACAACATATCCAATTTCAGTTATGCTGATCTGACCATACACCCCCTCCAAAAAAAAAAAAAAAAAAAGAGTAACACAAAACATTGCACTTAGTAGCAGATTAAAAAAAAAAAAAGTAATTTAGTGTTGAAAGATTTTACAATATGGTAAAAATGAACTGCATACATTGACCATAAAAAGTACCTCTAAAGCTCTGCAACTGAAGACTTTTCAAAGCACTACTGAAGTCTTAACACAATTTCCATTACAGCACATCTTCTACATTTGGGAATGTACTAGATCCTATTACATTATGTTTACTGGACAAATACACTCTTATATTGCCAAGTGCATTAGCTGCTTTTGGACATGAGTGTATTTTCATGATCCTTTATACTCTTCTCATTGGCAAGAAGCAACAAACAAAATATAATCTCAAGTTAAAATTTAGATTCAAAGTCTAAACTCAAAATTTAGACTCATTAGAAGCCTTTCAATGACATCATAAGTAATCAGTGTTGTGGTAGAACTATATAGTAAAACTGTTTTCCAGAATTAAATGCTTTGGATAAAGATTGCCCATTTGTGGTGCTCAGACCATGCTATGTTTATAACCTGATGTAGAAAAAGTTCTTTCCTAAGCATTCCTTCAGGAGATATTAAAAAACAGTCTTCCACTTCAAACCCCACCATTCTTGTTTAATCACACAAGTCTCCTGACCTATTCACATTTTACTTTTTATTATTATTAGCACATTTAGCAGGTCATTTTGTAAAAGACATCCTAAAAATTGCAAGTCAGACAAAGTACAAGCATGAAAGTGATGCAACAGAAGTTTGGCATAATATTTATAATTACATGTGCAGTCAACTCCTTTCATTAACTACAACACTTTCAGGATTTACTTCTCCAAAAGGAAGGAAGAAAAAGTTACACAAGCAACATAATTTGGGGATTTTCCAACAGCCATAACCTTCATCAACTCACTGCTCAGTTTATTTTGACATCACTGCCCTGTCCTGCCATGCTTATCCCTTTGCTGTCTCCTACCAATCATTACAGTTTATTTAAGATATAATGCTAAAAAAAAACAGACAAACCCCCAAAAGACCAACCAGCACACACAAGTTTTTAAGAGTTGCTTCTTCTCAAATCAAGTTCTTAGATACCATTTTCCGATACACCTAACAGCACAACTAAAGGTATCATACTCACTGTGTATGAGTTTAGAGAGGACACTGTGCTTTAAACTGTTGCTCCAGCAAGGAGAATTGGGGAAAAAAAAAAGCAACCATGCACATATGAAATCATCCTAATAAGGACTGACTTAGAACTGAGACTATGCATCCCAGCAACCTTCTGACACCATGTATTTTGGACACCACTTAGAGAGCAAATGAACTTTCAAGCTATTTCTTCTTCAACTATAAGCTTATTAAGTTGCTACCCAGAGTTCATGCCTCCAGATTCTTTGCCAATACCAGCACATCAAGAACTCCATTTTAAAACAAAGTTAACTATTCCTATATTAGGCTGTTATATCTTCAAGATAAGAAGAGCTAAGCTAAGCTTAGATCATCACTGATACATTTTTCCTCCTAAGAAGGATCCTAAACTAACAGAAAGATTTGACTGCTACTGGCTGTGCTAAGCCTGGTAACTGAATACTAGAAAGAAGTCAGAGCCAACAGAAAATGCTGTATTGAACATCCAGCTGTATTAATTACTGCTTTCCTCCTAACAGTGAAAGAGGAGGAAACAAAACCAGTCAAAGCTAGTGTTCCAACACGCTCCTCCTAAATTCCTCCAAGCTTTGTAACAAGCCTTTCAGTAATGATGTGTTTGTGATCACAAGAGGATGCTTGCTTTCCTAGATGAGCCACAGGAAAGCTCTCCAGTCTTGGATTCGGCCACGTACCCCCTCAGGATAAGTGCATGCAACAGTATCCCACTAAACCAAGGTTTCCAAAGGGGACACAAGAAATTTAAAACCCAGGTCATTAACACCCCACTGCCTTGTCTCAGCCCGTGCCTGAGAAGCACAAGAGACCATGTAAACAGCTTGGCTTGAACTTTGTCCCACAGGTTTTATTCCAGGCCTTTGACCTACACTCATGAACAGAGTGGAAAATTAAGTTGACAATTTAGCTCCTATCTCCTATTTCCCCAGAATGATCAGGCAACATTTTCAGAGAGAATTACAACATCAACGTAATATCTGTGAGGCAGGGGCCAAGGAACTACACGCAACTGCATTTACTGATGTGCTAACCTCATCTCAGAGCGCTTCAGGCAGGAGGACGTGGGGAGATACTGCAGTCTAGATGTGCATACGCCGCTAGCACGCTTCAGCCTAAAGGGACAAGGGCACCTGACACCAGCAGCAAAGACCTGATTAATTGATTACTCAAGGGTACACACCTCAAAAAAAAAGACTCAACTCTAATATGTCCTCATTTGTAACAAATACCAAATGTTTTTTAATTTGATAAGCTTTTCCTTGTAACATCCTCCACACTGGTACTTTCAGTTTAGCCACTCTCCTCAAGTTTTAGGAAAATAAGCATCTGTTGAGACCAAAAGAACTGTCATCAGCAAAAGCAAGACAAAGTCTGCTGGAAACAGTTCACTAAATTGATGGAGACCTGTGATTTTAAGATGAAAAAGCATTTAGCAAAATCTTACTGGGGGAGATTATGGTTTAACCTTTTGACTCTGTTCCGAATCAGAGCTTAAAATTACTAGGAAAAAATAAATTACTCAAATAAGGGCAACACTGGAGCAGGGCAAAAGGATGACTTCCCCAGCTGTACCTGCTATGGTAACTTAAAGCACCAGACACTCTATGGCAGAGGAATTGTAAGCAAAATCCTCCAAGTCTAGTGACTCTCCCTGGAGGAACAGGACACAAGGTAAGGGCTGGGAGGAATGGGTTTTACAAGTATTTAGAACACAAGTCCCAGGTGACCAAAAGCTCAACTCAAGTCCAGAACTACCTAAAGGATATTTGCATACACAATTCACTATTTATAATATGATGCTGGAGAGGTAAAGAAAAGCTCTCCACCATCAAAACAGAAAAGGAACATGTTTTCAGAGAGAAAGCCATTTCAAAAAATAAAGCTGTTCCTATTTCTGTTCATATAATAGACCACTTCCTACATAAAGCGGAACATCCCACAAACACTCTGACTAGTGCAGTCACAGCACATCAGCTTCAAATGACATTGTAATTGTGAAGGCAAAACAATTGCTAAATTGAATTTTTACTCATCCTTTTACTTCTTGGACAAGAGCTGTGGTATTTAATCTAGCCGTAAAATTCAAGCTTTACAACACTAGGCAGTTTACCAAGATGAATAACTGAGCATGGGTGGGCTCATGCACAGCTGGCCTCCTCGAAGAGGCCATGCCCTCTCTTTGGTGAACCACCACCTGCCCCCTGTCCTCATCCCACATCCTGATGCTCCTTGCAATAAGCACAGGGAAAGCCCAGATGAAATTCTCATCTGCAGCCAATTTCCCCGCAAACCCAGGAGATAGAAATGATGCAACTGGCCAGTGAGCAAGTCAAACAACAGCTCCACAAGCAAGGCATTGTGCAAGCTCAGTTCTGCAGCTGCCCTCTAACATGGCATCTCCACAATGACAGCCACTGGCAGCACCGCACAGTTTATCTCAACAGGAAGAATTTCTCAATACTTGAAATCGTATACACAAGCAATCAGTAAACAGTTTAACAGGGTCAAGAACAACTACTAAAGAGTTGCAATTCTCCATTCTGTTAGAAAAAGATGGGTTAAAGAAGCTATGTGTCTAAAATTCTATTATAACACCCGCTTGTGTACTTTGCTTAATTATTAAACACTTAACAGCTCGCAGCACCTAATCCACTTCTACCACAAGCCTAGCACCTTACCTAAGTTAGTCTCTACACAGACCTACACAATCTTACCTGCAGAATGAACTAATTTAGGTTTTGACACAAAAGGGCTCAAGAAACTTCATAATGAAATGCTGTCAGTCACATCAAATTAGGTAAGACTCACTGCATGGCCAACTTCCAGTATCTCATGCACAGCTGTGCTCAACTTGCACATCATAGGGATGAAGTTTTCATACTGAAAATTACACCTGATTTAACTCAAACGTTGGGATCTTTATCTTAATTCAGAATACCAAGATGCACAAAATGGAGACACCGGCATTTCCACAGAGCAGATTATCTATTTGTCCTCAGAGCACAGAAAGGAACTGAATGACTTGTTGGAGCAGACAGAGGTTTAACTCGGTAGCAAAGGGAATTATAGCATCACTCTTCGACAAAATCTTTTTCACAAGATAGCAGATGATCTCAGAACCCATCACTAGCTCATCATCCATCTCCGTCTTCATCATTAGCAACTTTCTATGGTTAAGATTATTTTTTTTTCCCCCAGGTATTAATTATGGCTATGTAGTTGCTATTTTGCTGACTATTGCTATGTAGTTTGGTGAATTAATACTAACGACTATAAAAATGATACATCCGGGTCAATAAAGAATCCCGTTTCTAAACCTCTGGAGACAGCGATACTATGAGTAGTTTGTGTTTTACTCAGATACAACTTAATTCTATTAGACTTTTAATCATGAGGAAATATCACGATAAGCATCTACTCTGAGCCATAGTTTTATCCATTTTGTAGTGATTTTCTTGCAACATCAACATTATGATACTAGGATTAAAAAATTATTTTCTGATGCTTACAGAGAAAACTCTTGCTGACACACAGAGCTCTATTGGTGCACTTGCTCATATGATACTCACACTTGATTTGCAACAGCGTGGCGGCATTCCTCTCTCCAAGTGCTGTCTGAGCTTTCTGAAGGACAGACTAAAGGATCTGCTCCTATAATCCTCTAAGAGGAAAAGCCTGAAGACCTCAGAGAGACATCTTTTGGTAACATAGTAAGGAACCTCAAGAACAGAAAAGACCTTCGTGACAAACCAAACAGCAGATCAGCACTTCAGGACAACGCAAGCCCTTTTTCAGCTTCTATGGCACTCTATTCCACTGCTACATCTGTTCCCTGCCTTTTCCTGATCTATTTTTAAATTAGGATATAAAGAAATATATTTGACAGTCTAAAGCAAGATATTGCAGCAACAACCACTCCTGCTGAAGGTTCACATGACTGTAACACCAAAAACAAAAGCCTGCAGGGAGAAAAGGATACATGTTTGTTTCCCTTCCTTCTGCATTGCACAATCTTCTTGAGGTTTATCAAAGGTATTCCTCTGCAAGAGAGAAGAAATCTGAGAGGCAGTCATTTAGAAAGGAAGTCAGATGGCTTCCTTTATTTTCTTCAGATTCCAAAGCAGTTTGTCAAATTCACAAGTATATTAGAAGGCCCTTGCTAGTTTGTCAGCAATGAGTTTTCAAAACACAAACCAAGAGTCCTAATAGTGCTATCTAGACCATGTTTTCTGTAAGGAAAGCAGTAAGAGAGCATGTGATTTATTCCAGGATATGCAACAGCAAGCTTGCTCCATCCTACAGCAGTGCTCACCCCTCAAAGTTCACTTACGTTGCAACAAAGTATATTAGATGTCCAGGCAAGCACAAAAGAGAAAAATGCCACTGTTTTCCTGCCACAGCAATACTTGCCACTTCCAGGTGTTCGTTTTATCTCCATTTAAGTCAGTAACCTCCGCAAGGGATTGTCATAAGAAATGTTCTAGTTATTTTAGTGCACAGACCACTTACCTCTGCTTATTACCCTCACTGGCAGAAAAACAGAGTGCCACAGTTTGCCTGATACTTGCCTTTTAATGAGCTAAACCAATTTTAATTCCATGCACTTACTATCAGTTGTCAGAGATGGAAAAGCTGTTACAAGGTTTTAAAAAATAGCCCAAAAACTGTGGCATACATCTCACCTGGCCATGGTATACATGGATGGCTACATCCAAGGTGCTTTAAATAGGTCAGGGGAACTGCACCCTGGAGTCTCGTAACTACAAAGGAAATTCAGACATTCATACCCCAGTCAACCAACATTTGCTCAGATAAATATCATCCTCTGTATTCCCTTCAGACTTCCTGCAGAAACTGCATCCCTGCAGCATCCCCCCACCTCCCACTCCACAGCACCAGGCCTGAAGTATTTCAGGTGGTAGGAGAAATTCAGAGGCAACTTAATTTATCAGGCATGTACTGCTAGATTAATTAGCAAATGCATTCCTAAACTAAAAGTTAGGCAGTACAACTTGATATACTGCACTTCCAAAGGGAAGCTGATTAAACTTAAAGATGAAACCCCAATGTTTCAGTTTATGACACACTTAGAGGGGAAGAGCCTGAACTTTTGTACTGATTTCCCCTCCAAGAGGCAAAATTCAACTTGTACTGCTGGGTAGAAGCCAAGTCCTCTCTCCCTATGCACACATTTCAACCAGCTAATTAGGTATCTGAATAAACTTGACCTTTCCTTGGATCATCAGGTATGTACCACATGAAATGTCTTTGAAAGATACTTTTAGTAACTGTCCTTGTTTCTTCATTAAATCAGTTTTAAATGCTATGTCATTACAAATAACAAAATCGTATCTATTGCTTTAATGCATTCCATGCACTTCCCTTTTCCATCTTTGAGGTTTTAGTTTCAACACAAGGGAATGAACTCCCAACTTCCAGTCAGTTCTTTCTTGACGCTGAAGATCACTGGGGTGTACAGCTTAAATTACTTTCCTGCAAGCCAGAAATATCAGGACTAGCAGGTTTTAGCACTTCAAGTAGTGGATTTTTCCAACTGCAGTTACCAGCACCAGCTCCCCATCCACTGCACAGACACTGCCTTAGCAGCACTTGCAGCACAGCTGAATTTAACAGCAGAAGCCAACGAACTCTACTCTATGCACACCACATGGCATAAAGCAGATGTTTGGGTTTACCAGGGGGTTGCAGCCACCATTTTGCCTTTTTTTTTTTTCATTTCTACACAACCAGCTGAAGTTAACACTAGCCACGTTAAGTTACATGCCACTACTGACCACCTGGTAAAGCAGTGTGCCATCGAACAAGCCAGAGTGCACAGGCATAAATTATGATTTTAAACTTAACATTTCTGTAAGCAAACAGGATAAACTCTTCCTTTCACTGCAAATCCCACTTACATTTTAGACCACCTGATCTACACCAGTAACAGAGAAAGCTTTAATAGCATAGAACCCTTCCTAAGATGAAAGGCCTCAGTCTTTCAATGGATCAGTACCATTCCACTGAAATGCAGATCTTCCCTAAGGATCTTTATGAGGACTGGAGCCATAGCACTGACTGTTGCCAACACTGTGGCCACCATACCTCACACCATTTCTTACAACCAGCACCAAGCAGAGAGCTAAATCTCTGAAAATGTCAATTAGAGCTAAGTCTCTGAAAATGTCAATTAAATTTTCCTGGCATCATTTAAAAAAGGCAAGTCTAGGAGTTTGACCCTGAGTGTATTGTAATGCCAAGTAAACTGTCAGAAATGCAGCTGAAAAGGTGCGAAATGGACCCTCTTGACAGTACTACTGAAATGGGGCCTCAGGGATCTTCTTGGAATTGCAATAACAAGAGAGGTATTTCTTACTTGTTGTAGGATGACAGACAGCAGGTACCTGACAAAATCCTGATAAGGTAGTAACATACCCTCCCTTGGCAACAATACCTAGAGAATAGTGTGATATATATCCAGCAACTATAGCTAGGAAATTTCAGCCTCGCTCTGATGAAAGGTCCACAGAGCTATTTGCCAACCTGTAGCAAAACCTGAAGATAGTACTACTGATTTGTTCCAACAACAACAGGCAGGCTACTTTTACAATATATTAAAACACACACATCTCAGTCTAACTGCATAACAATCACTAGAAGATTAGCAACAAAAGACAGCCTCAGCCTGCAGCACTATACCTGACTATGAAGTAGTCAGTCAATGTAACAAACTCTCCAGGCCCCCACTGATGGTCTGTAGCCTGATGAACCCAATGTCAACAAATGCCAGCAACACACATAGCATTTGAAACCTGACTTTCGTGGAAAGTGCTGCTACTGGCAGTCCACATCAGCACACAGCACTATTCACCTGCCACGACTGGCACCACTGGAAGTCCCCGAAGCTTCATGAAGCATCAGCATCAGGAACGGTGGTACCAGCTCTGACAACACTAACATCGCACAAAAGAGAGAAGGTGGCCTTTAGGGATACCTAGAAAGGTTAGTGTTCACTCTCTTCCACCAGTGGAGCAGGACATGGTCACCTCCACTACACTTCTGTCAACAGATGTACAGGTAGACACTGAGACCGTCTTGATTAATGATCATACAGTTGAGCCTTGACCACTTCAATTCTCCTGTGTTGGCACAAGGCTACTGTAAATCTATACATAACCATACCAACACAAAACCCAGTATGCCTGAACTGTATCTTCCTCTACAAAAACTGTCTCCCCTCATCGGATTCAGATCAACTTTTGATAAGTTACTGCTGTCTCTCCTCCAATTCAATTCTAGATCTTCTTTAACTTTACAGGCATCTTCCATGTTTCTTCTGCTTAACATGTGAAGGCCCTCCCGTCTTTTAATCAGGGTTGAAGAAAGCCACAATCTGCTAAATGCCATCTTCATACAATAGCACTTTACACAGCTGGAGTTAGTCATTAACCTCTCCCCACAAACTCTGATTGCAAGCCTTCTTCATTTACACACTTATCCAATCAACATAACAGAGTAGCTTCTGAACACAGAAAACAATCTGTTAACAGTAAGGAAGGTTCAAAGTAATAATACACCAGAATCACAGCGTGACAGATGTGTGTAAGACACCAGGAAAAAAACAGACTCCTAGGTAAAGATAATACCATGCAGAATACCAGAAGAATCATTAGAGCCCCCAACCTTGCGAAATTTTAAGAGAATTTAAGCCAAAGATCCATCAGATATGACATATCATAGTTGATTTTGCCATAGGGCAGAGAAGATAGAACAAGTAACCCTTGTTTACTATAGCATACTATGAAGTTCTTGCCTATCATGACAGCCAGCCGGCTTTCTTACCTTCCTAACCAGCGTGTTGGCTCATAAGGTACTTCACATTAAGAGGCTTTGGGTAGAATGAATGCTTTTCTATTCTCAGTTTTTATACTATCTAATACAAAAAGGACACAATACAGAACTCATATTTGCAAGGAAGAATAAGAACAAAAACACAGAAGAAATTGAAAAAAAACAGCACCCCATTCCCACCCTTCACCAACCACTTGAAAATAGCCAAGGAAGATAACCAAGGATGACATTTGCAACCTGACATTAAACTATTTTTCCATTTAGAACGTCTTTAGCAAGTGAAGTGTCTTCCAGCCAGTCCAGCTCCAGCACCTGAGGAAGCACTTGCCAACAGAAGCTGGATTTTTCATTTTACAGCACTCCACTAGCACACTACACAACTTGGACAAGAAGTTGAGGATCAAGCTACGATTTAAGGCAACCTAACTTCAGGCTGACCTTCTAGAGACAGAGCAGTGAATTGTACTTGTCTGCTATACAATTCTCTGCATATCAACACAAATAAAATTTTCAATGTGCAATAGTGATTATTACTCTGCTATTATCCAGTTAAATCATAAACTAATCCAGCTAATTTTAAATTCAAGTCTACTTTAAACAATACCTAAGAAATTAAGTATGTCACATCTACTTGGCAGAAATGGTTAAAATGTTAACTAGTACAGGCAAGTAAGTCAAGAACCAAGATTCACCACAGGTACAGGAAAGACTTTCAGAAGTTGCTTACTTCCTTAGCCTGGTTATTTGGGAAATAGCCCGTGTCTTCATTTTTGGTTTCCACACTTCCATGCTGTAAGAAGTGGAGATGCATGGCCAGACGTTTCCCACAATAAGCTGACCTTAAAACCTGGGTCCATACACCCCTTCTCATACTGTCCCTTTCTCTCCTTACCACCTCCACCTTTAAACCCTTTCAACCTTTGGGATGTACAGCCCATGCCCACATAAGCAGCTGGATGTCAAAATAACAGGATGCTCACGTGACCATCTTCAGAAAAGATAACTATATATCCTACAGTCTCACCATTATCTACAAATTGTATATGAGATAATGGCTTTATAAGATCACAGTCTTTTTGCCTGGAATTGCAAAAAGATAAGGCATCACCTCATTTTTCTGTACTACCATTAACTCACATTTGTTCATAGCGGTTGGTTGTGACAAAAGCACAACTGAAAGCCAGGCTTAGGAACACCACCCAAGACACTAATCTGGAAGAAATTTCAACAAGCTAGTCACTGAAACAATTCTGGAAGTTTCACTTTAACTCTTCCTGTGTCCTACCATCACACTTAGGTATAAAAGATACTTTGCAGTTGAGGAAGGAGTAGCAGAAAAATGGTTTAGCTGTTGTAAGACTCCTTGATACACTCTGTATCAAGAATATGACTTTGAAACATTCAGACGACTTATTCTTCCTAGCTTTACTCTTCAGAAAAACTTGAATTACCTTATACTTAAATAATTTTTAGACTTAAGTTTAGCAATCACAAAAGGTTTATCAAAATTTTTGACAGCATTTTTCTTTAAAGGTGAAAAAGGTTAATACAGCAAAATTAACACCTTTATTTAGAATTTATTCACCAGTGTCAAACCATACAAATGAAGCAAAACATTTATTTTAAATGGACATTTCCAAGAACACAATGCAGAAGGAGGTACTGAAGCAAACTCAGAAACACGGTGCTTGTTTATATGCATGTTTCAAAGCAGAAACTTCCAGTTCTAATTAAAAATGCAATTTTGAAACCAATGCTAGAACACCAGGAATTTGTTATTAATGGCGGACCAAGCCTTAAAGCAAAGTACACTTTACTGCATTAATGTCAAGTGCTTGATTGTTTTGACAGTTTGTAGGACAGATTTAATTGAGTTTTCCTACGTATTATGCATCCTAGCTCTTCTGCATATAGCAAGAGTACCTTTAAAGGAGGTCATACATATTGAATGAAGTTTTGGCAATACAATCTGACAAGTTGTTGAAGCTAGACAGATGTATCCCACTAACTCAGGAGACAATGTTGTCAAGAGACACTTTCATATCATAATTTCGTATTACACTTGCACATGTTCACACCCACTCACTGAAGACCACTTATGTATTCCCTTTTTTTCCAAATTAAAATTCATTTAACTCAATGCTCCACAGAATATAAATATCTAGCTAAGATTTGTCATGCATGCTGTTCTGGTTCCTGTAATCCAAAAATACCTAAGAATACTGACACCCATTCCAGAATTATTAACTCCTCATTCTTTAAGACTTCAGTGTCGTATTAAAAAAAGAGAGCTGAAAGGAAACTTCACTGTTTAAAGCATAATCTATCAGGGAATCATGATTTCTTCAGTTCATATCTATTTAACATAGAAGCACCGCAACTTTTCTGAATAAGTCTTCTGAGTGTCACACATGAAGGCCTTTTGTTCCTCACAAGGCCTTCAGAAATCATTCACTTAGTCTTATGCCTCAGAAGATTAATCTTGGTCCATTATCCACAAACTCCTTTCATCCAAATTAAACTGCTATAAATTTTCGCCTTGTGTTCTAGACAAATTCTCTAATGCACCTAAGAAGTCTCTTAAGAAATTGCAAGCAGCCTTCCCTTTTCCAAGAGATCCCAAGGATCAAGCTATCCTTTGCTTGTCCTATCTTTATCTTGACTGGCACATCGTGCTTGATAATCTAAAATCTCCACTCTGAGAACTTCTATCATCTGTTTATGCCATTACCTTTTTCGCCATTGTCTCATCCCACATCCTTCAAACAACTATACTTAAAATTTGCATGTACTGCCATCAAAGTGCATATGGTAAATTGAAGAACCACCAGTGCATCTAAACAGATGAAGTTGCTGTGAGTCACCTCCATGCTTCAAGTGTCAATAAATACTCATCAGTAAAGGAGTTGTCAACCAGGTTGAGGAATCAACTGGTATCTGCAGGAAAGAGATGGTCTGTAGGGTATCTTAGCAAACACTGAAGATTGTTCTGAAAAGCAACAGAGCTTTTATATTTGTTTCCACTGGTTTTCCAAGAAGGGAAGCAACTGGTGACTCTGAATGCCTTGCACTTTGTCATACAGTTGTACAGGTTGTAGCGAGGTGGCTGTTGGTCTCTTTTCCGAAGTAACAAGGGACAGGACAAGAGGAAACAGCCTCCAGTTGAGCCAGGGGAGGTTTAGATTAGATATTGGGAAAAATGTATGCACTGAAAGGGTTATCAAGCATTAAACAGGCTGCCCGGGGGAGTGGTTGAGTCATGATCCCTGGAGGTCCTTAAAAGACCTGGGGACATGGTTCAGTGGTAGACTTGGCAGTGTTAGGTTTACAGTTGGACTCAATCTTAAAGGTCTTTTCCAGCCTAAATGATTCTATGATCGTAGTCTGGAGCTTTGGCTTTGCTCCAGCGCAGCACCTTTACTACAAAGTGCTTCCAGAAAATTCCAGATCATATTACTTGAAGCATCATCTGAATTTGAAGACTTCAGAGCAAGGTTTAGATTTACCCCAGGTCAAACATCTTACTTTTTCTCAATTCTTCATGAAATGATTAAATTCGACGACGGAAGGTTATTTAAGCGAGATGCTTGAAAAACTTAATTTATTCATGGTTCCTTAACACACATTTAACCACCTTTACAAGGCTATCTTTTCCTTTCAAAAGAACTACTCAGGTTCAAAAGGTCTGCTGTTAAAAGTTTACAAAAAAGCATTCACGCTTATCTGGAGTGGTGGAGAAAAATACTTACCTATGTGGTTTCATAATAGGTCTGACTGAAGGAAAGTCTACACAGCTACAAAGAGACTACTCCACCCTCCCCCAAACAACTCACACTTCTGGCCCCATCCCCTCTGTCAGGGTTGTACTGGCAGAGCCAACCAGCTGAGCAATATGGAAAAGTAAAAACTTTCCCTTCTGGTTGCTTAAGGAAATCAATTCCCCAAGCTGGTGACCAGGCTTCCAGCAGGCAGGTGGGGGCAGGAAGGTGCAACTTCCAGCCACAGTTCAGGATTGGCTTGACTTGTGCCAAAGAAAGCCCCACCCTACATAGTTCATTTGCAACTGCCTTCATTACATTGCAATTATAAAAGAAAGTGGCAGGGACATCTCTTGAGAAAAGCTGCACCTGGAAGCCTGTTTCAGCAATTTGTTTGAAAACTGCCTCAGTATATTTCCTTGTAACAAGTTCAATACAAGCATATTCTTCCCCCCAAAAAAACAATTCTGCAACCATTATATTTCTCAAGAAGGAAATATAATCTTTAATGGTCTACATTCATAGGTTTTTGGTAAATGTAACCTTAAATCTTGTTAAGCACTCTGCTAAGCAACATATAACATGAACTTTCTCCACTTTCTTCCCTTTTTCCCCATCCCATATACCCTCATTTGCAGAATAGCTGTCATCAGTGTGCAAGAACCATATAGGAAAGCAGATGTCCTGGCCAGGATTGGAAGAGAGAAATTTTAAGCAACAACCACCCCTCAAAGTCAGGAAGCACATCTCAGTTTCTCACATTATCAAATTCACAACAAATTTGCCATTCACTTCAAATATAGACCTTGGAAAACAAAAGGAAGTCTCTCAAGTCTTTAAGAGATAGATCCACGACTGACAAGGGCAGCTTCGTGTTTTTACATACTGCGCTTCATATCTGCAGCTTCCGATTTAGGATAATTTGAGACGACACCAAGCAATTTTGACTCATGCAGGTTTCACAGAGCTTGAGTGCATTATGAACATCCCACAGAGAAGCTGTTTCGATTTTAGATTGAATACACAATTAAGTCGAGCATACGCCCTTGAATGTCACCTTCAGGAGCGGCTACAGGAAGTTAATCATAATCAGTAGTTTATCACATTTTAGCCTGCTCTTCTAATCTCAAATGCGTGGTTATGCTAAGTTTCCACAGCAGTGTGTACCGCAGAGGTGGTTGGTTTACCCAGAACCTACACTTAAGGCAGTGTAGTATATCTAAATGAAGAGCTTCGACTTTATATAGCTTGTAAATTACAGGATCTACATTTCATTTGGTTTCTCCCCTCTACATTAACTCCAGGTTGAGTAATCAAATATCAAAACACTCAAATATACAAGCAAAACCTGCAAGTGTTACCATTAAAAGATATCAGAGCAGGCAATTTAAGAGTTAATCCTGGAATGGTGTCCTCAAGTAACCCGACTGTGGCTTGATATTACAGCTGAACATGCTGCCTCTAGTGCTTCCAGCTACTGCTATCAAATGCGCTGTAGCAACTTTCACTGTGGAACAGTGTAGCCAGTCACACAGAGATGCAATTAAAGCCAGCATTTCCAGCCTCGTTGCAGTCCCCTGGTAGCTGCAACCTTTCCTTTCAGCAGCACTGCTGCACCCCAGCAGAGTCCTAACGAGGGAAGCACTATGAAAATCATCTCGGCACTTATTAAGGACTCGGCAAAATTTTAACCTTAGGTATCAGCTGGATCCTGAACCACTCAATTTTCCTGTTAAATCTCAGGCTTTCCAATGTTATGGACACAACCAATTCTGTAAACCAAATTACAGCACACGACAGCAGTAATTTCTCCATTCCTTCTCTCTTGACATTTACACGGGCAATTTATTGCCTGCTAAAATTACCACTTCCCTCTGTCCAATATCAAAGGAATACCTCCTCAGGGCAGTATACTACTGTGCGAACAGATGCCATCTTTCAGAAGCAAAAAGCAAAGCCCCAACTCCATTTTACAATACAAACCATCTAATACTCAAATAACTCATGTTTTCAAAACCAATAGCTACATTTTTTCCTAACAACTATCCTTATTATTTACATGCACATATTAAAGGTACTGCTTTTTCTGCCTTTCTTGTTTTCAGGCAAGGTGGAGGGGAGGGAGAAGTGTTTTTTAAGTTAATATAACCACCTGGAAGCCTTTCCACATAAATTTAACCTTGGCAGGTAATTTTGTTCCATCACAGGTTTTTTTGCTACCTCCATGACGCAGTTACAGACCATGACTACTTCTGCCTGCAATATGGACTGCTGTCCACCTACACAAAAAAAAAGTTGATTTATTTAGCTGGGGAGGAAACCAGGTAACTCACTCCTAACTTACCTGGATTTCTCCCTCACAGCTATAAATTGACCAGGAGAGCATTTTCAGATCACCAGTCCAAACACGTAACATTCAGAAACAGAATGCCAGCTTCTGCAAGTATACCTGTAATACCAGCAGCAGGAGTTGTATGAACAGCAGGAGAAAAAAAAAAAAAAAAAAGTCAGGCTGAGATAGTGACCTATGACTGAAGCAGCTGATCCGAACACCTTCCTGCTTACATTGAACTAATGGATTTAAGGTAACACAGAGAACCCCAATAATAAGCTACTTTACAAGATGATTTGAGAAAACTCTTCTTTCATATATACATTTCTTCTATAAACAAGAACCAAACTGAGTACAAAGCATTTTGGAGAACTATACGCTGCTTTTTACAGTGGCCATTACTCTGAAGAGATTCAGAAAATCTCAGTCTTGCTTGATTTATTTCCATGCAAATCCATTATTTCCAATTATATTTGAATATATCAAATTATGATCACAATACAAGCATGAAAATTATTTTCAGTGAAGGCAGTAACTTTTTAAAATTTTATGCTGTCATGCATAAAACAGATTTTTTTCCACATTCAAATCTCAAGTAGCTGGTCTGCTCTGGTCACTTATCAAACAACAGCAATCCAAGTCAAGTTCTTCCCATTGTGAAGTGATCAGATTTCGGGATGAAATCTATCTAATTTCTACCAAAAACTCTAAGACAAGTACACTCACATAATAAAATTTAACTTTCCTAGACCGATTTAAGCCTGAGCAAAACCCAAGGGAGACATTCTTGTGTGATTTTGTCTAGCGTCATGCCACAACCTGTATGCTATATCCACATATAATTGGCCTTCCTCACCAAAAAACAAGTCCTGAAGTTCCTGGCAAATACTCTGTCTGCATCTCTGAAAGTATGTCTGCCTGGGAACTCATGAGGCTTCCACTGTGATCTCGCCCATCAGCAAAGAATACTAGTTTCACATATGAAAGGGCTGATGGCAGTGTTGAAAGATAGAGGGAGTGTATTCAAACAAACAGACTCCTGAATTTTCTATTCTGAGAACTATTATATCAGAATACCACTCCCAAACTCTAGTCTATTTGACAACAGCACTGGGAGAAGTATTTAATGTAAGTAAAAGAAACAAGGGCTTAGTATGGAGCCAATACAAGATTCAGACCCTGTTTCATAAATCCCTATGGAGGACATGCCTGCCCCATTACTATACACGCTCATAACCTGAAAGATCCACAAAACTGTTGAATCATCGACTGTAGAGAACAGCTCACTGCTTGAAATATATCATCAAAACCTAGTTATTTCAACACGTAACTGAAAGACTCAGGAAAAAAAGCTCACCATTTTCTGATTAGCTTCATCTTAAACACCATAAAAATTATAAGGAGAGCCTGCAACTTCACAGAGCAGGTCACCTAAGCATTTATGCTAACCTATAAAACTGCAAACACTTTACAACTTCCCAGAGTTAGCCTCCCTTATTCCAGGGTCAAAATTAGTATCAATGACAAAGCAACGTAGCTTCCTAATTATAAAAGGAAATTTGGAAAACATTTCCTTCCAGTCCTTCAGATTTTTTAATTTATTTCCCATCTCAACATTAGCTCTATTCAAATGTTGCATTTTCCCCACAAGAAATGCTATTTATTTTCTACTGTCCAAAAATATGTCATAAGAAGAGATTACATCCTCTCTTACCCAGGGTTCAAGTGATATTCTTGCCATCATAACACAAAGCAAGGCTTACTCAAAAGCTTCTCTGAAGCCGAAGTAAGTCACTATCCTCCTAGGCTTTATTTAGGAAGCATACTTGGATAAGCAAAGGACTCAACCTAAATCTCAGTTTAACTTCCTTGTTTTTCTAACAGCTTTACAAGACGGAAGGAAGACCCAAATGACTTATTTCTACTTTGGCTACAAATTTAATACCCCCATATTTAAGAAGAGTAACTTTGCAGTTTTAACATGCAAGATTTCCACCTAAGAGGTAGTGCAGAATTGTGTAGGACAATGAAAGGAAAACTACACTAAACCAGAATTTTCCCCGTCCACCTCTTAATTCTATGTTGATACAACTTGTAGCTATCCTGATAAAAGTGATCCTGTCCCATCAAGTCTAATACCACACTAGTCTCAGGAAACTTTAGTTGAAGTTCAGCAGTGGGTCTTAACAGACGTTAGGTAATTTTTTGCCCGTCCTTTCCATATCAGTACTATTGCTCAAAACATCACTGACCAGATTAACAATACTATACTATTTCTTCTGGTTTTCCTCAATGGAGTATATACAGCCTGCTATAATCTGATCTTCTGACTGCTGCTTGTCATTGTCAACAGATCAAAGACCAAATGCTCAGTAGTACACCCAGTCCCCATCACAGACTTCTAAAGGGCAGAATTTCAAGCATTCTTCCTTCCCACTTCTACTGCCCATTCCTTGTTTCCACCAGCACTCAAAGAAAAAAAACCATGACACACAAGACAGACAATGGAACAGACCGCAACAAGCAATGTCAAATATACTATGCAAACCAATCAATCTATTACTCGCTGTTCCTTTTAAGGACTAGACAAATTCATCATCCTTTTTACACCACCCCATCTCAAAGTCAGGATGCAGTTACATACAAAATCTAACAGCTTGGCTTATTTAGCCTTTTTTTTTATTTTATCTTTTAAAAAAAGCTTTTTTAAAAGGATTCTGTCTGCTGAGTGCATAACAAAAGCTAGATTACTGATTTAGCCACTACCTTAATGTAAATGCCCCTTTTATAGCAGTATAGTATCTCTCTTTTATAGCATCTTCTTTTTTTTCCAACCGCACATTATCTTCAACATTGATCTACGCTTTTAAATCTGATCGATTAGGACAGCTGTACTACAGCTTATTCCCCTCTGCTTTAAAAACCCAAACGCTGAAACATGTGAAACTGTTTTCCATCAAAGATGGTGAATGTAGGAGGAGAAAGGATTACAGGTGCGGGCAGTTACAGAACAAAAGCCCTATCAGCTACTATTGACTTGTGCTGGACGCTTCCAGGGAGTTCCTGCACACAGATCAGCCTGTGCTGGATTGTACCAGCAGCATCGTGCAAGAGCAACACGATCCCATGTGGGGACACCATGGAGCCAGTGCAACCCCGCGGCCTTAGTGAGTATATAACTGGCTCAACAGCCGGCTTCGCTACACTGCTGCTGCAGATACGAAACACCTCTATGGAGGTGGGGGAAAAAAAAAAAAAAAAAAAAAAAGAGCCAGAAATAGGCAACATATCAACCTAGTTTCCTCTTGGCGTTTCAAAACTGGATCTAAATCCTACGCAGGGGCGCGTTTACAGGCAGCTGGACCACGGCGTCCCGGAGCGCTCCAGCTCCGCATCCCGCCCCGCTCCCACGGGTGGGCAACCGCCCGCGCCGGGAGCTCCTGGCGCGACCCCCCTTCCCCGGGAGCGGCAGCAGGCTGGGGCGGGGGGGCTGGAGCCAGCACACCGACCGCCCCCGGCGGGGCGGGAACCTCCTCCCCAAACCTCCCCCGGCCCGCTTTTTCCGGGGAAAGGAAGGGCCCGTCCGGGAGCGGGTGCGAAACTTCCTATTAAGGGCACGGCGGCCCCGAACCTGCAGCCCCGGGCCCGCAGCGCTCTGCGGCGCCGCCATGGCGGGACCCGCCCGCCGCGGCTGCGCGCTCCCGGCGGCGGGAAGCGGGGCGGCCCTCCCTTCCCCTCCCTTTTCCCTTCCCCTCCCCACCGCTGCACCTGCTGCCGCGGGGGGAGGGCGATGCGGCGGGGCCCGCCGGGCCGCGCTCCCCCGCGGGTAGGAGGGCGCTGCGGGGGAGCCGCCGCAACGGCCCACCACTCCCCCCCCCCCCCCCCGCTCCCTTCCCCTGGCCGCCCCTCACGGCGGCGCCCCGCTGCTCACCCACGCTCCGGTAGCCCAGGATCGCGATCTTGCGGGACTTGGACGGCGGCATCTTCTCCCCCGCCCGGCCCCGAACCACATCAAGGGCGGCGGCTGCGGTGGCGGCGGCGGTCGGCGGTCGGCTGGCGGGGAGCGGGGCGCGCCGCCAGCGACATGCGGCGGGGGGGGAGGAGGAGGGGGAGGAGGAGGAAGGGGTTGGGGGAGGGCGGCGGACCGACCGCACGGGACCGGCGGCGCCTGGCAGCGGCAGCAGCGGCGGCGCCCGCCCCACGTGACCGCCGGGCTCGCCAGCCCCTCACGTACCTGTGCGTCACGCGTCACAGGCCGGAGCGGCGACCTCGCCGCCGCCGCGAGCCGGCGCCAGGCGCCGCGAGGGAGGGGAGGGAAAAGGCGGGGGGGGGGGGGGGGGGGGGGGGGGAAACTCGCTGCGTCATGCCTCCCCCCCATCCCCAACCCGTGTAGCCATTGGGCGGTGCCGCGGCAGCGCGAAGCGGCGATTGGCCGAGCACTCGGCGGCTGCGGTAACAGACGGCGTTCAAAGGAGAGGGGCGGGGCTGACCGAGGAAGGGGGGGGGGGGACGCGGATTGGGCGGAAGGGAATGGGGAGGCGGGGCGTGGGGGCCGCGCGTGCGCGTCGCGCGGGTTCCAACGGCCGCCGCGCTCCTGAGGGGAAGCTTCAGGCAGCGCTCCCCACTCCCCTCAACCGCCGTGTCCGGTCGCTCCTCACCGGGATGGCGGCTGCGTGGGCAGCCGGCGGGTCGGGTCCGGTGCCGCTCCTCTCTGTGCGGTGGGGGGAGCGTCGCTTCGTGTCTCAGAGCGCTGCCCGTTTCCCTGTCAGGGCGGTGGGGAGCCGCTGGGCGCCGGAGGCTCTAAGGGCACAACCGCCGGGCCGCCTCTCCCGAAAAGGGTCGCTCCGCCGGGCTGCGACGCTTATTTAAAACGATCTCGGTTCCTCTTCAGAGCGTTCGCTTTGCACGCAGATAGAACTCCTGTGGAAACATCGGTTCTGAGCATCTATAAAGTGCCGGCAGTTGCATGTTAAAGGGAAGGGGGGATGTGGAAAAGAAATCGTTAACTATGAGATGCAAGCGGTGGAGAGTTTTCCACTTTGAAAGTGAGTGCTGCATGTGCTAAGGGTGGCTTCACTTAGCAGATGCAGAATGTAAGGGAGAAAGACATGAAGAACAGGAAACTTGTCTTTTTCCCCTTCTGCTGCGCCTTCCATTGAACACACTTGTGGCAGTGTTTACCCATTCCACAATTTCCTGAAAAATTAATGTCATTTATAAATAAAAAAGCGTTTCTGCGTGCATTTTGTCTTTTTTGGGGCTACACTGATACCTAACATGCAGTCACGCCAGGGCACAACTCAGCTGAACCACCCTCACAATGAGTCTTCTGCTCCCTGATCTCAGCCGTTCATTCGCCTGTATTCATCTAGTAAGAAGGCAGGGAACTGAAGCAAAACCAAGCTAGTTATGCACAAAAGCAATCTGCTTCTGAAGAAGCAGACAAGCTTTAAGGAGGTATCTACATTTTGGGGGTTAGTCTGATTATACCCTTCATCTTCTGGATTATAGGATCTGGAAGCAAAGTACTGGTAACCTGTGAAACAGCAGGTGTCGGCCTTTAGTGAAGAGGTACCTGACAAACGGATAGTTATTTCATGAGAAAATGGAGTTTATGTACTTTGTCAGCGATGGCCGCAGTGGATATTGTTCTGTGTGCTCCTTCTCCGTGTCCAGCCTCTCCCTCTCCCTGACGCACAGATTCCCACCTCAGCACAGCTCCCGAGCACTGCACCGCGCAGGTGGATTTGGTGGGCCT
Source organism: Tyto alba (assembly GCF_018691265.1). Lineage (NCBI taxonomy): Eukaryota > Metazoa > Chordata > Aves > Strigiformes > Tytonidae > Tyto > Tyto alba. The sequence goes on along the minus strand of NW_024881313.1, from coordinate 34,513,840 downwards.
GCAAAAAAAAGAGCGGCATGTGGAAATCCTGCCTTTGCGAACAGTGATGTAGTTCAAAGCTCTCCAAGACGTGTGGAGGGACAGTCCTGCCTGGTGCAGATCACCGTGTTCCTTTTTGCCTTTCATGTTTTAAAAGACACAAGGATTGTAGTAGCCATAACCCTGCAGGACCATCCCTTGTGAAGCTCTGCAGCTGCATCTTTGCACTTGCTCCCTCTGGAGCCAGCTCCAGGGGACTGTGGTCCAAACCTGGGCAAGTTACGGAGCCAGAGGTCTGAAAGAACTGAGATGAGGGTTACCTTCCAATGACATAAATGGATTTGGAAACGTAGGTGAAGTTTGTGGTAGTTACACTTTCAGCTTCCTTACTTGCTTGTTGTATTTAGGCACTGTTGCAACCTAGTCTGCGTTTTGAGAAAATCTATTTATACCTTTCCACGTGCTCACAGTGGCAAGCATCAGTCTTTTTTAATTTGTGAAAAATTCTGGTTTTGCTCCCTCCTTGACACTCCACATCTCTTGATTAGGTTTTTTCACTTAATCTCTTACTCCACTCACCTTTTGGACCATTATCTATTTATTTAGTTTGTTTCTATTAACTTGTGCTTGTTCACTCTGTAGTTATTTAGGAGGTATCACAGCTGCAGAGTTTCTGCTTCCCCCTTCAAGCCCCTTCAGTTGGTTTATTTACTGCCTCTAATTGCAAGGGAGTTCTCCCACCTTGGGATACCCTCCAAGCTTGCTCAGCCTATGTCACAGCAGAAACATAGAACTCATCCTTCCTGGGCATGAGTGTTTTTCAAACTTGCAGAAAAACCTATGACTGTCTTTTCTTCCTGTGGTTCTTTGGAAGGAATTAGCTAATAATCCTTATTCCATCAGGGTCACATAAGTGCTTTGTTCTATCTTGACTAGGACACTCAAAATACAGGCAAATACAAAGCTTTCCTGGAATTTGGTCATTTCTCCACTCTCTAGGACTTGGTGATAGTGCTGAGTGCCCCTTTGAGAGCAGTCTGGGTTAGTGCTCCTCTAGCTGTAACCACTTAGGCAGAGAGGAGAGGATCTGGGTCGCAGTACAGTGATCATTGCATTTCTCCTGCCTGGGTGAGGTTTAAATGCTTCCCGACTGCTCTGGTGCAGAGGGAGAGCATGCCCTGGGCTGGGAGTGTCAAATCAGGGCACTGTGCGTAATTTCAACTCCTTTATGTGTTTAGGGCTGAATGGCTTCACACCCTCGCGAAGTGACCTTTCGCTGAAATTCTCTCCCCCTCTAACAATCTAAGTGTGATCAGGTTGGGATTTCACTGCAGCAGGGGTAGCATTAGGCATTAGGGCTTTGCCTGTGCAGGCCCTGATCCAACTCCAGCTTCATTTCTAGAGTGCTTGCAAGTTGTGCTGTGAACTACAAAGGAGTTCAGAGAACTTCGGGACAAGCGCCATACATCACGCCCCTCTGCGCTGGCTGTATTCCAGACCTGTTTTACGTCTCACTTCACCAGATACAAAGGCTACACTGGATTTGAAGGAGTATCAGTTCAGATGATAAATTACATTACTTTTATTGTAAATGAGTTAACAAGACATGGTCAATGAATGCAACACATCAGGTAGGGCCTAGGTTCTGAAAGAGAGAACACCAAGAGGGAGGACAGCAAGCACCAAGGGTATGTGTATGCAGGTCAGCAACAGGCATTGAGGGAGGCTGCAAACATTGAACGTGTCTGCCTTGTGGTGCCTACATCCACGCTTCTGTGACAGAGGAAAAACCGTGATGAATTTCATGTAGTAAATGTAACACAACGGTCAGGTGCTTTTATGACAATACGGTACAGACCCCCAGACACACTACTGCTCAGATTCCAAATGCAGAGCGGCTCTGACTTACACACTCAAATTCCTGCAACAGCAATTACCAGTATAATTACCTGCTCTGTCCTTTGGCAAATGAGGACCTTCCCAAGGAGTTTTTTGAAGTGGGTCCTATGTTTGCATTGGGCAGGCTTCCACATGCACAGCATAGACTTTCCTGCCCACAGAGGTTACAAAGTACATTCAGTTCAATCTTACACTTGTTCCTACTCCTGCATTTTCACAATGATTGCATTTTCCAGTATTCAGATAGAAACACTGGCAAAATGTTAACAGAAGCAAATTAAGGAACCAATTCAGTTCACAGCGGCTATTGCCGTCACAGGCTAATGCCATACAGGTCCTGGTATGCAGCTGGAAGGGACGTGCTCTATAGGTGCTTTTTTTCCTAAAGGAATGAGCTTGATGTGTAAGTGCGGGTCACGTGTGTTCCCATTCACTTCAGTGGGAACAGGTCTGACTGCAATCATAAAGAAATGGGTACTAAGAAAGTGACTTTCAAAACCACATTTAAATAAAGACCTGAAGTTAAAAGTAAAGAGCAGTGTCTGCAGAACATTCTTTTTGCATAAATGCATTATGTGGGAACATGGGTAGTATTAAACTATCCGGAATAGCATTTTCCTCTGGAAATTACCCCTAGTAAGTGTTCAATATGGGAGCATAAGGGGTGAAAGTTCATAGAAACTTTTGAAGCAAGCTGGTTACTTCTAAAACTGACTGGGGAGCTCAGTATGAGCAGTTTAACAGCCTGCTGCATGCCAGGATTAAGCACGCATGGTTTCACTTCTAGTTGGACCAAAACTGAGACTCCAACTTACCTCACGCTCTCTCAAAAGATGACAAGGAGTGTTCTCAAAGTGATGTGTAGTCTTGGAACTGCTTCAGTCAGATTCCTCCTGTCTGCTGTGAGGACAAGAGCTCAGGCCTTGGAAAGTAAGGCTGGTTCTGTCTGTGTTACCCAAACTTTCCCAGCAGAATAATATTCTTTAGTAAGAGAAGATGAGCAGGCCTTGCATATGCAACAATGGCAGTTCCGTTCCTAGTAAATAGCAGATACTGTCTTATGTGTATGTAGGGGGCAGCTTAAAGATCTCAGACCTTTTAACTAAAAGGATTCAAAAAAAAACAGGAAAGTGTATTCATCAGTCAAGTGATCAATGTCAGCAAAGGGTGATTTTTCTAAGTTAGTTCAGAGCATCTCTAGATACTGAAAATTATTGAGGGCTGAAGTCTACTATGAAACATTTTCTTACACCTCAACAGCTAAAAATATTCAAAGTAAAAACCAAACTTAATCTGCTCCCTTCCAAGACCAAGAAGCCATTTTTATCTTTCACAGACATCTCTTGCCGGACAAGGATATGCACAGGAATCAATTGTGTGTTTTAGTCTTGCTGGTTAAAATAGAATTCATTTCTACAGGACAGAAGATCAGCTATGCTATTGAGCAGGCTTTCAGCAGTCACCGGGAAGTTTACTGCCATCTCTGCTTGCAGCATGGTCCTGTCTGCGGAAAGAAAGGGACCAGCTGGAGCCCCTGCTGTGGTCTCAGATCCCTAGGTACTGCTTGTTGCCTGTCCAGAGGAAAAAATGTGCAAGAACTTGAGTTTAATGACATTTTCTTCATTCTTTTGTGTGGCTGAGGCCTCTCACAAGCCACGTGAAGAGTACTAGATCAAAGCTTTAGTTGCACTGGCACTTTAATCTGGTACATGCGGCAGTGCTGCTGAGTCACCCCTCCTTTCTCTACCCTCATTTACTTATTCCTGTCTGTCCCTTATGCTGGAACAAGCATTTTTCTACATCTGTAGTAAACTGATCTGTATTAAAAATGACATGATTTCTTCAGTTTTGTTTACTGCATCAGCACTGGTGCTTGTGTCAGTACAAGCAGAGTGCCTTTTGATAGCACTGCTGTTTATTCATGCTTAGGGAATTAGACTGCGATTCTACTTCTCACAAAGCCAAAGTTCAGAACTCAATTCCAAAAAGCAAGAGTGGAAATTCTCTAAATACAGTTTTGTATCGAGGCGGTTGCCTTCTGCAGTTTTGCTAGCCCTGTGTCCACAACACATCAGCAGCACTTGTGATAATGTTAAAATAGTAAGCCTGTACACGGTGGTTCAAAAACTGCAAATTCATGCTGGCTTTCTGCATACTCATTTATGCAGACAGGCCCAAAGCCGTCTGCATGGAACAGGGCCAAAAGACTTTGTACTAAGAAATAAAGTAGATAAAAAAAGTACCTACCAGTGGTTCAACCCTTATCTTCAAAACTACCTTGAAACCAGGGCTGAAGGGTATGCTCATGCAGACTTGTGATAGGTAGAGAGATCTTGTGGTACATTTGGGCAACTCCCTGGCCTCCCCTCTCCTAGAGGAGGCTGCAGTGGTGGTGCTAGAGCCAGACTTCCCCTTAATACAGAATTCTCATTGCCCACACATTATCCCTGCCATGCACCCCACAAAGACCAAGAGCCACTATTTTTAATTTTTAATTTCTATCACTCCATCTTCCCAACCAAGATAATCAGAGCTGTGCTGATGTCATCTCTGATGACAGCAATCAGCACAAGACCCTGAGGGGTTGGCTGCTAGGCAAAACCAGCTATTTCAATTCAATACCATCCAGAATTGCAGGGAACAGAGTCAATATTTACCTAGTCAGAAAAGGTGTTGGAAAAGACTTAACTATGTTTTGTCCCTGCCCATAGCAGGAGGGTGGGAACTAGATGATCTTTAAGGTCCTTTCCAACACAAGCCATTCTGAGATGTTTTTCACAGAGCAAGAAAGTGAGATAAAGTCAAAGAGAACAGATTCCATTGTGTACTACAGGAATATTTTTATACATGAAAGATGCCAGTAAGGAAAAAGTGTCCACACATTTAGTTCAGAATTTAAATTCTCGTAGAAAGGAGAAAAGTTCTGAAGAAAAGGGTTTTCATTACTATTAAAACACCTCACATTTTATGAGCAAACTGAAAACTGTTAACCTCTTACCTCTAAGTCTGTAAGTGGCAAAAAAATGTATCAATTTACTACATTATTCCAGTCCAGCATTCAGGATAGAAACACAGTGAAAAGAAGTATTGCCTGGATTATTCCCTTAGCATAAGTCACCTTTAAAGTTGAAGAAAAATAAGAATGCTTCTGTACCTAGCTCACACTATCAAAATGCACGTACATTTATACATGCAAAAGAACTTGGCAAGAACCGCTAAAAACAAACTGATGTTGTAGGGTTTAATTTCTTCCATCTACAAGAATCTACAGTTATAAAAGTCTCATCTTCAAACTTTACAGTACATTTACATTAGTAAATACCCCACAGCTTTCCTCACTCCTCCACTTCTGTACAAATCATATACAATAAAAAGTTCCGGTTTTGTTGTACAAACATCATTTTACACTTTAATACAGATGAAAATATTGTTCTCTGGCACCTCATTACCTCCATGGTGCCTGTATATTACAGTACAGAGCACTTTCGATCCATGCTTCTGAAATCTTCAGCTCAAGTAACATGGACCGATCAACAGGCCACAGCTCCTGCAACTCCAAACTTTTAAATAATGAGAAAATCTACCACTTTTTTTGTATAACAATCAACAGTTTATTAATGGATATGGTGAAATTTTAGCTATCCACCAAAGATGTGTAAAAAATTGTCATGAAAGTAAAAATAAATAAAGCTGTTTTTAAAATCAGTCTTGTTTTACATCTCAGTTCAGAATGCAACATTTAACACAAAACCGTCATTGAAGTTTTAAAGAAGTCTACTGATATTCAAATTACAGCTTTTATGACAAATCTAATGAGAACTGAAACTGATTTGGTTTTAGGTTTAAAGACTTTCACATTCAAATACAGTGTCTCGTTTAGCACAATACTTCCTTTGACAGTGATGGGCAACAGTGATGACATATTGCTGTATTTTGACATAAGGCACTATGATATGAATATGCCATACACTTGCCTTATGTCACATATATCCATTGCTGACCAGTGACTTCTGTCAAATACAAAATGAAAAAGTTTCAGAATACAGTGCATTTTAATGAAGGACATCATGTGAAGTCTTCCAGCAAATGTTTTGAAGACATTTTGAAATACAAGCCTACATTTTAACATAAGCTTTTGTCATGCTGCTTTTTTTGCGACATCACTGGGGGGAATAGACTCATCATCCATCACTAAGTCCCAATACACATTCTCAACCATCCTGCTCTGTTCTATTGCAGTCACTGTTCTTGAGACAAACTTGACCCAGAAACTTTGTTCAAGTTCTCCTACAAACATGTATACATTCACAGCAGTCATTCACTTTCGTTCTCCTTTTGTTTGGCACCTGTTAACAGAAGAGGAAAGCATGTGTGATTTCCATAGGCACATAGCACTTGGCTTCTGGAAAAGCACTGCCCATTCTGAACGCTGATAACGTCGTCAGACAAAGTTACAGAGCATTAGCACTGGATACCATTTATAAGGAATATACCGCAGGATTGCTAAATGCTAGTGTAAAACAGAATGAGGAAGGCCTTTATTGCTTCTAACTTATTTGGCAAGGTAGTCTAAGTAACTCTTCTGTGAAGTTGTGAAGTTACTAAGAATGGCTTTGAAGATTCTCGCCAGCACAAAAATTTATTTTAAAAACTCCCGATCAAAAAGCCTCACCCCAAACCTGTCCATCAGCTTAGAAGCCAAACTTAATCATCATAATAGCCTCAAAAAATGAAGTCCTGTTTGAGAACAAACTATGTAGGATTTCAGTTTAACTACACTGTGTTGATGGACCCATTTTTCCTGGCTCAGATGAAGATTTTGCTAACAGGATGGATCAGAGAGACCTGTTCAGCAGGACTGTATAGCATCTTGCCTCTTCTCCAAGTACTCAAACTAGCCACATGCTGGGCAACAACTGAACCCTATCGTGAGTTTGGCTTCAGCATCCAACCCTAGAGAGCAAAAATCTCCTGCCAGCAACCCAGAGTTACTACTTGTAATGCATATAATCAAACACTGAGAACTTCATTAAATACATCCAGTTTGCACATGACAGCTGATACTCTTTTCCCCTAACATAGGCTTGTCTTAATTCCTGCCAGTCGATAAATTTTCCTTTCTAGGCTGTGAAGAAAAATGAACACTTTTAGGGTATGATTTATCTGGTTGTTCTTATGCATCCACTTTAAGAAGTAAATCACACTCTAGACTCTAAGACTAGATCTACACTGCAGACATCCTCCTTTCATGAGACAAATCCCAATCTAAAATCAGGCAGCCGCCTGTGGCACTGCAATCTAATGGCTAACTGCTCCTAAAAAATGCCTTCTCTCACCTCATCTCTTCCAGTGGCATGATCCTGCCCCCTCTGTTGCTCTAACCCCTGTATTCAGTACTAGACTCTTCTGTGAGCCAGTTTAGTGTGCCAAACTGACAAAACTCCGCTGCTTTTTTGCTGGCTCAGTTTCCTGTTAGATCAGTGAGTTAAAACAGCTCACAGAGGGATCTCATGAGTGTGGGTGCTGCCACATGCTAAATGCCAGAAGCACATGGTGCAGCGCAGGGGAGCAGGAACTGCCCTTTGTAGTTAGAGCACTGTTATATCAGCTCAGAGTTGCAACTCCAGTGTCCATGTAATTCCAGTATAACAAAGCTCTTGGTTTGTCAGTATCCAGATTCATCTTTTCCATCTAAACTTTGCTCCATTAACAGTAAGTTCTATTCTCCTTGGATCCTTCTACCCTGCACTCATGAGGGAAACTACCTCCTCTGCCTGGAGAGGCACCGACTGTCTGTCTTTACATCTCCCTCTTAGGAGGGTCATATACCGCTCCACTCTTTCCAGGCAATGAGCCCGTTTGACCCAGGGCTTTGGGCTGACTTCCCTATTCATCCATAACTTTCACAGAAAGCTGGGTTACTTGTTCTTCCAGGTCGTAAAATGAACCAGATGCACTGACGTTCCTCCAGCAATATCACTGATTACTTCTTGTCAGAGGAGAAATCTTACTATTTTAAAAGGCTACATTAACTTTTTTTAAGTCTACAGAGGAGAAAGACTTTTGCATTGCTATGTAAACATGTTACATATGTTATCGATCAGTGCAAGTAAGAGGTCCTAGTTAAGCTCACATTTAGACTTTCTTTTTTGAAGGACATATCCAGCTCTGTTTGCTTAGTCTGATTTTTTTCTTTTTAGGCAAAACTGTAATCCTCAAGACATTCTTTTTTTTTGTCTTCCTCAAAAAGCCAAAAGAGGACTTTGATTTAGTTCTTGTGACACTGAAGTAATTCATGTGGTCAAAGTGAAGTTCCAATTAAGAACATAAAGCAGGTTAATAGCTTGGGTAAAACTTAAAAAAATAAAAAAACAAGCAAACAAAAAAACAACAGCCCTCTCCCCACTCAAAAAAACAAACCCACCCCCCTCAACCAACATAAAAGTAGCAGAAATAAACCTATTGTTGGATACTCCTTAAAAGGAACCTGATCATGTTTAGTAATGCACTAGAGATTTGTACTGGAATAATTCTGGTGGTCTGGGCTGCAGAAATTCAGGGAGGTGGGGAAGGCACCTTGTTGCAGATGCTGTCTATACATGCAACATTCAACTTCATCCCGTTCTTCCTATTAAAACATTAATCAAGACCTTTTTTTCTAAAAAGAATATACATGAACAGCAATGATTTTCATGAAGCTTCTGCACGCATTCCTCAGCGAATAGAAGACTGACAGTTAATATTTTGTCAGCTTTTTCCTGAAGAGAAATTAATAGTGTATTTAGGAACTATGACCAAGCAGTTACAAAAGTTGAAAATCAAAGGTTTGTCATTGTCAAATTAAAATCATGAGGGTGTACACGCTACCGAATGGCTTATGGCAAAGGTTGGAAGGCAACATCCATACCTGCTGGTGTAAGTACCAAAGCTTGTAGAATGTCAGAAAGGGAGATGATACCCACAATGCTATCTGCTTCATTCACTACCACCAAACGATGAACCTGAAAGCAGGGAAAGTATTTTGAGATATTTGTCTGATTTAAAGTAATAGCTAAAGCAAACAAAAAAAAAAACCTCAAAATGTCTTAATACAGTATGAAGACAATTTAAAAAAAAAAAAAAGATTCAAAATATTAGCAATACAATCTCACAGCAATAGAAACATGCTTGCCCTACATAAATGAGAATTAGTGCAGGTTAAAAAAGCACAGAGATAATCCAACATGGCGACAAAACCAGATCTGAAGTGACAGCTAAGCCAAGATGTAGGTCTTTAAAATACTTCTGTGCTCTCAAAAAGCAGCACTCACATCAAACACTACCCCAGCGTACAGGCTCTGCCCAACTCAGCCTTCAATCTCAAAAACTAAGATACAGTAATAAACCAGGGCTTCCTTCTGAAAAAATACTTGTCAGAGAGGCACGCACTAAAACTTGTTCTATCTTAACATGTCCAAGTTGGTTTTTAACCTATTTTTCCCTTGTAGGGCTACATAATTGAAACTGAGTACCAGATTGGTTTTTAAAATCCTCATTTTGCACAAAGACAGAGAAAAAGATTCAACTGATCTGTGCAAACTCAGTACAGAGTTAAACACACAGACACAACTTGGAAGAAAGATTTATCAACTTTAAGACTGTATTTTTAAATGATGATCTTATCCTTACAAATCTATTCTAGGACATATTTTATACTACAAAATTTTTGTCCTAAACTGTAGGGAAAGTAGGTGAATACTCCTGTACCCTGAGGCTTATTGGTCAGAGCAGGCTACAGCAGGGAAAGCCCACTGCTGAGCCAGGAGACTGCCCCAGTGTCAGTTACTGCACATGAGCACCGAGCTGTTTAACCTGAGCACCACCGCTGAACCAGCTCCTAAGTAAGCGATCCTATGAAGGGTGTTTGTCAAAAGTTGCAGCCTGCTGCATGTTTATTTTTTACCTAAGTGAACTCTCTCTCTTCACTATTTTAAGTTCAAATAATCAGATACAATGGTGAAGAAAGTGAAAAGAACTTTCCTCATCTTCTCACAGAGGCGATAGTAAGAAAGCTGCATCAGTCTTGATTTAAGAGACATGCTAATTTATGCTTGAGGTCAACCACTTTGTTGCTATTCAGATACAAGAAAAGAGGAGCTCTGAATTATGTGAACAGTCATACCCACCTGACACAGGGAGGAAAGAAAAGGAGAGAGGAGAAAGAGAGAAAAAAATATAGTTTCATCAAAAAGAAAATGCAACAATGTTGGTGATATTTTTGGATGGGGTTATTAGTTTTTGTATATGCACTTATTTAATAATTTTATTCTTCTCTCAGTGTAATGAATTCAAGAAAAACAGAAACTGTAATTGTTGCATTTCCAGTAAGATCAAACACTCGTCTGGCAGCTAAAAATAGCTTGCAGTTTTGACTGACTCATTTTTACATATAATCTCACTATGTTTTGACTAAACCAAAGGGTCAGAAGTTGTTCTTAAAATCCAAATGTCTGAAGCTTCTTAAGATAGTAGTGAAAATTATCCAAATTTTAAATTTGTATATCAATGATAAAATTATTCAATTTTAGGAAAAAAAAAAATCAAGCAGATGCAGAAAGGTACAAGTAAAAATTGTCTAATGGGGGTCCTAAGGGGCTATTAACAAAGTGGTAGTTTTACTTTTATCAAGTATACATATGGTTACAGCCCTAAAGATAGAAAAAACACAAAAATCTTGTAATTGAAGTTAAAGAATGTAAATGGAGTTGATCACACCTTGGAGACAACTGAAACTGGTAATACTGATTTTCTTCTGCAGAGAGGCACAAAGGGAAAGGAAAACATACATACTCATTCACCTCCACGTATAAGAAAGTTCCCAGTACTAACAAATAAGATAAACAGCACCAAAAGAACGAGAAGCACACAAATGATAGATCATTTACAAGAGCAGTTAGTGAAGGCTTCTTCACAAGAATTAATTTTCTGGTCCTGTAATTGTTCAAGAGCCGTGCGGGACGCTATGTATTAACTAATTGTACCCTTTAAAATTTCCTGAACGATGTGCCAATCAACCTACCTATAAGCTGGAGTTTAAAGAATTATTTGTCTGCAGAACTTATGACAGGCTTCGAAGAAACATGATTCTTTCAAAGAAGCTTTGCATTCAGCTCAGTTAATGTCATAAAACAGAAATGAATGACCAAGTATTATTACAGATGTACTGTACAATACTTTGCACATCCTTACAAGCATCTATAATCCAAGTCTATAAAGCAAACATACACAACATGTAGTTATGAAAAAAATACTTTCACCCAGTAAGCAAAATAACTTAGAAAATATAAATTTCTACTATTTATTAGTTTGGTAATATAGCTTTTAACTTACAGTAAAGAATAAAAGCAAACTCACCTCAGCTTTCACTATTCTATCCACAATGGTCTCCAGTGTTTCCAGCATACTACACTTTACAACACCTTCAAAATACTGAGAACGGTGCTGTAGGGCTTGCGTCACCGTGATATCTAGGTTATTATATGTTTTTTCAGCAGCAAGATTCTGAAAAAAGGCATATAACACATCTCAGTACTTAGTAATAAAGTACTCAAAGTAAATATTTTGGTATCAAGTAGAAACACATTTCTGGTGTAAACTGAATCTATTCCAAGCCACATATTAAACAAAGCAGTTGCTCTTTGGCTTCAGTTTTTGGGAACGGTCAAGCATGCAATTATGTTAAACACCATATGACAGACTGGGTTAATTGATAAAACGCTTGTGTGATATGCATTAAGCCAATGAAAATCTCACTACTTGCTGTCCGGCATTTGGCTTGATGTCACCTGTCCTGCTTTTGCCAGAAGTCAAAAATGTAAACATGAAGTTCTACAGACTTTAGAATATACAGAATATCCAATTTTCTTGTTTGGTTTTCATAGGGTAGGGGAGAACACCATCTGCTCTGAATACCACCCATGAAGTAGATCATAGTAAAGATCTAAGGAGAGAACAAATTAAAGACTTTCTTCACCTTTCTTATTTGTGGGCTCCAACTCCCTCTCCTGGACTGTGCTGGCACTGCCATTTGACAACATTTTTGTGTGTGTGTGTATATATATTTTAATAAGTACTATAAAAATAAGATAAATGAAAAACCACCACCACCAAAGTAGGAAGATTAAGAGTTTGAAAGCTGACATTATCAACTTTCATTTTAAGAATATGACCATGCTTGTAGGAAGGGGACTTTGTCCAGACCAGCAAAAGCTTTCTTTGTAGGTAAGACCATAGCGATATGTTGGATAAGTGTTGGCATATCCTGGCCTACTGATTTTGTGTACTGTAGCACTGAAGTAAGAACAAAGACAGACCTTTAAAATGAAAACACTGGACGAAGCAATAAAGTGAAATTAAATTTTGGCTAGAATATACTGTGGCTGGTTCAAGTTTTTTGATTGAATTACACTGAATGTGACAAGATAGGTTTGAGATGATCATGAAGATACAAGGAGTTTTAGTTAACTCATTTAACTAGTTCCTAATGAAGGACATTTGTAGGACATAAAAAGCTTCTGCAAACCCTACACACAATAACTACTATAATACAATTAAAAATCCCCAGTTGAATCTTGCAAATTCTATGCTTATTGGAAAATTAGATTATACATGTTTGATTTTTTTTTTTCCTTCTTCTTTTAAAGCTTGAAGATCAGTTTGAAGCAGACTGATTAAAAACCGGAAGCCTCAGAGGTGATTAACTTTTAAGAATAGAATCTTTTCCCCCCCGTGTCTAACAAGGAAACTAGTATATGTGAGAAGAACCTAAAATAATTGATAGATGCCCTAACTCTTTCTCATGTTACTACCTGGGAAGAAACAATTATATCCTCAAGCCTTTGTTTTGTTCTGTTGTTTTTTGGTTTCGGTTTGTTTCCCTCCCTCCCCGATCTCAATACATAGTTTTTCCAAATAAATGATCCAGCATATCTAAAAATCCTGTATTTTTTGTTGCCCCATTCCTTAAAACGAGACAAGAAGTGAAAAACATAAGGAACCCTCTTCCTTTTCATGTCTTTCTAAAAAAGAATGGGAAATAAAGGAAGCATAGACTCTGAAGCAGGTTAAAGCAGTTACAAAATAAACTGAAACACTGAAACCACCAACTGTGAAATTTCATTGTCTTTGATATGTTAGATCACTATCGCTATACCTACTACCTATTCCCTGACCAGATTTTATGGCAGAACAAGATCTTACACAGTAAAGAATCCCCGAGAACAGAAAGACAAACACCTAGAAGAGACAGGCAAGAAGAGTGACATCGCAAAATTTTCAGTTTTAAGAACATCATTTGCAGCCAAAGATATTTATAAGCTTGAAGTATTTCCATTTGGGACTATTCTCCATATTTCTGAGAGGATTCTACACAGCATTTCAGACATCTGGATTCTTCATCAGCAGTAGCAAGCTGGTGGAATAAGCAACTTGCACACTTAAATCTCCAAAAAATAATGTTGCTATCAGAAGTTCCAATTAGAAGGCGGGTGCATACTGGTGGGAGGGGACAGAGATAAAAAATCCCTAAATATATGTTGAGTTTCTGAAGACCACAAGAATAGAAGAGCCCTTGCTCTCCAAAGTTGGCATATCACAGCATGAATCTGACTGCGCTGTCGTACTCCTGAGGGAAAACTACAAACAGTGGCCTGAATTAGATCTAAACCAGAAGGAATACAGATGCGATACTCTGATGTCAGAGTCACGCGAAAGAGTGGACCAAGTAGTTTTAATTCATTGAGAAGGTCAAGTCACACAAAGTACCCAGACTGCATGGAGAAATTTGCATTCTCTTTGAAAACAGACCGTGGCATAGCAGCAGCTGGGAAAAGAAAATCCTTATCTCAAAAATAGAAACAAACATAAAAGGCCTATGCCTTCTTTTTGTAAAAATACAGCCAGATCCAATTTTGGGTAACATCCAGAGCAGTAGTTGCCTGTGTGCAGGTCCTATTACCAAGGACAGCTTAAATAAAAAATAGTTTAAAAACACCAGAGTGAATTGAATCTGGTTTATTCAGTTTGTTAACTAAAACCCGAGGAACAAAATAGCCCAAACTGACATATTAACAAATTAATTTGCAAATGCTTATTGCATATAAAATATTTAATAGAATTTAAGATATATACTTACTATTACATCAAATTTGGAATAAATATCTACAACTTTTCCTAAAAAGGAAAACAAAAGTTAATAGTGTGTTTAAAATACAAAATTAGTTTTCTTGCTTCCTGCTTTCATTTGTTATTTTATAATTACACACAAAGAAAACAGACAGGTCAAGAAGGAAAGATGGAAAAAACTCAAACAAGCTACAAGCCATGAAGTTTTTCCAAGCCTATGAGCCTATATCTTGCATAAATATTTCTTTATATTCCCTTTATCCCCACCCCAATTTTTATTTCTTTTATTCTTTCTCCTCCCCTCTCACCCCCAACATCAATCCAGGATTCAATACCATTTATGTTACCACACTTTTGTATACAGAAAACCCAACACACACCTGACTCATCCACAACAGGTAATGCCGATATCCTTCTCTCTACAAATATATTCAAGGCTTTAATGATAGGAGTGTCTGGATGTATGAAGGCAATGTTGTGGTAAGTTCCTATTCCAAGTTCATCCAGATTCTTCTTCATAAAGGCAGGCTTTGGCATCTCTGACATCTAGGAAAGTAAGAATTAATGTATTTACAGCTCAGCCTTCTGCATCTACCACGTCTTCATATGATTGGTATATATATTAGGAAATCTGTATTCACTCATCCATCTACAGACTTCAAATGATTGTTACAGTAATCTACAACGAGACTAATGTAAAGCCAAAACAAGCTCAGATCTAAAAGCCTTACTTCTGTTTAGAGAAGCTCTAAATTAAGACTACAGAATTATGCTTTTTGCTGATTTATTTTTGTAGTAACCCGTCACTACAAGCTTTTGATCCTAAGCTATATCCCACTGAAACTGGAGAGACAACAGCAAAACATACTACATGCTGAAAGCTTATTTTGAACTCTTGCTGCTTTGTTTGGCCTCCTATTCATTCCTGTGACTAACATAAGCTACAGTGAGCAATGTTTATCTTGTCACTGGGAGACAATTCATTTTTCATGTAAACAAGCTTCTGAAGCTGAGTACATCTTCCAGAAAGGACAGCAAATTACTCAAATAGCCAAGACAAGTTGCTGGTGTTTAGGTTTCTTTAAATGGCTAAAACCAAAGTAAAGGTAAAGTACAAGTCTTACATCAAGATTTAATTTCTCTGTTATCAAGAAGAGATAATCACAGACACAATGAATATGGAAGTTTGTCAAGAAGTTTCTGTACTAAGTCTTAAAGATGTCTATAGGGGAGAACGGGGCTGTGGGAATAAAATCAGTTAAAGCATAATTTTAAAAATACTTACAAAAAGTTGGAGGAACTTGAGGATTCTTTTATGGGTAAGTATATAAAGTGCATTTCCACTGACTGGATCTATAACTGGCAATCTGTGGATTTTGTTTTTGATCAACGAATATACAGCATCAAAAAGGCTGAGGAGAAAAACCATTTTTTTTAATGAATTCTAGCTGACAATCAGTAATGTCAAGTGATATATATATATACATATTTATACATCCCTGTAAAGTACGTATGATGAGTAATTATTTGAATTATCTTTAGTGTTACAGGAAACAGAAGTTAAGGGATTTCAAATTAACTTTTGTAGCTGGTAAAACACATCAACAACAATATGCTCATCAACATCTAAAACCAGTAAGAAAATCTGACAGAAAGTGACTTTGTGGTAGAAAGTATAACAGAAATATTTCTGCACAAGTGCAAATTGTTTTTCCAGTGAGTGCTGTGCTCACAGCATCCCTGCACTCAGAATAGAATTTTCTGTTCAGAGACAGACAAACAGTGAGAAACAAGTGTTCTTGCACTTCATGCACCTCAATCCCAAACTTCTATAACATTTTCTAAGAGGGGCATTTTTATGGATAAATGCATATAAGCAATTAAGCCCAAACAATTATCTAATAATTTCACTGAATTATCATTTGGCCAAGAAGTTATTCTCAGGAGAGCTGAAACATTCCTCCATACACCATGGACTGCAATTTAGCAATACTCCAACCTATGCAAGTCTGCTCTTCTTGCAAGTAACACTTTGGTTTTTTCCCTTGGTCCCAGTAAGACTATGATAAAATAGCTTAACACCAACTGCAATATATTAATAAGTAATAAAGCTAGTATAACTTTGATAAATGCCTAATTGCTGAAGTAGGCTTCTTTCCATACACAGTAAAGTGCATGTTGTGAGTTCATTACAGGGATGAACTATCCCCATTTGATATACATGGAGTCAAGATTCCCACAACTGCACTGTAGATTCTACTCTTGGAGTAAGCATTTAACTTCACCTAAGTGATGCATTCTGTCACAGAACCCAAGTCCATTTCTTGAACAGGTCTTAAATTGACTTTCTGTATCCTTTTACACATGTCCTACTGCATCTTCTTTATTGCAGTACTTCTCTTGCTGCACCTTTGACTGAAAACAATTCTACTATTTTGTTGTCTTAACGATATTCTTTGCAGCCACCTACCATTCAAAATACACTCCTTATGACTTCTTAATTGAACAACTTATTACTTAACAGCAATTCTACTGAGGGTAGCATATCATTACTTTGAGGTAATCACTAGAGTTCCCTTCACCAGTTTCCTTTGATAGGACATAAGCAATCCTATTCCACAAGCCGAAAGCAAGAATCAGAACTTCACTCTCTGGTTCAGCAATTTAGTAGTACTCATGTTGTTAAGTGATCAACTAAAGCTTTCTCTCAAGTTACCTTTGGTAAATAAGGTATAATGGCAGTTTAAAAACTATTTCTTTCAAATTCCATCAAGAAGAAAAGGACAGTCATTTACATTTTAAGGAACACAACCTAGTAGTAGAGCAGAACAAAAGACACATACTGTCTTTCCTTTAGTTAAGGAAAGTTGCTTGCATTGAAAAGTACTGTAAGTTTTCAGTTACTATGATTGCTGAGAAGACAACTGAAAGGCTTGGTAGTGTTTGATTTTCATGAAACAAAAGTGACTTGCATGCCAGCTTGAAGGGTCATCATGTTGCGTTTTTTGCATGTTTCTGGGCAATTAATTTCGATGTGTGTTTGATCCAGAACAGTTACACTGATAAAAGACGAAAGTCTAACTAAAAAAAAGTCCTTACTTGCAATAAAAAAAGCTTCTACACATTCTTGATTATATTAAAAGGCAGTCCTTCATGAATGTATTCTAGTTTACAATATTAATTGTTTTTCATTATATAAAGAAGTCTTAAATTCAATGTTGAGATGGAGTTAGTTTATTTCAAGTTACACGGACTGAAAAGCAAAATCCTACCTTGCATCAGGGGAGATGTTCACTAAAGGTTTAAATGTCTCTTGTAAATAAAGCTCTGTGTATAGAAAATTAAGACTGTTATTGCTTTATATGAAGACATTAGTTTTTTATGAAAAATTTTATTAATTCATTCATACAAAATTAAGGGGAAGAAAGACAGCAATATAAACAGTTACTTTATTTATCCTACTATTTACTCACATTCCTCTATATTGACATTAAAAAGACAAAAGTTTTAAAAGCACTACTAAACTGATTACCACCAGGGACCACTACAGCAACAGTAAAAAATTATTTACCACTTCCTTTTCTGTGAGGGTCTGCTGCATGGGGTACTTCCATATACTGTTATATTATTTCATATTATTTCGTAGCATATAGTCTATTTTTTTACATAAAGCTTCCCCCCTGCATTCAGCACTTGTGTTCCCACCCAGCATGTTGTACCATTCTCTAGTTCCATCATGCAATTCACTCAGGCATAGCTTGCTGCTTATCCATCAGTTCACTTGCTATGTAGGGTCATCTATCCATTCTGCATCCCGGCTCAGATACATTTCCATTCCACATGTCCTCATCAACTCTAGAGCCATACATCCTGCCTTACTCCAGTTTCTTTTTTTCTTTCTTAAAGAGTGAGATGGTACTAATCACGAACAAAGGGTGAAGTAAGTATATAGCCCAGATCACTCTAGTCCTCGTTCTATTTCAGGTAGAAAATTAAGCAGCAGGAGCCAATAGACAAGCTTTTACTATTTCTACTTTCATTAAAAAGTATGTGGAGAGACAAGGCAACTCTATGATTAATTAAAAATTCACTATATTGAAAACTATATTAAATTATCAACCAAGTAGTAAATATTCTTACCCCTCCAGGTTTCTATCTTGTGCTCCTCCAATTCATAAATCTGAACCTACAATGAGTAGATGGAAAGATTGAAGTATTAATTTTAAACCCAACATCATTAACAATATTATAAATATCTGAATATTTTCCTTACATTTCATTGCAGGCAATCTAACAGAGTAAGAATAGTCCAGAATTACATTTCTTGGCAGTAACAACAAAGGGTGCAATCCTGCTCAGTGCAAAGTACCATACTGGACCTATAATTTCAGGGACAGGAAAGATCTTTTACCTGCTGAGGTTTGTAGTCTAAACTCAAAAGGCATCTCCTCAGTAATTTATCTCACCTTAAAACAACCATGCCAGAGTAAAAACCCTCTGATGATTCTTCACACCCCCAAACCAGCAAAAAGCTTACCCTGACTTGACTTCCTAATGCTAACAAAGGTGAATTTTACTGTTACTTGATTACAAACAAGCAAGAGCACTCGGTATAGTGCTCTGTTCAATCAGAAGAACCAACATTGTAATTCCTCCCCTCCAGTTAGATCTTTTACTGATGTCACGTTCTTCAAATATTTCTAGACACTGCATCTAAGCCATGCATGCTCTCAGCATTTCTCCTGTGCCAGCAGTGTTGCTCATCTGACCTGAGTTCAGCTGGTCCAGGGAACCAAACAAGCAAAAAATTTACAGAAACATTGTTAGTTTTCTGCTGCTTTAGCTTCCTTAACTGGCTCACAAAAAGGACAGGCAAATGATATGAGACAAAGGATGTCGCAAGTCTGCACCTTTTGATGGCAGGTTAACATCAGATCAGCAATAACAAACCACCCTCAAGAGTCCAGTCTTTGAAGTTTAAAACAAACTAAAAGCAAAATGAAAAAAGACATGGTCACATCACCAACTTCCTGCTGTTCAGCAGCTATTTCCCAAAGTTCTTTGTCAAAAGACTGTATAACCTCCCTACAGTAGCTCCTTCCATCTTACTGATGGTTTTCCAAAAATGTTTCAGATGTGAAAGTTACCTTTCTCTAGAGGTATCAAGCTGCAAGCCAGCCACTTGTAATAGCAATTGCACTCGCTATAGCCTAGGCCAAGGGTGCCCGTCATCCCTTACAAGGCTATTCTCTGCCAGGTACCTCTGCAAACACCGAGGAAGCTGAAGAGTTTATAGGTGAAGAGTAGAAGTCTCCACAAAGCCTACTACATCTTTGAGATAAAGGAGACTGCACTTAGATTACGCTCTGGAATTAGCATCCCTTGAAGAGTATAAGGGAATGCAAAATTAATAAATTGTAACTGGACTACTCAAATATAGCATTTTTTGGCTGACATAAGATACCTACATAAATTAAATAGTCTTTTAGGGCACTTGACAGAAAAGGCAGTTAAGACAGTGGAGTGAAGTTCAGAAGATCTACTGAAGTTCAGAAGAATAGAAGACCTATTTAGATGCTGATGAGATGAGGCTAAACCTGGTTCTTGCACCATACTGTAGTGAGAAACTACCTGGATGTTCCTCATCAATTAGTTAAAGATATTACCTAGTACATGAACAACAACATACTTCATACAGTATGTGTTGTGATGTATTTAGAAAGAATGACTAAAAAAACTAAAATACTTAAGAATTAGATTTTCAGCACAATTTTACCTATTAAGACATTCCCCCATGGATTTTTTTTTTTTTTTAAACCAGAAGACTGCATAAATCACTTAAGTCAAATGTTGTCACTTCTCTGCTACTCCTCCCTACTGTTGCCACTTGAATCACAACCTGTGGAATAGGACGTTAGACAATGTAAACGTGATTGACAACAGTCAGACCTTCGGTAAAGTCACATGGAGAAACTGGTAGTATTGAGGTCAAGTGTCATTAAAATATTGAAACCATTTTAAGGAAGTTACCAGTGTACGATCACTTTTCATTTGCTTCTCCTTCTACACCTTGTATTTTTTCCCCAGAGGAAAAAAAACACAAACATTCTTTAACAATAAAGGACAGTGAACCACACTATTTGCATCTGACAAGAATCTCACTGTAAATTTTAAGATTTAACATGAGCTTTGAGAAGCCTAATATATCAGATGTCTGTTTCATCTGACTCTTCTTGATTTTTTTAGCTAGTAAAACATAGTATGTATGTTTTAATTGGTAGAGGAAGAATTGTGATTTGACAAAAACAAGAAAGGGATGTAAATGTTTATATGAACATAAAAGCTAGAGAATGTCATCAACTGACTGTCAATGAGAATTAAATTACAGTTAATTGAATTCAATAGATCTCCAACTGATTGTGCAACTCAGCCATGTAATGAAAATATTTGTATACATTTAACTAGTTTAACTTGTTTATTCTATACCATCACTCCAAGAACAGTAACATTTTAATGCATCCAAACCCCTGTAAGCTAGCATTCTGCTTAACTCTGCATAATCTTTTCGAATACCTCTATCACAGTTATGTGACAAAGATGATTATATAAATATATGGACCATGCATAGCTACATATTTGATTCTTAAATACAATAAACTATTTCATGTAACTAAAAGACATCCTCCTCAAATGCTTTTTGGTTGATATTGGCCATTTATATAGAGCTTTGATCACTACTGAAATACGTGCTTTGAAACAACTTGAATACAAATAAATACAGTGATCAATAATCAAGTATTTTCCTTCATACTTTTTAATATCAGATTTATTAAGTATGTTGAGCCGGGTCCTTCATCCCAAATGCATTATTCGTTAGTAGCAACACTAAGTGGAGCCTCATATCCAAAACAAAGGCAATCATTGTGGTAAGCACCACACAAAACATAATACATGGTAGTACGCATTACGGAAATTCCTCATGTTTATACATGTAGAACTGAAGCAGGCAAATTATGTTATCTGGCCAAGCTTATAGGACCTTCATGGCTAAAGCTGGGAATTGAACCCAAGTATCCAGATACCATTCTATTACCTTCCTCACAAAGCCATCTTTTCTTTCAAAAAAAAAACCCACAGTAAGTACACTCATGACATATCTAAGCTTCTAAGGACTTAAATAATAATAACAATCATCATCAACCTTTCAGTTTGATATTTTGGTCTCTCTACTGTATGGCAAATAATAGAAGTATAGCTTAATATCACA
The DNA here is from genome assembly GCF_018691265.1 of Tyto alba. Taxonomy (NCBI): domain Eukaryota; kingdom Metazoa; phylum Chordata; class Aves; order Strigiformes; family Tytonidae; genus Tyto; species Tyto alba. The sequence goes on along the minus strand of NW_024881313.1, from coordinate 34,492,533 downwards.
CTTACCATTGGAGACTTATAGTATCTATGCAGTATGTTAATGAAATCTGTAATTGTTAGCATTCCTGTAACAAGTAATACATAAAAAAAAAAAAGTTCTTCAGATGTATACTCAACAGAGAACTTCCAGCTATTTTCTATACTTATATTCACAATATATAATTTAATAAACATTAAATCCATGTAATATACTGTTCATACTGGACTAATCAACAGTGGAATTCCAAAACTATTTATATTCACTTTCACATTAATACTATACTTCAGAATAAACATACATGACTGAATTAATATTCAAAATTATAACCTATGTGCTTGCCTTCTTCCAACCTGACTCAAAGAAAACCTTGAATCCTGACTGCATCCACCCTCAAAAGCATGGAAAGAAAATAGAGGGTTTAGAACATCTTTAAAGGTTGGAGATCTATTCTTGCCTTTCTTTTTCTTTTTGAATAAGATGTATTATCATTATGTATTTGCCAAATCAGGCAGACTCTCAGACTCAAATGAAGGAACAGTATAACCCATTTTCTTAAATATTACTTATTAAAGAACTTAATTCAATCATTTCCACAGTAATCCCTGATGTCTGTATTGAAGTGTAACTTTTTTCAGAAGAGATCTTACATCTACATTTTAACCACCAACACCAAACTATGTAATATAATATTGATGATTAGTTTAGTTACCTGAAAACATTAATCTTTGAGTTTTCAAGTTCTAAATTTGAGAAGATCTTATTGCTGCACTGTCTACTACTCTTACATCTAAACTGATGAAACTAAGAAATGGGGCAGGGAAAAATTAATCTAGGGGTCAGCTTTAAATCACTAGAGCTTAGTTACAGACGGAAAATTAAATGAAATATAAAAGGCACACAGCATTCCTATGATGTATTGCATAAAACTACTGCTCTTCCCCCCTTGGATTTTAAATATTTTAACAAATGCTTTATGAAGTATCTGACATTCCTTTCCAAGAACCCTCTTTCAGGTCACAAGAAATACATATAATACTTGTAACTGCCACTATGACTCTGTTTTCTAACTGCAACAGAGATCTAATCTTGGAAGATCATTCTTGTGTCAATTACATGACTTTTTAACAAGCAATACATAGATCTAATGTTTTTCTCCCAATATGGGACATATCTGTAGCACTCAGCATTATTTCTGGTATTTAAAGATTTCTCAGTGCACCTTACTGAAAACACCCAGCGAAAGACATGCTTGTATTGCATGTGTGTTAGGATACTGTAACACTGAAATATTTTTATAGTTTACTATTTTCAAATTTCCTTTTTGTGACTGTTACCTTTATTTTTAAATACACAGTGAAATGCATATATTAGAGACCAAATTTCAGAAGGTCAGGACCTAAAAGAATCATGATGATTCTCAAAGCACAGCAACACTATGAAAGCTGGCAACATTTTACTCCTCACAAGGAGGAAAGAGAAACCCTTGTTGCCAGTGTATCTCTACATTATCAAATGATGGCTAGCCCCAGACAACCTTGTGCAACAGTAAAACACCCTGGAAATTCAAGTAATCCTGAATAATGTTAGAACTACTTACCTACAAAACTCTGTTTTTTACTCTCCCACAGTGGAGCTGCTCTCACACCATTTGCCACCAAGGCAAAAAAGGCTTTCTTTACCTGCGAAAAGAATGAATAACTAAACAAAACTCTGCTCTGAATTTAGCATACCAGACACCAACAGAAGGGTTTCCCCAGTTACTAGGAAAAATGCAGTATAAACAGGTAGCTGATACTCAAAAACAGAACAAAACCCACACACATCAAACAAAAACCTTAAACCTTTTACTTCTAAAATGGTTAAAAAGCTTAGAAAAAAGCTTAGCAAAACCAAATCTGTTTTTGTTTTGTTATGCAAATATCCTATGCGAAAGCCTCTGATGAAGAAGTAAGCTGGTACAGCTGAAATAGCATGCTTGCTAACTTCAAATTTATTCCTGCTTGATATTACCCATAAAAGTTACCCCCCCCCAAATCATGACATTGAATAAATCTGTAATGAATGTAATTATCACAAGTGTCCAGTTTACAGATACAGCTTAACATTTGAAGGTTGTGCTATATTTTTGTTAGTGTTCAGTGTAGCAAGAGTTGTATAAAAAAAAAAAAACCAAACCAAAAACCTAGAAGTGTCTCATTTCCTCTGCAGCTTTTAGACTCATAATTTATACAAATTAAAATGGATTGTTTGGTTATTTTAAACATGTCTAAGCTTTGACTTAAAAGGACTAGCTAGCCTGCTTTGCTGCTAAAGAAATAAGTAAATCTTTTCATTTTTTAAGTGAATGAACCCTCCCCAATTTCTGAATCAGAGGTTATAAGGCTATAGTGTCATTCTCAATATAAAAGAAAAACTTCCCTGTGAACACTAGTTCTCTGAAGTGTGAAGCAGTTACGCTCTAGTGCACTTCAAAATCCTGATCTCTTGGTGATAGGGTTGAGCATGTTCTCATTCCTGCTCTGTCCAAACCCCTTAACAGTCTTCACATGAAAAATACGATACAGAAGAGATGGTTCTTGTCCAGGTCTTGACCTGGCACAAAACCAGGACTTGGCCAATCTATATCTCTGCATCCACAAAATTGGTCTTCAGTCCAAATAACACAGAAGTAGTAATTACAACTACTTGACGATTGCAATCTGAACAGACCATGATTACACAGCAGTATCTTAAATGTCTACTTTGAATTATGTGCCAAAGGCTCTTCTGCACAACAGATTCAGGAACAAGAAGGCCTCACAGTCAACGGAATCAGCATCCAAAACAGTAGGGAAAAAACATAAGTAGGGGAAGAAAAAAAATAGGTCTTGCCATTGTTAGCTACAACCTTCTTGGAAAAGTTTGCAAAGTCATCCATATGATAGCCAGTGTCAGATGATGGTCAACAGAACCTCCATGTAGACTCTACTTAGTTTCATAATGTAGCAGTCTAAATTTCTAAGTTAGTAAGACTTGTACTCTGCACCAGAACACATCACCTCTGTCTACACTTCAGTAATTTGCAGTGAATGTTTCAAATACATGGTGTTATCCTACTGTATGTGAACTCCAATCTTTAAGATTAGACTTCTGAAAGTGATCCATATTTCTTGATACATCTCTGCAGCCCAACTGCTGTGTCTCTGACCACGAGAAGCAAATCTACCCTCCTTACCTCAGCAGATGACAATTCCCAAAGCTGCCTCCTGACTTTACAGATGCTTCTGACATATCATCAACGAAGAGGAATAATGATCTGTTTCACAACCACTACCCCTAGGCTGCATTAAAACTGTAGAAGCCATATGGGGAAAAAAATACCCAGGACCACAAATAAGACTGTAAGATACACACCAAGTAGTATTTATCTAGCAAATGGTTAAATAGAAAAGTCCCGGAGGTGTTCAGCCACCTCACTGACACAAGGAAGAGTCGGGTAAAACAAACATTACCAAATCTACCACAGGAACATACTAACTCATAAAGACAACTGAAACCACGAAGACCCTCCAGGAAGACACATGAAGTGTTCCCACATAACAGCATCACACTTACAGTAAATGAAGCAAAAGTTAACAGCGGCGAGCTATTTGAGGAGCAGATGAGACAGAACTGAGTTCACACAGACTAACTCCACCTTGAGGCAAAGTAAGTTCTAAACATTCTTCATAAAAAAAAAAAAAAAGAGGAAAGTGCATTCAAACTGCCTGAAACTGAGAGCCTTCAGCTTTGATATTTTTCTGTAACAGCAGCTATCACATGAGTTAATGGTCACCATCAACTTATATCTCAAGTCTTCCACCAGAATAAGATGTTCAAACTGTATCAAAGGAAGAATGTAACACCTAATCTATTACAGCCAGGGGAAAAATAGCTTTCTTCCAGATAGCAATCATGCAACAAAACTCAGTAAGCAAGTTTACAAACTCTGTAATTGATAACCTGGAAAAGAAGCACGCCCACAGCAGTAAACATGTGGAGAGCCAACTATAGGACTTCAGGCAACCTCCAAATTCTTGCTACTACTTCTTTCTCAGACACAGTAGCAGCAAACACCACCTATCACAATATTCAGATGGGCAAGATGGTAATATTGAGGTATTATTTTGGATTCAGAAATTATACTTCAAGAGAGTCAATTCCAAATATATAGTAGGCAAGAAGTTGAGTTTGTAGACAATCCCGAAGTAAGTTTCATCAAACAATCACTTCTTGCCCTGATTCTGATTTATTTGCAAGTTATTTGTCTCTAAGAATCTTCAGGTAGATCCTGTCTTGTCTAGCTTTAAAAGACAGATTTTGGAAAAACTGAGGGATGCTGAACAGATACAGCTACTGAGATAGCTCAGAGTTAACTCCATAAAAGACAATGAGTTTAGCTTGGGTATTAGCATATTAAACATCTGATGTAATAAGTTACCAAAATTTAGTAAAGAAATACTTAAACTTATCCCTCTGGCCTGTCTTCCTAGATGACAGCTTAAGTGACATTCCTATTCTTTTCTTCAGCTTTATAGTAGAAAGCGTTACAGTTACCTTTTAAATAAAACAATGCCATCAGTTCTTAATGTTAATATTAGTCTCTTACTTAAGTAAGGTAATTACAAAGCAAAAAAACAACTTAATTCTTATTTGCTAAAACTGATTGCAAGCACAAACATACACTCATCCACTCATACTTTCTTTCAGTTTCTGTGGTTTACCAATTGCAGTTGCCCAAAGTACTGCTTGGTGGCTAGCCAAAGCACTGGGGTGTGGAGCTGGGCTTCCATCCAGTAGATTCAGATGTTTCAGTGATGTTCATGCAGAAAATACCCACAAGGACCTTCCTTTCAGACTACATATAGTTTCTAGCCTTTGAAGGTCTCTACCATGTCCCATCTTTGGGCCTCCAACAGCGTTGCTCTTTCTCTGATCTTGAGTGTTGGACTGGCCTGACCTTCACAAATCCATTGTTCGTCAGCCAGATCCCATAGATTGCTGCTATTCAACACCATGTACAAACACTTTTTAAACAAAGCACTTTTGTTCTTATTAACCATGCAGTGGTCCTAACAAACACAACAAACCATTAAAAATTGGATTTATCTGCCCAGATTTAGAGGTTCTTCTGGCATATATGCTGACCTTGCACATCCACCATATCTCTTCATAGCCAACTGGGGGAAACAGTCATTTCTGTGGCATGACTCATGAGCCTTAGACAGGGATTAAGTTGTATCACACAGATGCCAATTCCCCTCCTCACTGCAAGACATTTACAATTAGATGAGGAATCCCACTTTATATGACTACTTGTCTTCTCCAACATTCTGCCCCTTAAGTAGGAGGGTCATTTTATAGCAAAGGAACACAGCAACTGAAATCCTACATTTATCATAGATCACCTCAACAATAGGTGCTATTACACTACAGTGAAGAGAACAGTAACAAGCTTTTCCTACTACAGGAACTCATTACACCAACTGTGAATAAGCTGAATAAAAGAACAGACTAATTTAGGTTAGACAGGACTTATAGAAATCACTGCATCTGCAGACCATTCAAATATTTCCACTGTAAGTCTTAAGGAGGACGTAGCCTCTTCCAACATAACAGTCATTACCAAAAGAAAGACTGAGTTGATTCCATACATAGGAATTTCAGTTTTTCAGGTAGTAGAATATTTGGAAAACCTTGTCCTTTACAGTTAGGGAGCTCCAAAATAGCTTGATTACCAGGCAGTGACGCCAAAAACAGGGGTAGCAGACAGAAGATTTCACCAGACTACAGAAAATGTTTTTCCCCACTGACAGGAAATACGGAAAGGGACACACCTCATTATGATATACCAGACCAGTAATCTTACAAGCTCTTGTGGAAATGCACTCAAACACCTGTGAATGAAGGAACCATCTGAAAGGAATACTGAAGATGAGCTTGCTTCCAGAAATTCAGCATGTGTACACACACACACTTTTATCTTGTTTTACCTAACACTATGTTATGAAAACTGCAACTACATGCATAAACGACCAGTGGGTTTCAAACTTATCTTATGGGTCAGTCCTGGAAGACAAGGAGGGTGACTGCTGCTGTTGCCATCACTTGTTTCATTTGCCTTGCAAAAAGGTTCTTGTCCTTGACAAGATGATGAGAGAGAAGAGCTGTCACAGTTCCTGGTGCTAAAGGGTCAGTGTTGAGTACAGTATAGAATGCTACTGTGCTGAAAGACACACAACTCAGCACCACTGTCTCAATGCCAAAGTTAACTTGGAAAAGCTGGAAGGTAACAGAAGAAAGAAACAGTTATGGAACACCTTCAGATATGCCATTACCAAGCAAGAGGATGATGCAAAAGACTAGTAGCATGAACAGTGTTAACAGATCTGCCATAACTGCTGTGGTGTGGCTGCCATCCAAGGGCAAGATGATAAATGTGTACCACTCTTGCCTCATCTGTCACTGTACATACCAACACGAGGGCATTAACTTTACCTGCCTAAAAAGCCCCTAATATAACCCTAAGACATGTCTATTTTATCAGATCAGAATAGAAAAGAAAAAGCTCCTTTTATTTTTTGGCACAGAGCTCCCATACAAGCAGTGTCAGACCCAGCTGATCCTTGTCACTTATCTCCTATTCCTGATGGATGTATGCTCAAAGGGGAGCTAGAACATTCATTGTCATTTTCACTGGATAAGTTGACAAATTCCCAGTTTTGTCTCATGATGATTTTTAAGGGCCACAAAATTTAAAGGGAACTTAGAAAATTCACACGTGGACCACAGTATTAAAATAAAATCTTTCAGGCAGTCACTGAGAAACCATAACCCTTCCTAGCATAACAAAATACAGTTTGATACACAGTTGAAAGAAGTTTGCAAGAGGAAGGCATTCAGTCTTAGAAAATTGTATATGAACAACCGAAGAAGCACAGTAGAAGGTTAAACTCATATACCCATATACTCACATTGTCTGAGTATGAAACAGCAAGGCATGGAGTGCCTTCTCAATGGGTGCCTTATAAAGGGAAAAGTTTTCCATTTTCAAGGGATAACAGCATATATCTTCACCATATGAGCAAATATGACAAAGTCACTCTAGAATACAGTCTTTGTTCTCACTATGAAGAGTAAGAAGGTGCAAGAAAAAGTTATCCCAAGATTTCTCTCCTGGAGGCTAAACACTTGCATTTCAATAGTTCTAACCAAGTAAGAAGACCAAGATTAGTATAGCCAGTTTTTGTTGGGACAGGAGAACCATCAGGCCTCTGCTCTGACCTTTGTACCACATAAAAACTGGACAACCCACACTTTACTCCCTTGGTCTAAATGTGTTTGTGAGCTGAGTCAAATGCTTTTGATGTGAAAATGTGAGGAATGGGACAACAGTTTCTAGCCCAACATAAACAGTACATTTCTTTAAGTAGCATGGCAAGTTCTCTGGCTGCCCAAATCTTGGCAGATATCCAGGAGAGGGGGAAGGAAGGAAGGAAGCGAAGAAAAAAAAAAAAAAAAGTCCCAACTACTGCGTACTTGGGAGAGGCAAGCCTGATGATTTAGCTGCAGTAAGTCAGGTTTATAACATATCTCCCCTGCTATTCCCTCACATCACTAGGATTTCAAGTAGTGCTTCTGTAGCAAAGGCTGTAAGGCAGATCTCATATAGGGAATTCATCACTGATTTTGTGTACTTGTTTGACAATACAGCCAGCAAAGAGACAAAATAAGGTAACTAACTACTTGAGTCATACTAACAGTGTCAAATAGGGTGCAAGCCCACGCTCATGTCCAGCAAGTTGTAATATTTTCTTATCTAAAAATACTCTTCAACAATGACTGGAGATGCTCACACTGTCTTTATTCCCCCCTTACTCTCAGCCTCTACCGAAAGTCTTTGGATCCCAGGTGAATCAATACAGTTCACTGGAGAAGGCTAACCACTCAATTTTAACCTGAACCATGGCTTGTGATGTGGTATTTAGGAACATTAAAAAAAACAGAATACCAAGCTGAAAGCACAACTTCCACAGAAAGCTCTTTGGGCAACCCTCTTATTCCACACTGTCAGCATAATCTTCAAAGGATTTTTTTCTATGGCCTGAAAATTTCTGAGAACTAAATTGGAATCAAGGACCTCAGCATTCATCCCCAGATGCCATAATCATCACCTTGATAACACAAAAGCAGTGCAAGCTAAATATTCTTCAAATATGTCATGCACTTTTGCTTTGAAGCAATTCACACCCAGATAGCAATGACATTCAAAACACATTTAACTGAGGAATAAGGTAATTCTTCCTAAATGCAAAATCTGAAGCAAAGAGATTTCAAGGAGGTAGACCAATTTTCCAGAGAATTTCTATCTCAGCTTTCCAAGCAGTCAAGGAGAAACTGAAAAACACTTCTAATTTGTAATTGAGAGAGGACACTTACTATGAGGAAACAAAGTTCTCACAGGAATTGATCTCTTTTAGGGGATCATTAACTGCTTTGTCTTGATGTCACCCAAAAAGTGGCTAACAATGTTACCCAAAAAGTGGCTAACAATGTTACCCAAAAAGTATCCTAACACTGGGAAGGATATTAAGCATAAACTTGCAATTCCATTTTTTTCTCCTCAAATAAACCTGTAATGTCCAATTCAGACATTTTTTTAAGTTACAGAAAACTACAGCCCTGTAAAAGAACTATTTTGAAACATTAAAAACCTCTTTTGTAGTGCATATATATAGTTCAGTGTTTTTATAAATTGGCTGGTCTGAAGGGACTGAAATAACATGCAAGACTACAAGCAACCATCTCAGCATGACTGTTGCATTCAAATTTATTTTCCAATTATTTTCTTCTTTGGTCTGTGCATTTCCTCCCTGAAGGACTATGCCTTTAAAAAAAAAAGCAAAAAGGCTACTTAAGGACTTAACAATAAAGACTTCTGTCTAGGGCAGGGGCCAAGTAGGTCTTGAAGAGAATTTCCTCCTTTACCTCATCACACCCTCAAGTAAAGTAGAGAAAAATTGCACAAGCCTGTTATTAACTGAGAGACTACATTTGCTTTAGCATCTGAAAAATCCCAAACAACAAACATCCGCAAGCAGCTCCTCTAGCTCATGTTGAATTTTGGAAAGCTTACATAAAACCAGACCAAAATTCAGTTCTCTTCTCCATTCACAGGAGATGGAAAGGGAACACTCCTGGTACATTATGTACTACTGACAGCCATAGAGTGCTCAGTAAAATTTAAGAGCTGATGGAGTAATACTGTTCAGACCCAAGCCAAACACCACAAATAATAGGTAGCGTTTTATCCTCAAGTTAAAAGTATGCAGGCACCTGTTCTAGATTCTTCCCAAGAGAACAGGTACTACGTCCACACAGAAGTCTTCCTCACACCACACCCACATGAAAAGGTCCCAATCCAACTGAAGACACAGAACTGAAACCTCAACTGATACTTTACATCAATATGCCTATACTGTAGCTGGCAACTAAGGGCTCTCCTCCCTCTAACACCACACATGTGCTGATGTAAACAGGACCTCTTCTAGATAGCCACTGGTCTATGATTACAGTCAACTCTCTTATTCCATCTCAGTAAGATACTCTGCTGATAATTACTTTCACCTGCTCTTTGAGGTGAGCCTAAGCATTTTAGTAAAAAAAAAAAAAAAAAAAAAAACAAAAAAAAAAAAAAAAAAAAAAAACAAACAAAACCAAAACAAAACACCAACAAAGAAACCAAACCAAACCAAACAAAAACCCTACAAAAAACAGCACAGCTCTGTTTTCTGGGGGTGGAGTGAATCATTTCAAGACAGAATCTCTGCTGCTAGATTTCATGCCACAGTGGGCTAAGACTAAGACATTAGCCTCATAGGCAGAGCCACTGGGACCAGCTGCACTGGGATGGGTACAGAAATACTTTCACAAATTAAGATCTTACCAGAAAAAATTGTGGTGGGGCAGGGAAGGCAAGAAGAATGATGCATGACTTCCACTCAGCCAAGCACAAACACCTTACCTACACCCTGTGTAGACAAATTTCTGCTTAATTGGTACAATGAACTCATATTATCTTCCTCCGAGATCCAGGAACGAATGATTCCTGTTGGTTTTGAGAGCTGAAGGAATTAAGTTCCTACACTTGTTGTGTACAAGCAACAGGAGCAGCTCTGAAAAAACACAAGAGTCTTCCCATATTATGCTGCTGATTCCAGCCTGATCTCAGTGGGGGGAGCTCAACTGCCTCAGTCCACATGCCAGTTAGAAGCTAAATTACATTATTCTCTTACATTTCTGTGGGCTGGGTAAGCAGGGAGGGGTGTTCACACTCCTCAAACGCAGACAGTATATTAGTTTAAGATTTAGCAACTTTGACAAGGAAAAACCTCAAAGCCAATTAAGGAACAGACAGTCAATCCTTTTGTAGAGCTCTGTTGTGACAGCAGACCCAGTCTGCTGTAAGTTTACGGAAGCAAAAGATTCTAGAGCGTTCTTCCTGGAAGCCTGGTCTATCTCATTACCTTGAAGAGAAGCAACACCCCAGTCAAGAATGACCCAGAGGGAACGAGAATAATAAATCCATTTACTGAATAGTCAGCACAGGAAGAGAAATACAAATCATCTTCCACTCTTCTAATGTGGAATCCAATTGCATGCTCCGCAGAAGTTATAAATTGTATTTACTTCCAGTTTGTTAAACCACTAAAGAAGTTTCCAGAAGATTGTCCCAAGTATTTTTCTAGTTATGTGTTAGATAAGTATTTGAGCTCTTACTAGCATTTGGCAGTACAAAATTACTGACAAAAGCCTTTATTAGTGATAACAACATCTGGTCTATTACCAACTCTGATAATTTCATAAAAGAGAAAGGTTAAATAATCTAACCTACACGTCATTCAACTGTCCAAGATTTCTTCAGGATAGAAAAGGAGTCTTTAGGATTCTGAAAGCTTATTTTGATGACTGTTTCCACAAAAACATGATTTTTATTAGTTTATGAAGTAGTGGTGGACAAATACTTTTAAAACAGCTTTGTCATGGTAAGCAAAAGCTACGTATGTTTTAGTATTAAAACATAAATTTACTTTTAACACGTAAGAATATCACTTAGCCAAAGGTTAGCTAGAGCTTTTCATCCCATGAGAGCTTATACAAATTTCACAAGGTACAGCCACTAAAAACATGCTAACACTATTCTTGGGACTGCAGATTGCTGCTTGACATGGAGCAGGGAAATCCCTGTCTTATACTTACCTTTTACATTCCTCTTGGAAGGTTAATTGCTCTGCACTACAAAATAAGCTAATCCTTCTCATCTTTATGTAGGCTGGGTAAAGTCAAAACAAATTAATAAATTTGTTTGAAGGTCAGACAAAAATCTGGCCTTAAGTAAGCTTATAGAGTTGAGCTTCAGAGACTGCTATAAGCTAGGTAAGAGCCATTTTCTTTAAAAATTGAAATATAGTTCAGGTGTGGGGGGGGAGATGCACTGGTCTCTAAAGAAAACGAAGTCCAGCGTATGCAGTAACAAGGAAAAAAGTTAAATCACATTAGTAGATGGTGTTAGTTAGACAAAAATAATCCAACTGAAAGAATCTGAACAAAGTGCTATATTTTGTTGACATTTGAACTTAATACAGAAATTAAAGTTCCTATTCTCCTTCAAAGCACTAATATAAGTTTCAAAGGAGAAGATCAGATTGCTGTGTCACTGTATGTAGCTGATACACATTAAAACCAACAAACAGAAAGGCAGATCTAAATGTCACCTTATTTCCCCAGATCATTACCACATTAAATGCATTAACACTTGTAGAGTACTCAAATACTGTCCCGAAGACAAGATGGTAACCAGTAAATCTGCATGCAGCTCAGTGTTTTCCTGGAGTCTATTATAAAGATAATCCAGATCCATTTATTGAATAATTAGAACAAAGAAGAAGAATAAGTGAATGCTCATTCACAGAGTAGCCCTTCAGGGGACAACTCTCCAAATACCCTCAAAGGGGCTGTGAAGTGCTTGTTCTCCTATTGCTTGCATCTTGGGAGATGTGCAAGAGATTAGAAAGACAGTTTATCCACGGGGAGCTGCACGCTGTTGCAACTTGCCCAGTTTCCCCACCATCCACAGAGTCAAATTTCCAAACCTCGCAGGACAGCTCATAAAATCTAATTGCCTCTTGACTCCCTTCCTGGTCAGATCAGACTTAAAAAGTTTCTTTAATGTGTGTCAAGCAAAGATAGCATCTTCTATCAGAAAAGTGAAAGGCTGAAGCTTGTCACGAACAAGGAGTATTCATGGGTCACAGGCAGGGGAAAGCCACAACACTGAAGGGGAGTTCAGTATGATTCTATAAACATGAGGAACAAATACTTACAGGCTACATCTATATTAGTAAATGAAAAGGGTGAAAGAACAGTTCACTGTCAGTTTAAATCAAGAGAACTTTGCCAGCTAGCACTCTCACAGACAGCATCTGCCACTTCTCAGGGTTCAGTACAGGCTAGAGACCATTTCAGGTAGGCAGACTAGATGCAGATACTGTTTTGGGGGAAACATAAACTAAGCTATAGTAAGGCAAACTGAGCTGTGCCAGTTGGCCTCAGGCAGGTAAACCAACCTCGGCTCAGAATATTTTCTTTATGTAGTATAGACATTGTTCAAGTCTGTGCCAAGTGGCACATTCTCCAGCTGAAGCACAGCAGTTCTCCCCTATCATACAATCTGATGCACAACAGAAGTGCATGAGACATGCCACTGCTTTCACAATAGCCAGGTGGAGGTGCCAGTCACACACGTGTATTCTTGACACAAAAAAATAGACTGGTGTGGTAGCACTAGAGGCCCCAAGATGTTCAGTAGCTGCTGGAATTGAGAGGCCCCCATGCCTTCTGACTGACAAATAAGCAGGACTGAAGAGGCTGTCATCCCATTTCTGCTCTTTATTAGCTACTATTTCTGCTATTTAAGGCCTTCTTTCTGTTTCTAATGTAATAGCACCTTCCCATCTCCTCCCTTATTCAGAGTTAAAACAAGACTCCTTATAAATCTTCATACTAAATCTCTCAAAGACATTGAGACTAAACATTTGCTTTTATGAATATATGTTGCTTCAGTGGTGTGACTTGTGCCACATTATAAGTTAAGATCTCCAGTTTTCCCACAGTTAACAACAGTTTTAGAATACTTTCCACAGTATCTCATGAATAATTTTCCAGGGTAGAAACATGCGATGTGTGCTGTGATTCCTGACCAGCAGAGGGAGATGGGATACTGCAGTCAAATAAAAATCCATCGGTAGAATCTTTCAAAGGATGCCATTAGAACACAACGCAGTTCTGTTTTCTCTTTTTCTTCAGTAATTGCTACTAGCTTATACTAAGGGAGGCAAAAAGTGAGCCGTTATATATTCTGCTTTAGTTCTATCACTATTAAAAAACAGAATTCAAATCTTTGGAGAACTTTTTCAAGGCACTGGGCACTTTTTTTTTTTTAATCAGGAGAAACACTGTTGTGAGTAGGGATGAAACAGAACCAAGGAAGACAAGTATCTGCAAAATTCTCTAAGAGGATTCATGGACACTGACCGTTTCACAAAGCTGCATACTATATTTTCAAAGTCAGAACTGATACAAAGTCCTGACACACTGAAAAATAAGTAATTTTACTTTTTAATATATAAACACAAAGAACACTTTGGAAGTTTTTGCTTGACTACCCTTATTAGGTACATTCTCCACCATGTACTTATTTAGCTGTTTTTTAAAAAAAGCAGCCATTCTATTTTTATATTCTAGACACAAGTATGTGCACCAGCCACACTGATCAAGCCGAAGAAATATAATATGCTTTGAAGATACTGAATGTAGAACATTAATACAAGGTCCTCGGTAAAGAACTGCAAAGGGAAATACTGACAAAAAGTATTTAGAAGACTTACTAGCCAGGATGAGCATTCAGATCAACCTGTTTAATGTTTTCTTAAATAACACTGTAACTTATTATCTGTGAAGTTGGAAGACATGCCAATGCTGGAAGAAGGCTACGGCTTTACAATATTATGACTTTATAAATTAAGAGTAATGCAACTGGGATTAAATGTAACAGTGCAAAGTCCAAAAAATGCAGCTTGGAGAAAAAAAAAAAAAAAGCTCCTCATCAGTAATCCAGGATCAAGATATGGTTCACATTTGTCATATACTAGAGTCTGGCTGAATAACTACAGAATCCCCTTCTACCACCACTGCTTTCAAATACCTGGATAAGCAGACTGAGAATATGACCCCATGATCACAGACCAAGGCATGCCTTGCTCTTCTCCAGTTGTAACCCATGACCATCATCAGGGAATCCAAATAGGACAGATTTTGGTGGGGTGTTGGTAAGAGTTTTTCCGTTACCATTAAGTTACTGGTTTTTCTTTTATGGAGAAAATTCACAACAGTCATTCACTCACACTCTGCTTCTCCAAGTATCACCTCACGCTGGCTCACCAACAGGAGATGAAACTCTAACTTTTTTATGTCAATAGCATTATCCCAACACAGCTCCAGCAATGAAAACTGGTATCTAGCATGATTTTATGTAATTCATCAAAAGACATGGGGAATCTAAAAGGAATGGGCAACCTGGTCCAATAGCCCCAAGATTAACTGGTTCATGGAATAAACAAAATTCGTCTTTCCAATTGCAACAGTGACTAAGCTCAAGCCTTTGACCCAGGTGATCACTGACAGCTGAGAACTCAACAGGTTATGGGTTGTGCCAACAAGCTGCAGGTACCAACTCCCAACAAGTTATCTGACAGTGAGAGAATAAATATCCCCTAGAATCAAAAGGAAGCTAATAGTCTTTGAAAAGAGCTGAAAGAGCATCAGTAAACACTATCATCCCAAATTTGACCTTTCAGGTCAAAGGAGGCTGAATTCTTTAGTCCAGAGTTGACAGTCATTCTGTCTTTTGGACAGAAGAAAGGAAAAACTGCAGAACTTTTCCCCTCTGAGACAATGAAAAAATCACCACAATCAACCTTCCAAAAAAAGCAAGATTCCAAAAGGCAGAGAAAGAAACCTCTCAAAAAGAATGTGGCAGACAGTATTCATTAGTATTATATCTAAATGTAACAGATACTCTTCATTAGAGTTTACAGGGCTTGCAGAGCCCACGTGACTGGTGAAATGCAAGAGCAGATACAGTCAAGAAGCAGAATATACAAAGAAAATTAAAAATGTGAACATTTAAATTCTGTAAGATTGATGTCTATGTGCTCAAAAGCTCTTCCTCTAAGACTACAGGCTACCTTTTTTCCATCTTTCATACCATCACAATCAGGTGTCTTTTCACTACAAAATAGTGTCTAGTAAAGAACATGGAATAACCCTAGGGAAATAAAAGTAACTGTTCTATTGATAACAAGGTACTTAAGCATAAAAAATTTGCAGTAGAAGCCCGGCTTTCTGGGTACAGGAGGAAATAATCTGACATGAGAGACTGGTGACCAACTGTTACATTCAGCATTGGCTTCTTGGCTACTAGATCAGTTAGCAGCAGGAGGTCCTTTGGCACACAGACAGAAACTTAACCACAGTCTTGCTCAAGTTTTAACATAATACTAGTACTGGATAGGATACTTACCTTTAAGGACTCCAGCCAAGGTATCAAAGGCAACACACTGAAGCCTTGGTGTGCTCAGAGTATAGAGTCAAGAAACAAAGGAAACTCCCTCAACCAGGCAGATGCCTGGATAATTGGAAAAGTCCACTGATGAAGTTACAAAGTTGCCTTTTTTTTTTTTTTTCCTTTGACTGAGTAGTACTGAAGCTCCAGCACTTTTAGCCATGCTGCAGAACTCAAGGATACTGTTGGTCATTGTACAAATAGACTAATACATCTGCAGTGCTCTGGATCCACTCCATTACTTTGCCTTGCTGTGCAATGTAGGCTTTCCACCATCTAGATCATCATTATAGCAGTCCATCTTGCATTACATACGTTTATCTGATACACAGGATGGTTCTGTAAACATTTTGGGACTATGTATCCATTGCTTGCCTCTGACTATGGAAAGCTGAAATCCAATTGAGCAGTACATTCCAGACCAAAACTACTTCATTGGTTTAGCTAACCCAGAATTGGAGCATCTTTAAAAGGAAAAACACACCGAAGCAAACAAAAACCAAAGCAAGCCAAAGAATACCAATTGCAAAATCCAGGAAGTAAAAAGAAAGCCACAGCTTTCTACCACACTGGAGAACAGATTAGTCTGTTTCTATAGCAGGCAGCTAATGCCTTCTTTTGGCAAACAAACTCTTCAGACAGAGCCAAGAGTCTAGCAGATGATTTACTGATTAAAAGCAAAATACAAACTGAAAACAAAAATTTTCTGGAGAATGTAATAATTTGCATAATTATGCCATCCATTTTAGTCCTAAATTGTCTTAGCAATACAGTGGGAACAGGCTCAAAACACCTGGATATTCGTTAGCTATTGCACAGGGACCTTTACATAAAATGTCTTTATGTAAATTTTTATAGCTATGAAGAAGCCAATAGAAGTTTGGGCTCATCTGAAAGTTTTTTAGATTGTAATTCCAACTGCAAAATAAATTATATACACTCTTTTCATTCTGCTAGGCAGTCTTCCCTCAGCTCCTCCTCAAGTATAGCATGAAAGAAACAGTTGAAACAATATGGTTTTGTACAGTCAAAGCAAAACATGGGAGAATTTCTCTACAAGAGATCAAATTTCATTTAACACTCAGGAAACAAACACTCATTTAAAGAAAATGAACTGCAAGCAAAGGCAGACTGAAAGGAGAATACTCACTTGTAGCGTAGTGTCGAAAACAACAAGCTTAGAGCTTGTTGGAACAATGTCATAACACTTGTGTGACCTCATGAATCGCACATAAATGTCACTTTCCGATTCTTCAAGTGCTGTAAGTAAAAACATTATGTTGTTTTATTTAAGTAACCTTAAAGAATGCAAAAAACATGCCAAACCAACTGAACACCACCGCAGAAAGACAACCCTGAAGCAAAACTCAAATTCACACTTTTAGATCTGGACAGACCATCACAGTGTTGTACCTTGTATTTCAGGCTCATCTTTCCTTTCAAATTAAATAGAACAAAGACAAAATTCATTGGTTTTCCCTTGATGAGAAAGGATTTACGTACTGAAGTTATTCTTTAAAAAAAATCTTGTTTTTCCTAACAGCAAACTCTTGGAGTATGCATCTGAACTCCAGTTATGTATAGAGGAAGCCAGTTTGAACCTTAAGTAGTGTCAGGCTTGACTAACTCAAGCTCCTTAAATTAGTATTTCTCCAATTTCATCTCTGTCTAGTCCAGTTTTCACATAGTAATTTTGTATTTTCTAAAGAGGCAGCAGGCAATTATGTAATCAGTTCAATTCTCTTCAGGCTATTTCACATACAGCATCACAAATCCAACACTATTTAAAAAAACAGAATCCACTTGGCTTGAATGGTTTTAGTGTGGCATGTCTGTAGCAAGGACATGCCATCCAGTCCATATTAACTTAAATCTACTTTGCATTTGTCAGAGTTTAGATGCATACACATGCATTCTTCAGACCTGCTCAGGTACGTTAACTTTTTTCTTGTAAAACAGTTTGACACTCCATTTGTCACAGCAGGTACCTAAAGCTTGGTCAAGGCTAGCCCCTCCATTATATATGCACCTTTTAGACCCTGTAATAATGCATAGAAACTTGGTCACATGTTAAACTTTTGAAGAGTGGGAAAAAAAGAAAACAAACAAGAAAAACTTGAAATACCTACTGATCCTTGAAGAACTTCATACTAGGAAACTAAAAAACTCAAAATCCTTGTTTGCTAGATTTGCTCAAAATCAGTCATGTAGCACTGGACAAATTATTTGTCACTTCCACAGAGTGGCTCAGCACAGTTTCTTTGGTCCAATTCTACAGAATCAAAGTTGGACCTCCCCTGCAAGCGGCTACTCTAGGATACAGGCAGTGTCTTCTACATACTAAGTCCTCCATCTCCAACTCTCATTACTCTTTAAAAAAAGAGCCTTCTCCACACTGAAACACAAGCAACGTGAAAGAGAAGTTCCATAGGAATATAGAAGAGTCCAATGGGGAGGAAGTAAAAGAAAAAAAGAAAATTCGCTGGATTTATGTTCCTATAAAGGTCAGGACCAGAAGTGAAAATAGCAGGAGCTAGGAAAAATTGGTAAGACATTAGGAAACCATGGGAGCAAACTGATGGGGAAAGGACTAGGCAGAGAGACTTGGACAATACTGGTGGGAAGCAACCTTTATGAGATGATCCCAAAAGGGAACTGGTACTGGCTCCTCAAGGGCACGCGTAGAAGAGGTTAAAAAGGGCAGTCTGAGACAAAAAAACCTTTATATAACTCCATAATATACTAACATCTTATCATCCTCTAACTTCTGCAGTAGCATAAACAGCTACTGTCTGTATGAAATGAATTTAATGACCCTGTGATTAAAGTGAGTTGTTGGGGGGGTTTTGTTGGGTTTGGTTTGTTGTTTTGTTTTGTTCTTTTTTTAATACACAGAATAGAAGCAGGGAGGGGATGAGAGACTAAGCATTAAAAACAATATTATAAGAACATTTAGATGACACCCCAAGAACTCTGGTCTTTACGAAGTTAAGATTGCTTCTACAACCATAAATACAGTCCCTCTGTGCAGTATCAGAGTCATTTACTTTACTCTCTACTTTTTCCATGGGACAGTACACAGTGAGAACTGCACTTGAAATGGTAAGTCAGAACATCAGTAAATAAGACTGGCTACTAACATGATAAGTAACCATCAGAGAGGCACTGTATTGTCATGTCTTTCCCCAGCACTACAAAACTACCACAGTCACCCCAGAAAACAGGGCAAAATTCTCACAATTTTAGCCTCCTGCCTCTTTCATTAGATACAGTCCAATTGCTGCAGCAAGCAAGACAGTGGTCCAACAGTTCTGAATCACCTGCAGACTATTTCCCACAGTGACTGAAACAGAGGTTCTCCAAAACCTTCACCAAGTACCCAGAAACTACCACAAGCATACGTACCATGGGAAATTACTATTCCAATTCTGAATCTGCACTTCCTATTGCATCTGTAGCTTTAACAATGTGACTTTATATACAATTAAATATACCACAGGTAGAAACAAGCATAGGAACATTTAAAATAGTTCATAAACTACAAAACAACCAAATACTTTTAGCTGAAAAAAAATACACTCTTGGAGCACATCATTGCTCAATACAGTCTCGACAACTTACATTAAATTTTCAGAATTGTTGGTACCACAATAGTAAGCGCAGTAACTGTGAAGCAGAACACGTTGCCAGATTTCATCAGGTAAGGATGTTAATGACAGCCACTCCGTTATCAACCAGCACAGTGAAGGTGTGCCTATAAACCTCCCACTCCCCAAACACAATTTCAACTGGACTTCAACAATCCTCATCCACTTAGTGTGCAGGGGATTGGTTAGGTGCTATCCCAGCACACATTGTCTTTCAACTCAGGAGAGGCACCACAGAAGCAACTGCTTCCCAAACCGACACTGGAAAGTTACAATTAAAACTATTCAGAAGCATGAGATAGCCACCTGTGAATACTGTTTGACACCCATATAAATAGCTAGGAAACTCTAGCAGGATCTGAACAAGGATCCAATTGTTCAACTGGAATTGAGGCATATTTCTACAGAAGATCCTTATACTATAAATAAGTATAATGCACTGCTTTATTAGTTACTAACTAAACATGCAAAACAAACAGCACTGATTTAACTCATATGTCCTACCTGACTTCATCAGGTATCTGTTGGAAAGGATATTTAAGACCACCTAACACCTTCAGCCACTTGGGATTACTAAACAGATGCTGTAGCCTAGTTCTTTGTACAGGTATTGTATGTGCACTATGTATACACAGCTGCTCAAGGGAGAAAGGGTCTCTCAAACTGGAGGCTTAGCACATCTCAGGAGTGCACTCACATCCATCTTGCCTGCACAGTATAAGTGGACAGGGCTTCTTTACAGTTCCTCTCACCTTCCAGAGGACAAGCTTTCTGCTTTTGGTAACCACAACTGTGCTGCAAATACAAATAATCAAAAATATAAACACCTTAATCTCCATTAGGATATTTCTACTTTATGACTTATTTATTTTCTAGTTCCAGTCTTATTT
Organism: Tyto alba; assembly: GCF_018691265.1. Lineage (NCBI taxonomy): Eukaryota > Metazoa > Chordata > Aves > Strigiformes > Tytonidae > Tyto > Tyto alba. Next base: position 34,472,317 of record NW_024881313.1, on the reverse strand, counting down.
GGTTTTGATAAATGCTCATCCTTTCTTGCTACAGTTAAGCTTCTGCAGTCCTACCCAGTAACTACAAAGCAACAGTCCCTTTGGACAGACTAGAACTGATGCCTTTCAGCTTTATTTAAAATCTCACTCGGTCTCTGCATGTCATCTCTGATCTGCATAGATCATCCACCCAACATGCAGGGGCTACGAATATATACTGGCCATTCTTTCACCATAAAGTCAGTAACATATTCAGAGGTTGATATGACAGTGGTGTACTACAGGAACAAAATCTCTGCTCCTGCTTGAGGAAGTGACTGAAATATCCAAAATTAGATTTGCATAAGAAATCTCATTTGGAGAAGCCCCAGTTACACTAATTTAATGCTTAAGATGTCCTAAACTATGTCACAATGATGGGCCACAGAGGAGGACTACATGCTACAGCCCAGCTTCTGAGATCAGGGACCTCCTAAGCAAGCCCTCCTCCTCCTTGGAAGCTGAACTGGAGGAGTCACAACTGTGCTAAGCACCATCTGTCCTTGATATTCCTGTCAATTGTATTCTTCTCCCTTGCTCAGATGCCCAATGTATGCCTTTCTCATATTGCTGCTGCAACAACTCTTGCAACGAGTGGGAAGATGGAAAGTCACTAGACAACTAAAATTGCCCTGGCATGGAAAAGGCAGTTGCAGATAAACTTTATGGAATACATTTGTTGGACCTTAGCTTGGGTCTAGACCAAGACTGAGGACACTGCCTCCAGCCAAACCTCAGCTTTCTACAGCTCATGATCTGGAAGTCAATTGGCTCACAGACACAGCAGATTCCCAGGAGGAGGTGTCTTAATTTAAAGCAGGATCAGAGGAGGAGAAAAGTCCACTAAGAAGTAGTTGAATGTGTATTTCCATGTGGGTGTTCAATCATGAAAACTTATTTCTTGAAGATTTATCTGAAAGTTATTTTGCAAGTGGACATTCTCCCTATGCATCCCCTCCCTAAATCCTAGGTGAAAGCAAAAAAAAAAAAAAAAAAACACACAAACAAATCCCCAGTGCTGTTTTGTGCAATTTTTAATAGAGCACAAACAGAAGTCACCTGAAAAGTTACAAGATTATTTTGACAGTTTAACACCTGAGGTTGAGAGTTTCATCATGCTCTCTCTGCATCAGCATTTTATTTATTCCTACAGGTAGAGATCTTTTAAAGAGTGGCAGATCAATTGATTCTTGTTTCTGCCACTGTACTCCCCCAATCTCATTACTTCAGATGAAATGATTCTTATTCCCTTTCTTTCTCCCACCCTTTGCTGTAACATGAGACATGCTTTAACTTTTTATTTCAGGCAGTAAATATTATTTACAAAAACATCACATTGTTTTTTTTTTAACAGATTAACTATTCAGCGATACTGACTCAGAGACTGCAGTGGGACTTGGTACTGAGTATAATTGTCTATTTAGAAAGCTCTAAGGTAGAACTATCCTCTGAATACCCCTCATAAATGAAAGGGAAACTTCTGCAGCATTACTGAAGTCATTTCCTCAGAGATCTACTGAACAGATACCTTCAGTTCCACTCATACCTTTGCCACCATGCAGGGTGCTTTTCTACTGTAGCTTTCCCCTCAGAATTTCAAGGCCTTCAAAAGAAGAAGAGAAAAAAAAGCGCCTGCAGATGGAAAACAGGAACATGCAGTAACACATATGGTCAACACATATTGAAAAGTTTCCAAATACTGCAACATAAAAACCTATAGGAAGTTCCTCAGAAGTATTTACTGAAATCCACAGGCTATATTTCTGTGCTATACAGCTATACAGCTATATAGACAGTATTTCTGCATACTGGGCTGGCCTAACATTAAGATCCTGAACCATATGTGCTTCCTAATTTTAACAATATAAAATATAATAGGGAAGGTCGTGATTTTGTATTATAGCAACATCATGCTCCTTGTATTTCTGCACTGGTATTCTGCCACATTTCAAGTTTAGTCTGTGGTTCCAGGATCATTTGAAAGGAAGATGTAGGGTTTCTCAGAGACTGTTTTCTCTCATCTGCTTTAAAGAGTTAATTCCCCCACAGACCACAATCATGTTGCTGCAACTCTAACACCCATGCTGCTCATGGTTAGATTGAGAGCTGGTAGCTCTAGTAAGTCTCAAACATTTGAAGAACACAAAGAACCCTTCTTAAGGATCTAAACAACTGTTTGCGTAACTGACATTTCTAAGTTTACTATGACGTTAACTGCCAAATTTTAAAAGCCCTTTAAAAAGCAGGGGAAAACAGAGCCAATAGCAGTATGTAAAAAATATACTCAGCTGTCTAACTAGGTGAACAGCTTAGAGGAAGACAGAAACCACACATATACACAATAATTCCACCATTCCCCCTGATTTTTAATCAGAATCATTCTGGGAAACTGTGCAACTTTAAAAGCCTAGAGTATTCTTACAGCAGCAGGAGCTAAGCACTCCCAGCACCCAACACTAGACTCTTCAGCTTGACTACTATTAGCATAACCATCTCCCCTCGTCCAGTTCAGATGTTGGATAAAAGGAAATGGGAAAAGGAGTAGAAATGTACTTCTGTGATATTCTCACGTGTACTGAATAATGTAGTTACTGGAAAAAACATCTTTTCAGTTATTGCACACATACATATCTGTACTTTAGGTTAATCGCAAGTCACACTCCTATTTAAAAAAAGTCAATTAGTATGTTGAATATCACATTTCAGATGCTAGAAAATTGAAATGTTACCATTAGAGACAAAAGATATTTTTCATCCCAATGTTTACTACAGAACTGATCCAACAGCAATACATTAGGCAAAGTTTATCGGTATAATTATACTGATAAACTTTACTAGAAGAGGTATTATACCAAAAAAATTACTCTATACTATTCTCTCGTATCACTTAATCAAGTAAAATAGTCAAGTCTTTTGTTAGCATAGAAATAAAAGAACCAACTGAAAGAACCAACCGAAATACATATCGTCAGAATGAAAATGGGAATTGGAGAGTTGTTCATGTGCGTCTGGCTTAAGCTGTAATTTAAGAGAAATTTTTCACATCCCTAGCCAATACTCCTTTGTCAGCAAATACAGAATAACTCCACCTTTTCAAAGGCCAGGACTAAAGATGTGGCTCCGCAGCAGCACAGCATAATAGCAACAGTCACTGATCTCTTTGCACTGGCTGTGTGGTTCCATTCCCTCCCTCACACTGCTTCTAGATTTATACAGAACTGTTCCACATATTGGCTGGAAAAGCTGAATTTGTCACAAGTTACCAGCTTCCCAATAGTGCCAGCTTTAAGGTCTATTCAACTCCCACGTCTAGCCATGTGGCAAACAAATTATCCCTGCAAATTATTGGCATATATATGCATACAATAGTCCAAATTGTTTCCTTACACTAAAAGCTATACAGTACAAATACACTAACCTTGCCGTGGCAGCCAGTCACTACATCAGCTTTGCTATTTCAAACGGTGCCAGAAGACACCAGGGTGACTAATCAAATAAGCCAGCGTGAGTTACCATCTCCCCCTACTGTTACAGATAACCCTTGGCAGAGTATACAACAGGTAAAAGATATCATTAACCTCATAAATGGTTCTTCTGCCTGAATTTTTATCTGAGAGTTGTCATCAAAACTGGCTATAAAGTTTCTGTTCATCCCCAGTCTGAACTTACTGAATGAGTTCCTTAATATCCTTGATAACCAATCCCACAACTTTCACAATGCAGGAGATAGCAGTAGTTCTAGTGTAAGTCATTAACACACCACCTCTAATAGATCTGAAAAAAACATCCAGAATGGATATTGTTAATGCACTCCAAGGGAAACAGTGACACTACATGGTAAGAACCACAAACTATTCCTCTGATGTCCCTACAAGCTCACCAACAGCCCCTGAAACATGACTTAATGGAGGCACCTGAATGAAGAAGTGGAGTTTCAAGAACAGTTGTTCCAGGAATTAAATGTTCAGGTAGGCTTTTATCAGCATTCCTCAGCTAAGGGACAGACAGGAACAGATTCTGAATAGGAATCCAGTATATGCTGTGATCACGAGCAACAGCTTTACTTCAACCTACCTTCTATAACAGAAATGACCAATTTGTTAAGATTTTTTTAGATAGGTTTGAATGATACACAGACAAATTAAAATGTACGTGATATCCTGTGAAAATCATGGGAACTGAGGGACTGGGAGATTAGAACAAGAAACTGCCATTTTGTCACAGGTTAATGCAGTAAGAGGGCATGGCTTTTCAGTCTGCTGAGCTATCTGCCAAAGAACCAAGAACACTGAAAACAGTGGACAAGAAACAAGACACCAGAAGTTGAATCAATGTCAGACTTGGTAGAATAACACTAACACAGTTTAAGAAGGGCAAGCACAGAAAAAAAGAAGTGATGTTGTACTATATCATTTGATTTCTGTTTATTCAAGAGGAAACTTTTCTCAGCAAAAATATTCCACCAAAATAACCACCCATGTAACCAGTCACAGGGTATGACCAAGTGGTTAAAAAAAAAAGGAGAAAGTGGGAAGAGATGGTTATAAGGATGCCTACTCTAATTGGCAGGAGATAAATCATCATTAAGTTTTAAGAACATGCTCAACATAACTTTGTTGCAGAGCTGGCAACCAAGGCTAGAAAAGGACTACTTCCAATTTTAGAGGGGAAAAATCCAGACAGTTTTTAAGTCTAATACATAGGAAGTAATATGATGACAGAGATAAGAGTTGGATATTCTATCATAAACTGAAAGGATTTCAAATGCAAGGAACTAAAAAGAGAGGATGTAGTGACAGATACAAGATAGTTTTTTTTTTTCCCCTTCTGAAAACTGCAAAGAGCTTTAAAATATCCTGGCAGACCACACATTAAAGTTACACAGTAGCATTATTCACGCAGCCACGGGCTATATGATGTGGATGTTGCAGATTGAACATTTCCCACCCCTATCTAAAGGAATGCATGAGCTGGCAGCTAAAGAAAGATCATAGTAAGTTTACAGATGTAAGATGCTCTGATACACTTCCTATCACTCCTTTGTATCTAGAGATCAGTATCAGAAGCTTCTTCAGTGATCCAAGATTAATTCAATTATATATTACAGCACAAATACTGGATGTGACAGAACTAGGATTTTAAAAGCAAGCATGAGCACACAGAGACAATGTTAGAATAAGTAAGCTCTACCCTGCTACCTGTATCTCATCCTACAGATAGGAAGAGGGTCTGGAGGCACACAAAACAAGAGGGGAGAAAATAGGTATATTAACAGGTAAATAGAATTGAATAGAGAAGTAAGTGCACACTCACTTGTTGCTTGAGTCTTCAGAAAAAAGTTAATCATTTCTAATAACAGTGCCAAGCTAGAAGAAACCATAATACATCTTACAATATTTTAGCTCAAGAATTATATTAATAATCGCTTAAGACACTTTCAAACGTAACATTCAGGACTGCTTGCATCTATTTTTTTTTTTTTTTGCACATGTTTTGGTATGTCTTTTGAATTCTAGTGTTCGTGTAACACTTCAGTCACTTTAGATCAATTAAGGTAATTGAGATGCTCTCTCCCCTTGTCACAAGGAGTTGCTCGATGCAGAGACAGCAGATTATTACTTGTGTAAACAGGAATCACCACCCTAGTTAAAAATGACCGTTCCTGAACTCTGCAAGTTCATGACGGAGAAGATACAGTACCAGTCAAAAGGAGAGCCAAGCAAATTCAAAACCAGACAGAATTCTTAGGTATCTTTTGAAGTTATTAAAACCAGTTCATTTGTAAGCACCTACTAAATAAGCCCGTCAAAAGCAAAGAAGAAAGCCAATATGGTTCCGTCAAAAACAGTTCAGTCTCATCAGTTTTTACCCAGGATAAAATTACCAACTGGATGAAAAAAGGAGAGTAGACACAAATTATAGATAAATAAATCACAGCATACCTGAGAAACTGATCTCAAAGCAAGCTTGGATACTACTACATGTTAAAAAAAATATGGTAGAATCACCACAAAGTAGCTGCATAACAAGCAATCCCAGCTGCAGCAAAACTTGTAAGATGCCCCTTTTTTTTCAGTGGGTTTGCAAGACCGGATAACAACTGTGTGTTTTTAAGAAGATACGAACTCCATTTCAAACTCTTCTCAAAGTTGGAACATTTATAAGGTCCATCCTATGAGAATCAGCTAGTGCAGAATGGCATGCAAGATCATGCTACATGTCTTCAGTTTTCTACAAGTCTCTCTCTAAGAGCTTTTACCTGTAGCTTGGTATTTTAAAGGGAAAATATTGCAAGAGAGTCTCAGAAGATCAGGGCTTCATTTCATCCATCCTTACTGATCTTCAAAATAGGAATAGAGCATGCTTCAAAGAGTTTGTAGTAAGAATCAGAAACTGTTGCAAGACTCTACACCTCACAGTATCTTTAAACTGAATTCATGAATGGTTTGGAGTTAACAGGACCTTTCAGAGAATATAAAAATCTGAAAGGAACATTCAATTGGATGAGTGCAAGTTAGGGGAGTGACCCAATATCACTACTACTAAGAACTACCCGGTTGTCAATTTGATTTGCTATAGCAAAAGTAGGGAAGAAAAGGCACAAGTTACTTAAATGAAATAATGAGCAAACAAAAAAAAAAACATCCCAGCTGTTAGAGAGCTATTAATGCATTCCAGAAGCTAGTTAGACAGAACAAAGCAACCTTAGGACATTATACAGTCTCCTTCCTTAAAGGTCCTAAACATGGAATGAGACAATTGTCTACAACATAATAAGCACATCCTGCTTTACTGAAGAACAAAAAAGGTTATTAGCTCCTGAGAATACTTCAAAAGACCTACTTTCCTGGTTTTGAGGCTTAAATATCTCCACTTCTTCAAACTTCAGTAGTAGCTAAAACTTATAATAAAGAACTAATACAAATAGTTGCCTGAAGCAGTGAATACGCCTTGTATTCATAGCACACTTCAAAATCCTACACTGAATTTTGTTTCTCATTTTTGGAGTTAGTAAGTCCCAGTAAATAAGCTGAGAAGTTAACACTTTACTGTACCTCTCCACTTGCAGTGTGGATGAGCAAGTGATTACATGAGATCTGAGGCAGACAAAAGCAGCGATGGACAGCTTAAGAAACTTCACATTCCAAGGCTAATCATAGTAACTCTGAAGTTTCTTGTCCAGGCAGGCAGAGAAACTTATCTGTTTACAATCAAGAGCTGCCTTGTTTAGAGACTAACTGGCAAACAGTATCAGAAGTCCAACTGAATACTTCTGAAACAGCCCACTGGCACTCAAAGCAACTTTTGGTCAAAGTTAAAGATCTGTACTTTGAGGAAAGCTACATGACAGTGGTTTTGTGAATAAAGGTAGCAACTTCAACTCGAAACCTAACCATGCTTCTAAGATTTTCACCACAATAAAGAATAATTTGGCCTAAAGAATTTTCTAAAACATGTTCAAGATCTTCCCTTGACAACAAGCACTATGATTTTTCCCTGAGCATCCCAAACAAAGATCTAATTTAAGATGTCGCCTGTCTGGAATGCAGGCATGCTCTTCAAGATTGCGAGACAGAGGCCACAAAGCACAAGAAACTAAAAATGGTATTAAGCCTCTGAATATTAATATCAGCAGCCATATGCTGAAGGGTTCAATTCGAGGAAGCTTTAATTAATGATTAGTGAAAGAATAAACCAGCCTGTATCCTTAGTATCTGCACTGGAAAACTGGTAAACAATTTGAATTTTTGCCATTTCTTTAAAGCAAGCCTAAGTCCAACTACATAGACAGTTTTCACACACTTTAGAAAAGATATACCCATTTAAGTCTTTAACGAATTAGTTTAAGATCAAACCTAAACAAGCAGCTTAACCAAAGTATTATTCACAAAACAAGCATTTGTACACAGCATCATGAGCCATGGTCATACCCTTACTACACAGGGCAAGTATCTAATATTTAGGAGATCTTCCACTGAATTCTAACAATCTAAACTCAATGCACCATTTATATAATGCTTTAAGGAAGAAATAAATTTTTACGCTTAAGACTCAAGGACTTTAGACGGTGGTTGCTGGAGAAACAGTTTTATCAGCCTAATAAACTGTTGGTCTCAAATACTGAATTACTACCTACAATATCTTAATTTCAGTGTTTACACTTCATTTCTCTCTAGTCTCCCCTAACACATTTCTTCTCCTTCCCTCTCTATGCATGCCAACATTTTCTAAATAACTATTATCGCTATTTCTTATTAGAATTTATGCATCTGTATGCACAATTTAATAGATTATGAAGCGTTCTCTTTCAATACACCACTTAAGAGATTTGCCTAACGGCAGGCATAGCTTGAAGCTATACAGAAAAAGAATTAGCAGTTTCCTAACTAAAGCAGGTGAGATCCAACACACATTCAATACAGTACATTCAGATACCGTTTTCTGGAACCTAGTTCAGAAGTTCTATTGATCCATTCTCTATACCAGATAAACTGCAACTTCACCCAAAGCTGATCTTCCTTTTAACTCAGATGATGTCCATACAGAACACTGCTGGGGTTTTGTTCGGTTTGTTTGTTTGTTTTGGGTTTTTTGTTGTTGTTTTTTTGTTTGAAAAGGAACTGACTCAAAACCACTAGGGAGTTCAAGCAAGACTATGGCAGGAGAGATACAAGCAACTACTTGTGTAAAACAAAGCAGAGCAAAGCATCCACCTTCTGCACTGTGGCATTCAGAGGCTTCTATTAAAGGCAAGCACACAATCCCTTTCACTGAGTGATACCGCTCCACCCTGAAGTCATTCAAAGCATTAGAAGTCTACCCTACAAACTCACTCCTACAGTAACAATGCTGGAAGTTAGAATACTATTTCAAAGCTTATACAGGAAGAGTTTATATCCATTTGTTCTTGTGCCAATGTTGTACTTCAGTTAATTTTCCTCCTTAGTGTTTACTCCCTTCCCACCCCTTACAGGATGCTTTCATACATACAGTGTTATCACAACCCTTCTTGGCTTTCCTTTTACTAAGCTAAATGAGCAAAAAAAGTTTCCTGCTTTAATGCATAGTTCTATATTCCTGGTACTATGAATAGCCCCTTCCTATGCCTAACCCAGTTTGCTCCCTTCTCCAGCACCTCAGGTAACTCCTTCCTCTGTGTCTTCGCATCAGTAGAAATTCATCAAAAAAAACAAACAGCAGAAAAGGATACCACAGTGTAAGGGAACAGCAGAAAAAACCGTCTGATTCTGTTTCTCAAAATGCCCAGTGTCAGAACTAAATAGGCAGTCACAATACACAAAGAAAAGAAAAACAATATTGTCTAAAAAAAACACTTTAAAGAAACCCCGCCCCCAAAAAGCACACACACAAAAAAAAAAAAAAAATCACATCATGAATAAAACCACAGGTCTATAGTATATGAAAACTGCTTTTAGACAAAATGTAGCAAAGTCATTTAACTTCTGCCACAGTCAAAACTGGCAAATTCAAAGTCCTTCACATAAAACAGCAAAATCCATATAAAATTCAGCGGAGGAAGAAAGAATCTAAAACCAAGTTATATTTATTCAAACAGTATTTGAAAGCTACCTTGAAGATATCCACATCACATTCAAAAACCTCTTAGATGTGGATCACTCTTAGAAGGATAAGGTTATTTAAGCTTTCCAAAGCTCTGCCTAGATGCCAAGCCAGACACCTAAAAGTCAAATTCAACTTTGCTCTAACACAGTTATATTGTATTTGTATTAAACTGCTTTGGCTATATGTTAAAACAGCCATTGGTGCAGCCCTTCCACAGAAGGATTTTCCTTCTGTCAGTCTTCTCTACTCATAGATGAGCCACAGTAAAGCCCACCACAATGTGCATCTGAAGGCAGACAGTCTCAGTATGGAGAAGTACTTTTTTTTTTTCCTCCAAGATGCAAAAACTGTTATGAAAAATAGTACCATCAACTCCTGTACTTACCTTGGAAACGCTACATTCTTTAAGATGTTTCTGACTTACCTACTTCCCTCTCAAACCCATGCAATGCTAGTATAGTTTTAAGTTCTGGAAGTCAAAATATTCAAGTTAGTAAAGTAACTGCAGACAGATTAAATGCTACCCAAAGAGCAAGCTCCTAACAAAAAGCAGTGCTAATGTAAGTGACCTGACTTAAAGAAAGGCTCCACAGACAAATCCCTGTGATCATCCATCCTCACGTTATCAGGAACATAGTACACATTACAAAAAGCTCTATCTTAAAGGACAGTCACATCTGTTGCAGATGATTAATAAGAAGAAACATTTTTTTATGACTGTTTAGCAATAGCCAGATTGAGCCAACTTCTGCAAATATTCTGCTATCATTCTTATCACACTGGCATTATTGCAATTTAAATCAAGTCACCTTTGTTTAGTACTCAGTCATGCCCCAAGGCACTGTTTTCCAAGAGCACTGACTTCACCACAACAGCCAAATTTAACAGTTGAGGTTATCAAAGTACCAAGACAATATTATTGTTTCATCTATACTGTCCTCCCTGTGTATGTAGGGCATTGGAGAAGTCTATCAGAACATTGCAGACCACCACCTAGGAGGTTTCTTGAGGAATGGACTCTATAGTCACCCTACTCAATCCTGGGAATGCCCAGCAAAGCAGTCACAGACAAGTAACAGCATCTTGTAGTCACCTATAAGGTAACACTGATATTGTCACATCATCCACGTCTATCGTTACTCAAGCACAGCATGCTGTAAACAAAATCCCCCTAAATCAGGAAGTTCTTGGGACACTTGGAAGTCAAGATGATATTGACATTATATAAAGCAGTTGTTCACCAACAGCGATAGCTCACTATCAAACCAAAAAGCTTCTGGATCAAGGAAGTATTGCATGGAACTCATTAGCGAGTTGGCACTGTCCCTCATCTGATGCAGATGGAAGTGATAGCACTAGCTAGAGTGGCTAGTAAAGGTTATTGTAAAACAGTACTTCACACTGGCCACCAGATTCTAAGATGTATACATGCCCCTGAACCATTAATGTCTTTCAAGTGTAGAAGAATACCAGACTTTTAATATTCCTCACAGATAGCTGCTGGCCAATAATGGCTTTCACTTGGAAGATAACGTTTGCAAATTGTGCAGGTGCAACACTACCTGGACACAAATTAGCCCCAACACTTCCTGTAAAACCATTTTCAGTTGCTTAGAGCTTTGCCAAAGCAATTACATGGACTCACTGCCACGGTAAGCATTTTTCCATACTTTTTTTCTACGAAGTCTCAGCCAGAATGTTTTCACTGTTTCCAAGAACAAGTTAGGAAAAATAAATGTTTTGACCACATTAAAATTTTATTAAAGCTTTTCCATCAAGAAGCTCCTGCACCCCCCAAGACCCAAAGCAGAGTTTTAGAGCACATCCTATGTAACAGGGCTGTACCTTTTGCCATACTACAATATCACTTCCCAGATTGGTAAAGCTTAAAAGGAAAACAGGACTGCTTGGAGTGAGCGCTGGGCTGACAAAAACCACCATGTGCAATACTTGCACAAGATGAAGAGGTGTGTGTGGACTGCAGGAGCAGTCTTCATCTAAGACAAGAAAACACCCAATAGCTTCTTTTGCACTGCTCAGTTAAAGTTTTATACCTCCAACTACCTATCATTTTATACACCATTTTCATCTTTCAACTTTGAAGATTAAAATTGCCAGAAAAACAACAACAAAATCTATGATACTATATAGCAAACTGACAAAGGACATGAAGTTGCCTAGGACAGTGGGGCACTTGATCGTAGTTTCTTGCATAAACTAATAAAGCCAAACATCTGAAATCTCCAGATATGTTATTCTTTAACAACTCTAGAAAGTACATCACAGGGAATTCCATTGTCCCATTGATATTCTTTGTTACAAAATGACAGAAAAATACGAACTGAGTAAATTCAGTGGAATAAGTGGTTGCCTATAGTTTCAGATGCAAGTGATTGGTATTACTTCAGATCAGACAGCCAGGACAAAAAGCACCAAGGACAAGATTTATTTTAAGAATCTGCTATTATGCTTCATACATCACACTGCAAAGTAACTCTAAAGCTGGAAGAGAAAATAATCCTAAACTGTATGAAGTCCATAAATACCAATTATCATCTCTGCTTAATAATTTCTTGCTATGTCCACTTAGTAGTCTAATCTGCTGTGGAGATGTTCATGTAAAATATCCCCTATCACTATTCACCATGTACCCCGATATCTCAAAGCACATCTTGTGGGCAAAATGCCGTTTCTGTTAAAGCTGCTTTCTGGAGTACAATCATATAATGAATGTTTACTAGAAATTAATTACAGTTGCAAAAGAATGCTTCAACTTTACTATCTCTGTCCTGGTTCTCCTAACCTGAGCACTTAATCCTTCAGTTTTAAGAATTAAAGAAAATTTGGTATGCACATTAACATGCATTTTATTATAAGCTTCTTTTAACTATTTTTGACCCCAAAGTGACATCTGTTTTCATACCTTGATTCAGATATTCAGTTGACAGCAGGAGGCTGGCAGACAGGAAGAGCTCAATAAGAAACTACTTTTAATAAGAAACAATTAGAAAATCTGCAGAGCAGGAAAGGAATGACCCCAGACACAACAATTAGTTAAGAGGAGATGCAATTACTGGTGAAAGTCTATTTCAGGAGACAGCCAGAAACAAGCACGTGACAGAAGAGATGGATGATACAGGAAGAGCGAGATGAAGGCCAGATCATTACTAGGAGAGATTCCACTCTAATGCAAACTGTTTATCAAATAACTGTCTAAATGGTGCTTTGTGCAACAATCAAGAAATAGAGCATTCAAGAGAGCGCATCAGTCCCATGATGCCAATGCTACAATTGCTGCGTGAACTTTGCAGAACTCTTTTTTCCAGACTAGGAATGGAGCACAGATACAGGGGAACCCTCCATTTAACTCTGTCTGCAGAAAATACCTTATAGGAAGACTGCCTGAGTTGGCAGATGTTACAGGAAAGTAGTTAATTCTGCTTTTAGTAGCTACTACTTTATTACCGAAGCTGAGCAAATGGAAGAGATTAACATGGATGAGAGCCAACATTGCAACAAAACTAGTTCCCAAAATAACATGCTAAAACTATACCAATTAAATCAATACAACTGATAGGCATGCATTCGCTACTAATTTTTTACTCTAATCCAGTTCCTCCTTTCACAGCACAGGTAGCTGTTGGAACACAACCATTTCTGGAATTCCAATTTAACAAATTAAAGCTAGTAAGTGTAAATCGTTAACTAAAGCCCTTTTTTCACATTAGATCTTCAGAATATTTTCTCCCTGCTCTTTTCCAAGCTCATCATATCCTCCATAAAATAAAACCCTGAACTATTATTGACATTGATCAGATATAAAAACAACCTTAATACAGAAACATGATTGCACAGACACTAGAGCTGAACAAGCAAGCCCACCATATGTGTGAAGATAACCATGTTTTGATCATTTATATACATTCATGAGAGGTGTCTCAGCACTAATCTCTTTCAGGCTACAATACTCCACCCCCATCAACAGGTAGCTTTCATACTCTTTGAGGAGACATAGGTAGGTCATTGCCATCCAAGGAATATTGGGCAGGATAAATTCAGAATATTTTACCCAAATAAGTCTTCTGTTTATTTTTAAACAGAGCATCCATCAGTTAAAAAGGGACTCTGAACTTCTTACGTGAGAGTTTTTACTTTTCTGTTCTGATTGCTGTTGGCAAAAAGGTCCTTTAGGGAGTCCTACATAAAACAGCCACTGGCCTATCCAGTCATCCTCCTCTGTGCACATAATCAACCTCTAGCCTGTCCTATTTCAGCTGTAGAGCAGCTGATGATGTTTAACAGTATCTCACCAAGATTTGCTCTTAAACATCAAAAGTGCTATATTATTAAGACAACGCTAGACAGAACTAATGACCCACCAGTAAGGTGCACTTGATCCTAGAGAATCCAGCCAGATATATGCATTAAAAACATCATAAACTGAAGAGATGATCAGCACTTTTGTGTGACAACATCGTCATGTCTAATACCATCCACACTAATTGTGTACAAAATAGTTTATATACATTCTTTGTATATAATGCACATAATGAAAAAAAAAAAATGCCCTTCAACTGACAGTACAATTTTATTTAGAAATCACAGAATCAGGCTAGACTCTGCATATTTCATTACAGTACTACTTAAACCATAAATCTTTCTAGTACCATTTTTTCAATTTAACCCTCTTAATTAGAATCCAAATTAAATGAATGCCTTCTGTGCTTTCACATTCTCATTTGTGTAACCTTTGAGGAGAATGACAAACAAAAATCCATTTCAGCATACTGGATGGCATTCAGTGCACACATTGAGCCTCATTTTTCAGCTCTTTTTATTAAGCTCTCTGTTTCAAGAAAACTGCAGCATAATTTGATACACAAGATAGTTAGCAACTGTTGATGGATACAGAAACTGGAAAGCTAGCAAGACCAAATACACAAAAATAGAGGCAGTCAGGAAAGCAGTTTCAAATTTCTCATTTAACTCACAATTTTAGTTATCAGTGAAGAGACTAGGTTTGACAAAAGATCATCAGTTACAGTGTGGCTACAGCCACTTAATGAAATCTGACTAAGATTTCAAAGAAGTTTCTCAACTTCAGAGCACTCACTACCTGCCATCCAACAAAAAAAGTGACCACCATCAGATACAATTTTACTCTCCCACCCCTAATATTAGCACAAATACAACTACAACTATTGCAAAATTCAGGTCATAAAACACATACTGCAACTAAGCTGCCACATTTCCATCCACATCTCAACTTTCTATGATTCTCATTCTATAGGCCTCTTCATATAAAAGCAGTCTGGACAATAAGTTCTGGTCTGACATTCACAATCTTTATTTTACTTCATCTTACCTTCTGAATACAGCACTCTATATCCTTTCCACTTGGCTTTAAAATTAGGCATAAAACTAGGTTTTCATTAAGTCTGAAAAGCTAGTAAGATGACTGCTTCCATTCAAAATTCACATACTACTTTAAACTGGTCAAAGGTTTGCTATTAGGCATTATTTTTTGACAGATTCCTGAACTACTACTCTCACCCACCCAGCTTCAGTACCCAAAGACAAAGCCTTAGTTTTAAAGCTGAATGAATTAAGACGCAAAGTGAAAGAGAAGCTTGAAAAACAGAAAAAAAAAAAATTAAATAACAAAACTTTCTGTAGAACTCGGGTTATCTTACTGCAGTGTTTCAGAAGACATATAGATATACAGCCTACTCAAGTGTCTCCAAATAATGCTATGTTGAACTGTTAAAATTGCAAAGGCATTTCAAAACTGAGGGTTTGTTTGTTTTGCTTTGGTTTTTGTTTGGTTTTTTTTTTGTTGTTGTTGTTTTTTTTTTTTTAATTTAAGCATCCTTTTCAGATATCTAAATTTATAAGATGTTTAAAATGGCTTCACTATTAGTAATTCAGCAGGTTTTAGGATCTCCTACCTAGCAGTAACAAGCTTTATATAAAAAGAAATACAGAAGTTGGTAACTTTCTAACTCTCTATAAACATAAAATGAAGGGCTACCTAAAAATAGTTAAGCAGTGTGAGGTAAAAAAGCTGCAAGATTGCAACAAATCCCTTGCACCAAATACTCATATTCAATCATGTTCAAGACTCGAAGTGCAAGCATTTCACTGCAACTCAAACTCTGTCTGGACTCTTAAAAAACGAGCTTAAAGAATCCAATTGTTAACAGCTTCCTTTTCTCACACACAGAAAGCTTAAAAAAAAAAGGTGTTACTTTTTCAGACCAGCCCCACAACTGCAGACAGCATGCTAGTAACCAAGAAGCTGGCTTATTAACATACCGACTTAGATACTTCTTTTCACAGAATGACTCAGCCTACTATTTTCAAAGTTTTCCTTAAATATTTGTCCTACATTTTACAATAACAGTTACCAACTACAGAAAAACACATGCCATAAAGTCTTAACCACTTTACAAAACTGAGCGTAGAGATTAGCTATGCGTCCACATTTGCATCCACTAATCTAATCCTTTCTGAAAATGAAAGCTCAAGGTATTCAATACCGATCTTTCAGAGGTAAGTGAATGCTCTGTACAAGTTCGAGAAAAAAAGACTCAAGCTTCTCCATAGCACAGTTTAGTGTTTGCAAGATAGAAAAGCTTGCCAGGAGTTTCCCTATCAAGAACAGCACTCTTAAAATTGCAGTTTTTAATAGGCCAGCGAAGAACAAGGTAAGAGAGCAGCCACATAAGGAAAATTTAGTTTACAGCTGTCCGCTTTAAACAGAGGTATGCGTATCTATAAGGAGTAGAAGCTTCAGTTGAAAAAGCTTTCCACCATTGCTCGCAGCTCGCTCTCAAAGTCTGTACCGCAGACGTATTGGAGAATGAGCGTTTTAAAGGGAGGAGGAGAGGATGCCATGAAGGCTGCCTTCCCCTCAGTGCCAGGGACGCCGGCTGACTGAACCGCCGAGGAAAAGCTCACACCGCCGAGACGGCCGCGGCATGTGCTGCCATCAGCTCCGAGGCGGCGTGCGAGCCGGGCTGCCGCCACCGGGACAAAAGCACCGCCCAAGGACCGGGCCGGGCATGAAGGGAAAAGGTTTGAGACCCGCGCGGCAAGGACACGGCCGGCGGCACCGGGGCTGGCCCGGGCATGGCGCAACCCCCTCCCCGGGGCGGGCTCCTCGTCGGGGATCCCCCGCTCCCTTCCCTCTGCCCAGACCCCGCTGGGCATGTGGGTGTTCACCGACCCATCCCTAGCCCCCCCCCCACACACCACCCTTGAATTTTTACCTTCATCTTCGAGCTCTAGTTTCTCCAGCATCCCTTCGGAGGCGGCCGGGAGCTGAGAGGGAGCCGGAGCCGCCGCTACCGCCGCCGCCTGCGGGAGGGAAGAGAGGAGAAGGAGATGAGCATCCAGGCGCGGACTCACCGGCCCCGCGGCAGCATCGGAACAGCCCGGCGCGGCGGAGGGGGAGTGGCGGCGCTGAGGGGACGGCTGGCGCGGTTCCCGCCGAGCGCTGAGGGAAAGGGGAGGCGGGACGGCGCTGAGGCCGGGCAGCGGCGGCGGCTGCCCCTCGGCCTCCCACACACGCACGGCTCGGTGTGCGCTGCCTCTTACACACACACCCCGCACGCTCCGAGGGGGGAGGAACCGGGACTCGCCCTTCCTTCCCCCACCACCACCCTTTCGCGGCGGCTGCGCCCAGCCCATTAACCCTACGGCCCCCGGGCTCCCCGCCGCCGTGCCTCCCGGAGGCGCCCCCTCCCCCCTGCGCACGGAGGCAGTGGCCGCTGGCGGGCGGTCGCCGCACGGTGAGGCCGAACGCCCTTTCGCAGGACAGTCCTTCCCGCCACACCTTGCCGCCGCCTCTCCCCCGGCCCCCCCCCCTCCGGAGGAGGGATTGGTACGTTCCATTTTGCTGCAGTCAAGCCCGTTGGTCAGCGGCGGGAGGGGAAGGTAACTACCACTTCCGCGCGCGAAAGGGAGGGGGAAGAGGGAGAGGCTTACTACCCCAGAGCTCTGCCAGGCCAGCCGCCTTTCGCAGCCCGCTCCGCAGGCTCGGCGGTTCGCCTGGACGCTTTGCACTAGAGCAGTGCAAGAGGAGGCGGAGGGGAGGAAAACCCTCCACTCTTCCCTCGCCAGACGGAGTTGGTATGGTCCTGAGCGTTCACCTGCAAGGCAGCCGCGGGGAAGCCGACAGTTCCACTGCCCTCCGGGGGGTGTGTGTGTGTTGAGGGGGTTTCCCCCGTGTGTGACAGGGAGCTCCCGCAGTGGTCTGAGCCGCCATCCCGGGCTACCCGCTCTGGGAATAGACGCGCTCGTTTCCATTGAAAACGTTCGAGAAGTTACAATTCAAGGTTAGCCTGAATGTCGGCGTCTACCCATGTAAGTCGCGCGCCTCGCTACCCCTCGGAGCATCTCCTGAGGAGGAGGAGGAGGAGGGAGGTAGCTGAGCGCCCTCCTCATAACGCTCTTCAGCTCAGCCAGAAGTTAGGGGGGGACTTGACCCAGGGATTAGTGAGTGAAATTCTACTTTACATTGTGCAGCAGATCAGACGAGATGATCCTACTTTAAAAATCACTCTTGAAAAAACGACAACAAAAAAATGTGACTGCCCCACCATGGCTGTCGCTACAGACAATAGCGGCAGTTTTGGAGCTGTTCTCCACCGCACTGGGTGTGAGGTGGTGTCATGCCCTGAGCTCGCCCTCAGGTACCTGAGCACATAAAGCTGGCAGCCCAAACCACTTGCTATTAACAGTGGCTGAAGGATGGAGTTTGCTCCGTGGGAGGCTTCTGCTTACCAAGAATGGGATCTATTGCACCCAGCTTTACAAGTCTGCATCCGAGCTTGTAAACCAGGCTACATCAGAATCAATGGAAATAAGGAAATACTTGAAATGGATTCGTCATTTCGATTTATTTAGACAGTGAGATGTGGTAAGCTGTAGCTAGGCTTCCTTAATTATAATGAATAGGTCCCCACTGACTGTTTAGGAAGCCCAGCAGGACCAGCTCAGACATGGACGCTGTAGAGGTGGATAAACAGATTATTTCTTTGGCAATGGCAACAGATTTAGTGGGCAGACACACATGCATGGTGCTCCAAAGGAATCACAGGAGCCATTAGAGATCATTTAAAATCTACTGGTCCCTAAGGAGAGGCTCGAGCTTCAAAAGTTCAGCAGGTCCTTCAAGGAGAGAATGTTGAATAGATCAAGGATAGCACATTAATGTGCATATAACATAGGAAAGTATGAAAGGTAATTAGAATTAAAGTTATGGTGGGAGGAGAGAGCCATAAATCATGGGAAAACAGAAAGCTGTCTGTCATTTCTCAAGTCCAGAGAAGTTACATGAAAGGCAGCTAACCGCTGGTGACAGCTGCTTTTTCTCAAGCTGCCTCATCCTAGGGACACTTTTAAGGCTAGACGAGGAGGTTACCAATATCTTCTTTACCGTAAAGATCCTTTGGAAAGAAAATCCTAAAATATTTGATTCTTAGTTGTATTTTTAAAAGGCTTCTAGGATTTCAGTAAATGCTCTAACTGACCAGCCACGGAAGATACCAAAGCAGTTCATATTAATTTATAATATTTTCAGTCTACTAATTAAAATGCTTTTGAAGCTTTTCATTATCTCTGGGAGCTATCTCTAAAAGCTCTAAATAATTTATCTTCCTTATCATGTACCTTGATACCGATAAGAGTTTTTAACCTCTTTTGCTAACCAAAAGAAAAAAAGATTAAGATGACATACATGATTGGAATTAACTGCCATGATTTTCTATCTTTTTTTTAAAACAAGTATTTTCTACCCATAATTATCCAGTAAGCGCCAGCCATGAGGAAATACAGCTCTGAGGATGTTTGTAGCTGGAAGTGACACCTAATCTTCAAAGATGTGCATTGCATTTCACCTGCTACAAAACACAGATATGTTTATAAGAAGTCAGTTAAGCCTATTTCAAGCAGTGAGCTACACTGTGCTGTGAACTTGAAGCTTACTGCAAGATCAGGGTTTTACAGTGGCAGAATCTGCATCCAGACCAAGAGTACTATGAAAAACTCAAGAAAATATGAAGGCATTAATTTAATATATGACAGGGATTTGTAATGGAAACATTATAGCTATGTTGTAACATCCACACTGCTAAAAAAACCTCCAAAGGAAACAGAGAACTAAAGGCTGAAACTCCATCCTTCACTCTCTGTACAATCTCACAATTGGTTTGAACCAATTTTGGAACAATCTGCTGATTATGGCGTTCATTTTGCTCCTCGCTTTGCATTCTAGCTCCTTTTGGCTTGTAGGCAATGCAGTGAGTCAGAACAGGAAACTGATGC
The DNA here is from genome assembly GCF_018691265.1 of Tyto alba. Taxonomy (NCBI): domain Eukaryota; kingdom Metazoa; phylum Chordata; class Aves; order Strigiformes; family Tytonidae; genus Tyto; species Tyto alba. Next base: position 34,452,385 of record NW_024881313.1, on the reverse strand, counting down.
AGCTGAAAACCAAAGGGACTAAAAGCAAAGATTGTTTTTTATCCAGACCAGTTCCCGATCCAATTCACTGTGCAGTTGTATCAGCTAGCACTGGCACAAAGAGTGCCAAGGGCAGGAGTGACAGTGGGACCACACCTTCTAGAAACAACCCACTCTTAAGTCAGCTTACATCAATGGTGAAAACACCATCTTGTTCATTGTGAACTACTACAGCATTAGACAAATTAGCAGATATTTTTAACAGTTGTAGGTATTACCTCTCTCTACAAACTCTGCCTGCCATTTTACCAAAGGATTGCTGGTTGAAGATAGGGAAAAGATCTGTCTTTCCAAGGACCTATAATTCCCACCAAGATGATATTATATATTGTAACATTTCAATATATGTTCATTGTGACTATTTCTTTTACTGCCACAGGAGGTTTGTATTAACTATAACCAAGGGATTTGTCTAGATTATGGTTTAAATGTTTGCTATCAGAGTGTGTCAGGTAGCCCATTTTAACTGTTTGAGATATCCAATGCGACAAGATAGTATATACTTCGTATACTAAGCAAAATAAATTTTATATATAAAAGTTTAGAAGACATATATATGCAAAATCAAAACTGCCTGAACACACTGCTGATTTGCAAGGTTTCAATTCAGTTTTTACAGGGGCATTATTTATGCGAAAAACCATGGACCTACAGCATAATACTAATACAGAAGCTTAATACAGCAGTGCCAGCAATCTTTGTAGAGGCAAAGTAAAACAACTCAAGGTTGATACAACAGCAAAAGTCATAACAAGGTGGATGTAAACAAAAGAGATTTTAGGACTTCTGGGAAGGCTAGAATGTAAATTTTAATAGGTAACCGCTTTGTCTCTGTTTTCTTCAGCTTTCTAGGGTAAAGGCAGTGACTGACATTATGTGGAAATAAAAGCAGTCCTGTAAATTATATATGCACTTATAATGAATATGTTAAAACCTATCTGATAATCTAGGAATCCTTTTAGTCCGATGTCCTACTGAAGGAATTCCATTATTTTCATAAGTATTTAAATTATAGGGACAGTTCAGGGATGTGAACAGCAATTAACATCAGCAGATTATTTCTGATATAGTTTCCTGCCATCTTGCCTCCCTGAATTAGCAGGAATACATCCATTGGGATAGGGATCTCTCAGTGGCAGACATCAGAGCAGCTGTATCAAAATGCTTTGAATGACACCTGCTGTGTAGCTTTTCATATTGAATAAGTTACCCTAGGCTGCTACTTCTGCAACCGGTGGAGAAACACATTTCTGGGACATTGTTCACATGGCCTATTTTAGACATCTACTTCGGATAAAATGATTTGCAATCACTGTACTGACTAGATCGATACATTTCACTTTGGTCAAGTTCATTCTGCTTAGCATAGCTATCTGTAAGGGAAGATGGAGGGAGGGAGCCAAGAAACTATAAACTGTTCACTGTAACTTTGACTGCAAGATGGGTAAGAGAACAAATACACCCATTTTAAGTGGTTAGAGGGAAGAAAGATCATCAGTAACAGCCAATGCGTATAAACAATGCCAACCCAATCTCATTCACTTTAATAACAGGCTAGAAGTCTTGTGGTAAGCAGATGCAGCATGAGTTAACAGAACTTTTGACAGTAACTTGCATGAATGCCCACACAAGCAAGCCAGAGAGTCTAGATGAAACAACTGCTAAATGTCACAACAATATTCACAAGGAAGGTAGTAAGATTTCTTTATCTAACTGGAAGGGTTTAAGGGAGAGTTCCACAGAGGTCTGTGTTCTATCCGATATCATTCAGTGTTTTCACTGATGACTTGATGGAGGAATAATGAATAACCTGATTGCGTTTTCAAATGACTCAACGGTAAAAGATGCTACTCTTTTAGGAGTAGCCTTAGAACTTAAAATAATCTTGAGAAGTGCTGCAATGCTTTGAAAAACAGGATGCACTTTGATATGGGTAAGTAGAGCACGTCACACAATAATCAAATGCAAAAATAAAATGGGAAAGGATTGGCATGCAGCAGTCATGCAAGGAAAAGAACTGAGAATGAAAATAAATGTCAGACAACACTATCAGAAGCTTGGAAAGAAAAATCACACTATCTACAAAAGTGTTACAGGTAAGACACAGAGAATCTGTTCTGCACATTCCATGGTTAGATGTCAGCTGGAATACTGCATTCAGTTTTGGGTATTGAACTCAAGGATGAGCCAAAGAGAGTCCAAAGAAAAGCAACAACAATGATCTAGGAGTCCAGAAAACATGACCTGTAAAGAAGGACTTCAAAATCTCCCAGTTTCTTAGTCTAGGAAAAAAAAAAAAAAAGACTGAAGGAAAATATAACAACAGCCTCTAAATATAATGTGTTTCTGCAAGAAGGAGAGTGATATACTATCTTCTGGGTCCACTGGTTATGGGGTAAGAAGTTATCTACTTAGCCTTTAGCAAGGAAGTCTTAGGTTGGACTTTGGGAGAACTTTCTGAACATAACAGTGATGCACCAGCACTCTTTGCTGAAAAAACTTGTCAAATCTCTGTCATGGGAGGTTTTTAGCAACAGGTTTAAAAAAAACCCCAACATTTGTTGGGAATTATTTACACATAGTTGATTGTGCTGTGGGGAAAATGAATTTTTAATGTCTTTTTCAGACTTATTTTCCTTTGTTTCTATTTTTGTCCCATCTTTAGAAAAATGTATTTAGTCTTAGTGTGATAATTCAGCTAGAAGTCTTTATATGTATGTTTTGTACAAAAGCCAGCTTACTAACGATCTAATACAAACATAAATTTGCTTTGCCCCTCACCCAAAAAAGTAGCCTTAATTCTAAATCAGAAAAATTCTAAAGCAAATATTGCTTGAGTAATAATAAAGATAACATATTAGTCTTTGATGGCTTGGTAAAAATAGAAAGAACAACCTAAAAAAAAAAAGAAATGTTGCTGCAAATCACAAGTCCATGTGAAGCAGACTTATTCAAGCATTGCAACAAAAACATTACCTGTGCTTTATTTAGAAATAGGCATTTCCAGGTAACTTTAAGGCTGTCTTTCTCAAAGCTTTTCCTGACTTTTCTACTCCTCCTTTCATTCTGATCAATGAAGGCTTAATGCCAATATGCTAGGGGTGCTACCTGCACAGCTCATAGTTCAGCAGTAAAACTGAATGCCCTTCCAAGTACTTCAGGAGGAAAACAAAAGCTACTTACCTTATAAAACCTAATGGATTGAAGAGCAACAAGAAGGAATTCCCATCTAAATGCAAATCAAAGCAAACCCATTTTGAATGCAAGAGTAAACTACAAATGGTAATTTTCCCACCATTTGCCAGTGCTCCTTACTACAATTACAGTTCTATACAACTCAAGTAGTTAACAGCTCTTCTCTTGATGAGCTGTCAATGAACAATTTTGTATTTTTTCAAATGTATGTCATAGATATGCTTATTCTGTTGCAATCTGTTTGTGCAAAATTAATTTAAAACACTTACTGCTTATTTTTGCTTTAATTTAGTCTGGTTCATGAAGTGGAAAAAGAAGTTATCAGAACAAAAAAAGGTTTTATCTGCTGGTTAAACTGTAAATTAAACTCCTACGTGTATTCTGCTAGACTGTGATAACTGAATACCAGTGGTTTAAGACAGCCGAGAACACTAGAATGAGGCTGAGAGTGGGATCCCATCTTGGATCCCTTCTGTATTTAAAAATGCTAACTGCATGCTGAAAAGGCTGACTATGGGGTGGCAGTCCCTGGGTCTATTAGGTGGTTAGAGAACATGATCAATGCCAGTGAAGAGCTCTGGGCCTGGTTCTGATACAAAGTCCTCCTTCCCTCGAAAAGCTCAGAGTGAACAGAGCAGCTAGGCAGGAATTGTAGTTTCTATCATTTATTCTAAGGAACGTCTGTTACAGCACCAAGCAAACTGGGAATGAAGGGGATGCCTCATACAAAATACTGTATTAAAGTCTTTTCTTCCTGTACCGGGAAGGAATGCAATAAAATTTGCTCTAGTCAAAAGGCTTTTGAAATATTAAATGCTATAATAATGCCAGTGTGTAGCATGTATAAATGAAGGTGGTGACAACTCAGAGGTTACAGTTTGTTTAGAACACATTAACCAAATCCCATAACAAAACCTGGCATTGAAAATGCACTCCACATTGGCATTTTATGTTCTCCACTGCATCCTTATTGGTGTCGGTTTGGTGCTCTGTCCTTATTCTGCAGGGCCCTCAATGAATTAAAGACACGACTATCCTGCAGGAGGTATGAAAGTGATAGAGCATGTGTATATATTCTTTATGTATTTCTAATACTGTATAGTAAGGTTGAAGATGTCTCTAAGGATTTAATTTTAAAACGGTTCGACCAGAGTTTGTCATCAGATAAGAACTCTACCTTGAAAGGATTTTTTTATTTCATCCCAATATATCATCAGAATGACTCCCCCAGTGGTTCTAAGCAGGAGTCTTTTGACATGGATTACAGAACAATTATACATTGCTTTTACAACTAGTAACTAACTTCCCACTGCAGGTATCCTCCTAAATAACAGTAGCTATAATATTAATTACTTTACAGAGTTAATTATTAGTGCTAAGCAGTCACAGCTGGGGATCTTTAGTAGGTTAAATGGATAACATAAATGGAACAACAATCAAATTCAGCCAAATCCTTAAGAAAAAAAGAGGAGAGAATATAGGAGTGCATTCAACGCTAGGAAAGATGATGAAATGGACAACTTGCATTTCTACTAAATCTTCACTGCAATTACAGCACTGAATGTTGAAATCTGTTTACCCTGAAGACATGTGAACTGAATGTGCAGAGTGATTTCACGTTTTTAGCAGAGAGCCCTTCCTAAGTATTTCTGTATGGAAATGAACTTGCAGTTTAATCACAGTGAGTTCTGTCACTGACTTAATTGAGAAACAGGAGATAGATTTACAAAACTTCCTTTGATCTAACACCAGAAACAAAGAACCTATCTTATACATGAACAGTGTCTTGCCACACCTCACTTGAAGAAAAAACATGGTACTAGTGACAGAAGAGTTAAGCACTTCTAAAAAATAAACTTCAAAGGAAGTAGAAGACCAAGAAGTAGTCTAGATCCTCAGCTAAATTCTTACAGAAGAGTCAAAGCAGAAGTGGAGAAGAGGCAGGATTTGTTTACATAACCTCTAATCTCTATCTGTATGTCTGATTCCGTATCACTCTGCAACTTGGCTAAGGCTGACTTTTGAGTCAAGAATATCAGACGCATTCTCTACATAAGCCTTTGTGGCCAATATTCATTCCTCAGATTACTCTTGTAGAGTATGGGTGGAGTCTGAATTAATGCTATCAGCATGACATGTTATTAATCAAACAGGCCAACAATTTAAATTCTGTCCTTTTCAACACAAAGTTCAAAAAAGTTAAGTACTTGTGAGGAACTAACCTGAGTTTGTTAAGAATACTGATGTTACAAGTGTGCTACCTGATTCTGTGAATGCAGGGATGCCACTTAGTTTTAATCTATTACAGAGTTTTTAAGTGTTCTTGTCTTAAATGTTTGTTATCAGATATGCTCTAAAAGATAAACTTCAGCTGTTTTCACACCTATGCTTGAGTGCTCCTTAGTCTCTTTGAAATAGGACCTACCTCTTATCACAGTGAGGGGTGCACAGTTAAGGGCAAGGGGAAATTATTGCTGGAGAGAGCTGCAATAATCAGGTAATAAGCATAATTACAGTAGATATTTTGTTATGACAAAGGTACATTTTAAAAAAAAAAAAAAAAAAAAAAACGGAAGAATGGATTAAAATAATACTGATGGTAAAAAACAGATAAGCATCCACTAATTGAAAGTGGATGGAAAAGAAGAGTGAGCCCACATTTACATAGGTCTTCATTCACTGGCACTGAATACAGAATTATTTTAGTTGAAATTAAGCACTTACTTAAGTACTTTAGCTGCATCAAGGCCAGAGCACTGATGCACTGAGTGTGGAGTAGTGCTGATGTACTACTGAGTACAGAGTACTGTCTGCAGAAGAGAGGCCACTGAGAATAACAAATTTAAAAAAAAATACTCAGAGCCAAATCTGATTTAAATAGACACATTTACTACACACTATTTTGCTTTTTTTATTTTAGTGTTATATTTCAAAGCCTTGGTCATGGATAGTGACTTCACTGTGCAAACACTTACTACACCAGCTTTCAATGATGATACTTTTTAAACTTGAAATGAAACACCTTTTCCTACCAAAGTTAATTGATACCACACTTCAGGCTTGAGTAAACTGCAAAATTCTAGTAACCTATTGGTGCCCTACCATTAAAATATAATTTTCATGACCATCAGCAGTTTTGAAAGGCTAGAAGCAGATCTGTTGAGCCTAGATGTTAGCAGGATGATGCAGGTCAGAGTTACAAGGGTGGTTTACTGAAAAACAGAGACAACCTTCAGCTCAGAGCTGAATCACCCACAGTCTCAATGAGACTTCTTCAGGAAGTTTACACAGACCTGCACTGAACAAATAGTTCACTCTGTAGCATGGGCTGCACAAAACGGGTAACTGCAGACTAAACGTGGAGCAAATGAGCTGCTCTGTAAATGGCCACTTTCTGCAAAGCTTATCATAACTGAGGATCTCAGTGCTCAGTAGGACTCCAGGAGTATTTGAAAGCTACCTCAGAGGCAGGCAAAGATATTAAATTATTTTTCAGTGCAGTTCTAGGAGGACTTTAAACACCTAAGGACTTCCTTGTAGCACCTGGGGCTTATGTGTTTGCATTAGATTTCAAGCCTACCCCACAGCTGACAAACTCTAGGCATTAATGCCAGCAGTGACCCTACTAAAGCTTGTGAAGTCTGTTATCTCAGAGTAGCTACTATTAAGCACAGACAAACCAATATCTTAATAAACTTCCTTCAACACAGAACCAATGGTTGACCTGTAATCTCCAAATAAATTAATTTTTGACCAAAAGCTGGTTTTCAGATGGCACTGAATTTGCACAGCTTGAGAAACCTAACCCTCTTCCTGAGTTACTTCCAGATCTATTGCTGATCACTACAGACCTAATTTCTGTGCGCTGTTTTGTTTTCATTGTTATGCACAAAAGAAATCTGCAATGACAGCAACATGCAATGGATATCTTCCTTCTGTCATGCATGTTTTCCCTTTTGACAGTCTCTTAACTATATCCTTCTGTCATTTCAGGTACACTACAGGTGAAACCAGATCGTCCTCTGTACTGGTTCTGTGGTTTGACACCGTCTGGAAGGACTGAAGCAAGGACTGTGCTAAGCAAGAAGCATATCAGGTGTCTGAGCTAAATGTTTCATGACTACAAATAATGTCATAAAGAGACATGGAAATACTGGTAAGGCTTTTGTTGGTATTCCAGGAACTAGAACTGAAAAGAATTTAAATTAGTTCCATGCTAATGGACCAGGGATACACCTCCAGCAAGCCTGCCACCATGCTCATATTACTACAGAGGTTGTGGAGCTGCAGATACAAAAGTGTATTCATGAACAGTGGATACTCATAGTGTGGATATGGCAAACACTGGATTCACAATCATGTAAACTTAGACGCAGCTTCAGTCTGTAGTTAAATGTCTGCAAAGAGCTGAAATTATTTCTTGACGTGCTTCCCTCGGGCTCAGAAGAGCTCTTTACAGTGATCTTTTGTGTAAATCTTGATGTGCTCTGAAAACATGATAGCTTCCTTTACACAATTACAGTCTGCAGTGTAAAAGCCTGTCCTTACAAGCTTTAAATACAACATGTTATCTACGGTTAACTTAGCTTAAGACACTTGGAGCTCCTGTTCAAAAAATATCTGAGTTCTGTAGAACTTTTTTACGTATTTATCATCATAACGTCTCTTTGACACTGTAACTCCATTATTTTTATAAATGGGAAACTGAGGCACTGGGAGACCAAGTGATTAGAGTTGCACAAGTGATCTCTGGTGGGGCAGATGGTTGCAGCCAGCTCACTCTAATCTCCAAAGCATGCCCAGATACTGACACTGTATTTTTCTCCTTTTTAAACTCTTGTTTTCCTTAATGACTCTGCAGCTGAAACGCTCTTTGAATTCCAAGATTTATTCTCTAAAACAGCCACAGTCAGATGCTTGAGGCCACGAGAAAAAGAAGGAACGTTGAGGAAGGCATTCTTTTCTTCAAAATGTAACCTCTGGACCTCTAAAATCTTGGATGATGGAAGAAACGACTTGGTGACCAGTTTGTATTATGTCCTTTTGTACCGTAGCCATGCTTGGTGGCATCTTGCTCTCTTTTTCTGAAGACATATTCCAGGAAAGAAAGTTGTGCAATCTCTGTGGAAACTATTCCTCACACCACTCCCTAATAAATCTGCTTTAGCAGATTTGGATTCCTGTCCCTGTGTGCAACAAGTCTGTTGAGGTGCACCCTTGTGCAGTCATTATCAGCATGCTTAAAGGAAAGGGGTAGGAATCTGTTGTCTTCTTTCATAAGCCATGTCTTCATCAATAACCATTTCCATTTATGTAAGGAGCTGGATTCTGAGGTAGTACACACCATGAGTGTTTCCAAGTAAATACAATTCCAACACCCAAAGCTTGAAAGGCCAAACACACAACAGCAGGCAGATAGCAATCTTGCAGCTGCTGCTCTCCTTGCCACTCAGTGATTAGTGATTTTCCATTGTTGCCAGGATCTCTTTTCTAATTCCCAAGCTTTTTCCCTCATTTAGTCTTTTCTGAACCTTTAGTGTCTTCCCCAACTTTTTTTCCATCCTCTGCCTGTCCACCAGGTTCCTTTCTCATATTCAGTACTTGTGATAGTCATTTTAACTGTTTTAATAGACAATAAAAATTGTACAAAGACTCTGATCCAGTAAAGTGACTTGGCATGCACATAGCTTTAAGTGCTCTAGTACTGTTGACTCCAACAGGATTACCAATATACTTAAAATTAACCACACATTTAAGTACTTTCCTGGATCAAGGCCATCATCACATTGACATTGACCAAAACAAAACAGCATCTGAGATTCAGCAACATAAATACATAGCAACCTCAACCAAACTCGGTGCTGTAACCTTCAGGTTACCTTTCTTCAGTGCCTTCTGTCATTGCTAGCTATGTTATGGCTACACTTAAAATCCATTCTGCAAGCATATACTGGAAGCAGTGCTTAGGAACAATCCTGTTTAAGCCAATGCTTTCTTATGGTTTTAGAATTTGCCTGGCCTGTTTTGCTAGATCAGGCTCTTGGACGATAAGGTCCTCAGGGCAAGAATCATGTTTATTTTTCTACCTGAATCATATGTGTTCATATACCACAAACTAGCAATTAGTAACTTTTTGTTCTGAGGTACAAGGAAGAAGACTTTCTACATACTGCAGATGTCCTGGCTTGTGCAGTTGTAAGTGAAAAAGTAAGACAGATAAAAATGTCAAAAGTCTTATCACTGGCACTTTACCGTAACCCTAAACATGCAAAAAAATGAAATTAAAACCTTCCCTCTTGAATTCTGCCCCCTCACCTTCTTTTGCTGACCTTCTGCCTCCATTACCTTTTCTCTTTTATTCTCTGTTGATTACTTCACTGATTTACACTTCAGTTTATAAGCCCCATATGCTAGAAGCTTTGTCCTTTGCTAATCATAAAATAAGATTATGCATACCTTGGGCACTGTACAAATCATTATTGTCTTCCTACAAATGTCTTCCACATGGCCTCACCCTCAGTTCCAGCTGAGAATGCTGTTGTGAACAAGCTCAAAGAATAAATATTTTGCATTCATTTCACTAGCACAATGGAAACATTTTTCCAAGCTGCTGCCAAGATGGTATCTAGTCCTCTTCTGAGTCAGCAGCCCATGCAGCTGACTTTCAAACGGCCATACTTGCTTGATAGTAATCTTAAAAGAAAAAAAAAAAAAAAACAAAAAAAAAAACCAGACACAAGCTGTATTTGTAAAGAGCTGTATTGCTCTCCTTGTGAACAAGCAGGTAGTGACACTATAAAATACGAAAGATGGGGGAAAGAAGCCATACAGAAGTGAGTGTTGTTTGTGATGTCCCATTTATTTCTCCTAACTTTAACAGGCTATTTCATCCAGTCAGAGGAAGGGACAGGGGAGTGGTGTGAAGAAGTGGGAAAGGAATATCACTGCTTTATGTAGTTAATTTCCTTTCTGTATCAACCAGCTTTTTACATCCTTTAAAGTGCTGTTGGCCATTAAAGACAGTGTATGTAAAAATACAGTGTAGACGAAACCAGGCTAATAAAGATGAAGACGGAGAGGAATTCATAGAGTTCCCTTCCATAAGCATGTTTTTCTTATTCTTAGCTGTATTTTCCCTCTGGTCCAATACATAAGCAGGCATGGTGCAACAGAACTTGTTCAAAACTGTGCATCTCTCCTCCATTCTCATGGAAAGACTTTGGTCTGTAATCCCTACTGCTTTGTGAATAAACAGCCTAAATAGTAAATATTTTTTGTGTTCCAAAATTGCCCAGATAAAACTGGTAAGGAACTGTCACCAATCCTATATTAAGCTGCAGCTTTACATTAAATCAGAGAGTATGTATCTGGCTTCTAATGGCTGACAGAGCTCACTCTAAAGTGAAATTCTGATCTTCTGGCAAAATAACAGGATGTTTATTAAATTAACAAGTCTAAAATTCAGAAATAAACTGTGCCATGAGAAATAAGTTCAACGGGTAAAAACAAGCTGTCAATCTTAAAGCACCCTTTTACATCATATTACTTATTCAAAATATATCTATTTATATAGACAGATGAGGCCAGATCCTTAGGTTTAGCCTTTTTATACCGGGACTTAGGGTGATAAAAGTAACTTAGCTTTAAGCCACTAACTGTCTTCAGGATGCTGGGGTCATGATTTTGGTACCAATGTGTATCTTAAAAAAGACTCAGAAATGCTCTAGTTTTAATTGCCTTAGCTACTTATAGCCTTATGAGAGCTGTCAGAGCAGCTGGGAATTGATTGGACTCAGCATTCTGGCTATTCATCCTTCCCACCTAGCCCTTATCCTTTTGATCTAGGACTAGGAGGAACAGGAATTGTAGGACTTATGCCATTAAAATAAAGTATCCACTGAGTGAATCCATAGATAGTTGATTAAATTATCTCTGTGGCTGCAGAAAAAGCCACAAGCTGACATAGACACACATTTCCTTAGGGCAGAAAAAATCATCTTTATGCGTTACAATTTCTCTGCATCTTAAGATTGATTGCCATGAATCTGAACACTGCAACCAGGATACAAACACATTAGGAAATCAGTGTTTCAGAAGGATGTGACTGGGCATTTTTTCTCTAGACCAAATAAGTAGCTTTAAAAAAAAGCAAATGAACTGGTACAAAATGGGTAGTAAGATGTTTGTTGCATATTTTAAATACTAAAAGGGGAGGAAAATACCAAATGTGATACAAAAGATACAACTAATAGGGAAAAGGTGAAGTGGGAAAACAGAATATTAATAAAATGGGAGCTGTATTTAAAAAGAAATAGTGTGGTATAGCTGAAGCTTTCTATTTTTGTAATGTTTGGTTCCAGGTGAGTTTAGTGGTTCATTTCTTGTTTATATCTCACGATCTCACTATGGACTTTTCAACCACATGAAATAATTCTCCTGTGAGCCTATATTCAGTTCAGTGGAGCTACCATGATGCTCTGTTAAAGAAGACTGAAATCAAGTCAGGTGGACTCAAAACATTTTCTCATTAATATTGTACGTAATTGTTACATAGTTCATCAAAAAGTTATTAATTTACTAGGTTTGCAGTGGATTAGTTACCTGCCAACTGTTGGACAAATATATACCATTTTTAAATTAAACACACTTTCACATGGATAGCAACAGTTCCAGCAAAGGAGAAACGTTTAAACAACGACAGCTTGTTACAGCCCATAGGATCTATTAGAGAACAGAATCATCTCCCAGAAGGAGTGCTGGTATTAAGGCACTTAAAACTAGCCTGGACACACCACCACTGCAAGAGCTTTCTTCACTGGTAGATGACAGCCTTTCTGGCTCTAATTTCTGTCATCAGTTTACTGTGGTGTAAATCAAAGCTGAATCACAGTAATGTCTTGGCACTCTAATATATTGCCTTAAACCACATGAATGCTGAAATAGGGAGTTCTTGTACATTTGCAGACTGGATTCCTTTTTCCCAGCCTGTGCTTTTTTTTTTTTTTTTTTTTTTTTAAGGACATCAGAATCAAAGAACACTTTTCTGTTCTCTTCATCAGATTTAAATCTCTTTAATCAGCCAGCTAGATTATGGAGCTCTGATAGGTGGCATGGCTTTTTGGAGAGAGCCAAACTGAAGGACCTGCTGCACATACCCTGGTTCCCAGGCTCCTTGCCAGCAGCAGGGTGTGATGTAATAGCCTTTCACGCTGAACAAGTTAACAGCCCTGTTTTTGAGCTTACTACATTTTGGCTAAGAAACAGCATGAATAGCCTTGCAGGGAAGTGCTACTGTTTAACAAGCAGGTAGCTGCAGAAACAATCTTGTTTCCCTCTCTGGATCTAGGATTGGAAGAGAGTCCCAGCTGTACACTGCTCCTCTCTTCTTCCATATGCTGGAGCAGAAAAGACTGTGTAAAACGACTCCAGACTCTTTCAGTCCCTCCTGTGTGCTATATCTACAGTTTTAACAGGACTTGCTCATGCAAGCTTAGAGTAAGTCTCAGAATACCTTCTGGCTGAGAAGCCCTCCTGAAGAATGTTCTGGAAAATTACTTGGATCAGAAGGTATTTGGAGATCAGTGGTTAACTATACAATCATATGGAAAGGGCCACTTGTTCTGCCTTTGTCACTTCTTCTGAGCAGAGGAAGCCCCAACTTTGTTTACATCAAAAGAGAATCCAAAGGCAACTCCTCAGTTTGGAGCTACCATCTTCTTTCTCTGGCCTGGACTCCTCTCATGCCAGGAAAGGGGAAACCCATAAAGGCCAGGAAATGATGTACCACAAAAATTCTGTGTTTGCAGGAGACAGGGAATACTTCTATTTTCACAGTGTCTTATGCATCAGTGGAGGAAGAAAGGATAAAATGAAAAGGATACAACCACATTAAGCTCAACATACGACATTCCACTTTAAAATACGAGCAAAGCAGAAACAGGGCAAACATGTTCGTTATTGAATTTGCAACCTCTCTACATTCCTTTCATGGTTAGTAATGTCACATTAGAGAAGAGTTATCATTTACCACTTACTGCCTGAAGGTTACACAGTCCAAACAACACAAGGCCAAAGTACAGAGTCATGAACTGTACTGTGAAAAATCAAATTGCTCCTTCCCCATTTAATACAGTGCACAGTAATCTTTTGGTATAGCTTTGATCTCTTATCAGCTGAATTTCTCATTATAACCTTCTAACTCAACCACTAGGAACACCTACACACCCAGAGGAAAGCCTGGAAGAGCTGCTGCAATGGTGTGTCACAGCCTCATCACACCTAGCTTTGGGCACCTAACAGAAGTGCCTCCGTTAGAAATACAACACCCGGAGCCACTCCCTTTATAATCAGTGCAAAATGCTGTTCAGCCCACCGAAGATCTGTTTCATCCCCTGCAAATGCCTCTCTGTGGGATATAGAGACAACTAGAGCTACTGTAGTCCCAACTTAAGCAGCTCAGATAGGTTTCTAAAGTTAGGTGGGATAAATCCAGATCTTAGTGATTACCACAGACATCCATTTAGCATAAGGTTAATTGCTTAGGTTTGTATACTGTGTTGAGATGATACTCCCTGAAGGAGGATCTCCCTCTGTCAGGAACTATCTCCCACTTTTTGTTCCCCTTGCCTGAATCTAAGGCTTAAAAATCACATCAAAATATACACTGTCCAAAGTGCTACTAAAAGATGAAAGGTTTTGATTACATCCGCTGGGAAAGAAATGTTTTTATTCTTTCTTCCATGCCTTCTCCCTTACCGAACAGTTTTAACCAGTCTGTGCCACAGTCTCAGACATATAAAAAACAAGTACACAATCAGCTTCAAATGCAGTTAATCATAAAAATGGGCTAAGATTAGTTCCAAGTCCTGATCATGCACCTTACTATAGTTATCTGCTGTTCTGTGGGGTTTTTTAATAATAATTCCACGTCTGGGTCCAAGGGTTCTTCTTGGCTACTGCAATATATAGAGCAATCATGAATCATTTATAGTAGTTCTGGGATCTCACACATTATCATCACTAGTTAAACGATGTAATAAGTAAACAAAATTTAAGTTGACAGAGCCCTGTAGATAAGAGTTAACTTCTCATTTCAGATGTCAACATAGAAGCTTCCCTGTCATTAAACTGATCATCCAACAGCATGGCCCCTATGAAACCATTTATCATACAATTTATAGTGTGTTTTTAAGATAATTGGAATTGTTATGCCAAGCAATGGTGATCTAAGTAAACAAGAAATTGAGTTTGCCTTTTACAGATTTGTTTATGGCATGTGCATTGTGAAAACGTATTTATTAACACACAGCTCAGAATAAATGAAATGTTTGAAATACAGTACTCAAATCAAGAATGTTGGTCTATTGCTGTCGTATTTGTAAAGGAATGCTATGTAAACAACTTACAGGGATCAAAAGACACAACAGTCCTGAGTCAACACACATCAGCTTCAGATTCATGCCCTTCTGCAGAAACTTAGCCTTTCTCTCCTCTAACAGTTTGTCCTACTAGAAGAGCATGGCAAATCTCTCTGGTCTCTGTTGAAAATTAAACATCCAGGGCTTTGTTCCTCACAGATCTGTAGCTGCAGACAATTGTTCCTAAGTAAACAAAAACCTAATGATTCACTGGCAGCCCTGCACAGTCACTGTTTTCAGATATAAATGAGTACAGAGGGTACAAAACAAAGGTAATCAGGCGCTATATATCCTATGTATTTCTGTGTCTTCTGAACAGGAGGTAATTGAGTCCAACATACTAAGTTTCCATCCAGACTCTCCCTTGTACATATATACAACCACAACGTTTGATAAATACTTGCTAAGAATTCTGTTTCTTTATTCTGGCATCTTCTATTCAACTTCATATTGTCTGAATCAGCAAATAAATAAAAACAAAACAAGTTTTTCAGTCTTTTGGTCAGTGGAATGTGCTAAGATTATGTTGTTTCCCCACTTCTATTCTAACAGGTACAAAAGACTCCTCTGTAGCTGCATAACTCCGATAAACACATTCATATGCAAATAATATGACTGACTGAAACCTACCAAAAATATTTTTGTGTCCTACAAGCCTTTGAGTTTCATAATTTATGTATCCCAAGACTACTACTACTACTTACATGGAAAGGCAATGAGTTGGCTGGAGAAAAATTACTGCTGAAGATCCCTAACTATAAATGTAAGATTTATTTTATTTAATTATTTACTTTTGCATAGCAGCAGAACAGAAACTCGATTTTGTAGGGAGAGTTTGGCTTGCTTAATCTAGAATAACAAAGGTTGGTTTCAGGTACAACAGAATGTAACAAAAAATGAATGAAAATGGCTATTAATTCTAAAAGCAAATGGTCGTAACCTGTCCATGAAAAAAATTAGGTTGAAGATCAGAGACTTCCTAACCATTATGAGGGGTCCCCAAAATATGGCGTGGGTTTTACTGGATGTGTGTGAACGACTTGAAAGACGTATGTGAACACTGATCCAGTACCTAAACACTTTCAGAATAACCACGGCTGCTGCTGCTGTGGAGATAGCTACACAAAAGCAAAAAGATTTTGGAATTGCTAAGAATTGGAGTGAAACAGAACTTGCAGTCATTCAACAGGGAAACAGACCTCATGAACCTTTATGTCCTTTACAGTTCTAGATTTCTAGATATGGGAAATGTCAAAGATTTTACATTCTGAGGGAAAAAAATAAAAAAAAAAGAAAATCTGGGAAAGACAGATGCAGGGTAGTTACCTCTGGGGACAGATCACAGTCTGCCAGTTCTGTGAGGCATGGGAATGATGAATGGAAAGATACGGTTAATGCAAAGGAATTAACACAAAAAAGAAAGAAGGGTCAAAAAGGCAGAGGAGAAAAGAAAAGAAGAGCAATGCCTCTGAGGCTCAGGCTGGCCAAGGGAGAGGGGAGGAGGCACAATGGCATGCAGTGCAGATGTTGTGGTGGAGGATATCAGAGGCTGGAATTCATGTATTCCCAGGAACTGCTGAGTTCATGCATTCCCAGGAATGAAGAAACCACTCTTGTGAAGACACCTCTACTACGTGGGGGGCTAGATAAATGCCCTAGTAGTGCTGCCCTTCTTCCTCTGCTCTCTGAGCTGGGGTAGGAGGTGTGAGAGCAACTAGTGCCATTAGTCACCAGTTCTCCCAGTCATCTGAGACTCCAGAGGCAGCAGGAACTCCGAACCCCTACAGCTCATACTGTGAATTTCTTTTTGATATGCTCTCCTTGGCTGCTAGCTCTCTCATCAGCTCTTCCTAAGAGAGATAAAAGATAATCCCAAATAAAATTTTATCCTTCTCTAAAGTGGCATCTCAGCAGTGTATGCACTGCAAAACTCGCTTGAGAATAGTGCAAAAATTAGTTGTTAATTGGGTAAATCAGAAGGGGAGCTACCACCTTTGGATTCCTTGTGCCTTGTCAGCTGAATACTGGGAAAGTTGTGCCAAGTCTGAAGTAAAAGGCCCATGACATTGTTCTTGTTCTGTTCCACAGTATGGACACACACACTCTAGCCCATTGGTTGTAATACAAGAAACAGTTAACACACAACCCTGTACATTTCCCAGTGGAAAACTGGCCACATGCTTTACTTACTGGTTTTGAGGTAGCACAGGGAGCTGGTGTCATGATAGGAGGCTTGGCTGCACTTTGAGATGGAGGCAAAGAAAATCTCTGCCCTGTGTCCGGAGGTGAAGAACAGTGAATTCGTGTTTCTAGCCTCTCAGGCTCATGCTTATAGGATTCAAGAGGAAACGTGGGCTGCTTGGTCACTTGTGTTGGGGTAGATGGAGAAGAAGAGAGGCCAGAGGCTGTAAACAAGAATAATTACCAAAGATCAGCTCAGAAGAAAAGCAGACAGAAATCTCAGCTTTACAGTGAACCTGTATTTTTTCATCACATTTCCCCAGACTAAAAGTATGTATCTCACCTCCTTGTTTATGAAAAGGATTTCTCCGCCTTGCCATTAAAACTCTTTTAATCATTCAACTGGTTCAATTGTCAGATCCATTTACAGGGAGGCACAGCAGCAAGACAAGAGTGCTGGAGGTTCATGTTGTACTAACCTCCTGTCTGACTGCTTATTTCCAAAATGATCCTTAGCACTGGTATTACTTTATTTTTATAATTTTAATACTCCTGTGAGTCTCAGGATTACCACTGTCTGATGGCAAATGGCTCAAGAGCTTTAATAGTTGCTTCTTCTTATTTTTAATTATTTTCACTGTATCTCAACCTGCACTTAGAATAAAATTAGAAGCAGAGGCAACAACAAACAGGACATATTTCCCATGAATCTCAGTCTGCTTTCTATAAGGCTTGGCAATACCTTTATACAAACTAGAATAGTTTTCAGCAGCCTTTGAGGAGAAAGATTATTCATATCTTTTGCTGAGAATCAATATCAGCAGCAGATCATTTCTCTTGTGAGCATCCTGTTTTCATTTGACCTGTGTATCTAACCCAGCTGTATTTTTGGTTACGTTCTTAGGGCAGTTCTGAACTGTGATCAAACAGATCATTTAAGCTGTATTTATTATCCATTTAAGAACCAGCAGACATCCCTAACCAATTAGAAAATTCAAGTTACAACATCTGTGTTTCTCATTATATCTATATGTACTTCAGCAAACAAAGGTTGATTCTCTTATGCCAGCATAAACCAGGACAGACTTCAATGCATAAAAACTACGAGGCTGAACATAACTACATATTTTTAAGTGCGCTATATGATCTTGGAATTTGCTTCACTTCTTATACTTCCAGATGTTTGTGCAGATGATCAGTTAGTCCAGAGGGCACTCAAGTCCATCAAAAGGGAGCATTGATAAGATAGCATTTAATAAGCATAAAATCCCAAGCCATTCAAGCAAGTGTTTGAGAACATGATAATGCATCTGCATGATAAATCTAGCTCGTCTTCTTTCAAGCTTTCAAGGAGCTTTCAAGGCTCCACCAGAGATTTTTGCACTAGAGATTTTTTTCCCATTCAGCAGCTTTGCATTGGTGTACATGCAGCCCCCACTGGTCCTTCCTTTCAACCCGGGGTAAAGTGCATTCATACAGCTCACTTTATATTCATTACCTCTCAGTGTCACATTTTACCTCACAGTGTTTTCAAATAAAACTTTGTATTGATGGAAGGTAAGAATAAAACTCAGTAATAACTAAGATGCTGGACTCAGAAGACAAGAAATCCAGCAACTCAGGGACGAATCTATTACTTGAAGAAACTGTAATTCCTGACACATCTGGGGAAGAGTTACCATATCTTATGATTAAAGAAATTAAGGAGGAATTTAAGTAACTGCTCTTTAGCTATCTTTCTTCACTGAAAACAACCTTTCTTGATGGCTTTTACGTATGAAGAGACTTAACTTTAAGAGAATAGAATCACTCATCAAGAAACCTGAAAAACATTTAAGCTCTAATGTGTTTTATTTGTAGTGGTTTTAGTGATGCAGTGTAACGTATTTATTTTCCAAAGAAAATCTTAACTCTCATCAAAGAATGTTAGCTTTGCTGGAATCAAAGGGAATCCCCTACTCAGTCCTTCTCTTCAGCCCTTTTCCAAAACTGCAGCTGCCCTCCAAGGGCTTCCATTTCATTTCATAAAGAGACAATAACCACAGATGCAGCGGAGACTGGGTGTTGTAGGCAGATACAAATGTTAGCTAATGTCACATCCCACAGAGTGAGGCAAGAAGAATAACCCTGATTTTGAATGTCCTCAACTTCTGATTTCAGTGGGACTGGAGAGTGTTCCACATCCTGAAGGATTAAAAGGACACCTCACCTGCCTGTTCAGTTTTTGCTTACAGACAAATTCAGATCAACAGTTCTGAGGAAGATGCTCCTCTCTTCTGTGTTTTTATGGATGTACAAATGTTTCCTGAGCACTCAGATTGGGATTTGAGGTGGATGGTAGCTGTAATTGATGCAAATATAAACCACTAAAAGGGAGAAAAAACACCATTAGATCTTAAAGTCTTGCTGCTGGGATGTGTTCATTGTGTGCAAATGTATTCAGCAAGTCTACAAAAACCATTTCCAGTATCAACAAGCTCTGCCAAAAGAGCTATTACCAGACATAAGGAAACCACATATTCACCGTCTTAACAAGGCTGGCCTGCCAAGTGTAGAGGACAACTGTAGGACACAATAAGACGTGGATCAGAGGAGACCAAGGAAGTAACATCTCTTACATCCTATGAAAACTATCGTCACCTCATTACAGATGTGTAACAGCACAACCAGGACAGATGGCATGGTTTCCATTTTATAAGAATGTTCACTGGTGGGAAATCTCCTTTTGGATGCCAGCCTTGTACACTTGGGTGTGAGTTGTTAGGGATGAAGAGCATCTGTGACTCCAGCAACTGTGCTGGGAGCACTCTGAGCCTTAGGATTGTCTGTTTCAACGAGGCACTTAAAACATAAAAGTAGTCACCACAAGGCACACCCTAATACATCTGAGACTCAATTTTTCCGTGACTCAGTTTCCGCACAGAGGTGGAGGGAAAAATACAATTATTTTGCTGGGTATTTGATTAAATTACATAATTGAGCTTTCCAATCTTTGGTATTTAAAAGCCTACCTCACAGCATTATTGCGGTATCTATGTTATTTAAATCTGTACAATACTGACAGTGAAGGAATAATTCCATAGAAAATGATAAATATTTTTATGATTATTAAAAAAAAAGACTTTTGGCTGCTGTGATACAGCTCAACAACCTAAACCCTTCAAAGGATTTTATAAAAGCCTGACACATAAAAGAATGAAAATCTGTAATATATCCCCAAACCAAAATCTGTTCAGGAGTAACAGAACTTTGTATTAACTTTAATCCTATTTAACTGCTATCTAAACAGTCAGTATTGGTGTAAATATGTAGTTACATGTATGTGCAGTAGCTGCCCTGTTCTACTACAAAAGAAGTCCATTGAAGAGACAAAATACAGCTATATTCCATGGCTGAAAACAGTTCATTTTGGAGAAAGTACACGTGAAACAATTAAGCAGTGAAAACTAGCCAACAATTCTAGAGTCTTCTATAATGAAGCTAAAAAATTCAGTACATATGTAGGATTCTTTGAGATTTGGCTGCAAACTCTACTGGTTCTGGTAACAAGATGAACTGACATGGCAAGTAATTATCTCTTATGCTAATGTTTCTTTCATCAGACAATGAAATGCATAATGAAATGTCCTTTTTTCATAACATAAAACTAGAATTTTAGACAATAAAAAATCTAGTAGATTAGTTACTCTGTCACTGGCTAACACAAGGTTTTGTCCTATGTTTCCTATTGATAGTCCCTGTTTAGTTTGAAAACAGTCCAAGAGTTTTGCTTTATTCTGATTCATCCTGACATTTCCTTTCCGGGGACAAAACAAGAGCGAAAAATTAGGATAACTTTGCGGTCTCCTTGTTGATGAATCATAAGTCCTAACATTTGCATAACTGAATATGCATATGAATAAGAATATTCAGAAGACTATATGCATGCATAGTGCAAAATTGCATTACTGTAAAACAACTTTTGTATTATAGTATAACTTTACTCAGAATATGTATGCGAGATCCTAACAGAACTAAATAGCACTAGTCTTAATTTTGAGCAAAATGGGGTGATCTCCAGTTGCCATCTCCTCGTGACAGCGTTGTCTGGTGGGCGCAGTGATGACCCACCATTCAATTCTGTGCTTATATCTGAGCAACTTCAGCTGGGATCTGGCCACCCATCACAGGTTGGCTGCACGAGCCCCAAGAAGGTAGTGCTGTGACAGCAGAGCCCACAATTTGGCCCCAGTTAGCGCACAACCCTAGCTGGTATTTAATTGGTCACAAACATGCAGAAATACTGTTGCTACCTTCACTTGTTTCTCTAGGTATTCGCAAATACTGCTTTTAAATAAAGCCCTTATTTTGCACAGCATTAAATTCTCCACCCACCTGCTTGGGCATTCTGATCCAAACCGGGCCTCTACTGATACGTAGCAGGAAAGGATAAAGCGCTGCGTTGTCATTCGCGTGCTCCCAAGGGGAGAAGAGCGGCTGCCCTCCTACATTTCCTACATTCCCTGGGTGACACCCACAATTAGTTCTATCACCTACATTTCATGCCTGACCTGGCAGGATGCATCTGGCGTTTTCTGGGAGGAAGGATGCTCACAGCTCAGTGATTCCTGCCAAAGCCTCCCTTTTACATCAACCCTTCTCCAGCCAGAAAAACAGCCCCTGCCCCCATGAGCCTTTGGAGCCACCTGCCCACAGATGACAGTGCTCGGAATTTCAGGGATGGGCTAGTGCTCCTGTACAAAAGGGTGGCTGCAGGTCATTTGAAACAGAGTCACACTCCCCTGTTGAGGGCCCAGAGGATACAGCCGGCAGCCTGCTCTCAAATTTTACTTTTGTATTTGTGTGCTTAAGATGAAGTTGCCAAAACTGCTGAGAGTTACTAGTCATGAAAAATAAATCACTTTTGCAGTTTAATTCTTCCTAGGAATCACACTTCAGTATTCTCTCATCCTGTACCTGATCAAGCAGATAATGCCATTGCTAACATGTAAAGCTGTTGCTAAAATAGCTTTCAAGTTTATACATAGGGATATATTCATTTACCTTTTAAACTGAAACTTCTCAGAAAAAAAAAACAAAAAAAAAAAAAAAAAGGAATTTCCATTTGCAGTGGCTCCATGTGACACTTTTTGTCTGATTCCTTCCCAGGACAACACTGTCCTTTCATTTCCGTTCTTCAGCTGGCAGTGAAACAGAGAAGGCAGTAGGCTCTGGGTCCTGAATTTTAAGTAGTTAGCAGCACAAGTGAATCTGAGTTGAACCGGCTGTTCATTAAGCTGATTCACTCTTCAGACACAATGCTATGTTAATTTTGACACATAAGCAAACTGATGGACATTATGTGAAATTAAGTTTAATGCCACTTAATGGCAGTAAAACTATGAACCAATAAGCAGGTAAATGGCCACTGGCTGTTTTCTATTCAAATAGTACTGGTGATGTTGACACTAATGTTGGAAAATGCCTGTTAGTCAACAAAAAAAAAAAAAAAAAAAGAAAAGCCTGAAAATTAATCTCAAGAGTTATTGTTCCCAAAAATATGATAAAGTGCAGGAAATTTCCTGCCATATCTAGCATTTTCACTTACACACCAATTCATGGTGCTTCCCACTGTACAAGAACTACAGCTTCTACTGTTGAACCATATAGCCTGTATCTGTGATCAACAGCGCATCACTTGTGTGATGGCCAGGCCTTCCAGTCCTTCATCGAAGCTCTCTGGTTCCGGCCCAGCAGCATCTATCCTACCTGCACTAGTACACACATTTGTTTCAATCTTACTGAAACAACTCCATGGCTTTTCATGTAGCTGGTACACCATTCAATGGGGAGATTACTTGTTTCCAAAAACAACTTGCAGATTTTTTTATAAATCAAAAGAAGAGAAAAATATACCCTTGAAGTCACTAAAATACCATACGCTCTCTCAAAGTTTTCATAGGGAAATGTATATTTTTTTCAGTAAAAATCTATTTTTTTTATATTACTTCAAACATAGTAAAGGAAACCACACTTTAAGTGGTCTCAGCCACAGAAATACCTGAACCTGAAAGCTCCAAGTTTTGCTTTAGCAGCTATTTGACTTTGTAAAACTAAAGACAAAGCTGTATCAGTTTCCAGGATTCAACCTGTTCTATCTGCTTGTGGTCTATTTACGTGCCTAAATGACACTCATATCTGCGGAATCTGCAATGTAACACCTTTTCCTTGTAAAACTGAGAAGATCAGGAGCTGAAGAGTTTAATTACTAAAGTTCTGAGAGTTGTTCTTCTTTCTGAAGATCTTGAGGCCCCTTTATGAGGAAAGGCTGAGCAGGAGAAACACTTTCCCAACGCTGTATCCTTCAAAGGGTTTACTGCAGATTTCTCCTGCACTGCTGATTAGACAGAGGATCTTCCACCTTGCCCAGAACTGTACATTGGTTATCTTATATTTGTTAAATGTACTTGACAAATCTGGAAAGACTTGACATGTTATGTCAGCATGGCTTACAGAACATAACTGAAATAGTATTATATTTCCTTAGAGCAGATTTTCAAATACCCACCATCTGGGAACAGCAAGCGGGCGACACCACCGGTCTCAGATAAAGGGGGCTTTGCAGGCCTTAGGAGACATCGGGTTTGTGTTGTTTTGCCTTTTCAGGGTGCGCCGCGAGCTTCTGGATACGCTACCAAAGCAGCCGTCACCTCTGCGCTCTCGGGCTGGATCAGGCTGACAGGCTCCCAGGCGCGGGGGATCTGCCCGGCAGAGCTCCCCAGTCCCGCTGTGCAGGCACCCTGGCAGCCGGTGGCCACCTTCTCCTTCTCCCAAGCTTAGCACCTTCCTGAGACTGAAACCTCCACGGTAAGGCAGCGTTTTCACACTTAGTTCTTAATAGTTATTCTCTACAGCTAGATGAGTTTCATCACTTTCAGTTTGTATTGCCTGCTTTCAACAGACTTGTGTTTTTCCTTTATTCAGCAGACAAATTTCTATCAGGGGGCTTGACTGTCAGGAGAGAGGTGGCTGTCAAGGGCTGTGAACTTGGGCTCTTAGGGCCGTAGGCAAGCTGCAGGAAGTAGTACATAGGATCCAGAGATGTATACAATTTTGAATTTGTTGCTTTTAAAACAAAAAATACATGGGATCCAAACACAGCAAGCAGAGAACAGAAATCCTGGTGTAGAGCATCCCTCCCAATGGGACTCTTCTAGTTCTCATTGGCAGGAAGGTTCCAGCCCACCTTCTAACTCCCAGTTTTCTGCCACCCCTTTTCATTTGCCTTGAAAATACTGGAGAGAATACCATGGCCAAATAATTCATAGCAAAGAAACAGATCACCCATGAGCTTGATGGCAAAGAAAGGCGCTTTTTGGTTTTTTTTTTTTTTTTTTTTGGGACAGCCAAATGCACATTCCAATGCTGTTTGACAGACTGACAGGCAATAAATGAAGAGGTCCTGGTACTGATTGAGGTAGCCACTGAATACGTTCCTGAGCCAGACATGAGCAATTAGCTCAGCATGGCAATTATATTGAGAGACTCAGCACCAAGACTTTACCAGACACTTTTTGGCTGGGGCCAGCATGCACTGTCAGAAACACAGGTAGCATGTACCTTGCTAGCAAAAGCACCAATGATAGGAGTAAAATACTAGCAGCGATCCTCAGCAGGTCACAGCACCATGGGGAACCATCCTGAAGAACCGCAAGAAGCAGGAGGAGGAGGTTTGGGCATGCATCTCTGTGACAAGCACACGTGGATTTTAACCCCCTGTGCATCCATCACCCAGAGAGCGTGGGGTCAAGAAGCTTGCAAATACCAGCTTTTCACTTTCTGAATCACCTGGCTAACTTTCCAATCCTGTCACTGACAGCAGAGCAAGAGATTAAGAGTGCCACCTTCCAAATGGCTCCTGCTGTACACAAGCCCAGGACCGCTGATAACAGGATACAACATTCTGCAACCACTGCCTGGGGGTAACTGCTGGGTTATAACAGAAGCTAACTGTGCTGTACCATGATACCAATCTAAAAAGTCACTAAAATGAAAACCAATCACTCCATTCAAACTGCGCTGGAAAGACACGACATCTGTGCAAACACCAAATTTCTTTTTCTGATCCAAACTAGATGACTAAGGAGCGTAAGCCAATCCATGCAAATAAGCCACGTGCAACAGTTGGCCCTTATCAACACACCGATAACTGCTGAAAGGAAAGTTTCCTCTGACTTCCCAGCCCTGTATCAGCACGTTAGCCAGGCCTGGCGCTACATCACATGGCAGAGATTCACATGGTCACTTGTACTATGTGCTGGTTATAGCCGGCTGCTGTCAGAAACAATGCCTACAGCAGGACTGCTTTATTTACTTAATACACCACCTGGCATTTAAACTTTCACAGAGTACTTTGTGTTCAGAAGCTTTAATGAAACAACTTTTGTTTTCTATTTTAGCATTTTTTTCTTATTTAGCATTTTTTTTCTTATTTAGAATTTTGTTTTCTGTTTTAGTCTGGCTGCTAAACTAACATTTAACAGCTCTTTCCACATTAATGTCCATTGCCCTGTGAAGGCTTTCTTTTCTGTTTTGAGACAAGCTTTCTTTGCTGTTTTGAGCCTGGCATTGCAGAAAGCTGCAAACTGCCTATCTTTGGCAGCACTTCAGTGGCCAGCACTGTCTGTCTTCCCATCACCCTGTCCTCTGCTAGAGGCTGTTATAACTGCTTTCTGTGCCGGCACCCTCACCCTGGTTTTGCATAGCAAAGCTCCCAAACCACTGCCACCATCATCATCATTTCTGTTTTGCTTCTGGTAGCACCCACTGTGTGCAACAGGCTTCACAAACAAAAGATACACAGGCCCTGACCTGAAGGATTTACATTTTGACAGGCAAAGGAAAAGAGGAGAACAATTAAGGGAGGAAAGGTGGGAAGGAGAATGTTGTGTGCACAACATATAAAGACAATTTTGGAGGTAAATACTTGCTTACTCT
This sequence comes from Tyto alba, assembly GCF_018691265.1. Lineage (NCBI taxonomy): Eukaryota > Metazoa > Chordata > Aves > Strigiformes > Tytonidae > Tyto > Tyto alba. The sequence continues at coordinate 34,426,577 of NW_024881313.1, read as the reverse complement.
GATGCTTAATTTCACACTTACGGATTTCATACTTAATCACTGCAGTAAATGTCAACTTTTCAAAAGCAGCTGCTTGGGGGCTTGAAGAATGGGGTAAGTTGTTCTCCCATGATTTATGATATGCTCATCCAATGTAAATTTAAAAAATGAGGGAACGGAGGCAAAGATTTTCTTTGCTTGCTTGCTCTAAATCAGTACCTTATTTCTGGAACATGCTAAAGCAGAGGAACACCCCAGGGAAACTGAAAAAAACCCAAACATTTTACAGATATGTTATTAGAGATCCAAGTTAATGAAAAGAACAGTCTAAATCTGAGCCTGCAAAACCCCACTGAAATCACTGTGGGTGATTTCATCTGCATAGTACATCTACTCTCTGTGTAACTGCGAGACAGAATATTAATGCACATAAAGTCCACTGGGATATCCATTTTCAGTGTACGCATGACGGCGCCAGGGCTGGTGCCCGGGGAATGCATGCTGTAATGCTGCACACAGCCCCGGCCGCGCAGCAAGGCGGCGAGCGTTCGGACCGTGCCGCTTCCTGGCGTTCAGAATAGCAGGTTATAAGGCTGAGGGAGCAGAGTCTTCAGGACTCTGGTCCTGGGACCTGCTCCCTATTTAATTTATCAGTTTATATTTGCCTCAGTTTCCTACCCTTACAATGAAAAAAATAGCTCTAGAGGTGCTAATAAAGGCATCAGAGTTACAGCTGGACTGCGAGTCTCGCAGCACAGTTTACTTTTGTTTATTTTCTGCAATGCTTACAAGGGCATTGAGGTGAGAGTAATTAAATATTTGCAAAGTACTCCAAATCCTCAGGAAAGCTGCAGCTAGAGAATGAAGCCAAAATTTGCAAATTCTTTGCTTCTGAAATTCATGTTTTTCAAACCTTCTGTTATTTTATTAAAAGAAGAAAAAATCTCCCTCATTTTAACTCTTTTCAATATTCAACAAGAGTCCAAGCACTGCTTCAGCCTGTGCATTTGCCTCTCCCCACTGTGTCTGACTCAGACTTCTGTCTCATCATCATTCCGATCTTGCTAACCTGGGAATTAATCTTTTTATGAACATATGGCACAGCAGAGATGGCACAGCACTCTCCAGCACACCTACCACAGCCTTCTGAAGAAATAACTAATGACTTTGTGGCTCTTGTTTGATTGAAAATAAATTGCTATGTGCTTGCTCCTGCTCCTCATGCCACTTGGTAGTATAATTTCCATTGCCTTGATTGATACTGGATTGTGCTTTTAGTTGAACATTAGTGCAGTAAATGTCTGCTTTCTCCAGACACTGGCCTGCTCAGAGACTAACCCTCTCCTTCCCATGAAATGATCCACACAGCACCAGCTTTCTTCTGCCTTTCATAACTAGATCTCAAAGTGATGTAGAATACAACTAACCTCAGACCTCTGTCCTTCTGGTTAGTTCTAATCCAGACTGGTTTCCCAGTGCAGTACAAACACTCGTCTTGGCACAAGTATGAGGCCAGCAGGAAAGGGGCCAGGAAGAAAGCAGAATTACTTTGTATGGTGGCATTGCAGGTTTATAATCCTGAAAGCACACAGAAAGCTGCAGCCAAAGTTCATTTAACACTTGATATGAACAGTGTTGTCCATCTAGGATCTGGTTGAGGGCACAAGGGAGAAAAAAGGGGAGAATACAGCTGCACAGCCATGTACAAAACACCAGCTGTATCAAAAGATTTAAAATATGTCCTGAAATGGGATGTCCTTACCTACCACTGGCAAGTCCATGCTTCCCATATATGAGGAATCAGTTATCATCTTATTTTCTTCTCCCAGCACAGAAGCTGGGTAAGCTTAAAATCAAGTCTTCTTGCTGTGATTTTCTACACTCTTACCAATAAAGGAAGTACTGTCATAATACCTAGCAATGAAATGAGGCTGAAGAGCAGTGATATCACATCTGTACCTCAAAACTTCAGGACGGAGCCAGGAGTTACCACAAGAGACTATCTGAGGTATACTGAAAAGGTATGTCTACAAAGTTTTAGATGCTGGTGTTGCCACAACTGCACAAGTCAAATACTCTTATCAAGCGTGCTACATGCTCAACAGAGCCATGAGCACTTGGGCCCATCCTACTTAGAGAAAGAGTTTGGCCAGAAATTAATCCCTGCTTTGTTAACAAAAGCCTAAAGGGAATTTTAAACACATACCTGGATAAATATCAGCTACATGAAATGAACAAACACTCACCCTGGGATATTTCATGATCTTATAATTTTGGAGGTCCTCTTAAACTCCGTCATCTTATTACCTGACCATGAGTTAAATTCAAACTCATGGGAGGGGACTAAGCTTCAGTGAGGTCCATTGCATTGGATCAGCCAACACCCGGTCCAACTGCCAAGTGTTTATACTGACCACACATATTTCTGATATTTCTGCATCCACTACATGATGCAAGGTTGGCCTGTTCCTTCCCATCCACACACGCTTTCTTGACTCTTGATCTGCCTTCTTCTTCTGCAGATCAAACACCTCTCCTCTCTATGCTTCCTGCTAAAATGTTAAATCTAACGTTCAGGTCCACTGGAGACTGATGCTATTAGAATTTCTAAGTTAGAGGAATTCCTCACGTTTCCTCTTTTCTTGTTATTTTCCCTTCTGTTAGCAGGCTGATCTAAACCTTACTCACCAGAGCACCTGCAAGACCAGCCCCCAAAAGCATGCCACAGGGTTGGCTTCCTTTGCTTGGCTGCACAGCAGCTGATACCTCCTCTCGACACTCAGCTCGGAGGTGCTGCAAGCTTCTGGCAGGAAGGAGCACAAGTGCCCTTCAGCAGATCATGCTTACATTTTTCCAAAGGGCTGGCCAAGCAATTTTCCTCTCCAGGAAATCCTTCCCCTCCCTAGTCATTCAACCCCAGGTTCAACCCACAGCCCATCCCAGGTCACTATTACAGCATGCCTCCAGCACATGACAGCAGTCATACTGCTGGCTTGTTTTACTCCTCAGAGCTGTCATCCTGCTATAAAGCACATGAAAACAGTAGGAGCCAAAAGGACTCAGCATGTTGAGAGTGAGTACCTAAACAGCGTACTCTTTGGAGCAGGGGACACCTTCCTGACAGAGATTTCCCTCACTCTGTGGGGAAATCTGATCTATTTAAGGAGAACTACCTTTGCCCTTTCATTCTGCCTTTCCCTCCCATGACACCAGCTCTCATCCTTTTGCAGGTGTCTCCCTAAGTGCCTGGAGACTTTGGTCCATCAGCTGTGGACAGGCAGTTCACACTGACACTCTCAACTACCCTTATTTCATACTCAATACTCCAAAGTGGGATGGGGATTTCACAGCCATTGCTTCAGTCCTCAGAGTCAGGAAGGCTAAGTCATGTCTGTTCACATGCAAGACAGCTGAGTGACAAACCCAGAGAACTAGCACACTTTAAACTGCAGAAGCTAAGCAAATCCAGCAGCCATAAACATGGATGAGGCAAAGAGAGTGCTTCCACTGCATCAGGCAAAAGCTCAGCGCATCTCCAGGCAGGTGCATTTGAAGAGGCCTTTCCTCCAAGTTTGCTACCTCTCTGACTAGGACAAGGCAGTAACTGAAAGCTTAAACAGAAGAGATGCAGTCTATGATATGAATGTTAATATACTACAAGGGGGAAAAGCAGAAACAGCTCTGATTGGCTAATGTGCCAGAGAAGAAAAGCATGGACAGGTCTCAAATATCTGATCTCAGTATCTCCTTCCCTAGATGGATCAGGAAAAAAGCTACATTCATTACTAGAAGATAAGAGAACCACCTGTGGGCAGTGATCTGACCATCTTCCCTGTTGTCTTCTGTAATGCTATAATGGTCAAAGAAAGCAAATGTACAGAAGACACCGATGCCCTTTTATTTAAGGCTTTAACCCCTCAAGAATGTGCGCACACAGAGGCCGACATAGAGAGGGGCTTCAGAGGAGGCTGCAAGGAGGGAACCTGAGGGCAGGACCAGATGTCCCAGGGAAACGATGGCTCCACCAGTCAGGACCAGATCAAGCAATTGGTGAGGTTTCTGCCACAGTCCTGGCAGAGCCACTCTAATGCTGCACTTCAGCTCAGAGTAGATGATTAGTACAACCTCCAGCCCACTGCCCTGCCCACTGACACAGCTGGAAACAGGCAGGGTTCAGAGCTTCAAACCAAGAAGAAAGTATGTTCAATCTAAAACCTTCTGGAGAGCAGGAGGGCTCTTCACAGGACCAGTGTGACCCCGGGAGGAGGAGGGGGTGCTCCCCTGCTAACCTGCCCCAGCCCCCCGTGCAGGTCCCTGTGATGCACAGGCAGCCAAGCAGGGTACTGGTTATGCAAGGACTGACTCAGATGTCACGGAGCAAAGCCAACACTGCAAAGGCCGTGGTGAACAACTGTCAAATGATAAAAGATTTCAGTCACTGATGACTGAAGCTGGATTTAACCTACAGGGAAAGGCTTTGTATCTCATTACCAACCCACTGCACCAGTCACTTCCCTCCCCAGCTGCACTATTTTGACCTCATTTCTGAAAATAAATTATGAGCTGTTTTCTCCTTGTAACAAGTAACTATTGCACTGGAAAGCTGGTTGTTTTCAGTTGTTAAAGCAAGGCAATTCTGCAATCTGTTTCTTGAAGCACAGGCAGCTCTGGACAAGAGCATCACAACCCCAGTCCTTGCATATCCCCTGGATACTCAGGACTCCCACTCAGAAAGCCATTTAGATCGAATCTGCCTCCACAAACAGACCATGACAAGTTTTCAGGCACTTCTGCATATAGTAAAGCACTATATATTACCCCAGTTTGCTGAATGGTCACAAAAGTGTATTTGATGCTAAGAGTCATGTGCTCAACACAAATGAATCAGTCAGATGGTAAAAGACCAGCTGGCTTTAAAGACCCATCTAGATAAGGGTTTGTGGCTGATAACCCATTGCTGAGCCAAAACCAGTCAAGAAAGAGGAATGTTGTCTAGTCCTTCCAGTCTAGATTCAGAGGATGTAAGACGAGGAGAGTGTACTTGCCAAGAAAGCCACATCCTTTGCTTTCCTGAGCCTCTATATTTTCTGACAGTTGATTATGTTCCTGACACCTCCAGAAAAATAGAAGATGACACTGTAGAGACAGCATGAACATATGATCCTTAACTCCTACCAACCAAGAGCTTACAGACTGACTGCAAAGAACATCAGTAAGTTCTGCAATGTTCTTCTCTCAAGAGAAGTACTGAATAATGCTCATGACTCTCCAAATGTTTCCCTAAGATTTATCCTTGCAGGCTCTTGTCACATCAGGGGGCTTCAGCAGTTCATTCGCACCACTTGTCCCATCACACTGTAAATCTGTGGCCCCAAGAAGCTTTTTTCTTTTTTTTTTTTTAAAAAAAACCCCAACTATTGCATAAATTAAACAGATATACTCTGCCAAAGTTTCACCACCATAAAAGCAATTCAATCACTGTTTTATGGAAGGTAGCTGGTATTTAGCTGACACTTTTTTCTTGATGCAGGACTGAACACGAAGCATCACCCTGAAGTTCTGTTGAATTTGAATGGGATCCAACTTGGAACAGCTCAGCTGTATCGGTGTTGGACCGCGGTTGGTACAAGCTGAACACCAGCCCAGGCCAGCTGAGACCTCCGGACCATCACGTGGCTGGCCACTAGCCTTGCAGAGCTTATGTCCAAGGTATTCACACTACATGGGGCCAGGCGTGGGATCTTTGACAGCGTTTGCCTTAGCCGTGACCGTCCCAGTGATGCAAACAGAGTGCTCAGCCCTACTCCAAGCACAGATTATGCCAGGTTCTGCCACCCCACAAAGGCCTGGAGTTTGAGTGAAAGCAACTTCCTAGCACAGACTTGAACCTTTACAGGGTTAAGACCAGCAAACACAGTTTTTGGAGAGGGCACTGACTTCCATTCAACTGTGGTAGCAGCAAGAGTGTTTGTAGCTATAAACCAAGATGAGATGAGAGCTGGGTGTGCTGGTACCACTGGTACTGAGCAGGCAGAGCAGGAAGGTGGAGAGCTCAGGAGCTGGGGGGGCAGTTTCACTGAAATTACGATTATTTGTGTTACTCTGTGCCCCGAGTGCATTGCTTCATCTCGGTAAACACAGATGCAATGAAATTAAGGGGCTCTGACAGCGAATCAAAACTATTTAGTGTGAAGGAAAATAATCAGACCTGGACAGGGGGTTCAGGCACAGCTGGCCGCAGGAGGAGGTGACTGCTACAGAAACAAAAGGCATATCAACCAGAGCGGGCTTAGCCACTAAAGTGGCCAAGGTAAACAAGGCACAATCTGTGCTAGTCTCTCAGCAATATGCAATTAGAAAAATGATCCCTGACAGACGTAATTATGTAACTTTGTCATTACTGAGACATGACGGTGCTTATCAATGACCTTGCTTCCCCATGCCCCATGTTCTACCAGTGGTGAAAGTGCTCCCAGGCACTGCACACCTATGTACTGCGGCAGTGTGCGAGGAATGGGTAGAAATAAATCCATGAAGGAACAACAGAACACATTACTAACTATATTTTGTTTCATTCCTTTGATCTGTCACCTGAAATCAATCAAAATCCAGAAGAAAATATCCCAAACCTGTGCTTAAAAATATATATATATCATGTTGTTTTCATTCACATTGATAAACACTTTTCCATTTCCCTCTTGTCGATGTCTAGAGCTGGAGCTTTGATGACATTTTGCTCTGACTCTGTTTTCAACACCACCGATGATAAATACATGCCAGCAGCCAGCTGAAGCAACAGTTGCTGCAGATCCAGTGTCAGAGTGTGACAGACATGTGGATAGCTGCTGTAGGTGGGGAACACGCAACCAGGGACCCTGTGATTCCTGGTCACATGCCACAGCGTGATCAAGGAAAACTGGCTCAGTCCTTTCCCTCGATGTCCTTCCTCTCCTCCTCCCATTCCCTAAGGAGCTGTCGGCTTTCCTCTCTCATGCTTGGAGCCATTTGGTTTGGCTGGCACAGGGGATTTACCTCAATTAAATTAAACCAAGGAAGGGGAAATGTGTGCTGAACACAAGGAAACTATCTGCCAGCAATATATATGAAGCAAATAGTGCAGGAAAGGCCTCAATAGTCACAGCCATCCATGATCACTTCATCTCTCCTTTACTCAGCTCTGGGTTCTCCCAGAGACCTTTCAGGCGGATCTGAAATCTTTAGCCAAGGGCTTTCTCTGGCTCCTCAGAAGGCTTTCCTTCCTCTTTACTGAGCAGTGATGCTGAGGAGGGTGAAAGTCCCCTTTCCTGCTGCTTGCAGGCTCTTTACTTTCCCCCTCTCTCTGGAGCAGCATTCTGCCCAGTTCTTCTCTTTCCCCACCCCTCCTCATCATCTCTCGATCCCTCCTCCAGCACTTGATGAACAGGACCCATGTTCAGGACTAAGTTTGGGAATAATCATGCAATTGAACTGGCAGAAAACAAGTGTCTTTGATGACATCAGTAGCAGAGACGGGGACCTTGCTGGGATCCAGGTGCTGTCCTTGGGGGGATTTCATTCCCTCGTGAAGATTACAGGGCCGATTTGTGTTGAAAATGCTGACTTTGCTATGTCCTCCTATATCCCCGTGGGGATTACAGGACTCTACTAACAAACCTCCTTCTTTCCCTCCTCTGTCAGGAGTGTCCCAGCACTCAAGGTGCTCCTGCTGCCATGATTTGCTGGGGAAGAGGAAGCAGGAGCACAACATGCTCTCGCCATCGCCTTCCCTGAGTCACCTACGTGTGAGCTGGTGCTTGCCGAAGCACGGAAAGGTCAGATGGCTCAAAGCACAGAGCCAGATTTCTGCAAATCTCAGGAGAATTGGCATCAAATACAAATATGTCAATTCATCTCTGCAATACTACCACAGATCAGCTATGCTGTCCTAAACTACTAAGCACTTTGCAGGGAAAAAAAAAAAAAGCCAAACCCCTCATGATAAGGGCTCTTCTACATCAGATTATTAAACACTATATAGATCTCTTCCAGGCTACAGTTTTCTTGTTCTGTGGAAAGTTATTTGCCAATAGAACTGCTTTAAAACTTGTGGCAATGCATGTTTTATCTCTTAGAAGTGATAATACATTTGCTTAGAACAACAGGCATTTTTAAAGACCAAACCAACATTTGGAGGTGGAGGCTTTGCTAAACATGGAGTCGTGATTCAGCACAGAGAAGTTCTTCCTAGGTAAGTTCTCTATCCACAGAACTACTTAAAGTGTCACTTTAATGCAATAAGGTTGTTTATACCTGGAGCACACTGCTTATCAGTTGATCAAACTGTGACTTCAAAGGGGTCTCAAGTGCTTGGAAGCAGCAGTATGGTTAATTAATAATGTAAAACAAAATCCAACAAAGGCAAGACATCAGCAGTAGAGTATATGGAGCTCTGCAGAAATTAGCTTCCATTAGACTTAATCAGAGCAGCATCTCTCATTCTCCTGAGAACAACGATGCAATTTATCCCTTGAGCTACACAGTCGCTTTTGGAGTCAGACACATTTTATCACTTACATCAAATATGTAGAGCATTATCCACAATAAGTTGGAGACCAAAGTAACCACCTACACATTTTGGGTTTTTTTGAAACGTGATTTATGTACTCCCAATGGTTAAAAGTTGCTCTTCACATAGGGAGCAGAAGCACCAACAAGTCCATTACCATCCCTTTCTGAGAGGCCCCAGCAAGGCCGTCAGCACGTCCCCGTTCCTCGGCAGAGACATGCATTAATTCATGACTTTTCCTGGGCAGCCAGGGCTGGCCGAGTTCCCACCACGCCAAGCTGGAATGCGAAGCTGCCCCTTCCTGGCAGGCTGCTGGGGTCAACCTCTGCCATTGACTCAGCTGCCCCTGCTTGCACTTGGGTTGCTAATCGGACCCCTCTAACACCACGGAGATGACTCCTGCTTAAATATTTGGCTTCACAAGAGGCCAACTCACAGATAATGTGTAAAATGGAACGTAGCACAGAAATTCATGGGAAAAGCACATGCTTATCACGATGGTAACACATGGGATGTCTCTAGTCTGTAATGTGGCTAATTGTGGCTTTGGTTTTTGTTTTGTTTTGTTTTGTTTGTTTTTGTTGTTGTTGGTTTTGGTTTTGTTTTCCTAAAGACATTCTTTCTCACTTTAGGGAGCTTTCAAATCTGATCTGCTTTCCATCTTCTATAAATTTCATCCCATGTGGATAATGAAACAGATTCTCATTTGATTGCTCCTTACTCCAAGGCAGCCTTGCTTCCCAGTTCTCCCCCACAAATGTAAAGTTGCAGCGCACAGGGCTGCACAGCAGCCAGAAACAAAGGGGCTGAATTTGAGATGTCATGAAACCTTTTTCCTAACATTAACTTCTGTAAAACATACACGTGTCAAAATAAAGCATGTAAGCCATTTTCATTTCCCCCTACTCCGATCCTACCCCCTGAAGATCTGTATGCCTTCCCTCTAACGTAGACTTTATCCTTTCCGGCTGAGGATGTTGGGGTCTATCTCCACTTCTGTGAGGAGGCCTAAGAATCTAGGATTCTTTGGTATCTTAAGATATCTTAAGATACAAACCCCAGCCATTCTGCTCAGGTTGTGGGTGGGTTTTCCTGTGATTTCCAAACTGAGCTGCTGCACTTGTTCAACACTTCTCAAAAAAAATTCCCTCTGGGATTCACAGGGCATCATTTATACATTAATAAGCCAGTGCAACTAATCTGGGCTTGGATTTTTAGGCTGTGTGTATCTACTACATGCAGAAGGGAAGACCATTGTTTCTGAGTACTGTAGCTTCTGCTGGCCATAACACTGTGGAGTGGCCAAGCCAAACTTGCTCCCAAATACCTTGTTTTGCTCAGGGCATGTTCAGATCTGTGGGCACAAACGCCTGCATCTTGGGACTGAGTACAGTATAGCAACACCAACAAACCATTTCCCCTCTAGAATGTAAATATAACCCAGCATTTCAATAGCTGTGTTATTATAAGTGGCTTTGATACAGCCACAGCACAGCTACCAAACACTGGATTAGACGTACGTGTTTTACAAGCCGATCCAATTTTAACTCATTCATGTATTGGCATCACACAGAGTTCAGCTACCTTGCTTGAATGTTGCACAACCAAGAACAAGAGCCAATATTTTCAAAGTACCATGCCTAAAGCTATGCATGCGAAGCCAATGTAATGCAGCTCTGATAATGAAGCTAACTCCTGGTTTATATACTTGATTTTCCATTGATATGTCCCAGAATTAAACAAAATTACGTTGTTACTATATAGCTATTTTAATGCATATGGTCCTACTGTAACAAATACATTTTTATGTACATATTGTATTCATTAATAATACTGATTTCAAATGCTACAAAAAAACCCACTAGCTAAACCCTCAAAGTGTCATGGTATTTAAGCTTATAAATGTCAGGGTTCCTATCTGCATTTTCTTTTTTCAGACATTAAGTCTTCCCAATATTTCTCTTCTCCCTGAACGGGCTATAAGATTCCAAGGGGAAAAAAAAAAAAAATCTTTTATTTTCATTTCCTTTTTTTTTAAAGAAAGAAAATGAAATCTTCTATAAAGTGACGTGACACTGGAAGCCAGGGACATTAGAGACTACGGATTCAATAAGCTGCAGTAAATTTAGACTTGGCAATTCTGATTCATAAATTGCTTTTGACTTCTTTTCTCACTTATGCATGCAGATGAAAAAGAAACATCTTAACTTACTCCTGATTTGTATGTATTTATGAAGCAAGAATCAGACCTACACTGTACATAATATGATCATAAATCCAGTAAGTATGAGTTATGATCACAAAAAAATCATTGAACACAAATATCTGTAAATGTTTAATTGAAATTATACGTATAGGTATAGGTGATAAAAGGGAGGGAAATTAAAGAGGATACCAGCTCCTCAAGCAAATAACCTGATTCCTCTGATTCTGCTTCCCTTTTTGTGAATGCTGGGGACATCTCTTACCTACCACACAGCAGTGATTTATGACTTGCTATGTGATGCTACAAATGTATATGAAGCCTCTTGAATTTTATACAAAAAATATTGGAGGAATATAAAATAGACTATTACATCATCTTAGCAACACTGAAATACGTGCTCCAGATCTTCAAAATTGATGGAAGAAGTGGCAATAGGTTAGTATGTTTAATTATTGTTGTTCATAAGTGAAGCTGGACTTCAGGAGAGGGGAAGTGGTTTGTGATTGATTCTTTTCCTCGTTTCACTCACAACCAAAGGCCTTGCTCTAATTCCAGTGAACCTTACCTAGACTCCAAATAAGTCAGCAACTTATTCTATGCATCTGCTCATGCAGTTCCTGCCTCAGAGTAACTTCTAAAGAAAGTTGCTCATATCTGACTTGCACAGAATTTCCCACTTTTAATCCCCAGTATTTTCAAATTCAAAAGAACTTAAACTATTGTATTCAATGTTGTTGTTGTTTGTTTTGTTGTTTTTTTTTTTTTTTTCCTTTTTTCCCCTCCGTAAGTATAATTGGTCTCTTCCATACATGCATTAGGTTTCTATAGCAACGTGCATTGTTACCTAGGTTATGGCCAGGGACAGTATTTTCATTTGTCTGTGACACTTGATTAATTACCAGACTTACAGGCCAACTTCCAGCTGCCTGTACCTCTGTGTATTTGTACATGTGTACACACATACATAAGCAAATTAGGGGAAAAAAAACCCATATAACTTGGGGTTTTAGAGCCCAGATTTGCAACCATTACATGTAAAAACCCAGGCTGGACACCTTTCAGATTTCCTATGAGCAAAACTATACTGCATCTTAGAAGAGTTAATTTTGGGGACTTTAGTATAAAGCCCTGTACAGGAAATAAAAATATCCAAAGTCATTCTTTCTGATGTCCCATAAGGTGCAATAAAGAAACTGAAGTAGAAAGGCAGATTTAATGCCTATGATATTAAAAATACCCAACATCACCAGTGGAAATAGAAGCATTTATACACCAGTAATGTGGAGAATGAGAAGACATGATTACAGTCCCACTAGCCAGTACAAAGAGTATTTCTGCACATTAGTGGAAGGACTATGGAATTCAGCTCCATAAGAAGTCAGCGAGATGAATCCTCTAAACAGTGGAAATACTTTTAAATTAGTACCATATTTATCTAATCGATTGCCACTACATGTAACAGCACTGCTCTAAATCCTGACCACCAAATGCATAACAGAATGGGGCTGTGAAGGTGCCTCACTCATTTCACAGCCGCATTGAGATGCCATTCCATGATCCCTTTAGATTCGATTTTACATGCTCACACAACTCCCAAACTTGTCCCGATACCATTTAATTAATTGAAATCGCTCCTGCAGCCTGAGACTGCAAACTGAATGTTGTAATCCCTCCTGTTTAAATCAAGATTATTTCAAATGTGGGCAAACACGATGCCGTAGGTGTGCCTCTCTAAATATGTCAAAGAATAATCCGCATGCACGTCCAATTGCCAAGCCACGTGGCTTGGCAGCCTTGCTGTAGCAGGATAAATATTATGCCATTCAATAGCAAAGAGACACCTGGGCTTTGAGCAAGCCCAGGTGAAGAACCCTGAGGTTAAACCTCTGATTTTTACATTTCTTGCTCTACGCTGAGAACTTAGCACATACTTCCTTGCCACGGCCAAACCCACCAGACGTGGAGGTGAAAGGACTCCACAAAACCGGGCAATCGCCGTCTGGAGGAGCAGCGAGGACAGGGGCAGGGACGGGCAAAACCAGCCAAAGGATGGCCGAGGGCCAGAGGGGTGAGTTCAGACTTTCCCCTTCCCCAGCAAGGTCTTCGGGTGCTCGTGCTCCTGAGAAAGGGAGTGGCTTTGCCTCGGCAAATCTTTTGCCCTTCCATGAAATTTATGGCTGCACTGGGTCTGTGCTGGTGGGCTACAGATGCTCTTGTGAAGGGGCAGAGACAACCACAGCTGCCAAAAGGCTTGCTAAAGCCCTGGATCACCTGTGCTGCTGCTCCCCAGCTCTCAGAGGAGATTCTCTCCTTTGCACCCTCCAGACAGCTTGGGTGCAAGCCTGGGGATCTGGATAGAGACTGATAATGTACTCCTAGATCTAAACGGCTGCCAAAAAAACCCTCACGGAAATCAATCAAAGCTGCTTGTGAGAGCAGTTGAAGACAAGCTAGTGTTTGTCAGACATATACAGACAACTGCCAGGCTTGAATACTCCTAAACAGTACCAAGAATTTAACATTTAGTCACAAAAATGCTGAAACCCAGCCTGCCATACTGACAAACCCTGTGTTTTTAACAAGGGCTGAAAAAAAAAAAAAAAAGGTTAAAGTAACTCTGCTGGTTTTAAACAGTGGAAATGTAGGAGGAAAAGTATGGTTTCATGCTTTGCAAGCAGGGAAGTAAATTCAGCTCCTGTTACATCTTCTGTGGGAAAAAAGGTATAACAGCAATCCCAGGCAACTGTGATTCTGGAGTAAGAAACAGCCGTACATTTCTGCCCTGAAGTCCCTCTGCCGATTGCCACCTCTGACTCATCCACCCCCACGCCTGTATTTCAAAATTATCCCCTATAAAAAGTTGAATTCCGTAGCATTAGTAGAACACATGCTTTGCTCCCTGTCCTGTCTGTACGTCAAATTTTATGGAAAATAAAAAAGAAACCCTTAGAGCTGTTATAGCAGTTATTGCTATGAATAGTCTCTCAGTGAGTTATCCACATGAGGAAGCATTTACAGTGTATGAAAAGCCAAGCCCAGAAATTCTGCTGTGATTTTTAATACAATGAAAACCTACATTTACTTACAGCATTAATAGCACGGAGACACGGAATAACTCACTGAAAAGCACAATGGGTCATATCATTAGATGTTGTATACTTGGTCTAGCATTAGTAATTTATGTACAGCCACACTGCTTTAGACTAGCATGTGTTACCAGTGAAAGCACCATCTCTTGAACACTTCTAAGATACCATGCCTAATCTGGCATATTATTTGGGTTTAAATCATATGACAAGAGGAAAACCTAATTGCATATATTTTATATACAAAATGAAACCATTAGGAACTTGAAAGCCTCGAAGTTTGTGATCCACAGCTCATGTATTTCAGGCTCCCACCAGTGCTCAAGCATCATATGAGCTTGATCCACATGGTCTTCGAACCCAGACTGCTCGACTGCTTTTGGAAGAGTCACCCTTGGCATGTGCCGAAGGAGAAAGGGCAGGAAATCATCCCAGAGGCTCCACCTGAAACCCTCTGCTATCAGGAGATGAAAGGCTGAAACGAAGGAAGCTGTATGTCAGCTAATGAGCACTGACAGGTCCAGTTAAGATTTTGATAGGTGGATTAGATGGTGAGAACTCACCCATGTACCTTCCACAGCCCATTAAATCATTAGAATGAAATACAGGGAAAGAGAATACAAAAAAAAAAAAAAAAAAAAAAAAGGCAAAAAACCCCCTCAAAATGCCAAAAAAACAAACAAAAAACTTTCAAAGTTTCTGCTCCTTTCTTTCCAGTTCTGGCAGTCTGACATTTCCTTCTGCTTTTCAGAAAAGTCTCAGAAACCTGTTTTTTGGAGGAGTAAACCTGTTCTTGTTTGTTTTGTTTGGTGACACATTTCATTACTGCTAGTGCTAACACCACCTCCTTTCTTGAAGCATCAGCATGCCTTTGACTTTTGGACTCTAGACTGTGTGCCCTGCCTCTCCCTCAGTGGTAAAATAAAGCCCATGAGCTCCAGCACAGCTGCCTCCTCCTAAGGAAATATCTACAGCAGAGGACACTGCATTTCCAGACTCATTTCCAGAACTGCAGGATGATTCGAAACTCACTGGGGATGCAGCAAATATTTACATGGGAGATGTATCTCCTTTTCCAAAAGCCTTACAATGCATTGACCAGCATTTCATATTCATCTCAGATTAACGAATCTTCAAAGCACCCTATATTAATGTGCATCAGATGGAGATAGTTTAGATAAATTATATTAGGGAAGATTGGTGGTAACGGTGAAAATAGCGAGATTTTTACAAAATGAGGCTCTCTCTCCATATTTAGCACTCTTACCAAATGCATCCTGGCAGAAGGGAGCTCTTAGTTCCATGGGTTTTGCCAGCTGGGTAAACAGAGAGGTTAAGGCAAGACCTGTAAACTTGACCTGACATACAAATCTATAGGATTGATTTAAACAATTGCCCAAGTGTCTTAGCTGAGGCACCGAGCACTCACTGGATTCACAGGTTGCTGAGGACAGCCTGTATCACTGAAAACTGTTCTGGCCTCTCTGCAGGGCTGGAGGAAGTGAACTGCCAGCATCTGAGTGGGAATATTTTTATCCAAGTTATCCAAGATCACTCTGCAAGCTCTGATCGTGGAACCTGCCCAGAGAAGCTGTGGCTGCCCCCTCCCTGGAAAGGTTCAAGGCTTTAAGCAACAGCTCCAGTGGAAGGTGTCCCTGCCCATGGCAGGGGGGTTGGAACTAGATGGTCTTTAAGGTGCCTTCCAACCCAAACCATTCGACGATAACAAAATCTAAAACCTTAATTTCCCCTCTCTCTTGTTCTGAGCAGCATATGCATTAACACTCCTATCTGATATTGCAATCCTAGTCATCTGAAATTCAGCAGCATACTTTCACAAGCATCTTTTTAAACCTCCTAGTAGAAAAAAATCTGGGCAAACAACATGCTGACTATCATAGAGCACATCTGTACCATAACCAAGAGATGTGAAACGGCAGCCATGCAGTCGCTGAGCCTGCCAACTCCTAGGGGTATTTATGCAGGTGGCTGGCTGAAAGCTCCCTGCCAAAGGGTTACCTGAGTTAACCAAATGAAAGCCTACTCTGTGCACCTGCAGGGTGGCTGTATGTAATCACACTGTGTCAGAGACAGACTCACTCACATAATCCATCAGATTTCCTCCAAGTGAGCCACTGAAGCGCATTAAAGACGTGCTGGTTTCCTCTCCGTGTGCTCAGCAATATCTGCCATAATTGTGAAATTAAGGATTATTCCATGCATCTGTTTAGTTTTCTTAGAAACAAAATATAATTTCACATTTAAAAGTCACAGTACCCACAAAAATCCCATTCTGCCTGAATTTCTCTGCTTGCTCTTACTCGCTTTCTCTCCCTTCCGCCGTATAGAGAAATAGGTTTTCTCAGTTTGCTTATCCTGGACTTTCTTCCCGTTTCCCAAGTACAATCCTGCTGGTTTTCTGCTTTGCTTGTGTGGACTCAGGAAGAGAAACAGCTTTAAAGTGGGACACCCCCACCCCCTCAAAAAAAAAAAAAATACCTGGAAGATTTGAAACCATTACAGAGCCAGAAATGGCTTTTCTGTCCTGAGTATCTAGACACCAAGTTGTCCCTTTAATTGTAAAATACACAAAAATCACTGCACCCATCTGTCAAAAATGGGTGACTGCAATGAAATCACAAGGGGGAGATGGGTTTTCTGCTAACCCTTTCCATCCTAGGCATGTTCCTATGGGAGACCAGCTGTGGCTGTTCAAGCAGGGGTGGCCTTTATGAGGATGAACGAGGCGTGAGCTCATCTTGGAGTTAGTGATGTGCTCTCAATTCAAGGGAGGCCTCGTTATTTTTTGGCTTTATCATTCTTGCAGATCCTAATTGCATGGTTCTTCCACTCTGGTGCTCAAAATCTCTCCTGAAACAGATGAGCAAAAATAATATGCAATTTTCATTGCTACTATCAATAAAGTTTTAACAGCAACAAGGGAAGCTGGTTGAAAACCTGCCTGGCCAAAGTGGGGGCTGCCAGGTCATCTTCCCCATCACAGGGCAGCTGGAGGAAGATGTTATGAGATACCAGAAGCTGTGTAGGGGATGGAGTGTCCCCAAGAACTTCTCTGAGGTCCCTGATCCCTTACAGAGGCTGCATGTGGGACATCAGTTACTAGCCTGTTTGGCCTGGGAAGACATCTGGCTCTCCAGCCCTTCCCACTGAGCTCCTCAGGCTGGGGCAAGGACTGTGGATAAGGCGTTGGCACTAAAATTGAGCCTTTTTCAGTTACAGATTGTGGAGTCACCCATACATCCGAGAGCACAACACATGGCAAAACATTTGGGTGAGCATCTAGAGCGCCCAGATGTTTCAGTCTTTTCAAAATTATAAAAAAATCTCTACTCTGAATATCCTGGCTGAAGGTCTCAAGAGACAATTGAGAAAAAGAGCCTAACAATAAGGGATCCAAATGTGAATCCACTGGATGTGAATCTCTAATGGGTTTGCATTTATGGAGACAAAGAGCTGACCATTCACACGCAGAACATTTTACACATGAATTATTACCATGCAACTCAGCTCCACTGTTTATAGTATTCCTCTACTGCATTTGCCTCTATCCTCTGAAAAGCAGCATGGGCAGAAATAGTCATCATTTTCTTAGCTGCTGATCAACAATGAGAAGTTCCTGTATGCGTCATTATTAGTCATTATTTGAAATAATGTCCTTTCAACAAATGGGTAAATCTAAAAAGTTTGCTTATAAAAGTATATAATTATGAAAGATTTAGTAAATTTAAAAAAAGGACCTTCTAATTGCCAAAATATTACCACTAGTAACTAAACCATTATTCAACAGGAATCCTGTCTGTCCCTCCACCCTTCACAAAACTATTTCAACTGGAAAAATGAGCAAAGACCTCTGCAAATGCATCAGCCCATGTGAAATATATACTTATGGGAGACCTGAAGATAGTTATGTGGGTAAAGAGAACTGAGCCCAAAACACTGTCTTTGGATACGCAGACAGAAAACTGACACTGATCCAGTTGAAGGCATCCTAGAGTAAATCAGCCCCTGGGTTACTCACTTTGTAACCCAAGTAGGAGATATAGTTTGTCTGGCCTACCTCAAAAGACTTCTCAAGCAACAAATAGGGCAAATGAATCATACGATCCAAACATGCAAAACAAAAACTGGAAGATCAGCAATGCTAACTTAAATAGGAGCATTTGTCCCACATAAACTACACTGTCCAAGGTGAGCCAGCCAGCAGATATGTCCCTTTCATCTGAGCAGGGAAGTGCGATTTGAAACAGCAGGTCTTAGAGTGATCTCTTTGAAATGAAATTTCAGTTATGGTTTTGATACTGAATCTATCCTGGCTGATTTCCTTCATCTCTCTGAGGCTCAGGCTCATCATCTTCTGTAAAAAAGTGGAATGAAGGCTGAACACGCTTTTGGTATCCCAGACCATGAGACATTATGGCAGATAGAGAAAAGGGATCATAAAGACTCTTTAGAACTGCTACAATGAAACCTGCCAATTGAAATATTTAGGCAAAATTTGTTTTGAGTAAGTGACACTAAAAATGTTACATGTGAATCCAACTAGTCTTTTTCAAACACTCCTATTAACACCATCCTGCTGCAGTCCCCCACAATAGCCCTTTGTTACCCTCTTACCCTATTGAAAATGGACTATTTGTGCTCCTTGCCCTCTCTCGTAGAGGCCGTCTTCGTTGCCACTGCTAGCCAGGATTTACTATATTTGATTTCTTCCCTGTGAATGAGAGCAAAAAAAAAAACAAAAAACCACCAGACCTACTGACTTCAGCAGCAGCAGCACCCCTGTGATTTAGCTGCACCCTCCCTATTACAGTTTGAATATCAGCAGCAACCCACTCCCCGCTGAGCAAAGCAGCTCAGCTTTAAAGCATCTTTTAATCTAAGTTAGAAACTCCTGTGTGCGAGTAGGAGTCAGCTGGGGTGAAACTCAAGCTACCAGTACAGTGAAGACAACTTCAATTTTCATCTGCTACAATAATTCCTCTTCTTGTAACAACTCATTTTCCTAAACAGACTCTCATCGGGGGGGTTTAAATCACATCAGTCAGATTTCTTTTGTTGAGTCTTTTGTCAAGGTTCAAAAGAAGTCTAGGAGACTGAGGGCAAGGAAGGACATACTCTGCATCATCATATCACTTTCCTGCAAAATATTGCATTTGAGTACAATTCAGCTATTTTGTTCTGACATCCTTCAGAACGCCAGAGTAAGCAACACAGAGCTGGGACTTGTTACTTTTTCAGTATACTACTGCATGTATCATCTCATGTTTCTGTTTAACACGGAGGCATCTCCTCAGTGTCTTTGATGAAGAATATTATTGCAAAGAACATAACCAGCTTCCCCTGCGTCTTTTTGTCCTGAAATGTTCCTTTTGCCGTTAGATAATGGAATAAATCCATGATTTCCATGTGAGTTCCTGTTTCCAATCCATCAGTGAACAGTGTGTTCTCATGTCTTAGCTATGTGCTCTTCAAACTGTCTCCTAAACTGCAGACATTGAGGCCCCCTTTGTATTTCTTGTTCTTCAAGATGCCAGTTGAGCTGGGGTGAGCTCTGACACCTGCCACTTAAACACAGCATTTGGTAAGGTCTAAGTGGTGAGTAGATTCGGTCTGGGGTAATGAGCGTGAATTTTAGAAACTGAAAAAGGGACGCAGACCAGTCCCACATGCCTTTAGACCTGCATATAAGATTTTTTTTCCATCTTCCTCTCTCAAGTTGTAGTCCTGAGAACTTAAACATGCAGCTTTTCATGGCAGGAGGGTCTGTGCGTTGGGTTGTGTAACCTACCATGGGACAGAAGTCTGCCTTGTTGCAGGTGAGCTGTCATTTAATCTATCTTTTAGTTATCCGCACCATTAAAACACACAAAACTTCTGCCACTTTATCTGATTAACAGCTTTTGGGAGGAGAATGGTCTTAATGTATGCAATGTCATGTTACAAATATAATTATTTTCCAGGAATGGATTAAAACTATATACACTAAAGAATGGTTTTGATAAGCCTACATCTGCCCTAGGGTGCATGTCAGGACAGATCTTGCCACAAAAACCTTTAAATTGAACAAGCTTTACAGTGCAAGTCTCACCTATTTCTGCCCCATTTTCTTGCCACAGCAAGAAGGGACACTGGGTGTGGGCAGAGGCTGAGCATGGGGACTGAGGCGCAACACGCCAGCACCTTACCCATGCCCTTCTCCTACAGACAATAAAGGTGTGGTAGCCATACAGATCTGCTATTAAATTTAGGATCAGACTTTGCTGAACTTGTCCTACTCATCACTTCTAACCTTGCTTTTTATCTGCTCAGCACCTCACACCTTCCCTCTGCAACATCAGCCTTTTGCCTTCAGTCTCTCCGTATACCTTGATAACCGTGATGCTAATCAGAATATGGGAAGATAAGAGTCAAGGAGGATTTAGACGGAAAGCCCTGAGGCTTGCCAAAAGAAAAACCAGGTGACAGGCAGATTGCTTACTTAAGGAATCGATAACAATTTAGGACATTGAGGCAAAATGAGGATCACAGTGAGGCTCCCTTTGTAGTTATTAGTTACTTTCACAACATCTTGATGAGATGGATCAATATTATCAGAATTGTACAGATGGGAAAATAGGTTTTCTGATCCCAGCTGTGACCTCTTCATCATAAAACCGTAGGCCTACCTATACATCAGTGATTTTTTCCATGGCATATATACATCTATATGCTTCTATCTGCCACATTACCCCACATGTTAACTGAACACAGCGTGGCTGTCACCACCATACTGGAACAGGTCTAACCAGGCATGGAGGCACTCCAGTGTGAACTGGCATGCTGTCAGGGAAGCATTGCTCTGAAAGCAATTTGCCCATGGTTATAACGTATCAGGAAGGAAAAAAAGCCCCAACAACTCATTTGCACATATAAGGTTTTTCTCCTCAGCTAGAGGAATGCAAATGCCATGCAGCCTTTACATTGTCTCCAACGGTTTGGCTGATTATCACATCTCTAATTCCAGTTCACACAATCCACGCAGCACTTTCTTATTATGGATGTGCTGCTGACATGTACAAAGACTGATTAGATAGTTAGACACAAGCCAAGGAAATAATAAATACACAACTCCACTTTCCAGAGAAATATATTACTGTAGGGTCTTGTGTGCACAGTTGAATTTATCTTCATAGTTTGACCTCTGTCCCTTCTTAGCCAAAAAAAAAAAAAAAAGCTATTGAATTAAATCTTCCAGATAGATAAATCACATCATAATATTTTTCAGTTTATCATTTTCCCATCTGTTAGACAGTGAACTATTCTTGACTATCCTTATTACAGCTCTTACAAAGCTGCCTTCCTAATCCCATCAGTGGACCAGGAAATACTTTTCCCCTTATACACATGGCCCACCTAGCAAATGTACCCATTCCTTGTTATCAGTACGGGAGCAAACTACACCACAAAGGCCAAGCACACTTCTTTTCAGGTAAGCAGCCACTTGGGTGGCCAAGAGATGTCTTCTGGTTGCTTGGCAGAGGGGTCTGGCTAAGCATGGATAAGCTAAACAGGTGAATGGATGGGCTGCAGAAAAAAATACCCTTCTTTTGGGCCAAGCTCTTCTGATCAGGCCCCAGGGTGGCATCTGTGGTGGCCTTGTCCTGTCTGGTCACTTATGGGCTGTGCTCAAAGGAAGCTTCATAATCCAGAGGTGCAGACTCAGTCGAAGCTATACACTGCAAGAGATGACCATGGGTTTCTACTGACCAACCCCAAAGAGCCCTCAATAAAACTAGAGAAGATGTAGAAAAGGCTGATAAGGTTGATCAAAGGTACAGAGTAACTCTTTAGTTTAGGAAAAGATGACTGCAGGGAAAGGATATGAGAGGCCTGTAAAATCAGGCGTGGGATGGAGATGGCAAACAGGGAAGGGAGCATCAGATGAAAGTAGCAGGTGGGAGGCTCAAAACAAATACAAGGAAATACTTCTGATATATCATGTTCTCAAACAGCAGAACAGGTGCCATTGTAGGTGCTAGAAGTTTGGTTTGGAAATGCAATTGGTCAAGATCCTGGACGAAAAGCTTGTCATGGTCTACCAAACACCAGCTTTAGCTCAGGACATGAGCCACAAAGTGCTGGAGGCTGGGAGAGTACAATGGGAAACATCTTTATGTTCTCGTCCCATTCTTATACTACTTCCTGTATCCATGTTACTGGCAACTGGCACAAAAAGAGACTAATCTGGATGGATAATTGGCCTGACCTGGTACATTTGTTCTTGTGCAATGTTTCATGTGAAAATGAGTTTCAAAGCAGTAAAATTATTAATGTAACCTCATACCCAAGCAGAAGGTGCCTTTATTCTAGTGCCATCCACACTATGATCATGATAAAACACTTAATTTTCCGTAGTCTAAATATTTTCATTTGTAAAATGATACTAATGGTGCCCATCTTTTAAAGATACTCCAAGATCTACAACTGAGCAAATAACACAATGACGAGGAGTTACCCATGTTATTAACCAAAACCTCTCAGACACCTGAGTGTATCAATCTGTGCTGGTGCTCAAATCCAAATAGTCAATGGTTTGTAACAAAGCCTAAAACAAGATGTAAGAAGACATCAGGCATTACATTTGATTTTCAAAAGTATCAACTGTCACTCAGTATATAAGGTCTTTTGAGGTCAAATCCTCCTCCTTGTGTTTATTTTGTAATCTAGAACAGGGGGTCTTGGACTGCTGTTTTCAGAGCATGAAAATTCAAGTCCAAACCTATGTGGCCTGTTTATAGTTATGAAGTGTTGCAACAGCAGTGACAGGATCAAACCTGGCGGATTCCTGACTCCTATCAGGAAAGAAGTTGGGGAAGTAAAAAACAAGCTGGAATTGCACTGCCTGCAATGCAGAGGTGTATCCAAGTCACCTTTAAACACAACACTTGGATAAACTGTGTCAGCACAGCTGCAAAACTTGCCTGGGAAGCAAGGTAAATTACAAACTCCATTACAGGGCAGTTAGGAAGCTACTATTCTCCTTTAAATTAGCTAATTTAAAATTGGCTTCTGTAGAGTTATTTCGCACAGCAGGGACTGCAGTAGAGGCACATTCATGTCTATGTGGTCACCCAGGGTTGAGGCAGTGCTGTGAAGCCACCTTGGCAGCTCTGCAGCTTCAGTGGGACTCATGTTATTCCCCATCTCTGCACAGAGAAAATCACCTTTCAATCTTTTTCAACCCCTTAATCTTTTTCTAGTTTAGGCTGACTTTCCCCCTCATGTATGTAGACTCATAGATCTAATTTTCAACTGAGAGCAAGCACCAAGCATATCATTACAGGTCCTGACCAGTCACCAGCTCCCTCCAACAAAGAAGCAGCATCTCTTCATCTCCCAGACAGTTTTGTAATTAAATTTTAAAGAGTGATGCTCACTCATGGTTTTTGCAGTAGGCTTTCATTTCAGCTGGCAGCTCGCTCCCATAACATAATCATTCTCTATGAGACTCCTCAGTTAGGGTTAGTTTTATCAATCTTGAGTATTACAGTTTTTCTGTATTAGTCTCAAGGTGAGTTTACGCTGCTGGGATTTCTTGTAGGGAACTTGCTGCTTTGCTTTGTGTTCTGTATCAGACTGGTGTTTATTTTGAGAAAAATCTGTAATGATTTACAGTAAGTCCCTTGTTTTACAACCCTTCAGTTTTAAGTTCAAATAGACTTCACATAGTCTCTAGTTTTTCTATAACAACTACCAGGGAGGATCTCCATAAAGTTTTAAAGAAGGACCTGGCTGACAGAAAAGGAAACTGATATCCTTTCAGGAAGGAAGAAAATAAACCCAAATCTGACAGCAACAGAAAGTTGTTATGTGCTCAGGGGTAAGAAGGGGACTTTCATTGCAGCTCAGTAGAAGCAGCAGCCTCTTTAGAGGCAGAAGCACCTCTAACCATCTCACCAGGTAAGTGAGGTAAAAAACAGTTTACTGTAATGAAAATACTGTATGGGGAGAATACCAGTACCAGGAACTCTGCTCTTTCCTACAGCAAATTTTGTATCCCTGTCAAATCTGCTGTCAGACTGAAGCTAGGGGTAAAATCACTAAATAGGGCATTTGCTGGCATTAACTCCTGCAATTTTGGGGAATTTTTGCCTTTGGGTATATATAGCACTATCACCTCCAGTAATGGCAAGTAACATCTCCAGAAGACTTTACTGACTATGAATGCACAGGTCCTTACATGAAAACGTATAGTGACCAAGGTTCATTTGCTCTCATCTCCTTCTCATTCATGCCTGTGCATTAAAGACAAACATGCACATTGATGAAGCTCTTGCTCCCCAAAATACAGTGACAGAGGGCCAGAGTCACACCTGGGGTTCGGGTTATGGGCTTTGCATCACAAGACCTTTTAAATGAATGATTTTCCTCATTAAAAAAACCCTGTTTCTATTTTCACACCTCCATGCCTCCTGTTTGGGGATGTGCTTAGGATTTCTAATTACTTTGCAGGCCAGTTCCTTCATAGCTTCAAAGCTGATTAAAAAGAGCACCCAGTGAAGAGGTGAAGAATATGGGTCAGATCCCCAGATGGTGTAAAAGCAGTGGATCTCAAGTGAGGTCAAAAAAATGCAATAGAAATTAATTCTAATTCTGCCTTGTAATAATATGCTTTAAGCTTGAAAAGAATTATGGGAGTTGGGGGTCAGCTCTATCTCTCACCCTCCCCCTCTGCACAGGTATTCTCCTGAGATGCTGCATGCCACTACTGAAAGCTGCTTATCTGAGTTATAGGAAGATGAACTCAACGTAAACAATACAATTCATAATACTAAATAAAATTAAGAATCAGAATATACAGGGCAGGGGCAGTTAAGTACCTACACATTTCAATATCAGCTATGCCTGCAAATTGCCAGCCTAAAAAGGTCAGTAAAATAATCTGGCCCTTTATCAAGAGCAAACACTTGCTGACTGATAATGCTTAATACATGATGCTAATTCCAGTCACCTCTGGAAGTTAAATTAACCCTTTCCTGAGCATCATATGTGCCACTGTGATATATGAGCTGTCTTCACGCAAATTCGGTTCCTTTCCCATCAAAGGCATTTTCAGTTCATTCTGTAGCTCCTTAACAAGCTTTTAATCTTGTTGCTATTTTGCCTTTGCACCTACTGCCCTATCTTCACAAGGATTTATTCTGTTCCCTTCAGACGTAAGCACTAGCTGGGTTTGAAGGCAAAATAAGATCAAGTAACATTTGCACTTCCCTTACAGAGGACCCTGTCCCTATCAGGTGCCAAAACACACAGCCCCCATTAACTTCCATGTGAGATAGCAGCAACTTCACTAATAGCATTCAGCTTTTTTCAGGTTTAGGTTCCTCACAAATTTCTGTAGATTCCAGTAACAATTTCATAAATGAGAGCATAGCAGGCTATCAGGTCTAATGACAGAGCTGCAGATCTGCTTACTTGGAAGATACGATCCATTACACGTCTTAACCAAGCTAAGCAACATCCCACATGGTTTTCAGCATCCCCTGTGTGCTGGGTGATAACTGCAAACACATCTCTCTGATAGAAAGTAATTCATGCCCTTTGCTAAAGCTTCAAACTCACTGACACGGTGGGGGTTTCTGGATAAATAGATTCCCCTCAAATATTTGTTTTACATGCTAGATTATTTATAAGAGGTTTCAAATGCTCCAGCCTTCAGTCAATAGCTGACTCTACAGCTCTCGCTATCACTGCCCCTTTTGATTTCCTTTGGTTTTCTTTCCTTGAGATCAAGGTGAGCTATTTTTAGTGCAGGGACTGGTTAAGTGAGGAGTTGCTATAGTGACAGATAGCTGATACAAACCAAGTCCCACTGCAATTCCTCCGGCTGGTAAATGAACACTACCCAAAGCGGGGCAGTGGCTGGGGGTGCCCAGACACTGCTCAGCTCAGGGGGCATTAATAACTGCAAGGACTCTCAAGGTCACACTTAATGTATATGGACTAGCCAGAAGGAAATGCACATCTTGCTGCCTTTGTTGGCCCAAGAAATGAGTTGTTGTTGGTCTTGGGCTTCACAGCGGTCTCTTTCCGATGGTCTGCTGATAGAAATCAGCTGTACAAGTGCCCCTAGCTGCTTCTATCCAAGAATTCACTCTGTTTTGGAATATTCATCAAAACAAGAACAATTTTATGCCACTGTTGAGAATTGTGTGGGAAAGTATGCACAGTCAGGATATTTGCAATTTCAGCCTTCCTTGGAACTGAGCAACTGAGCATCGCCGAAATGTTGGTTGGAAACGATGTCTGGAAGCCTCTTCTTCAACATCCCACTCAAAGCAGCTCTGGTATCAACCAAGACCAGGCCAGCCATGGCTTTGGCTAGTGAGTCTTGAAAATCTCTAAGAATGGAGAGGCCGCAACCTCTCTAGGTTACCTGTGCCAGTGCCACATCACCCTCTTGAGGGAGTTTTTGCTAACATCCAATCTGACCACCCTCAGCCACAAACTCTTATCTTTTACTCCTTCTTTTACCATCTGCCACTACTAAGAAGACTTTGGTTTTATTGCCTTTGAAACTGCCCTTCAGGTGGTTGCAGGCTGCTGTTAAATTGCCCCTCAGCCTTCTCTCTGCTGGACAATAAAAGCCCAGCTTCCTCAGCCTCTCCTCACAGATCCCAAAACATCTGCTACAGCTCCCCAAATGTCTTGGTAGTCCTCTAGGGAAACCCTCTCCAGTTCCCCAGCATTTTTCTGATGAGGGCACTAGAAAACGGGCACCCAATTCCAGGTACAGCACCAGCAGCCCCAGGTGGAGCGAGTAACAACCTCCCTTGACTGGACTGCTCCAGTTCTCCTAATGTCGTCCAGGATGTGGCTCACCCTATTGATAATGACAGCACATTTTTGGATTGTTTTCCAGATTATATCCACCACAATCCCCACATCCTTCTCAGTGGGAGTCAGTCATCAGTGCCCAGCATATACTTCTGCATAGGCTCACCTCACCATCCAGGCCACTAATGAACATTATCAGTCCCCATACTGATCCCTGGATGTTGACTATCCCTAAATAGAGGTGTGTCTCTCGGGAAATGCCAACGTTATTCCAGCTTCTCATCCTTTCAACTCAGTCCTTCTCTCAAGGAGGCTGGTACAGTCTTCACCTCTGAACACCCACCCAACTTCTGTCGCCACTACTGCAGCAAGAACTTCTCCATTGCAAACTTTTTGTCTCCCTCATGTCTTCAGTTGACTTTCCATCTCATTTCTCCTTCATCTATATTTCTTAAATTGATTTCTTGCCCTATTCTTGTTTATTATTTCTAATTATATACTATATACAAGCAGCAGAGATGTCACAAATCATCTGTTCCTCTCCAGGAGCATCAGTTGCCAGGAAAGGCAGAACTGTCACAAGAATCCTGTGTACGCTATCGTAATTCTTGCACTGACTGAAATAAAACCACAGGGCCAGATGGGCAGGATCTGTTAAACAATCCGGTGACTGTAGCTCTGAGCATGTCAAAAGGGTCCTTGTTACCCCACAGAGAACACAGCACTAGGAAGCAGCTGTTTTCCAATGCCTCGAAAAATCGCTGAGGAAACAACAGGATGCTCTTAATTAATGTCAGCTAATCCTATCATCCCTCGTCCAGCTAAATCACCCTGACTTTATCAAAGGAGGGGTAGAAAAAGGGCAGGACAGCAACTCTTCAGTGCAAGCATGCGATGGAGTGCTGGGCTCTGTCCTTAAACCAAGTAAGGCTGCGTGACCTTTCCGGCAGGGAGAATTCAAGCCTCTAAGCCAAGCCTGCCAGCCGCACAATGATATCTCACAGAGCAGCCCTTCATCTCTGGAGGCCTAAGCCTTTGCGTTTCAGTACGACTCTGTAATGACAACGAAATGTCTAAAACAATTTTGAGGTGTTTAATCCCACTGCTCCGACCCCTTTTGAGTCCTTGAACTGCTCTTTGGTTGGACAAGAATAAAGGTGAAAGTAGAAAACAGCTGAATCCTGGTAATTCCTGGGATTTGCTGATCCAATAAACCTGCCAAACTGCCCTAACGACATCTTTGAAATTGCACTCTTGGGCAATTCACTGAAACTTTGAGCAAGGAGTCAATAGTCCAAAACATTGATTTCTAATTAAACAAAAGTACCCACCTACCTAAATGCTACTGTCAAGTGGAATTTCAGGCTGTGAAAACAGTCTGGGCTTGAAATTTGCTTATAAAACCTGGCAACAGCATTTATTACATAGATGCATGGGAGTATACATAAATTGTGGTCTAGCTTAACACATTCAAATCAAGTAGAAAGTCAGATTAGGATAACAGCGTCTCATACAGACATTCTGAAAGTCAAAGCCCTTGAAGAGTACAAGTCAAAGAAGCAGGAAACAAACCTGGTGCAATAAGGAGAAGAGTGCAATTTTGATCATGCATGAAAATCAGTAATTCCAGTGATTTTTAGCACATAGGTTGTGACCCTCCAGCATTCAGCATTAAGACACTTCAGGCTGCATTCTTTAAGCTAAGACGTCATGTATGAAAGTTGTATCTACACTATTTCTTTTCATCTCAAAAATTAATTGGATTATAGATAATTATATCACAAGGTAACTGAGATAGTTTCCCAGCCTTATATACATATCAGAAGTGATCTGGTACCTGAAGGTAACAGAAGGATGGAAAAAGAAAATCCTGATAAATACATAAATAGCATCTGCTTTCAGAAACAGGCAGGATCTGCATCTGCGTTCACTCACAGTCAGTGCCCAGCTTCCTTCTGGCTCACTTTTTTCCACCCCAATGAACCCCTCCTCTTACTTGCATTTCACAACTTTACCTAGCTTCAATCCCAAGTTCTGCTTTTAGTTTCTCTCCTCTGTCTTTCAGGAATAACATTCATCCTGCTGTTCCAAATGACACTATTTGAATAGCAGCAAAATTAAAGTATCCTTAAGACAGTAAAAAACTGAAGTGTTTATGATACTGCTGTGTTTGGGGGACAAATACCTGCACCCACAAGCACCCACAAGGACTGTAACCACATGGGCTCCTCTCAGACTGGAGCTCTCCTTGCCGAAAACCTGTACAGTTTGCAAAACAGCCTGCCAAAAGGGAGGCTGGCCCTGCTGGTCTCACCCACCATGTTGCTGACAACAGCACGTCAGTGCTGAATAATTCAGTCATTTATAGTTATATTAGTATTTTTGATCAAACTTTGTGACGAGATGCACAGAGCTGCCTGGAACAGGACTGGCAAGAAGCGTCGGTGGGCAGATTCATTTGCAGCACCGATCTGTAAATTTGTGCCTTGAGAACATACTGTTATTTCATGTGTATAACCTGCCCTTCAGACAAAAATAACGTTATTTGAAAATAAATTACTTGGAGAATTTGCATTCTTGGACAACTCAGCATGAGAGCAAGGAGTCTACAACTTCTTTAAGCCCACAAAGGGCTGCAGAGAAAGGATGCTGCTGGGGTCTGCACCAGTGAGGGAGCAAGAGAAGAGTCCAGGGCAAAGCACTCTGCTCAATATGTCTCCATTTCAATTTCCACCAAATCAGTGAAGTTTTCTGGGGTTTATTACTATCTGAACTTACCAGTACTTGCTTGAAAATACCTTGCTGATTCTACTGCTTCCTGGGCACAGTCCTTTTCCCCCCATTCAGAACACTTCAAAGCTGTGTACAAAGCTGGGATGTGCCAGAAAACACCAGCACAGTGACTATAAGGAAGCAGAAAATGGCAAGATAAAGTCTCAGACATTTCATCAGGCTCCTCACCCCTTTCCTCCTTCCTCACAACCAACCATAGAAATTTCACAGCTTCCAGGTATTGAAGCTCTCTGTAGTACAAGATTAATTGCTACTGATCAGCCAGGGCTGCACATTTTCTAAAATCACTGTCAGCTCAACAGAGCATGAAAACCGGTAGAGAAAATCATTAACAAACCAAAGCAGTCTCAGTTTCTCATGACCAGTCTCTGATGATGGTGGTTTTAAGCTGCTTTTCAGGAGCAACAGGATTTTGCTCTTTCAGTTTGTTTATGGTAGCTTCTGGAACTTGCAGTGTCCTCACTCTCATTTATTTCTCCAGAAATTTTTTTGCTGTGGTTTCTCCCACCACTGCCTCATAACAGAAACATCCCACCAGAATGAGAAAAATAAATATCTCAGCTCCAGTCCTCCCTCAAGCAGCATCACCCACTTTGGGACAAAGTGCCGGACGAGCTGCAGCTCCCCAGGTTGGAGGAGCTGGAGATCAAGTCTTGTCTCCTTTTGCAATCACTTCTCCATCCTCTTCTGACACATATTCTGCCCCTGTTCTCAGTGCAACTATCCACAACCCGGCTTGTGCCAATAAACAGTGATGTGAGCCAGGCTGAAGTATCCCCTGGGTTTCCATTTGCACTTGGAGAGGTTGTGAACCGCCTGCTCTTTGGCTTGGTGTAAGTCCTTGCCCATGGACTGCTGTCTGAGCTGGTCTCATCCTACGGTATGTTAAATCATGTGGTGATCACTACTGCAGTCACCACATCCCCTGTCAGGAAGGAAAAGTATGATTTCTCTGCTTGATACATGATCCATACTCACCCCCAACTCCAGGGGCCCGGAAAGGACCATGGCAAGCAATGGAAGAAGCCTCTTGAGTTTTTGACTGAGGGGAAGACGCTTCCCCTTGGGCTGAATATTTAAAGATACTCTAAAATACAGCACCTCCCAGATCCACTCTAGACCCTCAGCAGCCATCCATCCCATGGCGGTTAGCAGGGACATGGGTTAAAACATATGCACTGAGTGCCACCAGCGTGGCTACAGCAAGTTATGGAGGACTCAGGGACAATCCCCTGCCCTTCGCACTGGGACTGCCTGATTTGTGTGCAGGGTGGGGCTGAAGCACGTTTGCACATGCATGTATTGGGGTCTGAGGCATTCAGCAAACTCATTCCTAATTTAGTCCTCATTTACACCTAATTATAACAGGTGGCAGGGAAATTGTCCTCAAGAGTGTTACTGAGGTGGAACAGGTCAGGGGCCCGAGGGGCAGCACTGAGGTTTGCTTGGAGCCCCTTGGACCCAGCTTGTCAGGGCTCCGCTTTGGCCCCTGCTGATTAAAATCCACAACAACAAATCCCAAGAGGAGTAGCATGGGCAAGGAGAAGTTCCTGGGCATTTCCATGAGGCTAAAAGCCTCCAAAATGAGTGGTTTGAGGCTAAATGCTTGGGCACAAGGCAGCACCGGGGGTCACAGCAGCCACATGTGCTGCAGAGCGGTTCCTTTGCTGGGCACTCATGGCTCGGGTAGGGAAGAAACACTTTTAACATTATACCTTTTGCATGTGTCATTCAATCCTTCATGGAATAGATGGTGTCCTTTAAAGGGCAGAGCAATTAGCCTTGCTGGGGCCAAAAAGTTGTCCCCTTCAGAAATGCCACAGAGCCTATCTATTTACAACACACCGGGCCGCAGCAAGACTTGCCAGGCGGAGAAGCTGCCACCAACCCTGCACCGTCAAGGAAGGAGGAAACTCTGTGGTGGTGATCCAGAAGTTGGAGAAATTTTGGGTAATCTCAGTCCTCAGCCCTACCAAAATCACATTGCATAAATCAGCTTCCCTGCTGTTTGGTGGCTAGCTCAAGCTTTGAGGTTTCTCTGTTGGCTGCTCCTCTCCCGGAGCAAAGCTGTGGGCTCTCTGCCCTCACTCCGCAGCTCTCCCTGCTCTCATTTTCTCCTGGTGCTCATTCATGATTTATTCCTTCCCCTCTCTGTGTGCTCTCTGCTTCTGTTTGGCCATTCTCAGGTCTCCTCTTGCTGTTCACTTGGCATAAAAGGACTGTAAGGCTCCAAAATCAGGGAATTACAGAGATTCCCATCCTTGGCAATGCCAACCTCCACTTTACCAGGATGCAAACCTCTTAATTGGTGCAGAG
Organism: Tyto alba; assembly: GCF_018691265.1. NCBI lineage: Eukaryota > Metazoa > Chordata > Aves > Strigiformes > Tytonidae > Tyto > Tyto alba. The sequence goes on along the minus strand of NW_024881313.1, from coordinate 34,394,815 downwards.
AAAGGATGGGGTTTAGCTCAACTGATACACAGAAGAATATACTACTTGATAACTTTAGTTGTAGTGGCCTGATGGTATCTACACCTGGGAAGATGAGAAGCTGTGCTGGCCCAATCCTATTTACAATGATCGGAGGACTCTTCCTTAAAACACTTACAGAGATGGCCAAGAAAAATCAGAAATCCCAAATTCAACTAGTCCAAGTGACAGAGTACCCCTTTCTGGGGCATCAGGGGATTTTTTTCCTCTTCTTTCATTTTCTACCCCCTTTCTGAACACAATCCAAGCTCGTTCAGCAACAGGGAGGCTGCAGTGGCTGCATGGCCACCCTGAGAGAGCAGGGTGGGAAAGCCCATGTTGGATTGCTGTCATTCCTTTCTCATCCCTGATATTAGATGGCAACTAAAGGGGATGCACCAGTGTGTGACGAAACCTGATGAGCCACCAAGTCTGGTTGCCACCAGCGCTCAGGCACAGCACTAATAGTGATCATAAAACCTGCTGAGCACCGGTGGCTCCCTTGATTGCTGCTTAGAAAGTGTTTATTAAGGCCTAATAACTACGAGATACAGATTAAATCTAGAAAATACTGCAAAGCTTTTGTTTTGACATTTCCCTGCAAATAATTAAGGCCATTTGTGGGAGAAAGAAAGTATTTGCAAGTGTGTTAACCTGTTTCCTGAAAGGAATTCAGACTTAGCTGGGATGGCAGTGGCAATCCCTGCAGCACAGCATCCAAGGAAGGCAGTAACTCAGACACATCTGTTTGCTTTTTCCCACTCTTGTGACTTGGTAGTTCTCTGTTCATGATGGAAATGTGATGCAGGGAGCTGACCTGGTCACGTTCTTACAGGAATGGCATCTGCAAAGTCTGTAGAGTAAATACTGTTCAGAAAGCTCTGCCTAATGCTCGCTGTGTACCACTGGAGTGGGCTACAGAGCTGGATTAATGGGAATGAGGATAAAGAAGAACACATTTTTTGGCATTACGCTTTCAACATTCCTTTACAACTCTGTCACAAACATTACAGTTCATATAGCCAGTATTCTTGGTGCAGGACAAATTATTTTCTCTGTGGAGGAAGACAAGGATGTGGTTTAGAATTAGACTCTGAGGAAGCAGACCTGAAACACTATGCTTGGTGCTTCCAGCAGTGAATCCTTTTGCAGATGTTGGCTATTCCCATCTCATTGATGAAATCACAAGAGGGTGAATTAGTGGCTCAAAGTGCCATTAATCACTCGATCAACAAATCACATGTGTTTCTGCCTAGGTGAATCTTATGGGGGTTTAATTAGAAATTTGGGAATAAAATTTACATGTGGGCAATCTGTAATTAAAATTTCCCCCTTTTCTTGCATAAACTCTGTTCCCTGTCTTTGTGCATCTTGCTGACACTGTGAAACTCCAAAGACCTGGGTCATATCTCATTTACATCACCTTGACTTTATTACCACTCCAGAAGAAACTCTCAGGTTTAGGGGAATGAAGAACAAGGCACAGTACCTTAGATTTAAAAACACTCAACTGTACAAAACAGGAACAAAAGGAGAAGCATTTGTAAGAAGGACACCCTAACAACACAACTGACCACTAAATAAATTACAAAATATTAAACAATAGAAAAGCAAGCTTTCTGGGCAGCCACTCAGTCGTCAGTTGCAACTCCCCATCACTAAATCTGTATGTACCTCTCTGCACTGTCCATATGGTCCAACACTACTCATACCTTCATCATTCTGCTGGATTTAACACAGTGACTCCTGACTGACAGAGTAAAAAAAGCCTTGCCTACCCTTTGTGTAAGTCAGCCTCTTTAAACTGTGACTTATCCGGCTGATTCAGTGTAACATCAGTTTTAAACCTCTTAGTCACAGGACTGAATCTCTCAGCAGCACTCATGGTCTTTGGGAAACCACAGAGTTGTAAAACAGCTACCATTAGTCCATATAGGGAATGCATTAAACATTATATTTATCCAGTATTAAGAAAAAACAGCCAGATCCTGTTGGAAAACACTTTGTCTCCTGGCCAGCTGATCCCTGTGTGATATGCAGATACTCTCCAACACACACGACTCATCATCTGTACCAGAGTTAATAATGAGTGACCAGGAAAAGCTTTTGGTTAATGGAGAACAGTGCCTAATTGCAACTCAAACATAACTATATCAATAACTGCAGTATCAGAAAGATATGTTTTTAAATGCATTACTTATCAGATTGATATGCAATTTTTCTCTACTTAAAATTCTTCCTTCAATATACAGTGTTAGCCCTAACTTAGCATTTAGTTACTATTCTTCAATTAAAGTAACATTAATCAATTTTGAAACTTCTGAAAGTATTTCATAGCCTTTACTGTAAAGCTTCCTGTACGATCACTCTTCCCAAAGGTTATACCTGATGTCTGTTACAGGTGTCAGCTCTGATGTTCATCTCTGGTGAAAACCAGCACAGAAATAACCTCCACACAACTGCATGATTGAGTCAATGAAATTGGGAAACACAAAATTTTTGTTCAGTTATTCATTATACCCCACTCTCTGCCCTCTCCCAAAGACCCTGATGGGTAACATAGAGGGTCCCTACCGATCAGGCCACGAGGATCAGACTGGCGTCTCTCCGAGCTTTTGTACTGCTCCTTTCTCTTCTTGCTCCCCCTAAAGCTACCAAAACGCTTCATGAGCTGCAACATGCACTCGTGTGGCAGCAGCTGTTGGTCATGCCCAGGACTGAAGGAAAAAAAAGCAGCACGAGGGGCAAGGCAAGATGTTGCTTACAGCGAACGCCCAGGTGCGAGGAAATAAAGCTCCAGAAAGACCGTGTGGCTGCAAAAAAGGTCCAGCTCGCCAGCAGGTCAGCTCCGAGGCACTTGGCGGCCAAACCCCCAGGTACTTCCAGTCTTAATTCCAGCATACAGTAACTCGCCTGCAAGTATCTGTGGACACGGGGAGAAGTTCAAAGTCTGCCCAGCTTGCAGCCACCGAGCTCTTATCCATCAGCCGTCAGAAGCCTCAGAGACCGAAGCAAGGTTTCCCAGCAGAACAGCTCATGTGGAAAAGGTCAGGAACCACCTGATAAGCTCCCTCGTTTAAAAAGTATTATGCAAAGGAGCCACAAGCCCTCTTGAAGGGAATTGTCATGTGCAGCTCGGCATGGTGACTCTTTAAAAAGGCTGTAAAAGGAAACCACCCCTGGACAGACAATTCCTGGCAGCGAGTGTCCTGAGCACACTCACACCGTGACATGACATCACCCAACTATTTTGATTCATGTGTGCTGGGTCTTCACAGCGACAGCATAGTCCAGCTGCCTGTCAATGAGCTCCAAAACGCCCGGCCCTCCGCATCTAATGACTAATGGATTAATGGGAACGAGCTTCTGTCAGTTCAAAAAAGAAGGCTGATACTTTCTGGAAACTGTAGCCGGAGCGATGGGCTGGACTTTCTCTGGCAATATGCCCTCCCCGTGCTACACATATCTATATGCTCTGCATTCAAATTTGCTGTCTGCGAAGCAAAAGGCACCCGGGACAGCTGTTTGTAACACAATTGAAATCCACCTCATGGTCTTTTCAATGAGACAATCATTCACAGGGCTGTTGCTCATCCCAGCTGGTCGAGGTGTATTGTGTTAGGCTCTGAGTCTGTGCATGTAGAGCTGTTTATTTTAGGAAAGGGTTGATCAGCATGGGCTAGATCTTGAGCAGCTGGAAAGGTGTGCAAGCATGGTCCAAGGCATGGTTAAACTATTGTAGCCAATCTTCCTAAGTTTACAGTAAATGTTCTGCTAAATCAAAAGGGTTTTTTTAAAGTCACAGAGCACCAGCCTTACCACTGGACATCGCTGGAACTTGAGGCTCAGATCTTTCAAAAATCAAACCCTATATAAGTAATGAGTATTATCTTTTTAATTCCTGGGAGGAAATAAAGGTCATATCACCTTTTTCCTCTACAAAGAATCATGCTTTTTTCTTTGTGCCCATGATTGCTCCTGGGACTTATTATTAGAAAGGAAAATCAAACCCAGTCATGAATACTCTAGAGAAGACATTTATCAACAAAGATTCCTTACAAGCTCTGGTCTCTCAGAAAGATAACTGTCTCTAAGGCATGAATGCAAGGATGTCCCAGGACCTGAAGGTTCTGAAGGACCCCAAGAGAAGGTGCAGAGATAACAGCACATTCCTCTGCCATCCTCAGCTACCAAGGACTTCCCTCAGTCTACCTGATGGAGAATGTGGAAGAAGACAGTACAGAGGGCACTTTTGTTCTTCCACCTAGTTAACACAACAATTAAATTACTAAGAAGACAATCACCTTCCAGACAAGGCTCTCACTGATATCCAAGTGAGGAACCACAATAATTAATTTAAGGCTGTTCCTAGCCTTTCCCCTCCTGACTTGTCCTCCTACTTTCTTTTACCCCCATCTTTATGGACCTGTTTCAGCTCTGCAAGTGAAGATCCCCACCACACAATGGTATTATTTTCACCAAATAACAACCTTTTGTATAAAATATCCTGTCAGCGGAGTGCTTTTAGAAAGCTTTTTCTCCAGCCCCCCCCTTGAGGCTCACTGTTCACCCAGTGTAGAGAAGAAGCAGGTGGAGCAATGAGAAGTGCTAAGGGATTGTCAGAAGAAAGTGTCAGTGTTACTTAAATATTTGTTTTAATGTAGTTGCAGTAAGTGTCAAACTCCTCACACCCCATCCGGCCTCGTGTGACCACTACATTTAACTCTGCAAGCTTCATCTTCACTGTCCTTTCCCTTCATTTTGCCATGCTCATGCCACCACAACTGAGACAGTAGCTGTAGTGGGACAAGCTCTGGCTCTCCCCATAAGCACATTTCATGGGCCAGTTCTCAACCTACTTTCATGAGCACAATGACCTTCACAGTCCATTCCATCTGAAAACCAGCTCCCCAACAGCAAAACTGAATCTTCCTTGCTGCAGTTTAAGCCTGCTGCTTCTTGCCTTGCTCACCGTGCACATGGAGAACAGACTGTTCCCTTCTGCTCCAGAGCAGCCCTCGACATATTTAAAGACAGTCATCCAGCTCCCTTTCCAGTCTTTACTTGGTCAAAGACACAAGAAGCACTGCCTACCACACTAATGCAATCTGGACCTTGAGTTTCCCCTCCCTAGAAAAGCATTCCTCATTCTTCATTGGCCAAAGGACTGCTGAGAATGACTTAATGTCATCAGAAACAAAACAATTTAAATCCCTCTTTAATGAGATAAGAATTGGTACAGCTTCAGCACAGAAACAGCCCCCTTTTGGATAGAGGCCAAGGATAAATATTTGCTGATGACCTTTTCAAGCAGGGCCATTGCACCAGGAGGGCTCATTTCCCCTTATTAAGGAAAGCAGCAAGACCCTAATGTATCTGCACAGAGCTACCAGAAAATGAAACAACACTGTTTAACAACTGACTTCCATAGTAATTTGTTAAAAAAAAAGCACTAAGTGATTTGAGTGTGATCATTTTGTCTCCCACCACTAATGGTCTGACAGATACTACCACATTTACACCAGATACTACATCTTCTTAATGATTCCAGTGGAAGGATCTTATAAAACTAATAATAAAAAGCTGGGCTTCAAAGAGCTCCTTTGGGGCCATCTATGTTCTGGAGATTGAAAACACAAATCCCTTCCAAACAACCATGAAATGGACTCTTGTCAAGCTACTTTAAAGTTTCCCAAATTAGTTATAGCATATTATGTTTCTTGAGCTGCATAAGGATAACACCATCCCCTTCCAAAAAACATACATGGGCTCACCCTGAGAGATATCAAACACTGGGCAACTTAATAAAGTTATCTAGGGGGAAGGAGCAAACAAACACTTATGTATGTGTGTGAAATTCTACCACAGTCCTGCAGTATCTGCTAACCTGGCCAGACCTGAGCCATTTCCTGGCCGGAGAGCAGCCTCTATGCCAACAACTCCCTGACCTGCCTCCAGCCCTACCACCCTCTTGCCCCAAGTCATCTGTTTCTCTGACAGTTTTACTTCGATGACCTTGTGTTGAGTCCAAGAAAGAGCCCAAAAAAGGCTCTAGAGAGAAAAAAACCACCCAGATGTCCTGGAAATTCTTGCCTTTATCCCATTAGATGCCTGTGTGCCCAACCCACTCAGCAATGTCCTCCCCTGCTCATCCCAGCCCTCCATCCCCTTAAACAACCTGGGTTTTTTTAAAAAAGGGAGGATGAAGCACATGAATTAGAAAAGATAAAACTTCTTCTACTATATTTTTCACTATTTCACAGGGCCACATAAAGAGAGGAGTCTCATGGCAGGAGTCATCTCCAATCCAACCTGAAAAAGCCCCATCCGTGGTCAGGCTTCTTCTCAATGCTTCTTCCTTTCCAGTTCTTCATCTCTCAGGGTAAAAGCACCTTTTGTACCTCCCCACCAGTGACATAGCGTGATTATTCAGGCACAAACATAACAAAAATCTTCCCTTCCCTAGATGTGATGTGAAGATTTGTTTTATGAGGTAGAACTGGGGGTTCAGCATTCAGTTTTGGTCACCAGATAGATAGGAAATATGGAAAATGCCATTGCACCAACCAAGTGCAGCCATCATGGTGTGTCTGACCCAGACATCAGAGTTTTGAAAGACAAACTAATTCATTCATCCCACAGAGGTGTAAATTCTGTGCTGTGGTGAAAATACTTTCAATGCTGATATTTTGAACCATTTTCTCACTTTTTCACAGGACCCTTAACCTCATATACAAATGCAGCAGAAGAGTGTGGGGCAGGCAACAGAGACCAGTTAGACCTATCAGGGTTTATTCTGGTGTGAAAATGGAAAAAACAGTACTTTCCTCCTTGAAATTTAAGAGCTTATTTAGCATGAAACAGGAAGGCTAAAAAGAATGTGTATCCCCTTAATGACAATTAATGCTTCAACTGGCTTCTGACTGCAAAACAGCAAAATCAAGTATTTCCTTTCCTCGTTGCTGAGAATTTCCTTGCTCAGAATTCCCTGGTTTTGTCATCGCTCAAAGAAATAAAGTTCAGATCCACCCTTAGAAAAGTAAAGCATGAATCATGTTTGCATTTATATATGGATCATGTTTCTCTGCTTTGTTGTCCTTAAAAATTTCCCTAAACTGGAATTTTTCTAATTCTATCTTTTAAATTCTACAGACTGATGTTGGAAAAATTAAACATTTTCTATCATTATTAGTGGTGCCAGGATGCTTATAAGCCTTACAACACCAGATTGATTGAAACTGCAACCGTATTTCATATAAATAGCAAACTTGGAAAATATTTCAAAATAACATGCAGAGAAATTTGTAAAAGAGATCTTTGCTCTAAAAAAAAAATGCTCAAGATTACAAGTGGTGCAATGCACAATAACAAAAAGCCTGTTTTGCTCGAACACCATTTGCAGGCTGGTTGAACAGAGCATGCAGTCTGTGTTTTCAAAGAGAAATATAAACTACCACTTTCTCCATCTGGTCCAAGTCCAGCTCACACCCCATAAAAGAATTGCAAGTTTATGACCCCAAGCTGGGCTCAATTACTTTCCATAATCATAACCAAGTGTTTCACTGTAATGAGTTTTTATCTTTATACCCTTTTCTTATACTACTTCATGCTGCTTTCACTGTGCATTAAGAAAGACTTCAATCTCTGAAGCTGTCAGGCTAGCACTAAATTGGTTTTGAAGAATACAAAAGTTTAATTTTACTTCCTTTTAGCAGTCCCAAAGGTGCACACTAGATTCCCTGGAACTCTTGGTAAATTACTTATAAGTTACATCCTGGTGTCTTTGTGATGTTTTTCTACCCTACCTTTCCAGAGCTTATAATACAAACCAGCAGGAATAGGAGTAACAGCAATGGTAGTGTTGGCATATTGGTGATTTCTAGTAAGAAAAACACTATATTTCAGGCTCAGAGCACCTACCCCAAAAGACTGATAAACTGGGACTGATGATGATGATCCTATCCAAATTATAATTTTATCATTTTCCCACCTCCTACTACTAAACTGCGGTGCATATGTTTCCAGCACTCACTTCTTTACCAGTTTCAGTTTGTAACGTGAAAAATGGAGCTGTTCTTATATACGTCACAATCTGGCTGTGCTCAAAACAGTAAAACAGTATTTGATCCAGCAAGTACAGAATGTCTGGTGTGACAGCACCACTCCTAACATTTAATAAGTTCTCAGCTAAAGGGAAACATCTCAGCAGTAACTTTTACAAAAAATAGCAGGGGTAATAAAGTTCTGTAGAAGCATTTTTCCACTTGTGCTTTTCTCATCTCTTCTTGCTTCTATCAACTCATTCAACCATATCCATCCACAAAACCACGAGGAGGAGATAGGATTCACTGGAATATCACAAACTTCTTTTTCATCCTTTTCTTGTTCTTCTTTCTTTCCCACTTCTAACTTCTCATGCAGGATTGGAACAGATTAAATGATGTTAAAGTTGAAATGGGCCTTGTAGGGCTGAACAAAATATCCTGTTCAGTATAAATTAAATAAGTCTTTCAACCACCACTGAATGGGCTGCAAAGTGAATGACAGTGAATGAAGAAAACCAGAAATTACTTCAATAAAGTGATACTTTAGGGATGGCCAGTACCTGAAAGGTGAAATTCATACCACTTTCCCCTAGTGAACATCCTGAAACACGAGAGACTAAAAATCAGACCACCACGACTGCACAGAATTACAGTCCTCCACTGATTCTGCCTTAGGATATTTATTTGGAGAGAAGAGGAAAACTCACTGAACTAGCAACAGGTTGCACCAATCCTCAGATGTCCTTGGATGTCACCCCCATACAAACACAGTGTTTACCCTTCATTGCACAGCCATACATTCGCAATTTATAAGCTAGTAAGAACATTAGGAATAAAATGGCTTCACACACATTTACTGCAGTTTTAACATTCACGCTGGCACAGTTATCACAAAATACAACCTTAGTGACAAACGTGAATGTTGGAAGCAATGCCCTCATCCTAAAATCTAGGCAGGATGATGAGACTTCAAAATAATTTCAAGTTCTTTATGCCTGTGCTCCCTACAATAAGCAGACAAATCTGCCAGCAAAAGCCAAGAAGTTTGCTTATGCTCAGAATAAGACAACAAAGAGATTCTGCTCCTGACTTGGTATAATTATTATCTATTATTTTTGATTGAAAATAATCTTAAGTGTTCCCTAACAATAAAAAATGCTGATGGTGCAATGTTGGGGTTGACAGGCATCCCACAAACAACCCATTCCTATGCCACAGTGGATATAATAAAGACATATGTGCTATTATACACTTAAAATTAGAGATAATGGTCAGCAGGGTCAGCAGCAAACTGTTATACATGTGAGACAACGCAGAAATGCTGACTGATGAGAAAATTGAACCACACCTTGAAAAGCTAAATGCTTAACTAACACTTGAGAAGCCTTTCTCAGTCCTGGCTCCAGCAACTTCAGTGACAACTCTCCTGCTCTTCAGTGATGAAAAAGGGACATTGTTTGGTTCAGCTGCAAGACAGCAGCAACTTCCAGAGGAAGGAACCATTCCCTGTGAACTCCTGACCTCAAAGGTGAAAGAGTTTGCATACAGGTGCCTTTCCTGCTCCTAGCTGCTGGGATGGTGCAGGAGAGCCTGAGGCATTTGTTTAGGTTACCTATAGGGGTATCAAATGGAGGTGTTTATGTAGAATGGACATATTGCAAATGTTGTTTTGTTGACAGTGAAAGCAAGTCTTGTAGCGTTAGACCAGCAGTAAGCTGAACTGCTCACTGAACTCAAGCTCAAAGCTCACAAAATTCCAATGACTAGCCAGGGTACCCATAAGAAGGGCTTTAACTATTTATTATATAGCCACTGATAGTATGTTTACATGAATGACTAAGGACATCGCACAGGACTGGATCCCAATCCTATGAACTAAACACAGGCTTAATGCCAGGAGGGGAAATTCCTAAAGGATCACCCAACACTGCATTGTCATTACAAGTGTGATTGCTCCAGCAAGGGGATTATAATAGAAAGGGAGGAATCCACCATGTGCAGTCAGGGACTGTACTGAAATCCAACCCCTCGCACAGCCTATTTGCATTGCAGCCAGCTCCCTTGGTCTACTTGTTCAAGTTACCCCTAGCAAATACAGTAGACCTTCATCTGGTGGTTAAGAAACAATAAGAGAGATTAAAAAAAAACCCCAAACAAACAAAAAACAAACCCCCTCAAAACAATAACAAAAAACCCCCAACAAACAACAAAACAAAACCAAGATCTACCTTCATTTTCTACCCTTCCTGTTCTACGAATTAATGATTCTGAAGCATTGTTAGTTGTAAGCAGAGGAATAAACCCAAGTACATTGCAGGCTTTAGTGTCATAATAATTCAACAACTGGCAAACCAGCTCTGTTAGCTTCCCAAGATAAACATCTCGGGAACCACCACCAGCTAGATCTCATACAGCACCTTTTCACCTTCAGCAAAAGGCATGTAAATACCATAGTTCGAGGCTTCTTTGCACAGGGAGAAGTGACTTTCCAAAAGTCGCTGTGCAGCAGCCTGGCACAAGGCTGGCAAGGAACAGAACAAGATGGGACATCAAGGAACAGAACAAGACGGGACGTCTGTTGGGCTCGATGGCTCCGCTCCTTCCTTTGCAAGAACATGACATATTGTCCACGTTGCATTAAACCACTGTGTGTGTGAGGTGGCTGTCTCACATGCCCCAGCTCCAAAGGGATTGCTCAAATTAGTCGTCCAGATTACGGAAGATCTGCCAGAGCAGATGGGAGTATAGAGGAGGAAACATTCATTAACACATAGATGATGTCTGGAAAAGAAATAATTCAAAATCTTTCTGGTTTCTCTTTTTTTTTTGGGTGTTTCTTTTTTTTTTTTTTTTTTTTTAGTTTTTTTTTGCACTCAGATCAAACATAGCAATTTTGTCAGCAAAACAATTTCCTGAATTTTTAAGAGAGGTGAAAGCACAATGAGAAAGACAGACCCTGCCACTTACTGAGATGGTAACACAGGTACCTTAGCAATGTGCCAGGTTACAGAAAGGTCAAAGACCAAGACAGTGGACATGTAAGGGAAAGCTGGCATTGTTTTACTGTCTACAATGAACTAGAAACCATTCAGGCTCCAATATTCCACATTTCTTGATAATTCTATCAATTCGTGCAACTGACAGGTAACTTAGAAAAAAGCATCTGACACTTCCACAGCATCCAGCTGGGAAGCTGCTGCGACTGCGGGAGCCAGAAGCCTATGGTGAGAGTGAATCAAGGGACCATGTGGGATGGCTTGGGTGGTAAAATTTCCCTGTTCATTCACTGTGCAAGTGAAAACACCAAGCACTGTAAAGTTCAGAGTTGTTATATTTAGGATTGTGTGAAAAATCTCAGTGGGTTGGCTGCGACCAATGCAGCCTTGAACTAGAGAAAGCTTTTTGAGTCTTTACACCTAGATGACAGAAGGGCTGGAAACCTGGGAGCTACAAGGCAGTAAGAGAATATTCCTGGAAAAGCCAACCCTGCCAGTCTGCACACACAATACTTGGCAGGAGAAAAAATAGTCTAAAACCTTTTCACAATGGCTAATGATAAAGGAAGTGCCTGAAAAGGTTGACAGCTGTGTCCTTGGAGGGACTGTCTGAAAGCCAGAGACAGAGCAGGGAAGAGGCAACATCACAGTAAAGACTTGTGCAACACTTCCTTGGTTATTTAGGTTTTAGGATGCCCTTGGGAATCAGAAGACAGGGACCAGTTCTCAGGCCGACTCTTAATTTGCAGCCAGAATCCTTCCCTCTTCACTTTCTCAAAACAGATCAAGCCTCAAATTGAGGAGAGACCTCTGGAACCATGAGATCTCTTTTAGTGGTGACTTAGCTCAGCAATGCATTGGGCCAATCACACCACTATTTGTACCTTGTGAAGTCATTGGAAACTTACCTAAGCTATTATCACGGATGACCAGAACTTGAACAGTGACATCAGATTCCCAAATCTTGTCAGATGTCAGCATCTTGCAGTGGCTTCAGTGCTTAAAGTAGGAAGCAGTCTACCAAGTAGCTCCAATATCATTAATCAGTTTAAATTCCACATCAAGAACCAAAGCAGAAAATCAGTGTTATGGTTACAGAACTCTGGGTATATCCAGCAGCACAAAGCCCAGCTCTTGTATTTTTTGGTCTGCTGCAAAAGCATCCTGCATCCTCAGTGCTTCACCTGGGTTTATTTGCTTTCAGAGGCGCATTTCTAATATAGTCCTATGAGCTTTCCATAATGCAACCTGGTGCAATTCTGGCTCTCAGAGTCAATGCTGTCTAAAACAGCCTGTAAAAACCTATCAGTGTTACAGACTAAATGCTTTTATTATTGTTACATAATGCATATTTGTGGAAAAAAAATACTCCGTCATCACCTTGGCAGCTAGCAGTAAGGCCTGGCAAGTCTGACAGTCACCTTATTTGCAAGTGTGTCACTGGAGCAAAAGATATTAAAACCTCTGTGGTAATAGACATAAACAGAAGTTATTGCTCCAAGTTACATATTTCTGTAAACGAGGTAGGTTGTTTCCAGTCATAATAAAATACCAACAGGGCAGAGGAGGGGAGGAATGAACACTGAAATGGGGCTGAGTATGGCATTAATAGACTTTGGTTTTATTCTCAGCTCTGCTACCAGGCAATTACATGACCAGGGATAATTCACATCATCTCTGTGAGAGCTTCAGATGAAAAGCTGTCTTCAGATGCTGTGAGTTACTGCACTGCAAGAATCTCATGCTTAGATCAATCCCTCTTCTACTACTACTAACCAGAAAGATAATTAAAAATCTGAAATAAAACAAAGACCTGCAGCAGATGAAATAGATATTTATAGTGACCACAGGTTTATGGCTTTCCTTCCTGTTTATTTGACTATGTGTTCAAAGACAAACAGCAAAATTCCCGTGTCTTCAGGAATTGCTTGAAGTGGGACAATGCAAGTGCAGGGTGGAGAGCATCAACCCTTGGCCCAAGAGACTAAACTCCCACCAGCCTCAGTAGCAAAAACCAGGCTCATTGTCAGCAAAACTGAGCTTCTCAAGAAATCTTCATATTAATGCCCAAGTGGTATTTTTTTTTTTTTTGCTGCACAATGTGTTAAAAGGTGTAACACAAGCTCCTGTGTCAAGCACAGCAGCGACAAGGAAGGTCCTACTGGTCTTTATTTTGAGTCACAGTCCTCAGCATCACCGGTCTAAATCAGTTGCTTCAAATTCCCCCTGCACCCTTCAGCCCTCTCTATTTACAGCCTCCTGGTACAAAATTCACACTCTTAAACTACAGTAATTACTGAAACTTCATCAAAACTAGGAGGAGATCAGCTCAGGGTCACACGTGAAGCTCTGGGGGAGCTGGGAGCAGAGAGCAATGCTCCTGCCCCAGTCTTTACCCTCCCTGCCTGCACAAACCTGCCACATCACAGCCTGCACAAATCTGGTGTGAGAGGAAAGGCATGGGGCACCAGCGGAGCCCAAAGGACTTTCTGCAGCTTAGCAGCTCCCCCCCCCCCCCCCCCCCCCTCCAAATGTGCTTAGCTACTCAGCGAGCGGTGAGCTAAACATCTTCATGCTTAGCAACAAGTTTTGTTGGATTTTTGTGTTACTTGACCTTAATGATTGGGAAGCTCTGTGTGCCTTACCAACTTTTTCTTGGTTGCCATCTCAAGGCACTTCCCAAGGTGAAAGACAGTCTTGTTTTTGCTCCAAGAGCACAAAACAAGCAGCTGTATCTGGGGAGCACTCAGTGCTCCCTGCGTTGATCCACAGCGATGAACAAGCCGGATGCTCAACACAGTTTTAATTTTGCACCTCCAAGAAAAGGTTCAGCTTTGCTGTATTAACATTTCCAGGACAAAAATACTTGCATTTCAGTAAGTGGACACAGCAAACCTGTGTCCTTTCTTTACCTACCCTGCAGCACTGTCTCCACAGCCTCACAGCACAGCCCATCAGGCTGTACGTATCCTGTGCCCATCGGTCCCACCTTACCCCTGTAAGACTGCAAAAGCAAAGGCTTCTTCCCTTCATATATTAACATTATTAGCATATTAATGAAGTTCCTAACCTCATTTAGCCACTTGGTTTTTGCACCATGCAAAAAGAACTAGGAAAGAAGAGGTGGAGGCTTTCTTAGCACAGCAAAGGGCTCCTCTAATCCTGCAACCTATAGTGCAGTGGCAGAAGTTGCTTATAAATGGCTTTAATGAGATCCATTTCCTAATGTACAGTAAGTATCTGTGTCCAAGGGAGAGGATAAGAAACTTTGGGGGAAACAGTGTGCCACATTTAGAGAGAAACAAGGAACTGCGCACCTTCCTAGCCATGAACTCATCAAAGGTTTTTTCCCTCTGAATTTTTGCATGATGTGCATGTGCTTTGTGTTGTTGAGCCTCACATCTGCTGGATGGATGAGAAACTAATTTCTAAGCATTTCAGTGATGCCAGGCATTTTCTTTTTTTAATGTGACCATAAAGTGGCAAAAGCTGTCAGTGGTGCTGGCAGTAGCTTAACAAAAAATGTTGACGTTGCCTAGATACTGAGTCCTGCTCCAGTCTAGGATTTGCCTGCATGTCTGCATTTGACAGCAGTAACTCCTCAGGATTTTAGTTCTTCTTTAATATTCTGAGAGCCATGAAAATATCTCTCCTTATTCAGATCCCTCCTCTTTTCTCCTCCCCCACTTTTTGGCTTTGTAAAATGCAAACTAATTCCTCAACCATAGTAAAGCCATAAATAAGAAGCCGTAAAAATATTTCTCTAGCCTTCTTTTTCCAGGGTTAATCTTTTCAGTTATATAAGCACTTTATAAAATAGCATGGGGAAAGTATATGAGAATCTGTTTATGTGATTAAGACTTGGCTCCTTCTTTATCATGGCCCAATGACATTATTTTATACTTTGCATTTGCCACTGCTGTGGTTTGCTCAGCCATCTCTTCATGACCCCTAAAGCAGAAGGCTGCAAGATTTAACATTGCTTTTCATGGAGTGCCTACAGTAAATCATTACTGGTGGGTATCCATGGAGTCTTGGGAAAAAGAGCATTATTAAGTACCTCCCAATTTTTCACTACAATGAACAGATTCCAGGTTTTCACTGAGGGCAAAAATCCAGCTACTCTGAATGGAAGTGAATTTTCCCCAGTCTTTCCCCTTATTGCTGCCCTGCTCCCAATTTGACTTGTGCCTTAGTGTTTGAAGAAACAGTTCTGGATGCCATCTAGTGAAGTGCTGTAGTGTTTTTTTATCTTTTATGGTAAAGAATTTGGAAATACTCGAGAGAGAGCTTCAGGCAGAAACAGAAACAGGACCAAAGTGCATATACAAAATACAGCACTAAACTTCTCTTCCTGGCAGCTAGATGACAGAGAAGTAAAAAAAAAAAAATTCCACTGTAGATCATTTTTCCAGCCTGGCCCCTGACATGGTTCCTAAGTGAGGAATGATGCACAGTTATCCTGGTGCCCCACAGCAGCAAATTTCAGCACCCTGCAGGATTATTTTCCAAAGGAAATGACGTGTCGTTCAGATACTTCCTTTAGCGCCACTTTTTTTATTTACTTAATAATGTCACAGGCTTTGCATACGCAAGCGGCCAACTCTCTCTCTTTCAACAGTCCTATCCCAAACATCAGTGCCCCATTCCCACAGAGCCCTTCTGCACTGAGAAATTACTTGGTTTAGCCACACTGAAGCGAAGGGCATACTCTCCTGCTCCTTGCAATTGCTCCTCGAAAAAAAAGAAAAGCACATATTCTAGCAATAAACATGACAGCATCACCTCAAGAGAGTATATAAAGCTCGAATGCAACAAGACTGTGTGCCACAACTTTGCAACTCCTTCCAACTGATGCCAACCACAAAGCAGTGAACATGTGAGGTTCATCTACGCAGTGTAATTCTGCTTCCTCTCTCATCACAGCGGTAGCAGACATGAGATTTTGGACACTGTGCCAGCTTCAACAGCTCTGTGGGGAGGAAAAGACATCTTTCTGTTGTAGCACTCCCAATCCTGCAATTTAACCACTGGTAAAAGATATTTACATGGAAAAACTACTGACGCTGTCAATTAACAGATGGAAAGCTTGGGGCAGAAAGAAGCCCTTAAAAATACCGTGGCTCTTCTTTTCAACTTTAAAACTGGAATGGACAAATTAAAAGGCAGTGGAAAGAAAGGTGGAGATGACTCAACGGGCTCTTTCTGTGGTGATGCCTTTTGCTGTTGCCTTCCCCAAGCCTCTTGTGGTTGGGAACCGTAA
Source organism: Tyto alba (assembly GCF_018691265.1). Classification (NCBI taxonomy): domain Eukaryota; kingdom Metazoa; phylum Chordata; class Aves; order Strigiformes; family Tytonidae; genus Tyto; species Tyto alba. The sequence continues at coordinate 34,378,493 of NW_024881313.1, read as the reverse complement.
GAGAACTTGGATTGTTTGAAGATGCAAAAGCCAGTGTGTGGAGGCAGTGCCAGGATGCTCACATTGAACACACACAAGTGTATGAGAAAAATTCACCTCCTCCCAGCTGCACATCTCTTCTTAAATACCAGATGCAATAGAAGAGTGAAAATAACGGTGTGAATACTGAGAATTGTGCTCTCCAAATTTCTTTTCCAAGCACACGTGAGTGCCCCAGCCCAGACCAGCTGGACCCTTTCTTGACTCTCAGCTAAACTAGAGCCAAACCAGGGCTAAAGGTGCAGCACGGCTGCTGCAGGTCTGTGTTCCATCGGCATTCCCGCTCCCTGGGTTTTTAGCTGGGCTCCCAGGGAAGCAGCTGCATGCAGCAGATTTAAGTTTCCTGGTCTGCAGCACTGCTGTCTGCTTTGTGAGCTCCTCCACTGACAATGTTCACTCTACCCACATCCCAGCTTTCCAAGTGGATGGGCTGTGGGGGCTTCCTGTGACTTCCATGGTGGCTTCCAGCTACCCCAAACCAAGCTCCGGACACTCTGCCTCAAAGCTCATTCCCAAATGATGGGTCAGTTTAACAGCAGCGTGACTTCTAACCGGTGCTCATCATCATTGACTTTAATGCAATTTAATTGCGGTGACATGGCTCTAATAACAAAACCCATGCCAAGAAATTGCAGTTGAAGCAAGAGCTGGCCTAGGGCCAATTTCCCAAGGGTTTTCACTCCCCCCATCCTCTAACTTGTGGCCCCCCCAGTGGCTGCAGCCACCCAGATCTCCTCCAGCCACTGACACAGCCACAGGTAACAAGGTGCCTTCCTCTGAATTTCACCCTCTGTGATGGCCACATGCTCCTCCAGCACCATCCTCCTAGGCTGGGGACAATCCCAGAGTAGCCAACATCCTTGAGTCCTCACCAGGGCTTACTAGCTAAAAAAAAAATATCTGAGATTTCACCTCCCTTCTTCACCCCTAAACTCTCATTAAAGGAAAAAGCAAAACACCACAGTGAGGCCAGGGACGGAAACCACCTTGATGACATCTGCCTTCCAAGGACAGAAGTTCCACCCCACCACCACCCCACTCGTCTTTCAGGGTTTATCTGACTGCATGGATATGTGCTACTATGTTACATGAAGATGCTCCACATAACATGCAGAAATAAGACATGGTAATATTTTTTTTTTTTTGCATTTTAATTTACACAGTCTTTGCCTCACTGGTCTGGATAATATGAGAGCATAAATCCACTTCTGTTACACAAATTTGAAGGAATTATGGCCCCATCACAAAGGAATACCAAAGCAATGGCTATTAATTAAACACATTAATGTAATTAAGAAAAATGCTAAATCTCCTTTTCTTTCTTGGTCTTTGTTTCTACAACAAAGACAGGGAACAAGAAAAATGTTCCTAACTACTGCAACAGAGTCTATATCAGTTACCCCATAGCCAAGGCTTTGACCATTTCTCTACATTCAGAACATCTATCCCCGCCTGTCTTCCCTTACCCCTAGTAAGAATTTGCTGATAATCCACATATTTTTCTGCAGACTGGGCTTCTGATTCAACAAAATCCAGACAGCTGTACAAACTGGTTTGCACTAATCCCCAACATTTGCTTGAAAGCTTTCTGTGAATGCCAGTGAACATACAAGAAGTCAGATTGGCAATAATCCTCATTACTTACTATTTACGTTTTTTAAGGAGGGAAGGCTCATAATTAGAATTTTGTCAATGAGTGCCTTTGATTGCATTGGAAGTAAGGGCTTTCCTCTGGCTTAGAAGGACAAAACCCAACACTGAGATACCCACGCAGGAAACTATTCCTTATTGCTCACCACTTTCATAGGGGTGATGAGCAAATATCACTGGAATTAGCCAAAACATTTCCTTTTTTTCTTCTCTTTTTCTTTTTTCTAGTTAATAAGGTCCATTTTTGTTTTGTTTTGTGTTTTTTTGTTGTTTTTGTTGTTGTTGTTTTGTTTTCTTTTTTTTTCTTTTTTTTTTTTTTTTTTTTTATTTCACCCAAGTCAGCTGGCTTAGGTGTCCCAGCAAGGATTCATACTATTAACTTCAGGCACCCAAGTCTGGAAGTTGTCCCACTGTGTTCAGAGCCCAATGGCCAAATCTTCCCCTGTGTCACTCTGAGAAAGACTGATGTAGTAAATCAAATGTGTTTAAATACACACAATACAGCAGAATTTGACCTTCACATGGGCAAATTAATTACCTTCACTGGAAGGAGTAATACTTTCTTCTGAAAGATGAAAAAACTCAGCTCCCTGCTCATCTAAATGTTCACATCGATCCATTTTTGAGGTTCTTTCTCCTGAACAAGTTTAGGCCAGTGCTGTGTTGCAACCAAGCGCCGCTGCCTCCCTGAGGACTCCTATGCCAAAACCCCATTTTTACTACCTGGCTACATGTTTCAGCCACTGTTCGTGCTTCTTGTCTTTCAGAAATTCTTTGAAGTGCACCTAACATGGCCAAGCTTAACAGTTTTCTAGCAAACTCTACTACTTGCAGGTTGCCCAGAGAGATTGTAGATGTCCCATCCTGGAAACATTCAAGGCCAGGTTGGATGGGGCTTTGGGCAACCTGACCTAGTTGAAGATGACCCTGCTCATTGCAGGGGGGGTTGGATAGATGACATTATAGGGTCCCTTCCAACCCTGGAAATATTCTATGATTCTATGAAACACGAAGAGGGCAGGCCCTCAAGAGAGATGCTAAACACAGAATAAATAACACAGGCACTATCTAACACCTTTAGCTACTCTTGTTTCAGTATTAAGCATTAGCTTATGTGAAATTCTTTTCCCCTCTCTCCAGAAAGTCTTGACCTTTGTAGCACTTAGATGTGGATTTTTATTTTGCATAGATTAAAGCCAGTTTGGGCCTCCAGCGCTATGGGGGCCACATCAGCGTGCAAGAGGAATTGCAGCAACCGCATAACTGCAAACAGCATCGTCCCGTTGGAGTTACAGCTCAGGTTGCCAAGCGCAGTTTTGTCAGCATTAAACAGCTCCATGGAAAGACCGTGAACATGAAGAGCTATGGAAACCTTATACTGAGGTTAAGCAAACAAATCTGACACCAAACCTTCTGTCCAGCTCAGGCAGGCGATGAAGCAGATACATTCGTAGTGACCCTGAAATGAAACACTCAGGATTCCCAAATAACGGTGCTTGTTGAAGACTATATGATTAATGGCTTACCTTCACATGCCTCCCCCAAAAATGAATTGCAGTAGGGTCTGTGCATTTGTCAGTGCAATTAAATGTCTATCTTGGTATTGAGGGCCATATCCTGACCTGAGGGCAATGGCAAGAGAAGTTGGTTTCCTGAACGACTGCTGAAATTATTGCTGTCACACAGGTTGGAGAGAGGGATGCTTTTAGCTTCCACTGTTTGAATAGGTTTAGAAGCAAAAAAAAAAAAAAAAATGGCAAGCATAAAAGGTCTTTAGCATCCTGCTCAAAACATAAACCAAAGCATCTCCAGGCAGGCAAAGCAATCCCAGCCTCTCCACACAGCAAGGAGGAGCAGCAGGATGCCCACAGGAGGGCACCTATGTTTCACAGTCGTATAGGAGCTCCCAGAGAGATGCAGTTTGGGCTCCCACCATGTGGCACTGTCTGGTGTCGCTACACGCATGCACTTGTCACCACGGTCCTGTGTCACTTTCAAAGCTGCATTTGCATTTCGGGCTCTGAGAGCCATAAGCAGCAGGAGATGCTGCAAGAAGCAAACTACAAAGAAACCCCCTTACTGCAGCTGCCTACCAGTAGAGTGTGCTTATAGGGACCCTTAGGCAAGCTTCAGAATAATTTAACTAAGAAATTGAGGTGTTTTGGTGGTTGATCATCAAAGGCTCCGAGTACTCGTTTCGCATATCAAGTGCACAGAGATTAACATTTTCCATAATATAAGACAAGAATTTTTTGAAGACAGAGAAGAGTGTTCAAATACTGGGCTAAATACTTCCAGAATTGTGACAAAAAAGGGCACAGCGGAAAGCCAATAGAGAAAGAAAACATTTTTAAAAAACAAACAAAACAAACAAAAAAAAAAAAAAAAAAAAAAAAACAAAAAAAAACCCCAAACCCCAAACAATCCACAATCCATTGTTTTGTTTTAAAGCTGAAATAAGAAAATTTAGATTTCATTAAACACTTCGTGCCTCATGCTATAACCAGCCAGCCCTCGGGGGAGGAGAGGGCAGTTAAGTCTATAGATCCATCCTAGAGATCCCAGGCACAGGGACTTTCACGAACTCACTGCTGGCCTTAGGTTTGTCATTTGTCAACCACCACTGCTGGTTTTAGGATTATCATAAGTCAATTAGCTCCTGACATTTGGACCTTTCCAGCAATGCTCTGTAGATACGCTGGTGTAGCTGTTTAGTTGGATAACAAATTCTAACGTCCAGAAAGTGGGCCACAGAGAAAGCAACCTGGGGAGAATACTGGTTACAGATTATTGCTAGTGGTGTACATGTGATTCTACAGTCTAAAATCTCCTTATCAGAAAGGTCTCTATTCAGGACATTACTCTCAAAATTACATTCACTACAACATTTTTGCTTACAACAGTTTCACACTGTACCCATCATGAATCCTCATCTCACTGCTTCACCCTTTGCACTTTGTAGAGCATCCACACAGGCCCACTTAGCAGCACAAACCCTTTCATACACTGGCTGGCACAGCACAGAGGGGACTTCCAAGCATTTTACAACCACCATCCTGCAAATCCCAAAACAGTGCAAACTTTGGGGAGCATGGGCCTCCAGCAAACTTGCATGTGTGTGCTGGTGAGTAATAAAATGCTATTATGATCCTGAATTGGGTCCTTTGCATGGTGTCATCCTTCACTCAGCATGCCCCACACTGTGCCAGGGAAGCTTGTCAGAAATTTTGCTGGATTATCAAAGCACCTGCAATAACAGCTAGTGGCTCCCAATATGCACATTAACAAACATTTTTTCTTTAAAGATTCTGATGGATGGGAACCATTCATAGGCCAGTGTCCAAAAATTAGACCCAAGACTCATTTTCTGCCATGAGTAGAAGACTTTGCCTGTTCTCTTATTTTAAACTAAAAACATGACTTCTATCCTCCTCCAGCTCATGTGTTCATTATTTCAAGCACAATAAAATTCAAATCAATTAACTGACTAGGCTATAAAATCCTAATCCAATTAATTTTAAAAAGTTGAATCTTTGTTCTCCTTTGACAAAGGAAACATGAGCTTACTTCAGTCAAATACAGAGCAGCATGGAAAGACTTAGCTCCACTACACAGATTCAGGAATATAAGAATTAGTTAGGTCAGTGACATTAACATAAAGTTGGTATTACACCATTTCCACAGCACTTTCCCTTCACCTCTGTCGATCTGCAAGTACAGAAGGGCTTCTTGCTAGATATCCTAATCCAGACTGATATTTACTTGATTTAGCATGGTGATGGGGAAAAAAATCCTAAACCTGGCACTATGCAGAGCTTTGCACTAGAGGAAATTTTCTTTGTTTTTCCACGTCTCCTCATCCCGGTAACAACCAACCTGCATTTAAATTTGCTGTATAGACCAAATGGGCCAATGATGACTCCACAGTTGGATGATCACTATACAAGTTGCTCTAAGGTGCTCCAACCCCTGATCAAATCAAAACGAATACTAGAGGCTCTCCTTGCCCAACTCACGACTCTACCAGTGACTGCTGGAAGTGCTGTGGTGCTAAAGCAGATGCTGGCAGCTCATGCAATGGTTTACACCAGCTCAGCTGTGAGGCTGTGGTGTCTGCCCATGCTTACTTCCCATCCAAATGGGTATGTTGTCTTCACCCGTTTTTACCGTCAATGGAAAAACAAAATACCCAAGTGAAACCAGGGAACAAATCTTGTAATCCATGCAGACTAGTAGCAGAGTCCGTGTGAAGTCTTTAAAACCCTCTCAGTCTCATCACTGGTTACCACCAGGGCTCTCCTTCAAGATGCTTTCACAGCCCCAAAGGTTGCATAAAGCAAACGCTCATTTCCACAAGGCCCGTAAATTGAGACATGAGAGTGATCAACACCTCACCCTATTGACTCTCACAATGCACAGCTATTTACCATCATTATGTTTTTTATTTTCTTTTTAAAATCAGTGCTTTCATTCAGTCCAAGCTCAGTCAAAAATCACACTGACTCAGCAAGGGCTACATAAGATCTACAGGCTTCTGGACAAAGCCTGGGATTTAACTGTACTTTACTTACTCTACTACACATACTGTATTCCTCAAACCATGCATTTTTCTGCCTTGTGATCAGGTTCTTTCATTCCATATTTTTCCACATCAGAAAACTGATTGATTCAACATTTATCATGTTTATTCAGCCCATTTTTAAGGCATTTTCCACAGACTTTATCTAAGAAGCTGAGAATCCATAATGTCTGTAAAGCTTGGATCTGATATTTTAAGTGATTAATAATACTTCAGACTCTAACCATATATCAAAAAGGCTTGGATGCACAACGCATTTTTAATGGGATCATGACAAGCATTCACTAAGATTCGGATAAAACAATGTACTTAACATTAAACGTATGAACAAACCTACTAAAATAAACAGGATTTCTCCAGTGTTTATAACTAAATACTTGCTCAGGGATAAAATTCTGAAATGATTGATCTAAATGATTGACTCTAAACAGAGACATAAATATGTTTGAAAATCTGCTCCTACACATATTCTTACATTTTTAAACTACAGTTTAAAACAAAACAAAACAAAACAACCCACAATCATAAAAAAATCCCCCACAACTTATTTCCAAATGGTTTCCTGTGATTAGACAGCTTGAGACTTCAAACCTCTCTTCAGTTTTATGTTGTTTACGTTACTACCTATGGGGGAACAAAGTCACCTGCACGTGAACACCACCCTGCAGACCTCTCTTATCAAAAGACACAAAGAAGACCAGCAGTGAAAGGCCACCAGGCTTCATCAAGCTTTGGAGATGTTCAAACTGTGGTTTCTATTTCCTCTCCATGCCAGCAGCAGTCTCTAAAAGAGCAAATATAAAACTAAGGTCTTGTCTATACATCAAAAGAAATAACATGGTTGCTATTTGAAAGTCTGATCAATTATAGCATGTTCCATAGTTTGAACCCCAAGATAGAAGATGGGAATCAAGCCGGTTGCAGGTCTGTCCTGTACCCTACAGATGAAAGTTAGAGACTGCAAAACTTCCCTTTTTTTTTTTTTTTTTTTTTTTTTTTTTTCTCATCATTGCATCTAAATCATTAGCAATTTGGAGATAGTCTGAAAAACCCTTCTTGCCTAGAAAGAGTAGTAAAGAATATAAAAGCATACTGGATGCACTCTAGCTATGCAGATAACACTCATCATGGGAAACTTCCAGTACATTGGAAAATAACTCCAAATAAACTAAGACCAATCACCACAGGCACATTTTAACCAGAAAAAAATCATCTGCTGCTGACAGCAGGTGTCAGTAACTGGCAGGAGAAATGGTGGTGAACGTGGCTGGTCTTGGCCATGCTAAGCTGTGTGCTCGGCTGCAGCCATGCTGACACATGTCTGCAAAAAGTAATTTTTCTAGTGTGGACAAGACTGAAATGAACAGTAGCAGTCCCCCTGCCTGCCTCTGCGGGCAAAGCAAGCTTGAAAAAATCATGATTAGATGTTTTTCACAGCAGTACTGGAAAATAAAGCAAGACAAATGGCTCTGCTCCTTTCCTAGGTTTTATGGGATGACAGTGGAAGAGCCTATGCCACCCTCCCAAGGTGAGCCTGGACTGAGCAGCTGCATCCTTCCCCAAGCTGGTCCCCTCATCCTGCATGGTGTGGGTAGTCACAGCCAGAAATCAAAGCTGCCTCATGGCCTTTCCCCCTGGCATCCCACCCACCTGCCCGTTCTGAAGGCAGGGGGACTGTGAACACGGATGAAAAACTGAAGATGGAAGCGGTCTTAGCTTTTTGGTGTCCTGAGGCAGGTTATATTTGATGGTTCTCTATAGCTGTAGTCTGAAGGCTGGAAGAGTTCAAGACTATAGGATGAATTTAGCAAAGAAACATCCAAATATAGACTCCAGCAGCTGGCATGAGGGAGGACAGCACATTGCATGGCATCAAGTGTTGCAGGAAGGTATCCTTAAAGAGTCACGGTGGGAAACAGATTGAGCAAACAGTACCTGAAATGTCTGCACCTGGCTGCTGACCCTCCACAACAGCCTTTTCTCAGACTAAACTCCACTTTTCTGCAAGTTGGTACCTAAATGTCACAAATATGGGGTAAAATCTTGGGGGGAAATGAATCTCAGTTTAAAGCTTGAAGAAAAGTTCTAGCCCAGATCAGCCACAGGCAGGAAGCCTTCAAGGGACCAGGGCTGACTGTGGCAGCATGAAACCCTGCAGGGTTTTCCCATTTCTTCCCTGGGCTATCGCAAATGAGAGCTACTTGCTCCATCTATGGGTGAAGATTAGTACAGGCATAAGCTTTTCTTAGGGATGTTCTCCAAGAAAATAAATTATTAGAATGAATAAAATATATGACAACCTTTCTGGATTGCATCTCCCAGGCTTCTGAAAAAAATACTATCTGGTCCTTTATTACTGGAGCACCAGGAGCCCTCCTTATGGATTATTTTAGGCACCACAGTTAACAGTTCTGAATTTCAGAAGGAGAAAAAATTACTAAGAGAAGACAGAAAATTAAAACTTTATATCAAAAAACACTTCCTTCCTCAAAAATGATGCAAATAGACTGTGATCCAGATCTGACCACCAGCTTCAGGGTGTTTGAAAGCTGTGTCATTTTCAATTCATAGCTCTGTAAAAAAACTTAAATTCTGAGCTAAATTTATCTTTTGATCCCATCCACCACAGCCCAAAGCTCTACGTCAATGGAAACCTTTTAATTGATTTCCATTTGCTGTTAAAACTGGCAGCACCACCAATAGATCATAAGTATTGCTGTTACTTGAACTGATGGTTTTGGAAGGGGAAGCAGGCCTGGTAAATGCCCTGCTGTCCTTTCAATGGGGCATTTAGCCCCATGGAAAAAGCTACATTTTAATGACTTAAATTTCATTCAACCATCTACTTTTAATAAAATATTCAGGGTACCTGATTTTAGCCTATCTGCAGGGGTAGCTCCCTAATTTCCACTCAGTAAAATAAAGCTCTATTTATTTGCACATGTATTGGCTCTGATGGGAGAGCTCATGCAAGAAAAGTGTAATCTGACTTGTGTATTCCCCCAGTGCAGGTCATCCTCATGCGTTTACTTTGGATCACCTCAGTTTGCTTTATTGAGAGTAAATTTGTGCCACTTCTTCCTTCTCTTGGCATTATACCTGCTCATGCAAACTGGCACCCAAGAGAAATGCACTCCTACTGCAGCCAAGAAGACAAGACTCAATAATGTCTTAGAACATCAGGTCCCAAGTTTTTCCTCATGACAGCAATTCATGCAGTTTTGAACAAACCTAAGACAAGCTTGGAAGCAGTTTCACAATGACAATTTTGATGTCACTTTTCACAGCACCTCAAACTTCAACTGTACATCTTCTCTTATCCTTTGTTCCTGTTGTCCCTGAAAAACATCTAGGAAATCAGTGCCAGTTCTGTAGAAGCCTCCTGCTAACTACAGATCACTCCAATTTACTCATTTTTTCATATCCAATTAAAATGTAATTGCTCAGTGTTCCACAGCTGCTCATGCACCCACACTGATGGGTAAAACCCAGGTACTGAGCTCTACATCTCATAGAGCCAAGTCTCCGCTTGCAGAAGGCCCCGGGCTTTGGGAGGTGTCAGGTGGGCACTGCTGGAGGGAACTGCATCTACCAAGCTTCACAGTGTGGGCAAGCAGCGTTAGCAAGTCATCTGCACCACCTCAAAGCCAAGCTTTATTCATCTCAAATCCATATTCAGTTTTCAATTGTCAGTCTAACCGTGCTGTTGCAAAGAAATTCTCAGACAAAGAAGTAATTAAAAAGCCAAGAATTACATTTCGAAGCACTTGTACAGAAACCCAGCACGCAAAGAATTGTCTTGTATTTTCCTGCAGTGAACTTCCCGAACCGAAGGGGCTGCACCAGTGACCAAGACACCTCACCCGAAAAGGTCCCCATAGAGCCTCTTCCAGGTGGGCCTGAGATGGATTTGTTGCCTTTTCAAAGATGGGACACTGGACATGAAGCCCCAACAAGCAGTTTACTGTTCAAAGCTGTACTTACAAAATACCTGAAGTGGCTGGCAGTCAAGTATATGTTGTGGAAAGGTATTTTTCCTTTCAAGGCAAATCTTTTGTCAGATCAGAGCCATGGGGTTATGACCAGATGCTGAACCAAAGGGAAGAGACACAAAGATGAACTTTTGGCTATTGCCAAAACAAGTGATACAATATTAAAGGTGAGCAGAAACTTTAAACTCTTTAAGTGGAAAATGTTTTAAGACTCATGTCTGAAAATCACTTTCTGTTTTAATATCATCCTACCCTAACCATTAATGCCCTTCCTAAACTGCATATATTCAAAAGGCAAAATAACTTAGCTGGGAAAACAGTAACTACATGGGAAAGTAAGCGCTGTGAATACCACACATAGCCTTTAAAATGAAAACAAGCTAGGAAGAAGTTGCTTCCAAGAAAAACAATGAATATGAGGAGTAACAGGTTAGTCTGTGTTTTGAATAACGTGTGGGAGGAGGAAGTGAAGGGAAGATCGGGTATGTTATTTAAAATAAAGACTGCATATACTTCCCCCACATACTGCTCCATGATGATAGGGAGAGGAGTGCAGCACAGACCCATTTCAGATAAAGTGTGGGACAAGAAGCCCCCAAGCCCCTGTGAACTTTTATCTGGTGCTTTTTTTTAAAATTGCAGATTGCCTGAATAAAATACAGATTTGTTATAAACCCAAAGGGAAAGCTCCAGTGCAGTTTCCTAGAAAAGCCATGGCTGGGAGGGATCTCTGGAGCTCTCTGGTCCAAGTTCTGTTCAACTTTAAAGTGAGTTGTTTAGAGCCTTGTGCAGTTGATTTATTAAAATCTGCAAGGGCAGCAGTTTCATACTGAACCCCTGATCTGATGCCATATAACCCCCATCAGAAATGCTTTTCTTACACCTATCTCGAGTTTCCCTCATTGCCTCCTGCCCTGTTGCTGGGCATCCCTGAGATGCCCGGCGCTGCCTTCACCATAACCCCATTAGGTAACTGAAGAAAGCAAAAAGGTCTTCTCCTTCTTCTTCTTCCCCCTACACCATGTGCCCCAGCCTCCGACTAATGTAGTGGCCCTTTTCTGGACCAGTACATCCCTGTCTTTCTTGTACTGGGCAGCCCAGAACTGGACCCAGCACTGCAGATGTGTCTCACCAGTGCTGAGCGGATGGGGAGGATGACTTCCCTTGACCTGCTGGTGATGCTCCTCCTAGTGCAGACCAGCAAAATAGTATTAATTTTCATTTTAATACTATTAACCCAGCATCAGCAGGGCTAAAAAGGCAGGCAAGCACAGCAAGTTCATCTGATTTCAGTGCACTCACAGTTTCAGAACCAATAAAGCAACCTAAGTCCCATTCACTTTTAACACTGGTATCCCAAGCAGCTCGAGAAAATGGGATTTTAATCACATAGGCTGTGACAATTTTGAGCAGTGAAGTGTTTATGCACCTTCAGAAATGTGAAGCCATGTGCTGGTTTACCTCTTCTCAAGGCTCTTCAGCACTGCATCTGTGCAAAGGTCTGAGATATCTGGTTGGAGGAGTGTCTGAGAAGTCTTGTCACTCAGAAATGCTGTTCAAGCCACAGAGACTTGTTTTGAATGGGATGTAACCAATTTGCGTTTTGCAATACACAGGGTTATTCTTTATTTGCCAAGTAGCAGAATGCAGAAGTTTTGATTGTGAAAAACTACATAATACAACAGAAATGCTAACCCATACATTTCTGGAAGTCCGGAAGAGGTTTTGTTAAATAAAATTCAATACAATTTAATTAAATATGATAAACCCTAAGAGTATAAATCATTACTGACCCTTGTTTACCAAATTCTGAATAAAATCTACTTCAACATAGTAGTGAATAGTATGTATCTGCATTAGCATCTCTCTAAGAGAGCTAAAAGAAGTGAAAGCATGTCGTAAGAAATGCTCTGTTTTGCAAAGAGCTGCAGAATAGAAAGAGTTATCAATTTAAACACCAATTTTAATCATCATGCCTTTTCCAGGAGGCTCTCCCTCCTGCCTGTATAACAACAGACCATGAACACCCAAGCCCAGTGCAATTCCTGCAACCCTTTCTGGAGCAGCAGGGTCATGGGTATCTTCTGTTAGCTCAAATATAGCATGGCTCCATTCCAAGACTGTTCCTGTGACAGTGATGTGACCTTATCAAAAGGATTTTGCTGACTACTGGAAGATTCCTTTATTTAATACTCCGTTGTACCTAGCTAGGACTTAAACAGTGCTGTTTGCTCGGATAATTTGATTAAAAAGTCACACGATGGCTTTGCTATGCAGTGTATATTGCTGTTATTCACACAGCAGCAAGCCTTTCTCTGCATACTCAATCAGTGGCATATTGCCTATGCAATAATTAAACCTATATGGACTAGCAAAAAGATCTTAAAAGGACTTTAATTATTGTGAGGCTTGAAAAAGAGAGGAGCATAAAAAGCATGTTTGAACTTCAAGCAGAGAAGAGCAAATGTCCTTGAATAGAAATGATGCTTGGAGTCTATTTGAAGTCCTTCAGAAACACAGATTACTACTTTCAACCTCCTTAGAGAGAGGCAAGGACTGAAAAGGATGCCATTTCAATTTAGCTGCAGCAGAGCTTCTGATAACCATAAAGAAAAATCCTATATGGGTTTTTAGCTGTGCTCTTTTGCACAAAAGTCTCTATGAAATTACTTGTTCTGATTAAAACCAACATTTTTGAGGGAAATTGTGATGAAGAAAACCAAGAAGGTCCCTCCATACTATTTAAAAGTCACTGAAACTATCAATACACTGCAGGAAACATATACCCAAATGTAGGTATATGCATCTCTAATGTTGTACCTATGCTGTCACACATATTTGTCAACAATTTATCATCAAGTTATTTCTTCTGTTTGCAGAAGGAAAACACATTGTGGTCTCATAATCCAGCACCCTCAGTACCAAGATATTATTCCTCTCTTTCCCCTGTATCTTTGTTCCTTTCCTATAGTCACTGACACCTTGGGTACTCCAGGTTTGGTTTGTAGACCAGCACTGGGAATCCTTAATTCAGCAAGAAAGTTTTAAAATCAAAGCCTGTTCTCAACCCTGCTCAGTTCTGAGTCTTAATGGTGTGTTAGCTCATGGGCTGCTGAAGAGGTAAAAACTGTGCCCAATATAAAGCAAGCAAGTGCTCTGAACCATGGAGGTCTATGATGCCTTTCATACTCTATCAGAGGAGCTCAAACACTCCCTTAATGGTCATTTCATTAGAAATACATATCATTTACTTCTATCCAGTAAAGCTCTCTTTCTCCTCCTACAATAGCAAAGAAATATCAATTTAAAAAGCAGCTGAAATTCTCTAAGGAGTCTAAAGAAGTGAGTCTCCCTTAGCTCCTGAAATGAAGTCTTTTCTGTGCCCACCTCCACCACAAACACCATGGACATCTCCAACTGTTCTCGAGCCCCAGCACTGACATTCAACCGGTCTCAGTGGAACCATCCAGAAAATGCCTGCTAAGGTGAGTGCAGGATTTCTAAGCAAGCTTTGAAGCGTGATTTCCCTCCTCAGCCCTGCGTAGGTGTCCAGCATGTCAGAAACCCAAAACACATGGTCAGTGAAAGCAATAACAAACAATTAGCACATGCCTCATCTGCACTTACTTCACTACCGCAGGTAAAGAATGGGCCAAGCCCAGAGGTACTGTGTATCTTCCTGAAATAACATGAGCAATTTCTTACTTTTTCTTGATCTGGAGAAAAACTTGATGCCCCCAGGAGAGGTAGACGGGTTAGAATTGGGGGAAGACTCTTTGGAGGAGGACCTGAAGATCCCACTGAAGCTCATTCGGCGTGGGGAGCGTGGGGGAGACTCCTGGTAGGGGAAGGGGAACACTGTTTTGGGTGAGCCGGGGCTATGTTTGGATCTCACAGGGGCAGAAACAGGGCTGGAAGGTCGGTTCTGAAGCCCTTTTGAGAAAAGGCCTTTTGAAGGGCTGCCGGCAGAGTAGCTTTCTTCCACCTGAGAAGGAGAAAGAAAGAAAAAAGAAAATCACCGTTAATTCAGGTCAGCTTCGGCCATCAGGATATCTGAACTTGTCTTAACACAGTCAACTCCTGTTTATTTGGGTAGTGGGCTAGACAGACCTCACCTTCCCTAGCACCTGCATCCGCTGACATGCAGATGCATGTGTGCCACCTCTCCAGGCTTCATGCTGCCCGTTGCTTTTAAAGTCACCCTCATTTTCACAAAAATATTGCAACGTGTGTGCATGCATTTTATTATCACACATATAATGCAGGATTTTCTTTACCGCTTTTATTTGACACACATCTCTCTTCCTTCTGCGGACAACTGGCAATGAATTTATTTAAGGCAATGAATTTATTTAAGGCAATGAATGATTGCCATTAAGGAAACACAGATCCCCAAAGTCTTCCTCCTGTACTTCGTACAGTACTTAAATCTCCATTGCACGATGTGACACAGCACAGTGCACAAGTTCTCAAGCACCTGATAGGTCTCTACGACGCTGGCCACAGCCACAACTGTGGGACTGCAACTCCAGTCCCCAAAATAGAGAAACTATTTTAGACTGACAATGTTCCTGATAATTACCCCATCCCCAAACTTGGGTATAACCTTGCTAACAGTTGTATTTCGTTTGGGATCTGTGTTGGCCTTCCAGTTAGCCTGGGTATCTGTGCACAACACAGCACTGCAGTGTGCAGGCTCGCCCAGCAAGGGGGAATAAAAATCCAGAAAAACAAATGAAAAAAAGGAGCAAAGATTAAATTCTCCCCACATACAATTAACAGAAGCTGACCCAAAACCTCTGTGGGACTTGTCTGTGCCTGGGCTATACACAGAGTTTGTTTCCTTCTGGATGCACAAAGTACTTCTGTGGGTGTGAGGCTGTTTTTTTAGCTGGGGGCATTTCACATGAATGAAGGGCTCTGTTCCTAGCAAAAGGCAGCAGTGGGTTTCAGGTCTCCAGGGGACACATAAGCAAAGGCCATGGCGTATGTGCCCAAGGGCACGGTGTGCCACTGAGTTTCCAGCCCTTTGCATGCCTGCCCTTTTCTTTCCAATCACACAACACAAAACAGGAGATATGGAGCAGACAGCAACTCCTACCTGCAAAGATGCCACCCGATGTGTGTCAGCCTGGTTAGGTATGGGTGTTGTTGCCATGGGAGTCATTGTAGGGAAAAATAGCATCTTTTATTAGAATGACTTAGATGAAAAAAAGAGATAAAGGAAAGCCTCACAGGTATGTATGCCATCCTTCGGGTCAGTGAAGGGCTTGTGTATATGAATCCAAATAAAAATGGTCAGCTGAGTTTAAAACACATATGCAGTTAACTCCCTTTCAAAACAATGTTTAGTCACAGCTCCAGAACACTTGTAGAAATACGAACAAGCAGCACGATGGCCAAATAGCTGCTCCCTCTGTAACATAGGATCCTGCTTCTCGTAATCTTTTCTATCTCCTGCATGTGCACGTTGGACCAGCTCCTCTTTCCACTTGCAATGGGACAGAGCTGGAATGAGTCCTGCTCTGTCAGAATTGTATAAGGGCCTACAGAGAGCATGGTCCCTCCTTTGGGAAGGTTTCTAAGAAAAAAGGCAAGTGGCATTTGGTCTGGGAGATGGGCACAAATAACATGGGTCACTAGGAGGGGCATGGAGATGTGCCAGCACAGCCCTGGACAGCTGATGAATTCTGCTCTGTGCTCCTCTGCACAGCATGGAGATGTCTGGCAAGAGACACGGCAACTTTTTACACCCACACACTTATTTTTGACAGCGTGGACAGAAATATCTCAAAAATATACCTGTCCTTTTGCAGATGAATTAGGGGAGCAGTTGCCCCGAAAGGGACATTTTTGGAAAAGATAAATCAATTCTAATTGAAGTAACAAGTACCAAAAGTGACAACAGACTCTTGACAGTATCCATAAGAGAAGAAAAAAGTGGTGTTTTATGCTTAATGCAGTGGCCTGAGCCTCAGGTTTGCCTCCCAGCTCTGTCATGGCTTCTGCATGCGATCTTGAAAACCCATTTCGTATTACACATCCTTATGCTATGAGGGCCGTATCTCCTTTATTCCCACTCAAAGTCCTCTGGCACACAGACTGTCTCCCAGTGAGTATTTATCAAGAACAATAGGGCACAATCCCTCAACTGACACCTGGAACAATAACCACATGTTATAAGTAAATTAATACACAAATTGCACTGTCGTCATGGGTAAAATAGACCCAAAGTGATAGCTTTTTCAAAAAACCTCATTAACTTTACTAAAATGTCATCTGTAAATCATCTGAGACTACTCATATGTTGTTCTCTTCACAACTGCATAGTCCAGGAAACAGTCAAGTAGCTCAATGGCACCTCCTTTTGCATTGAAATTTAAAATGGTCTGTTGCCAAACCTACTGCCTGAAATCAGGGAGTAAGAACATTTTCAAGTTCATTTTAATCATAATACAAATCTGCCACTACTACTATAATTTACGACTGTTTCCAGGATGGTAATTTCATTATAATTTTTCCTAACGTGACAAGCCATGACATTTGTGAAGCTAAGAGAAGGATGTTATTCTGGTGCTACCCTTAATATTTCTATTTTGCATGCTTGTTTGGTTATAACAACATACTGATAGGAGACACTTTTTAAAGACTATGGTGTCCTCACATGCTAAAGCAATTCTAGTGATATAAAATGTCAAGCAACTATTTGTCAAAAATGTCTGTATTCCCTTGTATGCGCAAGTCAGACACGAAAGGAAACTGTTCTCAAATTCTGAGTAGAAGCAGTGGGAGGTTTTTATTTATTGCAATCACAACCAGTTGCTTTCTCTCCATCACACCAGGCAGATGAATTAGCTAATTGTCAGAGCACCAGGGGCACTCTGCTAAATACACATGTGCATGCTACTAAATTAAAGGAAATTACTACATTGAATTCTTCCCCAGCCACTCTACATGTTAATTATACAGAGGTTACACCCACCATCAAAGCAGATAAATACCTGTGATTTTGCTTTGGGAATTACAACAGGATTGCTTTCTTAGAACATTATTTGAGGCTAGTGGATTGTGAGTTTTAAAAGATGATTAGGTGCTTCTGTGAGTAAAATCATCAGCAACAGTTATCATAGCATATACAAAAGTCACAAGACAGTGTTAGAACATGGAAGAATTTCTGCTGTGGAATAAACCTCACCATCTTATGCAGACTCGCTGTGACAACTCTGGCAGTGGTGCTAGAGGCATGTTACACAGCTAGATGGATCATCAGCCTGTTCTTCATGCTTTTTGGAATCATTTCCTGGAAGCTGTGACAGGCAGGTGGGCACAAAACTCCCACATGTGGTTTGGAAAGATAACTATTCCCCCAGCTGAGCTATAGCAGCAAAAAAAAAAAAGTACTGCACCCTGGTTTCTCACATTAATAACCCTTGTATATCAGGCTCAGGAAAAGCAGTAAAGTGAGAATGGGCAGAAACATGAAACACACCTAATAAATGCACATAGTGATATGGCTCATTTGACCCCAACCAGATAATTGACCTTTTGGAGATAGGAAATCCAAACACACAATGCAAGTACAATACAAATCAATGCACAAATAAGGTCTAATCAAACAAACTGAAAAATTCCTCTAAGTATGAAGACAGTCACCTAATTAAAAAAAAAACAAAAACAACCAGCCAACAACAAAACATGCCCAGTGTTGGCTTTGTGCAGAGCATGTATAGGATCTTCGAGCTCTGTGCCTAACCTTGGACTCGTTAAACCTTAAACCTGGTTATCCTGGAGAGAAATGTCAGCTCCTGACTGTATGTCTGCAGAGAACAGCGCAGCAGGTAAGGTTAAATCAGCAGCTTGGTAATAGCGCCAGTGCAACCCTACCCTCAGCCTACGGCAATGGGCTCCCTGGTGAGGTTAAGCATCCGAGCAGAGCCCCGTGTTACATCAGATGTGCTGTTTCTGGCAACTGACTCCGCTTGTTCAAGACTAAACTGGTTACCTTACGTAGCACTGAATAAATATATCTTAAAATGCTGTAAGACACTATCAGTTTTCATGCTTCAGAGCACAAAAGGATCCTCATCTGGGGACCAGGGGGAGACTTTGCTCTGTTGTATACGCCAAATAATTTTAGGTAGGTTTCTAAAAGTTGTCCACAACTGGCCACTGTTGAAAATAAAGCAACAAATTGAGACATGTCTTTCAGTGCTTGGCAACTAGTAGACTTAACTGATTTTTTAAATGAAACGTAAAGTGATAGCATGGCACTTGACCCAAGCCCAGCAGCTCTGGAAGATTTCAACCCAACAAATAGCATCCTGACAGCTGCCCCTGTCATTTCACCTGGATGAGGGAATCTTTCTCCCTTCCTAACCTTTTCTGCCTTTCTCCCAGCTATGCACATGGCTTAGAGTCATCCTGTGATGGACTAGAAGACCCACAACTTCATTTTCAACAAACTCCTAGATGACAAATTCCCAACATAAACTACTACCAGTCCCAGACTACTCCATACCAGTAAATGAAACAGCTGGACAGAGGCTCAAACCATTGAGCTGTGGTCCATACGGCTTCCTTGCTCACTCACCACCTGATGGGGATTTAGTCTGTGCTGTACGAACTCCTCAGGTACCGTGTGGGCTCAGAGACAGCACAAGCCAGGGACAGTCTCAGGTTGCACGTGGCCACCCTGCTCTAGTGGGTGCAAGAGTTTGGCTTTGCAAGAGGACTGTGCCCAAGCCTTTCATCTCCGGGCCAAGAGAATGCTCCCTGACCTCTTTTATTTATTGCTTCTGTTGACATATCTCAAGTGAACAACCTTGTATCTTGTACTATTAAGAATTATCCATCCTGAAGGTCATCTAGGTCTTCCTGTATAAGGTCCTTCCCTATGATGAAAAAATCACCTGTCTTTGCATCATCAACAAATTTGGTTAGTATGCTACTGTTTTTCATCTTAGCCTTACCAGCAAAGACCAGGCTCAGCACTGAGCTGCAGAAACGCCACCAGTTCTGTCCCTCCATCCAACAGTTGTCCTTTCAATACCAGCCTGCCATCTTTCCCTTCATCCATTCTCTTACCTGACTTGCAATTCTTCATCTTATTTTACAAGTCCATTACATGTAATCATTGTCATATGATAATCCCCAACACAATGTGCTAAGAGACCAAACTGTTCAGACTTCACCACAAACTAGTCTCTCATTCACACACCAACCATCTCAGACCTGCCTCTTCTCACTCACCAGCAGAAATTTTCCCAACATTGTTGTTTTCTTTCCCATGCTTTGTGTTGAAAATCTGATCCCTCCATTGTACCAAACAAAGTCCTCTCTAAGAAGCCATTTCTGCTCCCAACCTAGAATTTAAGGACCACTTAACTGCAGGGAAGAGAAGTGTCCTGCCAAAGTGATGTGCCCGGGAAAATGAACGAGCTCTGCTGAGAAGACTCTGACTACACAGAGGCAGAGGCTGTGTTGGACCCAATGTGTTGCGTTTGTGTGTGTGTGGTGGGGGTTTTGGTAGCAGTGGAGGGGGCTACAGCAGTGGCTCATGTGAGAATCTTCTCGAAGCTCCCCCTGGCTCCAAGTCAGACCCACCTCTGTCCAGGGCTGAGCTAATTAGTGGTGGTGGCTACACTGCTGTGAGAATATAATTAAGAAGGGGAACCTGGGAGGAGGAGTAGGAGTTGTGAGGAGGAGTTGTGAGGGAGACACCTATGCAAACACCGAGGTCAGTGGAAGAAAGGAGGGGGAGGCAGGAAGGTTTGCCAGAGTAGAGACTCCCCTGCAGCCCATGGTGAGAGGGCAGGCTGTCCCCCTGCAGCCCACGGAGGTCACCAGTGGAGCAGACGCCAACCTGCAGCCCTTGGAGGACCCCATGTCAGAGCAGGTGACTGCTCCCGAAGAAGGCCAGGCCTCCGTGGGAAGTCTCCACTGCTGTAGTTCGTCACTAGGAGGATTGCAACATGAGGGACCCACATCAGAGCAGTTTGGGAAGAATTGCAGCCTGTGGGATGGACTGATGTTAGAGAAAGTTCATGGAGGACTGTCTCCTGAGAGAGGGACACCACACTGGAGCAGGGGAAGAATGTGAGGAGTCCTGTCCCTGAGGAGGAAGGATCAGTGGGACTGACTGCACCCACCATTCCCTGCCGCCCTGTGCCACTGGAGTGGGGAGCAAGGCTGAGCAGGGGAAGAAGGGAAGGCGGGGAGGGGGGAAGGTGTTTTTAAGATGTGGTAACGTTTCTCACTGTCATACTCTGTTTGTTAAGTGCTGTTGTTAGTGTTTGAACTAAATTGTTCTGTCTTTTGACCGTGACCACAATGGGAGAGTCATCCCTCCCTGTCCTTATCTCAATTCCCAAGCCTTCTGTTGTATTTTCTCCCTCCTATTCCTGAGGGGCTGGGGAGAAAGCGGCTGCGTGGTGCTCCGTTGCCCTCTGGGCTCAGACCACAACATCCCAGGCACTGCCCGTGTCCCTGCCACAGCCCTTTGCAACCCTCTCCTCTGTTCCCCTGCCGGGGTGCTCCAGCAACAGGTCCCTTGGGCATACAGCCTTCCCCAGAGAATGCCCTCCCTGAAAAATCTCTGGATCTTCTTGAGTTTCTGGTGAAGTTAGATTAATTTTTCAGAACAGGCTGAAAAAATAATCTGTCTGGAAAAGGAATGGGTTTAAGCTAAACAGCCTTTCAAAATGCTTCTGAATTAAAGTGAGTTATTAAATGTTCCCAAGCATTGTTCCTTTTTTCTCCAACTGCGAATATTTAGGACATTTATGGAGCATTTGAGTTCTGTTTGCTTTTACAGCAGTGAGTTATTTGACCTTTATTTTGCCTCTTCACTTAAAAATTTTTTTGAAAGGCAAGTAACAGAAAAGGAATCCCCTCCCATCATCCTTGACAGGGACAATAAACACAATTAGAGACGATACACCAGATAGATGTCTGCACTTGTTTCCTGCCCTTCCACTGAATCTCAATAAAAAAGCCCTTTGATAAATTTAATTGGATGATTCCCCCATTCTGCTGGAACAAAAGAGCTCACAGAAACACAAAAGCTGACTTCATTAGACTGAAAGGTAATGAAGGACTTACTTACTCTCCCAGGCACCATGTGGTCACATTCAGCACCGCAAGTTCACTTGGTTCTGCATGAGCAGTAACAATTGAGATGACAACGTATTTTACGGGATCAGAGATGTCAATTCCCAAAACTAAAGTACAATGACACTTTCCTAAATTAAAATACAATGGGATGCGGCTGGCTGCTCTGGCAGACTTTGAGAGCTTTGCATTGCTGTATGGACAGTTGGGGTAAGGTTTCCAGCAGCAAGCAGGGCTGCTCGGAGGCAGAAGCAGGCTTGAGGAAAGGTGAAAGCAGGTCTGGCTTCCCATCTACTTCCTAACCCTTAACTGTGTTTATTTTAAACCAGTGGATGAGAAGGAGTGATGCATGTGGCAGTGCAGTGGTTGTCCTGTATACCATTGCCCAGGGCTCACTGTATCCACTGCAGGTGCCCCATGACAAGGCTGTGGCACCGTCCAGGACATGCTCCCCATCCTCACTGCTCCTAATGAAATGGATAATTAAGACTGGGAAAAAAAAAAAAGTCAAAAGGAGATTCATTATCCAGTGAAGGGAGAGTAAATATGGCATATTTTTTTGCTTATCCTCCCTGATCCAGGGGTTGATTGTGCAGTTCCCATGAGTCACTGGACAAAGCAAAACCAATGCTGGGACCAGGAGCAGGACAAAGTGCTCCTCAAAGTCCTTCAATATTGAAGCCACTCCTCAGATGTTTTCTGATCCTAGTTCATCAATGCTTTTCTGCATTACTGATAGCAGAACTG
Organism: Tyto alba; assembly: GCF_018691265.1. Lineage (NCBI taxonomy): Eukaryota > Metazoa > Chordata > Aves > Strigiformes > Tytonidae > Tyto > Tyto alba. The sequence goes on along the minus strand of NW_024881313.1, from coordinate 34,356,377 downwards.
TGAGTCAGTCCCAAACACAGTCATAACAAAAGCTCTACTTTTCAACCTACTTTGTTCGTACATCCAAAAAACAAACGAATCCTTTAACCACCATGTTACATCCAGAATCCACGTACAGCTGATTATCTACAGCTATTCTCAAAGTCTAATCAAGACTTTGTGACAGACTTCCCAAAAATAAAGTCTGTTCCTAGGTGTAACCAATCACAATCTGGCCAAATTAAGATGGGCTGATTCTTTGCAAAATGTGTTTTAAGTGATTCAGGTCATTCTGCATTGGAGAGTTTCCTGCTCAGAATTTACCACTCTTCCCCCCCATTTCTGTATAACTACAAATTGTATCTTTTAATCTTCTTTGAAGTCATTGATAAAGTATGATACAGTGTAGCAACAGAATGTTTTGTCTGGCTAGAAAAAAAAATTTCTACTGATGCGTCTCAATTTATTTTATCAACCAGGTTTTTACTCATTTAATAGGCTCTGTGCTTATTCAGTATCATTCCAGTTTCTTAAATCAAAATGTCTTATGCTACTTTTTTATATACATGACACTGACACAACAACATTTTCCAAGCAGATTTATAATTCATTTAAAACCCTACATTTGTTCAATAAGAACCATTTATCATTAATTCCAATCCAAATGAGTCTACTATAATAGCATCATTAACTATCCAACATTAGAGATGGCATTGTTTTGCCCGGGACTAATGTTAGACTGACAGACCTGTAAATTATCCTAATTGCAAATGTTGTAAATATTAACACAGTAATTGCTTTTTCTGAAGTCTTTTGGAACTTCATCTCTGCTCCAAGATTTATTCAAAATCAGCACTAGTCAGAGAAAGCTCTGCCAGTTAATTCAAGGGCGTTTTGAGAGTTGTTTGGATTTAATTTTAAAATGTTTAGCTTTAGCATCTTCTGCTTTAAATAGACTTAAGTCATTAATAGGTCAGAGTTACCATTGTCATCTAAGATAAACATCTCACCAGCTTTTTCCCCTGTACAGAAAAGAATTTTTAGTGCACACTTCTTTTCCAAGCTTTCTTCTATATTTTTATGACAATCCTATTATTTCCATAAAGGAATGGATCAATATGATTCTTCAAACTTCTTTTCTTCCTCTTCCTCCCTCCTCCACCTGTAATTTGCTAGCTGCCTCCCCATGGATAATTTTCTTCTTGTGTCGTTTTCTTCTCTCTAATCATTCACAATCCTGGGCTATCAGCTGAAAGCAACGGCTATCAGTTTCCTATAATTTCCAGACCTTATCCTTTAACCTACATTTTAGATGAAAGATCTATAAACATTCAAGGTGTTAAGACCTCTAAAATTGATAGAGCCATCTGGGTGCAGAGGGGCACTCATCCCTGACTGCTGCTCTGCCGCACTGTACCAGAATTAGTTTCTGAATGATGCTCCTCATGACTCATTATTTTCCAGGCCTCTAAACTGCCCCTCTTCCACTGTCTTTTCCCAGACCAAGAAAATCCAGGAAATCTAATTGCTTCTCAGCTCCTGGTTGTCCTTGTCTATACCGCTGTATTTAATGATCCTCTCAAGTCTCTCTGCCGGAAGGATTCAAACCATTTCTGGAGAGTCCTAGCTTTGGGGCAATCAGCAATACCAGTTGTTCTAGACAAAACTACCAGCACGAGTATTAAGGCATTTTGTCAGGCAATAAGAAGGGACAGAATACCTGCCACAGGCACAAGAGCTACCTTTCTCCATTAGACCATGACATAAACTTCTACACAAGAGTGTTCACAGTATTATATTGTCCGTCTTCAACAGGAAAAGGTGAAAACTATCCTTATCCTTCTTTTGCCATAGATCATAAAGGAAAGAAGAATGCATCATTTATAATAGAAGCCATGTTAATGAGAAGTGATTAAGGCTAAACTTCAAGAAATGTGTGTCACATTCTAAACTGCTGCCAAAAAATTCCTGTGTGAACCTGAACAAATAATTCTGCACATGATTTTCCCAGCTGTGTAATGAGTACTGTTGTCACAGGACAATGACTGAGAGACATTTGCATGGTAAAGTGCTGAGGATCCCTGTGAAAAATGTTAATTTAGTTTCTAAAAGCCTTTCACAAAGATCAAGAGAATTAAATTAATGGCAGATTGGAAAGACAGGTTGTGAACTACATTGATCTATAGCCCAGGCAACAGAACAGTTAGGTGCAGGAAGAGAGATATCCCTGATGAATTGCCTGCCTCCAACGTGGCTGATGAATGGAAAAGCCACACTACTGATGAAATACTGATTTTTGATATACAAAAGTTACACACCATAGTGTGTAACTTTTCAAACTGATTTCAAACTTGAACAAAGAAAAACCATCTCACTTGAACGTGAAGAGTAACTTGGGGAATTCTTTATTTAGCCCCAGTAGGGACTGACAAGCTTTTAGTCAAAATTAAATAAATACTGCAGTCTGTTGCTACTCATCATTCACTAGCAGGAAAGATCCCATCCTTCACATTTAGAAAAATGATATATAGGAAGAAATGTGTGGCAATGGGTCTTATTAGATGATCAGCTTCTTATCAGAAGTTGGGTACTGCCAACTCATTTCTTACCACTTTGTTGCATATATTGAACAGAGCTCCAAGTATAGAGTTAGAAAAAACTCTGGGTCTTATACACTTGATCAAAAAGGTCGGTTAAAAATGCAATTTCAGATGTTAAGCCACAGTTGCATGATTATTTCAAAGTTAACTGCACTTCCATAAGCAGAACTTGGCTCAATTGTGGGGAAAAAAGCGGCATTTACTGAAGCTGAAAAAAGGGCCAACTACTGAAATGCTCTTCCATTTCTCCCAATACAAGCACCCATCAAAAGAGAGTCCCAAGACCATTAAGAAGGAAAATGGGGGATTCATAAATGGTAAAGTGGAAGTCATTAAATGACATCATGTAATACTCCTCATGAGCGAGATTAGCTTTGGTGTATTTTTTTCTTCATGACTGAGATTCATGCATCTTTCTCACCTTTCTTTGGAAAAAGGAGGTGATAAATGGAAAAATCAAGTTTTAGCTAGAAACCCCTGCCTTCTTCCAGCATTACAACCGTTTCCAAAAACATCACATTGTTCATTTTATTCAAACCATCCAAACAAGCACCTTTTGGTAACGCTGTGTATTTTAGCTTCCCTGGCATCTATATGAGCTCCTCTGCGTCAGTGACTCTTAAAAGGTCCAATGAAGAAAAGAACAAGGCCAATGTTATAAACATTTTAAATTGCTGTTGGATTGCAGTATTTTTTAAAATAACTGTCCTTTGCTGTGATGTGCAAAGGAATAGAAACTCACACTGTCAAAAGTGCTGTTACTGTTCTACATGCAGATTAGCTTCACTAAGGAGATATTTATTGCTTCACCTGCCTTGAACTATAACTGTAGACTCTTTGACAAATGGCTTGTAATAGGTTTAATCTTCACGGAGGTCCATAGCCTTGTAAATACTGTGACAAGTCAAACTGGTCTGCTGTGTAGCTATACATCAGCTTTTGGGGTTATCTACTGTTCGGAGGAGTATCTCTCTTCACCAAGCCTGTGACTTGGCTGGTAGGAGGCTTACATTTAGCAGCCCAGCTTGTACTTTAACGCTTTGTGAAAATGCTAAGGCCAGGACCTGAAGATGACAGATCCCACCCACAATTTTTATTGCTTTGAAGATTGTGTAGGCACTGTATAACCATCCCTAATGTCACCCATTGAATATGCTCGCCTGATCATTTTAAAGCAAGCAAACTCTGTGCATGTATTGGTTTAATTTAATAACAGGCCATCAGAAAAACAAATCATAGCAACGCCTCCAGAAGGATAACCTTGAGTTAATCCCACATTGAGAAGGAATCTTACCACCTTGTTTATGGGAAGACCCTACCTTTATGGCTTCAGCAAATGAAGGTAGCTCATTTTGCCAGTGCCAAAGACAGACAGATCAAGGACACTGAACAGTTAAAAACTCCATATCCAGAGAGCAACCATCAGGAAGCAATTCCAGGAAAACGTGCCAACAACCACAGACACCTATTTGGGCACTGTAGTTCTGCAGCAACACTACAATTTTTTTTAGATAACTATATTCCTGAGAATACAGTTATGCAATATCACTTAATTAACAGACAACATCTGCAGTATTTAAAACAATACCACCAGAGTTTAGCGTTGTTTATAGGTTATACTGCATAAGCACAGTCATGGTAAGGTCTACAAAAGTCACTATACTTACCTTTGTGCATCACTCCCAAATAGGTTAATGGTATGGCAGGAAAGATCAAAACCCCAGGCTTTTTAAAGCCTAATAAATTATGTTTACCACCAAGGGACTCAATCACTACAGTGAACATGAAGCTTTGGAAATATCCTACCTTGCGAGAAGCATTTTTGTCTGTGCTCTCCACATCACCGTCCAAGAATGGCATGGCAAATGAGCTGAGATCCTGACAGGACAGAGAAGAAAAAATGATGTCCTATATTAGTGTCTTCTTCCTTTCAGCAAAGCATCCCATAATTGTAACCTGTGGTTTTATTTCTGAAGTGCCCACTGCTTTACCCATAGCAACTGCTGGTAAGCAATAACATGGGGTCTGATTGGTCTTGGCTGTGAAACCAACGTCAGATTAAGTAACAAGTGAATAGGGATCCCTTAGCAGCACTTGCACTACATCACCATGAAAAAGCACCTGCATAGCCAAGGTCAAAAGTCCTGTGCTAAAACTTTCAAGGGGAGGTGCCCAAACCCCACAGAAAAATTCATAGGAAATTACAGTTTAAATACAGCCGCTTCCTCAGCAAATAGCCTATCTTGCCTTTAGTGGGGTGTATAATCTTAGTTTAAAGAGTATTTATGGCAATAAACAAAACCTGAACGAGAGTATGTCAATATTCTTAAAATATGTAATATATATAACAAAGAGGAAGAAAACAAAGACACAGTGCTTGTGGAGGAAATAACCAATTCACTTGCACAAATGAGAGGAGCACCCAATTCTGTGTGACTAAAGACAATAAAGCCATAAGAAAAGCACACATGCTCATCTTTAACTAACAAAAACGAACTGCAATTATATTCTACCTCCTGCTGTCTGTTCTGTTTATGCTACTTCATGTTCCAACCATGGGGTTTTTAGAGTTCTTTTCTACGTGCATAAGGAAATTATGTTAGTGTCAAGTTTAGCATCTGTTTGATCGGAAAAGTAGATAATGAGCAATTCTATGACCAAAAGCATGGAGTTGCCTAATACTGTGTGCTGAAGAACTGAATCTTGGAACACAAATCTTGATCTAAATGTCAGGAATACCTCCCCAACACTGAACCTCCTAGATGCAAGGCATCATCCTTTCCATGTAATGATTCAGTGCTTCTCTACCACCACATCTGCATCCCATTTAAAATAGTTCAAAACATAAACAAATAGCAATTTCACATAAACCTAATTTGAGATTAAATAGAGGTTAATTAAAAATTAGCACCAGCAGGGAAGTCTGCAAGGCTTGCTTGCCTTCAGAATTCAAAGCAGCTACAGGTCTAATCACATCACATTGTGTAATCATACTAAATCCAAAATATGCTCAAAAATGTGTAACTTGGGCATAATCCTTACAAGTGTTTTAAAATATTCTGGTTACATAACGAACAACAAAAATAAGGAACAAAATATTGAATTACTGGAACTGAAGCACATGGGAGTAATTCATGCCAAGTTGGAAAGGAAAAAAAAAAAGCAGCAGCAGCCAGGCTTGGCCAAGCTGGCCCAAATCATTAGGCCACAAACCAAACTATTCATGACGAATTAGTATGCTCCCGGCTCTATCTATGCAAACTCAATGGGAGCTATCTACAAAGGCACAAACTATAAAGCATCAACCTAAATATATAATGTCACCCTCATTGCCATGCTGTGACATCTGTGTTTCACATCACCTTCATTTGCAAATAAAAATGTAGGGAAACATCTCAAAACCAAGAGAAGAGGCAAATTTTTTGGTTCAGATTTTCACTGTTAACAAGATTTGATGAAGGCTGAACCAGGCATCCCAGGCCCTTAGAGAAAAGCTTCTGTATTAATTTGTTTATTCTTGCAATTAGTTAAGATCATAATTATTTACATACTCCATATAAAATTTATTCAGCCATAAATAGCATTCATAAGCACTGTCAATAAATGCACTATCATTATTATTTTTATTCCTACTTTATATGTTACTGCAGGACTTAAATGAAGAATCTCTGTGAAGACGTTTAAGAGCCTAATGGAAAGTTATACAAAAACATATCCTCACATGTTTACTTCAACTTAACCAAAGGATTTACCAACATTTTCCTCTACCCATCTTTGGTAGTGCAGAAGCTGGAATCTGATGTGTGCTAAGTCATTTTCCATGGAATAAATCAATGAAATAACTTCTTTTGAGCTCCACATACTAGTGTCCCTATATTACTACTTGTAATCCACAGGGAGAAAAACCTGATGTTTTGGAAGGCTGGAGCCTGGATGGAAGAAATTGTGTTTAAGAGGACATATCTAGTAATCAAAGTTGAAAAATCTGCTCAGAAAATCTGGAACAGCAAGGAATCAAATCATAACTTGTTTTTTTGAGTAGAAACCTTCTGCTCAAAACTTGTACATACTACATTCTAAAGTCTAAAAGTATCATGAAACCCAGCTGATGACTTTATTCTAATTTGTAACTCTCAGATATCATGCAGGTATGCTAACTTCATCTGTCTTTACATGCAGAACAGGACATCTCTATTTGTAAGCAGAAATAACTGGAGCTATACCTCTCTGGACAGCATGAAGCCTTTCTTTGTTAATACAGTGCTGGAGAACATTTCAAACAGGATAAGAATTGTACTTTTAGTTCTGTGATAAAGTCTGTAATTGTAGCTGCTACCTAACAATTTTGTCACCTTTCACTTTCTTCACAGGATTCTATATGTGAAGGGATCAATTTACAGAAGGAAAAAAATATGTATATCGAATGTCAGGCTGCAAATACTCCTCTCTCAATTCTAACCTGTTGGTTAAGAAAAGAAGTATTAGATGCTTATTTTCTCATTGCATATATCTCGGCAGAATTGTCAGACTAGTGTCTGTTTCTTTCTTGTGTTCCTCTTCATCCAGAAGCACTTGTGATGACGTGGTTGATGATACACTAACTCTTTAAAAAACAAAAAACAAAAAAAACTGCTCCAAAAGTGTTGCAAAACACCACAGTATTCTTGACAGCCAATGGCATAGCCCTAGCCCTTATCACATATCTGACTGCTCTGATCTTATGCCAACAGATACACACTGAAGGCTTGCTCTGCCATTAATTTGGGATTGAAACTGTTCTTAGACAGATTTCTTGCTCTCCAGCTCTTCTTTACTACACTTGGAATAAGTGTTCTGGAGAGACATTTAAAAATCTTCTACCAAAGGCGTACAGTGACATCTTGATAGAAGGAAGAGTTATTCTCATTTGAGACTGCAGAGCCCTGGATAAAGAACGAATAGCATCTCTCCCTGCGTCCATCAGTCCTGCATTATATCCTCAGATAGACAACTTCTGTACAGACCACAGTCTAGAATCATCCCTGTAAGGAATAAAAGCCACCAGAGACTGTAGCTCCTAGTGCTGCTAACCTGGAATTAAGAGTATGAAAAGTCTGTTTTGAAAAGTTCTGTTAGCCTTCCTGACATGCTCCTATTCCTCAGTCAGTCCTTCACATCACTCAGCACTGCCTGATAACCAGACATCACTCCTGCCATCCCTGGTTAGAAAAAATGACCTCTTGAGCAGTTTAGATTTACTTTAGAGCCACAAAGCAGCTTCAGAATTATTTTGTTTTCAATCCACTTTTATCTACAAGAAGTTGCCGTGGCAGCTCCTGTTATATTTGCTGAAGAATATGGCCCCAGGGATATCAAAGCTTTTTCCAGAGGACAGCAGAGCTGTGACACAGCAGAGCCACAGCTTGGTGCTCTTGATACCAGCCAGGCTCTCTCCTGGGGAGGGCAATCTCCCACAACACCTACTCAACAGGTGATTTTCCATTACTTTTCTTATTGATAGCACAGGAGGTTAACAGATCTAAAAAAACAACTAAGTGGACTTTATTGTTTTTAACAGGCTTGTCTGCTGCTTCAGCTTTTTCAGGGTATAAATCAGGATGATTCTGTCTGTAAGCTTGCTTACCTTCTCTACCACTTCTCTCCCTGCTTCCTCTGGGGGAAACCATATACAGAATCATAGAATGAATCATAGGATGGTTTGGGTTGGAAGGGACCTTAAAGATCACCCAGTTCTAGCCTTCCTGCCAGGGGCAGGGACACCTTCCACCAGACCAGGTTGCTCAAAGTCCCGTCCAACCTGGCCTTGAACCCTTCCAGGGAGGGGGCAGCCACAGCTTCTCTGGGCAACCTGAGTATTTGAAATGTTAGAGATTCTTCATACTAATTTCTCCTCCAAAGGTGAGACTAACTCTAAGATGATTCTTGTCTGGGTCACCCCTACATCCAGAGGGTGATCGTTCCTAATTCCAGCACTTTTTCCTTTGGCAGCCCTTATATCAGAACACTTGAGATAATGTGAAAAGAAGGAGGAAAAAAAATTTTGTTTTCTGACATCCTGGGAAAACAAAGAACCTTTTATCACAACTATTTTGGAGAATAGGAAGGAAAACCACGTTTTAGGATACAGAAAGCAAATATATTGGCTGGCATAACATAGCCAAATAGCAACAGGAGCAAGATCTGGTTAGCCAAGCCATTTTTCACCTTTTCCAGCCCTTTTCACTGTTCCTTTCCTTACTGGGGAGGATTCCTGCCAAGAAGGCTTGCCCAGACATGCTGGTCTGGACATTGCTGCAGTTGGAGACCTTGGTGTCAGAAGAGGGCTTCCAGCAATTCTGTTGCAGAGGCTGAAAGCTTAAATAAGAGACCACTAAAGCCTTTAATCCAGTAAACAACACAGAATAAACAGGATTCTTTTTAAATTATTGTTTTGTTTCAAGCCTACATTGGCAGACAGACTGATAAAGCTTCTCGGCAACAGCTGAAACCAAGCAGCCAGTAAGGCACTCTGGGGCATGCTGTGCTTGACAGGTCAGAGACCAATTTCCAAGGTATTTTGGGTGGAAGTAGGACCTTTTTATGGCCCTGCTCAACAGTGGTCCAAAATTTCAGGGCTGGGTATCAAAAGAATATTTAACAAACAGCTCCCTGGTGTCATTCTTTGCAACTGACCCTTCAGATGCAAGGCATGGCCATGAACAACATGGTCATGTGAAAACTGTGCCCATGGTTGTGGGTCTATGCACCATGAACATAGTCAGTTCTTTGGCAATGGCTCACAGGTGACTCAGGTCAAAATAGCCCCATGGCCCATCTCTGCTGGAAGGCTGGGTTCCTCCACTATGAGCAGCTTCAGAGTCCTAGCGTAGGTAGCATCACACAGACCTGACTGCTGATGGTGTCACCTGTGAAACATTATTCTTCTGCTTCACTAAGTTTTATATATGTGCAAGGATTGCACCAAATTTAAGGATGTGAAATGCCTGCCAGACATTACAGTTTCTTTTTACAACAGAACTCAAGCAGGAGGTGACACTTTACTAAGACAGCTTTTCAATATGTGGAGACAGCTCCTTTAATAAAATAAACAAAGAAAACAAGATACAGAGAAATTAAGCTGAGTGCTGACAAGAAACCCTGATCTCACAAAAAAATGCTAAAAGCTGCACTTCTCAGCATCACACCTTAATGGGGCTCATGGGGTCTCCTTCTCTGCTAATGTTACTGAGCTACGAGCACTTGAACTATCCTACCAAGGTCAAAGAACATCAGGATTTTTATTAACATTATCTGTGAACAGTTTCCTTCATCTCGGTCTGCACAGCAGCAGATTTTTTTTTTAGATCAACCTTGAATTCGTACCTATTAGAAGCCTATGTAAAACTCTGAATAGTAAATATGTTACATATGCTAATGGCCTGTGAGCAGAATCCACAGTTTGAACTCTGTGGAATAGAGGGCATAGCTTGGTAGCTCTGACTGAACAGAAAATTTTCATTTTTTGAAAACAATTCTATCTAGAAGCCTTTGGGGATTTATATCAAATCACTCAATTTTTGCACAAGGAACAATTCAAAACCGACATACGCAGGAATTTCAGTCCTTTTGTTTTTGTTGTTTCGATATACTAGTCATAGTAAAGTATAATAAGACTTGCTACATTGCTTTATTCCTTTAGGAGTAGGTTGCTCTTTGCTTTGCTTTTCTCCCTCCCCCCATGCCATCTAGACTGCAGCATGTGTTTTGGAGACAGATATATAAGTCGTACTGTGAGACTGAGGATGCTGGTGACTAAGTCTCGGTATGACTCAATGGGAGTGGGCAGTAACAGATGTACAAAGCTGGTTAGATTTGTGCAAGCCAGCTTTGAACTTCACAGGGCTATTCAAATTTATTTGTTTGCTACGACTTTTAAGGATATTTGTCTTAAAGAACAATTAAGTGGGTTTGGAAAGTTTGAGATGGTAGAAAGGAGATAGAGAGACTTGATTTTGTCTGCAGCATGAAGATGCCAGAGGCAGCATGCTCCAGAAGTCACCCAGGTGACTGTGCAGGACCAGCTGTGCACACTTCAATGTCAGGTGTACACAGCATCAGATCTAAAATAACAGAGGGTAAATCACCCTAAATGATGTGCCTGGGATAAATGGGAAATATTGAGTCCCAAAGAGGCATAATCTAAACAGTTAGGGAGTAATGGCTGGCTGAAATCTAACCCAGATCTTGGTATGTGAAAATCCCCATCCATCTGGTGATTATTCAATGTCCTATATCAAAAAACTTGCATATGAAAACTTTGCATAAGAAAAGCAGCCTACATGTGGTTTAAAGGCATTTATTTCAGCTGCAACAAGAAACAAGCAAAGTACTAAAGAGCTACTGAAGCTACTTCTCCCCTGTTCTCACCTATGGGTCACCCAGCTTGGATTGCCACCACTGGTCAAAAAGAGCTGCCAAAATTAAGAATTTCAGGGGGAAGGGGATAAAGAAAGCCATGAAACCAGTAGGTCCTTGATATTTCCCTGAAAACAGCTGTCTTCCAAGTTGTTCTTCCCAAGTTATCCTCATCATGGGATACATGCAATCTGCAGCACACCCCTTTTCATTTCCAAACTTCTTGACTAATCTTGACGGGCATTAATCTCCATCAGCATACAGCAAATTCACATTTTTTCTTCTGAGGCTGAAGACAAGGTTCATCAACAAAAACTGCCAAGAGAGCATGGATTGTTTTTTGTTTTGTTCTCAATCTCAGACTTAAATCACTAAAACACATTCCTACACTGTTCACGGAAAAAATGAAATTTTCTCTTAAGCCTCATCTTCTCCTGCCAGGAAACACCACCATATCTTCTTGGTGATTCAGCCTTTGCAGATGAGCAGAGAACAGATAGCCTGGGGTGGGATGCAATCAGTTCTGCCTGGAACCCCATAATGTTTACAATGTCCAGAGAGCTCAGTGCTGTATGGAAATGCTGTGATGAGCTGGAGGGGTACTGCTCTCTACCTCATCAGTAAATCCCAGACCATCATTAGGGGTTCTCTGACAAAGCCTTAATACAATCCTCATGCACACGACAGCCTGGTTTGTCAGCTCCTTCACACCATGAACCACACAGCGCAGTGACTGGCAGCATGTTTATTACAACGGCAGATGGACAACCTAACAAATGTGTAAATAACAAAATGTCATCTAAAAAAAAAAGAAAAGAGAGAGAGAAAGTGAGAGAACAGCAGAGAAAGCAAGTCAGGGAGGAAAGCAAAATTCTCAATATTCCCTGTGACACCACGATCCACACACAAACTCATTATTAACAAGTGCTATTCCTGGGTGCTCAGGTGAAGACAACCTTTCTCTGGTGAGACATTTCCTCCAAGAAGTACCCAAAGTTAAGAGACACAAGGTGAAAGCAGAAGATAACATACCTCAGACCTGGAAAATGTGGTCAGATGAGTGATGAGAGAATTAAGAAACAACAAAGAGACGTGACTGTAGGGAAGGACTGAAGGCGACTGGAAACGTTACCCTTCAGATGGCACATACTCAGTGCCAACAGAATTGCTTTCCAATACTTATATGGTTGTCTTACATAAATGAGACACAGAATCCCAATGTATTTGCAGAAAAAAGCACACATTTGCTACAAAGCATAACTTCAGCCACAGTGAAATAGCGGAACTGCAGGAAACAAAAGATGATTTTGCCATAATGTAATGAAAACACTTGAGATGCTGCAGCATGGGGGCAATCTGAAGGGGATTCAAAGCAAGAATCACCATGAGGCTTTCTAAATCATTTCTACACTTTAGCTACTTTAAAAATCGCTGGTTTGCATTTTTATGTTTTTCCTCACTCTCTATAGGCCAAATCTCTTTGAAAACCATTTCCTCAAGGAAGAGTAAAACAAAGCAAAATCAGAACTGCAAATGTCCGGATGATGGCCTTATCTGAGAAGGACTTGCAGGATTCTCCCTTGCATTTATATGACTAAAAAAGGTGACATTCACACCAGGCAGAAAACCTCTGCCATAAATACCTGATCTGCAACTATTTTTTCCAGTTCACTGCATTTAGGAAGACAGCTGTCTGTTGCCTCCTCTTTACATTCTTGTCAGTTAATAACCGTGAATAATCTTAACAATTGGAAGAAAGCTTATAGCTGGAAAGCCAGGCAAGTGAGGGACCTGCTCTGATCAAGCAGTCCTTCAACTACAAAAGAAAGAAAGAAAAAAAAAGTAGAAGCAGAGAGAAAATTAGGCAAGTAAAGGAAGAACAGGATGGCTCTGTGCTTGGTGTGCTGAAGACCCGAACAGGACTTCAAAGGACAACACACGGAGCCCACAACGAGAGAACATTCCCCTCTTGATGCTTTCTTGCTGCATTTTCCTACATCACACTGCGGTTGCAGAGAGCAGTTTCATGTCTACAAAGTTTACAGTCACTTTGCTAGCTTTTCTTACGGTTTTAGCACCACATGTAAGAAGAGACCAATATGCTTTACTTCATAGGCTATTTTTTTTCTTTTTCCCAAAAGAATGGACGTCTTCATTCTTCACCCTCTGAACTCCTTATTTAAAGCTGCATTTTGCTGAAGCTGGCAACATAAAAAGCCCTCAAAGACAGAATAAAGCTCAAATTCTCAGAGACAATCTAGAAAACTCTATCACTTTCATAGTACAGTACTCTGTCCTAAATCCAGATTATATATCCTTCAGGTCCCACCTTTGGCTTTGAGCTGAAAGATGTTGAGATTTGGTACCACTTATTTTTTCCAGTTAGCGATGCCATGCAATATTAGTAAGTTACATTACAACTTTCATCCTTTGGGAATCCAACCTGCTTTGCAAACTGAAAATCCAGTCCAGAATATCTTCACAGATGGACTTAAGTGATGAGACTTTCATTGCCTGCTCTGGCTTTCTGGTTTCTCTCTGTGAAGGCATCAAGGACAGGATATCTATCACCTAACTTCAGCCATCCAAAACATTGGTCATCTACCCCCACACTTTTTGTCCAGCCTAGAGAGTGGAGAAAAGCCAGCATCTCCAATGGGCAATTTGTTCCCATTACCCTGGTATAGGAGAGGTTGGACAACTTCCTTAAATTTTGGATGATTCAACACAGGATAAATGAATCCTGCCTCTTACTTCTCCTTCTTTACTGTCTATAAAATAGGAATAAACCCACTTATTTTCCTTTCTTTCCTCTCTTCAGAAAGCAAGCTGTCCAGACAAGGGATTGCATCTTACTACGGGCATGTCTACACAGCAATCACAAGCACGGTTTACACCAGCTCACTTTCACCCAGCTCCACACAGCACCGATAAAAGTGTAGCCATGACAACACACGGGTTAGCGTAGGCTGCAAAATCCCCGCGGGAGGCTGAGTAAATACTCCAGCAATTTAGCTCACTTCGAGCTCCTCGCTCCCGCCGCTGTATGGCTGTCAGGACTCAGCTGGGCTAATTTAAGCCCAGCTTCAATCACATCTTTGCTTGCAGTCTAGACATATTATAGGCTCCCATACAATGGGTAGCACAATGAGGTCCTAAACTCTGTTGGCATTTCTAAGTGTTACTAAGATGTACATTTTCTTTACACAGCTTTGGCTGCTGTGTAGAAAACAGGGTTAACTCTTTGACAGGTTGAGCATCCATCGGAGTGAAAATGAAGGAGCCACTGTGTCCAACTGAAACAACTAGAATTTAAATTTTAAGAAAACAGGCCAGCTACACAACCTGTGAGACAAGCATGCTTGTTAAGAGAATTGGCATGATCTAAGCGAAATGTCCAAGGGATATTGTATCTCACACTTCCAAGCCTCCACACACCAAATCCTGGCCACTTCTAAAGGCTGTCTCAAGGGATGTGCTTCAAAAAAGCATCACAGCTCTGCTTGGAAAAAGGTGTTAAAAGACATCAATGACCATCTCTGGAAGAAAGATGGGTAACACATTTACCCATCTGGAAAATCTTGTGAACAATGACACAAATGGGAGAACACAACAAAGGGATTACTCACTCTCACTGGAAATAGCCATCACTGAAAATGAGTTTTTTCAGTGGGTCCAGTTTGGAAATAATCCTCATGTGGAAAGGGAAGGACAGAAATAACACACACTGAGTTTTTTTCTAATTACTGTACATGCAATGCTAAAATTTTAAGGCACATATTTCTCCAAATAAACTGCAGGCTTCTTTCAAGGGCTATGGCTTTCATTGGTATCACTGATATCATTTTTTCCAGAAACTGTTCCTAGTTTATATCCAGTGCAGGGAAAAGAAAAACTTATAAATGAGCCATATTCATCACGATTACAACGGACTTATCTGAACATGCTCTGGAGAAAAGACAAGGGAACACACCTTCAGGTAAATCTAACTGAAAACGTATGCTCAATAGCTACATGTACCTGTTGCCAAAAGCAATTTCTGCCCTATGCAATGGTTTTGAAACTCAGAAGACACCGGTGAGCTGAAACAGGCAAATCTGCATCTGATTTGGCCGGCAGTTTGTGCATCACAATGTGTCAAGAAGCATTTGATCCTGCTCAGAGAGTGTGGGAAACATTTCCAAGTTAGCAGGACACCCTGGACACGGTGACAGATGGGCAGAGTACGAGCCTGGCGCGGGAGAGGCCATTTTATAACTGGCTGTTGCTCCAAGCCATGTGGCAGACACTCCAAACACATTTGTCATAAAAAAATAAAGTTCAGACTGGAATTACCAAACCAAGGCTCAGGGAGAGCCTCTGCCTGTGGCTTACCCTGGTACAGACACCCACCCTGCGAAGGAGTGTCACCAAAAACCTCCCATAAAACAAGCAAGCACCCAAGCAGGAAACAAAATGAAGGAAGAGACAACCAAACCAATGTTTTGCTCAAGGTGAATTAAATCCGCAAGCAGGAAATTTTGATTCAGAATAACATCTTTTATTCTTGCTTTGTTTTTTATTTTTATTTTACTAGAAAAATACTGATTTTTTTTCCTCATTACCAACAATTAAGTTAATGCAAGTAATATGGACCTGAAAAAATATTGGTTATCTTTTTTCTCAACAAGAATGCTATTTTCTATCTATATGTATTGAATAGCTGTACAACAATTAGTATGTATTTTAAACCCAAGTTTTATTAAGATTTATTTTGAACTCTATCAGGAATGGAAATTGAACTTAGAACTGCGATCAGGCAATAGAAGTCATTAAATACCTATTAGAGAAGTGTCTCTGACATCAGAGCAAGAGAATAAGTTTATAAAAATATATGTAAGTTCTAAAAGCAAAAGCATTGGCACCTACAGTGAGAAACAGAAACAGATTTCAGTGGTGACTATGTCCTCCCAGAGGTAGACGTGCTAGAGCTCATCTCACAGGGCATAATTTTTTTTACATGCATATAAAACATGCTCTCATACAGGAGAACATATATGGCAAACATATATAATCTTATAATGTGCACATACAGACATGATAACAAGCTCTTATAGTTTTTAACTTTCATTTCTTTTAAATGTAAGATGGTCAAGCATTTTTTGTCTTCAAATCAGCTTGTCACTGGACCTGCCTCGGTGGCCAAACATGCTGAAATGACACTTGGATTTTCTTTTCCTAATGGAAAGGCAGTGGCTCTCTGCTGCCTGAAGCAAACTGGCTACAGGTGA
Organism: Tyto alba; assembly: GCF_018691265.1. NCBI lineage: Eukaryota > Metazoa > Chordata > Aves > Strigiformes > Tytonidae > Tyto > Tyto alba. The sequence continues at coordinate 34,340,134 of NW_024881313.1, read as the reverse complement.
TTTCCACCAACTCTGTGCTTCGCCTTTAAAGGTTTGCAAAAATATTGCTTTTAATTCTAATTTCTTCTCAATGAGTGTCAGACATCTTTGTACAGATTAATGGGGTGGGTTTGGGGCTTGTGGGGGGTTGTGTTTATTTCAAACTGTGGCTTATTTCAAAATAAATAAAAATGGACTAAATTGAAGTGCAACAGAGTCCTCTTTTGTTGGGTTTCCTGCTGTCTCCCTTTGGATCTCAGCTTGGCCCCACATCACCAGGATCCATTTCATCCTCCTGCTCATCGTTCCCTCTTCTGGCAGATCCTCCTGCCCCCCAGAATCCCAATTTTGGCAACTTCAGGTTTCTCTCACCCCCCAGGGCTGCTCAAAGTCAGTGCAGCCTCTGCTTTCCAGCCTCTCCTAGACTCCTGACTCTTCAGCCCATATAGGGGATAGAGCTGAGGGTGAAATCTCTTCCCTGAAGGCAGATACCCTAATCTCTCCTGTGGCTTATAACAGCAGCTAAAACACAGTGACCAACAAGCAAAACACAGAAGATGCTGGCAAAACACCCTGTATAAACTCAAATAAATTTCAGTTGCTAAACCCCTCCCATCACCCCACTAACTGAGTACCTTTACACCCTTCAAGGCTTTGGGTCTGATCCTAGGAAGGAGTCAGCCTTGTCATTATTGGACATTCATTATCTCACAGGTCTATTAATTGCAGCGCAAATTGCATGTGCTCAGCATTAATTCTGGTAGCAGAAAGGGAAAAATGCAAGAGGAATGCAGGAAGCCTGTAATACACCTTCTTATTCTGACAAATCTCATCAAATATCAAATTAAAACCAATAAGCAAAACAGGAGCTCCCCAAAACCTGCGATTTGGGGTTTGCAATGACTAGCCATGGTAATTAGTTGCCCAGCAGTTCAGGCTGCTCTGAGATGAGCAGTGTAAGAAACCAGGCATTGCAGGATGCAGACACCAGATGGTTTTAGACTGAAATTAAATAAACACCCCCTAAAAAATAATCTCTCTTTCCCAAACACTAAGGAAAAGTTATGCAAGGAAAAAAAAACACAACCCAAGCTACATTCTTTAACTAGATAAAAGAACATTTTGTTCAGTCTTGGAGTATCTATTGTAATTAAATGCTCTAAAAACAGGACAACAGCCCTGTGCCAGCCATGCATACAAAAGAGACAAAACACAGTAAAAAAACCCCAGAATACCCGAGAACCATGCATTTCTTACACAGCCTGAAGAATGCCTGCCTCTCGGCAGAGTCCTGCAGTGCACTCGGGCGTCCACCTAAATGAATGCAAAACCTATTCTCCCTGCTAAGATAAATAAATTAAAAAAAAAAAAAAAAATCAGATTCAAAGAAACCAACAGACAATTGAGCCCTGTTCTGACTTACAGCTCTGAAAAATCCTGCAGTCTGGCTGGAAACGTCCATTGAAGAACTGCATTCAAAGCTTTTCCCTAAAGGCAAGCGCATTTAAACATCTCGGGCTCTGCTACTGAAGCTGATGCTGCAACAGATGGGGACCAGGGCTGGGTGTGTTCCTCCTTCCCATCACGGTGCTGCAAGAGGATGGCAGGAGTGGTAGGTAACGCAGGAGAAGGTAGGCGATGGTTTTCTCCCTCGCTGCGGGCTCCCTGCCAAAAATGCTTTAGGCATCGCAGGATTCGATTACACGACTGCAGCAACCTGCCACATTAACTCTGACGGGGGCCAGCGCCGCGCACAGACGGTACAAGCAGGTAATTAAGCGCCGTATTGGGTGCATTAGCTAAATGTTATGGGTACACCGGGGAAGTTGGAGAGTTCAAATAACCACAGACATTTTTAATGTGATCAGAAGAAAAAGGGATCCTGTTTTCAATAGCAGAAGTTTCAGATAACCTACAGTGCGTCCGCGTCAGTAATACTTGGGGGAAGGCAGCACAGAGAAGCAGATGCATTTTCAACTGCTGGATATCTGCTGCACCATAACAGTCCTATTCCTCACTTAACCACAAGTCCACCTTGTAGCTGTACAAAAGTCACATTATGTCTGTGGGCTTAGGTTTTCCCATCTGCAGCATGAACATGGGAAGACTTAATTGACTGACTTTGTTATTTATTATAAAGACCTCACTGGGAAAATACAGTGTCCAAGCACAAAGTATAACATCCCTGTTAAAAATAAAGGTAATAGCAGAGGTTTTGACAGGGTATCACGTGAGCAAGTGCTAGCAGAGCAGTGCAAACTGTCCCAGTAGGAGCTGAGGGATGGTGGGGATCTGAGTTTTCTTCTTCATCAAGAATTATTCAACAAATCCCTCTTTATAACCACATTCAGCTTTGATTACTCCACCAATCAATCTCACAGTGTCCTTTACTGGCAAAGAAATCACCCCCCAGACCATCGGCCCATATCTTTGGTCGAGATGCTATCAAAGGCTGCCACAGATGAGGTCACCTCTGATAGAACAAAGCTAACACGAAGGCAAAAGGCGGAAAGATCATCTCCACAGCTTCCAGTATTTTAACAAAAGGCATCAAAATACTCGTGCAATAAACTGACACCTCTCTGGAGAAACAGGTGGCCAGATCCTGAGCCATGAAGCACTGCCAATCCTTTCTTGGCCATTTCAAAATAACATTTGGGATGATGTATTGAAATACTCCTTAACATGGTGGGGTTGCTTTAACTAATGGCTACCAGTCACTAGATCAATACAGTGAGGTGGACTCAGTTTATGCATCACTCAATCCATTTGTCCTATTTACTGCAGGACCCTACACCCCTTTGCAACTGGGTGAAACCAACACTACCCTTAATTCTTTATAATTCAAGTAATAAATGTCACTGAAGCCAGTCAGGAGTTTTCCTTCAACAGCAACAGAAGTGAGGTCCAGCTGATGCCCCTCGTGCCAGGCAGAGAGAACATACTAGGAAATGGCTGCTGCCCCCACCTCTCTCAGCTTGCTAAGTGCATCTGATAAAACAAGTCACTTCTGAGCAAAAAAGCTGAAAATGGTACATTGTGTTCACTCGCAAATGGCAGCTATTACGCAAACTATTTTCAGACAAGATCAGTGGCAGCACTTTTTAACATAGAAATGAACAAATATTTAGAGTTTAGAAGGTTTTTCCCCAGATAAATTGATATTTTATGCATGCAGAATATACAAATAGTTTAGGAAAATAAACATGCTTCCTCTTAAATTCTTTTTCAGGGGTCCCAGAGAAACCAGTCAACCAGTTGGAGCAAGCCAAACACATTTGTGACCTTCCTACTTGAGCTGTAGGAGAAAGGAAGGCTTCTGTGACTGCCCAAGAGAGGGCAAAAGGGAAGATCAGACTAGACTTGGAATAAAAGAGGTTCTCCTACATGCCAGACTGCAAAGCAAGGTTGAGTTCAAGTGCTTCCCTGTATAGCTAACTGAAAAGGTTTATTCCAATTAGAGATCAGATCAAATAAGAGGAGTATTAACGGCCAAGAAAATGTCCCATATCCCTAAATTATCCCTTTCAAATCATTCACAGGGCTCAGTTTGACGTAGACAATTTCCAGAATCACCAGACCTATTAAGGTAGGTTTTTAAAAAATTAATCTTCAAAACTGATTCTCATCTCAAAGTGTGATTACTACCCTGAAAGCATGTCTTTTCTTCCCCCCACCTTTGGATAAGGAGTACCAATCAGGAGAAACAGATTGCACAACTACACCTCAGATAAGCAGAACAGTTAATGGTTTAGACACCATTTCATAAATATTTGCTGAACTAGTTTTTCATTTCTGTCCAGTTTCTGACATCCATGAAAAACACTGAATAATGTGCCATTTTCTTTCATCCTTCTGAGATGAAAAATAGGCAGAGGGGTTTTATTGTTATAATTTCTTACCATTATTTAATGACTATTCACATTTACATTGATGTGTCCTGTTAAAGAATCCCAAACTATTCCTGAATCTACAGGCCTGAGATGTCTAAATCACATTTATGTAAATATTTATGTATTCTTTATTAATTAATGAATACCTCTCTTATGACTGAAATATTCCCAGTTCAAATACCTGCACTCAGATGTGGCTGGCTAGGCAACTTGTGAAGATCCAAGAAAAAACAACCTGATTTCTGAATAAATACCTGGTTTCAAATTGAGAATTCAAGTGCACGTGCTCTCATCAGAGATGCTGAGGCTCAGGGCTGAAATGCAGCAGCCTCAGTGACAAAAAGCAGCAGTGAGTTAGTGTACAACATCTTGCCCAAGATGGTGCAACATAAGAAATCACCTAAATAAAGTCATTAAATTTTGTTTTCAACTGTATCTTATTGACAAGTTCTGGGAGTCTGTATGAATAGAGATCCAAAATTCCAACTGTTTCTTTATATGTTAAGGACAAAGTATAAGCCTCCAGAAAATGCTTTATATAATCAACATCCCATGCAAATAAATTTTTCATATTTAATTTTTTTTTTTTTCTAATGATTAACTCTTGCCATTTCAAGCTCAGCAGTCATTATTCATTTTATAAATACATGTCTTTAAAAAAACATTTCATTTTGGAGCACTTCTAGATCACTCACATTTGGACTGGCAGAACAAGCACTTATGGTCCAAAGACCAAACTATGAGGAAAGTAGATTCATAACTATCATATTTTCACCAGTGTAAAGCTACAAAATTGCTTGCCCAAGTAATACAGAGATTCAGTGTTGTACCAGCTGTATCTTGTTTTTCCATTTGAAGAGTTTAACGATTCTGGTTTGCAAAAATTCAGAGCCAGACCCTCAATCAGCCTCAGATCCTGTTGCACACAATTCTGGCACAATTCCCTCGAGCTGTTCCGAAACGCCAACTCTATTTCATCTTTTTGGTCCAAGTACTAGCCTAAAGTATCATAACTTTCAAACTGGCAGTTGTGCAACCTTCCACAATTTTCCAGAGGAGACCAAAAATGCCTGGCTATTGGTTGGTGTTATTTATATTCTATAATTTTCCACAAAGATCTGGTGGTTTTGTAAGTACTACAAAAATTAGATGGGTTCATAGGGCCTGCTTCCATTACAGTTTCCTTGTTCTTCCTAGGCAATCAGTCCCTTGAAATCAATGGAGCTACTGTCTGTGAAGATACCACTTAGAAACAAGGCAGCATATAGCAATTACTAAAGCACACGGTGAGCCAGAGCTCTGCGTGGCAGGGCATGGCTTTTGTTCAGTGCATAATTAAGAAAGATTTTTCATATTTTTACAAGGAATGCAGTCATCATATTCATGGTTGCCCTGTTCCCTCTCCTACTGAGCATAGTGAGCAGCAACAAAAAGTGACACACAATACAGATGTGCACCACAGCAGCCTGCAGCCAAGAAGCCAATGCACCTTGGGGGATGCTTGAGTGATAGGAGCAACTCCTTGAAGAGCAGGAAAAGCCACAGCAGCAGTTGGGACACCAAAGGAAAGTTGAAACAGGGAGAGAAAATTCCTGGACTGCACCATAAACTACACCAGCTCTTAGCAGGACCACCAAACTAGCCTCTTAAGGGTGGATGTTTGGCAAAGGGCAGCTGGGATCTGCAAGGGTTGGGAAAGGGAATACAAGAAAAAAAGCATTAAGCCCCAAAAATAAGAAGTAGGGATGAATTGAGGAGTTCAACCCCACAAATCAGGCAAAATTTGAAATTAAGTTTGTGGAGATAGTACAAAATGAAAAGAGAGAGGAGCTGAGAAAATTATCCCATGAAAAACAAAATCCACAGTCCATTCCTTTATTCATCTCAAACAGTCAGTTTTTTCTTTGCAAATTTTCAGCATGATCTACCAAGCAATGAACCAAATAGCTAGGATTCCTGACTCACTGTTGACATGCCAGAAGAAGAGCATCCATGTGAGAAACACCAAACCCTAGTGAGTAAGTGCTCACCTCTCCCAGGGGAGGGAGCACCCCACAAGCCTCTGCAATGAAGGTGGATCACACTGCGCCAGAGATGTCTCAGCCAGCTCAAGTACCAAAACCAGGATAGCTGCAGGTTTGAATTAATACATCTAGTTCTTCAGCAGGACTAAAGCAGAGGGGTTTTTTTCTCTGTATTTATATATGTAGCCAAATGCAAATGATATTGAAATGACTAGTTGTTCATACAACAACAGTATTGGAGGCTGCACTATAGCAGCCTTGTGTCCTGTTCCACCTTGACCCTTCTCACCACCCCTTCCACCTTGTCCTGCTGTCTACAGCTACACAGACAGACAGACACAGCCTCTTTCCTGTCTTACAGTGGGGAGGAGAAGGAGGCTGGAGGCACTCCTGGAGAGGTGCCAGCACAGAGCTGTGCTGTGTCTGGGGTCAGTGGATGTCTCTGAGCAATGGTGGAGAATTATGAGGGTTGGGCTAGGACATGGTGTTCAATAAGTCACAGAGCAAAGGACTAACACTTTGGACTGTAATCCTCTGTGATGGTGGTCAAGTCCCTCAGAGATGTCCTGAACTCTGAGGACAAATAAATCAGAGAGCAAAATTAATGTCAGAGACTTGGTGGTCCCTCATTCAGCTTTGCCCGAGGCATTCAGAGGGGCTGTGACACTGGTATCAACAATGCTCTGGGAGGTTTTGAATCAGAATTGTGCAAAACTCAAGGGTAGCAATTGGTGACTCAGTATGACCTGAATTACACCCTGTGAGCCAGCTCAGAGAGTCCAGCGCTTTCCTTCTCTAACAAAGGCACTGAATTTCAAAAGTCCAGAAGACAGGTTTTACCCTGCTTCTAGCATACTCCTTAAGGGCTTGTTTGAGAAATACCCTTCCTGGTACAGAAATAGTCCCACAAGACAACAGAAGGATGTACTGCAGCATTTAGAAATGGGAGAAAACCACTTGGGAATAGGAACTGGTAGAATAAGAGTAAGAGCTCCAACCATAGGCTTCAGCATAAAAACCTTGTGTATATGTGTGCATATCCAAGACTCTTTATCGGGATCTATGAAAACGTGTACTCTGCAATATGACTTTTCAGCTTCACTCATCCCAGAGTGGAACCTCTAAGGACAAGCACTTCTGTGAGGACACAGCAACGGCAGCATGGACGAATGGAGACGCCTCAGCTCTGCTGCCGCCTCCTTGATCCCTCTGCCTTTGGGCTGCTTCGTGTTCTCTCCCTCAGCAACACGCACTGCTCTCGGGGGCTGCAGCAGCAATGGAGATGGGGAGTCAGTGCCAAAAATAGGGTGGAACAGTGAGGCATCAAGGAGAAAAAGGTGTTGCTAATTAGCTCCACATAAAAGCAGTCACACCTGAACTGTCTATATCATTTTAAGCCTGCCATAGATTTTGTGGCTGAGTACATATAATTTTACAGCATATCCGCAGCTCTCTGGAGAGCACTAATTATTTACACAAAAGAAAACATCCCGCTACAATCACATCACAGCACAACTATCCAGGAATTATGGTGCTCTTGCACGCTGCACAATGTGTTTTATTTTCTTTGAATCTCATGACTATTTGTCACCCATCTGAGGACTCAGTCATGCTGTATGTTATTTAATCTGAGTTGTCCCTCTGACTCCAGGGCACAAGTAAATTACCCACATACTCACACCTTTGCACAGCCTGGCTAGGGACGGTATGTTCTTCTTGTTGGGGATTCTGGGTTTTCTAAGGCACTATGTGCACGTAGCAACCTTGCTGCACACATGTTTAAAGTATGCAATAAATAGTAACCATTAACTCTGAATTGAAGCAAGAGCCCACCTAGAAAAGGATAAAGTGGCTGCCTACATAAAGTAATGAGCAGTTAAAATGTCATCAAAGGTTTAGTAGCTGAAGTACAAAGATCTCTGCTGGTATCAACTGGCTGCTGAAAAAAATGAAGGTAACAGCACCCTGCAGCATTTAAAGTAGGTCAGCATTGCCAAAAAAGAAATGGTTTTAAATTAATATATTGCGATGCAGAAACCTGACACAGAGTCACAAATTCATCATAAAGAATTCAGTAAACATATTTGTCAGCTTAATGAAAATAAAGTAAACCAGTTTATCCACGCATTTTCATTTAGAGACATGCAGCAGTTGGGGGCTGAAGGTAATGGGTACAAGCAACATGGACATTTGTAGACTGACATGAACGCTTTAGGAACAGTTACATCCACAATATTATTGGAAAAAGCAGTCAGACTTTCAGACTGTAACTAAATTGATTGCAGAGATTTCTGGGATACAGATGGACCATTTACCCAAGAGCCAGGCTGCTTCATCTGCTGCCACAGCACCTGCGGGTTGCCCGGCTCTGGTGCAAGGATGCTCCAGCATGGGCCGGGGCTGTCGGCAGAGCAGCCACAGGGGAAGGGGCTGGTGGTCGGGGTTCCTGGCTCCTCTCCGCTGATGCTGGAGTTCAGGGACCTCATCAGAGCCATGTTCCCTCCCCAAAAGGATGTAAGACACTTGGATCCAAAGCCTTGCTGTTTTATTGTGGCATCTACTAGCACAGTGGAAGCCATGTAGTAATAAGTTCTGAAATAGGTGCCATTTATGATAAAAGTTTAGTGTTTATTTAACAGGCAGAAGCTTGCAATTAGGAATGCTGGATATAGGATGCATCCAGTGTATGTGAATTTATTTTAAGATTAAATATTTGATTTCCATTACAGGGACTTATTTACAAAAACTAAAACAAAACAAAAAAAAACAAATAAGAACATACACATTAGGTTTTACTTCCTAATTCTGCCATGTCAGTAATAATTTAAAATAATCTACCCACACCTGAAAGAAAAGTGTGCTCTGAAAGTCTCTGACCACGGGCAACAGCACTTTAAATACATCCTAGAAACAAAATTTGCATAAAGAAAAGTGAACACAGTTTGATTTTAAAGATCTCAACAAATAAACAACCAACAAAGTTTAAAAAATCAAATACAAGTACAAATGATCATTGCAGAAGAAAAGCTTATATCCATTTCTTTAGTATTCTGGTTTTGGTTTGGTTTGCTTTTTGTTGGGGTTTTTTGGGTTTTGTTTTGTTTTGTTTTGTTTTTTTAAGGTAAGACAGCATTGCTCACAAAGCGATCAGTAAGGCATATACATAAAAAAGGTTTTTTTCACTTAAAAGGTTAATGAAATAATTTAAAGGGGAAAGTCTTTTAAAGGCTGTAACATTTACACCCTACAAAGAAAAGGGTGCAAAATGTCACTGGATTCATCTTACTCATAACCTGATCCTGATAAATAGGAGTAATAGTGTGTATGAATATAGATACCCATCCGAAAATATACACATATAGATAGATACATATATAAAAGCTAGTGGTGCATGTGAATATTTTTAGGTCTTCCCACCTCCCATGGTCCACGCTCCCTGTTACATCTATATTTTAAGTAATGAAAGATGCCTCTGTGGCTGAGGCTGGTAGGGTATCCATGTTCTATTCCCAGCCACTGCTTGGATAAACTCTGGCAGGCCATGCAGGCTGGAGCATGCACTAATCTGAAAGGTAACACTGAGGGGTCTCTCTTCTCTATCAGATATTGGCTAGGTTTGTTTGAGTTCAATTTTGTTTTATTTTTAACATATTTTGAGCATCTTCATAAAACTGGAAGAAAACTGGAATATTTTTTAAAATTTTGTACATTTGACACAATAATGGCCTAAACCCACAAGTAAAACATCAGAAATAGCTACAAGCCGCAAATGAAGCATCACTTGTTTGATTCCTCACACTGAAGTCCTCTTCCACAGACACCTGGGTTTCTAGACATGTCCCAAATGCTCCAGTCTCAACTGGGGGCAGCACCGCAAGCCCCAAACCTGCCACTGGCCAGCAAACTGCCCCAAAACATCATTATTGCGCTGGCAGGACTCAAGTCAATAAACATTACTGAGCTCCTCTGCCAGTTCTAACCCTGTCCTACTATCTAAGGAAGGGACACACCATGATATTAATAACTATACTCTCAGTGTCTTCTTGGGGAGCTGAGCCTATGTTGTGAAGAAGAAGAGAACGCAACAATAAAACCTTTCAAATTATCAGAGGCACAGAGGCTGGCAGGGTACCAGCAGCATTTCCAATCCATTGATTTCATAGTCAGGCTGTCTAGTTGTGAGTTTTCTCTTTGAAAATCCTTTTTAACATTCTTATTCATTATTTATCTATCATTTATTGTTTACTGCACCAAATTTGGGACATCTCTACCAGCTCGTGAGAACTGGTAAATGACCTACTAACATTACCGACTTGTCTCACTCTTTCATTTTCTGCTCACAAAGCCTTCTCTCTTTCAAACTTCACCATTTCTGATTTATTATTCAACAGCTACTTCTCATATCTACAGACATAATCCAGTCAGCCTACCTAATTATTTTATGGGCATTCTCCTGGCACTTATTTTAATTCTCCCAGCATAGCATTTGTGATTACAAGGTGTGTCAATATTAAAATCCCACCAAGAACATTTTCATTGTCATTATTAGGTTGTAGACATCTGAGGTTCATTTCCAGCTATGTCTCACTTCAGTAAAATCAAGCAGTACAGCTACAGAACCAGTCCTGAAGAAAATCAGAAGTTAGCAGAGATGTCCCATTTCCATATCTATTATCACATCTAATCAAAAAACTTAATTATGCTGCAAAAATACTGAAGACTGCAGTCAGAATACTAAATGATGTCCTATCAAGTTAAAAGATTAACCAACTGGATCTAACATTTCCCAAGTCATAGAACAGGCCAAGTTGGAAGTGACCTTGAAAGATCATCTGGTCCCACCTTTCATGGGAAAGGGAGCCTAGATGAGATGATCTAGCACCCTGTCCAATCGCATTTTGAAAACCTCCTGGCAAGATCCTTTCCATACCTCAAATTACTACTTTGTTATATTGTCTGTGTTTTAATCACTATGTTACCGTGCTGTGATGGATAATTGATGTCTAAAAGCTTGCTGAGTTTACAGAAATCACCCTGCAGGTGCCCAACCACTTCCCTCCACAGCTGTCAGCACTAGATTAGCTTCTGAACAGGAACAAGTCCCATAAACAGCAGGATCATCTGTTTTGAAGGTTGGAGACTGAAATCTTGTTTCTTGAGCAACATTCAGTAATTTAAAGCATATTCTTATGTGTTTGATAAAATGTCTTTTCCTTCCTTTTCTAGTATTTATGAGTCTATACAGATTTTTTAACGGGAGCAGGCAGCTGGTGGTGGATGTGGGTCCCAGTCCCAATCTCTAAACTGACTCCCCACATGGTCCTGGGCAAAATTGTGCTTCAGTCTGGCAAGTCTTATTTACTTCCACTGATTTATCAGCAAAAATCACTTTTCCACACCAGGCTGTGCAGCCACTTTTGTAAAATGCAGGAGTGTCAATTTAGAACAAGAAGGCATGTCCACAGCTCTCCTTTATTTGTGTTCATCATGAAGAAGAAAAATCATTAATGACTCTTCTTGTAATGTTTCTGCATATGGGATCTTTTTCTTCACCTCTCTTGTTTCTCCCCTCCTGGTTGTTCTTTGCTGCTTCTTTAGAAAATATGCTATTCAGACATATCGCCTTTTTACAGAACATTATACAGTAACAAGTATTCTTTAGAATGATTATGATATAAAGATAATAATACGGTATTAAACAGCCAGTATCAGAAAACCTAAGGGAGCATTTGGCCAGGACACCAGGAGTAAGCATGACAAACAGCACCTTTGGATCTTGATCAACAAACAGCTAGTGGTTGAGGGCTATGCAAACCACTCCAGAAAGTCTTTCAATCTTGACCTTGCTGTTGGATACCTCTGTAGTGCTCCTGCCAAAGATAATAATTCCCTACAGTTTGTTAACATATTTTTAAGAGAGAATTTTATTTACTTTAGAATATGTTGATTGCTACCTGTATGTATTATTAGCAGCATTTTCTCCAAGAATGCACAAGGTGTTAGCTATTTCAGAAGAAAAAAATAAATGAGGAATCATAGCTACAAAATATTGCTGGATTGCCTCCTCCTAGCACTTGAAATGAAAACATTATGTGTGGCATAATATACCAATTATAATGTCCTGAAACAGAATAAACATTTCCATCCACATACAGCTTGAGATATTTGTTTCTCCAGGACCACTGCCTCTCTTCTCGACTGCAAAGCAGCTTTTGAAAACAAATTTCCCAGTCCCTCAGCCTTCCACTCTAACGCTCCTGAAATACCTGTGTTTAACAAGTTGCAGGAGGTCCCTGAGGACCTACTACTGAAACTCTGACAGCACACAGGCAGGTGTAATAAACTGTCTTCCACCTCAGCTAAAGCTTTTTTATGCAATATTTTTCTCTACAGAATTCATTCCCTGGTGTTAGAGCCCTATTAACTCTCTTAGGACTCTCAGTACAGATTTCTACTGAAATTTTATCAGCAGACACTGTTTCTGCAAAAGGAATAAGAGAAATATCTCTAACTTGAACTTTGCAACATAATCTTTCATTGCTTTTGGAAGCTAGACTGTGAAGTCAGATCTTTGTGTAATACAGTGACAACATCTCAGGCATCAGTAGATACAGCATCATTTTGGTTTATTTTCTCTAGGGTGGGAGGAAGGGAAGCAGAAGGAACTGGGAGAAGAAAATTAAATCCCTATAACCTCCTGGAAAACACCATTTCAAGGTCATGGAAGGAAGTGACCACTGACTGGGACTATATTTAAATGTAATATGAAGCTTAACACTGTGATTATTTTTAAGCAAGAATTACTATTCTCCTTATTTTGTATAAACTTGTTCCTAACAGGCATCGTGTACAAAGAGTGGTCCAAGGCAACTTCTAACATTGACAGTAGCGCAGTACAGTGCTATACGGCTGTCTACAGGAACATCAAGGTGTGTTATTTTTTTTCCTACCACCACAGAAATATTAGCAGTGCATTTCCAAGGTGGAATTTCCTTCCCCAGGGTCAAGTCCAACATCTACTCCAGTCAATGATGATTCAGGTATTGTGTCACACTCTAGACTACATCCCAGCCAAACACCAGCCCAGCCAGTATCCTCCCAAATCTCTTAGCCTTTAATCTGTCTGTGATAATTTCACCTGTGGTCTTCCAAGCCATGGCTTGCTCAGCCAAGTGATTCAGAGCCATCCAGGGAAAACTGAACAGCAGCAGAATCCACTAATTTATTACATGGCTAATCTTCCTGAATCCACTTCTCACTTCAATTTTACAAAAACAAATAGGTTAATTTAACTTAGTGCTAGAGTTTGAGGTTCACATACTGAAAGGACAAACATTATGTTCCTGCATGGACTGAATATTGGATCAGTGGGAGAAGAAGAGGTGATTTACACTCTCAAGGTTAAAACAAATGGAGGGGTTTGGGACAGGAGGGATTTCCTCTTCTTTCCTTCCTTCCTTCCTTCCTTCCTTCTTTCCTTCCTGCCCCAATGTGAAAGCGCTATGTTTGGTTGTTTTTCACCTTTTTAATATGTGGTCCCTTTCCCAGGGCCACCTGGAAAAGTTATCTAACAAATTCTTCCTGCCAGGAAAGTAAGTTTCAAACTAAAAAGCTAATAGCACTCTTGATTACTTCAGACCCTTTCCTGTAGAACACTATGGTGGTGGCTTCTGGTTTTCATGACAGATCTAAGAGTTGCTGTTGGAAGCTGTGAAATGTGCTGTGGACTGTTGTGTCTCTGTGTATAGGGTGTGATAAACGTTCTGTAGATCCCTCTAGCATGAAACCTTTGGAGATGGCCAGTAACAATGCTGACAGATAAGCCCCTCTTAGGAAGAACTGGAGTTACTCACATCAAACAAAAATCAAACACAGCACTTCAGGCTTGCATCTTAAAGTTTCAATCTCTCATACACATATACACACCCACGGCAATATGCTCACTGGCAGCAAGTGCCATTGTGCACAGATCTTTTTAGACAATTTGTTGTTCTAAGCAACCACCAGATCAGCTTGTTCCTCCAGATGTAACCACAAACATTCAGCTGCTTAAACTAAGCTTTCAGGCCAAATTAATGTATTTTTTTAATTGAGGAAATGGGGTAACAGGACAATACAGAGCAGCCCGTAGTGATCTTATCCCACTACTGAATTTCTTCAGTTTATAAAAATCACTAAGAGGCAGTTCCTGTGTCAGCTACTCAGAAAGCTGCACGGCAAGTCAGTGGCTCTAATACCTTACAAAACTAGTTGTAAAGTCATAAACTTGATATATGCCTTCAGCTACAGCCACATGCTCAAAACATGGATTACATCTGAATGTACTATTTGGCAATTCCTATTTTAACAACCTGTTTTAAGTTGCCTTTAAGCCTTGCCAAACTGTAATGAGAAAGAGAAGAAATTTTCCAGAGCCACATCTGCCCCAAACAGGAACTAGCTGGGAAAACTTCAGCCAAAATATTTAAGCCGTTTCTAAAAAATGTTGCAGAAAATATGGCATTTCTGTATAAGAAACAATTTTTCTGGTGAATTTTAGAGGGAGATTTCTAGCTCCTTCTTGGTTTGCGTCAAAAAGTTTTGATTTGGCAGGACAGGCATTTCTGTTCTCCTCACAAAAATGCACCTAAATTCAGATACATTACACAAGGACTTTGACACTTACACTGGACAAGTGCTGGCAGAAGTGAGAGTGAACAACTGACATCCTCAAAAGAAGAGAGGGAGCATGGGAGAGAATTTGGCCAGACTAGCTGGTAAGCAGCTACGACGTCTGGAAATATCTCAAGAGGAACAAGGGATTGAGAGGTAGAGGACAAAATCTAATACTTGCTGGGAAAGGGGATTGAAATTGAGTTCAGGCATCTACAGAATGGAAACTGGAATTAATAAGCAGTCAAGACATAGAGACAGTGCAGAGTGGCTGAAGGCATGGGATGGGAATGAGACAGCTTTGTTGGGAATGGGCAAAAGAGTCTGTCCACTATTGCCTACCTGCAAAAAATTAAACAGAACCAATTCCTCCTGAGGAAAGTAAAGATATAGGATTGGGTCACCTGTCATTATGGGAAGGAATCAACTAAGATTAAGACACCTAAGATCAGATATCGCACCATAGGTGTCTACATATGACCTAGTATTTAAACTTATAGGATAGTAAATGGATATGAAGGCTGACATTCAATTGCCTAAACAGAGACCCTCATTGCCATCTGAGATAGCAGAGGAGAAGACACAGGGCTGACATCTGCCACAGCATCTACACATGACTTGTGCTCTACAGAAGAACACTTCACCAATTTGCCTGGCATCCTTTTGCAGGAAACATGTTATTCTACTATGTGATTGACACATCCTCTCCAAAGAGAGGACAGAAGCTTGTAGCCTGATGTCAGTATATGAGACAACAAAGAAGCCAAAGGCCTGGCAGGGTACCTTAGCACAATGCCAATGGTATATTACAGGCTTATACATGGGCATCTGAATGCATCTGTAGAAAAGAAAGGAATTTAAGTTTGTATCCAAACATTTCCTAATTTCTGAGGCACTGACTTTGTAACCTTACCAATATTCTTTCTATGCTTCTTACATATGCTTATATAAAGCCTTTATATATTAATTTGGACTGGCATTGTCAGAAGCATCTAATGACATTCATACAAATCCTCTTTGATTTGTAATAGTCAATAAAACAGTGCCATGCATACATAATGCACAGCGTGTTCTCTACTGATAGGTACCTTTGCCAACTAAAGCAACCCCAGAGCTGGTTTTCCCAACCGCTGAAGACAAATATGGTCAAACAAATGGTTTATGAAAGCCAATGGCAAGGCAAGATTGACACTGAGAGCAAGGCCAGTCTATCTTGATTTCTCTGCCTCCTGTTTCTCTGTGCTTGAGGAATTCAAACTTATTGAAAAACCTCTATGCAGCTGTGAAGACCAAAGAGGAAGTTCGAAGCACCGTGAAAAAGTTAGTGAACAACTGGAAACAAATACATGTTTTGTACTATGTTAACCATGAACAATTTTTGTTTGAATTCTCAAACATAAGATCAATCAATTCAGGTCCCAAACCTGCTGCAGATATTTGGCAATCGACAATCTGTGTGCAAAAGAATAAAGAAAACCCTACTCTTTGTACTGCTGTTATATCTGTTTACTTTCTGGCGTGAGTTCACAGTTCCTGAGATCTTATATTATGTTCTGTAACCACAGAGCTGAAAAGGTTTGAGAACTGCACTAGACCTTGGGCCAACAGTTCAACAAACAACTACAAAAGAAGAGTTCAGATCTTCAAAGAGAAAGAGGAAGGAAATCAACTGTCAGCTAGCTTTAAAAAAAAAAAAAAAAAAAAAAATTATACAGATGATTTATTGCTTTCCAGTTTACTTTGGCAATAAAAAACTAAAAGCCTATGAGACTAATCATGAAAGAGAACAGAAGCTTAAATTTTCCCCCTTCAAGGGGACACCGTATCTTTTTCACCAGGAATGGGCTATGTGGACCTTCACAGAATGACTAAAGAGCAGTCTATCCCAATCCTTCTCCTGACGGGTGACCAACATATAGGCAGCCCCATCATTCCAAGCTGCATATATCTGTGTGCTTCTTCATATGATCACGCTCACACAATAAGCACCCAAATGACCTTCTCCACACGGAGGTGATCTGATACGCCACACATCTAGGCTGAAGAAGCCCTTAAGAAAAGCAGCAGATTAAATGTACTGTCAGACTGTATCCAATGGTATTTTTGCCACCTCTGGCCCAAACTGTGGAAAATACTTGAGATACTTGATGGTGGTGATCTACCCAACCCTATAACAAATCATACAATTCAGAAAAGGAGAAGCTAAAAATCATCAATGAGAAAGAACCATAGCTCACACATCCTCATTAGACAATTGCAAGAGAAAAATATCATAATATTTGGTTACTCTGCATATCCCAACCTGGGGATACAGAACTCAGCCACTCTTACCACTGAATTGATCTTCACATCTCTTGTGATCAGGGAAGTCCCAGACACAGAAATTGAGGTCAAAAAGTTCTTTTCTCTATGCTTCCCTTGCTGATCTCAAAGAGGAGGAAGATGAAGCCTGACTGGAAAGCATAGGAGTGAAGAAGAGGCACAGAGATATAAGAGACAAAATGTAAGGGTAAGAGAAGGGGACAGATTAGCAAATAACAGAACAGCGTGGAGACACATTAAAAAAGAGTGCACATGAATAAAAGCAAGAGAACAGGAGAATACAAAGGGATTGAAAAATGACACTGCAGCTAGGAGAATGTCCATAGGAATGGACAGGAAGCAGAGAAAATATGAGGCAAGATACAAGTGATGGAAAACAAGAGAAGAGTCAGAAACAAGCAGGTCTGTCATTTCACAAATAAAAAAGTTATAGGTTTCTTCTATATGTATCATACACACAGAAAGGTTAAATCAAAGCCATCTCAGCAACCTCAGCTTTTAGGTCCAATTTTGTAACAGTACAACATTTCAATTAGAAGTTCGCAGCTCCGTGCCAGATCCCCTAAGTGGGAATGCACAGATGCCCTTGGAAAAAAAAACCACAATATGCTTTGGACAATGCCAGTGTGTCATCCCAAAACTGTCCTAACATCTAGCATATTTCAACTGATTCTAATTTTCTGTTGCTATTTCTTCTGACCAAAACTTTCTGATTTGTTGCTTTCAGTGAACAAACAAGATGAGAAAAGCAGGCAAGATCAGAGAGAATCATGGGGCCCCAAGACCAAATCAGGAATCGATTTTCTCTGATTTCTCTTACGTCTCTCTTTTTGTTTTTCCTCCTATATTTCAATTGCCTTATACATCTCTCATGGTTCTTACGAACATTTAAAAGGTGTATTACAGATTTTTTTAAAAAAAAAAAACTTTTTTTTAACTATTGCTCAGTTATTTAAGAAATTGCTTTGTTACTTTGGGAACATGCCTTCTCTTCTAGGTTACTCCATTAGCAAGGACATATTTTTTTTCCCACAGTGGAAAAACAGATGTCTCCAAGCAGCATCATACAGGACTTTTTTTCAGATATGGAAAAATGTCTTTATATCAGTGATACCATCCTTGCCTTAACCAACAGTGGGTATGTAAAGTGGTTCCGTCTGGTTATGATACACTGAAGTTTACTAAATAATGTAAATTTAGGGAGTACTTCATTTTATTTAGCTAAGCTATTGAAACTGCTATCAGTTCAGATGGCTAGTTTTGGCAATAACACATTTGTCTGCATTTCTCATTATTGCTTCTTTTGCTCCCTCTTATTTCTGTCCTTTCACCTTTTTGTTCTGCCAACTAACACATGTATAAAATACAAAGTCTTTAACTTTCATCCTCATAAGATATCAGTTCCCCATCTCTTAGGCTCACACGCTAGTTTCACTCGTAGGATACAATTTATCCCAAACACATCCTAAAATGCATATATTCCAACAATTACATCTTTTTTCAGTCTCAGTGTTTTTCCAGTGTAGGTCAGGCCTATGAAGTAAATCTTGTGTTTTGTCCTTCAGGAGCTGAAAGTTAGGATTACCCTGTGTAATTGCAGCCTTTCTCATCACCACCTCTGCTAAAACCTCAAGCTCACACATCTGCTTCTAGAGGACTGTGAGGGGAGAACACGATCAGCTGAAGCATGCTGCTCCCCAGACACGGGTCTATCAAAAGAAACGCCCTGAAGATAACTGCAACCTGGCCCAACATACCAGTGGGAGCCCATACAGAGGCATTCCCAAACAACAACATGTCCTCAGTCCTTCTCTTAGACTGACCTACAGAAAAGCTGAAAGGACACTGGAAGTTTGCACATCCAACTGGACCAAAAAAAGCTACTTAAGCTGGACTCACCTCCAGTTAGCACCTGCCAATAGCACAACAAAACCCTACGCAGCTCCCATGCAAGCTGTGTGTCAGGCCTCTCCGGTGGCATCCCAGGTGCTCCAGCCCTTGGAGTCTTCTTGGGGACTCCATGGAGTGCTAGAGCAGTCCTAGGGTGTTTCCCAGTGATTGTAGGTGTTCCTTCTGAATCCTGATGAAAACTAACCCAACCAGTTGAATTGGTCCTCACAAAGACATATCCTCATCCACCATTGATTCTGATGTAAATCAACAGAGCAAAACCATTCAGAAATGACCACATTTATAATTTGCTCCAATATATATGTGCCAACAGCTATTACAGAAATGCTCTCAGAATTTCCCTTACTCTTAATGGTTGTTTAAGCCAAACACCCCAGTAAAGTTATATATGAGAAAACCAAGGCAAAACCCCAATCTTATCATGCATAACCACAAAAACAATCCATGCTGAGAGAAACACTTCAGGCACCCTCATAATGTTTTGTCGGCATCGTTACTGCCCAGAGGTTGGGCAACTGAGATTTGTACTATTGACTGAAGACATTTCTTGTAAGATCTACAAAAGGAAGTGACAACTGATAATTTACCTTATTTTTCTAAGTAGGAACATAGCAAGAGTACAGGAAAAGGAAAACAAGATTGATAGTCCGTATATACTTCAATATGTTTCACTTAGGAGATCTCAGAGCACTGTAATTAGTGAAAAAGAAAATAAATTTTTTTGCGAAAGAGCTATCACCAACTCAACTCACAATAATTGTAGTTTCAGTTGAAAGAGTGCAGGGTTAGTTTAGAGAACTCGATTTAACGTTATCCCAAATGATAAGGCTCTTAACCTTTGCTAGTGAAAGAGCCAAGCCAGCTCAAAACAACCCACAATAGATCTCCTAATGACTGATGACTCTAAAGTACTGTTTGTTAACAAATATCATATATTAATACTAATAGCAGCCCAGAACCTGCATTGTATTGCCAACAGCAGCAAACTCCACAGGTGATATTTCCCTACTGATATCCATGAATATTTTTGACCACAAATACCTATAACGTAAAACTAAAATATTTACATCAAATATAGCAACTATGAACAACTCCCAGAAAAACATCCTACCTTCCTCAAGTAACTCAACAACTTAAAATGGTATTCTGGTTGTCTTTGTTGCTTGTCCTACATGGTTGTAAGTTTTTTGAGCAGTTCCTAAATAATGCCACCTTCAAGCCAAAAAAGTCTAAATCCTGGAGGCAGGGCAGCCCAGCAGGCAAACCGCTGGGGTGCTGGGAGCAGAATGAAATTCTGAAGCCAAAATGCTATTCAGAAGTTTGAAAATAAGTTAGGAATTTCCCCCAGAAAAGCTCTGCAGCAAAGAGGCCTGGCTGAACTGCCGGCTGCCAGGGAAACATGAATCTGGACAGCTCTTCAAGGGACAAGGCATTCACCTGCTGCCAAGGAGCGACAGGTCTGCTCCCATTCCTGAGCTGCCAACAGGCTGAAGTAGCTTTTCCAACACACAGGGCAAATTAGCATGAAAATGAAGAGCAACAAATTAAAAACATTATGAAGATAAAGACAGAAAATGGTCACAAATTAGGACTTTCCAGGCTGCAACTGATTTGTGGGTTGTTCTTCAATTATTCTGGGCTTATAAAATCATTACTATAAATATACTTATTAATTCACTGCAAAAATTTGGTGAAGCTGCTCATTTGGTATACATTTTTATGGAATTGCGTAAGATATTTGTAGGCTGAAGTTTAACATCAAAGTTCAGAGAAATGCTGATCAGGTTAGTAAGGAGTAGAGTTCACAGTAACACGCAAATAAAACTTCTCACTCCTAGAGAGTTCTACAAGCACATTCTAATTCATCTGTATAATAGCTCTATTGAGAAGACAAGGACAAATTATCCTGCTTTTTAGAAATTAAGGAAAGAAAAACAGAGAAAGTCATTTACCCAGAGTCACTGCAGGAGCTAACAAGTTTTTGATCTTCAGTCACACACTAGTCGGCACATGTCCCGGATCTACCCAGGCACTGTTTCTCACCGCAGCTACCAGATCTGAGGCGAATTCCTCATTGCAAGGTCTGTGACTGTGTCAATACCGGCAACCAAAATTTCAAGAAAAAGACATGGGAATGCTTTCTAATGAAACAGTTCGGCAGTGAGATGAATTGAGGACCAATTCTCCTTGCAGGCTTGGCACATAAGTCTCATTAAAGTTAACAACAGATACGACACTCATGTGCAAGGGAAAGCGATTAGAGCCTTAAATCCAATCAACGTCGGGTTTACTGCATTGTTCCACTTCAACAACTTCTTTACTGCCTACACTGATGGTGATTTCCCAAGGAAGTTTATTTGTACTTGCTTTCTTCTTTCTGCAGCAATTTTTCTTAGAGAAACGCAAATATTCTGCATTTGGCATTGATAACAGGGCTGCCTCTGTGAGTAAAAATGGTCACACCTGGATAATTGAGAAGGTGAGGATTAGGGACTGTTACAGAATTAAGGACTTCAAATGAAACTATAAGAAAAGCTCATAATTCAGTGAAGGCTGAGAACTGCCCAGAGGGATGAGGATGTACACACGCTCCTCATTTCTTTGTTCAACATGGCAAAAAACACATTAGGAGATTTTGGGAAACGGCAACTTTCTTCTCAATTGGCAGGACTCCACTTTCAGAGGCAAGATAGCTCAGCAGTTCATATCTCACCCACACTAACACGTACAGTTAAACTAGTGTTCAAACTAACAGCCAAGTGTTGTGTTTGTTGTTTGGTTTTTGTTTTGGTTAGGTTTTTTAACCAAACATAGCTAGAATTAACCCAGGGAAGGAATACACAGTGGCATTTTGGCTCCACAAACCCCACTTTGCCTACATGCTTAGCACAAGGCTGCTCTCAAACCCACCACTCACCAGAGCCCCTCTCTAGGTTTGTTTCCACATCCCAGACCCTTCAGGTCACAAATCCACAAAGCTGGTTTTTCGAGACTCTTACTCTGTTTCCCGGGAACCAGTGAAAGCTTATAAATGGCATATGCATATTACACAAGAATTAAAAAGTAAAGCTAGTCAAGAAAACATGGTTTACACACAGATGTTGTAAGATGTCAGAGCGGACATAAATTGGGGAATATTTCTAGAGATTTACGATGTGTTACATGATAGAACAGTCTTGGATTGGCAATAATACAAAGCTTGGTCATTTTAAAGCACAGAGAGAGGAAAAAAATGTGTATAGAAGCTCCTCAAACATTCCTGTCGCCAAAGGAAATAGCACTCTTCTCTCCGCCAGCATGAGAAGCACTTTCTACTCACTCAAATAATAGTCATACTGTCACCTATGTGACCACCAAAGTCTGCAGAGGAAATCTTTAACTCTTTTTTCTCAATTTGTGTACAGGCAGTAAACAAAAGCATTCAAAAATGTATATTTTATATATATATATTAAAAATATGACTGCATTGGAGTTTTCTTCTCTCTGACTGGTACTTTTCATCATCCAAGTGAGGGAATTACAGAGCAGGAGGTACAACCCTTCTCCATAATTTAAGATTCTTTTGGGGGATCAATTAATTACTGCAGCTACCCAGATGAGAGTAAGATAAATATCTTACATGGGTAGTTTAAGAATAAATCATAAACTAATCCAATTTAATCTGAAGCAGGAAAGAGCCTCTGAGTTAAGAAGAAACAGCAGATACGATATGCCTTGAATTCTGTAAAGCTTCTTACATTGCTGCACAAGACATTCTCATAATCAAATTAGAGAAATAAGGTATGGATAAAAATCACCATGAGAGTGCCCCCTCTCAAAAAGCCCTCAAAAGGAAAACTAGTAACTAGCAATTGCTTGCTACTAAGGTTGGGAGACTTCTGCATAGCATTACTGTTGTCCTGGTTCCAGGCAGCACCTTTTATTTATTACCTGGATAACAGAATAGAGAATAAATTTCATAATAATTATGACATAATTTCATTTAGATTGCATGATCTTTCTTAGGGACAGCAAAACTAATCTGTATGATGTTGCAAACTGAGAAATGATCCTCATCTGTAAAATTAAACACTATAAACTACAAAGGGCTAGGAAAAGGGGGAAGGAAATGCCTAAATATGAAGCAGGGAACAGCTGGCTATTAGCTGGGCTGCTAAAAGAGTTAACTACTTGAGGATGAGTCAGTGATACGGAACTGCTGCAAAAAAGGACAAATGTCACAACGGGTACATTAGGAGAGCTGTCAGACAGCATTAGAGGCAATTTTTCCACTTCATAAGACTTTTGTGAGTCCCCTTCTAGATCTTTGTCCAGAGCTTCTTCAAAACACAGTGCCCCAAGCTGAAACAGTCCAGAGAACAAGAGAAGGATTATCAAATATGGTCTATACTTTGATAGAACTGAGGCTTCAAGACTAGGAAAGAGAGGACAAGAAATAATATGTCAATGGTCAGATAGTCTCCATGGTCACTAAACCAAGAACAAAAATAAATCAACTTAATTTGCAGGAGATAAGATTCTGGTTGGACACTAGGGATAATTTCCTGTCACAATGACAACAAAGTTTAAAAGACTACCAAGGGATGATGCAGAACCTGCTCCTTTGGAAGGTGGCATACCCTACTAGTAAGAACTATCAAAACTAGCTTAGGTAGAGGTGGTCTGATTTTGTTAGCTTTGGAGGCTGGATCTGAGTTTTGTAATGCCTCACACACTCCACTTTCACAGAAAGGACGGTGTTGAATGAGGGAGGCCGTAGCATCATCTTCTCATCTGGGTTCAGCAGAGGCAGCTCTTCAACCTGTTCATCTGTCTGTGTGCAGCACCAGGATGAGAGCTGGTTGTAGGAGCACCACGTGCTGTGTAAGCAGGCGTTCCCTCTTTTCATCGGTCCCACTGGCTCTGCGTGACCTATTGGCCATCCATGGCCTCAATCCAGTCTAGCTACACCTATCCTGCTTCAGTGCAAGGGGCTGGACTGAGTAATCTCCTAAAGTCCTGAGTGGGAAGCCAATGCTTTCAGAAGGTGTGTCACAGAGATGGGGCTTAAGACCTCAGCTTTGATTTCATAAAGGCTGAATCCATTCTAGCTTCAACTGTTTTCTCCCACAACAGACAATATAATTATGAGCTGTCTGATGATGCGCAGCAGGAATTAAATATAGTTTTTGTAACACTAGACCTGGCTCCCTTCACCACACACCACAAATGGAAAGAAAAATATGTATTTGAATAGTCCTGATCTTAAGTAGCTCTAATAGCTTTCTCGCATGCTATAGCCTTCAACATATGCTTACAATGACAAAATTAGTAGTATTTGTTTTCCCTTTCATTCAGTGCTTATGTTCAAATTATTCATGCTAGAGAACAACTTTCCACAGACAGGATTCTATGCAGTCTATAGTTTTCAACAAATTACATAATTAACATAGAAAATAACCCCTAAAGAACATGAACAAACACGCAGATAGTGATATCCATTCTTGTTTGTTCCTCCAGCCACATCAACTCCATTTTCCCTGTGCACTCAGAATTTTAACTGACATTGGTAGACAGTGTTTTTTTGGCAGTCTTCTGCTCCCACAGTGAATGGGCAAGGTCCTGTAGGTGCCAACCTTTTTGTCTCGAGTCCTCTTGTCTGCACAATGTCCTATTCTTTGGCGCCAGAAACATGGCATTATTTTGGCAGAAACTGCATCTTCCCTTTAGCAAAACCCAGGGATCACTTTTGGGAAAGAGAGCTCCAGAAAAAGTAAAAAGTTTAACTCAAAACCTAGTCATGTAGATTTTTTTGATCAGGTCTTTTTTTTTTTTTTTTATTCAGTGTTTACATTGCAAAATGCTCCAACCAGGCTAAAATCCAACTCCAGCCTGTTCTCCAAACACTTTAGCTACATCTCAGCGTTCTTGCAAAATACACGAGCGCTCCATTTCACTTATAGTGAGAATGCAGTACAAAAACTGCCCATAAAGTCAACCACAGATTCAGGAGCAGAAAGTGTCCTGACTCATTAATGTTCCTCAGCTGACACACCTTTCTGCAACCAGCTCCATAACCCATGACAAAATGAAGACTGGAGTTGGGAGGGGTGAACTGGTTGTCACTGTATTGTAACACCAAGACACACTACTGTCCTTGTTTGCTGTGCTGCATATGGATTTTTCTTCATGTGCTGTCTGGGTAACATTGATGAAAGCAGACACATTGATGAAAGCTCTGTTCCACCATAGTGGGCTTGCTATGATAGTATTTATGTAATAAATAGGTGCTGAGAGTGCGAGGGTGAAATATGACCCTGGCATGGTATGACATTTAATAATTAAGCAAGTTTTGAAGTTTCAAGGTACAGAAACATTGGCCTGATTGGTGTCAAAGCAGTAAACACTATCTTTAAAAGTGTTTTATTGTGAGTGCAGAAGTGAGGAAAGAGAATTTAAAGCAGCCAAAAATTTAAAGCTTTCATTTCAACACAGTTCTTCCTTTTACTTTTAGCTGGAGAAACACAGGCACAGTTAAAATGCCCAACCATCCATGCAGCAACCTGTCCAATTTACAGCAGTGCTTGGCAATTTAAGGTTTTCCTTCAGGTGCTGACAGTCATGATGCAAAAGAAAAACCACGTAACTGATTACAGCCTGCGTTCTCTCTGGAAACACGAAACAGAAGAGGGATGGGGGGAAAAGAAACACCACACCTTCCTGTTTAGACAAAGAGATTATACTGTTACGTATATCCATCCTTCCATCCCAGACTGATGAAGACATTCCTCGGGATGATGACAAGGAAGGCCCAGTGTGGTGACAGGTTGGGCAGGTGGAGGATAATGGGCTGGCAGTCATGAAAGCAGGACATGCCTCCTTTGACCCCTAACTCCCCAAATATCAGATGCAGATTTTAACTCTGGCTAATGACGGATGCCAGAAAGTTGTAGTGAGCAGGATGGTCATCCTCTATTTAGAAATGGGGCCTTATTTCCACCAAAAAAATTTTGATCCACTAATTTCTAATTCTGGTCACCTCTTGTTTACCAATTATCGTCTTAAAATAGTCCTTGGGGATACCACCAAGTCTAATTCATTCTTTTGCTCTGAACTATATTGACCTTTATAGAAAAACACATTACTTCAGAGAAATTAGAGAACAGGCCCCGTGTAAAGCTTTCTGTCCTCCTCCTTTTTTTTTTCGAGAACAAAACCCATATTTAAATTCTGAAACTTTCTGTATGAAATTCAAAATTTTAAAATATGGGTCAAACTTGCAGTGTAAGGAGCTTAATTATTCTTTTAAAACACAATCTGTGTTTTCCCACAGCTATCCTATAATGTATTACACAAGTAACCAGACCAATTGTACAAGGGAGGCTGAGAAAAGAGAACAAATTTTCAGCATGGCATTAGAGACTGACAAATGCTGGAGGCAGGTTACCAGACTTAACAACAAATTATTTCACCTGCTATTGCAAATCCTGCATTCCTAAGTACTTTAGACAAACCTCTTCATAAACCTCTTAATCTGCCACTTGAAAAAATTCCCAGGCTGAAACATTCAACTCAAAGTAATATCAAGTTAACCCTCACCAAAGAAAACTCATAGCTTTAAAATATGTGTTCTATAGCAAATTTATCTTGAGCCAGATACCTGCAAGTTCATTCAAACCTGATTGATCTGTAAATGGAGAGGTTTTCCTTTTAAGATTGGAGGAATGGAAAGGAAATTAAAGGTTAAAAAAATGATTAAGATAAAAATCACATAATGAAGAAGCCACAGAGGAAGAAGAACTGCCATCTGAATATTTTTAACAAAACCCAAAATACCAATGTTTAACTACAAGGTTGAAAAAGGTAACTCATTAAACTGACAATATAAATGAATTAATATAGCTGCAAAGTTTTTCTTAACTGTTTGTAAATTAAAATATGTGTATATAAACCTGTCCAGGTCAACAGCAATTTTACTCCTGAATTAAGATGCTGTTGCTGTGGAGTATAAAATCTTCCCAGATGTAGATTACAATTCCTAAATCCTGGAAGACTGCATTATCAAGTCACCAGGACACTGAATTATGAGTTAACTCTCTTGCTGACATACTTTCTGACTTTTAGTAAGTCATTTCTCCTGTGTTTGTTTCTGTTGAAGCCCTTCCTCAGCTTTGACCATAAATAATATAAACTCCTCAGAGCAAAGTTTTTATTTCATTGTATGTCTATATAGAGCCTAGCACCAAGAGGAACCAGGTTTTTCACTTAATGCAAGCAGCAACTAAGAGAGATTCATAAATCCCTCAAAGGCTCTTCTTCCCACATATCTTGATTTCTGCAGAGACCAAGGAATGTTATAGAGTAATTTCTCCATTAATCCCAAAAACTTGTGTTTGACCTGTTGTATCCCTTCCACTGGTGATCTCCAATTCTGAATGTAACTGGCACTGATGCCTCAAATACTTTAACTACATGTAGAATATCTGATGAGAAACTTAAATGTAAGGAAAAAATTCAGCCTTCAGTTCTCCATGTGTATAGAAGTTAAAACCAATCTGCACTAGAAACGCTATCTGATGTACTATCACCTGATAACTTATAGTCCATGTTTGACAGAATATTAATACTTATTCAAGGAGACTTGCGCATGATCGGAAAACAATTCAAAGTGGAAGGGACTTTTAAGCTGCAAGTGGAATTTCCTCAGGTTGCAGTAGAGCTGGTCCCTGGCTACAGGACCCCAAATATACAGAGATAGGAACCTAAACTCAGAAATTCTTACTTGGAACTATGGTTGATAGTTATATTAATTTTAAGGAGACAAACTGCATTTTCAGCAGTCTATCAGTTTCTTAACCAGCAGATGAGTCTAAAAGGCATTTCCCTAAGATCCCAAACAGGACCATAAGATCAGAGGATAGTTCAGGTTGGAAAGGATATACATAAATCTTTAACTCAACCTCAAGCTTAAAGCATGGTTAGCTATGAGGTCAGACCAGAGGTTTAAATAAAAGTATACCCATACCATCAAGCTGACTCCACAAACACCCCATATTTCAAAAAAGGAAACAAACAAACAAACAAAATCGTATTTTTAATTCTGTATCATCTCCTTTTTTGGAAAACACATTTGGAACGTTCAGTTTTGGTTATGCAGGGAAACAGACAATATTGGGTGGACAGTGAATTGTTTCGGTGTTATATAAGACATTGGTTAAATATCCATGTGACTTCAAAGGGAGATTACACAAGATTATAGACGTAGGGTGAAATTCTGGCTCTGATTAAAATCACTGGCAAAAATCCCACTGGTTTGACCACTGCCAGGATTTTACCTCTAATCTGAAGTGCTCATGCTCTACCCTGCAAACCCTCGCTTGCAGACCCAGACGTATCTCACAAGTGCATCTACGAAACAACAAAGCATGGAAAACTTTTTGTGATCTCTCCCAGAGCTGTGTGTGGGATTTGTCTCATTTTTAAGATATTCTCTCTTCCACTGTAGATTTTTCTTTCTATACAAATTAGGAAGACTGTGTATGCAAGCGAAAACAATGGAACTGTCTGGAAAAAAAGCTGTGAAACAGATTTTTCTGCTTTTTCAAGCCATGGATTTAGGAATAGTAAGGAGCATAGAAGCCTTCCTCCCATTTCACTGCTTTTCCCGCCATTAGTGAAGCTGGAGAGACTGTGCTCCACCTTCAATAATGGCACAAGGGTGTTATCCTGATACAAAGTAGCTTGCAGAGCATCCTTTAGAAAAATCACTCTGAGACCAGGGCAGTGTCTGAGACCCGGGTGAGCACCGAGGTGGGAATACTGTTCACACTGACATTTCATCTGCACATGCACATTCTCCATTTTAATGTCCACCTGCCTTTACCACAAGGATGCTACAACAGGAACAACTCCTGAAAAAACTGAACATGACTGAAAATAACAGCCTAAAATCAATCACTGAAGTGTTCCTTGTGCCACAGAAATTGTTTCACATAGAGACTGGCAGAGCAAAGCCAGTCAGATTAAAACAAATTCTGATCCTGACTCTTACAGTGTTTCCTCATTCCCCTGGGCAAATCCCACTTGACTGTTCCAGCATGTCCTGCACCAGCAAGCTAGTGAGCACGAGGTCAACACCTTTACACATAATCAACCCAGCAACAGAGAGACATCCAAACACCTTCTGCATTCTCCAACAGGAGATCACCCACAGCTGTCAGTGCACAGTTAAAAACATGCGTGGTACAGCCAGCCCCTTGGATGCTGTCTGGGGATGCTTGCTCTTCCCAGAAAGTATTGAGGTTATGCATTATCATATATTCTTCCTGCCAAGTAAATGCAAGGCATCCCACCTTACTCTGGCAAAAGGCATTGCTGGAATTCATCCCAGTGCCACCATTTATTTCACTCATGCTTTCAACACAGCTCTGCACTTCAGCAAGAGGTTTCCCCAGCTAAAAAAATGAGTGTAATGCTCATTTACAGCAAGTGTTGTGACAGTTAACTGTGTAATGCTTGCAAAGGCCTCTGAAAATATAAATTACTTTAGTGTTGAATTATTAACCTTGACTGTTATTGTTTATGCAGAACCTTGGGTTGGGGTTTACAAATGCAAGAGAAGACTAATTATAACTTGTCCTAAAAGCAAAATAGGAAGAAGTGGAACACCCTCAATTTTGCTTTCATGAAAAAACACAGTCACTTAGAGCAGCCTGAAGATGCCAAAATTGCCAAGCTCATCAGGCAGCGTACAGGAGTGTTCAAGTGAGCACTAAGCACACAGCCCACGAGAAAGGAATGAGCTGATTCCTGCCTCTCAGCAGCACACATACAGCCTCACAGCAGTACAGTTTCGCAAACATATCAAATGCTCCTTCTCAGACCGGCCCAATGACAAACACAACTGAAAAGCATCAACTCAGGAAAGAGTATCTTCCCAAAACCACAACTATGCGTTTTGTCATAAAGTTTGCTTTTTCTAATCTGCTACTGTCAGGAACTTAACACAGCAACAATA
The DNA here is from genome assembly GCF_018691265.1 of Tyto alba. Lineage (NCBI taxonomy): Eukaryota > Metazoa > Chordata > Aves > Strigiformes > Tytonidae > Tyto > Tyto alba. Next base: position 34,310,357 of record NW_024881313.1, on the reverse strand, counting down.
ATTTCTGGGGTTAATAAAAAATATCAGAGTCTTCAATGCAAGTTTTGGAAGTTTTCAGTGTTTTAAGTTTAAGCAGTGTACTCTTCTATGCCCAGTGCAAACACTATGTGACTGTTACATTCCTGGGCTGTGGAAAGAGCAAGACAGGCAGCTGTAATTGCAGGGAGATAGGGGCTTTATTAGTGCGTGCTCAGAACTGATACAGAAAATCCAACACAACTTCTACGTAAAATGACACCTCTTGTAATCCTGGAAATGCGTAAAACACAGCATGTGAAATAGAGACAGCACTGGTCTTGCTTTTAGAGAAGTTAAGCAACTACTTAGTTTCTTCAAAAGGCTTGTAGGAACCAGAGATCTTTTTTTCCTTCCCAAAACATAACAGAGACTTAAATCTATCACAAACATCCTGCATTATGAACACTACTCTCCAAAAGTATAGACATTTTTGCACTTGTCATTGCCCAAACAGAAAAAAGAGCTAAATAACAATAAAATGTAACCCACTGCTAGCAATAATTACAAAGTCAATTTTTTAGCTTGATCGTATCTCCCTAAATAAGGAAGCCCTGCACTTTAAAAGACCTCAATACAGAGATTATCAGAGTTGAGCAATTTAGGTACCTCTGCTAGTGAAACTGTGGTTCCTGTGAAGATACTGAAAAACTTTTTCTGGCTGTAGTAGCAGAGCAAGCTAATTTCTTCAGAGGATGAGGGGTTATTAGTTTAGACCTCTTTGGCGGAACACACTGTATGTGCTAATCAGAATTAATATGCTTGATTCAGCCACTATTTCTTTATTTGGATCTAAATGTTCACAAAATCAGCAGGGATTTTTTTTTTTTCAATCTTGCTGCAGATGGAAATTTCCATACTACAGTTCTGCAATGACTGTAAACAGGAGACCGGTTTCGACATCATCAGATCTTAACCCTTTATATAAACAAGAGAAGCTGAATAATCTGTAGGAATGGGAGTTCAGGGCAATCCAACAAGGGTTCTGTGCAAAAAAGGAGGAACTGAGACTCAGAGCTACATTTCTGCTCAGCTCCCCATTTTTAAACTCTAAAGAAAACAAAGAAAAAGGCGGGAGGGGGGAAGTGGAGGTAGGGGGAGAAAAAAAAAAAAAAAAAAGAAAAAAAGGAAAAAGATCACTAACTGCAGAATTTAACATTTTATTGTTAAATCTGCTCCTTAGTCTGGTACTATATACTAGCTTGCACATGACAAAGTGAGCAAGTCATAAAAAAAAAATTTCTTCCAACTCCCTCACCTCCTAGTTCAAGACATAGATACACTCTTCAATACTGGATGACTTCAATTTTGAGTCATGGAATCCAAAATTTGACATCTTTAGTCTTTTTTTCATTAACTTGAAGAATGAACAGGGACAGAGTATGCATCCTAAAATACAAATTTTCTCATTCACATTATGATGCTGTAGGCTTTCTCCAACAATGCTTCATATTCCTCCAATTTGCTGTACACGCTGGAGATGCAATGACTCTGTCATACCTTTAATAGAGCATGGTTTCCAGAAATGCATGTACACGGGAAAAGGAGATGGGGTTCCTGAGTTTCCAACTCTTGTCCTATGCACAGCAGTTGATTTTTAAGATGCTTCAGGATTTGCCTCAATCTTCAGACATCAATGGAGGGATTAAATATTTCAAGGGTATATTTATATAATCTAGGCCAAAGTTATCTGACGGATAGATTATCTCTGCCACACCTCTCCATGTCAGCAGCTGGGCAGGTTTGCTTTGTTTTCCTTCCAAGGAAGAATAAAGTAAAGTAATAATAAAATAACAGGTTTTAAAAACCAATATCTAAAAAAAAATAAAAAAGTTCCATAGTGATTTGGGGTTAAATCCAAAATTCTAGGTCTTCCTTAAGGCTTAAATTATAAATCAAATGCAAAACTGTCAAAACTTTGCATCACATCCAGCACTCACAGACGCATAATTCAAGTTCAGAAAGAACATTTCAAACTCTTGAAATACTATCAATCTGATTAACAAACGCACATTCTCCAAGCAGAGATGTTCTGGTTCGTGACTTCTGTACTTTATACTGAGAAGTGATCCAGCCTTCTGCAAGTTTGCAGTCTTCATTGGAGAGGACTTCCACCAATGTCTCATTTGAAGGTTCCCACCTTTCATAAGATTTACTAGACTTGATTACTGTCTGTTGCTATTCTCACAAAATCCTCTTGTTATGCTCTTACAGCGATCTGAACAAAACCAAAAGTCAGATTCAAATGTTTAAGCCTCCTTCTCTCATATTTATGCCACCAAGGGACTATGATTTGGCACCTATAGTTCTATGTCCACTAATTAAAGAGTACATCTCCTCTGCATTGCAACACTAACTGTGCAAAACCAATCAATTCAAATTCATGAAGTATGATACCACTGATAAAACCAGGTATTACCACATCCTCTCAAAATAAGTTGAAATCTTCTTTCTCGCAAAGGGGTTTCCTTTTATTTTTTGCTTATACCTCACTGAAGGGAGCTGGAAAGCCTGGCCTGTTGCGAGTACCAGTCCCTTGAATTCCTTGTCTGAGTTTGCAGCCTATGTATAGTTTTTGATTAATATTTATTTGACCATTTTGGCTTCATATTCATTTCTGCATATCTTACTGGGCCTCATTTCACTAAACTGGCCATGGTCCCTGTAAGTTAAATTTTTTATTTTTATATGTATTAACATGGATACTTTTTGAGACTGTGTTTTTACTTGAAAAAAAAAAAAAAAAAAAAAGTGCCACACACAAAAATGGCTACTTTCGTACACGTGTGAGGAGGAGCTGTGGTTTGCTGCTGAATTATTGCATAGATTTGAACACACTGCTCCGAGAAAAGATCTGTAATTGTTTAGTGGTTGGGCTGCTGGCAGAATTCCCTGCCTGGGGCTGTTTTTATAAATAGGCCTGAGGACAAACAAACAAGCTACTAATAACAAGTCGACTGTTCTGTTTTGAAGCAGGCCTGCTTTGTGTTGTCCAGCACATGAGAAACTCAGATGGCAAATATAGCAAAATCCATGGCAAGAAGTAAGGGTAGATCATGGCAGGAATCAGTGGCACTTCTATTTCTCTAAAATGCTAAAATTTCAGTTCACTAAAAAAAGCTTAATTTGGGGGAAATACCAAATACACAAGGCTGTGTATGGCTGTGCTGTTTCAGATCTCCATTTCCACTCTGACTAGGTGAAGTCAATAAATGTGGTAAAATGGCTTATTAGCAGACATCAGAAACTCCAGAAAACCTGGTGAATGCCTAAAGCAAGCTGGTCTTGCTTTTCCCACCAGTTCTTTTCTCCATGTCCCACTCATAACTACATCATAGATCTGGACAATACTCAGGACTTCCTGTTTGACTCCTACGAAGTTCTCAAATTTGTCAGGAACAGTAAAGTATCTCATCACAGCTTTTATTGGGAGGTTCTCTTTCCGTGGGTAATCTGTTGGATACTTAACCGAGAGCAACAGTCAGATTTTCTGCTACCTCTATTTCAGTCTGTTTACCCAATCTCATCACACTGCAACATTTTTTTTCTTGCTTTTAATGTTTTGTGAAGGTGATTTAGGTTTCCCAGCTAAATACTCAAACCTATTTATTGGTCCTTCAGTACCTTTCTTTGAGAAAGACACTCTGTCTTGGATATCTTTCTCTGGTATTTCATATACTTTGTTCTCTTTCAGGAAATAACTACAACATCAGTAGAAAACATTTTTCACCTCTGGCCTTGGAAGCTTATTTGTAACCAACCAACCAACAAATGTTACCAACACAGTTTATATGGGAACAACCTATCCTGATGCAGTAACTCTTCCAAGCAGTGCAGCTGTGGTAAATTCTTTTGGAAGAAAGTAAGGAAAATTAGGCCCCTTACCCTTGTAAAATGTTTTGTTGCTCATGGATCTTATCTCTGTTACATGAAGGATGATCTTCACCAGCCTCTATTGGCCCTTGCTTCCTTGATGTAGGTATCATAAATTTGCTGCCTGCTGCCCATTTTCTCTGATAAGCTTCCTTGTGGAGAGGCTTGGTTTTCCTCTCCATAACTGCATTCGTTTTGCTTAGTTTTGTCTTTTGTATCCTCCTTGGAGAGCATACTTTGCCCCCACAAACCTCCTCAAAGACTTAAAAGCTCTCTTACCTCTTTCTTTATGTCATTCAGCATTAACAGCTTAGTCTGCAAAAACAAATCCTCTTTTTTTGCTGATAAGAAGAGCCACTTATGCTCTTCCTTCCTCTTTGTTTTCTACTCTCTTTGGAGGGAAGATCTAGCCAGTTCTAACACCACTTCATGTGATGATGCAGGCAAGAACATGAAGTCTAGTGGACCATATGCAATTGCTACCGAGGTGAGCACTTTTCTGATAATACCCAGAAATAATGGAGTCAGCACAGATTAAGGAAACAACAAAGCACTCAGCATTTATGGCAACACACTGATGCATTTCAGGGTACGTGCTGCAGCCCCAGGGGAAGCAGCAGTAACATTGCTAGCTCAGATGAAAAGACCCTAGGCAATAGTATGAAAAACACATTTTTCCAGAAAAAAATCCTCTCTGCTAGAACTACATTGGCCCTAATAGCAGCAGGACAGAAAGAGGAGCTGGTAGGAAAAATAATTGAGAGAGCAGCAGCTGTTTTCTCTCCAGAATCACCAGCCACAGTTCCCTTGGCACAGCAAATGCCATGCAGCTCTCCCAGAGAGTGCCCTCATAAATCAGCTTCACTGCCACTAAATGAATTTGTATTTGGTTGAATTTCAAATGATCCAGTCTGCAACGTAAAACTATCACAGCTTTCAGCAAAGCATAACTTCTCAGACCTCCACAGGATGGTGGTGGGGTGAACAGACACCAAAATGGACACCAGCATCCTCTCAAGGATCGGGATTGTCAGGTGAGCCAAAGGCAATGCCAGGCCAGGGGCTAGGCAGTACCTGCTCTCTGGATAAATGGACTACTACAGGGCTGTTAATCCAGCAACTTTTCCAGAAGCATTAAATCCATAGCAAAAGAGAAAAAAAAAAAACTTACCAAAGCATAAGCATTACCAAATAAATTACTTGAACATTTTACTACATTAGTTTACATACATGCAAACAGCTTGTTCTTAAATCTTCCTGCTCCTCAGCAAGCATCTAACAGCATAAAAAAACCTTCAGAGCACCTACTTACACAAGAAGGGGGGAAAATAACATTCTTTTGCAGCTTTAATGAAAGTTGTTTCTGCAAGTTTCTGCTGTCCTGCTATATACCACAGCTGCTCCAGTCCCACTGTCAGCTTTAGCCAATTGTAAGTCATCAGTTTTCAGCCCACAATGCAGCTGAAAGCCAATTCGGCTGGTAACGCTGTTGGAAACAAATCACTGTTTGCCCAGATCTTGTATTAACCTTTTCTTTCCCTTGAATATTGCCTTGAAAAAGGACAGCTCACACCCTTCAAAGATAACAGAGAAAACAGCACAAAGAAAATAATTTAAGAAAAAAAAAAAAAAAAAAAAAAAGAGGAGATTGGGAAGCAGGGGATAAGAAAAGTTTATAAAATGTACCAGAAAGAAAAAGGAAACAAAGCTTTAAAAATTATTCCAAGCATTATCAGCCTCTCAAGCCAGCTGGAGAAGACCCTGAATCAGAATCTGAGCAACTTCTACTTCAAATGAGCTCATCTTCTTTCAAGAACTATATACAACCTGAGAAGCAGGTTACCCTAAACAGAGGGACACCAAAGTATAAGCAGTGTAGTTCCAAAGGTCATGTTGTTTTATCCAGATCACCAAACATCTACCCCATCCGCTTGCTCTAATCACTCTCTCTACTGTAAATTTAAAGCTCTACACAGCTACTACTGCTGCAAGGATTACAGAAGTAGCCCTAACTAAACACATCTAATACTGTTTTAATAATTTGGTCAGATAATTAGTTTGTCTTCCTGCACGCAACTGATCTATTTTCACTCATAGTTCTGCAACAAGAGGTCTATAGCAATTGCTGTGCAAATACTTAGCAAACACAACCCCTTTTTAGTTGGCTGTAATTCAAAAAACTGACAGAAGTTCCCCTCAGATGTACATTTTTTTCAAGCTAAGTTTTAGTTTAAATAAGGATAAAAAAGTCCAAGTTACAAAAATAAATTGTCAAAAAAACCCAACCAACCAAACAAACAAAAACCAACAAACACAAAACAATATTGAATCACAAAGATCTACTACTGTCACCATAACCGTGAAATCTGGTAGGGTTTCATGGGGTAACACAGGTCTGTCTTGTGCCATCTCTGTGAGACTCTGCCCAGCTCTGGCACAGCTGGACAGCTGTGGCAGAGATCACAATTTCTTAGTAAATTCTTCCAAGATTTAGTTTGTACCCAGCAAACCCTCTATTACCCCCTGTACATCCTCTTGTTGTTTCTCTTTGTCACATTGGGCCACTTAAGTGCCAGCTATCTGACCTGAGAGTAAGGAGTCAGTCTCTTGTGCTCTCTCTTGCTGGCATCCTGGGCATCATGGCGGACAATAAATTTCAATTCCCTAGTGCAAAGAGAGGCAATAATCTTTCCATGAAACAATTTACTAGGTAAACAACCTCAATATGTTTAAAATAAACGAGACACCTTGGTGGTGATACCAAGCTACTGGGCTCACACTCTAACAGAATATCTCACAGGAAGGACTGGATAACATCAATGAATGAAGGAGCAGAAATCAGGTTAATTTAATCAATTTAATTTAATTAATTTTGTTTAATCCCTAAATTAAGTACTTATGGACTATAATTTTGTCTAAAACTGGAGCATTCAACAGCTGGATAGAGACAAGCTGAAGTGTACCTGTCTCAAAAGGTTAACTAGGAGCTATCACTGTAATGCTGGTATGGATAAAGCATGTGTGATTAAAGCATGCATCAGGAAGCCTCCAGAGCAGATAAAAAGCTTTATTACCATATTAGCACTGTGAAAACTCATCTGGAATAATGTGTACAGTTCTGGTCATCTGCTCAGGAAAGGCTAATTCAGCTGGGAACAGGTGCACCAAAAGACTATTTTGACAATGAGAGGAACACAGAGTGTCTCTTGTGGGACGTGACTAAAAGAGCTTGGCTTGCTTAGTTTCACAGTTGACAGCTGAGAGTGTATGTGATCCTTCTCCAAAGTTACATAAGGTGGATAAACACCAACAAGGGAGAAGAGAGGTAAAGGACACTTTGTGGGTACAATTAGAAAATGGAAATTGATTGTGAATAAATTTACATTGGAAATTAGGAAGGGAAAAGAGTGAAATTCTGGAGGAAAGCTCTAATGAGAACAAGAAACATCATTACTTTTCAGACTGATGAAGTTTATTAGAGGGAAGATATGATGGGGTTGCCTACAGGATTTTCCTACAGAAGCAGGAAATGAAAATAAATGGCAGGTTAAAGAAGACTCGTTCTTGCTTTATGCATCTTTTAGAGCAAGAAGGGAAAGGAATAATAATTATTTCCAACACTTTTTTCTAGGCTCAAGAAGTTCTGCTCCCATTACGGAGACCCAATAGCTGACAGATCTGCAGAACAGAAACAGTTCAGATGTCTAATGGCTGGAAGATCAGGAAAGACTGCAGACATGTGGAAAGGAGTCATTCTATGTATAACGTGAGGTCTACATAAAATATAGCACGATTCAGAAAGGTTAATTCTGACCTGTTTTCCAAATTTGGAAGGAGACAAATACACAACATGTGGCTGCATGTCAGAGAGCAACTCTTTCGGTGTTTAGAGTATGCCAACCATATTCTTTTGCTAAACCTACATCAAAACATTAAACTTGTCATTAGAAGTCCTTGCTCCCTAATGCCATGCTTTTGGTCCTTCTCAAAAACCTCATTTCAAATGTGCTGCAAGAATTATATGCAAAAATACACATGAAAATATAGGCATATGCAGGCACACCCATGTACATAACAAACATGGGATACTGCTCCTAAAAATGTATCATCTGCTTATACAAGAATCTCAAATACCCCAAGATTTGATGAAGATCTGTATAGTGACTTCAAAGAGGAATCAAGATGATCCTACCTATGTAAACTAACCAACAAGCAGAAATTATCTCTGCAATCTATTAAAAAGTCTGGAAAAATAAACAGGCAAGCAAATACTATTTCTGTAAATCTGAGAGAAATTTCTTTTTAATAGGTTTAAAAGAGAAGCTCAAAAAGAGGAAGGAAAAGCTTTAAAAGTGAAATTACAAGTAAAACAGGACAGAAAAAGAAAAGAAAAAAACCCAAAACTTACTGAAAATGGATGGGAAAGGGAACATAGAAATACACAGCGTTGGTATTTCAAGCATTTGAGCAGCCACTACCACGGTCCCTACTTTCACCTGTCTCAGCCCCCCGGAAGACTACTTTTATCACATCTAGAAAAAACAGACCGTCATTGGGAGAATGCTGAACTGATTTGTCACTGTCTTTCCAGGTTCAAACCACAGTTCCCACGGTGAGGGTGTCCTTCGCAGCATACACTCTTCCTCAGCTCTCCCCAGGGCTTAGGGAACAGCCGGCTCTCCAGAGGCATCAGCTGCTGTAACTTTGGGAGTCTGGTGACCTGTCTTTTAAAACAGTGGGAGTAACTTCCTTTGCTCCCCCAGCAGTGCTTTTACAGAGCCAAGAGCATGCCAAAACACTGCTTGCTCTTGCATACAACTTGAGTAACAAAAGAGCAGCTGTACTCAGTTTAAGACAAGGCTATACTTTCCCACCCCTTATTTAACACTGGCTTATTTCCATCAGCCTTAACAACAGTGAATAGGAGAGAAGGGATGTTTTATGGGGAGATATAGGCTCATGGTGCTATCTGATTCTGCCTCAACTGGGTCAAATTGACTTTATCTATAACTGAAAGCAGTAAATCTATTGACACAGGAGGCTGGCAACAGACCTCATCACAGGTAAACTCCTGAGGCCAAAGGGAGCCCCATTATAGTTGATCTTATGTATGAAAAGCTCCATACAGAGTCAGTGCAGAATCAGGAGCAGAGTGGGCCAAGACATCTGCCAGTGCTGAATCACCTAGAACAATATGGCTTTAAGCATGATGGGGTTTTTTAGCTGGGGAGCCACTGAGCTCTATTTTCCAGCTTGCTATAGACTTGGGCAAGTTACTTATTATATTTTTGCCTTCTAAACTTTAAATCAGAAATAACGGTACTTCCAGGGCAATGTGGGTATTATTAACTCAACCATTTCTCCTAAAGATTTTGAAATTTGCAGAAGGAAGAAGATGGAAGAGGGCAGTGCATTAGGGTTATTATGTTATGTTGGCGCTCTCACCAGGATTTCCTTTGAGGAGGGTTTTAAAATAAATACTTGGATTGAATGCCCCATCAATAAAACCCTGGATATCTTCCAAGAGTCCACTTCTTTGGCAAGTTTAAATAAAGCAGGTCTCCCTCTGTTTAAGGTGTAAGTGAAAACTTGAGTGCACTGAAGGTTGATATTAGAGGGTACACTTGTTTGATAAGAGCTACAATCTACAGAGCATAAACTGAACAACATATGGATAACAAGATGAGACTGGGGCATATCGGGATCTTGCATCTACCTGGGAATTGACAGTACGATGATTGGTAATATTTTACGTTTCAGATTCAGAGTAATTAGGGCATTGATATTACTTGGTTCACTAGGAACCCTTCCAAACCAGGGCCAGTGCAGACAAAATGCTACAGTGGCACTTGACTTTACACTAAATGAACAAAAACATGTTTTTCTCGAGGCACGCAGAAGTAAACTACTTGTGTCCTTCCAAGATCTCACAACGCTTTCCTTTAGAAAATTAATTTTGACTCCAAACTCTGTTCCACACATTGCATTTTTTGGCAAAGTCCTCCCTATCAGATATTCCAGATGAAATAATTTTCTTGAATTCCTGCATAAATTTTTCTAGTACTGTTAAACACCAGTGAAACACTAATGATCTCTGTCCCTAATCTATCTATATGTCAGTCAAATATGGCAAAACATAACTTCTAAAGCACTTCAGAGCTTGTCATATGAGGTTTGTATCAGTTCCAGAGTTTACTCATACAGAGTTTCCACATACTCTGTACCCAGCCAAGTAACTAACTGCTAGAAGGTCAGTGGAGCAGGCGCTTGGTTTGGGCTACATGCTCTCTTCAAGATCAAGAACAAAGCCATCAGGGTGCTAGGGTCAAGACTGCCATGTTTCATACTTCGAGGATATCCTTTTCCTCTACAGCCCTGACACATGGAAAGGATCCAAGATAAAGCAAGCTTGTGGTTAGGAGGTTATACTGTTGATTGTAGTCTGGCTAGACTTGGCTTTAACCACCAGATCAACTGTGTATTTTTGGACTGGTGAGGAAATGAGACATTCATGACCCGATTCAGAAACTAAAGCTATGGACAAAGTTTTAGATGAATCTGTTAATGTATTACCAGCAATGGCTGAGTTTATGTTTGACTGAATTTCTATGGTCAGCTTAATGAATACGTATACTTTGAATAGACTTAACCAAGATGAACATTCATACTCACTCTGCTTTGAAGTTACACATAAAATATACAAATATGCTGCACCAGTCGCAGTTGCTTTACATGTAATTTCCCAACAATAACAGGTCAAGGACAAGAAAATGTTAAGGCTATTGCCAGAACATGTAATTAAATTTCCTTCCCAAAATTATAACCTCCTGTGCAGCCCAACAAATGTGTCAGACCAAGAACTCCAGCTTCAGCCACTGGAGTTAAGTCCTGTTCCTCCACTGGTATCACGGATCTTTTTCTGCACAGTTCTGTAAAATGACACAGTCAGACTCATGGACAGTAGTGCTGAAAAGCTTGAACAACAGAATATTCTAGAAAGGAAAAGACGAACTTCTCAAGGCCTACTTTTAATTAATTACCAGATGGAAATAAATCTTTCTTGGAACTTCTGGAAGCTTCTTGGAAAAGCCAAGCTTTCCCCGCAACTGGCCTTGTGTGCAAATTGGGACAGATAAAAGAAGGGGTTTTTTTCTTTTAAATAGATCATTATAAATTCTGACACGATGCTCAGAAAAGAAAACAACATTAACTAAATCATCATGATGATTCCAACAAAAAAAATCTAGCCAAGTATATGTACTACACATAAAAACCCTCACAGATTATGGAAACGTACATAAAACACTTTGAATTTACAAATCCTCAGCCTGTGCACAAAGGTATACTTTATTTAAATGACTGTTATAAATCTAGATGAAGTGCAGGATTTAGTCTTATAACTGTCTCTTGATCTCATATAGTTACCAGGCCTCTAAACAAAATACACTCTGTCAGAATTCTGTTTGGCCTTTTTGTATTCTGTCTCTACAAGGGGGATGTGAAAGAGAAAGGCTGAACATATTTATTCTGGTCTGGGCACCTTGCCAATACTCACAGAGATATTTTAGGTTTTCTGGCTCACAGCGAGTTCAACCTCTTACCTGCCTCCCCATTTAGAGTGCTGGAAGCAACCACAGCTACAGAATTACAGTTGTAACACAATCAGAATAGCAGAGAGGGTGAATCATAGCATTAGCCATATATTACTACTCTACCCTTGTTTCACTCTCCCATCTCCAATGCAGATCTATTGTATCAGGAATTTTGCACAGTCCTGCTAAATGTGGGAAGAGTTGTGGTAAGCAGCACTGCAAAAGTTGTCTGCAAGGAGAGAAAGCTCTCAGCAGAACATCCAGAAGAAACTTAGATGTTTGTCATATTGAATTATTGCAAAATTGAAAAAAAAAAAAAAAAAAAAAACAAACAAAAAAAAAAAAAAAAACAAAAACCAAAACCACCGGTATTTTGGTATCCATTGACACAGTATTTACATATACACCATATTTTGCTCACGTATACTTTATACATTCACAAGCTTTAGGTACTTCTCCCATCCCTCTAAGCTGCAGGAAGCCATAATGAAATTGTAGCATTTTCATCTGGTGTAGAATTAGTGCCTCCAGCTCCAACCCCACCGATGATAGCGGTTTCAGTGATGACAGGAAAAATATTCCCGCTAAAGCAAGTAACACCAGAGTCACACCCAGCATATCTAGCGGCAAGCAGCTCATACAGCTGGAAATCTTCCAGCAGGTTCAGCTGCTCCCTGCTCTGCACTGAACAGGTTACTTAAGCCAAAAAATAGTCTTTAAATCCCCTAAAATCCGAATTGTGGGTATACTCCATGAAACAGCAGGAGCCTTGTGGCTTCCATTAGCATTAATTACCCCACCACTGGCAGCCAAGGTCATAAAAATTTATGAAAAAACTGATACTCATCCCTCAAGTTTGCCCAGATCTCAGGGATGTAAACAAAACTAAAAATCCTTTCCGTAAAGACCCAACATGGAACCCTGTGAGACTGGCTTTTGAGGTCTTTGTATTTTGTGATTGTGGTGGGTTTTAGAAACTGTATCTAGAGATAGTAGCTAGTGCTTTTGGCTGGGGGAATACTGCTACGGGAATATTATTTGCGTGGAGGTTACAGTGGCTTTTGGAAATCACAGGATTACACATAATAAGTAGAGAACTGATGTGAAAACTGGAAGACTGGGAAGAAGTCTGAGAAACTAAGATCTTTTGGCAACACGCTCAAAATCAGTCTTAGTCAGCAAAGATGTTTAGAAGATTGCTGTGAAATGAAGTTCCCAGCCCAGTGCCAGGAAGTTGGATTTCCACACTACAATGATAAATATCTTCAGTGGTAATTGCTGGAAGGCCAATCCTACCTGTCAAAATAGAAGCGCCACAATGAACTGCTGTGAGGAATTTTGTATGGTGAACTCAGTCTGTGCTCTGAACCATGACTGGTCTTCAGGGCTGTCCTTGTGATAATTTTCACAGCACTGAATTTACATCATTTTAAGGAGATAAATCTAAATCCTCGGATAAACCATCCTATCCTTCTGCATTCTCACTTCTCTGCAATGATACCAGCAATCATATTTCTCCCAGTAAATAGTTTTCCATCTTCCTTAACTCTATTATTATTTTCCATTTAAAACACACTCTGGCATAATCAGACTGCTTTTCAAGATCAATCAGCCCTAGTAGGCACAAATATCTGTCTTTGAAAAAAAGCAATTGCATTGGCATAATCAAGTTACTAATGATAGTTCCATTATACAATCAACAAATTGGTGTTTCTTCTGGCTATTCCCTTTCCTCTTGCCTCCATAATAGTTCTTCGTTCAGTTAGACATTTGTGATTCATTTAGTAAATGGATGAAGTAAGCATTTGGATTGTTACCAGTTGTGTTGCATTGTGCTGATTACTAAGTGCAGCTGTTGCATTTCACTGCAGAAATATCTACTTTTCAGCATAAGTATGGTGATCTTTCAGGCATAGATGAACATGCAAGTGCCCTGCGTATCACGTGTGTTTTCTGTTTCCTTGATGTAAAGAGTTTTTTAATCTCCAAAAGATTATGGATCCCCGAATGGGCTGGTAGCTTCCGTGTGTAGCTAAATCTCCACTGTGTAATAAAGTACAAATCTACTCATTTTACTTTATGAATCTCACTAACTTTACTAACTTCATTTTCAATTGCTTGTAATTTCACACAGCTTCCATCCTTTAGGATAAATGTTCCATTTTCAGGCTCATCTTACCAAATGGTCATCCCTTCATCACTGTCTTTACTTGTTTTTTTTCAGAGTTTAAGCAAAATACAGTGTAGATATTTCAGCACAAGAGTTCTTGGGAGGAAACTCTGGTTTTCATTATGACTTTAAAAAAAACAAGTATGTAATCTTATTCTATTTTATTTATTCTATACAATTGATCTGCAAAGCATTTCAGCCTGCTTTGGCTTAGCGGACACAGTATGGAAAAGAGTCTCTTAGATACTTAACTCCATTTCAGTGGAATATATTTTGAAATGCAACTAGCATGTTACATTAATAATTAATTCATTTAAATTTTCCATGCCCAATATTTAGGCAATACCAAATAACTAGAACCAAAAATTAACAGATGATTTCTAGCTAGCTCAGCAGTAAATTGCTACTACCTGTTACAATTCATGATTGCTAAAGTCCATATCCCCAAATAGCCAAGAAAGCCTCTAGAGGTAAATAAATAAAAAAATAAACCTTCTAAAATTATCTGGCAGGGGTAGACTAAAGCAGAGGATTCCTGTTGTGGGAGTTCTCCTGTGCAACATGTACATTCCCAATGAGCAAGCCCAGGCATATTTGTTTTTACACAGTTGTTTCCACACCAAGACACATTTCCATTCCCCCCTCCTTCCTTCTGCTTTTGTATTCCATCGTCCACACCAACAATTAGTGGAAGTGCCTGGCTGTGCCTGTTCACATTGTTCCCAGACTTTTCTCTCCCCCAGTGAGCTCTGAAGACCATGCATTATTTGACATGACATGACTTGGAGGCCTTCTACAGCAACAGCCGTATGCAGGGAAGCAGACAGGACAAGGAAGAAAGTTAGTCCTGGTTGCAGCTATCTGAGACAGAAGGACTTAAATTAATACGTGTTAATCTCTTAGCACAGTACCCCAGGTGATTGGACTTTAAATTACTTAGTCTTGTAAACAACAAAAAACAAAAAACAAAAAACCCAACCAAACCCCACCAGAAATAAAAACATCCTAAAGGTCAAGATACAAAGTCAACTCGTTGTTCTATTTGTTTTGTGACATTAAAACACAGGATATGAAATAAAAAATAGTCTTAGTACAGCTAGAAACTAAATCCAGATGTTTTAACATCAGGCAGTAGCATATTCATAATGTGGGTTTTTTTCTGAAATAATTAAATATCTATTGCATTTTCCATCACAGATCATTTCTCTGCAACATGAGCAATTTGCCAGCTTGTACATACACACAAAATGCACTCAGTTTATAGTAAACAGCTGCACACAGGGCAGTTTCCCTTCACACACACAGGTTGTGCAGTTGTGTCCTTACATGTTTTTTAAATTAACCCAGTCAAGTGCACATAACATTCAAGACCATAAAACATAATCAAAAGTACCTATTCCTCTCTGGAAATGAACTCTTAGAAATATCTTCTCTAAAAATGGATATTTCCTTAGAGTGTATACTTCATATTTCCTCTCATTTTGTTGCTAAAGTCCAGAGAAATTAGATTTTACTGTTCCTCCAAGAGAAGGTGATCCCCAGATATATGTCCCCAGATGTTCAGCCTGTGTGTTCCAACTCGTATCTGCTAAAGTGCAAATACTGATCACTGCCATTGATATTACCAGCCTTCACTTTTACGTATGTGCCTCTTCCTCGGTTACTTCAACACAAATACAGTCAAGGCTGAAAGCTTCTTTTACAACTGATATGTATATAGAAATTTCAGAGACTAACTTGGTTACCCCATCAGCTTCTCACAACCTGAGGAATTCCCCTGTGGCCTCCCATCTCTCTACAGTGACCTCAACAAGCAGCAGCCTACAAAGCAATATGGACACTGACTTGTAGAACTTCAAATACCTTTAAACACAAATACCTCTGCTTCATAAACACGCTGACAAAAAGTATATGCAGATTATGGCAATGAAACATATTTTTCCTTTTAAAACATGAATACTTGAAAGTAAATTTGAAATAACTATCCACAGTGAGTCTAAACACATTAAATACCTACAGTAGTTTGCAAAACTTTAAAAGTTTACACAGGTAAAAAAAATATAAATAAGAAATCCTCTCAAATTTTAAATGATTGAAGCTTTTTCTCAAGTTACATTGAAAAGTTGAAGGGAATAGAAAAGGGATTTCTTTCTTAAGTCTTTTTCATATGTAATACTTGGTCACTGTCAGTCAAACATAAGGTCGTACATAGACTTTATCATGTGTCAGAACGGACTGCACTGCACAAAGTATCAGTATTAGTTTCAGTCTTTATCATCAAGAGAACAGCTGCTATTTATCTCTTTCCAAATTACTTCCTAGTATTACTTTCAATCTCTGTTCCATAAAAAAACAAGCTTCTGAATTAGGTTTATTTTGTGGGTTGTTTTTCCATTTTAGCTATCAGGTGCAAGAGAATTTTACTGGGAGTAGAAACATAGGAAAAGCAGCTTCAGCATTGTAATACAGGTATAAATAGCTGAGGGGGAAGAGTGGCATCTTGAAAGCTTGATTTTTAACTGCACTTAAGGACATCCTCATCCAAGTGGACTAGTAGGATCTTCAAATATTGCAAAGAGATCTAATGTGCCCAAATTTTTTTTTCAAATACCATCTCTCTGAACTACTAGGCTTCTTAGCACCTATTTTTTTTTTTTCCTGAAGGATTAACCTTGTGAATGGCATTTCAAGTAAACTTGAGTCATCTGTTGTTCTCGGATTTTTGGATCTCAGATTATATACAGATGGACATCAAAAGTGAATGTGTTACCAAGGTTTACCAAGTTACCACTCACTTGTTTTATCTGACAATGTACATCATGAAAATAAACCATGTTGGCTAACTAAGAAGGCATTGTAAGGCAACAGGTTTTATTCAGCATTGCAGTGGATAAGGAAGATGCACATAGTCTGTTAATAAAGCCAACTGGTGAACAGTGGCTTGCTTTGCCTTGTTAACTACTGGTTGAGTTCCACCAGGCAAGCTGATGAATACTGGATGAAAAACATTCTTGTCTTACTAAGTAATGGAGACTAGCCCACTACTGTGCATGGTTAAGTAAGGCATGTTTCCTCTTTTACTGACTTCAGTGTTTCACAGTTGAAAATCAGAAGAGTTCATTTAACAGCAACTTTTGCATGCCAACTAATGATGCCTCCACAGGTCTGCCACAGTGGAAGGAGCCAGAACTCCAAGTACACAATACAGAAAAAAAGAATTTAAATAACTGCAGTTTTTTAATTACTAGTATTACTTTTTAAAGAAAAATGCTGGCATGTACCCACCTGCATCTGCATAGCTTAGAGCGTGTACAGTCATTCTCAAAAACAAAAAAAAAAAAGTATAAGGAAAATGTATAATTAATCGGCACCCAACTAAAAGAAGTCTATTAAATTAGTATTTACCTTTAACATCAACTAGCTAAATAAAAGGGCAAAGAGAATAGCTGAATAACATCTTCTACCTCCCATTCATCTCAGGCTATAAATCTTATGTTTCTGGATAATGTTGGCTCAACTTCTCAGATGGCAGAAGCGCTCCATTTTCCCATAAAAATGTAGAGTTGATCTAGCATTAGTGGAAGGAGTATCCAAGAATAGTGTTGAGACCATGTTGGTATTCTCTCTCCTGCACTAGCTGGCAGCAGTATTGAGGAATGCCCAGCTCCAGCAACTAGAAGGACAAGTCAATGGAGTGCAGGGATGGAGACAGGATGTCTGCAAACTCTTTGGAGGGTGCTGTAGGTTGAATGTGGCTGGTAAAGTGCTGTTTCGGGTGTCTGAAACCCCATCAGTTTGAGTTTAAATGGCATGTAGTCACCTATAGCACCAAGGCATGCAGCTGCCTTGTTTCAAGAACTCTGCAAGTGATGTGCCATCCGCTATCCAGAAAAAAAAAATTAGTAATGTTTCACAACTTCCAGCAACCACATGAATCACATGGAGGGCGTGATAATTAGGCACATTCATTGATGTACACTTTTGATGCTGGAAGTTAATATAGTCTCCTCTAATTTATCTAATATCCTCAATCCTTGGTCTTCCTGATCAGACTGCCAAGACAGTCCTAATTGTTATTTTAGGACACAGCATGACTGGCTGTAGACATTAGACTGGAATGCTTTCACTTCACACTTTCAAAAAGCAAAAGGAAAAATACTTTCCATCACTGATGACTTAGTGAGCTTGTACATCAATCCTTATGAGACAAATATAGGAAGAAGATTTGGCTTATTATGGTTAAGATAAGTGAACTAGGTCTCGAGACTTCATGACTCCAACTGTCACACTCCTGTACAACATGGGGCAAGTTGCTTAAACTCCAGTCATCTACATGAATATCACTACTGCAGGGACAATGTTGTTTCCTCTCACCTGCTTCCAGTCTATAACATCAATTGAGGCTTTAAATTCTTCAGAGTTTGTCTTTATTAATATCTGTACTCTTATGCATGCATAGACATCTAGCTCAACAGCATTCAGTCATGGATGGGAAGAACATCCCACAAGATGTTTCAGTGTTTCAATGTGGCACACATACTTTAAAAGTTTATTCTTTGTGAACCTCAAGCTTCAGCCATTCCTCAGTGCAAAGCTTACATCAAGGACTCTCCTCTGCCCAACCTCAGGCAATACAGCAGATAGAGATTCAGACAGCTAGGTGACGACTTAGTGCTCTTACCCCTGAACTGTCTTTCCTCATACCTCTTAGTTGAGATCATACTTCCAACACAGAAGCCATGATTAATACTCAGTAACAGCAAATCCCCCTCTAATTAATTTATGCAAAAGGAATGACGAAGCATGATGAAAACCACATTCCAGAAGATACAATGCTCTACTGAGAAGCTGGCAAATGCCCGTATATATTGCGGTAACATTGACTGTGCACCTTTTCTTATCTCTTCTTTACTGTCCCTTTCTCCCACAAGCTCTGCTGGGATGGTTGTATTTCAACTCCCATCTCAGAGCATGGTTTTCCCAGAAGTCTCTACAGTACATGGCAAGATCCAATTTCACTCCCCAGATGAACACTATGCTTTTGGGACAAGATCCAACCAGCTGTGGAGTTGAAATCAATGTGCCTGTGTAGTGGCTGAACAATATTTAGTCTCAAAGACCTTTCACTTGCCCAAATGCATTCCTTCAGAGCAATGAAACTGTGCAGTCTCCATCTTTGGAGATACTAAAAATCTGATGGGGGACAGTCCTGAGAAACCTGGTCTAGCTGACCACAGGATCAGCAGAAGACTGGACTAGGCAATCTCCAGAGGTCTCTTCCAAACTCAAATATTACATGATTGTGTAAAAACACTTGTTAGCAATTACACCTTTTAACAGCTCATAACTAAAAGCAAGACAACACAATCTTAGCAAACATACTAAATGCACAACTATTTAAATGCATCTTTGACAAGTTTCCAATCTGTGGAAACTTGTCAAAGATTAGGGCTAGAATCATCATGATACACTTCAGGATTCTGTGCATAATTCCAGGTGTCTTTCACAATTTCCATGCAAAGTCCATTCAAAATAAGTGGCATGCAAGTAACGATCCATTTTTTCCACTAGGCAGACTACAGGCAATGCTAATAGCACCTGTTTAGTCCACCACATTCTTACAATTATACCTTTTCCATGGAGAGCTTGTCTTCATGGAAATGTTTCTTCATGACTGGATTCAAATTTTACCCCTAATCTAGCTAACCAAATATTGATTTCTCTAATTCCACAGAAAACATATTTCCAAACTTTTCTAAAGGAATCAACAGGCATGTAGCTTCCACAAACCAGATCCAAACTTCAGTCACTCAAAAAAGACCACTAGTAAGTCTACAACTGAGCAGAAAAATCCTGTGTTTTGTAGTGCTGTAAGCCTGAACTCTGAACACACAGATAGCTTTTCTTTCTTCAGCTTGCAGAAGCAGAGTATTTTCTTATTTTCATTGTTCCAGCAACATTACCAACATGAAAAGATGACTGAAAACTGCAGAATGCCTGTTGTGAATAAATGATGATAAAGGCTTAACATGGCAGGTAATGCATTGTATGCATTACCTCCTAATAAAACTCCAGCTCTATGAACGTGCTGTCCAGCAGCCTAAAAAAGGCATATAGCTCTATCACTATGATTGCAAAAATAGATTAAGTCTTCAGTTTATGACATAGGTTCTGGTTTTGGAGCAGAAGGTCACAGGTATCCTTTTCAATAATGACCATAAAGTCTGAACAATCACGATGTGTGATATAAATGACAACCATGAAACACATACTGCAGTGCATTTGCTATGCATCTCACTAAGTCATGCTTACATAATGTAATTTACTGTCATGCTAAATTATATGAAAATTTAAAGGACGCTATAGATGATTCCATGAATCCTCAATGTCAAAAACTGAAGTACCATGTTTTTTTGGTTCTTTGCTGTGTAAATAATGCTTTCATGATTAAAGATTTCATATGTAGTTATATGCAAGCAATTTAAGAGAGACAGTATCACAGAAGCAAACACTAAACTGAAGCATTATATTCTAGTTTCTACAATTACGTAAAGAATAAACACAAAAATCATTCTGCAGCAGAAATTGTCACATACATCACTATTTCAACTCACTGCTAGTACTAAAAATAGTTCAGTAGTAGCATAGTACTATATCACCAAACCACCAGTAATATTTTCTGTTGATGGCATCTTATATTCATGTGTATACATAAGTTCTCCTGTCCAGGAGAAAAAAAACATACTCCATTAAAGCAGCTTTTTCTTTTTGTCTTTGAAGACACGCATAACTCCCCCTATTTGCTAGACCATAACACTTTCCCCAGTGTGTCTACAGTGCAAACAGTGGTAGAAAATTGAGACAGCAGTCTTCTGAAACCAGATCAGGCCCTGAACGCAGGCTAATTGTCAAAGCCTGATGATTAGTCTAGGGTAACGTAGCCCACAAAGGGGCTATGTCACAGAATATGTCTGTCTGGCATAGACATCTCCTGTCTGCTACTGGTGTCTTCCTTGATGCTTCATTTTTCTTGTAATGAACTTTGCTCTTTCTTTATTCCCTATACATGGGAAGCCTTTCAATATAAATTCAGCTTTTCTTCAAAGGGATGAGAATTATATGCGGTATTTCACTCAATATGAATATCCATAATTTGGTTTACCAACAGCCATGCTGACACAGTTTTGGCTCCTTTCTACTCCCATCAGCCTTGCCAAGCCAGCACACAGGCACACCAACCTGCTTCCATGACTGTCCGTATATCGTCAACAAAATGATCGTTGAATCCTGTCTTCAGGGTCAAATTCTGCTTTCAGGCATATCTGAGCAGCTCCCTTGAATGCAATGTGGTGCCCAGGTGAAACTGGGCATAAGCTGAACGTTGCAGGTCTGTGAACAGGCACTGGAACCTCCCAGGTGGAGGTCACTACTTTCTACTTCACTCTTGATCCCTCTGGGAGCATGATATTTTCTTCTGTTTCAGTAATTCCCAATACAAGCACAGTGTGAGTAACCTTCCCTGAGGCCAACAGTCTCACCAGACACATTTCTGTGAGGTTCCTTCCACATTCGTGACTTATTTTTCCAAGGGAATTCACGTTCCTCTGAGCCCATAGTCCTCACAGGCTCACAGTTATAAATAAAGGAGGTTGGATGAGACCATTTAGGAGCAAAATCTCCTACCAGAAAAAGTGATGTTTTAAAGAAGCAATACTTTTCAATAAGCTGATGCTCAGTTTGTGTTACGCTTTAAAACCAAAAAGACTGGGAGCATCCCTAATACCCATGGCAGCTATTGTGACTACAAACATGAATCCTTTCTTTTTCCTTCAGACAGATTGAAAGTGCAATCTCAACACCCCTAAGCCAATACCTCCTGCCCTTTCAATTCCTTAATATATCAGCCCTTTATGGAGGAATCCAGATTCAAACTTCAAGGCCACAGAGGCTCAGTCTGTCCTATGAGAGCAAGGGGGAGGACAGTTGCAGATTTAATTTTAGGGAAACATTTCTCTCTCCTCTGTCTCCCTCTCCCCCTACCTTCTCTTCCCAAGAAAAAAAACCATTTTTTTCATTCCTAGATCACATTGGAAGCTTATCCCCTCATCTCCTCTGAAAAAACTGACTAGCTTATCCCTCATCTGCAGCTTTCTAAAGTGATCCCTAGACTGAAGTGCTGTTCTCATCAGCCCACCCAGCAATTACCAGGAGACAAGAAGTACCCTGTAAAAACTGTAATGGAACAAAATCGTTTCACAGTGATTTATTAGGCATGTGGCCACTAATGACTGTGCAAGTACGGAAAGCAAGATGGAGGGGCAGAGCCTGAGCCAACACTGGCTGTCAGAACATCATTGTCATCTATCGGGTTAGAAATATTTAAGCCTGATGTTTCAGCCTGGAATCCTGACATAACAACATGCCTGGAAACAGCAATACATTTGCACAGTGAGGAGTCTATTCAAAATCATAGAGGTTGACAAAGAAATGGGAGGAAGTGTGCAGAGATGTTTGTTTGTGTGACACTGAAAATAAAGGCTCATGATCTCCAAGAACATCCTTCTAGTGCATCAACTCTGCTATCAGAAGTACCATAGGCAATAGCCACTTCACTGAACTGGAAGGTGCATTTATATTCATTTGCAGATGTTATTTTTCTCCTTATTGTGAAGAAATCTCTTTGCTCTTTTGCATAAGAAGTCACCTTGAGATGCATTTGGGGAGAATCCAAAGAAGTGCCAAGGTTCTGCAATTTCTACCTGCTGGGAGCAGCAGGTGGTTGGCACTTGCCGTGGCGAAGCTCTTGAGACAGGTTCTGGCCTCAGATGCATTAGTGTAAATGCAACGCAGCTTTGCTGGCACTGACCGAATTATCCCAGATGAAATTCAAAGTAAGCAAGAGCAAAACCTCTCCTCTTTTTTTTTTTTTTTTTTTTTTTTTTTTTCAGCAACACAATGGTAATATTAACATTAGAACAGATCAATTTTGCAAGATGAGAAAAGAACATACTGATCTCACTGCTGGGAGCTCCTACTCAGCAGACAATTGCATCCTGTCAGAACAGGATTTTAAAAATGTTCAGAGCAATGTGCAAGCATTAACTTCTAGTGGTTTAAAAAGGAATTGTATAATATTAATGTCTTCATAATACAGATGTGGTGCATCTAGAGAGCAAAGGTTTCTGCTGAAGTCTGTAGCAGCTTTCAAAGATATTCGAACCAGAAATTTCCATTTAGGCATCTCTAATTTCAAGACTTCAGAATGTGCTGCTGGGAAAGACGGAGGTTGATATGACCTCTACTTTATAAAGGCTCCTGCAAGTATATTATGGTCCATCTAAATTACTAGCTTGTTAGTCAGTTGTGCATTTGCAAAGAAAACAACAAACAAACAAGCAAAAAGTTGTTCAATCAGTCCAGCACTTTAGCAAACACTTCCCTGGCACGCTAACAGAATACAGTGGCCCCCACTTTACTCTTGGCCACCGAGCGACAAGTTGAGAGCAGCTAGGAAACCCAGCTGGCAGCAACGTAGTGGTCTGCCACTATTCCCAGAAGCAAGGACTGGACACTACCCACTTGTGCTGAAGGAGACCGAGCACAGAAAGAAGGTGAAAATAGAGTGTTTCCAGACTTTTTGTATCCTGTCTTGTTCTTGCTTGAGAAAGATGTACCTGAGAATGCCCTGGTGCGTTGCAAGACACAAAACCAGCTTTCTTAAATTGATCAATTTTTTTCCCCACTGCCACTGGCAAACCCAAAAAAATAAAAATATGTGGGAGAGGAAAGAAAAGCATACCACTTCCTTTTCAGACATGCCTATTATTCCACGATCCGCTAACCTAATTGTAGCCTATTTTGCATTATTTGCCTTTTTTTCTGCACAATATTTGTCATTACTTTTTTCAGTCAGCATTTTTACATGACTAATAAATGTGTTTTAGGATAGCCTGCATCACAACAGTACCTTTCTGTCCCAATGCTTTCTCTTTCAGAACTGACTCCTCTCTTCCTCCTACTCAGACCTTGTTAGTCCTTCTCTTGTTCCTAATTTGAAAATCTCAATGAGCAAGAATTACATGTCTCAGCAATAAACATGATCTCACAGCAACACAAAGAAGAGGATGAACAAAATAAAAATTACTGTCTGGTGAAAGCTCCCTTAACAACTACAGCTACACTGACAGGCGCCACTGAAATAATAGGAATGATGCTTCAAAACAACAGCCAAGAAAACGTTATGAAAGAGAAAAAAAAAAACAGTCTAAATGGATCTTTTCAAAAGCAGATTCCACTGTCAAAAGAGGAGAATGAGAAAAATGTTCTTTCTTATAGCACAATCATATTTAAACTCTGTCAGATAACAGAAAACCACCAAAAATGTGAGTACAACCTGAGAGATCCTGGGACCAACAGTCCATTCCAGGAATGCTAGAATGATACAGAATGGAACAGGAGGATCACGTTTTGGGGACTGAGAGGAAGGATGGAAGGTGTTACCTCATTACTAAATCTTCAATTGCTTCCAACTGGATGAACAATAAAATTCATTGACTTCGGTGCGATATCAGGCATTTGCAGGCTTGTATCTCAATAACTACCACTACCTAGGTGACAAACTGCGCAGTAAAGAAGCCAAGAGATTAATGAACATGAAAAATTATGGCCCACTACTAATGATGTTCCACCCAAGACAGAACTAAGGCAACACTCATGAAGAAATTGTCTACGGGCTTAGGGAGGCAATTAGGAAAAATCATTGGCCTTCCTCTGACACTAATGCTTACATGCGAACAAGTCACTTAGGCACTTCTTCCACCTTAGCTTCACATCCATAAAATGGGGAAAACTGCTGCAAGTGCTGGTGTGGTCGGAGTTATCTGCTGGTTGGAAGATATTTCAAAAGTACCAGGTGGATGCTGTAAAGACCTGCAGCAACTGCAGCATGTCCCAAACTACCTATGGCTCTTCAGCAGGCAGAAAATGCAGCTTCTTGGAGCAGAGGTGGAGATGCAGCTGCAGAGAAGTTCTTGGCTAGACTGAGTCAGAGGTGCAGGGGCCATGGAGATGGCAGAGACAGTGCAGCAGGCAGGGTGGAAAGGGAAAAGGTGCACAGGGTGAGTGGCACCTTGGTGTGATACATTTTATTTTCTTGGTATTTTACATCCCTATTGTATTAAAGTATTACTGGTAACATGGCAGAGATTATTGCCTAAAAACTCCCCTCACAAATGCATAGGCAACACTCATCTTAGTAGAAACAGACCCTTTTCTCCTAGTACTGAATGCACTCAGAGCTCCAGAAGTTTGGCTTAGGCTCTTGGGCTTGCATTCCTCTCCAGAGAAAAATGAAATCTGCAGAAGAACCATGTATTTCTCCTCCATTTTATTCCACACTCTCAAGACACCTAATAAATTTGCTTTGACTTCTCATTCTTCCCTAAAACAAAGGAAAAACTTAGAATCAGAAGTATCTTTTTGATCCCTGGAGGCCTAGCAGAGACACATGTAGGACTGTTTTCCACTTTTATATAATAAGATAAAAAAAAAAAAAAAAGCCAACAAAACAAACAAACACAAAAAAACCCCAATCAAACACTACCAAAAAACAGATTACACAGAAAAAGACATAGGGACTCTGCCATTTCTTGCCAGAAGCACTGAAACCAGAAGCACAACGGGACTGAGAATAAAAACCTAAATAGTTACATAGATAACAAGATCATTCTAATAGTAAAGAAAAACAGTAATCAGAGTTTTGAAAGGCATGCAAACCCTGAAGACAGAGCCAGACAGCCTTTTAGTACTCACTGGCAATAGAGAAACTTTTGGTCTGAGGTTTTTCTGTATCTATATACTAACATTTCTTGCATGTTTCTTTATAGTCTGAATATACAAAACAGAGCAGAGTCAGTGAACAGGCTGCATGGCTCACTAGCCTGTTCCACCATGGCAATACAACTGTCCCTGCTCTTTCGGCAATAAACAGACTGCTTCTGTCCAAATCCGAGCGAGCTCAGGGTTGCCCAGCCCTGGGAAACCCAGATGTGGATTAGTTTTACGAGGGGGAAGAGTCAGATTAAACACTGATTCAGCCATACAGCATGGACAGTTCCCAGAGCCAAAGCTGGGGATGTTGAGAGCAGTATTTGGGGGTGAACGGACCTCTCGCTGAACTGTGCTGCAAGTCTGCGTGTGAACTGGATGCGACGTACCGAACCAAACCCAGAGCCCAGGGCAGGGGAGCAGTGGCGGGGCCAGAGTTATCCGCCCCCTCCGTGCCGAAGACACTGCACCCTGAGCTCCCAGCACTGCAGGGGGAGCAGAGGCCAGGGGAGCCCCCCGTGCTCCAACCCACCCCAGATGTGGACGACTTGCCTGTTGCACAGGTTGCACCCATCAGCCCAGCATCCCCCCAAACTCTGGACCTCAGCAACAGGAAACAGCTCTCCCTGCCTTTCGCTGCGCTACATGTCAGAGAAAAACATGCCCCAGCGCCCAAGCCACGCCAGCTGCCAAAGGGGAGGAAGCACAAGGAGCCACTTACGGGGATGTGCACTCGCAACATGAGTTTCTTCTGGCTGGAGCTTTTCCTGCTGCTGCTGCTGGAGGCATCTTTCTTCTTGTCCATGGCAGTGCTTCCCATCCCTTCGCCCAGGCGTGGTGCTGGGCAATGGTTTTGGAGAGAGAGAGGCTCCTCTTCCACCTCTCCCCACCGTCCCACCGGCCGCAGTAACTCCAGGCTCCTTATTTTCTTTTTTCTTTCTTTTTTTTTTTTTTTTTTTTTTTTTTAAATGGCCCTAGGAAATGGTGGGGGGGGGAGGATAGGAGAAGCCGAGGGAAGGGGAGGAGTTTCTCTAGCTCCGGCCTTTAAATCCCAGCAGCGAGGTGTCAGGGGGGACCTTCTCAAGAGCATGAGATGCCCTTACAAACGCTGCTCGCTTTCTCACTCTTCCGCCCTTTCAAAAATATCCGGAGCATCCTGGAGGGGGTGGAGGGGTGAGAAAGTTTCCTTCCCCTCGCCCAGTCCGGCCGTACTCTCCCCGAAAGAGAGGAAAAAAAAAAAAAAAACCAAAACACCCAAACGCCACAAAAACCCGAAAAGAGGAAGGCGCTCGGAGGAGGCTCCCGAGAGCCCGGCGGCGACGGAGGGGGCCGGGCCGGGCCGCGGAGCGAGGGCGGATGCCCCACGGCGGGCGGCTCCGCGCCCCGCGGGGACCTCGGCGGGCGAGGGGTGCCCGGGGGAGCCCCGCCGGGGATGGAGGAGGTGCCCCGGGCGCTGCCGAGAGCCGCGGCCGCCTGGCCAGGAAGCGCAAACCGAACCCAACGCAACTTTTCCTCCGCGGCTTGCTCCGCAGCCCTCCGCGTGTGCGTGGAGCGCCGCAGCCCGGCCGCTTCCCCCCCCCCCGCCCCGGGCCGCCCTGCCGGCCCCTTTTGGGGAGGAAAGAGGGGAGAAGAGGAGCTGGGGCTGTGCCCGCATCCCCCGGTCTGCTGGAGCATGGGGGTGGGCGAAGAAGCTGGGGTTCACCTTGCCAAAAACGCCCGAAGGCGGCGCGGTTCCTTTCCCCCCCAACCTCCCAGCCCGATTCCTCACCTCCCTCCCCCCAGGACTTCTCCGGGTCGTGCCCTAAAGGAAGGTTATTGCCCCCGGGATGGCGCCTCTGCCCGCCTCAAAACCCCCCGGGCTGCCCTCCCCCTGCTCCGGGGAACATCTGCCAAACCCAGGAGGGCCCCAGTCCACTCGCGAACACGGATTTTTCCGCTCCCTCCCTCCAAAGCGCCGTCAAACGCGAATGCGAACTGAGCCGAGGGAAGAGGGGCAGATCACACCCCGCGGGCAAACGATTTTGGCGTGACAGCGTATCAGCAAATGAAAAGCTTTCAGAATCCACTTCACCTGTGGCTGTGCCGGTTGCTGGCGTTGGGGAAGGTGCCGCGTTGCAGCTCCAGAGCAAAGCTCTGCCAGTGCCAGCCCTGCTGCCAGGCAGGCTTTCAGGGCTGAGATTTTTGGACAGCAAAGAGAGAGAGATGTCTTTGCTTTAAAACAGCAAGTGGTTTTCATACCCATAGAAACAAACATGTACTCTGCATCAAAATAGAAGTCTTTGTTTCAGAAGTGCCTCTTTGTCTGAACTTGACAATTAAACCGAGCCCGTTACAGCCACAGACCTTTGATCACATCACTTGAACAGAGATTTTCACTGGGTTCAAAGCTGGGCACGTATGCATTCCCAGAGTCTACACCACAACTACTTCTAACAAATCTTACCAGATTTTATATAACAATGTTTTATAAGCATTGAGGGGAGAACGGGAAATGTTTTCCACAAAAATCTTAACTTCTGGAAAAACAGAGGATTGAGATGGCTATCTTCAAGAAATAGCAGAATTCAGATTTACTGCCCTTCTCCTTATGGAAGTCTCAGGATTTAACAGATGCTAGGTCAGGTATAAACTCTGTAGCCACTTCTCTAAACCCATACAGAATCAAATAAAAATATGAACTCTTTTCTTTATTGTTATATATAACTATCCTATAGGTTCCTACAGGACATCACGAAAGGAAACATACCCAGAAATGAGACCACAGGGGTTAACAACATGGTCACGGGCTCAGAGAGGGATATTAATGGCACATGGAGAGAGGAAGCAGAATTGTCCCAGACAGACAGTAAATGGTGCCTGGGGCAGCCTGGAAGTCCCCTCGAAAAAGAGGAGTGGGTGTGTAACACCTGCTTTTGCCTGACATTTATAGAAACTCTTCTGCCATCAAAGTGCCTCTGCCAAGGGATAAGGGAATGACTGACCCCTGGAATCAAGCAGTGAGAAATTACTAATAAACATGCCTATCAAAAAACTTCCATGACATCTTTCATTGCTAGTATGGTCTTGAAAGTTAAAAAATAAGTGAAACAAAAGGTAGAATTTCTTTAGAAGTATTTTAGCAGTAGGTATCGTCAGTAAGCAAATCTCCTGGCTGTTCTTTATTAAATTAACAAACATTTGAGGTGGAATAAAATCTACCATATATGTAATCCATTCCCTTATTTATGCATACTAGTTTCCTACAATATTATCATTTATTTTCTACATTTAGTATTTTAAATCTAAATTAGTTCCTTTTCTTCATGTAGATTATTTATATGAATAATGGCGGAAAATGTAAAATAAGTTTCAGGAAGATACATAAAGGCAGTATGACCAAACTCCCAAACCTAAAAAAGCCCCATTAATTAGCCTCTCCCTGTCCTCCACCATGATATTGCCTTAAGCAAATTTATAACTTTAATAATACCACAATGTGGGATTATTATTATTTTTCTCCTCTGATCCTCTAAGATTCCAAATATGACCTTTGATCCTCCAGTCTTATTTTTAAACTTTTCATTGCAACTCTGAGGATTAGAGATACACTTAAAAAAAAAAAAAAAAAAAAAAACCAAAAACAACAACAAAAAAAAACCCAAACCACAAAAAAATAAGAAAAAAACAAAACCAAAGCCAAAATCCTCCTACAGCTGATAGACTCCAGGAGATTAACTCCCCATAAAATCAACTGTTAATAAGACCCTGCTATAACATAAAGGAATCACCAGTTATTTCAGATAGTAAGGCATCATGTTTTTATCCTTCCTTTTTTTTTTTTTTTTTTAAATCTTCTGTGGACAAATGTAGCCATCATATGTACAAGCAACTTTGCAAATATTTTTAAAGAGAGTTAAAAATATTTTTTCCATGTTAAATCCTGTCAACTTGACTACTAACCACCATGTTTTCAGAGGCATGTAAGCATCTAAATTACTAATTTCACAGACAAATGCGTACCAAAATATTTTTGAGAATATCACTTTAAGTACTTAGAGGTTTCATGCACCTGGGGGGGATGGAAAGCAGAAGAGCATCTCGAATACATCAGCCACATTTTGCTTCACTCTAATATCATCTAGGTGATCCCCATTCCCAAGCCATGACTGTAACTCAGCAGAAGTAGCACGTGCATTTTGGGCCACACTCCTTCACAGGACTTGCCCTAGTTATTCCTCAAATACAGGTTGAGTCAATTTTTCCATGATAAATTCCCAAAGTACATTCCTAAGCTTATAAATAGCCATAAAATTTTGCTTTGAGCCTTGGTTGTATTGATTGTAGCTGCCATAAGTAAAATAATATGTCGCCAGCTAAATTTTGTGTTGAAATTTCATGTGCAATATATAGAGAGATTTTGTTAAGACTTTAAGTGAAAAAGTGTGTCTGAAAAAAGTAGTGCATGGGGAGAATAATGCGAGTTGTGGGTAGCTTTTAAATCTTTGTTAAAATGAGCATTTTTTGCTAATGCTTTAAAGTTTGCTGTTAGTAATATTGCCAAGCACTTACATATTTTATTACAGAAAAAAAACCCCATCTATGAAAATAACTATTCTTTCTCTTCAGACTACATATATTAATCTTACTGTGAGCATGTCATGTAGATTTTTCACACATGCAATCTATAAGTATTTTGCAGCCACTAAAACCTGCATAAGTCCCATTTTTGGGGACTAAATTTCCCCAAATAAATAATGCTTGTATTATACCAGGATAAATATTGTAATTTCTCAGATCAACCACATTATTTCTTATGTATGTGTATACATGGATTCTTACTTGGGCTTCTGAAATCTTTTTGAAATGTTTCCAGGATTTAAAGACAAATCCTTGAAAATCAATGTATTTTGAAATCCAAATGCTCAAGAACCTGTCTGGCTGTTACTGGTATCCAGTATCCCAGCACCTACCACTCTTCATCACAGGTAATTTTTTCTTTCTTTTCTTATTGTGTTAACTTTTGTCCACATTGGTCTCTGCAGTTTCTCTTTCACCTGTTCCTTTCTGCTCCTCTTCATATTCCGCCTCTTGTTCTCATCCTTCTGTTTTTGCCCTCCATCTTTCTCTGTTTTCCAGTTTACCACTCACTTTCCTGAGCATGCATCAAGTTGATTGTTCAGTTTCTGTTCAACACATTTATTGGACTGAATTCAACCCTACTGCATAAGACTTCTTAACTTAATCAACAGTACAATGTAATTAACATGATGCAGTATTGGGATGCAGTAATCCCTGCACAAGTTTTTTCTGTGGAGGCCAGAGAGGACACACCCCCTTACGTCTGTCTGCCCATACTCACACACTCGCCTGCTACAAGCTGACACTCAGCACAATACAGGGAGCAGTTTTCAATCAAGTAGAATATAGTCAGCATGAGGAAATATCTGCAGACAGCTAAATTACATTGGTTGCCGCAAAACTGCCATTAAAACAGTCTTCTGTGGGGAAGTTTGCAGGGAAAATTGCAAGCTTGCCAGGAAAGCCTAACTGGCTGAAGTAAGGTGAGATAGTGAGGTTAATGAGAGGAACTACCAGTCCCCAGAAGGTCCCCAGAAACATAACAGCAGCAAAGACTGATAAATGTTTATGCTGAAGGAGAGAGTTGTGTGGTCAGGTGGCTGTGCTTCCTCTCCAGGCTGTCAGACGCCCTCTGGTACAGGAGTGGTTACTGAAATAAATCCTCTATCATCACCTGAAGCCCAGCAGCACATGGTGCTGTTTTAAAGTTGCATGCTCTGGTTGAGCCATTCTGCTCTACAGCTCTTTCCCTCTTGCTGACACCATTTCTGCTGGTGTGCTGGTCACTCCAGAGCCGTGGCACTGATTCACCCACTGAGACAGCAAGATGTCTTCTCATCCGGACCATAACACAGAGGAGAGGAAGTAAGAGAAAAGCAGTTTCATAGGAACTTTCAAGGCTGTTCCTCTAATCTAATCTGACTGCTAATATCTCTCCAAAGAGCCAAAGGCAGGGGCAGTTTTTTGAGTTTTCTTTCCTAAAAGTGTCTCAACTGCAGATGTTGTGAAGCTTGACCGTTGATCTCGGGTATCAAAAAGTTTCATAAGTTTTCATTTGAAATGAGTAGGACCATGCAATGGATTAATTTGATACGTAGAGAGCCATAGCATGGTTGACATGGGCACAGGTGCAAGGTTTGGCAGGAGGCTCCCCGTTTTGCCAGCTGCAATGCTTGCCTCACTATCTCCCATCCTTGTGGCTTCACAGCCATAGTCCTCCAGCAATTGCCCACATACTTCATGGTACTGACACCAGAAGAACAGATGCAGCCACAGTAAATCAGATGGGTGCATGATGATGTGACCCGAGCCCTATTGTGTGGTTCACCTTAGTGCCAGCACAGTACTGTAGACTATGATGATAGGTAAGCTCAGATTCTCATTTGCATCACTGTATAGTAAGAGTAAAATAATACCCTTAGTGTCATCTCTGCATAGAAAGTAAATGTCTGGGAGACCTGATTAAGTACAAACATGAAAAACACATTTTCTTTTCTGAACCATAACAGCTTGATAAAAGACCTTGAAGCTGATTTTTCAGGGTTGACAGAACCTCTGTTGGTTATGAGAGTCAGGAGAGCCTTTCAATGATCAAAGAACCTTCTGAGATAAATAATATCTTTTTTTTTTATATTGGTTTCAGTAAAAAAAAAATTTCCATTAACTGGAATGATGCTGTTCAGCCTCAAGTTTTCTCTAGTATTGAAGAATCACAAAAGAAATGGACAAAGCCCTGTAAAGCATCTAATTTCCTCCTTACTGATACAGGAAAATTTCTTTTGTGTTTTCCACTGATTGTGATTCAGACTTTCTGGCTGTTAGCCAGACACAATACTTAGTGCTTTTTATTTGCATATATAGGCCTACAAGTTAGACAGATAAACTCAATAAAAATTTAATATAGCAGATTATATGCAAAACCAGTGGAAAGATACTCATTTCCCATACAGAGCGATTTTTGTCAGTCCTGCAAATTAACACAGAGAAGTACAAATAGGCTTCAAGAGGAGTCTGCTTTTCATTTTCTTTTCCAACAGTATGTGTAATGCAGTACATTAGCTAAAAGAGCATTTAAACGAGGCAGAGTCATAGTTCTACCAGATATGTGTGGGCACAAGAACAAAAAGTGTTTTCAGCAGTAAAAATCTGAAAATACTTCCATGTTCTTCCCAGTGAACTGGGAAGAATTCAGAGAGCTGAAGAATTACAAACGCACTTTCTGTGAGCCTTCTCTGTGTAATAATCTCAGAATTTATTCCTTGGCATAGAATTTGTTGGGCCTCAGACAGTGCAGTAGGCAGTAACAACACTTGCCTTCTGGAGCAAAGTGGGTGAGACTGCCCCAAAACATCAGCCTGTTACTGCTTGGTGGTGCAGATGTAAAAAGTGGTGAGGTTTCCAAAAGCAATCATTAGCAGTGAATTCCAGGATGGTCTGTAAGATCTCAAAGAAAGTAATTTTTGTGTGGTTAGCTTCAAATTTATTATGCTGCAAACTATTGGTAGCAAGACGTACCAGAACATACCTCTAGCAGTGTTCCTCCACTTGATCTTTGCCCAAGGCCTGTGGCTAGGCTCTGTTTAGGGAAAGCAAAATTGCACTGACCAAGAGTACTTCCTGCATAAAACAATTCAAGCGTGTTTTTTCACATAAGATTAACTAATAACAGCAAAGCACCAAAAATCACATTGTGTGTGGAGAACCAATGAGAAGGTGACCATTTATGGATGAGACAGAGGAGTGAACAAAAAAGGAAGAGACCCCAGGATTGTATGAAACCTCATCTGCACAATGGCTTCCAGAGGATCAGAATATACGCTGCGACTTTGCTTGCCTACACAACTCAGCAGGACCTATGGATATCATAATACGAGTGCAATAAGATCCAAACATCAGAAAAGCATGAGAGATGAATCGCAACTTCTCCTTGTTTTCATAAATAAATTGCATTTTTCTTGTACTAAGAGCACAGTTTTTCCTAATTATTCTTGCTTGCAACAATGCCAACACATTATTTAATCCTCAGCTAGCTGCTCTGTCTAATTGAGGTGCTGCAGAAATTGTTTTTATGCTTCCTCATGCGTGATGAGCACAAGCAAGCATGATGAGCAGGTGTGAAGTATACATCGATGCAGATCCAAAATGCTATCTCTCCAGAACAAAAGGTGACATGTTGGAAAGGTTGCTCAGAAACAATACTTTCATCTACACTAGCAAACCAGACAGCGTCTGGGCACAGGCCTGAGCACTGTCCGTATTGTTATATTGTTCGCACAATCTCTGCAGAGTTTTGGCTCAGGCCAACTACCACTCTCCAAGATACTGCATGGTTCAGGAATTAAGATCGGTTGGGGATCATTCCCAGTAGGAAGCTTGGACGTGGCTGCTCTGCCTCAGAGATAAGAGCTTTACTAAAGCCTTGCTGTACCAGCTGGCCTCCGGTCAAGAAAGTCATCTGAGATCTGCATCCTGGGCCTGTGCAAGAGGAGGGAAATGTTAGAATCTGGTTTCCCTGCATGCCTGGGCTCTCTGCGAACAAAATCAAAGTTGCTCCTCAGACTTTTCAAGGCCTGTTAGCAAACCACTTCCATAGGAAGAGACAAAGTCCTACGATATTAGTACTGTTTTCAGCAGAAAATAAGTGATACGAAGAGGAATGCTCTTCACATTGCACTGAAGTGTATAATGCTGAAGGTAGCAAGGGTCATAATTATTACAAATCATTCTGACCCATGAATGGCAATGGATATATCCAGTTAAAGACCGAAGACTGCACATTACCATAGGAAAAATGGAATTCCAAAAGAAGTATGTATTTATAACGCAGCAAGTGCAAATTTAACACATTTCATTTTTCAACTCAGTCTGAGATTCTAAAGCCAGGAGAGTAGCTTTAAGTCTCTCCAACAATGTTAGAAAATGGTGAAGATGACAGTAATGGAAGATTTATGGTAATATAATTTCACATCAGGAAGAACATTTGTTTTGAAATATCTCAAACTAACTGTATCATTTTTCTTAAGATGATGGTCTAAAATCTTACGAGAAGAGTTTTAGAAGCAACAAATTTATAGAGATGACTCTAGAACATAAATGATCTCCCCAGCCTGGGTCCAAGGAGCTACCAACAGATGCTAGTTAGAGTGATTCAGTATAGCTTCATTGAGATTATTGATTTTTTCTCAATTAAAATTTTGATTATGTCTTATTATGCAAAGTGCCTAGACTTCAGAGTCTTAAATGAAAAATTAAAAGCTTACACTAGAGATGTGTATAAGCTCAGTAGATACACGTAAGATAAAAAGCAAATTAAAGGAATGACTCAAGGAGAACTCCTAGGTGTTGAAGATAGAAGACAAAACCAAAAAAAAACCCCGTAATTGATTGTTTTATGTCACTGATGAAAAGTTTATAATGTTCCTAGGTAGAGAATGAAATAACATATGAAAGACACAACATACAGTTAACATGAATCCGCAGAGGTATACTGGCCATGCAGTCAAAGTATCCTCTACTGAATGTCCCCCATAAAATGAAAAGAAAATGAATATGAAAAAAAATAGTTCTTACCTTCGTAACTGATACTTGATAGGTCCCCATTTTGGGCCAGCTTAATTATTTTCAACAGAAAGCAGTCAGTCTTCCCAGCTCTCTGGGTATTCAGCATTGTGAGGAGAGCACAGCGAACAGCAGTCTTGAATTTACTTATTTTTAAGTCGAATTGACTTATCCATTTGTGCTGTTTACTCCTAATTCAGCAGTCATCTTACAGAGTCAAACAAACAGAAGCAACCAGCAGGAATATCACTTGTTTTAGTGAATGAGGACAAGGTCAGAAGCTCACACAAAGTGCCGGGAAAGTGCAGAAGACAGTAGGAAGTATTGATAGAGTGCAGTTGCCTGCAGGAATCATGAAGGGATGGGATATAAAAGATCTGCTTGGAGAGAACAGATGTCAAGGTCATATCTACTTCCACAGACCAAGGAAGTCACACTTCCAAGGGTGAGTCACAGTGTCTGGTGCTGGGGAGAAAACTGGCCAAGAATCAATGCAGAAAGCTCTCCCAGCTGGAATATGTGACAGACAGCTGCCAACCAGACTGAAAGAAAGGCAGCTTCTTGGTAAAAATCTTGCAAAATAGCATGTAAAGAATAATAATGTTCTAAACCGTCCTGATGCCAGCCCTGAGAGTTCCCCACCTACAGTCTAACAGCAAACCTGAGAAATGGTTTGAGCCATAATTTAGAGATAAAGATCATCAGGTGTTTATTTAGCAGGAGAACTGGTGGAAAGTTAAATGACTGAAAGGACTGTAGCATCCCCTTAGCACCACTAATACAGAACACTTGCATGGGGTGATGTGATCGGACTGAGGCCAAGCAAAGGGACATGTCTCCTCCTCTTCCAGCACCCTTCCCTATTCACAGAGCAGCTAGATCTGGCAATGCTTAATATCATGAACTACTAAAATACTGCAAAAAAGCAGAGCTCCTAGTGTGAAAAAGTGGTACTGCTGTATGAGAGAAGACTAAAATCAGCAAACTCTTGGAGAGGAACAGAACCTACGTACTGGAGGAGAGTGAATAGCAGGAGGAAGATTGAAACAAGATTATTAAAGTCCTGTATCAGGTTAGACACAAACAACTTCTGCATCTGTTTCTGTAAGCATATCTGCAAGCTTCCCAGATGACAGTAAATGTATAACGTGGAACTTGCAGTCTTCTTTTTAAATATAAATTTGTTTTCTGTTATTTTCTGATATACATAAAAATGTGGGTGGGAAATGTGGGAAACTCTCTGAGATGAGTGAAATATGTTCACTGTGCTCCAGCTCTACTGCGGTCCGCACATTTCCACTGGGAGATCATCATGATGTGAGGGGTCCCAAGAGTTTTGGTGCTCCACTCCAGTGTGTCCCGGTAAGCCGTTATGGAACCACAACAGCTCGGGCGAGAGGAGGCAGAGAGCAGTCATTCTCCTGTCAAATTTCTTCCTGTCCATCAACACTATTTCTGATTGCATGAGGCTGATCGTTTGGAAGATTTTTTTAATTGCACGGTAGTAAGCTCTACTGAGCATTATTCTATTATCTGAACTGATAGTAGAATTATCAGTTATTCAGAATTAGCAGAATTACAAATATCTGGACTGATATTTAATATATAGGAGATTAATATGGCAAGCATTTTGTGCCTGGGAACTACAAATCAGAACTATAACATATCTGTATTTTGACTAGCGTATACTACAAGAGTAATTCAATAATGTATAACTAATTAAGAATATAGAAGAACCATCCATATGTAAAAATCACCATAAACAGGTCTAATTTTACATCAAAGGCAATGCCAAAGTAAAGATAGAGAATTGCTAATATGTAGACATAAACATATGTGCATGTGGCATATATATCTTTAACCAGTCTCAAGTGTTCCATAAAATATTGGCCCCAAGGTAACTATATTTTCTATTGAGGAAAAAGTGTTGATAGTTTTTGCTGGAAGCAGGCCATTAATTACTAAAGTTAGGGTTAATCATGCAATGATATCATATCAGAAGTTTGGTTTTTATCAGGACTTCAGGATCCATATTAAACAAATATTATCTCATTGCCAAAAGAAAATGTAAAGTACTTGGTACAATGTGTTTGATTTAATGGAATATTCAAATTTCTTATTCATATGCCACTCTTAGGCACTTGATACTCAGAATTTATTTTATGGTATTTGGACTAACAATTGCACTATTCTTCAAATCCCTAAGGTTTGCTATCATTCAGCTCAGCAGCAAGACTTGACTCCTGGGAGTGAAAACTCGGACATTTCATTTTAAGCTGTTTGGAGGCGAAGGGACAACTTTTCCCATTCATCTCTTCAGAATCTGACAGTAATCCCTTTGCAAAAGGCTTAGTCCTACCAGAACACAGATGTCCCATGAAATTAGGGCAACTTCAGGAAAAATATTTTTAGTACACTCCGCTCATTAGCACTAAAAGAGAACCTGAGGAAATCCTAATACTCCAAGAAGTATATATGAAAGTTCACACAAATATTTATCACTGAATCACACAAAAAAAATTACAGCTTCAATAGTAATGTTGAGTGAAGGATACCATTTCCTTATCTGTATAAAATTATGTGTCTCATTAATTCTTTTCACAGTAAAACTGCTTCATTATTTATCCTCTGGGTAAGCAATTGCTAACAAAGTTGACCCTGAGCGGTGCATGCTGTTTTTCTCCTTAATATTTACTACAAGAGACCAGATATTTCAAGTCACAAAAGCCAAATTAAAAGAAACCCCCAGAACTGAAGAATTGCTCAAAGCAATAAAGCACCACTGGGCAGAAGGAAACATGTACCTTCGTGAAGAAAACTGGAGAGCATTGGAATTATAGATTTATAAGCTCTTTTAAAAAGCATCAGCATGACCCTGAAAATGTTCTCAGCTCAAACACAAATCAATTAAGGTGAAATCTGAAGTTGACACAAGAACAAATGTAAAAAAAAAAAAAATGGCATCTGTACATTTAGCCCAGGAATTAGAAGAAGTTTCTTATATATGAGAGCAAACAAGTTCTGGAATGAATTTTCAATGTGAAACTGGGGCAAAAAACTCCACCCTGCAATTTATTAATGAAAGGGATTACATATAATGTGATATGGGTAATAACAGGTGATTGGAATAGGTTCCCAGGCAGAGTATAAACATTAATCTCAGAATTAGGCCCAACAAGGTGTGACTTCCAAAAGCGTAGTGTGAGATTCACAGCTGGACACCACAACTGAGTCTGTCCTGCCATTATATTGTTCAGTTATAGCCCCCAGTTTATTTCTGATTTGAAGAAAAAAATATATTGCCCTAAAATCTTGGTGCTCTCAAGCTAGAAAGCCTATGTTGAAAGCACCACAGATTAGCTCATCTATCAAGATCATTTTCAGTTTCAAACTGAAATGAAAGAATTTACTCATTTGGGTGAAAGACCATTATTCCCTTAGAATAATATGGATAGAAGCTAAACTATTCAAATGTTCCGAGTCCTCTGAAGTTTTCCCAGAATATATGTGCTTGCCCAGAAGGAAAGGTGAGTTCTCCCAAAATTCACTGGGAAAGGATAAGAGTGACTCATTTTACCATAGTCCTACAGACTGTGAGATAGTTCTGAACATTATGAGACTCTTTCAGAAGTCCTAGCACCTTCTGGAAGTACCATTAAGACAAAGAAGGTATTGCACCACCATGAGCGTAGCAACTCAGAATGACTTCTCAACCAAATCAATTAGCCTGGTAAAGATTACTGTAATTAAAGTAAATTATTTTGTAATAGCTCTGAGTATTTTAGGAAAAAAGTAGTGCTATGGTATGAAATCTGTGGAAGTGAAATATTTCCAGGGCACAAGGCAATTCTAGTTGGAGGAAAACGAGTACTATCAGTGAATAACAAAAAAAAAAGCACACAAGTTAAGAAAGGCAAATGGGTGGAGGCCAAATCAGTTCTCAGCTGCCACTGGACACCAGAGTCTGAGGCTATGTGCCCTCTGCTGCTGGTACTGACATAGGAATGCACTGTCCTTTTTGTCCCCCCAAAACACTTCAAGTCACTGAGACCTTCTCCTCCGAGTCAAATGTCACGGCTAAGCTTCAGTTTTATAGTGGTTTGCAGACACAGTTGTGTAAATGTTCAGCACCTCGTGGAGCCCTCAGAAACTTCCTGAAATCAAATGCTGAACTTGCCTCTTGTAACACAAAACCACAAACCAGTCTTTTCATGTGCCTTTATCACATTAGATCTTCAGCTTTTTTTGTAGTGTTATAATGAGCCAAAGTAAACCTATTTTTCACGCATTACCATTAACGTATAAAATCTGCATTTCATTTTCCCTTTTGTTAGACAGAAGAGTTTTGAAGCCCTTGGTGATAAACATTGATAATCATTGCTCAACATTTTAAAATGTGCCTATTTAAACTTGGTATGAGTATTCTGCGGGTTTTTTTTTTTTAGTGTCCCTCCAAAGTGTTTGCATGCTTTCTGCAAAGAAAATAGAACAAATATTATGGCACCACAAGTTGGTCAATTATTAGCCTTTACATACCCAGATAATGGCCTTTCTTTACAAGGGCACATGTTAATATATAATAGAAGTGTATTTCAATTCTTTTTAAATTGATTTTTCAGACACATATTGCAATCTTATAAGGTCAGCTAGAAAGTAAGTCAACCAAAGAGAGGCCTTTCAGAAAAATAAGTCACTAGACACACATAAGGAGAAATACAATCCAAGCTAAACATATGAAAATTATTTTAATTTTGTAGCAGTCCCAGGCTGGCATTTGACATGCATCCACCAGCCTCACTTAAGTCTGGATGAACTGTCCATAATGGTCTTAAACTGTGATTCTAATACTTCTCAGATCAGAGAGATGTAATAAAAGTATTGGGCCAAATTTAAAACCCACTTTTTCAGGCTCCTGGTGCCTACCATGGCTGTGACTATCCCTGTGAAGATGCAATTGCTATTTCACATACAATCATCATTTTGAGAATGTAGAAATGGTAAGCGGGGAAACAGCAAGCAAGTTTAATCTGATTCTGTGCATAGTAAATGAGGTGGCAGGGAACCCAAAATGACCAGGCAAAGTACACACAGCAATCAAAATTTTTATGGCTATGTTCCGAGACAGAATTAGGAAAATGTGAGAAAGAAAGGTTTTATTCTGAGACGGATTAAGGCAAGTCAGAGTTTTCTCAACCATAATATTACTAACTTATAGTCACAGATAAAAATGACCAGAAAAGAAATAGGCAGAAAATTAGAGAATGGTAGCCAGAGAATAACAAACTGACTCATGCAGCCTGAAGACAAAGACTGAGCCAAGCAACAAGAGATCAAGAAGTAGTCTGGACTCACCTGGCTCATTGCGGGGACTTTGATAAGATAAAGAAAATCATATCAGAACAGTCCAGTTCAGCCTTCAACAAACTGCCTGAACTTTGTGCTGTTGTGTCAGATACAAGCAGTTTTAATGCAAGGAGGACTGTATTACAGGTCATCATACTGTGCTGAGACCACATTTATTCTGTACCAAGTTCAAAGTCTTACAGAGGTAAAAACACCTGAAAAAGCTTACACCAGAGGTGTAAAGGCATGAGGACTGTACACTCCTATACACAACCTGGCACACAAAGAACTCTTAAGTAGTACATTCAATATATCTAGTGGCTTAACTCTCCCATCTGTTTCCTAGGCAGAGGTGTGAGGGGCTCAGGAGGAAAAAAGTCCTTGTAAGCAAGAGTTTTTTTAAACTGTCTTTCTAGAAATTGCAATTCCCAGTTTTGCCATACATTTATTTTCAAGTATTCCATTTAAATTTCTAAAAATTAGCTAATTTCGGCTGCATTTTCAAATGGAATTATAATAATTATTTATTATTTATGAATTGCACATTGTATAATTATGCTATGATTTGCAAAATTTAGCACCCTATCTTGAGGGGACCTGTAAAGGAAATAAAAAAAACCCCAACAAAACAATTCAAAACTGAAGCCAGGAATGTGTTCTAATCAAAGTGTACAACAGAAGAATTAATTAGGCACTTTAAAGAGAGTAGTGTACAGAAATGACCTGATCTCCTTCATTAACATGAGTCTGAGTGTCCTGTCATAAGAGATAAGAAGGGAAAGTATTACCAGGGGTAGGTGACAAGACAGTCTGCTTTAGGCTGATACAGCTGTTCCAGGAGCCTCTGAGTAACCTCTTTATTACTAGAACATGAAGGATGTAGCTTTAAAGTTTTCTACGTGAACCAAGTCTGATATAGACAGCGGAAACTAATCAGTCTGTCAGCCTTGTACTGGACGAGATGTTGCAGCAGCTATGAAAAGGCTTTATTATCAAACATAACCTTAGTAACCCATCCTGTATCTTTTTGTAATTTTCTCCATTATTGAAAATTGTGTGTTCTTAAGTATTGTTTTATCCCTAAATCTCCTCTAGTGGTAAAGCAGATTCTACACATCTGACATATGAATACAGCATTCCTTTTAGCATCATGAATCCATTACTTGGTGGGTAAATGGCAAACTCCTGGAACAGTTATCACACACCACTTGTGGGACTCCCAGAAGTCGCAAGGGGGATCTACCACTGAGCTGCAAGGTCTGGGCCACAGGCAGACAGCACAAGTTCCTGGGGTGAAAAGCAATGCTTGCTTAGGAAGTTTCAATACAAATCTCCTTGGCAAGCAGTGAAGTAATGAAGGGGCTAGAGATTTAGGGTCACCACTATAAAGCTATTTTTAAAGCTGATAATCTAAATTACATCCAGATTTATACTGATGAAATTCTCCAATGTTATATAACTCATGTAATATGTTAGTGAGATGCAATTGGATCTAATTAGACCCAGAAACTTGATAGGAAAACCAAAGAGTGTTTGTAATTGTTTGGGTAAATCTAGTACAGAAGCCTGAATGCAGGGAACACTTTCCTATTTATATTGTCTTGGGGTTTAAAGTGCATTCATCTGCAGTTTGGGATGGGTCCACATGCTTTATAAGCTTGTTTTTCATTTTGTTGCAACTGAAAAAATCTATATATAAACCTGGAAACCTGAGATATCTAAGTTTCTTTTAGCAGTATGGACTTTAACTCAGCCATGCAACACATGCGTAAATGCTATTAAAGAGTAAAGTTTCTATCTCTTAACAACTGTGAAAAAAACCTCAAGAATTTGATCAGGACCGACAGGTATGCAAGGAACCTGGAATAAGAATTCTGAGACCTCTACATTTGCTTAAATGCCTCCTAATGGCAATCTGAATGCTAACATTGTTAAGTAAGTTTATCAATAATTTATTAATATGCTTATCAATCATATTTTTTGTTCATTATTGTTTCTATAAGAGAACAGACAGGTCAAGACTTACACACAATTGCCTTCCTTGGTACCCCAAACTGGGTGATGTCTCTGCTATTGTGCCACATTCTCTATCTTCCAGTCAGGAAAAAAACAAAGTGGCAAAGTAACTGTGATGTCCACAGGCAGTTTTCTTAGAAGCAGTTAGAGGATGTCTACTGCCAAATCATTTGAGACCTGCCTTTCGAGAGTACTGTGTGCACACGGTTTTTACTGAAGTGGGAGCTACAGCAGGTCAACTTCTTGCCCCCTGTCCCAGCATGGACCCGATCCCACATGATTCATTCACCATCAGACTTTAGTGGTCTGAGGCAAGAACAAAGGCGGCAACAGGGTCCTCCCATGTGGGAATTTTGCCAAAAGGAAATCTTACTGGGGTTAAGTTCTGTGCTACTGTTTTCTCATTTGTAATGCAGGACGTATAAGTTTTCCCTATTCCAAAGGGCTGTGGAATGATAAAGGGTTTAATGCAGATACACTGCACTAATAACATAATATGCTACATACCATGAAACATTCTGTGGGAGCCTAACAGAATCGGACAAAAATGTTTTAAAAAGCCATAGCTGGAAAAGCAAAGCTGTCTTTTCCTTCTGTTTTGAGTCAGCTTTGGCAGGAAGGGATATACTGCAGAAAATGCAATAATTTTTCTGCTTTCA
This sequence comes from Tyto alba, assembly GCF_018691265.1. Lineage (NCBI taxonomy): Eukaryota > Metazoa > Chordata > Aves > Strigiformes > Tytonidae > Tyto > Tyto alba. The sequence goes on along the minus strand of NW_024881313.1, from coordinate 34,267,248 downwards.
AATGTGGAAGAAAGTAAGAACCGTGTTACAAATATACTGCATTATAGAGGGATGATCTGAGAAAGCATGTCATGTAGTTTACACAAAGATCACTGACCTTACAGTTTCTCCTGGTTTTGTTCAGGCTCCCTCCTAGACAGCACACAGAACACCAGTGATCTATTATCTGTAAACAGATAAGCATTTAATTCCAGGTGAACACTTCTGTCTATGGAGAAACCCCCTGAAGTCAGTGGAGCTCACTCTGTACACATAAGCATGGTAATTGTAGTCCAGATACAGCATTAGACTTTTGGATCCTGAGTTTCAGAACTGTTCAGCATATTACATTGGCCCCAAAGCAACCTGTAGCAGCTAGGGACAGGCAGCTAAATAATTTTAAAATCAAGCCCATAGCACCATATTGGACAGGACCTTTCTGGCTTAAACTTTGCATAGCAGGGCAATGTGTATTACCAGTAATCTAAGGGAATTTTTATCTTCTGCCTGCTTTTGCCAGCAATGTTGGCTAGTGAAAACTGCTGTGTAAAGGAAAAAAATATCCCGCAGTATACCCTCTCACTTCCAACCCCTCATTCCTAGAACACACAGATTTAAAGCAACCTTTTGTGAAATACACAAAATAAAACAGCTGGCTGCCCAGAAGGCCTCACCCAAGACAAAACAGTAACAGTCCTTCAATTAATCCATCTCCCTGGCTTAATCAGATGCCAAGGAATTCAGAGCCTCCCAGACTTCTGGGAAGCAGGTAAATACCCTAAAATGCCATAGGTCAAAGCACTTAATGCTTCTTCAATGTCTCTGATCCATAGCTGTTAGGGAACTGCTAGTCCTCAGACCGATGGCTATTGCTGATATGCTGGTGGCAGCACTAGCTGGCAGGATGCCATCACTGCTAGGATTGTGCCATTCCTTTTTACACAGCAAAAATAAAATCACCTCCCAGATTGCATTCCAGAAAAGGACAGGTACCCGAAATTGTCCCTTTGTGAAAAAGAGTGAGGGAATAAAAAAAGGCAAACAGGAATGTGTGCGTATTTTGTCAAGGTTCTCTTTTTTTTTTTTTTTCTTTTGTTTAGCTAAATACTTTTGGTGTGTTGGAAGCAAAGAAATAGCCTTGGGATAATACCTGCAGATTCAAATGTGAGGTTGATCACTATCACAAATACTTTGTGACCTAAAATAAAGCTCTGAGTAATCATCACAAGTGTCAATAAGCAAACTGAAGAATTAAACTTCTTTAAACCATAGAATCATAGAATGGTTTGGGTTGGAAGGGACCACTGAAAGCAATCTAGTCAACGTCCCCAGAAATGAACAGGGACATCTTCAACTAGATCAGGTTGCTCAGAGCCCTGTCCAACCTGACCTTCAATATTTCTAGGGATGGAGCATCTACCACCTCTCTGGGCAACTTGTTCCAGTGTTTCACTGCCCTCATTGTAAAAAATTTCTTCCTTATATCTAGTTTAAGTCAACATCATGGTGACTTTGTCAGACTGAGTACCCAAAATTTAAGTTCCACGTTAACTCTGACAGCTTAAATAGTGTTTATTTTGCATGGTCTGCGTTTCTTCACAGGGATGGATTTCACTGTTGTACAATGATTTGATGGGAGTGTACTAGCAACACTCTCCACATCTCTCTGCTGTTCAGTAGCAACTACTCTCACCATTTCAGTCCTATATTTCAGTTATTTATATGGATCTCTATTACTAGAAAATCATAAAATCTCACAAATATACTTCCCATCAGTCCTTATCTCCATTTCCTTTAAGTCAAGAACATCATATTCTCATTGAAGGGCTAAGTAATGGAGGCATAGTGAGAAGTGATTTGTATATGACGGTTGGTGGTCTAAGAAGAAACTGAGCATACATCTACAGAAATCCTGGTTGGAAGCCAAACCAGATGACCATGTTTGAACCAAATCGAACTAAATTAAATAAAGGCCTTCTGCAGCACTCAGCACGATGTTATTTATGCCTTGAAATAGCATATCTGTTTTCCAGATCTTCCTGTCCAATTATTTAAAGGCTTGGTCCAACAGAGATAACATACAGAATCTGACTGTCAAAAGATCTGCTGCCAGCTGCAGTCACCTGCAGGGACTGGGAAGAAAGACATGTCTGATGATAGCATCAAGACTTTGGCTGAGACTGTTAAGCTTCATAAAGCTGTCATTGTTTGAAAAGTGATGTCTGTTCCTTCTGCATCATGATGGAACCAGCAATGATCCATCCCTTGGATTTTACCCAAGGAAAGGCCAAAGAGAAACGTGAAAAACAAAGGAAATGAGCAGACCGCTGTTGCCTGCCTCTGCCCCCAACCACAACCCACACGAGTTCAGTTTGTTGTTTTGGCAGGAGATCAGGCACTGAATGAGCAAGAAGAGCTGAAACTGGCAGAACAGTCAGAAAAGTATTTAGAGTTGTTTATGTATGAATGATTGCAGGGTGGGAAGGGCAGATATCTTCTATTTGGATAGATCAGGTAAAGCCCTGGGGGCAGCGCTGAAAACAGAGCCCTTTGCAATCAGATGAGTAACATGATCCTGGACAGCTTTCTCTTTTCCCTCTGTGCAGACTCCAAGTTACAGTGGAGCTTTGCCCTGAAGTCCTATTGAACATTGCATTCACAGGCATTTGTTAAATCCTGCTATAGCCCAGAGGATGCCTACCACTTTAATCCTCTTTATTAACAACTCTCAAATTTTCTGTGTTGCAGCCAAGGTTCACTTGCTGACTCTCACTCTCAAGAGGCCCTGGAATATTTATATGGTATATTTACCTCCCTTTGATTTCATTACAGTAGTGATACTTGGCACTTTTATACTACCTCCTACAAAGGAGGGACATGTCCACCACTAGTAATATAGGTGTGACCACCAGCCATGCTTAGCTGCATTCAAATCCTGAGCAGTAAACAGGGAACAAGTCTAAATGCAATGCCCGTTTTGCACAGCTAATAATCTGACTGAGAAACTGCTACTATTTGAAACGTTCACCATTGCCTTTATTGTGAGGATTATACCCTTTGTAAACACAGCCACTGTGGGGCAGCAATACATAAGCATTCATCAAGGCACACAGAAGTATAAGTGTGCTTTGCATCTCCCAGGGTGCTGATGAGGCTGGTAAGTGTTGTTACCCTCCACCTGCAGACAAGGGGGCTGATGCAAAGGTTAAGAAGGTAACATCCTTTGCTGTAAGGCAACCAGGGTGACTTAGTGCCTTGGGAACCATTACAGTTTTGGAAGGTAATGTTGAGATAAGGCAGCACCAAAAACTGCTTTGCGTAGTTTATACGACTATTCTGAGAGATGTCAACAACTCATAGCTTGAGGATGTTTGAACTTCACTTGTGCATGGTGCCAAATTATATGTTCTCAGGAGGATCACGCCTACATGCAAACAGGCAAGTTGCTATTTGCTTTTGCCATTTTCCCAGAGGAAATGATGGTGCCAGACAAGTGTGAGCAGACCAACCTCATATAGTATGTCTGGCTTTGTGGTTTGTAACTCTGGAAGTAGAAATGACAAGCACTCCCACTACACTTTGTATAATTGCCCAGGGACGCAGAAGGGTGACTCTAATCCAGGAGAGCATGAGATCCCTTTACCCGGATCAAGTCTCCAGGCTCAGACACACAAGAACTTTCCAAATCTGAATGAAGGTTTTATCAGAATTTCCTGCCAGTCCTTAGCGTCCTGGATTCCTAGAGCATTTGCACTCAGCCTAATTGTAGATTCAGCCCAGAGCTGAAGAATGGAGATTGTAACTGATACTAGCTTGATAATGAAGAGATAACTATTGGAGCTCATAACCATCACTTAGAGACAGAAGTAAACTAAAACAATATGGAAGCTAGTTTTTCCAAGTTGGGATTCTTGCCATCAAAATGAAGACAAGGAGACCATAAAAACTGGTTTGGATAAAACACAGAAAATTCTACCTACCTACTTGCTAAAACCAGGAAATCAGATGTTATAGTCACTCTTGAGGATGAATTTTGAGCCAAATCTCTACCATTAAGTACTACCATGCCTCTGTGTATGGTGACAGCTTTTATCTTGTCTTCATTAATTATCTGACAGACCAAGATTTTCTCAGTTTAAATATATTCAATAATGATTATCAGTTTTATTTAGTGTAAATTGGTTACTGAGCAAGAACAGAATCAATTTTACTTTTCAGCTTATCTTTGTAATACATAATGCAAGAATTTTCTAAACCTTTCTTTGCCCTCTAAACATAAATCACATGAAACAAAACCTTTAGTTCAATCAAAAATTTACACTTCTTGCTAGACTTCCGCATGAATTGTCTTACGATGTCAAATAAGCAGATGAAATAGATTCACTTAATGAGCCTGGATAAGAGGGGGAACAAAAGAAGAAGAAAAAATAAAACCAGACCTCACAATAATTGAAATTGGTTGTTTTGATTTTCTTTCTGTAGGTGCCAAGATATGAGAACTGGGAATTGAAATGATATCTTTAGATAAGCCCCCAGAGGTAACAGTTATCCATTCTAAAGTTAAATCAGTGCTACAGGCTGCACTATAAAGAGAGCTAGCTTTAAGTGTACAAGCCTGAATGTCAGAAACAGTCTGGACATGGCTGTATAGAGCTCTCTGCAGATTAACTGATCCTCTTTCTTTGCAGGGTGAAGACACAACCCGAGACAGTAAAGAAACTACATGCCTCCTCATTCAGACCACCATGACTTTTAAGGACCATATAGTTCTATTAAGATCAGCAGGGTGAAGAGCTGACCTGTTCCTGACTTACAGTTTTCTTCCAGGTTGTTGTGACAGATGGGTGCTGCACCAGAATCATAGACACACTCAGGTGGGGAGAGCATCACAAAGGGCTCAAGAGCTGCATATGTCCAGTTTTTATGCTACCAGTCATTGGGTTAGACTGGCTTTCTAATAGGACATTAAAAATATTGCTAATCTCGGACTTCCTTTTCTTTAATCTTCTCTATAGGACATTACAGGATAGAGAGATGTGAAGTTTTGTGTTTGGGTTTTGTTTTGGTCAGATTTAGGGGGTAAATCTTTTCTAATGTAAGCACACACTTAAACACTTGTACTTGGAAATTTCTGAAGATTTCAGCTAAAAAGTATTTCTTTTCTTGTGTAGTCAGTAAATATGTAGCACACGTGGAAAAAGATTATTTTCTTTTTGAAAATTTTGACTGAGTATAGAAAGTTGCAAAGCATTAAAGATGACTAAGTTTTGATTTTGGAAAGGAAGAATATACTAAGCAACCAGCTCTGCAACACCCTTTGAATAGTAAAATAATTGCAAAACTTGATAGAACTGTACATGACTGGCTACAAGAAGAGCACATTTGTTTTAACTTCCAGTTGAAATAGGAAAGTTAGAAAGGCAATAGTTCTAGGAAGATCCCCAAGTCCGTCCCATTATGAGAACTTCCCAACACTCTAATCAGTTTTTTAAATCACAAAACTGTACATTGAAACATGTGGCGCAGTGAACTTCTGCCAAAGGAAGTGGTAATAAAACTGACCGGGAGATACACATTTACCTAAATGTGTTCAGGCTATTTAACAAATTGCTTACCCAGCGTACTGTTGTGGGGACCCACCTAGCGAAAGCACGAAGAATTGCAACAAACCAGAAAATGAAAGAAAGGGAATATTGAGCCAAGACGACAAATAATTGAACAATATAGTTTAGAAGCTTCCAAATGGTGAAACATGTGGCAAGACGAGAGAGACCACAAATTCCAGCCAACCTACAATCACCATCTGGTATTACTTTGCAACTCTCAGATAACTTGGTTCCATAATACTGTACAGCAGAAGCTTGCATTTAGGAGAACGGATAATATATTTGGTTTAACTTGAACTGGTACAGTGCCAGGAGACATATTTGGGACTTATGTTCAGCATTACCAGTCTGAGTACTAACAAAACCAGGAGTTGGTCCCTGTAAAATCAGAAGAAATGCTTTCTTAAAAAAAACACTAGAAGATATTTCACTTTGTATCTTTCTTTAATTACTTTCTAATTTGACTTTTGTTGGATGACTCATCATTTTATATATGTGTCAAATCTTCAAGGTTTTATTCCTTTGACCACAAGGGCTGGAGGCTTTCATTACAATGAAAGCTGAAATTCTTACCTTATTTCTTTTGGCAACAAAGGCTATAAGAACACCACTAGGATTGTTTGGTTTACAAGAAATTTTTACATAATGAAGTGCTGCAAATTTTGCTACAAACAATATCAATCTGCTCAAAGGGAGCTTTCCCTCATTTCTTCATTTCTCTGTCCTCATTTGTCTAATCCACAAGTGAACCAAAACTTTCGTAAGTAATAAATCTCCAAGATATGTAGACATTAAAATCAGGCACCTGGCTAAAACATTGGTATTTTCTCTCAATGACACGAGATGATACACTCTTTTTTCCATCAGAAGCACACACAAAAGGGGTACAGATTTAGCATTCATTTAGTTTTGAAAATAGCTTATAGTACTCTTTGTGCTTGAATGAAGCAGCATCTTTTGTTTTGCCATCTGAAGATCCTCCAAAACAAAGTTGCAAATACTAAATACCCAGTTACAAATAGCGACGTTACGGCACAGGAATTCCCTTCAAACTCTTAGAATCACTTGCTTTTGATTCTGCTTTTGTCTATACATTTTTAGGTCCACATGTTTTATATGACTATATTTCCAGAAAAGTCCTGGATAACTAGCCCCACAGAATCACTTGCTAGCATCTAGAACCATCACTTAAGTTTGGAGAAGAGCCATACCAATTTAGAAGGAAGAACAGAATACTAGTTTATCTATCCTAATTACAATTTTATTCTTCTCTCTTTCTTTACAATACTATTCCAAGAAAATCCCAACTCTTCTAAATCCTCCTTATACCAACCAGAGTAATCTCAGGCCTTGGCAATATTTTATTTCCACTTTTTAATCTTCTTTTTCAACATACTACTACTTATTAGCATTACTCTAACAAGTGATATTTTACATAAAGTTCTACCTGAAAAGTAGTACTCCTGTAAGAGTGTGTCCTAGTAGTCAGAGCACTGATATTTGGGGCACAGGGACTCTTCTCATGGTTCTGGACTACAGAGAAACATCAAAGCACATAAGCCATACTCGCCTTCTGCCTGCACAACCACTGGTGTCTCTGAAAGAAATGGAAACAGGCATTACTATATTAGAGCACTGGTTCTCCAGAGCAGTGATTTTTGACCCCAGTAATATGAATAGAAAGCCTTGCTTCCCAAGGCCTTCCTCTTTGGCTCAGCATCTTCTTCCCCTTTGCTGAAATAGTTCCTTTTTTCCTGTCCCCTCCTCTGCTTCTCCTTCCTCTTCTCAGCAGCCCCAAGTAAGTAGAAATTGATGTAGGAAGAAGACAGAATATATCGTTGCTTGTGGTGATTGGAGTTGAGACACGTGGCTGCAAGGGCAGGCCTGGGGGTCCCATAACCCTCACAGCGCTATGGAAAACACATCTGGGTCAAGGAGACGTTTCTCTGTGTGACCCTCCAAAGCCTCTCCAAGCATCCCTTCCATCTATAGCCTCCACGAAATGCTGACCACTTCCACACCTGGATCTCAATCACCCTATAGCATCCTCTAACTCCTGCTACTGTAAATGTTACCTAAAACTAAGAAGCTTACAGCTAATTCTGCTTATTGTAAATGGCAGTTAGATCATAAGAGGCATTGCTACCAATCCCTCTACTGCAGCTCTGTGGCTTTTTGTAGCATCTCTTTACCTTTTACACTTTCTTATCCTCTGTCAATACTTTGGGTGTTTTATTCTGCTCTGACCATGTACAACGTCTCAACAGAAATAAACAGCTGAGGTTTATAACACCAGGGGGCATCTCACAACTTGCACAGAACGTTATGCTACCCCAGCACAACATCTACCCAGGACAGATTTTAGCAGTATTTATCTTCCATTTTCACCGTTTTCCTTAGGCAGTATACTTCTTTCAGAGCTTGACATTTTCAGGTAGTGCAGTAATGGTTTCCTCCAGTCATTCATTTAATTGTCTACTAATCTTTCACTAAAATCATTAAGACAAAGGTCATCTTATTTGTATTAGGATTTTTTAATAGGTCCCCAAATTATCTTGAGCTTTTAAAACATATTGATTTTTTTTCATGCTAAAATAGGGAGCAAATTTACAAGTAACTGCACAGCTCTTGGGTTCTGTGTAGACCAATTAGAATACTTATTTTCTATTTTTTTTTTCCTCATTTATTGAAATCAAGCTTATGACATTTCAAAAACTTACATTTTAGAAACACTACTTTTGATAGCCTACCCTAACACATTTCTTTGGTAAACCGCAAGTTAGTAATGCAACGAAGAGTATGTTGCTGATGGGGATTTTCTTTGTTTTGCTTTGGATTTGCCTACGAATTCTAAGAGACGTGAGGTGACCTCGTTTGTAGTGATACATAATTGCACAATAAAAAACTGCGTTTGGCCACAAGTGCTTCTAATTTAAATAGATAAAATAGACATAGGTTGTAGATGTAAGAATTTTATCAATTGTATATAACAAATGAAGACATCAAGCAATAAACCCAGATTTATGGAGGAAGCCTTGAGGGACAGTCATGTCTCCTAATTCTTGTCCTTTTAGCTATAAGAATAGAATTTCTCTTCAGTTTCTCACATATGCACAAGATAGGAAACACAACTGCTATTGAATTTCACATAATCTGCTTTGAAAAAAACCAATACAAAGATGAGGTGTCTCAGGCATCAAAAAAAGAAGAATGATTTAGAGCATCTAAATGGTTGTCTGGTTGGTCATGAAAATTGTAAAGTTGTGGAATTTTTTTAGGATGGGTTACAGAAACAGCAGACAAGAATGACAAATTAGAGAGGGGGTGGAAGAAGAAGGGATACAAGCCCTGTGATTCTACAACAGATAGAAAAGTTGCTATAGAGAAGCAGGAACTGCCCCCAGTTGGTATGAATCAGCATAATTTTGTAAAACCATTAGGAAAAATAGACGTAAAGTGAAACTATGAATATTACTGGAAAATCATCTTTTGTTTGTTACACACGCTTCCTTTTTATGCTTTTCTCAGTGCTAGGAAAGTGAAAACCCCATCGTTGAGAATGCAGAAAACGAAACTGTAGTATGAAAAAAAAACAAAGGAAAGGTTCACCATTATGTTGTACATTAGGTATGGGGCCAGTGGCTGAGGTATCTTTTGACAGAAAGATACTGGGAAGATTATACCTGCTATGAGAAAGAACTACCAAAAAGATACCTGTACAACAGAAGTGCCACACCTCAGGCTTGGAGTCTTTGCTTCAGTCTGAATGCTGTCTAACCTCTGTTTATGTGATATAACCAAAGGTTTTGGCTTCCATGCTTCAGGAAGTCTGAACCTTCCTCACATCTCACATACTTACCTATGAAAATGACATTTCAGACATTTTCATCAAAACAGGAAGACAGTGATGCAACAGAGTGAGAACTGAAGGACTCAGTTCTATTTTTTTGTCTGCCACTGCTCTGTTGGATGACCTGGAACAAACAACTTCATCTTTCTGTGCTTTAACTTCCACATCTGTAAAAAGAAGATAATGAAACTGACCTTCTCTGCAAATAAACTTTTTTCCTTCTCTTATCAGGGAGTAGAAACAAGGATGGAAGGAAACTCTTGGTAGAGTTCTAATATAATTAATTGGGGAAAAGCCAATTAAATTATGATATTTCTGGGGTTTATGGGATTGTTTTCATTCTCAAAACTTTGCAAAACAGTCCAAAGTGGAAAAAAAATCAGCCCAGGCTGGCTCAGACCCCAAGCCTGTGAAGTGATCTGAGTGCAGTTGAGCAACACTGGACAGAACATTTAGCCAGTTACCTCCCTCCACAGATCCCAAGGAATGTTTTATTTCAGTAAAAAGAAATGACAGAAAATGTAGCATCTTGCTCCCAGATTTTAAGAGTGAGAAATTCTGAACACCAAAACCAGATGGAATTTTGTCAGCAGCAACACTTCAAAGATAAAACACAACTTTTCCACAGTTCAGGAGAGACTCTACAGAAAATACTAGCAGAGAGGTGTTAAGAAGTACAGAAAAGTAACACAGATTGGGCGGAAAAATTAAGGAAAAAAGTTGAATTGAACAGAGCATGACAATACTATTCTTCTCTGTATGCTCAGTGCTGCAATTCTTTGCTAAGACAGAACAAGGCAAGATCCCTAGGTCTGTGCATTCCTTCATGCACTGTCACTCACACAACTGCCTTCTTCCTCATGTTCCTGCAGGTGTTAGGGCCCCATCACGTATGCTCATCATACCACTCCACAACTTCTTTCATGCTTCACTAGCATGGGTTAATGTTAATATATTTAGCTGGTTGGTAGATCTTATCTGTGTCCCATGCATGGGAAAAGGGAGAGGGCCTGCCAATTATATCATACTAAGTTTGCTCTTGTCTCTGTCTCATCTTGAAAAGCAGGATATTTGAGAGATATAGATGCTCTGTTAACAGCAGTGATACTAGGAGGGACTCTATTATTTATTGTACCATCAAGGCATTCTGTCAATAAATATCAAATGGGAACATTGCTGCAGTAGCACAACTGGTAAGCAATGAAGTTTTAAAAGAATAAATACTCCTTCATAGCTTGTTTTAAGATATCCAGAAAACAAAGTCAGAGCTTGCTGACTTGTTTTGTTAAAAATTTCATCAGCTCAAGAGGATAGCATTAGTGCTAAAAGTTTTGTCTTTCCAACAAGAAAATGTAAATCATTGGAAGTATGAGAGACTTATGAAAAAACTGATCCTGCTTTCCAAAACTCATCCAATTATCATCTGGCTTTTCTAGTTATCTTTCTTTCTAACTTCTTTGGCCCAAACCTTAGCCCAAATTCTTCTTAGGCAAGTTCTGCTACTCTAACAAGATCTAACTGGTCTGATTCACAAAAGGGTGGAAAGCCTGTCATCAACCAAATTAGTTTTGATTTACCTTCATGAAAAGAATCCCTCTCAGCCACAGGAGCTAATAGCTCAAGAATCTGTCATTCTGGTGGCTTCATCAGCAGTATCTGTGGTTGCCCCAGAACTCTTGGCCATTGGGTATCTTCCAGGATTAGGGAGTCATGCAACTGTGTTCAAAGTGTCACTACACATCAGTGCACCATTATACAATGCAGGATAAATCTAAACCTTCACACAATCCTTATTATCAATAAATATGACTATTTTAAGAAGTTTTTTTCACATATAATCTCCTGTATTCTTCCCCTAAATCAAGCCCAGATGAATCAACTTGGTGATCTGACTAGCTAATGAAACTTAAGGAAATAGCATTAAAGAGCTAAGCAATATGCCCTCTGACACAGCCTGGAAAAACCTATGAATTCTGACACCTAGGCTGAAGTGACTCCACGCAGATATCTTATCTGAGTGTTCCTCCTACAGCCAATAGAGAACTACTCTACAGCTATTCAGCTGTTCAAAATACACTGATACATCTACCTTAAAGTGGTCTGAATAGCTTGCTGTAACAACTACGAGCAGGGTTCAGCTTGCAAGTCATAGGTGCTTAGTGACAAATGTGATGGTTTGAGATATCAGACTTCCATGTGAGACAGGCTTTTTAGGAGACCTGCTTCTTCTTGGAGCAGGCCAGGTAGAAAACTCCACAATGTCTAAAACGGCATTTGATGCCTGCATTTATGTAACTAAATCCCACATTAGTTCTTTACTGAGTACAAAAAGAGATTAGACATCTGGTTCACATGGCGACACCTACACACTGAAACCCAAATTTAGGTGTCTTAGTCTGCTGGCTGAATCCACCCCATTACTTAAGAGATTTCCTGAGCTGGCAGCTGCATTACCATTATGTTTAAGAGGTCTCAGTGGACATTTTTTCCATTTCCATTTCTAATCCACTCATGAGCACTTTAATACTTTTGGCCTCTATGATATACTTGCAGCAATTTACAATTGTAACTCAAGAGAAAACATACTTTCTTTTGTTTCTTTTAAATTTACTGCCTGGAAATTTCACTCAGGACATCTAAATCTTGTGCTATAAAAAACACAGAATTCACTTTCTCTATGACAATAGATTTTTATGCCATTATCACATTCCTTTATAGTCCTTCTCCAGGTTAAACCATTTGAGTTTATTTAAGTACTTTTTTTTTTTAAAAAAAAAGGAAGCAATCCCACACCTCTGATCAGCTCATTGCTTTGGATTTTACAATATCTCATCTTATTCTTTATTCCTATACTAACATATCTAACATCCTTTTTGCCTTTTCACCTACTACAAAGCACAGAAATGAGGTTTTCAACATACTAGCCACAACAACTCCATGGATTCTTTTCTGAGTGATCCTAATGAACTTAAATTCATTAGGTATGTGGGATGAACTTGTTCTACAGGCTTTTTCTCAATAGTTAATAACGGTCTCTCTCTTCTGTTCATTTATTTTTGTTAAACTATTTAGAATATAATCTATTTGAGATCTCCACCCACTGTCAAATTTGATGAATATGGTCCAAAATTTCATGTTTGAGAAGAGATCAGATAAACCCATACACATACACTGAGTTGTCATTTGATCTTTTTTCTTTTGGAGAGTAAGCAAAAAAACATGTTAAGTGATATGCAGCAAAAATAACAGTAGGAAGGAAAAGTTTGAGAACAACCAGATAAAAGTCCTGCTTCCTCAAATACTCCAAATCCAGCGCTTACAAGGGCTTGTTTAATCAATTCAAAACTATAATCACATAGAAACTCTACTAGAGGATGTGCAGACTGACTTCAGTCATGGACAGCCCATAGGCCAACTATTATAAAAGGAATGCAAACAACTGAAACAGATGCAAGTGCTCCCTGTTACTGAAAGAACAGTTAGAGATTCCTCCAGTCTTCTTTCACAGCTGGTCAACAAGCTCTACATGTTAGCTGGAGAAATTTGTTCTGAACAACCTGGATTTAGAAAAATCATATACATTAATTCTGTTTGGGCTTGGGGATGTTCACCTCCTTTTTCACAAAGTAGAAGAGCCAATCGAAGAAATGAGACAGGACTTAAAGAATACCCTTTGTAGCTTAGTGTCCCCTTCTCTTGCTTCATTTGTGTCCAAGACAAGTCATAACCAGAAAAATGTAATAAATGAAATGTCAGTGCTTGAATACAGATGGATCCCAGATTCTGACCACAACTGTATTTGACAGAAGATTACTTTGCGTTACAACTTCTTGCATTTTTATACAAGTTCTTGTCCCTTGCTGTGAGCACATAGGAAGTGGGTCAAGTAGTTAGCACTAACGAGTTATCATAAAGCATATTAAGCAATTGTGCTGGGCAGATTATCATTATCAGGGATTTTGAGAAATGAAACACATCTCAAAGACCTTTCAATAAATGACACTAAAAAGTAGCATTTTATTAATTCTGTTAATAAAATGATAATTCAAGCACCAGGAATACTCTTTTCGATAAGAACTAAAATAGCTATTTGGGTATATTAAATACCTAGAATTACAAGGTAGGCAATAACTAGGCAAATTAGAAGGACCTCAAGGATAATGGTTCTGTGGAAAAGAGGTAGCATATATGCTGAGGTTGCTTTTACCTAAGAGTTTAGCACACACCTCCAGTCCTCAGGCTAAATTATTATGAGAGAGATCAAAGTTGCATATTAGCCATTATGAAACAGGAATTATGAACAGCTGGCTGATGGGGATGCTGACTACATGGCTATCTCATTTAACTGCACACATTACTTTCATCTTGATCCCTGCTACTTCCTTGTCATCCAGCTACTAACCCCTCCACAGACTGTCATTCCTTTTTTTCTCACTGTAGCTTCTGATTATATATTGCCTTTTTGCCCTCTGTACTTTAATGCTGTAGCTATAGCTTTTCGTCAAGTTCTGTATTCTGTTCTATTTGTGTTATTATAAAGCACCTTGCCATCATCTCTGGACACCAGGGGCAATATCCACCAAAGAACAGGCTTGGGCGTGTCAACCTTGTTTAATTTTCACTTTACTAAAAATCTGCCATCTTCAAAGTGTCACTGAGCAGCTTAAGTTCACAAAAAGGCTCCCAGTCCTGATTATGCTGAACAAATCTGACAATTCATTGTTAAATTTCACAAGGGTTTACAAACCCAACATGCCTTCCAGTTTCAACCCCCCTTCCTGAAAGAACACCTGCCAAGTGAGGTCCCACACAAAGATGAATCCATGGTGAAGCTACCCCACCGCCCTTTCATTGAGTAAATCAGCAGTTAGATCACTTACTCTGGATATGAAAGATCTGAGGGTTCAACATGCCTCTCCACCTGAGGATGTAAACTCTTGTTGCTATAGATGCACCTTAACTGCCAAGCTCAGGTTATTTTAGGGTGGCTGTGGTTGATTTCCCTCAGCTATCTCCCCCTTCTCACTGAACAGAAGAAACCAGTCCCCTACATTCCAGCCAGCTACTCAAATTACAGGGTGAAGAAAACATCTCCTAATTGGCCCAGACATCCCACATCAGACTGACCTACACCTCTTCTCCCCCTTTCGAAGTTCCTGGAAATATAATTCCAAGGGCCACTTAAGACCATGAAGCCCAAAGCAGACAACTCCTTGGAGGACTAAAAAGGGCTTTAGCCGTCAGAAAGCGCTGCCAGAGAACTTGCAAGCCCAGGGGGGATGGGCAGATGCACAGCAACTCTGAGGGGAACGGAGGATTGGAGGCCGCACCTTCACAGCCCTGAAACCAACCCTCCCGCCCCGAGTAGCTTCATGGCCGGGCACCGCTCGGTGAAAAAAGGGCCAGGCAACAGCCCCACGGCTTCCCCCCTTCCCAGCGCCTGCCATCCCCTCAGGCCGCCCCAGCTCCGCCTGTCATGGCGGCCGCGCCCCGCCCGCCTCATGTGACGGCGCCGGCCAGGGCGAGCGGGAGGGAGGTGAGAGCGGTCACGTGGTGCCGCCGCCGCCGCCGCCGCCGCGCGCGGGCGGTGCGCGCCCCCGCTGAGGGCACGGGGCGGGCGGAGGGGGCGATGGCGGCGCCGCCGCGTCCCGCCGGCCGCCGCCGCGCTGGTGAGTGCGGGGCCGCCCCCGCCGCGCAGGTGTGGGGAGGAGGTGGCGGCGTGTGCCGGCGCTGTGAGGGACGGGGTCGGTGGTGGCGGTGTGAGGGGAGGCGAGGCGAGGCGGTTCCCGGCGGGAGGGAACCGGCGGCAGTGTGAGGGACGGGGTCGGTGGTGCTGTGAGGGGCAGCGCGGGGCGGGGGGAGGGTGAGGGGCCGGGGCCGGCGTGAGGGGCAGCCCCGTGGTTGAGGGAACGGGGCGGGCGGCGGTATCAGGCCGGCCCCGGCCGTTTTCCCGCCTGTCCTGAGGGACGCGGCGAGCCTGTCCCGGGGGCAGCGATTCCCGTTTCACCGGGGCTGGGGGTCGGGTTCAGGGCTTCCCCGTTTCTGCTTAAAGTAAGCGGGGTGAGCTTCCAGCGGGAAGGCTTGGCCGGGTGAGCCTGCCGCATGGTGAGGGCCGTTAGTTTAAGCTGATCAGCAGCACTCCCCCGGGGAGAGACCGTGAGGCCGGCGTGGGTTGTGTGATATAGGGTGGAATACAACGTAATAATTTTTTTTTTTTTTTAATCTTTAAATGCATGTAAAGGAGTAGCAGCCCACCTGCAGGTAGGCTGAAACTATGCAACTGTCAGCCCAAAATGTGAGCATCTGGACATGATAGTTTTGCTGGAGTTGCTCCTTTCACTGATTTATTTGCAGGGCGAGGGCCGACATTGCTTTTTAGAGGGCTCTTTGACTCCGTGGTGTATTAAAGCATTCTTATATTTATGACAGGGAAGTTTATTTTTAAACAGTTTCTTCTTTTTTGTTCCTGACTTTGGTGCTGCTCTGTAAACAAACTGCTTTATCTGTTTGCTCCCATGCATTTGGAGTATTGCTTCTGTTTGAAGGAATGGTGAAATCTCTCAATGCCAGTACAGTAATTATGCAAGTGGGCAGGATTATTGGCATTCATGTAGTGACTTTTTTTTTTTTCCTGGAAAATTTATTTCAACAATAGATCAAATTCCTTCTGTCCTTACTTAGAAATAGTAGTCTGTAAGTGACGTTAAATATTCTTGAATATTTTCTGATCTAGCATCTGCTTTTTTTTTTTTTTTTTTTTCTCCCCCTTTCTATCATATGGATCCCATTGCAATAGAAAACTGCTTCCAGGCATCTCTGATTAGCTTAAGCTGATCTAAGTGCAGGCTGTGGCATGGAAAGGATGGTATCACCCTTTCCCTGACAGTGTATTTCAGCCCTGCTACCCCGTAGAGAACCTCTGCATATGTGAAATAGTCTGTCTAAGATTCCTAGACCTCATTTTAGAACAGCATAAATGTCCAGGTGGTTCCAGATAAGAGGCTTTTGATTAACAACCAATTGGCCTCCCCCAGTATAACTGTCTCTGAAGAACTGCATGCCTTCTGCATAAGCTTTTCCTCATCTCTGGGTTAGATAAGCTCCTGCAGAGTTTTAGGAGCTCTTCTGCAGCAGGGAAGGAAAGAAATAACACTGCAGCTCTAATGAGCCTTCATTTCTCAGCCTCAGATGAGGAAGCCAGCAGGCTAAGTGACATGTGTTCTGGTTTAAGAGATTCTGACTGCAGATTTCGGGGCCTGTTGCCTGTCTTCTGCTATCTAATCACTTTGTCTCAGAGGATGCAAATTGATACTCCATTATGCATAGAAGTAAAACTGGAAAGAGTTCCTGCTAAGCTGCTGTGTGACAGTAGATTATGAGAATGGGTGAATCTGTTTGTCATCTTCATAGTGAGGTAAAATAACAGTGGGTGTGATTCAAGCTTTTTAGGAGGAAGAAAGCCCTGAAACAGCATGATAAGGAAAATAAATATGAATTATTAGTATCTTGAAAATTTGTCTATACAAAACATGCTTCCTCATAGTAGGTACTAGAAAAAACAAATTTTTAATGGTAGTTACAGGGCATGTGAATGGAGTGGGGCAAACTGTGGGTCAAATGGATGAGATTAGAAGTATCTGAGCAGATAGTAAAAGTGGGAATTTCAGATCTCCCAGCAAGAAATAATAGGGTGCTGTAGGGGTGACGAGAACAGAGGGAGGATCATTCTTACTTCAGTTACATTGCCTTGGAAGGTACTCTAAAAAGGTTGCAGTCTGAGCAGCTGGCAGACTGAGTTTGGCAGTGTGGCAGCTGTGCTGATTACTGAAGTAGAGAAGGGGAGACTTAAAGCTGAAGGGAAAAAGGTAAAATTTTGAAAAAATACAATCATTCCTTTCTGTGACAATTTAATTTATTGACGTTCTAGACAGTTCTATCTATCTGGCTAGGCAATATCACAGTTACAGATATCCCTAAAATCAAGTAAATTTCTTTAGTAGTATTCACTTTGGAGAGGTGTAGCAATACAGCAATGTTGCTTGCTGTTGAAGAGCAAAAGTATGTTCATGTGTTTCAAGTGCAGAAATTAATTTGTTTGTTCTTCTCAAAAGTTATTACAGAGGTGAAGTCTGTTTCAATCCCTATTAGTGTGTAGGAGGTAGGTGAACTGTCTTGATTCTTATCTAAGGTTTCTTTTCAAAACATGTGGTGGCTTATGGAGATGAATGCATCTGCTGTTGCAGCTACTGTGTTAATGTATAAAGTACTGTCAGTACAAAGGCCTTGGCTGTTAAACCAGTGTTTAACAGTATGGGTAAATGCATTTATTCAGCTCATTTTGTGTAAGAGTTAATAGGATCCACCACATCGTTCAGCTGTGTTCTAGCATGTTTCTCATGTGAGTCAGCATTGTGTAATAATTAGTGTTAATATTTTATTTGAAAACTGAAAAAACTAGGAGTACACTGCAACAAAAAGGGGGAAAATTAGGAAGCTGATCATATTGTTTCAATGAAAGGTTGACTTCAAGTATACTAAGTTTCAGATATTTTGTTGTATGAACTTCTGAACTCCTTTCCTGAGATGTGAAAATATGTTAAATCTGTAGGTTAAAGGATTAGTGGTGTTACCAAAATGTGGAGTATGGATTGAAGTGCCTGTAAGAGTGATGTGCTGTATCTCAGGCCTTTTTTATGCAGCCTAGGGTTTTGGCAACCAGATACATTGCATATTTGAAGCTGGAATACAATGCTCAGGGGTGAATCAACTTTTTCATTGTTTACACTAGCTGGAAACCCCTAATGCAGGGAACCTCAGGACTTCCTACTGCCTGCTTTATGCTTTGTAGTATGAACAAGAAATAGATGTGCAGGCTAGGGAGGAGTCCAGACCCCACTACCCCATTACTGCTCACAGGTAGATACTTTGAAGTCTTTGCTGGCTCTAAGTTCAGTTTGGAGCAGTTGATCTTAGTGGTTTTCTCTCTTGTGGCAGTAGGGGGATTGCAAGTTTTGCATTTCTGAGCCTGAAGGTTTGCTGTGGCTAGTTATACCTTATCGGCTGTGCTACGCTGACTGTTAGCGTACATGCTCTAACCCTGATTGCCGTGGAGCAAGCTACCTTGACAAAAATACTTTCTTTTGCTATGCAAGAGGGAGGAAAGATTGTGTGCATGAAGAAATGTTGCAGAGCAGCTGATGGTAGGTAACTGCTTACTTGCAACAACTTTTTGTCATTCCTAAGACTTCAACAGTGAGACACTACCGTTTAAGAAGTCGAATTTTAAATCGACAGGTTAAGCTAAAAAACTTGCAAAGACATGCTAAAAAGAAGTTACCTCAGTAAATGATTGTTATGTGCCAAACTGATTTAAGTAAATACTTAATGAATGTTAGGAGCATGTTCACAGAGGTTGTCTTTTTAGTTTATGTACCACTAGCCAAGTATTGCTTGGCTAAATGACACAGATTTTCTTGTGCAGACAAGGATTAAATTAGATGCTTTAAACCTTGGAGGTGGCCTTAATTAAAACAGAGATCATTTTCCAGGAAGCACAAAACTATGCTGTTACACAACCCCTTATGAATCAATCTTCGTGGGTATTTTGACTATTTTGCTGATTCCTGAAGTGTAGCATCAAGAACAAATTATGATAATACCTCTCATATTTGTTAGTGGAGTTGCTTTCTTTAGTTTTCTGTTTCCTGGAATAGCTTTAATTTTGTCAGTTAGCATGAATCTCTCATCTCTTGTGTCAGCAGATGCTGAGACTCATTGCCTGTGAAGCAAGAGAAGGCTAAATTTTGGATTGCATGCTAACCCTTAGTGCTAACAGTGTGTTGGAAAGCATGGCTCCTAGTGAAGTGGGAAAATGTATTTTTACCCTTATTCATTTTGTTGCAACATCTGTGATTTCAACATCAAAATCCTGAGTATGTATTCCCATTGGAAACGTTGGCAATAGATAAGTAGAAGAAAAGTGACCAACAGGGGATAGAAAAGGAGTGGTCCACAACTCTTTCCTCAGAGTGATTTCTTTTGAGAAGGAGAGATTGTGTCTGTAAGACCATGTAGAATGAAATGAAAGACAAAATTAATTTTTGGCATAACTTGCAGTTTATTCTTCTTACAGATGGTGTAAAATCTCTTTATGCTAGTGCCTTATTATTCTAATCCTATAATTAATATCCATGAAAATGTTTTTTTTTTTTTCCAGAAGCATGCTAACAGAAGGTCTGTTTACTTACATATTTGGAAAACTCCCTACCCTATTGTCAAATACAATATTTAGCAAGATAAGCTTATGTGAAATCGATAGCTTAGATTAGAAGTGAAAGTGTTTTCACTGACATTCCATCTGTAAGTATGTCCGCCAGCAATGGTACCCCTTTGTTAGTATTACTGTATTGTATTAGGAAAGGGCAAAAGAGAGAATGTTGCCGATACAATAATTTGCTAGTGTAATTTAGAAACAGATTTGCTGGGGGAGCAGAAGGTATGAGTTATTGGTGTTCTAACCCAGAGCTCTGCTTGATATTTGTATCATCTCTGGTTATTGTGTCCTCAGAACCTTTGATATATTTATGTATTTGCCTTAATGCATCAGTCAGGTTTTACAGGTGAGAGCTGAGACAGAGTAGCTAAGGTTCTCATCAGAATCTGTAACAGGGCAAGTAGTTCAACCAGAAAGTCCCACAGGTCCGTCTGATAACTGTACAGGTGTCCTGGTTCTGTCAGTGAGTTGGAGAGAACATGTAGTATGTTTACATCCTTAGAATTCCTTTTTTATATGTCTCTATGCTGGAGACATTAGTGAGAAAAAATGAGAGAAGTAGAAACCTATGTGCAGAAATTACTTTAAACTTCTGTTGAGAAAATGGATCCAAACCCAAGAAGATTGCAGGGTTTTTTGGTCTTTCTAAGAGTTTCTTAATGGGAAAAATGAAAGTCCCATGCCTCTGCTGTTCCAAATGGCATGGATACTGTGGACTCTGCTAAAGCTTGGAGTGAAAAACTCCAAGTGACCTTTGTTTCTGCACATTAGAAATGCAAATGGACACTGAATTATTTTTAGTGCCTGCTTTTAGTACTTCTTTCAATTCTACTTTTTTTAACAATGGCCATCTACCCAGGAAAACTCAAGTTAGGACATGATGTATTGAGGAAATCTCTAAGATAGTTCCATTTCTTAATAGTGTGGAGAAATGTAACAGGAGTTAAGAAGTCTGTGTGGTTTAGAATGAGTTACATATTTTCCTATCGGAGGCAGTTTGGGGATTTAAACTGTAACTTGTTTTAACGTTACTCATTTCTGGTGCTACATTTCATCTCTCTTTTTAAACAAATGATGTCTGTGTATGCTAATACCAGTTACTCAAGCTCCATAAAGGTGTTTGATCATGGACTAACCAAACTAAGTTGCGAGGGCAGACTGCAATGCTACAACAAGTAGTTGATAGGCTAGTGCTATCTTGCTTGTGGCAATTTTTGGCATGTGAATGTAACATGTCTGGGATCCAAGCATGACACTTGTATTTTTATGTAAGTTTCTGCATATTGGAAATGAGAACCCTGAAGAAAAAGAGAAAAGAAGTAGACTTGGATGATATGTGGGGAGTCAGCTTGGAGGTCTATGAATTCTGTAATCTAATGCTGTAGGATAAGATGCATTGTAAGCATTCTCATTAAGACAGTTTCCAGTTCTGTAGTACTAGCAGAACTGCTGCAGTTAACTCACTACATTCTATACATGTCCAGGTAGTCTTTTGAAGTTTCTAGTCTGAGTTTGCAGATGTCTTTTGTGTGTTTTTTTGTATAAGCTGTTGATTTCAGCACTATGTTCTGCACTTGATAGATTTCTGCTTGGAGCTAAGTGCAGAACTGGGATTTGCAGAAGAAACTTGTACAAAATAAAGTGTCCATGATCAGTAGTCACCGGTTTAAAATTGACACCGGTCAACCCCAGTGTCCACTGTCCCACTCAGAAGTCCTTCAGTGAGGTCTGTTTTGTTGCCAGATTTGCTGCCAGCTTTTTTAGCAGGAGGGCTGTACAAATGAAGTCTGATTTCTTTTTTTTTTTTTTCTTCCCCTTTTTTTTTCTTTTTTAAATAATTGGAAAATGTGTTTTCGCATTTCCTGTAAAAGACTGGAAAAAAGCCCAAAGCACTTCTGATGAAAATTTCTAAGATGAATAGAAAGCATACCTAGAAAATTTCAGTCAAAATGTGGAAATTTTTATAAAATTACTAGTGATTTGGAAAATGAGAAGTAAAGGAATTTTTAGAATTTAAATTTGTATACAACTTAATGATTGTTTTCTCTAGCATTACTCTGATCTAATCCATTGATATTATGATGAAGAATGCCTTAGAAATACACCGATTGATTATGCTTCTCCAGTGACTGACAGTAAAATGACCAGTCTTTTTTATGCTGTCAAATCTATGGATAGATATGGATCATGAATCAGTTAAAAAAACAAAAAACAAAAAAAAAAAACAAAAAAAACCAAACCCAAACCAAAACAACAAACCCCAACCAAAAAACCCAAACAAACCAACAAAAAACCCCCAAACAAACAAACATAGGAAAATAGATCTGCTATTGGTCCACTGTATACAGTTAAATGAGAAATAACCTTGCACCATTCTTGTCCTAAGAGCCATCCACATTAGCCTGTTGTCATAGAGGAGCTTGTTTGTTACCCCATTCCCAGTTAGGACTTGCAAGCAGCACTCAGCAACAAAGTGTTAAGTTTCAGGCTCAGCGTTTTATTGTTCACTGAGAATGAAGACACCAACTGGATTTGACTGCTACTGCAGTAAATGTGTTTTCACTATATAACCTTGCACTGCCTCTTTAGTGCCGACTCTTCTGGAAAAAGGTGAGCGTTCTTGTGTTCAGCTGTTCATGTAGAAGCGTGTCTTACCTAATTATTTGGAGTGCATCTGTATTTTCACTGTTATTTTGGTGGGCTTTGCAGACATAAAATGCAATGAAGAGCTAAGTAGATTTTAAACATTTAGAAAAGGTATTAAGCAGCTTTCTTGTAGTTGACCTTGTAAGCTCTCTTACGTTTTGCATTTGTATATAGTGCTGAAGGGTTGTTAAACTAATATTTAGATACATGTTTTTTTAATATGAGAGAGGTGTATTGAAATTGTCAGTGTGGGTTTTTTAATTTTGCTGTTTTCTAAGCTATATGTGAAGAAGGAAGGGCTGTGTTACAGAATGCATACATCTTTCTTTGGAGACAGTACATGAAAATTCTGGCTTCCCTGAGAGCTGGTTTTGCTAATGAAAAGAAAATCTCACTGTTTCAATTGGAAGAAAGTATTTATTTGCAACAAAAAGGAAGAAGGTATTTTTAGGACTCTCACGAATGGCATGACATGTATTTATATGCCAGATGGCTTAAAGTAGCATCCAGCTGAGCAGCCCTATGGTGTAACATTTGTTAGGGGGATAGGTATGAAAATTCCATGCATTCAACTGTGCTTTGGGAGACCAGTAGCTTTTCTGAGGGGGAATGAGGACACTGCAGCAGCATGAAACTGTCTACTGTATAGCACTTATTTACTCAGTATTGAGCACTAGGATTTTGGTAAGCTCATGTTTCTAATCCAAGTGTACTTGCTTTCTCTAATCAGACTGGACTATTATGTTACTTTGCTTGATGCAATGTTGTACCACTGGTTGTAACTAAAACTGGTGTTTTTTTTCTGTTGTTTGTTAACATGAGATCCTGACTCTTATGAAACTTTTTCTTTCCAAAACTTGTAACTGTTTTTTCTATTAAAATTGTGTCCTTAAATGAGAGTCCTTGTGAAATACTTTCACTCCTCGGATAGGAGGAGTATGTGGGGTGAAAGGTATCCTTTATCAGGAAGGAAAAAAACTAGTATGTTTGTTCTTGACAAAGAAGTGAAAGATACTTTAAAATTTGTTTAAGGGAGCATTTGAAATGGAGGTGGGTAAAAAAAAAACTTAATCTTTTTATTACAAAAATACTGAAGTGTTTGCATTCCCTCTGGTATGACAGCCTGCTAAGTAAAGCTTTTTTACTGGAGTTCAGAAATTCCAAAAAGCTTGATAAGCAAAGTTATGTTCCTAGAGGAGGCGTTTCAATATATAGTCCACAGATTTAAAAATGATAGTATGCAATATTTAGACATCTCTGGTTAAAGTCCAAAAACTGAAATACAAATAAGTATGTGAGTCATTTGACAGTGGTAAAATAGTAAGGGGTGAGAACCTAGAGACATAAAGAAGATGAATTTTCAAATTCTTCCTAAAACACTTCATGATTTTTGGACTTAGTGTACTCATAGTTTCTTAGGTCTTCAACAATTCATGCAACTAGTCTCTCTATGTGCCTTTCTTTATCTATAAAGTATAATGACTGTTATTGGTATTTTGAGATTGTTTACTTATAAAGTGTTGATCAAAATTTTGTGTTCCTTCCAGGAGGATTTATTTTAGGTTGTATGATATGGATTTGTGTAGCTGTGCTGAAATGACTAAACTGTTGGCTCTCAAAGCTTTTAAAGTTGCACTTAGGACTGACTTAGAGGCTAATTAAAAATAGAGCTTCATGTGTCATCTCATTAAAATGAATGGGAACAGTGATCTTATGCAAGAGGACAGCCTGTGGTCCGTGGTCTATTTCTGTGAATGAGGGTTGCTGTGATGGGAGTTATGTTAGTCTTTTAACTCTTTCATTCTCCCACCTTGTACCCCACTAAATAGCCTTGTTCTGTTTCCTTGATAACACCCCTGTCAGTAGCCACAGGCTACTCTTAGTCCCCCTGTAAAGCTATCTCTTCTGCAGGCTGAAGAAGCTGAGTGTCCTCAGCTCCTCCTCACAGGACAAGTGTTCCAGTCTGTGACCATCTTGGTGGCCTTCCACTGAAGTCTCTCCAGTTTACTGATGTCTGTCTTGTACTGGTGAATCCCAAACTGGGTACAGTAGTCTCCTGTGGTCTCCTGGGTGCTGCGTGGGGTGGTGTAATCTCATCCCTCAGTCAGCTGGCTGTGCTCCTGTTGATAAGCCCATCTGCTGTCGGCCGCCGTTGCAGCAGGGGCAGCTGGCTCCTGTTTAGCCAGACCTCCCAGGTCCTTCTCTGCAGAGCTCTTCCCCACTCTGTGTCAGCAGCCGGGGAGTTTGTCTGTCCCAGGTGCAGGACCCTTGCTGAATGTCAATGAGGTAGGTTCCTGTAGGCCCAACCTGTCTTTATATGAGTAGTTACCTGCCTACACCATGTCAAAAATAGCCACTTAATTCATCAAGTACAATGACCCATCCCTTCTCTTAGGTCAAAAAGGAATGTTTTTTTTTTTGTTTTTTTTTTTTTAATTAAAAACGAACTGGCAGGTAGATTCAATGTAGTGCTAAAACAATACATTAGGAGGGATTTTCTTATATGGAGTTAAATTGAGTTGGTGCTTAGATTCTGGAGCACATGAAACACTAAGCTTTTATTTGGAAATATCTGTGGCTTTTGTTCTGAATGTTCAGTGGACATTGCTCTTAGTGATTGATATGTGTTAGTGTCTGAAGCAAAAGCTGCCTAAAGGTGTCCCTTTTTCAGTTTGCGAGTGTATTAACTGTGACACTCCCTTAAGACTGGATACAATGTAAAGGATGCCTGGAAAAAAATAGTTCTGGTGAAAGTGCAGAAGCTACTGTGAATGGCATTTCCATGTGATGAGTGTATTACTGGAGTACTACTTCTTCCTAATCCGGCCTCTGTTCATTGTAGTGTTGTTAATGCTGTTGTTTGCTAGCAAGTCAACAAGAAAATAGGAAAGCCTGTTCATGCTGATGCCTGTTTTGGAAGAGGAGCAACGGTAGCCATAACATCTTGGAGGCCAAGGAATATATAAAAAGTTGAAGTGATTTAAAGAGCAAAATTGCATTTGTAAGTAGTGTTACTTTATCTTCTTGGGGTTTTTTCCCCCCAAAATCAGTAACAAAGTAAAATTAAGAGCATCTGTAGAAGGTCATGCAGCAAATGATCCTAACGCTCTGTAGAAAGATGAAATTTGTTTAATATTTTTTTTACTAGAATGCTCTTTAAAAATGAAGATTATACACATCTGTTCCTTGCCTTAATATAGGTCCAAAATACACAGGCAGTCTTGCAGGAAGTCTGGGTAGTATGAGTTGTGTATCTGTCTTAATTTTAATTTTTTTTTTTTTTAAGAAGAAAAGCTGTTCTTGGAAAAACTACAAGCAGACTTTAAGGTTTTCTCAAGTAATTCTTACTCCTATTTCAAAAATCTTGAAGGTTAATCTGATCCTCTGTTTGACCTCTGACAAACATGAGTTTTGGCACAGTCATGAAATATCTAGTCATACGCTGTGTTTACTAAACTGTTGAGGTTAATCCAAGCAGATGCCAGTGTTTAAGCAGTGGCAGATCATAGAGCCTTTAGCTACTTTTGCTTTTTAAGCCAAAATATTGTGAAATGTGCTTGGCATTTTTTCCCTTTTAAAAGTACTGAAGGCTAACACATTGGACCAGTGTTAGAGCTGTACAAGTTACTCATAACAAACTCTCCCAGCCTGTCAGAGGAAACAGAGTTGTATCATTGGGCCAATTATGAAATGAATGTAAATGTTACTGGATTTGATGTATGGAATGAATGTCATGGTGGTGGCATAAAGACTCTACAAGAAGCTTGTGTGACACGGAAAGCAATATTGCACAGTAATTACTGAAGCTCAAGCCTGACAGGTAGGCTGCTGGAGTTTGGTGGTTTTTTTCAGCTTTGCAATTGATTCACTTTCAGAGACTTCAGTAAGTTACAAATATTTAACTTTTATAGTTGTCTTAAAAAAAAATCAATGATTTACTAGTTGTGCAAGGAACTGAGACTTCTGTGCTGGAATTCATGGAAATTAGATAGGAATATTTTACTCTGGGCATTTCTGGCATGTGGGTCTGCAAACTCGGTTCCAAGGCTTTGCCAAAATCTGAAAACTATCAGTCAATAAATACATGACAGTCAAAACAGAGCAACAATTGACTGCAAGTCAGAAAATTTGGTTAGAAATTCTCAGAATACTGTGACTTTCTGTTTTGGTTTCTTCTGAGCTGATGTGGGCAGCTTCTAAGATAATTTTTTTAATTTCTTGGTCACCCCAGTTGTATCCAAAATGAATAGTAATTTCCTGATGTAGGAGATGGTGCTACCTTGAATTATGTGTTTGTCATGTTGGAGTATTTATGAATTCCTGAGTATACCAATGTAAACAGCCGGACACTCCATGTATCACTAGGATTTTGTGCATGTGAATGAATGCTTGTAAAATATATAAAGGTGTTATTTATTATTTGCTGTGAAAGCTCCTGTGCTGGCAAGGGAGAGGAAATGTCCTGTTCATTCTAGATTTTCTTCACTACATGAGATTTTGGGAAAGATAATTGTTTGAGGTATTTTGGAAACTTGCTTTTGGCACCTGTGTTGCTTTTCAGAAATGAAGGGGAGAAACATGATAGGCCCTTCAAGTCTAGTCTCAATTACCTGTAAATCTGTGAGGAACTGTGTTGTGAAATGGTTCTTCTTGCTATGTTTAAATCATATATATATATATATATATGCCAATTAGTATTTTTGTTTTCATTTTAATAAATAAATGGATTTTAACTGTACTGCCTAAATAGCAATTTATTGGTGACTGGACTCAGTGTTACAGTATTTATTACATAGGTAAAAATTTGTCTTATGAGCCCATTGACATTATTATCTGGATAATGCAATTCTGCTTTAAGTTGTTTCTATCTAATTGTTCAAACCTGCTAGTTCTGCTTGCATTAGCAGAGCTTTAGGGCTGTTGAGTTAAAAATATAGATAATCTGTTTTTCTCATGCAGCATGTATCAGGGCTGGGAAAAATACTAATACTTTGGCATTTCCTTTGCATCTCCTGTATCCAGGAACAGCTTGTCTCCTTTTAAAAAAAAAATGGTGAGGAAAAAAGAAAAATAGAATAGTTTGGCTTTGCTTAAGTTTCAAAATCATGCTTGGAGAAGCCAACTGGGAGAGGATGGATGTTTAAGACAATCATCAAGTTATTGTGACCATACATAGGCACAGACAGTCAGGTAAATTGTCAAAGTGTGTTTGCTAAAACACTTCACAGAACTGGAGAGCAAAGGAGTCCGGACAGGGTAAGGCTTTTATTCACTGTGTCTAGGTGGTTTGCAGAAGAAAATCATGGATAGGGAGATGGATGAGGTAAGAACTGGGGGCTAAGTGGCTGCCTCTGTTGCTGAGTGTTTCTTCCTGGGTCCTTATGACCAGCTGAGGTATTCTTTCCTCCCTCCCTCTGATGTGAATCAAAGTAGTGTTTTGTTTTTTTTTTTTTTTTCTTTTTGTTACACGTTGACATGAGTAAAAGGGATACTTGTTTCTTGGTATATTGAGGAGAGGTGAAGATGTATTAATGTGATTGTACTTTGTACGCATAAAAGTATACAGCTGGAAAGGTTCTGGTTCCTCAGGGCAGGTTCCAAGCAGGACTGACATTTCTTAGGACTTGAAAACTTACTGTGGCCTCTTTGCTAAAACACAGCTATAAGAAGTCACGGTCAACCTAAAACTGTCTAGAACTGGAGTGTGCACCTCTGACACAGATTGTGACTCCTGTGGTTGATTAAATGGTAGAAGCGGTTGAAATCCATAGGACAGTGTTTGTGTAAATGTGTATGTGTTGGTGAATAAAGTAAACTAATAAACCTCAATGTGCTTTTCATAAGCAGGGTTTACATTTTTTCCATTCTGCCTTCAAAATTAAGTGTCTAACAAAACATTTGGTACTTAAAGGAAATAAATAGCGAGTCTGTATTTTCTTGCCAAATGTATTACTAAATGTCTTGGTTAAATAGCAAGCTACTGAAAGGGCCTAGTATTCTGCATTGTGGAGGTTCTATCATTTGATTTAAATGCAGTATTTCAACCTTTGTATCCTTGTATAAAACTGCAAAACAGTGAAGAAGGGAAAATGAAGATGAAGCAGTTCTGCTCTAGCAAGGAGCATGTGGAAATAATATCATGCTCAGGTTTGTATTTGTTGCCTTTGTAACAGTAACCAAGTGTGTGCTTTCAGCCTGGTTAGAGGGTTTTCTGGAAATGGAAGGCTTGTATAGCAATCTTTTCACCCTGGTGATTACTAATTTATCCCTTCCTCATTAATCAGAGTATGCATGATGTTGGTCACAGCAAACTTTAACTTTATTGTGGCTAGAAGTGCCACAGTAACAAGGTGGAGCAGTGAGCTATAAAAAGAAATGCAAGAAGCTGGGGAAGTGCTTAGTCCATGATGAATTCTGCTCTGCATGCCTGTCTTCTTACTGTTACCTGAGATAGCAAGGATTATCTTCAGTTTTCTTGTGCAAGCTGCAGTGTAGATCTATCCTTAAACATCTCTGAAATGAGAAGGTTCCTTCTCTGTTATAATAATTTTTATCTTCCTAGAACAGTTCTGTTCCACAATGTAAGTGCTTGTGCCATGATGTTAGGATTGTGCATCTGTGTTACCATAGTGAATGGAAAAACATAGCAGGTTTTGAGGAACAGTATATTAGGCTTGGACAAGTTTTACAGCAGATGACCTTCTTGTGGCTGTGCAAAAAAACCCTGGCAAGCACCCAGATTGTCTTTTATGGATAAGTATTAATTGTCTGCAGACTGTCTGGCAAGAATTATTATAATGAGAGGATATAACTATCTAATCTCGCTCCTTTGCAGCCTCCTGTGCTTCTTCTGAGCCTATATTTGCCTTGGTATGATCATTGACCCGTGTTAACACATGGAATAAGGCATTGGGGATTGGTGATCTGTACTTCTCCAACTGGTAAACCCATTCTGCTAGCTAGAGGGGGGGGGGGTGTGTTAATAATTTCTGCCCCAGAGCATTTGTTGCCTGACTAATTTCATGGCTCTGCAGTTAAACAGCGATATTTCTGTGTGACAGTGTTAGAGAAAGAGCCTGTTTCGCAGAGCATGCAATTCATCTGTACGCACAGGGTCAGTATGAGATTTAAACTCTAAGACCTTTTTAAGCTCGTTGGGCTTAACTGCTGTGTAGATTGTTGTCTTGCAGAAGTGAGGGAGTTTGACATGGTAAGAGTAATGGGTAAATTATTTTTGAGAAGTTTTTTGTATGTTTTTAGCTTTATTTTACTTTGAATATTTTATTTTTGGAAGGGACACAATGAACTGCTGCAGTCTGGGAAATGTGATCTTGAATTTTGATGTGTATTCTCTTTGAATGCAAGTCACTTAGGACTCAGAATTACATTGGCAAAGTAAGTGGGATCTTTATAGGTTTCTTTGGGATCATGAACGCCTTCTACCTCTGTTTAGTAGTTTTCCATATTGAGAAGGGAATAATCTGTTTGTACTCATAAATGTTGTTGTGATTTGTTCTTTGCCAGGCTGACCTGAAGGCTTCTGGTAGTTTCTGAATTTTTGAGAAGTCTGAAAAATACATCAGTATAAACCCTTGTCTTCTAACCCAATACTTTGTTTTCTTAAAACAAATGCTTTGCTATTTAAAAGGTGATTAATTGGTTTCTTGACTTTTTGTTACTATGCAAAGAATTTGTTGTGTTTAGAAAATGGTGAGAGAAACCTAATTTTTAGAGTTAGTGTTTTTTCTCAGTTTTGGGAGCTGAGCTGTATAGCTTTTTTTTTGTTGTTTTTTCTTTTTTTTTAGGGGGGCCTTTTTAGATTTGAGATATTCCAGAAAATTTACCCGATTCTCCTGGGCCACAAAATGTTATCATGAGTTTCATATGGTTCACTTCAGGGATTTGCTTTTGATAGTAATTTTCAATATAGGTTGGGAAAATTGTGTTAGTGGATGAGTGCCTGAAATAAAACTCTGGGCTGGGTTGCTTTCTTACAGCTTTAGGTGGACATCTCCTCCAGTGAGTATGGAAGTTCTGGAGTCTGTAGAGGCCTGCAGGAACCTAGTAAATTCTGTTGGAGCTTTTTGCGCTTTCCCTCCCCCATATCTGTTCCCTTCTGCAGAGAAGAATCTATAAATGTGACTGTTTTAGTGCTATGTGTTGTTAAATTGGCACTCCATGATTTCTGGAATTTCTGGGACGCTTGTGATGCCTGTTCTTAAATTTGAGCAAGAGGGACTGAACTATGTAGCTTCTTGAGTCTGTGCTCTCTCATTCCATGCTTTAGGATAGGAACTACAAAAATGGGCGTGTGTGGACATGCTCTTGGGCAACTGGCTCAAGGTGGCCCTGCCTGAGCAAGGGGATTGAACAACGTGACCTCCAGATGCCCCTTCCAACCTCAACTATTCTGTGATACTGTGAAGCATCAGTTCCCTGCGTTTAGTATATTTAGTGATATGTTTAAATGAATGCAGGCATACAAGAAATATGCTGTTGTGGAAGAGAGGTAATTATTTAACTGTTAGGAGGAAAAATTAATTATTTTTGCCTTTAATTGCAGTGTGTCACTGGGCTCTTAGTGATTATTCGTGTCATGTTTTAAAGCAGTAGTATCTATACAGAATGTGCAAACTGGTCATGTTTATTTTTGAATGGGAAAGTGAAATGGGATTTCATTCTTAAGGTCTGTGCTTAAAATTTGAATTCCAAAAAATCAATTAATGGAAGAGTAACCTATAGAATACATTTCCTAATGTATAGACCTGATGTGATAACAGGCAGCACTCTCAAAATGTGTGTTTTCACTCTCTTTCAGGTAATTGAGAATGGGTTCTCAGCAATGCTAAGTCTACAATGGGAAGTGTCACACTTCGCTATTTCTGCTATGGGTGCCTTTTCACATCTGTGACCTGGACACTTCTGCTCTTTGTTTATTTCAACTTCAGTGAAGAAAACCAATCCTTCAAGAATGTGCCCATCAAGGGGCTGGAACCTCAGAGGCCGTTTCCAAAAAAATTCTACCCCCGTTTTACACGGGGGCCAGTTCATATACCTGAATTGCAACAGAAAGAGAATAAGATAGGAAATCCTCTTGGAAATCATGTCCAGGACCCAGTGAAGGGGGAGGTAGAATTCTCTCCTGAAATGGGTAAGTGGTTTTCAGTGTTGGTGATGAACTTAAACAGTGAAAGAAATGAGATAAGGGGTTTTTTTTAAAGGATCTCAGGGAAAATTGTATAATGAAGTACTTCTGTTTGTTAAAATGCAAGTGATACTAGTGGCCCTCTTCATTAAGAATTACCTGAAATTTATTTTACTGTGTTTAATCCAAAATATACTATTCCTACTATTTACAGCTGTGCTGTGTAAGTGCTAATGAGGAGGACTGGATTACAGCTAGGTGTCTACCCTTGTTGTAGTTCTTGCTTTTGGAAAGTTCAATGTATGCTTGTTTTGTATCTTACTTCTGTATTGATTGGGCTCAAATACATAAACTTTAGCTACAGAGAAACACTGCTCATATACGGTGATTAAAAATAGCTTGATAACAATACACAGTGAAGAGGACCCATTGATTTGGAGAATATCCTTGGAGTATGAGATCATCTACAAGAAGTGTGTGTGGGACAATATTACAATGAAAGATTTATTGACATGACAGTGGTTAGGGCTGAATCCTGCTTGCTTTGTACCAACAAAGGTCTGTGTGTTTCACTGAAGCATACTTCATCAATGAGATGATTTGGGTTTGTCTTCCAAACTAAAAGGCTTTGTGTATTTAACTGCTTACAGCTAATTCGCCGCTGTGTTCAGATGTGCAAACTGAGGCATGTTGCGTACTGGCTTGCAAACTTGCTTTAAGTCTGGAGGCAGATATTGAGTGTTGTGGTACTGGTTTCTGCTGCTTCTTTGGGAAATAAGGCACAGCACCTTTGTAGCCAGGAGTTTAGTACTCATATCTCACTGAAGTCCTCTGTCATTACTTTGGATGAATGATGGATCATGAGCTTCAAGAGTTTATAGAACTTTACTAAACTTCTGTTTCCAAGATGGTCATTAGACCTGTGTGAATATGTAGGAAAAATGCCGATTCATGTTGCCCTATGGCATTACAAATATTTATCAGTTCACTGCAAAAAGCATGAGAGCCAAGTGAGGTGAAGGCCAGTTCACAGGTGGCCATTTCTTTCCAACTATTTAGTATGGGCCAGGAAAGAAATTGGAGCTTTCAAACTGAAAAGTCCCTTGATCTTCAAACCAGGTGACTGTTTTGGTTGGTGAAAGCCAAGGGGAGTTACAGTGCCAGGATAAATTCTACATGAATCATCAGGAGGCAGCTGGTGCTCTGTTAGAATTAGATCAGTTGCTGCAGGAAAGGGCTTCCTGTCTATCTAGGCTAGAGCAGTGATAAACATGCAAAGCACAAAAAATGAAAGGGACGTTGGCATATGATAGCCAAAACCAAACTGCCATCTTGTAGGGCAATCTATGTTATTTTTATTATATTTTATTTTAATTAATCTGAGAGCCACATAACACTGCTGAAGTGAAGCCTCAAGTGATGTTTTGATTCCAAAGCCCTTATTTTCCAAGGACTTCTATATGCTGTTTGAATTTAAATCTTTCAGGCCTTTTGCATGCATTTTGGATATTGTTCTTCATGAGAGCGTTTTAAAAATATTAGCACTCCTTATCTATAATCAGAAGATCGGGAAAAAGTAGTTAGTGGTTGGGTATGGATGGATTGTAAAATGAAACATTTGGTATGTGTTCGTTAAGCTCATGCTTTGTATGAAGAAAATGTTTTAAGCTGACCCAGTGGCACAGTGTTACTGTGGTGCTGAGTATTCAAGAATGATTGAGCTGAGTGTCTGAACTGACAAGCTGGAAACCTTACTTTGGAAATGCATGTGGCTCAAAGGGGACTGACTGACCCCTTTTGACTGCTGGTTCCAGAAGAGTGGCACTGCCCCCGTGATGCAGCTTACCCACGGTGGGAGCACTCGTCCACCAGTGTAGTAGCCAGTCACCACAAGACACACTGTGTGGCTGTATCCCACGTCTTTTGCAGGTATCACTACCCAGAGCTTCCTGCTTGGTCCTGCACAAATGTCAAGGCATCTACTCTTGAGATGTTTGATAGTGCAGCTGCATGGCCATTACTGTACTCAAGACTAAAAGCGACAGGGTGGGAAATGTAAATGGTGGGAATGTGAGTGCACAGAATTCCCTCTAGAAGGTCATCTTGTACCTACAGGTAGACTTTGGCTGAAACACAACTGGCAGTGACAGAGGTGTGTTCTGAAGGTCAACCAGGATTACTTGTTTGAAAAGAAAGAAAGCTTCAAAGCTTTTTTAGTGACCTTTCTGTGTTCTATTTTTTAACCCATCTCATTTTTTCTGGGTTTGAGCTCAGCTGGCTCTTGCATAGCTGTTGAGAACTGGAGAACATGAGGTATTGGAGAGAGGCTGAGAGGATTTGGTTTATTCTGCCCTAGAGAGAAGGCCAAAGGGAGATTTTATTGCTGTCAACAGCAACTTAATGGGAGGGTGTAGGGAAGATGGAACTGGGCTCTTCTGGAGGTGCATGGGATTATGACAAGAAACTGAAGCAAGGAGATTTCAGTTACATAAGAGACAAAACATTTTCAGTGAGATGGTGGTCAGATGCTCGGACAGGGACATGAAGAGGTTGTAGAATCTCCATCCTTAGAAATACTGGAGGCTTTCAAAATTTAACTGGACAAGTTCTGAGCAAACAAGTTCTGATCTAGTTGGATTAGAGGATTAGACCAGGTGTCCCTTCCACCCTAAATTAGTCTATGATTGTATGAAACATACTATCCTGGATGCATGTGAATGAGGAACTCCCTTATTATTTTCTGCAGATTTTGGACCATATAGAGATGATGAGCAAGGTGGAAAGGGATAAATTAAGTGATCCTTGCTCACTTCCAGTACTGAAATTTCAGTGAAACTGAAATTGTAACTTGATAATAGTTGGAGAGGACATATGCATCTCAATCTGTGCAGCCAGCTGAACAGAGACAATAAAAAGACATTACTCTGCTACCTGAATTGTTGTAGAAGTGGCTAGAAGACACAAGTGGTGGCTACCACTTCCCTCCTCTCCCTCTACTGTGTTCTGTAAAAGAGTTGAGAGAAGCATCATAATACTTTGTTTCTATTCACACTGATGAGTATATGTCTCAATGAGAGAAGCGCGTGACACCGAGTCAAGGCAGGCAGGATGGCATTGAGGATTTCAACCTTGGCTTCTAGCAGTGTACTACTTATTTATACCAGCAGTTGCTGCCTCTGCCACGCTCAGAAACAGTTGATGCTTCTGCTAGAAGAATCAATAGAGAAACAGCTAGCTCTGTTGCTGTTTTACTTGCTGTCAAATTCCTGGGTGAGAGAAATAAGAATTTTACATTTTTTCATAGCTGTTTTCATGTTGTTGCAGACTTGAGAAAAGTGCATGAATCTGGAGCTGCTATTGTGAGGGTTTTTCTACCATTGCATATGTATTTTCTCTCAAAAATCCCATTACAGACCCTTCATCTGTATGGATAAGTGCTGACGTGCCAGAGTCTATCCTCTGTTGCTTGTTTGATGTTGGATTTTTAGGTGGTGCTAAGTCTTCAAGGCCATTAAGTGAAGGGAGTACATCTGGTAAGGCAATAAATACAATGGAACCCTCAGTCTTTAGAAAATTGTTTCATTTTATTACAGCTGCCAGGGCTACTCATAAGCCCTATGTATTTGTGAAGGGTAACAAAAATAGTTTCACAATAATACACTTTGCAAAATCAGAGGGATTTTTAAAGAACATTATGTGTTTTAGGGAAGGTTAAAGCATACGTTTCACTCCTTGATTGTTTCCAAATGCTATTTTTCAGCCTGTTAATTGATCCTGGCATGTTTCTTTTGCAGGAATGATTTTTAATGAAGAAGACCAGGAAGTGAGAGACTTGGGCTATCAGAAGCATGCTTTTAATATGCTTATCAGCAATCGGCTGGGATACCACAGGGAGGTGCCTGATACAAGAGATGCAAAGTATGTACTACTTTTTGGCAAGGACATGGTATAATTTCATGTGCTCAAGGACTTGTTACTCATGTTATACCTGATGTAGTATTTAACATTTTTGGTATTGCATTTCTGTTAGATATTCTTTCAGCCTCCTATGTTGCTGAAGGCAGATTTTCAGCTATTTAAACAGGAGTGTTTGAGGTTAACATTTTTATTCTTTGGTCTCTTCTGTCTTTTTTGACTGAATATTGTTTCTGGAGATCGAATTTTTTTGCCAGCTGGAAAAGGTATGTGATAAGTAAAGCCCCACAGAAAGCAGGCCCCATGAAAAAGAAAGATTGCTACTGTCTGAAAGCCAGTTCCTGATTCTTTATTTACTTTATGGATGCTTAATGAGGAACGGGACTGAATATTCATTTACTCAGTTTTTATCATATTACTTTATTTTTTGTGAGTAGTACAATTGGCAGACAGCTATTTC
Source organism: Tyto alba (assembly GCF_018691265.1). Lineage (NCBI taxonomy): Eukaryota > Metazoa > Chordata > Aves > Strigiformes > Tytonidae > Tyto > Tyto alba. The sequence goes on along the minus strand of NW_024881313.1, from coordinate 34,231,374 downwards.
GATAGAAACAGATTCTGAAAATAATATTTTAAATAAAAGTCAGTGTGGGAAAGTCATAGGCATCAAACTTTCTTTCTAGCAATACTAGGATTACACATCCTGTCTCTTTCATCTTCCTAGCTATGTACTCAGTTACTTAAAAACATGTGACTATTTTTATTTTTTGAAGCTTTATTTTGAGATATTCAGTACTGTAACTACCAGAAGAGATGCTATAGTTCTGTTTGGTACTTTTGAAAGCTGGTCATTAAATGTTCCAGTGCCCAAGTTAATAAGAGACTTTTTCACCTTATGTGCTATTTCACATTTGTTGTAAGCTTACAGAGGATGAGATAGAAGAATGATTGATGACAAAGGCTCTCTGTTTCTCAGTTAAAGTCCTTGCTTGGTATCTGGATTGCACTGCTCTGAATACTTTCTATTGAAAAGCAGACTTTTTTCCTATAATCTCTCTGATGCATGTGGGGGGAAAAAGCCACAACTGTATCAACAGCAAAAAGCCCCCAACATTTAATTGAAAAATAAATAAACCTACATCTACTTTTCTAGTGGTTTCTCTGATGTGGGTAAATGTAATGAATCGTACTTGCTGAAATGTCTTTCCCAAGAACTGAGTTCATTCCAAGTCAATGTGGAGACTTTTCTTGTGTAATTCTGGGTTCTCATTTATAGTTTCTTATTTTTATTTGGATTCCATCATGCCTGACATCTTCATATGGCATTAGTCTGATACTGTGTCCTATTAGAAGTATGGTCAAAATTTGAAAAGGAGAAAGAAAGAATGATATTCTGCTTTGAGTGGCATTCAGCTCACAGATTAAGATGCTTGAATTTCGTTAGCTGCATGTTAGTCAATTGTCTCTGCTTTTATAATAATTAGCAGAGTTCCAGTCAAATGTAGTTAATGGAGCATGGAGAGCTCTTCAGCTGACAAAATGCACTTGTCAGGCTTAGGGTAAACTGAATGCTATCTAGACTCCACTGATAGCAGTGACTAGACTTAAGTGCCTTAATCTGCAGGCTGAATCCCAATCTTGGTTGTCTAAATAGGTATTTAGCACTGTTAGAGCTATTCTAGGATATGCAACGTAGTAGTTTTCAGCAGCTGGCCAATAAAGCTGTGGGTTTTTTTGTAGGCCTCGTGTCATATTTGCCATTCCTGCATGTGTCTGAGCTACCTGAGGGTACTAGACAGTATTTTGACAGCTAAAACAAACCCTTGGTGTTTTCTATTTGTTTGTCTTGAGGATCTGTGATTCTCACTCCCACCACAATCCATCACATCCTCTTTTTTCCAACAAGTATCAGAGTTAATTATAAGTCTGTATTATGTGGAGAGTAACTTACTATGCTGAGCCCTACTATAGATGTTATTCACCTAGGCTCTTTATGTTCAAGGTAAGGGTTGTTCCTATACATTTAGTGTTTGCTTGTTATTTTTGATGTTTTAGTAGTGTTGTGGTTTGAGGTCAGAGGGCAATTGGACACCACGCAGCTGCTCACTCCCCCTTTCCCCCCCCCCCAAATGCTGGGAAGGAGAAAATAAGCAAAGGTTTGGGATTTGAGATAAGGACAGGGAGGGATAAATCACCCATTATGGTAACAAGTAAAAGACAGTCTTGTTGGGGGAAGAAAAAAAGAACATAAATTTAATACAGACGCTAACATCAACAACACTTAATAGACAGAGTAGGACAGTAAGAAGCATTACCACATCTTGAAAACACCTTCCCCCCCACCCCTCCCTTCTTCCTGGGCTCAGCTTTGCTCTCAATATCTCTCTTCCTCCCAGCAGTGCAGGGGGCGGGGGATGGGGGGTGCAGTCAGTACTACAGCTTCTTCCGTCTTGGGGAGATAGGGGTGGAACTTGTGGAGCTTCTTCCCCTTGCTCCAGTGTGGTCCCCCTCTCACAGGAGACAGTCTTCCACAAACTTTATTCAACTCGAGTCTCTCCCATGGGCCACAGCTTTTCCCTAGCTGCTCCAGCATGGGACACCAACTTTCTCTGACTTGAGTCCCTCCCAGGAGATGCAGCCCTCCCTGAGCTGTTCCAGCATGGGACATCCTGGCTTGTTGCAATCTTCCCAGTGCTGAACTGCAACAGCGGGGGCCGCTTCTTCCCACAGGGTCCAGGCCTCTTTCATGTTCATCACCTGAGATGGTGTGGGGCACTCCACAGACCATAAGTTGGCATCTGTTCCACTGTATACCTCTGTGGGTGGGGGGGGTGGCCCTGCCATCTCACCACAGGATACAGGGGTGTCTCTGCTCCAGCATACCGCCCCCCCACACTTTCCTCCTCTATTCTTCCACTGACTTTGATGTTCACATAATGTTACAACTCTTCCTCCTCCTCCCAGGTCCCCTCTTAAATACATTATTGCAGAGGCACAGCTGATTGGTTTGGCCTTTGTGCAGAGGTGGAGCTGACTTGGAGCCAGGGGAGCTTTGAGAAGCTTCTCACAGGGGGCCACCGCTGTAGCCCCCTCCCCTGCCACCAAAAAACCCACCACTCACTCAAACCCAGGACAAGTAGTGACCTAGCACTATGAAAACCCCACTGAAAATAAAGTGATAAGTACTATAATTTTGTTTGCAGATGTAGAGAGAAGTCCTACCCTCCTGATCTGCCCTCTGCCAGTGTTGTTATCTGTTTCTACAATGAAGCGCTTTCTGCCCTGCTTCGCACGGTACATAGTGTCCTGGATCGCACTCCTGCACACCTTCTTCATGAAATTATTTTGGTGGATGACAACAGTGAATTGGGTGAGAGAACCTTTCAGTAATATCTTGGTTGGTGCTTACACTTCTTGACCTTCCTATATCTTCCTGTGCTTTATTGACCGGTCCTATAAAAACATAGAAGCCATAATGCAAAACCAATTTGTACTGCAGTCTATCTCCAAAAAGTGCTAGCCAGTAGATCTGTGTGATGTTCTGAAAAGCCCAAGACGATGTACATCCCTTTGTTGCTGGTGCCATTTTACTGATGAGCTTTGTATCATACAGACTTCAAAACCAGGTTTCGAAGCTAATAATGAGGAGCATGTATTTGCAGAAGGGCTGATTAAGCAATTGATAGTTCAGCTGTTTTTAACAGTACCTTGCTTGGGCTGCTCTGGTGCTCAGAGCAGATTACACTGATCTTCCCATAAACTTTGTGGGCCACTACTAACTGTGAATGCATCTGAAAGGAACTGAATGCACATAGTCTCAGCTGCGGTCTTGCAAATAAATTGATGTGGCACTATGGAAACAGTGCGTCAGCTTTTTGTGCTTGCTTAGCATTTCAGACTGGTGGGTGCTGGGATGGAGCTCAGCCTGTGCTGGGAGGGCTCTGCGTGGCTCTCGCACAGCCTCTTGTGGCCACCCTAGGAGTAGCTGTCCCTGGCTCTTAGTGGAGCTGCCTCCCCTCCCTCAATGTGGGAGGGGCCCTGAAGGGGTAGACCTTGCAGAATTGCTTTACTGTTGTTGGAAGATTGATGTTCTGGCATTTTTCTCTCGAATGATGGAAAAGACAAAGACAGACATGCAATTCAAGTGTTTCACACTTCAAAAGCGAAATACCTGTTGAAGAAAGTGTTAGTGTAGCAGTAGTTGCCAACAGGACTGTGCAAGTTCCCTGCTTGCCTCTGAACAAGTCCACATCTTCTTGCATTTTAAAAATGATTTTTAGATTCCTTTTTTTTTTTTTTTGGTACCTATAATTCATTCCCTCGGTCTCATCATTTGGTTTCTGGGTTAAGGTCTCACTTCCTTTAAGAGACTGATTAGATATGTATAATGTAGAATGAAATTCTCTTGTGCAGCTAGTGTATTTCTCAGAGGTCAGATCAAATGTTCAGATACAGGAGAGAACAAAGATCAAACACTGTCCCTTGCTAAGAAGAATGTGTAATATTTAAAAGCTTGTTTTGTTGTTTTGTGTTTTGGAAGCAATACACACTCTTTGCTACAAAGTCTCTTGTGCAATTTGTTGCTCTAAAGTTTCATAACCTTCATATTCAGAACTAAGCTTACTTGACAACTCAGTCTTTTGCATATGGTAATACATTTGGTTAATGCTTGTGTTTAGGCAGTAATACCATCACTCTTCTGGTCTGTTGCTAATTTGAAGGCCAAATTGGGTTCAAAACATTCAAGTAGCTACTTTTGCCTTCCGGATTTCAAATGAACATGTTTTGAAGCTGAAGGTGGGAGGAGATATTGTTTGTACAGAGAATTACTGCTCTCGGTGATGATGATACAACTGATGTTTGCACTGCTACTTAGTTTTAATGGATGGAATTTTACAGCTGGAGAGTGTCAAGGCTGGTGTGGTGACTGAGGAAATGGCCAAAGGCTTTGGTTGTGCCATGAATCTTCTGTGAGCTTGAGCAAATTGCTTAATCTCCATGCCTCTCTGATATTTTCTTTTTTTAAAATTCATTTTCCCTACACTGCATATTTCCTGAAATGGTATCCTAGATGAAATTCTGCCTATTTCTTCAGCTTTAAATACAGGAGGTCTGCTGCACATCAGTGCTCTTATGCAAAGCTTGGGTCTTTGCATCTAGTTTTGCCTCAGAAAGCTTCTGAAATCATTCTGAAATCATCAACAGTCGTACTAGCTAAGCAAGCATTTCCATGGCTCAGCTGAGCCCACTGTTATATTTTTCTTTCCCTTTGCTGCAAAACATGATTTGTTTTTCTTGTACAACCTCTTTCTCCTTGGTTTAGGCTTTACCTGTTATGGAACAGCCTACAGGATATGTTGAAGGCTGTTAGTGGAGGCATTCTTCTACAGAGAAGAGGAAATCAAAGATCGGAAAAGGAGCAAATTATCTGCAACTCAGCTCTTTGAAATGATAACACCCCTGACTCCCATCCTAGATTTCTCTTGTTTGGAGGAGCCTTCATTCCATAGATACGGAGCAAGATAATGGCTAATATAATTTTTGGACACTGTCTATGAGCTAAAAGGGGGCAATTCCCTCCTTGGAGCAAAATTTCTTAGGCAGGCTCTATTGAAGCAATTTTTTGTGTTATGTCAGAAGTCGTCAGTCTTCCAAGGGGACATGAAGCTGATAGAAAACCCCAAAAGGTGTCTGAGACTAAACTGCCTATTGAGAATTGTCCATGATATATTCACTCTCAGGCAATGGCTGGGCACAGTACCCAGCAGAATACTAGTTTGTCTGGGTGAAAACTGTTCGCTGAGAGCATGTTAGCCCTTAGGTACTACTGGCTCCTACATTCTGCTGCTCAAGCCTATGTTGTGGGCCTGATTATAGCTACCAGTATGGACGTGACACTTTGTTTGTTTTTGTTTGCCCCCATCCCTTGCTGTTTTAAGAAGTTTGCACATCCCACTGTACATGCAAAACTATCTTCTCTTGTATGTTAAGTCCTTTCATGCAGTCTTATCTGCCCTAAGTATTGAGTTTGATAACTGGTCTTTTTGCTTTGCGCTAGCCCCTTGTTTTCTACACTTGCACACTGTCTTTCCCTTGTTAAGATACATCAGGTGGAGAATGATCCAAGCAGGAGTTTATTTTAGGTTTGCAAATCCTTTTATCCTGCTTATTTGGGTATCTTACTTGGGTAGCGTCCTAGAGATGACATTATTTCATCAACTTTCTAGGAGATTTTCTCAAAAAAAATTTTTCCTATTGTCTCTGGCATATGATGTCACACTCAAGATCAGGGGAAGAGAATTCCTGTGACTCCAGTGAATCCTGTCTGCGTCTCTCCAGAGACTTTTCTTTGTCCTAAAATATTCTCTAGCACCATATTTGCTACGTGGTAGCTTCTCATTCTTGATCGACAATGCCACCTTGCAGTGCAAAGCCTGAGATCGTAACTATTAGAGTTGCTTCTGGGAATCTCCTTTTCAGTCTTCCTGCCTGAAAGTCCTTGTACCTCCTCAGGGTTACATCTCTGGCTTCCACATATATTCCTTTGACATTTAATCTTGTTAATAGCAACTTTAAAATTTGATTTAACATTTATCAGAATAATAATATTTATTCCAGCATATTGTCTCTTGAAAGTCTGTCTGCCTCTCTATACCATGGTTTTCCATGAAGTCTCAGCTGGCTTTTTTTTTTTTTCCTCACTTAATATTACTCTTTATTTCTCCATAAGCTTACTAAGTTATGTTTTTCTATCACTTCAGTCTTCATGTGTCTATATTCTCTTCAGTGTTCCTAATTTAGTGTTAGAAACGGCTTGGGTTTCCTCAGGTGAAAAAAGTATTGTTACTCTTAAAATTGCCATTGATGATAGTTAAGTTACAGTAGTGCCTACAGATTTCAGTGAACTTTGTTCTCCTTCAAAAGCACATGCTTGCCAGCAGTATCTTTGACCCTTTTGGATTTTTAGAAAAGCAACCACCTGCGAGTGAGTTGTACTTTGTATCTGCTGTTGTATCAGCTAAGCAGGTACAGATAATGAAAGGTGTCTTAATGCTTCTTTTTAAAGCTGTTGGCATTTGTTCTAGTGTATGGAACGTGAAAGGATTTTCACTACTTCTGCTGCAACTGGCAGTCACCATGACAAGAATTTGGAGATGCTATTTCTTTGTACAGTGCCTTTATTTTTTTTAGCAGCAGTAATTCCTTTTAGCATAGAGTCTAGTAGTCACAGTTAACTTGAATCCTATTGTACTAAAGGCTTTACAAACAGAAGAAAAAGATAACAATCCAGTATTCAGGAACTGAAGGCTAAGTATAAAACCTGAGGCAGTGGCAGTGTATGAAAAGTTAAGCACTTCCTTATATTTTCCCAATTATCTGCAGAAACATGCCCTATGGAAGACTCAGTCACATCACCCTCTTCAATGCAGGGTATGCACCTGCTTTGTCCATGTGGGTTTCCCTAATGCAGCAGGAAAAAGTGAAGCAGTTAATAGGAAAATGTGTGAATAAAACAACAAGAAAAGGCCACAGGAATTGGAGGACAGGTGTAAGATGCAGGATGACTGACTGTCCTTTTGAAACTCTTGGTTTGAAGCTGCGCTGTACTGAGGTAGCTTTTTGATCAAGTTTTTGTCCCTTTTTGAGTTAAACATCTTGGGACTTTAAACAAAGCTTTCACAATTTCCATCATGTTGTTGAACTTGTTTTCCTTTTCTCAGCTGACTTGAAGAAGGACTTGGGTGAATATGTTAAAACTCAGCTTCCAAAAACCACAAAACTGGTGAGAAATGAGAAGCGGGAAGGATTGATTCGAGGAAGGATGATTGGAGCCTCTCATGCCACAGGTATACTTTCTTGTTTCTCTTTTCCTTGCATACTTTGGCCAAATGTTAATTGGGTGACCTCTCTTTCTGTAGTGCAGCTTTTTCAGTTGTTGAATGTTTAACCTGTGATTGCTGTAGCCCATTGTAGGGGCTCTGCATGTCATGGCATGTTCTAAGCTACACAACGTATCGCAGGGGAAGAAAGATTTGGGATAATGCTATCTTAAGTGAAAGACATCTTAGCAATTGCTGCAGATATCAGTGACCTTGAAATGAGTTAACTGCATTGATCTTTGGCTGTTATATTAACCTATATCTCAACAGCTACACAAAGTCTTCAGTGATACCTGTGTATTGATAATTGGAGACCTTAACTAATGCTACTCGTGTATTGAAATGTTTAGATCATGCAGTTGATGATGATCCTTATAAAGCCTTCACCAGTATTTCTCATAGCTTTACTGAATTAGTCCTCATCTGAGGTTTTTCTGTTACTCAGTGAGAAGGAAGCAAGGAAGACTTGGTACTTGCTTATATGTAATTATAGAGTAGATATAAATTCACTGTTTTTATAGTTTGTAATGAACTTTAGGAAATTTGTGCTGTGTAAGAGGGGGGAGATTTTTTTTTTCAAGTCACCCCAATGATGACTTCTCAAAATTTGGAACAAAATTTGAATGTCTCTTAAACCTTGTCTGAACTGTAGATTGGTTTTATTTTGATGTTTTCTTCCTGTAGAAGTTTCCTTTCAATTAAATGGATTAATTTTTTAGAGTGGGTCAATGAAATAATAAAACAGAATCAGTATTTGATAAAATTTACTGAGGCAATGTAAATCTTCCCCATTCCTGCCCTGTAAGAATGTTGTCTCAGGAACACCTCTATCTGCACTAGATGGTGTGGTCACAGAATATTTTCTGCATGTTTCATGTGAAAACTGTTGCTTTAAAATGGCAATCTGTTTCCTTATTAAGGTACACTCTAACCTGGTTTCTAATTCACCAGTCTAATTGTAATGCTTCTTATGCAAGATTTTCTGTTGTTGCAGTGAATGTTAATTGGGATAAACAATTTTTGGTGCTTTATGTACACTGTGCACCTTTTACCACAACATGCTTCCAGTTAGATTCTTTGGTGTCTGAGAAAGTAAGTGCTACTTTCTCAAATAATTTTGAGTGGCAGATAAAGTCTCTTAATTGATGTTTACTCATTAGCATTGTAATAGCATAATCCAGAGAGAAAATTCTGCTTGCACTTTCCAAGCTGTGCTAGGATTTATTTGAATTAGTGCAATTTTAAGTAATTTTATTGCTTTTTCTGAACTGCTGGAGTCTTTTTCCTTTTTTTTTTTTTTTTTTCTCAGTCAAATACTGTCTTGTTAAAGGGTGACTCGTTATATTTGTATGTTTCAAAGTTGTTTTCTTTAAAGCTCTTTCCTGTGTCTTCCATGTTATTCTAGTGTTACATAAATTTTATGTTATATCGTAAAAATTCAGATGACTTTTTAGACCAGTTGAACTTGAAGGGATCTCATGGATCAAACTGCCTTCTCTGACTGTGGTGGATAATCCCCAAGTAAACTGATGGGACCCCAGAGCATTTCTTGGTCTAATGCTGGTGGGTTTGGCTATGCCCATTTAGGGCACTCACTCTCCTTTTAAACTTGTATGAATCCCCAGTCATTCTAGAGCTAATGAAATGGGGAGATGGTCTCTGTTACTTTATATTCAGGAATTGAAATGTTATGACCCGTGTCATGGATGATTGCAAATGAATTCATCAGAATAACTTGGTTTAGAATCCACAGATCTTAGCTGCAACAGTAGCTGGATGGATGGTGAAGTGTGATATGAAGCAAGCCCAAAGCAATTATAGTCAGTAAACAAAACCAGCTTTGTCATGGAGATAATTCATGCAGCCCAGTATCTGTCATCTTTGGCTATCTCTGTAGTCTAACTCAGGCATGGGAGGTGCTCTGTGTTAGAACAAACGCACCTCCTGACCTAGAGTGCTGATCTGATGATATTTCACTTAAAGTACAGTAACTCTGCTGAATCCGGGTAGAAAATTTGATGACTACAAAACCCTGTCAAAGAAATGCAAATAGCGGGCGACTTGAGCAATCCGTAGCTCAATGTGAATAGTCAGCATCTACCTTCTGCCTTTGTGACTGAACTAATCCCTGTGGACACTCTGGTTTGTCAGCGCTTCTGAGTGCAGGTGGTGTTTCCCCTCTGTTACGCAGCGTGGTGAGGATACTGCTGATACCCTGCTGCCCATACAACTGCCCATGTGTCTGTGTTTCACATTACCATGCATCTTTGTGTTTGTGTGCTTTGACCTCTGTAGGGAAAGTGCTGGTATTCCTGGACAGTCACTGTGAGGTGAACGAGATGTGGTTACAACCTCTGCTGACTCCCATCAGAGAAGATCGCAGGACTGTGGTGTGCCCTGTGATTGACATCATCAGTGCTGACACGCTTACCTACAGCTCTTCCCCGGTTGTGCGCGGAGGGTTTAACTGGGGCCTGCACTTTAAGTGGGATCTTGTTCCTTTGTCAGAACTGGAAGGACCCGAGGGAGCCACTGCTCCAATCAAGTAAGGTTCCTTCTATGTGGTGTGAAGCTCCGTGTAATGGGCGACCAGTAGCACATCTTAGCATTATTGAATGTTATCTGGGTGTGCAATTTTAGAAGCAGATGCCTAACCTGTCAAATATCTGACTTGTTTATATCTGTCTTATCATGTCAAGAAAGCACACTTCCAGAGAAAGCTTATACAACAGCAGCTTTTGCTAAAGGTTAAAGTCGTAAGGAGCTTTTACTGTTCTGTATTGGCTTTGTCCAATAATTTCACTTTTGAGCAATGCACGGATGTTTGTTTCCAGTCCGTCAATGTGTTTGGCTTAATGATGATTTTGATAACTGCCTTTATGCTAGTAATAGCCTGCTTATCCCACTAATCTAGGCTTTATAATTTCTGTGATGAAATACTAAAGAACTGATAGATCAGGAAAATATGTTTTTGTGGTAATGGGAAGGTGGTGTCCTAGCTGATGGACAAGAACATCAGAGCATATGGTAATTCTCCATGTCAATGTAATTTTTTTGCTTTAGATTTCATTTATATTTTTCCTCAAACAAGCAATTATTTTATCATAGCGCTTCTTAAATGACCACACACTGATGTGAAAACTATCTTTAAAATATGACTTGTCTCTTTGCATAACATTGCAAATACCTAAAAATGTCTGTTGGAAACCTGTGCGTATTGTTTTTGTGGTCTTTTGAGAGTCTTAACCATTGATGGCTGTCTTGCCTGTACAGAACTGGCAATATTTGGTTCCTGCTGGACATGTAACTGCTATAAAATGATGTCAGTAGACACCTTTTTTTAGTAGCAGACACATATGGTTCAGACATGAGAATAGAAGCTGTCTCAGTGTGAATCCCTTCATGAGAAGGGCCAGTGCTGGTAGAGCAATGGCAAGAAGCTGATTGTTCCTTTTCAAGTTGCAGGTGTCCAAGTACAGAATCCAGCTTTGTAAGGTGGAAGAACTATACCATTTTTACAAACCAACTCCTTGCAGATAATGTGGTACTTTTAAAAGATTTATGAAGTAAATCAGAAGTTGGGCAGTCTCATCTCTTTCATTCTCTTTTCTTGGACAGTAGCTGAAGAGCATTTCAGGCTGATGCAAGCAGCTCCAGCATAAGGTTCTCTTCTGTCGTCTGACAGCTCTGCAGTTAGTCTTTCCACGTCTACCCATCACAAGATTTGGTCTGAGAAGCCAGGAAAATCCTTTAATTTATTTAACAGTTTGACTGGCTTGTTTGGAAAGTGTCACTGTGGCAGTTTCTGAAGCTAGAAGGGAAAGGACAGACTGGGAAAATCTGAATGGGAAACCAGCATAGAAAGTCTTAAACTCCTTATTCTGTTAAGAACTGTTCTCACAGTTAATCTGGGGAATGCCTGAGCGTTAGTTCTTGCTGTGTGCAACACTGTTGTTGCATTCCTTCAACTCACTTTTAGGAAAAACTGCCATGAAAAAGGCAGAGAACTTTATAGCTAAAGGGAGTCTAATCATCTAAAAAGATTATGTTTTCTGGGTATGAAAGTGACTTTTCCTACTCAGAGGTCTCTGCCAGCTGAAAAAGAAGCTAGATTGCTATTTAACCTTTGAAGATGTCTTTCTATCAAATGGAAAGTCTTGCCTTTTAGGTTTTAGAGACCTTCATAATGAAATATTTTGGTGTCAGGGATGGAAAAATTGAGAGCAACCTTTCAACTCAGGTTTTAAAGTGACAGAAACTGTAGTAGAAAATTGTGTGAGAACAAGCAAGGAAATCCAGACTTTGGCTTGCTTTCTTCAGGTTTTTATTAACAAGGATGAGAAGCAGCCTGTTCCCAGCCCACTGTCTGTTCCAACTATCGTATCATATTTAGTGTTTTCACTCTTTTTTTATGCTCTTCTAGGACAACCACAAGTTATAACTTTGTGATACAGTAGCAGTACAATCTAGAGACTGTATAATGGGGATCATGTACAGATTTTTACATAATAGAGCACCATTCTAGTAACAGACAGGCAAGGCAAAAAACTGGGAAATGATGAAGAGAACAGCTATGCAAATGTATAAACTGTAAATAACGTACCAATAAATTGATCATTGTATCAGTGATGAAACAACACTGCTCCTGGTGTTAAGTTCTATGACACAGAGTAACATTTCGTTTAGCAGCCTCCTGGCTTGTATAATTTAAATTTGGACCTTGATTCTTGATCTAATTTAATATGAGAAAATAATGTGTACTCTGGGCTCTATTCGTTCTGCAGTTCAGTCAAGCCTGATCTGTATAGCTTGTCCTTGTAAGAAGGGGAAGAACACTTTAGTATGTGCAAGAGTACACGTTTGTAACTGTAGGGGAGCTAGGTACTGGTAAAGACACATCTAATTAAAGTCAGCTCCAAAGTTTCACCGTAGAAAACTTGATGGATTACAAACTTACACAAGTTTTTACTTTTTAAATTTTGTTTTGTCCTTTTTTTTTGTTTTTTTTTTTTTTTTTTTTTTTTAGTAGAGACACAGCTAATTCATTTTTTTCTGTCCTATCCTTTTTCCTGGGGTTCACTATAAAAACAAATGTGGTTTATAAGTATTGAAATAATAATAAAAGTTCACAAATACTACTCACAGATCTGCAAATGTTTTGAGACTAGAAGTGTGGGCTGATGATTTCTAGTGTCTGCAGGATTTAAATTGTATTATGTAGATATAAATTTTAGCTTTGAGACTAGCTGATTCAGCTAAAATTAGTGGGTTTTTTTTCTCTAAAAGAGAATGAACTTTCAATATTACTTTTTAGGTCACCTACTATGGCTGGAGGCCTGTTTGCTATGGATCGTGAGTACTTTAATGAACTTGGACAATACGATAGTGGCATGGACATCTGGGGAGGAGAAAATCTGGAAATATCTTTTCGGGTAATCTGGCTTTTATGTTTATTGGAGTATGAGCCTCAGTGTCTGGCTGCTTCTCTTCCATGTGTACAATTTCTTTAGCACTGGAATAGCTATTTTCAAGCAGAAATTGGCACTTTTGTTCCCAAGAAGGATTCCTTCAGCACACAGTAACTGCCTTTACAATAAGCTTCAAGTTTTAATGGGAAGATTAAAGAGAATTTTGAGCTCTGTAGTTATATGTTTGTGGATTTTTCTTTGTTTGGTGGAGCATTTCATAATACCTGTAGAGAAGCATAAGAAAAGAACAACCATGAACATTTCTGAAATGAGTTTATAGGCAATGTCTAATGAATTTCACAACTCAGTTAAAAAGGTGGGTGGCTCACAGCGACATTGATAATAAGTAAGTTTATTATATTTTCTTAGACATGTTTGGGACTTTTCAGACACTTCAGCCTCCTTTATGAAGGCCTGGAAATGTAAATATTTTATGACTCAATTAAGCGTCATGTAGAGAAGTAGCTTGGTTGGGAAAATAATGAGAAATCAGGAGATTTGAAGGTGATACTTCATTTGGCTTCCTATATTTTATCTCGCCTTCCATATCACTCCACTGAAAGAAAAACAACTTTTTGTGCTTAGTGTCATATTTACCTCTTCACTTTCATGAAGCAGATTCACCAACAAGTTTGACAAGAACCATGCTATAATGATAAACATGAAAAGGGAATTAAAAAGTGAAGTTAGCATCTAAAAACCCACCAAACAAACCCAAAACCAAACACAAAATGACCAAAACTTTAGAGAAGTCTGTCAAATGAGGTCATTAGATAAATCAAGATTAGAGCTCAAAAATAAGAACTGGCATTTCATAAATGTGAGTGACTTTAAAGGGGTATGTACTGAATAAACACATTTTTTTCAAGTTTTTAGTACGAAATATAATTATTAGTTATCTGAGTAGAAGTGTTGGAGTGTGAAGAAATTATTGTTGTTAGTTTGTAATACACAGTTTCGATAAAAAAGGACTTTGAAAAATTGGACTATATTCAGAGAGCTTTACAAAGTTTGGAAGCCCCTTGTCCCTGGGGGAGAGTTATAAACAACTTTTAGACTTTATCTTATCCTGGAGAAGTTTTTAAAGTGACTTGATTATAAACTGCTATGTGAGAAGATTTTTCTGAGATTGGAGAACACATTAGTCCAACAAAGGGCCAATGATGATAATTTGCTTGAAGAGGAAGTTTAAAAAGAAATTAGAAAAAATAAATGGAAGGTAGACTGTAAATGAAATCTAGATCTGGGGTGCAATGGAGCTGGACTAAGGCACCTAAATGTAATATCTGAATGCGAACTGTATTTCTTGAGTTCTTATATACTTAACAGAAACAAAATAAATAAGCTGTGTAAAATAAATAGGTGCTTATACTTAGCTGAAAAGATCTCAGGCTCCCTTGATATCGCCAGAACTTCATTATCTATCGTGGGAGTGTGGACATGTAATTCTCATGTAGGTATATAAATTTAGATAAATTTAGATCAATTTTAAATTTAGATATCTTAATCTTCAAGTTGAATCCCAGCTGATATATTTCACTGTTTTCTAATAGGTCATTAGAGCATAAAATTTTAGAAAATTTACTATTATTTTTTGTGAAAGCAATGACATGTTATGTGGCAATTGTGACAGTATTACAAAAATAGTCTTCTCTAACCTGACAACCTAATGATTTGATTTGTGAGAAATCATAACATGTAGGACAATGTTGCTGACACCTGATCTTATTGTAATGCATAAACCTACCTAAGTATCCCTTGAAGAAGGGGAGAAGGTAGTAAGGTAGCGAGCCTTGTCAGTATATATGCAATGAGGTATGTTCTACTTTTGTATGGACAGATCTGGATGTGTGGTGGTAGACTTCTGATCATCCCCTGCTCCAGGGTGGGACACATTTTCCGTAAAAGACGTCCCTATGGTTCACCAGGGGGACAGGACACTATGGCTCATAACTCACTGAGGCTGGCACATGTGTGGATGGATGAATATAAGGTAAGAGACAATTCTAGGTCAGGAAATAAGGTTATTAACTGGCTTGTTTGTCAAAGGACTGTATCATGGTGGTGTCTGTTAGCACCTCTAATGGGGTCTTCCTTCTGTAGTCTGATTTAATTTTTATATGAATTCCAAAATTCTGTAGGAATTTTTGGCTTTTGAGTGCTCAAGTCTCCTCCCTGTTATTTCTGCTGACTGCAGGAGATACAGTTTTATGCCTTTTTTTTAATGAGGGAAAAGATGATTCATGACTTCTTGTAAGATCTGCATTGCTTTGTGTCCAAATCAGTATTACGTGGCAGTCATATATTACTATATGCCTTCAGGTAGTTTCCATGTTGGTGAGATGGGGATTTTGTTAGTTGATTGCTTGCTTTCTGTTTTAATTATCAGTCTGATTCTTAGTCTGTCTTGCGCTGGAAGATCAATCAGGATTGACTTCTGGATTCAAGGGCAAGCGAATTCCTTCCTTGTCTTCAGATCTTGGTACTGATGCTTTTGAATGTGGATCAGGTTTTTGTGAAGCCCTCATCTCTGTGGTACTTGGAGACATTTTGCCTTGTGAGACCATAGGATTTGCTCTGTGGCCAGCTCCTGTGTTCCCTACAATCTCTATACAAGATATATTTTATTAACTTTATATTCTTTAGAGGTTTATGTTTCAAACCCCATCCTTTATCTTGATGTTCAGTCAGTTTGAGAAACCTATTAGGGGTCATTAATTTTTATCTCCATTCACCATCTCCATAATGCATCAGTGGATTTGATCTATCATTTTCCCTTTTATTGGTGTCTGGGCACAGTTGTTTTGTGATTAATGGTGGCTTTCTCTGAAGCTTGGAACTGATTCTTTGTTATAATTTCCAGCTAATGCTGCTTTGTCCAACAAGGACTTAAACTTCTGATTCTAGCAGTCCCTTATCACAATTTGCGTCCTGAATGTTTCCACTTGTTTCTAATTTACTTCTCTGATAGCTGCCAGAGAGTGTCATTATGACAGATTTAGGTATGGAAGGCAAGCCTGGAAATATTTTTGGTGTTATAAGTGTAATGCAAATATATAGGGCCAGTATAATTTACCGAAGTGATTGTATGATGAATGGTACAAAGATGTAAAGGACCTGTTTTGCAGCAAAGAGCAAATACCAATATTTAATAAATTAAATTGCATAATGGAAGGGAAACACCAACATTTTCATTACTGTCAAAGGCAAAATGTAAAGAGTAGGTTCATGTATACAATGGAAATAAATAATGCAGAAAAGGTAGGATACTAAAATTTGTACTTTAACTAGGAAAGACACAATTGTAATAGCAGAGCTACTTTTTTGAAGCAGACCAATTTCTGATAGTGATGTCCAGTCCATCTCCAAGCTTCCTCAGAGTTGTTCAACAGTCCAATGTACTTATTGCTTCCCCTTCCTTTGCTATTAAGATAGCAGTGATACATCAAGCATATCTAAAAGATCAAAAATGTTGATAAGGACAGATGTGTAATTTGTCTTGAGATGATACTGTCTGTCATCTGAATATCAGAGATAGCAGTAGGTAATTGAAAACTGTCAGAACCACATTATAGGAAGTAAATTCCAGATGTCTACTAGAGATTAACCCAACAAAATACTATAGCTCAGTGCCCTGAAAAATGATTTCTAAATAATATCTAGTAAATGAGTTAGTGTGCAAATACAATGCCTTTTCATGAGCTCTGTACTCCTAGCTGAAATTAAAGACTATACAAGGGGAGTTTTCTTCTAGTTTCGGTAATAGTATTCATGCCACATTGTATGTTCATGAATTCCTGTTTGTCCCCATTGCCTCTGCATTCGAGTTGAACCAGCTCCTAGATTGAGCTGGATTCTTAATCAGTCCTTGCCTAACCAGGTACAATTCTGAGTCTAATCATAAAACAGAACATGAAAAAAATAACACTGGTGGAGCCTTTCTGGAGATGATGCGGATGAATGGGAAAAACTGAACTCCACAAGGTAGTCCCCTTTATAGGTCTACTCTGATATAGAATTTTTTTGCCCTGGTACCTTGTAAAGTTGGAAGGATGGAAACTATGGAAGACAAAATACACTTTAACTCCACAACAACAAAAACAATCAGTTAGACAAAATAATTTAAAGAAACCTTTGCCAGATGAAGATGACGATATACACATCTGTTTCTGACTTAATGACTCTAGGATGCCTTTATTGCCAATGGAGTGTAGGGCTGATTTGTTTCCTCCTCAAGTTGGCATCTAAAAAAGGTGAGCAGATGCCCGAGAAGTGTCTTCATCAAAAATAAGAGTTTAGAAAGATTAATTCAGAGTTAGGTAAGATAAATCTCACCTCCTGTGGCTATCTAAACAGTGGAATTTCCTAATGCCAGTTTCAAATATAATGGTTGAAAGCACTAGCAAAATTAAACTAAATTTTGGGAGTTCTGCTAACAGGAAAAAGTTGAAATAAATAATCTGAAATTCTTCTCCTCTTGTCCCCAACCTGTTTCTCTTAAATACAGGAGCAGTATTTTGCTTTGAGACCCGAGCTAAGGATGAGGAACTATGGAAATATT
Organism: Tyto alba; assembly: GCF_018691265.1. Lineage (NCBI taxonomy): Eukaryota > Metazoa > Chordata > Aves > Strigiformes > Tytonidae > Tyto > Tyto alba. Next base: position 34,214,069 of record NW_024881313.1, on the reverse strand, counting down.
ACTGACCGTGTAGAATTGAGAAAAAGATTGAACTGCAAGTCATTTAAATGGTATTTAGATAATATATATCCTGAGATGCAAATATCTGGGCCCAATGCCAAAGCTCCGCAGCCAGTTTTTATTAATAGAGCACAGAAACGACCGAAAATAATCCAGCGTGGAAGGGTAAGATAAACTTTCTTAAAAACATAGAATTCTGTTTTATTTATGAATTTGAAATTCTTTCTGAAAGATTTGCTCAAATACAAGAACAATAGTCTGTTTCAATAGAGCACAGAGTTTTGGTTTTGCAACAAGCTGTCTTAAAAATAACAGAATTTGTGTCTTCAGACCAAGGTAAATCGGTTTCACTCTCATCTATATTTCAGGTAATCTTCAGACTGGATACTATTCTACTAAGCTCTGCCTTGTAAAGTTTTGATGTCTTTAGAATGCGCTTTCATGGCTGTTGGTCTTAAAGATGGATTTGGATAGAGAAATTTGGTGTCAAATATTCATGTTCTGTTGGCTTATGATAAGAGTACAATGTAATTAGTTTCCAAACCCATTCCTTTTACTGGATAATTTTCTGCAAAGATGAACATTTGCATCTGAGACTGATGATGGCTTTTCTAGTTTTGACTGTTAGATAATGAACAAAAAATTAATTTTGCTTCTTTTTTCTTCAAAGTCAAAGTGAAGAGGTATTTTTTTACGTGTATTTATGAAGGAAATAATAATTAAATTCATCCCTTAGCTCTGACACCTATGTTTATGGGTTTGTATGCAGGCAAAGCCATCATACAGTTGTATCTGTTCTTTCCAGCACCTAATTCATCTGATGTGTGCTTTTTACGCTTCCCCAAAATAATGGATAATTTCAAACTCAAGACAACTTTCTCAAGGTCTTCTCTGTGAATGAGAAGACATTTGAATAAACTATTTCATGTGCACATAGATTATGTGTACCAGATTCCCTTCTAGCTCAATAATTGGAAGCATTAAATAGCAATGTAGCCCTCTCCACAAGGTAACACAGGCTGCAGTAGCTATTGACAGTTGCTGTTCCTGCAAGTAGATTCAGGCTGGAGGACCCAAGTTCATGCAGAACCTATTGACATCATTAGATTTTTGCTTGGAAGCAGCTATCGGTGAATCCACAATTTTGCAGGATTTTTATAATAGTATCCTAGTCAAGCTGTAAAGTTATTTATTAGGGCAAACATGCATAGTTTCCCTGGATAAAACTGATACAGTGAGATGATTCCCCTAGTTGTTAAATGCTGTTATTCCTCTAGTCAGACCTTCCCCACCTCCCGCCGTTAAATTTAATAGCTTTCTGCTTTCATTCAGACAGAAGTTTAACTAAGGAATTGCTGACGTGGGAGAGGCTACTTGAGGGATCTGAATCCCTCAACAACACTTAAGGGGAAATCTTCCTAGAAATAATTTCCCATGGTTTAATTTGGAGAAAAACTTTGTGTACCCTTTAAGAAGGGGGAGACCAGACACAGAAAAGTGCAGTTACTTGGCTTTGTTCTCCAGGGTTCAAGAATTATACCCAGCATTGTGTGAGAGAGTCAGCTTTGGCTCTGATGATTGTATAAACTATTTCCAGATGCCTACAAGGAACAGAATGATCAGCCAATGTCACCACTGCATGCCAGACTCTTTAGGATTTGGGATGAATCACTCCAAATCCCAGTTTATTCTCAAAAACTAATTGGGCCAGAGATAAGTGTTGGTTTGAGAGCTGGGAATAACTGCAGTGATCACAAATTGTGACAGTTCTTAACAGTGTTATCAAATGCTGATCATCATGGCCAATAAAAACAAGGACAGAAATCGTATAAAATTCATATAGCTACATGGTTTGAAAGCCTTCTGTTGAGTGAGGAATGATGAAAATGAGATCTCCTAGAAGTCTCTAGGGTGTGAGGAAATGTTACTTAGAATGTTTTGTGTAATTTGTTTCAGATGTGTGTAGGGAACAGGAGAAACATGGTGCACTTGAGGAGGCTGTTGATGTGCCTTGAGACAGCTATTTCCAGAAATGGTGTTTAGTAAAGAATATTATTTGGTATTTGCCCTCTCTGATGTTATCATGTGATGGTACAATTCTTCCTTTTCATTACTGGAAGTGTTGTTTGGTTTCTAAAAATCTGTAGAATTAATACAAATACTGAGATAGCTATGTATGTCTTCGTAATAAAATGCAGCTAGCTAATTAATCAGCCTGGCCTTGAGTTCAGGACAGCAAATGTTTTTTTTCCTCTGCATTTAGCTCCAGATTGGAAATAATGATTTTTAATGTGTATGCCAGATCTGGGGCCCTGCCATCTCCCACACGTGCACACACCCAGTGACTGTCAAATGCGCTCCCAGGCACTCGGCAGGGAGCGGGGCTCTGCTGCGAGGAAGGACGTGCCGTAGTTGTGGCCATTGCTAGAATGATTGCCTTCCTCCTTTGTACCTTCGGCTGCGCGCAGTGCAGTTCTTGATGCGCAGGCAGTGATTGCTGCCTGACTAGGCTGATCCCCACCACATCAGGGGAAGAAAAATAATCAGGCTGAAAAGAAGTCTTCTGCTGGCCACCAGTTAGTTCAGGGCATGCATGTAATTTAAAGCTACAAGAGAGGTGGTTTGTCTCACTGAGTAACTCTCTGGGGATACGTCAAGATCTGAAAACCTGATCTTCCAACTCTACAGAAAACCTCCTGGGTGACTTCTAGGGTGGCCATCATTCCCCAGACCAGGAGAGAGATTGCTAACTTGCTAAGAAACTCCTTGTTTGCTTTGGTGATAGATGCTTCCAGTGTTGCATCACAGGGCTGTCTCCTGACCTGAATCTAGTCCTCTGATACAACATTACTGCAAATCAGGTGATGCAGTGCATTTGAACTGGAATGAGCATTTGGGTGTTTGGAAAATATGCTCTTCTTCCCTGATCTGACATTAAAATAACATAGTTGTAACTATGGCTTTTCAGTTACTGAAATGCTCTTGAAAATATATTTGCAAACAACGCAGGTCTCTGAAGTTGTTTGTGTTTAAGTAATTTCTTCTCCTTTTTCAAAGAGGTGGTCCTGCTTCATGAAGAGAGGCTGTAAGAGGAGACTTATGTTTAAGCTAAACTGTAGTAAAATATAGTTTATACAGTTCAGTTGATATTCCTGAGCTAGTGAATATCTAGGACCTGAGACTTTCATGGAGAGTGAAGTGGGGAAAAAAACTTGAGTGTGTGGCCAGCGTGTGCTGAGCCAGGTTGTATGTACTGCACTTGTACCATGGGGAGGGAAATCTTGACGTAATAAGAAAGCAAAATGTAACTACTTAATGCTGTTTCTTCTCCAAACTCTCTGAAAAACAAAATGGTATTTTAAGACAAAAGAAAGGTTTTTTTGTGAGGTTGGTTGTTGTTTGGTTTGTTGTTTTGGGGGGTTTTTTGTTTCTTTTTTTTGTTTCTTTTTTGTGAGCGCACTGAGTTCTAGGGCTTCCAAAGCATTACCAATGTTCCCTTTGGTGTGTGATATTTGTTGCTTACTCTGTCCATTAAACTGTTTTCCTTTCATAGTTGTATCACCTTCAAACCAACAAATGCCTGGTTGCCCAGGGCCACCCAAGTCAGAAAGGAGGCCTGGTAGTGGTTCGGGAATGTGACTACAACGATCAAAACCAGGTATGATATTCCTAATTACATTGAATAATTATTCGCATCTTACAAATTGCTAATATGTTTTCCTGCTGGCAAAATAACCTAATATGACATCTCATGAGCAAACAGTCTGATTTCAGCATATCGTTCAAACTGCAAGGCTGGGCAAGGAGACTGTGCAGCTTACTGCTCTGCACCTACTAATGCTGAGTGTTGGATGTTATTTTCTCCTATTTTTATGGCATGAGTTTCTGTATGTGACTGAAGACTATCCTTAAGTGGCTCCTGATGAGTTCATAACCCACTGACTGACACTTCAGAACTTGTAGAGGCTCTTTCAGTCAGTTCCTCATACTGGGATTTAAGGCAGCCTTTTCCTGGCCTGCTGTTCTTTGTGTACTGTACAACTAGTCCTCTGGTGGAGTGGCTGTAGTTCAGGGTGAATGAATGATTTGTTGTTGTTATTAAATATAAGGGATTCTAAGGAATTTAGAAGATTCTTTGGCTGCAGGTGAATTGCTCATCTGGGGACTAATTGGGGATGGATGTGAAAATGTAGTGAGAGTTTTTATATTACTACATGAAGCCTTTGCTATTCCGCTTCTGCTCTTTCAGGGAACAGAAATTCAGGTCTTGGATAAACAATCTCCAGGGTAGAGAGATCTTCATCTGATGCCATCAAGACTTTTACCTAGCTAAGAACTACATTGAGAACATCATGATTTAGGAGCCCATGGGAGTCTAAAAGCTAGATTGCCTCTAAAAAGAAAAGTAATCAAAGCCACAAAATACATGAAGCATGGGAGGTAATGCAGCATAGCTCTACCAAAGGTGGGTTGTGCTACACATGCTTGATACTTCGTGAAATGGGCAATAGTTTTCAGGATATAGAAACTGCAGCAGTAGAAGCAGGATGATTTGTGATAGTCCCAAACAAAAAGCTGTGTGTTTATCAGCTAAAGGGACTTTCTGCCTCCTCCTTGTAGCCTCACCAGTTGAATGTGACAGAGGAAGACAGTGTGAGGGGTGTTAGCCAGGGTCTGGGTAAGTGTTGTTGGCTCTAGACACATGGTCTTCAGTTGCCACTTAGGACCAGGCAATACATCCCTGCACTTTGCCCCTGGAGTAGTGAGTAATCATCACTATGACCAAATTGTAGGTTCCTGTGTTAAAGATTGATGAATTTAAGCTGGAATGGGAGTGAAGATTTTCTTATGTGATCCCTTCTATTAGCCGTAAGAAAGTCAGCAAGTCTCGTAAATGGAAAAGACTCTGTAAATGTAATAGTGACAGACTGGCACCAGTGATTGTACACTTGAAGTGCCAAAGGTGTGTTACACTGTTTTCAGGGCCATTCAGTCTGTTGGTGTTTGTAGTTAGAAATTGTGCACAAAGAGTTGTGTTAGTCTTTGTAGTCAGAAATAGCATGAGTAGGAAAGGTGACAGGATCTAGTGGAATGAGGGTCAGTGTGGAGAAGTCAGAAGTAACAAAAGAAGCAGAAAAAGTGAATATAAATTTTACAAACAGAAGACCAACATGGAATGAGAAATTTCATAGTAGAAGAGTGGTTGTGTGAATTAACTCCCAAGATCACTGAAGTAAACACCCTCCTGAAATTCAGTAGTGTATGTGACCTTTCTGGAAACAAAACTGAGAATGCACAAGGTAATGCACATTAGAAAAACTTGGGTATTGAAAGAGGATAGAAAATATTGAAACACTTTGAAAGATCTTCATGAAAGGCTGGAGATGTCTGAAAAGTGGAAGTAAATGACTATGTGGTGTGGCAAAAATGTCATGCCAAGATTAACTGGGTGTTGATTAGGAGACAGGGATGCTGAAGCAGGATTTGGGCTAGGTATACTGCCTTTAGGAGAAGGAGTAGTAGTAACTGAGAAACTTGGAAGAGAATCATCAAAGAACACTAAAAAGAAAGGTTTTGGAATGAAGCATAGTGGCCAACAACAGGACTAACTACTGGGAGTGTTTGTGATCTAACAGCTAAAAGAAGATTGGGTTTATCATGTCTAACGTGTGCTTGCCTTATGCCTGACCTAAATGCTTAAACCCAAGTTCCTTTTCCAAAAAATCTCCTCTTAAAGTCTACTGAATTAGTGGATTTTTTTTTCTACTGTTTGTTTTCAGATACACTAGGTTGACTCCTGAGCTTTGCTTTCTCTGTTGTTATAACCTCTCCTTGGTGTGCTTGCTTCATTTCAGTAATTTAACTTTTCTCTTACTTAACAATGTATTAAGCTTTAAAAAGCTGGGGATGGTGCTGAGGTGCCTAAGCATGCACATCTGTGCTCTGGGACTTTAAAAGATAACCAATTTGAGCAAGGAATTTCAGAAAAGCTCTGCTAACACTCTTGTAGCACTTTATAACTGTAAGCATACATACTTCATAAATTGTTCAAGGGTCAGAATCTGGAAGGATGGGCTCACATGTGCAATAATTCTGTAAAATCTTTCTTCCTAAACATCTGGATCATGGCTGCTAGTTTGGTTTTCTGATACAACACATGTCTAGAGTGACTGTGAAGATGTGCAAGTCTACTTGCTGCTTTTCCATAATCCACGGGAGGAACACAGTTCTTCAGTTCCTCTAACAAATTGTCATGAAACATCAGCAACGCACTGAACTGTGAAACAGAAAGCATGTGTCTGCTTTGGCATGACCTTCAGGAGGATGTTGGGTTTCTGAGGTAGCAGTAGCTTAAAATAATGTTTATAGACCACAAAACTTTGCTGTGATTTGGTGCTGTGATGTCATTGTTGTCCATAATAACAGCAGCTGAGGTACATGCAAATAGCTGCGATGATGCAAATTGCTAGGCACATGTCTTCCTCAGTGCTGAGGCAGCTTTTTTGTGCTCTTAAGCTGAATTTTTGTCTTTTAAAAACTGTCTGGCTGAATAATACAATAGTGCCAATCTAAGCAACGGATTGTAACTGATGAAAGTACTGGAATGCTGCCCCTGTCAGCATGGTTCACGGCAGGGATTTTCTTTCACACAAAGGACTGTTTCTGTAGTAGTTACTGTATTGTATTTACTGAAATTTTTCAATGCGTTCTTCTAGTGCTAATGCAATTTGCAGACCAAATAAGAGTGTATATCCACAAGGCTTTGCCAGCTGGCCAGCCATGCCTTTTGCTACACTCCACTGCACTCTGAAAGCCAAAGGGTAGACTGCTGCTTCCTGGTTTATTTCGTGTCATTTTGAAATTCTTATTCCCTAGGAACAGTGAGCTTCCATTTTCTATCTGATGCAGATTCTTTGTTTTACTGGTTTTCGCTAAGTCGGGTGATAAGTTTTGTTTTAATACAGTTGTCTGTATTGACACTAGACTCAATCTTTTGTAGCGGACTCCATGTTTCAAAAGGAAATGATAGTATGGGCCATCCTCCTAGATGACAGGGCACCATTTGAGCCCTTTCCTCACTTGAATTTCTTCTGAAGTAGTTCAGCTGTTATGTATTTACGTTAGCTAATCTCACTGTAGGAGTAATTTCATCTTTTACAAAAAAAAAAAAAGTTCAGTAACACAGCCTTGTGTCTCTTTATTATGGCAAAAAGTAATCTCAGAGGAGGATCACTGGGATATAGGGGTTTACGGAGGCAGTGAAGAGCACGCCTCCTTTACCAACAGTGGCACCCTGAGACCAGTGGGGAAATTAAAATATTGGTAAAATGAGAGAGCAAAAAAGCTCCAGTATCCATTCTTCAGCACAGTCACACTGTGTCCTCGCTAGGAGTTAAACTGTGATCATCACTGAACTGAAACTGTTCATTAAGCTGTGTATGAGGAGAAGCCCAGTTTCTACCTATCTGTCTGTATGTAAATGAGATGATTGGTTGCTAAGGCAGCTTCATTACAGAAGACTGGGTGATTTGTGTTATATAGGGGTGAAGCAAATTTCTCAAGGTACTAGAAGCCCTAGGAAACCTCAGTCTTAAATCTGTAAATAGTCTGAGCTATCTTTTGAGGGGACTGAATTCAAAATCCAGTTCTTCCTAAGATGTGCCTGTATAAGAAAAGGTTTATATTAACAGAGTTCGTACTTTGGACCTCCTCCCATTTATGTTGCCCAGGAGACCTACTCTGACACATGCTGTGCATCTGGCTGTGGGGGACCAGAAGGATACACGTGCAGTCTTTGCTCTGGCAGTGAGAAAACCTACCCCAGATCTGTGGGTCCCACTCCCACTGTGGTAAAGTTGAACCAGCTGCCGTGGCTCTGGGTGACTAAGCACGAGCAGGACCACTGTGCCCCTGTAGCCGAAGGTGCAAGCATTGACTCTGATGGGTGGGAGACTTGGGCAGGCATCTGAGCACTGCCAAATCTGAAATGCTTTGCTTGAGGGAAGACCTCTAGGTGCTCTGGGGACATCTAGGACCTCAGAAGGGTCAGCCTTCCGGGCTGCAGCACTACAAGACTGAAGGGGTCCTTGCATCTTCCCTCTTAACCTGTTGCCTATGTTGAGAGGTAGGGATAAAAGAGCTGCTAGAAAAGGGTCGATCCTACAGCATTCACCACATTAAATCATTTATTTAATCCCAAACTTGATCAGTTTCTTTATGGAGAGAGGTTTTTCCATAACATCTGCCATTTAGGTTTTATTTGAAAACAAACAATTCAATATATTCTAATTGCATCCTGGTGTTTTTCTTTGATTCCTATATAAATGGTCAGTGATTTTCTTTGGAGCTGTGGAGCAGATCAGGCATTAGCCTGCGTCTCTGCAGGACAGCAGTTAAAGGTGCTACTTTCCTGTGTGGTGGGAATTGGGCACAGTTCCATTTTTAGAAACCAAAATCCGACAGTGATGCTCTCCTAAGTGTTAGGAAGTGGATGCAGGATGAAAATACCCCATGCCTTTTTTTTTTCCCATCATAAAATAAATTTTTAAAATGGCATTTTTTGTAGGAAATACATAGGTGGATAAAATAAGACATCACTCAGAACTGAGGTATAAATCCTAGGCAGGCACCTTATTGATGATAGACTTTTGATATTGTGCTGGCTGGCAGGAGATGTTTCCTTCCTATGCTGGGCTGTTGCCCCTGACAGCCTGTATCAAAAAGAGCTAAACATCATCCTCTTAGTCTTCAGCAGCAAAGTAGTTAATAAATTTTGGAGCATGCAAAGGCTTGTCGTTATATAACAAAAAGCCCCCATGGTGTGGCTTTGCTTTCCGTGTGCTTGAATCTGTTAATAATCTGCAAATTCATACTGATACTGTAATCTGAATTTGGAATCGTGTCCCAAATTTGGGCCGTTTTTCCTCTTTCCTTTGTTTTCTACACCAAACATAATTAGCTTGAAATTAATTTTGGCTGTCTTGTATAAGCCTTTCTTGAGAACTATCACACTGGATCTAACCACTGTTTTGTGTTCTTTGCCAAAGCTCAGCTTTTGAATAAAGGTCTGCTCCCTGTGTCACTGCAGTCCCCTGTCTCAATTCTTACCAGTTTCATCTGTTGTTTGAATTTGGCTCTACCATTATTCTTCTTTTAATAATAATACCCTTCTGGCAAGTCCTGCTATTTCTCCGTTCCCTCTTCCTCTTTAATTTTGCCGTGCTTGCTTTTTTTGTGGCAGGGTTTAAACAGATAAAGTATGTTAGAAGGCACAGAATGCCTGAAGTTAGGTCAAATTTTAATGTAATACCTGCACTTCCTCAAAGGCAGCCTTTGCTGTACTGTGACAGTCACTGTGATGATGAATGAGCTGTATGCTTCGCAGTCGTGCTGTCCAACTGAGGCAGTGCTCTGAATCACAGCTCCTTCCAGAAGGCTGGTTTTGGTTTCATCAGACAAGAAAAAAAAAATAATAAAAATCAGAACTTGTTTAATTTGCATGACTTTTCTGCCTGGAATTTGATATTTTATGCTCAGAGTGTGAAACTCGCGCAGACTTAGTGGGGAAAAAAAAGAATAGATAAATGACACAGCAGGCACGGTTACTGCAGCTCTGAGCTGTGTGAAATCCAAACCAGGCTGGAAGAAGGGTGCACCAGAAGACCTTGGTCTGCCTGTGGGTACAGGGAGTTGCTGCTGGCAAGTGAGATGGATGAGCACGGCTGCTCTGTGTCCACGCCAGCCTGGGATCGTGCCCTGGGCAGCTCTGCTGCCGCCTGCTCAGCACCCAGATGGGTTGGGCGACACTGTCCAGGTGCTGGGGAGTGCAGGGCCCCCCCAGGGAATTCAGAACAGTGCTCGTTTGGGCTTGAGCCAGATGGTCTCAGTATCATCCCTGCAGTGCAGAGTTACAGGTTTCATACACTGTATTTTCATTTTCCCTACCCCTGTCTCACCCAGGATATTTCGATGTGCACACTTCTTTCATTTCTTTGCTTTCTGACATAGGGATCAGTGTCTCCTGTTGGTTTTGAGAGCTCTGGGTCCTCCACCTAACTGATCTTGGCCCAGGTTTTTGTAGGCCTGAAGGAGGGAGGGAGGACCAGCAGCTCCTGCAGTTAGACCATGCTGATGGTCTAGCTTCCCTGAACCTTCAGCTGTGCCAAGCCAGGCCTTGCTCCAGAGCAAGGTTTAGGCAGCCCTGGGAGAGCCAGCAGGGTATGGGCATGGACTGCAGCAACTGAAGGTGCCCAAAACTTTTTGCTGTTGGCATAAAAATTCCTGCTTTGGCTAAAGTAGCATGTAGGAGAAGACAAACCGACAACTTGAGTGTGTCCATGCCTCTTGTTAGGGGTGATAATGGTTTTCAGTGTCACTACAGAGAAATTCCTCTAATGTCATGTAAATTCAGGAACCCAAAAGCAGTTGAAGCCATGAATGTGAACCAATGCGTTCTTGTTTTATAGGGCTGGGCCCCAGAGAGGGGCTGAATTCAATTCCCACCATTCTGTAAGCTGCTGGGATATTTTGTGGGTTCTTGAGGTCCGGATCATGCTATTTTTATGTTGTTTCAGCCAAAACAAAGTGGGTGTGAAATGGGGAGGGGTGGCCTCCCTCTAAGCACAGCACCTCTAGCAAAAGCGGTTTGGCTGGGGAGCAGAGAAGGCCATAAACCTGTCAGTTATGGAATGGCAAAGCAGCAATTTTTCTCATTCCCTGGAGAGCAATATGGAGAGTTCTGACAGCACCTGGATGCTGGTGATCATCTACTTGAGTAAAGATCTCTGAGCACCAGGCCACCAGCTGCAAGGAGGAGGACCCTGGGACCAGTGTGGGGCTAATGCAGGCTACCTGGCTCCAGAATTTGCACTGCTGATTTTAGTTTCTCATCATTCAGTGTTTATGAGCTGACCCCAGAGCACAGTGTTAAATTCCTGTGTGTTTATGGCCAAATGCAGCCATTTCAAAGACGACTGGCGATCCCTTTTGGCCTTGCGTGCCTGCCAAGCTACTTCCCCACAGCCCTTGGGCTGTCACCCAGTGTCCTCCTCTGCCCCCACGCTGGCTCTCTACGTGGACCTGAGACAATCCACCAGCCCCACCTTCATGAGCAGAGGGTCATCATTGAATCAGGAGGTTTACTGCCTGGTTTAATGACTTTGCTCAGAGAGTGGCTGCTCACCTGCTCAGAGATCCACCGCTTTCCCTGTTGTGTTACCTTGCCCAGCTGCCTGGACAGGGGGAATGGGTGGGGCAGCTTAATTCTAAAAATGCAAGTTACAGGGCAGAATCACAATCACTCCTTTTAGTGCCTCTGTGTGGGGTAATGCTGTGTGATTTGGGAAGGCAACAGAGCGCTGCAGCTGCCTTTCAGTTGCTAGAAAAAAGGCAGCAAAGAGGCAGTGAGGGTTGCAAGGCTCACCTCTGACATTCAGATGCTAAAGCACCTCCTCTGTAGCTGAACAAAGGATTCGAGGCACCTGGCCTGAAACATTGGGATAAATGTCTTTCTATCTTCTCTTTCAGGTCTGGATTTACAATGAAGATCACGAGTTGATTTTAAATAATCTCCTTTGCTTGGATGTTTCGGAAACTCGCTCATCCGATCCACCTCGTCTCATGAAATGCCATGGCTCCGGCGGCTCGCAGCAGTGGACGTTCGGGGTGAGTTGGCTGGCACATAGCAGGGTGCTTGTAATTAACACCTTAGTAAGTGACAGCAGCACTAACAGGACATCGGGGTAGAGTTTAGTTATGACTAAACCTCAGATGTACCAAGTCAATTGTACTGTACTAGGCCCTGCCCACAGTCCAGGCAGCCTGTACAAAATTTGCCTGGGGTTTGGTGGCTGCGTTTCAGCCTGAGTAAGATTTTTGCTCTGGGACATGCAGGCCCTTTGCAATATAGGGAGGTTTCTGCAGCTCCATTTGGCCTTTTTTCTGCTTGTGACAGCCACCCGTGGCACTGTGGCTCACAGGGATGTGCCAGAGAGCACAAAATCCACCCCACAGCTCTTTGTTGCGTTCTGTTTGAGGGACTAGGAGGCGGGAGCAGTCTGCGTGGTGATTTCTGCTCAGTGCTTGAAGAAGCACAGGGCAGAGTGGACGATTGAGAGAGACTTCTTACAGTTGCTTCTGCCCTATAATCGCATCTCGTTAGTTCAATCATTCAGAGTCTGGAGTGGCCAGTTTCATAAAATTGAGTCAGTGCTGCGTACACGTGAAATTTGGCTCCTGGGTATTAACTCGGAGGCTTCCCCCTCACATGCCCTCAGCATAGTGGTGCGTCTGTAGTACAGATATCATTGTACAAAGAGGAGGGCGCTGCCAGAACTGCCGCTTGTGCTTCCAGGACAGCTCTGCCTACACTGTCTCGGGTTCATACCGTGCTGCTTGCTGGCACCACGAGTTGCTAATGCAGTCAAACAAGGAAGGCTGCTGCAGTCCACCGTGGTTTGGAGATACAGAGGCCGATATCGTGTGAGGCCAAAGTTGGGCGTGTCTGACACTCGTGGAGACATCTCACAGCTCTGCCACAGCCTGTCCCAGCAGTGCCACAGCTGCAAGTGGTAGTGGGAGTTGGAAAATTATGTGCGATTATTCAGGGTTCTTCAGCTGGAGTTAGTGGACAAAGATTTTACAAGACTGAGGGGATGGCCATTGGAATTCAGTGCACGTAACTGTTAGGTGACGCCTGTGGAGGTGGTGGAGAGTCTGGGCTCCGTGTGTGAAACGTGGGCTTTGAGCCAGTGGGTGTGCGGGGCGGGATCTGTAGCGGTGTCAGGTTGGTGCTGGGTAGTGATCAACAACAAAAGGAAGCGAGTCGAATATTAGGATTGATTAGGAAAGGGATAGGAATCAAAGCAGCGAAATGTCATCCCATCCTCGTGGTTTGCCTGGACTGCATGTGCTGGTCATCTCTTAAAAAGGCTCAATTAGGGCTGGAGAACGTTGAGAGATGGGTGGCGGGGCAAACGGAAGGCGTGGGGCACCTTTCACATGGGGGATATGTGAGCAGGCTGGGGCTCTTTAGGTAAGTGAGGACTTGTGGGAGCGAGGGGAAACACGTTAGGTGTGCGAGTCACAGGTGCAGAGAAAGGCCGACTGCGCACTCGGTTGCAGTACGAGACTCGGAGTGGGCGGCTGTGCTGGAGGGGTTTGTGTGTTCTTGCCGTGTCCTGCTTCCCTGGGTGTCTGCTCACGGCCACAAGCAGTGATGCAGAGCCCAGTGTGGCTGTTCTGGTGTACCTGCTCCCTCCCTGCAGGGGCTTGCTGTGCAGGGAGCCCTTTCCAGAGAGAAAAGGGGCCCCCAAAGTGCTCAAAGCAGCTGCAACGAGCAGTTAGTGGGGGGAGACGATACTTCTCCAGGGGGGAAAAAAAGAAAAAAAAAAAAAAAAAAGAGGAGCAGGATCTGTTCCCTTCTCACACATGACTGGGGTCTGGCCTTGCCCTGGCTGTTGCCCCCTGGCACGGGGGGTGCTGAGGGCAGTGGCATTGCTGAGTCCTGGGGAACGGGTTTTGATTAAACACAATCCAAACCGGGTCCCTGTAAGGACGTGAGAGCTTTTGTTTCAAGGTCTGAGCGTGGTTGCGGGGTGTGCTGTGCTCTGGCTTTTAAACGGTGCTGCTGTGGGACTGGTGTGGCAGGGAGGCTGCGGGAAGGCTCATCCCTCAGGCAGGAGCATCCCCGCCCCTTAAGCGTCAGGTTTGGCTGCGGTTTGACAGCGGAGCAGCACGGAAGTTTTAATAAAGAAATCCCATCTGTCTTTCTCTCTCCTCTAGAAAAACAACCGCCTCTACCAGGTCTCCGTGGGGCAGTGCATGAAGGTGGTCGATCCACTCAGCCACAAAGGGTACGTGGCCGTGGCCATCTGCGACGGGTCCCTCCCGCAGCAGTGGCACTTTGAGAGCTGAGACAGCGAGGATGCGGCCGAGAAGCGTTAAGCCAAGACGTGATCCCCCTTCAGCCAGGATTTGAAGACATTCTGGAGGGCTTGGCGAGGAGCCCTCAGCTGCTACACCCCGCCCACCCGGCGCAAGGACCCTGCGAGGAAGAGCCGCGTGCGTGAGAAGGTCCAGGCGGTCCCCGGCCCCTGCTCAGGCGTAGCAGGAAGAGCGGCAGCCCCCCTGCAGAACAACACGTAGAAGTGCAATTTATCAGCGGTTCCTTGGATTATCCTGGAGTATTGAACTGTTTTTAAGTAAGAGAAATTATTAGAACAATGTAATTTAAATTGTGAGATTTTAGCTTTGTGGATCTTTTAATGACAATGACAGAAAGGAGTCCTCTTCAACTATTTCATGTGCAGTATCTCATTAATTTACATTTTTAGTATGGTTTTACTGGCCAAATTATTTTACTTTTTCTGGAAAATATTTTTATTCCCTTTTATCTTCTGAAAAGTGTCATTTGTAATATTTAAATTTAGTTCTTTTAATTTACGATTTTAGGACACTTCGTGTAGTTTAAATTCTTAGCTGTCATTCGTCACCTCATATTTAAAACAAAGTAACTATTACAAAGTCTATTTTGATGACTCATGACAGTAGCTGCATTTAAAATAAAGTATCAATTTTTTATTAATCTGTACCGCCTTACTCTTTGTAGCCTTTGGACCATAAAGCACGAACTTAGGGACTGATGCAAACACAGTTTGGGTTTTCCTTTGTTTTCACTCCCTTTTCTCCACAGCTGGCTCTTTCTCCCTCTCCCACATCTTGGAAGGTTTGATGGATAATTCTTCTCTTTCTGTTTGTTTTGACTCCACTTCTCTGTTTCCCTTCCCAAATTCATTTATTTCACTATTGACCTTTCTTTGACTTCCTGCCTCAGCCCTGGATACTTCTTCAGAGCATGGAAGCTGCCGCAGAAGAGAAAAGCTGTTCTTACCCAGTGGATTTTTTTTCTTGGCAACGTTGGCCTTGTTTACCCGGCCGCAGGGCCTGCCCTCCCTGGGAAGCGGGCAGCTCTGCCGCCGGCAGCGCCTCCCTCGCCCTCTCACTTGGGCAGCAGGAACATCTTCCAACTGCACTCGTACGCCGGCATCCAGTTACTGACATTTTGGGCAGCGTGAGGCAAATAATGATAATGTTGGAGTAATTACAGACCCACGTCTTCCCACAGAGAGGAGAGATTCACTTGTGACAGATTGCGTGTGGTCCTTCAGCCATCTGCCCGGGCAGCCCCCGGCAGGGGAAAAGCAAGAGGACTAAAAGGAGCAGGTAAGAGCGGCCCCCCCGCTGCTGCACGGCTTCTGCCTCCTCCGGCAGGGCCTGGGCGCAGGGAGGAACCAGGTAAGCAGGGTTTAACTGTAAACCAGGCCAATAGGCTGGAGTGGAATTGCTTCCAGATAAAGCAGAACAATGGGAATAATGAAGTTAGACACCAGCCACGTTCCTTCCTACCAAGAAAAGTCTCTGAAACCAAGCCCAGTCCCCCTGAGCAGCTGCGGCCTCAGGTGGGGTGGGCGCTCGCCGGGACGGGGGCTCGGTGCCTCGTGGGGTTGGGGGGCCCTTCCAGGAGCACCCAAAGGCTCGAAACCGCCTCCCAGCTGGGCTGGGGGGGCAGGGGGAGCAGCCTCAGCTCACAGCGGCCTGAAACCGGCCCAGGGTGCCGTGCTGGGGGGGGGGGGGGGGGGGTCGGTGGTGGAGTTGATTCCAGTCCCTGTGGGGGTGGGAGGATGGGCTGCAGCCCCGGCTCCGCCCGTTAACCCCACCTGTTCCCACGAGTGACCGTGGGGCAGCCCCGGGGGCCGGTTCGGCACTCGGATTTATTTTGGCTGTCGAATGGGCTGTGCAGTAACCTTGCTCTGGCTTTTTTTTCTGAGGCCTTGATGTTGTCTTTTTACAAAGTAGTACGAAATCAAACAGCAAACAATCCTCAAACCAGCAAAGCGGAAGCTGGCTTTATTTACCTTCTGAGTCCGTTGCCACAGAGAGTTTTTGACCTTTTGCTCCTGGTGAGGAAATTTGGAGGCTGCTGTCAAAACCAGCTCAATACATGTGGTCTTTAAACCTGCGGTAATAGACTGGAATGTAGAATTCATGGGCCACTGAGTTGCAGCTGGATTGTTCCTTAATGTAAAGAGGATAAAAACTCTACTTCATGCATATATAAATAATGCACATTTTATTTTTTTATAAAATTAGTGATACCCACCTCCGTGGGGCTGCGGCTTCAGGTGGAGTTGGTGGGGCTGGGCTGGGCTGAGCCTCCCACGGGCTGGGCCCTGGGGACGGGCGCTGGGTTCCAGGAGCAGATGGAGGTGAAGGAGGAGTCAGTTGCTTCTGCAGCGCATGATTTTTGGCCGAAGCTGTAGCTGTTTGGTGCTGCAGCCGCACAGCCAGGTCATTGCATGCAGAATTTGAACGAGGGAGGGTTATAAATCTTTCCTGTGAACATCCAGCCCTGAATCGGTTGACTGTTCTCCGTTAGGCCCTGCCTGGGATTAGGTGGAAATTCAGTTTTCCTCCTATATTTGAGTGACCTCTCAGAGCTGACCCTTCGGAATTCAGCTGTATTTTTGATTAGGTTTTATTAGTTTGCCATTGTCAGACTGAGAATTCATTATTTGTAAAGCAGCTGTGACTGGGACGGCTTTTTGAGCCTCTGTGTCAACCATTTCCTTCCCGCTGCCTCCCGGCGGTGGGGGTGCTGGGCAGCAGCTTCTCTCCGTGGCTCCTTTCCCTCCCGCGTTCCCTGCGCTACCCCCGGCCCGTGTGCCGGGGCTCAAGGCTGGGGGTGCAGCTCCCCAGCGCCCAAACCCGCGCGCCCCGGCTCATCCCCAACGCTGACACCAGCCCGCAGGCGGCTCCTCTGGCCTCCAGCACCTAAAGTGGAAAAATAAAAAAGTAACACAGGAGAACGGCTTGGGCCTGGCAGGTCCCTGCTTCTCTGCACTAAATCCCGGAGCCTTTTTAGCCCTGGCCCAGGCCTGAGCTCTTGCCAGAACTGTCTCTGGGGTGGTGGTGTAACCCCCTCCCCGCAGCCCCTGGCAGGAGGGGGGGAGGCGGGAGGGTGAACGTGGGAGAACCCCGGGGTCAGGGCAGGGGCGGGTTAAGGGGTGAAGCAAAGGCAGGAATTGGCACCGCTGCCCCCCGGGGGGGCTGGGGCAGAGCAGGGCCCCAGCCCAGCTGCCAGGAAGAAACCTCTATCCCAGCCAAAGCCAGCACAAGCAGAAGAGAGAGGATTAGTTCCTCTTTTTTTTTTTTTTTTATTCTTTCTCTGTCTTTCGTAGATTTCCTGGGCAGAGCAGGACTGCAGGGAGCAGCGGGCGGGGGAAGGCAAACGCTTCTCGCTGAGGGAAGCAGACACTGAAATCCTGAAAGAACTAGAAAACAGACACCTCAAATGAAAACAGGAGGATATAATTTATAGATGTAAAATATTTTTATTTGTAAATGCTGATCTTCTAAATCTGTTTCCACAAATTCCAAAACCCATAACACTCTGTATACTTCAAAAAAATTTTTTTTTTGTGGTGTTTTTGTATTTTTTTTGCCAACATTAGATACTATTATACAGAACAGAAAAAACTGTAGGACAAATAC
This sequence comes from Tyto alba, assembly GCF_018691265.1. Taxonomy (NCBI): domain Eukaryota; kingdom Metazoa; phylum Chordata; class Aves; order Strigiformes; family Tytonidae; genus Tyto; species Tyto alba. The sequence goes on along the minus strand of NW_024881313.1, from coordinate 34,196,519 downwards.
TGGTAGGATGTTGGAATATTGTACAAGAGAAGAAAAATATTCAAGAAACAATTTCATACAGCTATTTATCAAGAGAAAAATATATACAATTGATTTATTCTGTAAGATAAAAATACATCATGCCATATACATTACAAGTTCAGAACTGTATTACTGAATATACCAACAGTTTACAGTCCACTTTAATTGTGCACACAAAAAAAAAAACTTCATTTTTTTTTTTTTTTTATATTTAGCCTGTGAAGTGTCAGTACCAGAATTTTAAGTACAAAATAAAAAGCTAACCTGGTTCAAAATGCTGATTAAATTTCTACAAGCAAACACAAAACAGTGTTTATTTTTTTTTTTAAAGAAATGTAAACAAAAACAATCCATACAAACACATCTTTAAATTACATTTTCCAAAACCCTATTGCCAGAGTCCTGCAGCTGCAAGCACATTACATCTAATTTTTTTTCCTTGTTTTCCTTTTAAGAAGGCTATCGTATCAGACTTAAGCTCCAACTACATGATTCTATGCTGTTTACATGATTTAATGTAGGCTGAACAGTCACCTAATCCTGACTACTTTTGCTGAAGAAAAAACAATGTCCAGCCTCTATTTTGGGTGGTTTTAGCAGTTATTCACAGTTATCACAAATTGTAAGCACAAAAAACCTGACTTAAGAAATAGGGATGCAACAATATAATACAAATAAAATTAATCTAAATTACCCAAACAACTACAAAAGTCAGAGTTGTAATATACATGCCCTTACCAGGCTTAAGGTTTACTTAAAAAAATTCTCGTAAGACCACAGTTGAGACTGCTTTAAACATAAAAACCCCTCTCTCTTTAAATTGAGATTTTGGTTATTCCGTAATTGTAGCACATGTCTGTTAGTACATGAGATCATATTGTGACATCCCTATTGACGTTTTATAATAAGCACCCGAACTGCTGCAGAGTCTGGTAGCATTTGGTCAATAACTATTTTTATACTGTATTTTTTTCTCAAAATATTTACACTTTTGTACAAAGTAACAGAGTTTGTTAGTTCTGCAGGTAACAGCAGCAGCTTGGCTTTCTTCTAACTTTCTTTTTAAAAATAGCTTCATTCACTTATTCAATAATAAATACAAAAAGGTTCTCTTATTTTACAGAAATCAAAAACTACAATAAACTGACTCATGGAATCAAGTATTTAAATGTATTTTAGTGCAAGTTATTTTTTCCCTTAGCTCTATCCCTAAGGAAGTCGTTTCAGTACATTCCTTGTTCAGTGGTGTCTACTTTTATTTAAAATTTTTCTTTAATTAGAGGGCCTGCCCCTTTATCAAATAAGGCTGTGGCCAGCACTTTGGACTTCTCCCTTTCGCTGGTGATTTCAGTCTTACATTCATATGTGCCCCCCTGCACTCCCGCAGGTCGGCCATCGGTTCTTTGCCCAAGTTAAACAGTTTCTCCTTAGTGAGCTCAAAAACAAAAGTGCTGGACCATTCTGTTAATTCAGTTTAACCTCCATGTGTCTGGAAAGTTAGCTTCAGATTTTGCCGGCTTGCTTCTGGTGCTTGTTTTTGTTCGTGTGTTTTTTTTTTTTTCCTTTTTTTTTTTTTTTTTTTTAAATTATTTTTAAATACTTGAGTAGAAATCTGTACTTCCAGAAGTGATTTTTAAATTTTTTTTTTTTTTTCCCCCTTCAAAAAGGCAACAATTTTCTGTCGACAAAATCAAAATGCGAATCACTTCTTCCTAGGGACAAGCAACCCTCAGAGACAGCAAGGAATGCATTCTAGTTCATCCACTTTCGGCAGTTTACAGCTCCACAGTGACATGGAATCTTGTGCTGGTCATCTTCAAAATCAAACTTATAGTCATAGCAAAGCTGCAAGAAGACGGAGGAGAACGGTTACGGAACAACCGGGACCTACCCCAGGATTCCTTGTAGGGGTTAAATAGCAAAATACGCTAGAGGTGGCCCTGTAGGAGCTGGCAAGATTTCAGAGGCAAAGGGGGAAGGGAAATGTCCCTCTCCCTCCCCAGCACAAACAAGTTGTGCCCCGGGCTGTGGAAATCCCACCCCCCCCCCCCTGGGTATCTAGAAATAAATGCAAGTAGCAACAGGTGAGTAAAACCAAAGGCGACCGCCCTACCTCCTCCCCTTTCTGGATTCTCCTGCTGGAGCTAATGATAATTTTGTGTCCTCTCTCAAAAGTTACCACCTCAGCCACACAGTTGGGCGCACACGAATGGTTGATATACCTGGGAAAACAGAGTTTGAAAAAGGTAACCTTTTAAGAAAACGCATCCTTTGAGGCAAATCTAAAGCAAACCTCAGAATGACCTTAGCTTCAGGGGCGCACTGACTTTCCAGATATAATTATATTACTCTGTACTTGTTTCTTTACCTAGAAAACGTCAAAAAAAAAAAAAAAAGAGTCAAGCGTTAAAAAAATATTCCATTCTTCCTTCACAGCTGCCCAGAAACACAATCAAAGATGAGCAAAGCTAATGAGAAAGACATTATTTCAGTGGAACAGTCTGAATCAAAACCAGTGAGACAACCAGGGACCGGAGTCCCTCCCGGGGGGCGGCGGGCCAGGAGCGGGGAGGCTCCCCGAGCGAGGGCACCCACCTTGCCGGACCTCCCGTCAGGGTGGCGTCGATGACGTGGTCATTGTCGATGCGGAACATGTACACGCCGCGGTTCTGGAAAACAGGATTGGGAAAAAAGAAGAGTCTTGTGGATTTCATACCGTTTGCCAAGGATTAAAGGGAAGCAGCCGCGGGGTGACCGCCAAGCGTCCTGCTGCGCTCCGGCCCGCAGGGAAGGCGGGGGCGCTCCCTCCCCCTCGCTGCTCTGCCGAACGGATGGGTCCTGAACATGAAGCTCTGGGAAATGAACGCTTCCCTGCTGCCCTTCCTCTGGGGCCTTCAAGTGCTTCACAGATACGTACCAACTGTTACGGTACCACTGAGTTACACAAAGGAAGTTGCTCTAAATTTAAAGGAGGTCTCACTAAAAACTGAGGTCCTGACATCTCTGTCAGAGCTCCCTGTCCTCCGGGACAGAGGACACGCGTTACCGACCTGGCCAGGGTGCTCTGAGATTTAGTAAACATTGAAACACTCTAACCCTTCCATACGAAACACAGTGGACTCTTCTGGTTAGAATTTAGCCCATCGCATTTAGAGCACAGCAGAAAACAGAAATGGGGGAACCTGAATTCATCAAATAGAAGAATTTGCGTTTGCTTTGTTGTGTGAACGTGGGGAAGGGGAAGGGGAAAGAAACCGTGAACAACCACCACCCATACCTGCGATTCATAAAGCTTCTCCTTCCTGTTTGCTACCTCATTCCGGATAATAGTTCCGATATATTCAATGACCATAGTGTGCTTTTCAATGTCTCTAGCAGCATATAAGCCCAGGCCCTACAAAAAATAGATTGCCATTTAGAATTCTGTAATAAATTTACATTTCCACTGCCCTGGTTCCTGCAAAAAATCACGGGAAAACTAAACGGCCCAGAAAGAATGAAGTAGCCCAGATCAGTAACTGATGCTGTGACGGCCGAGATGCAGAACCCAGCTTCACATTCAGTTTTTAAGATGCAAGAAAACGTACTTGGCTTCTGCCTAGATGAGAAAGCTTCTCTTATACCTCAGGCACCTGACTGTGTAGAGATTACAGAATCACTGAAAAGTAAAGCAGGCCTTACTAGAACGGAGAAACCTAATGGGGACACAACAGCACAGTGAAGTCCAACCTAAAATAAACAACTGTGTTCGTACACAGCAAGAGTAATTACAAAGCTTTTGCAAAGCAGTCTGTGGAGCAAACCGCCAAGAGAATTCCAGAAAGCAAGGAATTTCTTATTATGGATGCAAGTAAATCCTGAGCTCTTCACCCGAGTCTCATACCGCTTTACTCAGCTTGGTCTGAGCGTGTCGTATCTCCGCTGAATATCTGTTAAGTTTTGCTAAGTTTTTGAGAAGTACGCTAAAAAAAACAAACCCAAAACTTGAAAGAAGCTTTTTTTTTCTAGATGACTGTAACAAATTAATTTTTAAGATATTTACAGTAAACAGAAATCTTACTTAAGATAAATCCGTGGAAGTGATTTGCCACATAAAAATTGCCAATTTTGGGATGAGACTTGATGGAATTTTGCAACAACTTTTTAAAAATATAAATTTAAGATTTTATTAATTTTAATTAAGTTTAAGAGAAATATTTCTACAATTCATATAAAAATATATTTATATAAAACACACAAAGATATAAAATTCACGTAGAAAATAGCTATCGATAAATGTATGATTTTTTTGAATATACATTTCCTAAAATGAGAACCGACCTGAATCCGAGAGCGAGCCAGGTACACGTTGGACTTCCATTCGGTTTTCATTTTGCGGTACTGAGAGGACTTGGAATGGACGAACTGCTTACTGTAAGGCGCGTTCAGCTCTCCCGTAACTGTGCTCTGAAATGACTTCGATGTGCTGGTGCTGTTCAAGGTGTGAGGCCTGTAGGAATTGGGCATATAGCAGGAAAGAATACAAGGAAAACTGAAGATTTCTCTGAAAACTGCCACAAAACCCATTAAAAATTCTTTAAGACATACAGACACTTAAAGCCAGCTAGCAAAGACAACAAAGCGATTCCTTTGATTTGGGCATGCACATACACAGCCAAAGACGACAGGGTTTGTAAGCAGCAGACGAAAGCACAAATAACCCTAAGCAGCCTATAAACCCTGGGCTGTACTATGTGAAATTAAAACAAAATACCTTAACACAAACCTCTTGACATGGGTACTCATTTTAGGCTCGGCACGGGCACAGCCCGTGGGGTTGATAGCAAGAGGGAGTTCCATTAAGGGGTTTCGGCCATAGCGGAAAGTGTAGTTCTCACAGGCCTCAACCCCTGGCAGCTGCAAAAAAAACAGACAAAAAGAAAAAAGAAAATATCACAAGTAATTAGATGTTACTCATGTGCAATGAAATATTTACTTTTCCGCACTTCTTCCTCTTCCCCTTCTCATGTGCATATGAGATACCCGACAGTTTCGGGGGATCCAGCAAGAACTGGCGTGGTGACGACTCACCGATTCGGCGATCCTGGCCACTGCAGAGACTGTCAAACCAAAGAGATCTTCACCCTTCAGATAGCCGGGAAACAGCTGGAGCATTTCAGACTCTTTTCTAACAGAAGCAACGGGCTCCAAGATTTTATCCCACACACCTACACAACCATATGGGAAAGAATTACAGCGATCAAAAAAATAAAGTTCTATCTTACTGGTTTTAAAACAAATGCCTGGGGATACCAAGAACCAGAAACCAATACTGAAAAAGTTTTGTTGTTGGTTGCGCGCACAAAGAGGCCGGCGTTTAAAAAGTGGAGCAGAGAACCATTTGGTGAATTGCAATTTTTTCCCGAACAAATCCCAAACAAGCACGACATTTCTACTGCACTCTTGATTCTTGGGAATAAAGCTTTTAGTATCCACAGCTGTCCCAGTTTCGGCCGGGATAGAGTTAATTTTCTTCCTAGTAGCTGGTGCAGCGCTGCGCGGTGGATTTAGGGTGGGAATAACGCTGGTAACGCTAACACACCGGTGGTGTAGCTGTTTGCTAAGTCACGCTTATCCTAACTCGGGGAGTTTTCAGTTCCCCCAGCGAGCAGGTGACTGGAAGCTGGGAGGGAGCACGGCCGGGAGAGCCACGGGGATATTCCATATCCCAGAACGTCACGGCCGGTATAAAAACTGGGGGGGGGGTTGGCTGGGAGGGGGGGATCGCTGCTCGGGCATCGGTCAGCGGGGGGAGAGCAGCTGCACCGTGCACCACTTGTCTTGGGTTTTATTCCTCTCTCTCTGTTTGTTATATTCCTTTTCATTACAGTTATTGTAATAATATCTTATGTTTTATTTTAGTTATTAAACTGATCTTATCTCAAATGTCAAGTTTTACTTTTTTCCCCCCCCGGGAGTGGGGAGGAGTGAGCGAGCGGCTGCGCGGTGCTGACTGGCTGCGGTTAAACCACAACAGCAGCAAGGAAACCTTCGGTCCTCTAACAATCCCGCACAAAGCAGAATCTGCTAAAAATAACCTATATATCCTATTTCCATTGGCTGATCACAGTCAGCTCCCAGCTGTACATGGGCAATCCCCCCGGCAGCAGCCCGTGGGCACCCGCAGCACCAAGGGCGAGACCTTGCGCGTTACAGGCCGCGCTCACCCACCGGCCCTGTTCCTCAGACCTGCCCGTACATTTATGGCCCCACGTATTCTTCTTCTCCCTGCCAGAGACAGCGTTGCCTGCCCGCAGAACAACGGGGCCAACTCGGCTGTCTTTATTGCATGCTCACTTCAGCACAGCTGATTTCAAGATCACTGAGTAATGCTATTGTATTTAAACAAAGTCACTTTCCAGGAAAGGAAACCTACGCTAACGTCCTGGCTGTTGAAATTCATTTGCAATACTCAGTCTCGGGTCTCCCCTGTGAACTTGTAACAAGCCATCTTACTTGCAGCTTATACAGTTTTTTCAAAGGTGTCCTCTGGCTTCATAGCATGATATTAAAAATGAGCGCCGGAAGCTCACTATAAGCATTACATTAGAACAGTGTCTGCAACATTTATTTGAAGCATTTCTTATTCCACAAGTATCAGTGGTAATAAAACAAACAGCAAACATGCAAAAGTCATGATCTTAGTTCGCAAAGTTTACCTTTTGGTGTTGTGTCAGTAAGGACCAGGTCCTCGTGGCCCTGCTCCACAACCTTGATGACAAACAACGGAAGCCCGTCCTTCTCCTCGATCGAACAGAGATAGCGGCAGCGTCTGTTTGCGTATCTCATGCTCCAGTACAACCGGCTGGCCTCGTAACCCACGGGGAAGAGTGCTTTTGAGGAGTGGAAGGCCTGCATCTGCTGGGGCAGCAGCTGACCGACGGCATGGAAAATCAGGCTTCCCACACGGAAAGTGTGGTCACGTTCTCCTCGCTGCACGATGCTAGCGATCTGCCGCACTTCATCACGCTGAACGTAGACCCTCCTGAAGACTGCAAAGTAACTAAGTTCTTGCTCATGAGTTCCCTTTGGTTTGTGCATGGGGCAAAGCATGGTCTTGTCTTTAAAAAACATGCATTGTGCTTTAATGGCACAGGTAAAGTGATAAATATTGGTGCACCTTAACCTGTGACAACTGCTGGTGGCACCCATTTTGTGACAAAACACGCATTTCATTTGCAAGCCTCTACGCAGTGCTAGTTCCACATTTATTAAGGCACCAGCTTGTGTCTCGTAGACTTCTGTAGACCAAAGAGCACAGTTCAAATGGACCCAAAGGTCTAAATCCAGGTTAAGAAGCCTTGCTGGTCCATCAGTTAATCCATCACCTTCCTCGTGACAGAAGCAACATTTCCTATAGTCTTTAGGCACAGGGTCTGGTTTAAGGGTTGTGCCCAGTTTTTTAAGAAATTCATCTATTTCTTCTTCACAAGGAGGTTTGAACGATCCTTTAGGAATCACAATCTGAATGCTCCACTTTTTCCATTTCATTCCTTTCCATTTCTTACTTGGAGGCCGACAGTCATCCAGACTGTGTATTGCTTTTAACCTCGGTTTTAGTTTCACCGTTACCTTAAGCTCATCCGGTTTCGCCTCTACCTTGGCTGCTTCAAACGCAGGGGGGAACATGATGGGAGGTGATGATGGTGGAGAAACTTTTTCCTGCAACTGAGGCAGACAGTGGACGTCCAAAGTGGAGATGTTGTTGCTGTACTGATGGAATACTTTAGGCGGCCTCTCTTTCATCGGTGACTGTGGCAAAGATGGAACCGATTCCTGCGAAATGAACAGAAAACGCTTAAGAAAAAAACCCCAAACCATTAACCATTAAATGTACCTTGAAAACACTGGCAGGTTAGTATGGAAGAGGCTCCTCAGAATGCCTAAAATCATGATGCAGCAACAGAGAAAGATGGGAATTACCCTGACCCGTGTCATCACGGCCTGTGCCGGGCTATGGAGCACAAAAGTTCCCCCAGTCAGCCTGGAACGTGGTGCCCTTTAACAGAGAAGGGGAAGCACAAATAATCCTTTGTCCAGGTTTCGCATGAAAAACTGCTCAACTGCCCTGACAGATTTAGTTCTTAGGTATTTTTGGAAAGTTTTGTTACAAGACAAAATAACCTTAAAACACGGGTCCCAGAATTAATTTAAAGAGTAAGAATCTTATTATTTGGTAGAAGGGGAAGATTTTGAATTAATGCCACATATTTTTCCTGGAAACATGTGAGGAGGAAATTCCTGAAGAGCTCTAGATTAGATCCACCTTGAGGACTTAACTATTCAGTCACAGTAAACAAGAATTATACCTGCAGAGATTTGTTTTTTAAAAAAAGGAGAGAAAACAAGAACAACAAAGGAAGTTTATATTAAGAAGTGCTTAATGTGGTTTGCATGATTAATCTTGAAAGAGTAAATGAAAGGATCGAGAGGCTGAACATGACATTTAATTAACTTAATTATCTACATGCTGATGCACTTGTGCAGAAAAGTTACCCTGTTTAAATACTACTGAAAATGAGCTACATGGGAAACTAAAAGGATGTGGATGCACACACATTTATCTTTTCCTCCATATTTTTTTTGTTTGGTTGTTTTTTTTTAAATTTCTTTGGAGTTTTTTTTTTTAATTTCTTTGGAAAAGGTAAGTAGGGTGCATTTCAAGGAAGTCCGCAAATTCTACAGTAAATACAGGACTATGAGAAGGCATTAATTAGGTAATGCTTGAAGCACATGGCCTGTTCTGTCCACTGGCTTAAGGAAAAAAAGGTACATTTGAACTCGAAGTAAAAACCGAGTTAGTTAAAAGAAGTACTCAAAAAGTTTTATCTGTGATAAAAACAACCTAGCAGGATCATTTAGCCTTGAATGAAGACTATTCCACTTTTAATGATTAAACAAACAGAGATAAATTTAAGTTACCTTCATTTGAAACTGAAAGAACCTGGACATAGCAAGAAACAATGCCCTGTGGGGAAGCTCTGGGGTGTTGTGTACCCCTCAGGGTGCCTGTAGGTAAAGCAGTACAGCACACTACTTGGGACCACCTGAGAGAAATCCCTGGCCTGATTCCACTTTCAGTTTAACAAATTTCTTAAAATGTCTTTCTCCAGGAATGAGAACCTCTTTTTCTTCATTACTGTCAGCTAGCAGGCTTTTTACTAGCGTTTGGCTAATTAGTGCTTTAAAATGGCAGCTTTGCCTAGATAAAACAACAGAATAGAATTGTGTTTTCCCGGTTACACCGAACAAATGAAAGCCTTCTTGCAAACTTGCTGTTCAGTTATTACTTGCACAGCTGCAATTTTTTTTTTTTTTTAGTGTAGAAGCCAAATCAAAATGCAGAATATAGCCCTGAAAGATGCATCTATGGTTTTGTACGATGCTCAGAGAACTTAACTGACCGCTTTTTTGAGACTGCAGCTGCAAAGCCTGTGAGGACAGCAAAAGGTGGCTACTGTTCTGCCATGCATCCCTGTCAGACAGAAAGTTCTGCAAATATGAATTTTACTTCAGGCTGCTGGGTTAGAATCTCAAAGACTGAATATAGAGCAATTAATTTATAAAGCCCTAAAATGAAGTGCAAGCTTCCCCCTCGGTCCCCTTGTATTCTTCAAAAAATAGCTGCAATAATTTCTGCTCACTAGGATCTCCCAGCATTTGATACTTACTTTGTTCTCTGAGTTTTTTGCTTGCACAGCTGCTGAATAAAGAACAAAGCAGTTGTTGCTACAGAATACAATGTCCTTCAATTTATCAGAGCCTTCTTGGGAATCCTGGGAATCAAACATGGAAGATTATCAGGAGCACGTTTAAATACTGTTCTTCACATAGTAAGTGTAATGAAACAAGTCTTCCAATCTGTCTAGAAACTCTTTATTTGCAGAACATTTGTGAAATAATGAGCGATACTGTGATAAATACTTGATTATTTGTCATCGAATGTTACCACCACCTACAACCTTGTTCTTCAGCATCTCCTGCCTTTAACAGAAGTTTAACAGTCAAAATAAAGCATTCTATAAGATGCACCCATCTGCACTATAGGCACACTTGTAAAGTAAAATCCATTTTCTTTTATCTTTAGATGGCAAAAGAATGCCTCGTTTCAGCCTAATCAAAGACACATCATACTGTTTTATCTGCTGATCCATCTGCAAAACATTACTGGGAATTCAGTGCTTTTCTGACTACAGGAACCCATTACTTTTGTATATAAACTTTTACTATATACCTTTGTCGCATAATTATCTCAATCTCACTGAAAGAGCAATGGTACTTTTTGAAGGAATGACAGTTCCTAATGTAAATACAAGAGACAGACTAAAATCTGATTCCAGTTCAAAAAGAGTACAAGTATTCTTGCTCTTACTGACTGTTCGTGTCTTCCTGACATGCCAATGCAGCGCTGCCGTACAAATAAGCTCTTTTTGAATTAAGGTCCCCGAAGGGATCACAGAAGAGGGTTAGGAGCAGAGGTTAGGAAGCTGCCATAGGTCCCATACATGGTACCCATTTTATGAAATCTACTGAAATTCCTTTTTATATAATTAACAACTCGGACATTTCTTATTTGCATTACAAATGTGCCTGAATGTCCCATCCCGAGTTAGGACGTAGGAGTAGAAGGGAGACTACAAAGCAACCTGGCAGCTGTATCAGTTGGCATGACAATCAGTAGTCTTTGCTGCCTTTGTTTGCTCCTCCACCATTACATGCAAGAAACTCTGCTTCCACTGCAGTACCTGTTTAAGGAAAGGCAGGTCTTTGAAGGACTTCCGCACACCACTACCAAGAACCACAACTTTGCAATGAGAGCACCACCGAGGTCTCAAGGCTGAGCCTTCGGCGATATTCTGACCGTGATCCTTATAGCCAGGTATACCTAGGAAATAGGTAAGTCTGTTAGAAGATGCACCAGATTAACCCAAATTTATGAGAAGGCACAGTATTCTTCAGTGGTCTGGAGGAGTAGCATCCTCCTGGAGAGGGCGTAGAAGGCAAGTTTTAAATTATGTCCTGACGGGAAAATTGTTTAAACTAGACCAAAACCAACTGTGTGAACAGTAAGGCAAAAATGCATTCTTGTATAAAAAATGAGTAACTAAACCAACATAGGAGTACATGCTTAAACAACTATGTCAAGTTTTCCAGCATAGGAACAATTTTTCCGAATGATGGATTTAAAATCAGACTGGACAAAAAAAAACCTAATAATGTGGAGAATTACTGGAAGAGGTGCCTCACTGACAGTGACGTAGATAATATAATGGAAGTCAGAGATGGATCAGACTTACTAAGTTATGGTTACCATCAGGAGCAGGTCCACATGTACTGATCACATAAGAAAATTATTATGTAGAACAAGAATCAATTCTTCAATTCTAGAGCATGAATTTATGAGGCTGAAATGCATTAATACTGACTCAGTTAAAATTTGGTACTGAAAACTGAAAAGACTGAATGCCCACTCACCATTGCTGTTTGCAGGAAATGGCACATTAGGTTGCTTCAGTCCGTAAGACCCTACGATCCTGGCAGGTCCCATGGATCCTGCCTGAGGACCCTGCAGTAGTAAGTGTTGCCTGTACTCCACAGATGGGTTCACTCTGTGACTGTTGGCGGTTGCCATGGAGGATGGGACATCTGGAGCGTTACTAACCTCGTAACTGTTGGGAATTCGGACGTGGAGCAGGTTGGAGAATGCTGCTACAACGCTACTGATGTTCTAAAAACAATAATAAAAACGTACCTTTGTTTTCATCTGACAGGCAGTTAAGACAGCAGTAATATAAATTCTTAGATGACTGCAACAGCTGCTTTATTGTACTATGCTATATCCCCTTCAGATTCACTATATATAAAATATATTAACTGCTGTTTTAATTTACATATGTAATACAAGCTTATTTGTTTTACCTCAGCAGCTGTGGGATGTAAAGTAATTGCTACAGAGATAAGGCCAGATTTAGGACCATTCTGGGATGGTCCAAGCTGAGAGGCAAAGAAGCCAGAACCAGGTAACGCTCCTGAACCGGGTTCTGATTTTATATAATTCCTTTTGGCTTCCGAACCTGAAAATAAAACAAAATACAGCAGGTTAATCCTACACACATGTGAATGCAAAAGAAAAGCCTAGTTCTAACAGTTCGCTCTGTTGCAGTCTCACCTTTTCCAGTACTGCTAGGTAGGATGGGAATGATGGGAGATGGTACAGGCTCTGGGTTCTCCTCCTTTACAACTGACAAGTCTGGATACCTACTAATTTCCATTCCCACCACGCTTTCAGGAGAGGAAGAAGGAACAAAGCTGTCAGGAGTGTCCCTGTCCTCACAGTGATCTTGAACCCTGGAACAAAACCCAAAAAAGCTGTTTTGGAAACAGTCTAAAAACCTTTGGTAAGCCAGTTATAAATCATGACAGGGAGCTATAATGAACTTGCTTCTTGCTATTGGTCATGGAACACGATTATGTGGAAGGAAAATATTTCTGGGTATCTCATACTCTATTGCACATGGTGTTTCTCAAGAAAGATATATAAAGAAAAACAGAGACACTAACAGAGCCCAGGCTCCATCATAAAGCTGTCTGCTCCCCATGGCTCCATCTATCTATGTAAAAAATTAGTATTTAATATTTAAGCTTTCTGGTTTAAGTGTATTCACTGGTCCATCCCCCCTCATCCATGCACAGGCTTCAGTGCTTCAAAGACACCCAACTCTTGGTTAGGCAAGTGAAAGGGAGGCAAAAGGAAAGATCTTTGTAGGGAGACTCATATTCTAGCAAGCATTTCTCACACGGTAACAGAAACTGAGTAGAGCTGGAGAGTTTTCAGGATGACTCTTGCCTGCTCTCTGGTACAGCAGTCACGTACTGTCACCGTGCAACAGTACAAGGCTGCTCCAAGAAAAATACCAATTTGTATAGTTTTCTTCCACTTTTGATAGAGCAAGGTAATGAATTCTGAACAGTAGAACAGAATCTAGTCTAGAAATGGCAAAGGTCATGTATTTCACTACACTGTTCTCTACATGTGGAACGCTAAGAGTTAACCAGGACAATTTGTCCCATCACGTTCTCTGCGTTGTGTGGCTGTGTGCAATGGGTTTTGTTTCTTCACACCTTCACAGTCTCATCTCCTACTAAAAGATCACAGAATCTGCTCCAATTTGCTCCATGTTTTTCAAGATGTCAGAGAAAACCTACCTTAACTCCTCCTGATTGTTGTGAGGTGGTGTTGGAAGTGAAGCAGGAACATCCACAGTTTTAGGGCCCTGAGCCATTGCTCTTGCTAATAAATCATCTTGTGGTCTGAAAGGCAACTGGAACTGCTTTGGTCCCAGAGCTTTGGTAACTAAAACCAGAAATGAAGAGTACAGTGAGACATCTGTACAGCTCTTCCACTGATATACAGAGGGTGTATCGGGGTATTGGTGGCTCCCTGATACAACCAAGGCATTCCAGCAGATGGTAACAATGCTCTCATCCACTTGTAGTTCAAAAATTTCTGATCGTTCATTATTAATCTCTGTATTTATGAAAACCTGCAAATTTTGAGTACAAAAGGCTTGAAGGGCTTTTAAGTGTGCCTTCTGCCAGTATGAGAGGATTTCTGTTTTACTTAAAAAAAAAAATGAACAGCTTTGTAACAGCAAAGGAAAAAGGGTGGGGAAAAAAAGGATTTTAATTGCTGACCAGTCTTTATGAAGAGGCAGTATAAAGTATTATTTAACAGAAAGCAATTTTGATTGACCAAAGGCACAGAGCCTGAAAGGAAACATTTTGGATATACTGCTTCTGAGCTCAGTAACTGGTCAGTCATTTGTACTGGCCATAAAAAATTAATTTTAAGGTTTTAATTTCTTAGGAGTGTTTCTAGCTCTCAACATGTTTTTGAAAAGGAACAGGGAAAAGGCTGTCGTTTGACACTACACTGGTGTAAAATAAAGCTGGATAATAATGATTACAACCTTGAAGAGTCTAGGCATACTTTTTATAAAAGAAGACTATAGCAACTGAAAAGCATCTGTTACCTATTTTGCAATTTGCTACAAACTTGACTCATTTATTACAGAAACAATACATAGTAGTCTTACCATCATGACCTCCTAACATACCAGCCTTGCCAGCAAGTTCCTCAGTGGTTGCGAAGCCATTTACCAACTTCTGGCATGCCACTGGAGGTGGTGTGGGAGGAAGAGAGGCTGGAGGTGTCGGAGGATTGCTCAGATTGTTCTGCTGCATGAGATGAAAGAACCGTAAATCAGCCACAGAACACAAGGCGAAAACTTGCCTTGTTCTAGACAGTGTAACCCACTCACATATTTTTACACCCAGAGGTAGCACTGGTAAGAAGCAATAGTTAATTCTCAAGTATGTGACCAAATCTACAGAAGTATCTACTATAAAAGACAATGCTTTGCTTATATCAATGATATTATCAGAGAAATAGTTTACATGAGGAGTATACATTACAGAAAAGAAGATACACCTAAATTATTTACAGAAAAGCACGAAGAACATTTTTAGGAATGGTTTGGGATCCCCAACAAGTTCCTACAGAGGTCTGAACTCAAGACAGAGAGAGCTATTCTGCAGCGACTCTCCATCACCAGGAACAAACCAGCTTACCCAATTTCCACTAAAAGGGAAGCTAACCCACATTTAGCACAGGATGAGTTTTCAGTGAAGCAGTTACCATGGAGAAGCAGATACTCTGCAAGTTCACACTCTGGGCTACCTCTCACTAGCTTACTTAACTGCCCATATTTTAAACAAAAATTAAAAGAGAACTTCAGTATCTGTTCTTGTGGCAGTTATGCCTACAAAGCTAATACTTAATATTCACTTTTGACCACAGCAACTATTTCTGCTAGGTCACATTTCCCAGCTCACATGCCATGTAAGGCTGGAATAAACACCGATGTTTTTTAATAAGTTACTAAAGCTCTTGTATTAGGGTAGCCATGCAGCAAATTTGATTCTGTCCGTTCACTACCTTGCTGCTCTCCCAGTATTGCCTCTCTGATCTCAGAGACTGAGTTTTAAATTCTGTGGGTTATTAGCTCATCAACAAACAGTCTATATTGTTCAGAGTTCTCAGGTTCTTTGTTAGGGCTTATTGGACAAATTAAGAAAGTCTATTTCCCATTTAATTTGTATTAAGAAATGCTTTATTGCTTTCAATGACATCGCAAAGTACTGAGGATTCAGCTTTTTCTGCTCCATAAAACTGTAATTACAATTTTCACTATTTAGCATCCATTTGTAAAAGGAATATCTGTAGTTTTTAATGAGTTTACAACAGTTTCCAGAACGGATTTGCACATTCAGAGAGTAAAACAATGGTGACTGTTTCACCACTGCACTGTCTGTCTAGTCCAGCAACAGAAAATTACTGTCTTCTGGTTGCATAGAAGGCAGGAACTCTAACCAACTCGTAGGAATAATGTAATGAAATTTTCATACAGAGAGAACACAATGGAAATCCAGATTAAAACTGTACCTTGTAAATGAGCTGGGAGTAGTAATCTGAAGCCCCATCAAGAGTAGCACTACCAAAACTTCCTACAAGCCGATTTCCACCATTTAGCTGGCCACTGCCATAGGGAAGAAAGTGTGCAAAGCTCACTCCAATTATTGGTTCCATCAAAGGTAGAAGAGAAAGCTGCTATAGTAAACGAAAAAAAAAGTTAGAAATTAATTTAATTGTAACACAGAAGCACTGCAAACCTCCAAACATCAGTAGAGCGGTTTCCAATTAGAAAAAATAATTGGAATTTACCCACTATCAGAAAACTGCATCAAACACAGACCTCTCTGTTTGTTAAAGAAGGCAGTCCCCTGTCCATTGGAGCCACAGCTCTGCCTCCCTGCCAGTTGAGCCACTGAGGCTGCCAGAGCTGACATGAACTCCATGGCAAAACTTTAAATTTCCTAGTTTTGTGAAATTTTTCATTTTCTCCACCCTGTACTCAAAATTCAACTTAATGATCAACTTCACTTCCATCATGAGAAGACCACTCTTTCAAGTGTCCTCTTGATGCATTACCCAGCATCTGTGTACTTACCTGTTTTAACTGGATGAATGTATCAGCGTTAGGGTAAATAGCTTGCTTTTCTTCTTCCTCTTTTTTTCTTTTCTTGGACCGAGGAGCTGCCTTCTCTCCTGTCCTCTGAGTTCGCTTATTTCTCTGTTTCTTGGTTTCAGGTCCTACATCTGTTCTCTGAAGCTGGCTGTTACTACACCCAAATGCACTTTGCATCTGGTTTCCTGCAGTTTGCTGGTATAAAAAAAGAAAGTGAAGCAGATTTTTTGACATTTTTAATATCTAGTTCGTTCACGTTTACTGCACGATAGTCTAAAAGAACATGCACAGTATAATAAATCTCATCGATAACAAACTATTTTATGGTTTGTTTACTTTGCCATCTCACTGGTAACTGTAACTGCTGCACTGTCCCTACACATAGAATTACGGCTTACTGTTAACACCACTGACACCTGAAAGCATCATTAAAAACTCAGACCAGAAACACCTTCTTCTGAATAGCCCCTAAAATAAATCTACATGTGCGTGCAACCTTAGAGATTTTCACAGGGGCATAATGAAAGACAAAGTTGGTTACAGAAAAAAGGCATATAAGTTAATATAATACAAATATATTTTGAGCTTAGAAACAAAAACAGTATTGTGAAACACTTCTGGATGGTATCATTTCCTCAAATATTTTCAGTATGGATTTGCAAAGCCATTCTTCACATAAAAGGATAGTTGTGTAAAAGCAATCAGAATGGGACTTGGTAATGCAACCGACAGTGGCAAGCCAAAAGCAAGTCTAATCTCTTTTCATCAATTATTATTTTGAACAGCTCTACAAGCACTGTCACCACTATCCCTGTCATGTATGTTTTAACTGTGGATCTTTAACACTTACCTAAGTTACCTGTCACTCACAATTACCTTTATTTTTATCAGCCTTCATTAATTTTGAATGTGTTTAAATTTGGTTTCAAGGATGTCTTTAGAGTTTAGGCAGTCATAAACCAAAACTGAGTAGAGATTAAAGATTACAATAAAACAACCAACTAATCTAAGTATAAAGTTTATCCTACCTCCACAGAAAGCAATTTTCTTTAGGTCTGTTTTTAAGAATCTTATAAATTATTAAACCATATAATGTCACTAATATAAAAAGTTAATGCTTCCTTCCATTCAAGTAAAATTAATTGGAGAAATATTCTGCAACACTGAAATCCAGCAATTTTAGGAGATTTAACAGTTTCACAGTTTTGATGAAAATCACAGATCATAGTCTCTATTAAAATGAGAGACAATATATGATTTTTACAGGCAAAAACCAAGCATGGACTTAGTTTATTGACAGAACACTCCGAATGGTGCAGATGAAGGGGTGTGAAGCCCAGCCCTATGCCCCCGCAGAGGCACACAGGTCATCCTATACCTGAGTGAGGTGGAGTCACTGAAGAAAGCAGCATACAGACATACAGTATATTGTACAGAAACATACCAGCAGGTAATTAAGAGTCATACTGTAAAATCTTGCCTTAATTTTGGTAAATATTAGGAAGTGGCATTTTTAAAGATGAGTATCTATAGAAAAGCTATTTTTTATACTTTAATAATTTCTGAATACATTCATCTATGAAGTCACATTCAAATTTGTTGGTTTTGTAACACAGATGATTTACTCATGGAGAAAAGGCAGGAAGGGAAGTAAAAATTCCTTAAAGCCATTTATTCCACCCTTGTGCAGGTAGGCTATCTCCCCACCATTCCACAAACGCCTGCGGTAAAGGCACAAACCAGCCTTTGATTCCTGATGACCACTGTACAACAAAACCAGTAACAAGCTCACCATTCCTTCAGCTGGATTCTGCTTCTCTGTTAGTTTCTTATCCCCAGAAGCCTCCTCTTCTGTTCGGCCGCTGTTCTCCGATTTCTGATTGAGAAGAGATGAGGACTTTTTATTTTTAAGCAGGTGTTTCAGCAGTTCGTTCCCTGACTCCCCTTTCGCTGCCGGAACGCTGGCTGGTTGCGCTGGACTCTGAGCTGAAGAGGCAGGCTGTGATGCCACCTTGTCTTCTTCCACCTTAATAGTGCTTGGATTTTCTGGTTTAGGCTCAGCTTGACCCAAGCACTGATCAGTTTCTGCCTTTTCTAGTTTAACTTCTTGAATGCTGGTAGGTGTATCTGTTTTAGCCTTTTCAGCCTCTGTATTCACACTCGGCTGTTTCTGTGGCAGGCTGCTGTTGGGGAGCTGACATTCCAGCTCTGGAGAGGCCTGGCTCTCTCCTGCGTTTGACGTTGAGGGGCCCGTTAACTCCACTGACTCTTGCTCGTCTTGATGACGTGAGAGTTCACTGGGGGTGTTAACTGTGGGGGTGGAGGTAGAATCAGAAATGGTTGGAGTTGATGGTGCAGTTATGTCTGAATGTGGAGTTGACGGGGCTTTTATTGACTCAGCATCGTCGTCCTTTTTCTTTTTTCGTGTCCTTTTCTTTTTTCCTTTCTCTTCTGGGATTATGTCAGAATACAGCTGTATGAGAGACTGGTTTGATCCAGGGAAGTTTGTTGCCTGGGGCACACTAGTGTCCGAACCACATGGGACACCACTGCTGAGCACTGTGGATGAAGGTACAGCGGGAGCAAATGGAGGCCTCACTTGGTTCTGCGCAAAGGCAGCCCCGGGGAGATTCCCATGAGTTTGTTTTACATTATGGAAATTAGGGGCTCCACCTGGAACAGCAGATGCATCAGGTCCAAAAGCTGTAGGTCCCACTGGCCTTCGCTCACCGCTTTGCATAAAATTTGTGGCAGGAGGCGAGGTCACAGAACCTTGTTGCAGAATTTGCCCCATTTGTTGCTGTTGATGCTGTGGAGACTGCTGAAGAGGTCGCGGAGTTTGTATGAAATCACAAGGTAGATCAGAATTAAAGAAAGATATCTGAGATAAGGATGTTTTGTTATTTAATTCAGACCCTATCATACCATGCTGTTCTAGTTCCATCCTCTGCTGTAAAGCCCTCTGTCGATCTACCTCCTGCATAAGCTGAATGCGTTGCCGCTCCTGCTGCTCTCGTAAGCGCTCCTTTCTTTCCCGCTCTTGAAAACTTTCACTAAAAGGGTTGTTGTCCTCAAACTCCACCCTTGGCGGTGGCCCTGACTGTGCAGTTGCATTTGGACCAGGCACAGGAGCTGGTGTCCCGGGAGTGATTGGCAACGGTGTCATTGGAGGCTGCATCCTTGCTGGATTCATGGAAATGTGGCCGGCAGGGGCATTTACAGATTGCCATCCAGGTAAATTTGGCATTCTGGTTGGGTTGGATTGCCCAGGGATTACCACAGTATGTTGCTGATGCTGGAGCTGTTGTGCCACCATGGGGAAGTTTTGCTGATTCATTGCTGGTGATGTTCCTCCAGGAACCATTGGCGGTTGAGCCTGGACGCCTGGCATTATAGCATGGGGTGCCATTCCACACTGCTGCTGCTGCTGCTGCTTGATTCGATATTCCTCAATTAGTTCCGCATGCTCTTTCTGCTGCTTTCGAATCTAAAAATTAAAGAAGTCATTATTCATTTCTGACATGCACTGACTGTGTAAGTACCATAAAACATGTAACTCACCATTATAATTTCAGTAGATAATGAACCTCACGCAAAAATAGCATTTCTGTACCATCTTATTTTCTCTCCCTTTTTAAGGCTGAATAGCCATTATTTCATTAGAAGTACTATTTTTCCCAAAATTTTAGAAGAAATAACAGTGCCTCCGAGTTCTAATTAGATACCACGACTGCACTGTGCTAGAGAATATACAAACTTAACCCAAAAGTGAGCCCTGTCCTACAGATCTTACCATCCATGCACAGAATAACAACAGCTGGGAACAGACAGGAAAAAGGGAACAGCGAGATGGATTAACTTCACACATGGGCAAAAAGTTTTAAAAGATGTAATTGAAAAAGAAAAGTCTGCAGGAAAACAGCAAGGTAGATTCCCATTTATTCACAGGCAGATCCTCAACCATCACACGGCAGATGAAAATGGCAACTCCTGCTTGAAAATTTTATAATTTAGGATGAAAATAAACTCGACCTGGACACTAGAAGTTAAGCCTAGTGGTTTATTTTTAAGGCAAGCACGAGAAGCCAATGGGAAGGATATGACAATGTCAACCAGACAAGAGTGAGCATTTCATAAACACAACAGATACCTAACTACACTGCTCTCTAAAAAAAATAACAGGACTTGTAATCCACTAGCTAATAATACATACATTATGGAAAATATCTCTCTCACTTTTATTCATTAGATTATGACTTCCACAAATTCCATGTGCTGTTCATACTGATGGAAAAAGTCCGTAACATAACTAAAAATGTTTGATAGCACTCTCCTTTGTCTGAGGCAAGGGACAAGCCAGAAAGCTCACGATAACAGAGATATTACAGGATACACTCCAGAATGCAGGACAGATGCACCCAAAAGGCTATTTACACAGTAATCTCAGGTCCAAGATGATTTTTGAGCTCTGGCTTGGCACCCACACCTCCAGATAAACAGTGCCACTGCGTAAAGCTACCAACTGGATGGATCTGCACCGCACGGCCCGGTGCTCCAGGACTGCTCCGTGGGCAGAGAGCACCGTGTTGGCTCTGTATGCCTATGCAGGGAGACATCCAACCCAGTATGCCCACCCAGGATCCGCAGTGGCAGACCAGCCGCGTGACTGTACTTGGAATGAGTCTTGATCTCAAAGGACCGGCACTGACTACACCCAGCTGGACCTGAGCCAACCTGCACAGATCGACCCGGTGATTTTAACAGTGTAGGGGAGAACAAGGCAGAGCTTATTAGCACAGGCACAGTGCCACACCAAAGCAGTTAAACTGCCCTGGCCGCAGAGACAATATGGTAGTGTCTGCATGGCTCTGTGCCTGAGCTAATAACCCTGTCAGACATAAGCTCGTGTTGCACAAAGTCAGCTCTGGTTTCTCTGCGCCTGTGTCCAGGACCAGCAACTCACAGGGATTTGAGAGCTCTTTTCTCTAGATATACGTATAGAGGCTTTGCCCTTTTCAAAAACTAACGGAAGCTTGATTACAGAAAAATTACTTGATCGGATGTGAAAGAGTGGTGAACTGCTTCAAATAGAAGGTCCTTAAAAACATACTTTAATAAAACCTTATTTAAGCTCCTACTAGGTATGTAACAAAGCGCTGGTTAGGATGTGGATGACTGGTCTAAATCAGTGGTTGAAGGGGAATGGAGGACATTTACCATCAGTATATGAAACTGAAGTTTAAAAATTAAAAATAAAAGAACCTTAATTATGGGACATTAAATGAACCTGCCAGCAATGTCATGATTAGCAGCTGTTACTTTAACGTAACTCCACAATAAGACTAGACTGATGTAGGTACAATAAAGATTGGCTAAAGTGAAAGTCTTTTGCATTTATTCTACTAGTGATTCATTGTGGAAGGGAAAAAAAGAAAAAAGAAGAAATGATGTAGACATAATTTATCTGCTTCATCCCTCTTCCACATAGTGAAAAGACGAGGCAACTAATATTCCACCCAGTGCATACTTTGTCTTGAAGCAGCACAGGAGCAAGAACTTGAGGGTCTGGTATCACACTTAGGACTTCATTCCAGGCAGCCTGCTGCCAATTTTTCCCCTCAGATTAATGAAGGATAATTCTAAAGCATTTTTATGTTCAGCAGATCTAGCTGATCCTGACAATCACACCAGATAATTTATAATCAACATCTTTTGGAACACAGCATTCAACACTGTTGGCCAAAGCATAGATTTATCAAAGCTATCACAGGTTTAATTTTATTCTCACTATAATCACAGTTAAAAGATGTAGCAAGTGAAATTCCAACTGAATATACAGAAAGAAAACCAAAACCCAGTGAAAGTGATTACACATTGGAACAGGGACCCAGAGAGGCTGGGAAATCTCCGCCCTTGGAGACTCACAAAACTTGAATGACAAGGTGCTGAGCAACCTGATTTAACTGGGAAGTTAGTTCTGCTTTCATCAGTGAACTAGATGATCTCCAGATATCCCTTTGACCTGTATTATTCCATGATACAGGAACAGCTAACACATATCGATGATCAGCATCTAGGAACTAGACCAATCATACAACTAGACTAACATTAAAGATATAATGAAAAGATTTTCAAACAGTAACATTTAACTGGCATATAACCAAGAGGTTCTAATTATGTAAGGACACCTGAAAAAGATCAAGTTATGAGGTTCGTTCAAGACTGAAACAAAGCCCTGCATGCTAAGCCTTTCCTCTGAATCTTTCATTTATGCTTTTCACGGTGCCAGGAACTCCACTGCAAGTCATTTTGCCAAGCAATTTCCCCTCTTCCCAAAGTACTAAACCAGCTTTTCATCATAATGTTTGCCATCGCATATTCTCCTACAACTCCAGTGCCACTGGCAATCCAGAGTAATGCTGTTACACACACAAAGTATGATAGGGAGTGGCTCCCTTTAAATAAGCTGCACTATATTCATGCATTTCAACTAGATTTAAAGGAAAGAATCATATCAGTATGACAACTTAGTATTAAGATGATCACTTTGGATTCAGTCGATTACCTGTTCTAGCTGTTTTTGGACCATACTTTGCTGCTCAGTAACATGTTTAAGCTGTTCTGCATCTTCTTCTGGGAACTCGCGGCCAGCTTTCTTGGCTGTACGCTGTTTTGCTGAGAGTGCCTTTTTTGATTTTCTGTGTGCTCCGATTTGCTCCTCAAGGTACTTCTGTTGCATTTGAAGAAGTTGCTGTGTTTCTTGCAGCCATTCTTCGTATTGCTTTCTTTGTGAATCATCTAGAGAGAAGGGAAATTAAGTATGATACAAGCTCATCCTGGGGATGGGCTCTCATCCTACTTTTTAGAGATGAAGTTTAACAATCAGGTTCCCCCCTTATTTTAAGAAACCACTGGTCAAGTTCAGCTAAATTTGACTGCGGATTTGGTATCTTGAGAGATATTAAGCTCCTGGAGTGATCTGAGTAAGGGAGACAGAGATCCAAAGTATTGCATTCATTGAGAGAAAGCAGCTTTAACATAGTCCCTTAATTTCAAGGGAACTGGCCTGATGTCTGGCCAGTAAATGTGCACTTGCTAGTCAGTGAAGAAACGCAGTTTTGGAAGCAGCTGCAGAACGTGGTGGTACCCTGCTCTGCCACAGAAGAGGGGAATGGAAGACCTCTGGAAGTACTCAGGTAGAGGGAAAGAGATTAGGGACTGTGGACACAAATTTACAGCAAACACTGCCTCATTAATTCTGGTGTTTGCAGAAGTGTTTTGTACATATAAAATCTATTTTTATTACTACTTCTATGAAAAAAATTAAAATGATAAACATCCACCAAATATTCATGAAAGGAAAGGAAGATGCTGTCTTTGTAAAAACAGCTGTCAGTCCTCCTCACAGGGCCTTCAGCACCAGTGCCTCTTCCTCCCCACTAACAAATACACTCTCATTTAGATTGTAACTGAGACCATTACTCTTTTTACAAATGAGAAATGCTCATTTGCTATGAGCAGTCCATTGCTCTCAAATGTTCTTCTCAAGGCAAAACAATAACGTCTGGTAACACTTGATCTGCCCTAAGCCCAGAAGGCAAGAGAGCTTTGGTGATGGTATCAGTTGTCTCCTGATTGCACTGTGGCAATGAGCTGGGTAACCAGGAACATGGCATGGATCCTCCTTGTAAAGAAAGTTTGTTTAGTGAAGATACCTACACAGCAGTACGATCTCAACATAACCATGTCCTGCTTGTGCTCCACTTTCTACAGTAACAGTCACTGTGGTAGCAACAGCCATCGACTCTAATGACTCAACTAAATCAATACACAGAGCTAGCTACAGTCTCGAGGGGTGCTCATTCTTTCAACAATAAATTTTGCAGAATTTATCACATAACCTGAAGGGACAGTTGAGCAGAAACTATGGAGAGTAACTGCAGATGGGAGCAACATGAAAATGCAAATGAAAGCAATGAAATATAAACAAGTTCCAGGTAAGAATAACTACTAGTGAAATGAGAAACAGATTTTCTCAAGTGCTCAGAACCACCACCCCCCCAACCAGAGTGAGGCCACCGCTGAGTGCCATGTCAAATCTCACCAGAAGTTAATACAGATAATATGGCAAAAGCTCCTTATTGCATACTCAGTGCTGCTAACTCCAGTTTCTGGAAAAGGTGAAGGTATTTACTTCTGTTTCTTAGTCATAAATATCAAGACAAGTTTTTGTAGTGACAGAAACACTTTTTTACATGTGGTCTTTCTCTCCCAACACATGCTCCGTTTTTCTGCTAATAAATCTTTCTCATCACAGAGACTAGGATTTACAATTTTTCTAGGGCAACCAGAAACAAGGAATGCAAAATACTAGTGCTGTATGTTTCTGCTTTCAACAACTGCGGTTCCCAGCCAGTCTTGCTTAACTAATGCCTGGAAACCTTTTATTGGTATTTCTTAAAACGACAATGATGCCGCACGAAACTTTTTGTTTCTGAAATAAAAAAAAACAACCATAAATATAGATTGTTGTTCTCACTGAGCTCTGAATATTACAACACAACCGAAGACCAGATTTTTGACACAGCAGTCTGTCAGTTAATAGATTACTATTCTCACACAAATCCAAATAATGCTAATTTTCTGTTTGTTCTGTTTCCCTCTTTCTTTATGGTGTCTCTTTGAGGATACCTTCTAGAAAAAAATGGTAATGGCATTTACTATGCACCCCTTTATTCATTGGTATCATAATGATGAAATAACTCAATTTTAAAAGGATGAATTTTTGAGAGACAGGATCCACTTATGGATATTCTATTTTAAAGAAAACAGAACAGTAGAATGAAACATCAACATACAATAAATTATTAAATCTGTACTTACTGACAAAACCAGGACCAAAGTTGGGAGGATTAGGTCTAGAAATCTGAGGCGTCAAACTTCCATCCTAGAAATTTCAGTAAAACATATAGACAAGAACATTAAATCATGATTCAATTGAAAAAACAAAAACTGGTTATCAATCATTAAACACTTTTGTTTAAAGCCCGTATCGAGTTGTATTACCTGTGTAATTGCCTGTTGCATATGATTTTGGCCTTCACTGGTCTGAGCCCCTGGCACTGGCTGACCCATAAAAGGAAACCTATTGATACATATACAGAAAGTGAAATTATAACCTTTAAAACTATAACCTTTAGAACTAGTGGATATTTTAGGGGAGAGACAGTCTTTTGTATTACATCAAACTTATACAAAGCATCCAAATATTTTATAGATGTTTGCTTGAACTTCTGTACCAAATTTTTTCAGCGTCTGGAGAACATTAATTCTCATTTGATGCTACAACACTTTGCCCTTGGTTGAAACTATTGCATTTTACACTCCTCAGAGAGATGAAGTAAACATGATGCATTGTGCGAAAACAGTGAAGATGCACAAAAAAAAAAAAGTATCTGTATTTCTATTTTAATATATTATGATACAAAAAAAAAAAAAAAAGAGTTAAGAAATTAAGATATCATGCTCACCAGCACAGTCAACTAGAGTTGGGTAAATGTACACCTCTGGTAAGCTATGTATTATCATATAACACTGAAGTATGTGTTAGGGAGGAGAAGATGCACCTTTTTAATGGACACGTAAAAAGAAAAAGTGCAGATCCTTCCTGGCCCATAGGCTCCCCACCTATGGTTAAAGCAGTCATGGTGAAGTGTGCACAGTTCAGAGCTCCTGTTGTTCTCAGAACGGATTTAAAGAGACGATGAAACTTCCATTACTTGGGTTAAATCTTAACTATACTTAGCATCAAACGATATGCTGTAACATGGAGTTTAACTGTTTCATGGCCATCAGCAGTTTTCAAACACAACGGATGGCAGATGTGTCATTACATAATTAGTAAGTGGGAAAACAAGAAAAGCATCAGCAGTGAAGCCATGTAGTCCAACGACATCACAACTGGAACACACGTCTGATGCGTTTTAGTATTTTTTATAGTTTCTACTGCCACACCAGTTTTATTCTTAAGAGATAATCTTGTATTAGCATGCACTGTGAACTACATGACAAAAAGATCTTTTTTCACTTTTAATTTTTTTCATTTCCTGTGCTCTATCACTTTCTTTTACATTTGGCAGCCCTAAAGAACAGTATCAAGTGTTGCCTACCTGTTCATAACCATCGGTGGCATCCCCATGTTACTCTGAGCCATGACTTTATTGATCCCCTTAAGAGCTACCATTTTTGCTTTCATTATGGGATCAGTAATTGCATCAAAGTCTATAAAAGAAAAACGGTAAAAGTGAATTACATAGCTGAACAAGTTATTAACTGGAATTGACTTGTTTAGATCTAATTCATGCATAAATCATCAGTGAAACAACATAATTACATTACTATTTCACATTACTTGTCGTCTCCACTTTGAAATTCATGGTTAATATGTAGTTTCATAGACACTCTAAGAAAAGTTACTCCAGCAGCAACTGTCTTTGTTTTCAGCCACAGCATACAAAGAAAGCAGGTCAGTCTTCAAAGGGCTCTAAAACCAAATTCAGCTTATGACCTAACAGATTAATAAATTCTATTTACAGGTTTAAGAATCCATAAGAAGAGTTGTTTCTGTGAGTTTAGGTGGTAAAACTGACACACCATCGCTAATGTACTAAGAAAATGGCTTAGCTGCTCTGCTCACTACCAGTAGCACTACAAGCAAGGAAGCACATGCTCCATACAGCTTCTGAAAAGACCATAAGCGTGGTGAACACTGCCTTTCTGCTGTCTCTTCCATTAGATGCCTTGCGCCGAGCAGGATAAATGGGTGTACAGAACCAGTGAGGTCATCTTAGCCAACTAGGGTGGCTGCAGCCCATTCTAGTCACACTACAAATATGGAACTGTGACGTAGGGAGTAGGTTAAATTTGTCTTCTGAACAAACAGCCTTGATGGCCGGTGCAGGTACAACTAATACTTTTCACAAAATTTCATATTTCATTAATAACAATTAAGTGATAGTGATGGTCTTGATGTGAATGCTCAAACCGCTATCCTAAACTGTCACCTCCTATTTAATATATCTTAAACACTTCTAGTATATGCAGGATTATTCGTGATGTTTCCGGGCCTTGCCTAGATTATGAGTGAGTAATACAGCTTTTGATGATCCCTTTCCTTGAGACACACTAAACACCGCAAAAGTATGTAATTAAACAACCATAAACAGAAAATTGATAGATCAAATATCACAGTCAGCTGTTGCACTTGATCATTTGTTTACAAAGGGTGCATTTACTCTGTATCGCATATGAAAACCTAAAGTATAAAGAGAATATGTGCCAGAGCTGATGTCAGAAAAATAAGGAGTAATGCAGAGTTACCCTGATCCTGGTAATGTCAACGGAAGCCTTGCCACGGATTTCAGAATTTCCATACTCCCATTGTACCTACTAGGCAGGTTATTTTTGTTATGCCACCTTCAAGCTCCAAGCACCTACCTGCTTCTTTCAGTGCTATGGATTATTTAACTATTTACTGTTGTATTTTTAAAAAACTAACCAGAACACAGACAAATATATCACCCACATACCGATATTGGGGAAAAATGGCTCTGAACGTTGGCGAATCATGGCCTGCATCTGTCGCTGCTGCTGCTGCTCCTGTCTTTCTTGATCCAAAAGGTCCTGCAGAAGAAGTGGCTGTTCCTCTAGCAGAAGCGGTCTCTCTCGATTTTGTTGTTGAGCTAATGGTTGAGGGAGCATTATCTGTTGGGGACCAGATATGCCACTAGGACCAGGACGGTTTGTTACAGCCACAGTTTGATTAGATGTCTGTCCCGTCCCAAAGTTATGATTAGATGATTGACCCTGAATAAATCCTGGATTTGGTGACCCTTGAGAAAAATTATGGTTCATTCGTGGAACCATGGTCAAATTTGAATTTAAAGTGTTTTCCAAGATCTGTCCACCAGGTGTCATTAGTGTTTGTGGAATACCTGATGCATGGTTCATTTGTGGTGTTGGTAAAGACTGAGATGGAGATCCTAGAGTCCTTGCTTCAGCATTATCTGAGCTTTCATTAGCTAGCAAACTTGAGAGGACTGGTGTGGACCCAGAAATACTGCAGGAACTTGCTGCTCCTTGAGCAGGCAGTGAAGCAGATCCCTGAGCATCTGGACTAGGCACAGTTGTTTCTTGACTAGGAACAGCAGTAGTTTTGTCAGGGAATTCTGGGTTAGCAGGCTGTGCAGGAGCCTTTTCTCCATCCTTTAACTCCGTTTCAGCAGCCTGTTGAGTACTTGTGGATTCAACATTTCCATCACTTTTTTCATTTTCACTCTTCTTTTCCTCCTGAGTGTTTGGGGAAAGTACTTCTGTTTTAATTTCATTTTCTGTAGATTTCTTCTTTGGAGACTGGGTCTCAGGAGGGGAAACAGTTCTATCACCTTGTTCTTTTTGTTTTGGTTCTTCTGTCTTGCTCTGGATATCTAGTTTGTCATCAATGGGGACACTAAGATCTAGTTCTTCATTAAACATTCCTTTCTTATCTCCCACATCAAGGTCTGGGTCTGTGTATGCAATTATATCAAATTCCCCAGATCTTAGAAGATCATCAAGGTGCGGATCATTGGTTTCCAAATTATCTAAAGTGTCCAGTTCATCTCCTTTCCCATCCTCTGTGTCTAGATTCAAATTTTCCAGATCCTCATCATCTAAATCCTTGACTTCAACCCCATCAAGGTCTTTCACATCCAAATCTTTTACGGCAGGATCATCAGGATCAAGCTTTTCTTCTAGACCATCACTTGGCTGGTTGGGAATCTGTAAATTTGCAGATTCATCACTTGGTGCAGATGTAGACAAAGACGGTCCTGGGAATGCATCGGCAACTGTTGGGTGACTTAGAGAACGTATTACAAGTGCAGGCGGGTTGTCAGGATTGATTTGATCCTGCTGGGATTGTGACATATGCTCCAAACTTGTAGACATCTGCAACTGGTTAGGTATACCTTGAGAATTATGCCTCAGTGGTTCTGCCTGTCTTGGGCCTGGAAACTCCTGCCTCGGTATAAACCCTGCATGTCGCTGGTGTTGTGCTGCTGCATCCATAACATTTGCAGCAGAAGGATTAAAAGGTAGCCTTGGCCTCCCATCAGGAGCTCTGTGACGTAACTCAATAAATGCCTGACCCAGTATATTGTGCTGCTGAACTGGAATTCCCTGTGGAGGAAAATGTTGAGAGATTCCAGAAGTATTACTTATTTGTGGATTGCTCACTGGCCGAGGCATATCAATAGACAGAGATCTTCTCAGCTGTGGTGGAACTCCAGGGCGTTGCATTGGCTGCTGAGGACCAAGGAAACGTTCTTGACCTGATGGTGGAACATGGCCACCTCCTGGAAATGCATACCTAAAATAAAGTATGAAGGACTAAATAACTGCCTAGGTCTGGCATATTTGACTAAATAACTATTCACCAAAATGCTTTACATGATGCATTCATTAAGATATTTAAATAAATATTTTGACTAATTATGCTTCCATTTAAATGAACTTTATGACTACAATAAAATAATTGCTTTAATTATGTTTAATAAACAACCTGTTTTCAATTCCAATAATGGATAGAAAACTCTGACAGTAAGAACTATCTTAGTAAATAAACTACATGTTAATGCAACTTAGTGTAAAAAATAAAAGTGTAGATTTAGAAATTACTAAAATGAGAAATATTGAAAACAATAATTCCTGAGATGACAATGTATGTCAGTACTGGTATTCATTTTACATCACAGCATTCACTGTAAAAATGGCACAGACAGAAGTTGACGTTTGATTATATATTCATTATAAATGAAAATAATATTTATTCCTTATTAAGACATCGAAAGGTCAGACCTTTCACTTTTTTTTAAAAAACAGAAATGTCCCAAAACCATGGGTGACAAGATCTTTCAGCTCTCATAACCTCCCCAAGTACTGCAGTTTCTCCATTTTTATTTCTGATTAGTTTCCAATAAAAGAAAGTGTAAAACAGTGTTAGTGTAAAATACACCTTCTAATGTTACAAATGCTTACAGGAAAACTCACTGTACATACTGACTTCAGGAAGATTACACCAGCTACTGTAGACAACACAGATGCTTTTGCATCAAAAAAACCCACCTTTATCTAGCAACTTCTGTAAATGTAGAACTACCCCTGTAATATCCTGATTTTAAGAGATCAAAGAGCTTACCTAAGACCATGAGGTCTCATCCCCATGGCACTCATATCACCTGGAAACTGGGGTCTGTTGAACTGCCCATCAGCAGGAAATGGTCCACGCTGGTCTTTTGTGTATACGGTGAACCTTGGCCCACCTGGAGGGACAACAGAGGACCTAATATTCCCAGGATACGGAGGAGGAGGGCGGTTAAAAATTTGATTTAAGTTGTCTTGCTGCCAGTGCTGAAGGGGAGTTGCATGGGGAGGAGCTGCTGCATCCTGCAAGGCTTTTTCCTGACGAACTGCATTCTTCTTCTGCTGCTGTTGCTGTAGAATAATTTCACGTAATTTCTGGCGCTGTTTAAAAAGAAATAAATCATTGTGCGTGACATTGCAATTGACGTATTTTGAAGTGTTACGCTCTGCTAGGTTAAGCCTTTTGGAGCAGAGAAATTCTTCAATCTCTACAGAAAAATATTATAAACTACCATAATCACCTCAGAAATCAGAAGAGGGATCAAACAGTGCAAGATGCTGGTAACGCAACTTAATCTCCAGGCCTCTCGTTAAAGTGTAGAGTGTGAATCCATCTTACCAATTAGCATACAAGAAACTCTACTTTCCTTTTCCTATTGCAATAATGCAGGATCCTTTTACCACATGAAAAAGTGCATTCTGACGAAGAAGGGTGACCAGAGGTCCACTGAAGAAAATTCAGCAAGAGGTTTACACCAAAGTTGCAATATTCACTCTGACTCTGTATGATAAATACTACCGATTTTTCCACTAAATTCACTTCCCATTGCTCCTTCCAAATAAAAGACTGAGCAGCTTTTCACAATCTGAATGTAATTCTATGTCTCAGCAAGAGCTGCTTGCCAAACCTTCACTGACAAAAACCTGGAGTGAATGTGCTGCAAGAATAGCAGTGCCCAATAGTAGGATTCACCTCAATATGTCGGCCAACTGAAAAGTTAGATGTCTAGTCTGAGATCTTTGTACATGCTCCCTTTTTCAGTCAGTGAACAAGTCACTGAACCATCACTTCTACATCTCATCTATTATAGGATAGAATTAATTGTCTTTTCAAGCTGTGTTTTTTCCCCTCACACAGAGATAAAAGAGCTATTACAGACCAATGACCTACACCTTGAGTGGCTTCAAAGACGGCCTTTTCTTCCTTTTTGGATCTTGTCCAAACTCCTTAAAAATTACTGATGTTTCTATAGTCTACGTATTGTGGTTCTATCCAGGAGGACCAAATCAACATATATAAGTGAATAAAAATAATTCTACATTATATAGCTATGTTTTAATGGCAAGAAACTTCAAATATTAACAAGAATGGAAAAAATTCTTCTAGTTATGAAATTTTAATACCATCAGTATTAAACAATATTCTCACCTGTCTTAACTTCTCAGTATCTGCCTGAGACATATTCATGGTATTCTGTGTATCTGTTACTCCTGTAGTGGGTGCTGGGCCAGGAACTTGTGAAACTTTGGGAAACTGTTGTCCTTGAGAACTCATTGGAGAATTTCCAGATGCGTTGAAGTTGCCCTCAGATCCCGGCCGTGGCTGCTCAGCAGCATCATGGGCCAGTTGTCCAGTTCCAAAAGATTCTGGCTGAGGTCTTGGAGTCATCGGTGGTTGATCATATGGGTCACGTGCTGGAGTAGCTGGACCATGGCTAAATGAATCCGTTATTGCAGGTCCTGCAGGTCTGGGAGTTTGAGAACATGGATCTGATGGCCTGACAAAAGTGCCCTGCAACCTGCTCTGTGGTGTCTGCAGGAAAGGATCTCTATTTGGTATTAGTCCTGGTCTTGTCATTGCAGGTCTGTTAAAACTCTCTGGAATCCCTGGCCTTGGAGTTGCTGGTTGCTGAGAATAAGGATCATTGAGAACTGGCCTTGGTGTTCCAGGAGGTTGGGCATATGGATCAGAATGTCTCTGATTTGCTGGGGACTGAGCAAATAAATCTGCTGGCTGAGCAGGTCTTGGTGTCGGTGGTTGCTGCATATATGGATCAACTGTGGTGGGCCGAGGAGTTCCTGGAGGCTGGGCATAAGGATCAGCAACTGGCCGAGGAGTACCTGGAGGCTGGGAGTAAGGGTCCTGAGAAGCTGGCCTTGAAATGGGTCCAGACTGAGGGAAAGAATCACTCTGTTGTCGCACTATCCGGGGTGGATGGGCAAAAGTCTCCTTTATTGCAGGATGGGGAGTGAGGGGAGGCTGGCTATATGGATCATTAGGCTGGTTATGGGAAAAGTTATCCACTGGCCTTGGTGTCAAAGCGGGCCTTTCATATGGATCAACAGCAACGCGCCTTGGGGTAGCTGGCATTGATGCATAAGGATCTTGCGGAGACTGAGGTGGGCGCATAGGCGTTTTAAAAGGTCCAGGGCTACCATCAACAGGAGCAGGAGTAGGAGTCAACGGTGGCCGTGCATAGGCATCAGCAGAAGTGACTCTCTGTCTCTGAAACGTATCAGTTCTAGGAGCCGGCTTAGTAAACGGATCACTGCTTCCTGCTGTTAAAGGAACCTTCCCTGACTGCTCCATAACTACGGGCGATCTTGGGACCCCCAACGGTTTGGAGAACTGCTCTGATGCTATGACAGGCCTGGGTGTGTCTGGTGGCTTTGCATAGGGATCACTGCTACCTGGAGATGAAGAACACGAATCCCTGACTGGTGAAGGCCTGCTTCCCGATGGTTCAGTTACCTGAATGGGCCTAGATATGGATGACTGTGGTGCACAGGTATCCAACGGGGCAATGGTATTTCTTCTAACAAAGTTTTGGTTAATGGGTGCTGGTCTAGGTGTTCCCACCATTTTAGCATATGGATCCATTGGAGAAGGAGGTCTTGTGTTTGTGGAACCTGGAGAAAACATCTGTTGTGATGATGTCTGAGGAGTCTGAGACAGTGAATCGTGTACAGAGATTCGGGTGGGAGTAGGGGGAGGGGCTTGTGGTTTTAGGAACACATCATCTGAGGATGCTGACGTAGGCGTAGCAGGTAGCTGCTGCTTTGTAAATAGATCCTTATGGAACGTCTGTTGTGCAGGAGACATACTTCCGTTGCCAGTCTGGGGCGTTAAGGGGCTCTGAATCCCACTGTTAGGTGTGTCTGAGCCAGGCTGGTTCAGAAGCTGCTGAGAACCAAACTGCTGCTGCTGCTGTTGCTGCTGCTGCTGTTGTTGCTGCTGCTCATTTTTCACTTGTTCAAGCTTCTGTGTGGCTTCTATTTTGGCTTGCTGCTTACTTTTTTGCCGCATTTGCTGTTTTAAAATTATGAGGAAAAAAGTTACACCTCTAAGTTCAGAGTATACGAAATCTTTCTGATAACTAAATCTA
The DNA here is from genome assembly GCF_018691265.1 of Tyto alba. NCBI lineage: Eukaryota > Metazoa > Chordata > Aves > Strigiformes > Tytonidae > Tyto > Tyto alba. The sequence continues at coordinate 34,162,804 of NW_024881313.1, read as the reverse complement.
TAATTAAAACTTTAGGACACATCAAAGATCAATTATAAATAACAGTAAATTGCGAATTTTAAATGCAATGGGAGCGGAGGATCTACCTATTTGTAAAGTCCAATTACCCTGACATGCACCTCAACTGCCCGGGAAGAAGCATTTCCCAGGCTGCCTAAAGAGCAGCACTACTTTCCAACCTTGTACTCTGAACACGAAAGGTTACTGACAGATGCAGCACTGATGTGAGGCAAATGGGGTCCAAGAGACAACCGGCCCAATTTAAAGCAGCAGTGTGCAGGACAAGGTTCCCACAATATAGGGTATACAAAACCAAACTGCTGCACTATCCAGCCGTACAGAGAAAGAACAAGCTATTTCCATAATAGGTAGGATATAAGAGTCAAAGTTTTAAAACAAGGTTTTCTAACATTTACAAGCAGCTTCTCTTCTGATAGCATGTTTCCCTCCTATGCAGAATGGCTGACTTTATACTCTTCTGTAAAGAAAGATTAAAACTGATTTTATTACAACAGATTCTAACTATGCAACAAAAAGCTGGAAGAAAAATAACAAAACACCCTAAATGCAACACACCTGTCTGAATTTCCATTCCTGCTCATGTTCTGATTCCCTCTGTTTTAATGGATCTTTAAAGAGGTCAGAGTCGATGCGTGAGCTAGGATCGATGCTATCCTGTTGCTGCTGCCTTTTCATGGAGTCATTTGACATCTGTACTTTATTGATGCGCAAAGCAGCTCTATTATCTCTGGCTTTTTGCTGGGAAAAGATTAAAAAAAAAATGTAGTTAGCCTTATTTTCTTCTGCTAAGTGAGAATACTGCATCTGTTACTCCCACAAAATCTATCACCAAATTATCTGTACAGCCTGTTTTAAACATGTGCATGCACTTTAAAAGGAATTCCAAACTGGAAATACTTCATCTCAATAGAAATTCTGCATTTCACATACATGGAAAGAACTATGGCATTATTAGCCGTTGAGGTTTTAAATACATTAGGAGTGTCTGTTTCGGTACTGTGCTGTGCCAAGAAAGCATGAATCCCACCAGTTTACCTTTCAAATCACATATTGGTGTGATCTGCAATCTGAAGACATGAGCACAGCAGATGATGTTTGGATCAATAAAAGCCACTAATGTGGAGAACTTCAATGACAAGAAAAATACAGTCTACTCCATTAAATAACCTCTATAGATCTCAGTCTGTGTTAAGTTAGCAGTATAAACATAGGATATAGGCTTATGGATCAGGAAAAATTGGATGGAAGAACAGCAATTCCTCTTCAATGAGGCATTTTACAGCCATACTGACACTTTAAAGCATTTAATGGAAGTTTCAGAGAGTCTGTTTTACCACCAATCTAGGATGTGATTCCTTTTCTGAACCAAACCCTCACATCTTCATTTTCACAATTCTATTTGCAGCTGTCAAGTAGGGGTTGCCTAGCAGAAAAGGCTTTAATCCTTCCCCTCTAACAATGAAACAGTGACATGGATGAGAGCACCAATGTCACAGCAGCAGGAAAATTAGTGTAATTTTCCCCTATAAGTGATAGTATTGTACAAACTAAGGAAAGCAAAAACCCTACAGTGAAAATTTACTAACACTCTTCTGAATTTGATTTCTAAGGTAGCCTTTACTCATTCCCACAGAGTGCAAGTCCCTCAGGAGAGGTAGCACAGCACTTTCTTGTGTGCACAATGCCAGGAACACTAGCAATAGCTGAATAGCAAGAGTACATGGACTGTAACTTCTGTAAGGAAGTAACTGCTTCTTGCTACATAAATACTCATGTGCATGTGTGTGCACTTGCACGCACTCTCTTCCTGAACATGAAGGAAATAATTTTTGCAGCTGTTTTATCCTCTAAAATTGTCAGAGAGATAAGGGGATTTTTAATTTGGACAGCAGGAGATGATGTTGGTACTGTTAAACTCTGAGTTATCAATGAGCATGGGAATCAAATTTGCTTACTAATGGGACTATATTAAAAAAGTGCAGGTGGGGGGAGGTTAAGAGACTGAAAACATAACCCTGCGAAATCCAGAGAAATCTACAAAAATCTATAAAAGTGAGAGTGATCATCCAGTTGCTGCTGCGAAGAAACAAAGAAAAGGTGAGAACCAGAAGAGGATGGAGATGTGACAGGAAATTAAAGAAAAGTACATTTGCTAACAATGGCTAGGAAGGTCAAAAAGAATGAATAATACAGGTTCTGGGATTTGGCTGTGGACAGGTTTCAACGAGAGGTTTCAACAAAGCATAAGGGTCACCCTTTGAATGGCAGAAGTTCTACAGAATAGAATCAATGACCACATCACTCCACATAGATACTACAAATCCATGTGTTCACTTGACTCAGGTGTGAAGAAGGTGAATGCTTTCAGAGAGAAAAATGTAGTCCTTGACGCTCCCCACAACATGGAAGGTATCAAAAGAGTTTCCACCACAAAGTAATGGAAGAGAGTAAGCAGTGAAGGGGAACGGTAAGGCAAGAACACAGTAGTAGAGGAGAATGAGGGAAGTTGGCATGTGAGCAATGACGCCTCTGGAATGGTTAGTTCAACAGGTGAAAGACTTCAGCAACCCTAGTGGGGCAAAAAAGAAAAGACTAGTGAGAGGGGAAGATGAAAGAGAGTAAAGTCACATAATGATTTCTAATTATCCTTCTGAAGAAACTGGTGAGATCCTGTGCAGAGAGAGACTGAGCAAGTAAGACTTAAGGCATGAATCAAATGTAGCAAAGAAGCAGTGGGAACCACAAATGTTCTTGTCTCAGCTGATGTCTTCAGATTGCACAATACTAATATAGTTTATTAAAAGACCGAAAGGCAAAGAATACAGGTATAAGTATTCAGAGTTAGAAGTTAAACTATGAAGGCATTCTTGGAGTAAGTGAACTTTCACTAACCCTAGAACTTAATTTATTAAAAAAAAAACAAAACCAAAAACAAAACCTTATACGTTAAATATATGCTTGCTGGAACTATGCAAATGTAGGTGGTAATTGTTCTTACCACATATGGAGCCCTCTCCTGTGAGCTTGCTTTCCTCCACAGTTTAGCAATCTGCTTCACTCTTGTAGCCCAGTCTGCAAGCAAAAAATGCCTTAATACAGGAGGCTTGGATAATTCTATTTTACATTCTTTCAAATCAAGATGCATAGATTGCTACAAAATACTTAATTTTATTTGGTAAATCACTCACCTGGGAATTCTTCCTTCAGGTTAGGGAAGTTGATATTTGTATAGAGAACAGGTGCTACTGTTGCCATTTCACCCAAAGCTTCTTCTTTTTCCCACTTAAGAGTGCTTCTTTGAGCATTGGACATTGTATCGCCTTCACCTTCCAAAGGTGGAGCAGATGGTGCCCATGAGCTGTTCGGATCACTTACCATTGGATTGAATGATGGATTCTTATCCCTGACAAATCAGAAAAGGGCTTTGTTTTATAGATAGATTGCTCTCAATATAAAAAAAAAAACACCCCAAACAATTAGCAAAGTACTTACTCTCTTTGCTATTTTAGTAGTAAACAGGCTGCAAGAATACAGGAGTTTTTGTAGTGGCTGTCAAGAGCTAAGTAGTTAAATACTAGTAATATCACAGTATTAATAACAACAGCCTGCAAGTGATAAATGCTAAACAACAGCTATTTTTTGTTTCCCATCTTGATTTACCTGGTATCAGTGTATGGTTGCTGTGTAATGGGAGAGAAGGTGCCCAGTCCACTGGCAGCAGTCAGAGCTGTATGAGGGAGGTGAGGGTTAGGGCCAATCAGACCATTCATAAGGGGCACTCTTGGAAATGCATTCTCTCCTGGAAAGAAGAAGTTTAAATTACTGTTTTAAAGGGTGACTACTTTTAAGGTAGAGATGGAAGTTTTCAGTCAAAAAATGGTGTCCCATCTAGTGGGAAAAACTAATTGCTTTAAAATTTTATAGTACGGACCTTACATTTTTGGAAAAGATTTTAGATCAGTTTACATTGCTTCCTTACAATCTTAAGGGATTCTTTTCTAGTACATCACATCCCTGCACAGATTTCTTTTTTTTCTTGTCTGAAAAATCAGATTTTTAAAAATGGATTTCCAAAACTTTTGCAGTAGCCCATGCTATGATACTGCACTTTATACTGAGGTACCTTCTTAAAGGCTAATGGTCTGTCATATTTGTTATACCCAGATCCAAGCAGTAAGCATAGAGAAGATTGTTTTCAGCCTTGCAGAATTATCGTTAGTCACCTGAATTAAACATCGCCTCTTCTGAGACTTCTGAGCAGTATACCAAAGTCAGGCTCATTATCTACTGACTCCCTAATTTGTAACCAATGAAACAGATAAATCTAGTCAAATGAGCATCAACATCTTCTAATTAAATGTCCAGCCTAGCAGTACGATGGCAGAAAATTTTATTTATTTGATTACAATATTACAAATGTGGCACAGGAAGATTCATTCCAGCAGATGGTATTTGCAGATGTTCCTACACAGAATTAACACTGGCCTTTGAATCCCTGTCACTTAAGTGTGATTATAACTGTTGTCCCTGTATTTTCTTAAAAGCACAGAAGTAGCTCAGGAATTAGATGCATTTGTAGGATGACACTGAATCATCCTCTCATGCTTCAGGAGACTGTCTTCTGATCTATAGGTTACATACACTGTGCAAAAAGTATAGTTTGGATGAAAGTAACTCAGAATTTAAGAGAACATGTTTTATTATAGCTGCTAAATAAATAGTACACAGTAACTGTGAAGCCCTGGCAAACAAACAGGATGGAGAGTCAAGCCTCTGGTTTGCACTGTAGGATCACATATCTTTAGGAGAAGAGAGCATTAATTTTATTCGAAACTGATGAAACTTGATGCAAGCTTCTGCATTACTGAGCCACTTACCTCACAGAGACACGTGGATCATTACACTGTAACTGAACCAAATTATAAATCTAAAACTTTTCAACTGTGGCAGTTTCCACAGGCAGAAGTTAAACAATCTTACAGAGCTCAAATGCTGAAGTTATCTCAAGTACTCAAGTAACCGGGAAACAGGCAATGATATCTGTATTATCTTTTGCTTTATATCACCTTATTATTTGCTTTAATCTCTTTTCCTTTCTAAGACCTTTTGAAGTCTTTCCTTTTTACAGAAATTCATCCAACTAGGAAACCAATCATTTTGCCTCTAATGATTAATTCACTGATGAAATCAATTTGCATACTACTTTTTATAGTACCAGTATGACAGAATGGGCACTCTTTACATGAGCTCAGGAAAAATCCACTAGAAGCGATGTCTGATGAGAAATTAGTGCATTTAATTATGCTCATGTATACTGCCAAAAAAAAAAAATAATTATGCTCTACTGCTAACAGCAATAAACAAAATCAATCTGCCCCTTGCTTTCTGTATCAGAGCAAGAATATGCTTTATCAACTCATGATAATTTTAGTAGCAACAAAGAAAATAAATTACAATCTCCCAGATACATTTCAAAATTACTTAGCCTTCTCTCTATTATTTGGGTAGGACTAGCTAATATGTTAAACTGAATTCTTAAAGGAAAATAAGACTCAGTAAACCACTGTTATAGAGACTCTTTCCTCACCCTTGAGGTATTCAAAAGTATTTAAAAGAGTAAAGTCAGAAGAGAACACATGCTTTATTACAGAAAAATTTCAAAACTATGAAAGTGTCACCTAAAATAAAAGCTCCAATGTCATAAAAATCTGAAATAGCTGTCCTTTTCTATTAGCAACATTTATGTGCACGTTAATCACATACGCCCTTCAGAATAGTTTTAGAATAGTATTTCATAAATTAACAATGGCAGATTCCACAAATTAAGAGTAGCAGAAAGTAAGAAGTGTCCTACTTTCACATTAGTATTTAAAAGATGCAGAATTCTCCTGCCCAGATGCTGTTTTTAAAAGTAACAAAGGAACACACCTTGACTGTGCAAAGACATAAGTTGTGGTGGAGGTGGAGGCTGTGGCAGAGGAGCTGGCTGTGTGGTTGCTGGACTTAATACAGCTGTGAACAAATCTTCAACATCCTTTCCTCCTAGCTCTGCAAAAACACTGTGCATGAGTTGGCTGGCATTGTTTATGAACTATATTTTATAAAAGACAACAAAGATTAGAACATGTACCTGGGATTTTGTACAGTTTGCCAAGAATAGCACCTGGACAAAGTAAAGAGAACATGGAATGAGTAATCATCAAAAGATGCAATAAAATTAATTCTGCAACCAAGTCCAAATAGCTATGTTGTAATATGTAGATAAATAATTTGAGAAAAGAAGAGATTTCTATTTAAGTTTTCTAGAAGACCAAGATAAAGGACAAAAAAATTACCATCTGTGACCATTTTATCTAGTTCTGGACTGAGGATTCCATCCAACTGTTCTTCACTCAATGGCCGTGAACTCTGATTGACATTTGGCTGAGGCAGAGAAGAAGGATCATCAGAGATGGGACCGATATCCAATCCAGCTGAAGGAAGAAAGAATATTAAGTTAGACATACATAGTAAAATTTATTGGTATAGAATAAAGAGCACAATTGTTTTTTTTTTTTTCCCCTAGAGTTGAGCTATCAATTTTATCAAGACTTTCTAAGATTTGAAAGACAAGGCAAAATATGGCATTCATTAGGAAACGTAAATAAAACTGCCCACTATTTACCTCCATTTTATTGTTTGAGGAATGATAATTCAATTGAATGAAACTGGAATAATGGGAAATAAGACTACTGAGTTTAGGTACAGCATGGTTTTGAGTGTATAGTTTTCAGTATATAGTTCCGCTATAACTATTTTTCACATTTTTAAAACAATGACAGCAGGAGTCAATGTGGTTCATCATCAGGTACCTTAAGGTTCACTCCAAATGTTCTTACAATATTACATTAAATATCTACTAAAGTGCTGTTGAAGTGCAGTCAATATCAAACAGGTTATAGCAGTTTCTGTTTCAAAAACAACTACTGAGTATTCTGGGTTACATCAGACAAAGTGATTTGTTGGTACTGAGAAAACATGACTTACTACATAAATTTCCTAACATCCTTTACAAATCAATAAATCCCTCAAATGAGAAAGATCTCTGAAAAAGAGAACTACATACTTCAGTATTTAAACTATATTTCGGTACTAGATACCAAATAAAACCAAATTTAAAATAACGAAACATGTCATTCAACTTATCACCAACCTGTGTTTTACATAAAATGATGAATCATCATCCAGGAGAAACAAAGATTGATGCTGACTGCTTTATTCATGCTTTAATATGTTCACATTGTTAAAATGCTTTTAATTTACAGAAGATACCACTATGACAAAAAACTACACGCTACTAGAAGTAATATTAAAATTAACAGTCGCAGCAAGGAAATGCATGGGTTTGTATCATGAAACACAAAAATTCAGGAAGGTTTATAAAAGCTATAAGCAAAACTTTATGCAGTACTCTTAAATGTGGAGTGCAGAGTTTATAGGTTGTGTTAGACTGAAACACCACAGAAAGAGTGGAAAATGAAAGCATGAATTAGTGACACAGTAAAGGAGTACTAGTTTCTACACATGCAGTTCTTTCAGCTAAAACCACTAGGAAAGATAACTACTTCTATCCATGGATCATCCATTGTTTAGTTTCTTACCAAATGGGGAGGGTGAGTTCTCAACCTGGAAAGTGCATAAATCAAGACCTACAGGACCCAAACCAGATAAAATGGATGATTATAACACGAAAATAAAAAAAAGTAAAGAAAAAGCTGCATGCTGAAAAAAGCTACGCAGGTATGATAGACAACGGCAGCTACATTTTATTCTCTCTGAAGCAGCAAAGCAGAGAGCCAAGTAAAACAAAATGTTGAAAAGGCTGGGGATTTTTTTTTTTTTTTTGTAAAAAACAACAAAATCATCTCAAACCAAGGTATTCTTAAGATATGAAAATTGTATCCGAAATCACCTAGAGCATAACCTATAGATATAAAACAAAGACATCTATAATAAAGAGAAAAAAACAACAAATACCAGAGAGACCTTACAAACGTACATACCCGAATGATCTCCAGACTTCACCAAATCATCAGAAAGTATTCCGAGAATATCATCATCTGTATTTAAGACCTCAGAAAGATCTGCTAAAGGATCGTCGGCGCTACCTGTGTAAAATGCAATAAATAAAATCAACCAGTCCTGGCAATCATACACGACTCTGGTGGTGTACTATCGCTTGAGCTATGAACTCAAACACAGATTTATCAGGCTATAAGGGCCTCCTATAGTGTGTCAGGCACTGCAAGTCACTGGGGTGAGAGACTGTGCTGACCAGCATCCCCTCCCAGCCGGTACTGCTGCCATCTTCACATGCTTATGTTGTTCAGCATTTTCTCCGATACAGTAAAAGTGATAATGTAATCAGTCATGTGGAAGAAAGACTAAAGACTGGATGATTTTAGGGGAAAAACCCCTAAGATCTACTGGGAATTTGCAACCTCAAAGACACAAAGGCCTACGAATGTAAACATCAAAAAACAGGTTTTGTGAAGGACACAGCTCACAGCAAATCAACAGGGAACATTTAAAAAAAAAAAACAAATAGTAAGAAGGTGTTGTTACTTCTCGTAGTACTACTATCTGTCTGTGACTACAGAGCAACCAGTTACTATGCCCTGACAGGGAAGTAAAATGTAAGAATAAGAAAGAGTAGTAAGTAAATGGAAATTGGAGATGTTATTTTTAGGATCAAAAGAAATCCTAAGAAGTGAGAACAGCCAGAGGTAGAAATGTCACATTTGTTTGTCAACTAGGAAAAATTGACCTGGTCCTAGCAATAAATTATTTAATATTAAATAATTAATTCTGGATATGATTATCATCTTGACATTAAATTCTTTAGAGAGAAACTACTCCAAACAGCCCATACTGGCCTTATTAACTAGTCTTTTAGGACTATTACAGATGTGAAACATTTATTTATTTGTCAAACAATTTTCAAAAGTTGAGGAAAATACTTTTCAGAAAAACTGCAGACTATCATAAATATACAAGCAATCATTGCCAGACCAATGAAACATGATGAGATGGTAAATATGCATATAATTAAACAGAGGAAAAGGATTAACACAAATAATAAAATGTACTATGTGGAAAACAAATATGTGCAGGTTGAAGAGGGACCAGAAAGTCAAAGAACAAACAGATTTCGAACATATATGGGTGTATTTCCTACTGTTACAACCCAATTGCCCCAGGAAAATATTTCTAGCTTAATTCAGAGGCCTGGTGCCAAGGATTTACTTTTATCATGAGGCTACTTTCCAAGATGCTAGATTTTACAATGAATTAGAAGTTCCTTCAGCTGTTTTTCAGAGATAGCCCTTTTCCCTTCTACAATTACTGAAGGTCAAAATGAAAATTATTTTTTCTTCACTTTACTATTTTTATTCTTTATTTTTATCCTAACGCAGACAAGATGATACCACCCTAATTAAATCACATTTTTTATTTGCCGCTCAACTACGTGGATCAATGTGCCAGTGCTGACCAGTTAATTTACACGTACATAAAGAATACAGCTCCTACTGGGATGAGGAGCATTAAGAAGTGCCTCAAAACCAAATCAGTTTTGTGGGTATAGTTTATTTTGTGTTCCCATTCCTGGCCGGCAATCCTAGAGAAGAGAAAATCCCGAAACCGCAATCCCACAAGAGAAAGAGTGAGCTTCCCAGCCAATCTATATACCGAGCATGACGTTGTATGATATGGAATAGTCCGTTGGCCAATTTGGGTCTGGTGCTCTGGCTCTGCTCCCTCCCAGCTTCTTGTGCACCTGCGCACTAGTAGGACAAGGGAAGTTGAAAAGTCCTTGATTTCTTTGCAACAACTAAAAATATCAGTGTATTATTAACATTCTTCTCATACCAAGCCCCATACTGAATCCAAAGGAAAAAACCCAGCCAAAATCAGGATAATCTGATAAAAAGTACTATGAAATGTAAGGTTTTAAACAGAACCTTGTTGCTGGGGTTTTGGTGGGGTGTTTTGTTTTGTTTCATTTTTTGCTTTTGAGTTTGTTGGTTTTTTTTTTTTTTTTTTTAGATACTTGTTTTCCTTCTGGCAATTTGGTCTAATTATGCAAGTAACTAACACCAGGCACCACAAGGTGATGTTAATGATTTTGGCTGGCTGGTAGGCAAAGGATCAACTTCAGCATTTCTTTAACTTTTCTCAATTCCTACTGGAAGGCTGGTAAGTATCAGAGAAAAAAAAGCCCTTATGAAGGAAGCACCAAGAGTGTATTAGCAGCCTTTAATTCTTCTGTTGTATTTTATGTTATGGTGTTTTTCTCCACAGCCCTTAGTAATGTGCTTGGGAACAGTCCCTAAAAATTCAACTTCTAATTTGAATACAAACATATTGAATAAGTAGCTAGAAAGAGCTCAGCTGGAAAGATGTAACTGAAGAGTTTACCACCCGCAGCTACAAACTGGCCATGAATAAATTCAGGCTTCAAATTAGAGGGCTCCTAACTATTAAGGCAATCAGATTCTGTAATGGCCTTCCAATGAGATTAATAGTTTGGAAAAAAACTACCTGCTTCCAAAATGGAGCTTGTTAAGTTTATAAAAAGGCTGAGCATTGGTGATAGCAGAGGGCTAGACTCTATGATCTGTAAGTCTTATATAAGACATCTAATCTAAAGCATATTTTTACATTTTTCTTCTATTTTTTCCCCATTTTAATTCTGTGTGTGCTAAATATTATCTTGGAAACAACTGAATCACTTTAGTCAGCTGCTTCAGATCAGAATCAATAGCTGGTTGACATCTGCTGCCAAACAAATAGCTCAATACTGCACATTAATTTGACTCTTTCAGAAAGGAGATGAAAACTAAGACAAAGCAAAAAGGAAAATAATTTGCTCGTAATGCTGAATCTTTAAGAAAGCACAGTTCTACTGCTATCTTGTGATCGTGATTCCTCCAATGCATTTACTTTTATTTATTTATGAAGTTCTAAAAGAATAAAAACACCTCTCTCAAGGCTGCAGCCACCCTAAGATGTTTAATCATGCAATAAGATATCTAGTTATAAAATGTCCCAGCAGCATTTAAATCAGTTGCACAGAGACTCAGACAACTCCTCTCCTTTTGTCTAGGAAGAATTTCTTTAGCGTTCTCTGGAGACCCTGCTTGAACAGATGACTTTTTCCACATCTCTAGAAAAAATATACTTAATTTAAGCTATTTCAAACTAAAGATCATACTGCCAGAGCCTTCACAGACCACAGCTCATCAAGTGGCCTCTCTTTCCTCAAAGACACCCAGATCAAGAAACCCAAGTGACACGTGAAGAGTCCTCAAATGACCCAGGATGCAACATCCCAATTACCACCTTCAACTTCATCCACGAACAGCCAGGGAGACACTGGAGATCTGATACTTTGTGTTGTAGTGAGCAAGCCCTCTCACTCTGCCCTAGCACTGTCTTAGAAATTATTTTAAGGGTTGGTCCTATGCATAATATACTGTGCAGAGTGCCACGTTATAAAACCATAGGAAAGGTAAGTCTTGTAACTGAAAATAAAAACTACAACCTCCTTGCCAGATAGAAATCAGGACTGGGAGACTAAATCTCACTTCAGTCACAGTTACTAGAAATTAATAGCAAACAAAGGACTCCCCAGACCCTCTTCTGGCTGGCTCTGCCAATCTCTGTCACTACTGCAATCTTATCTAGCAAAAGCTTCAGCTACCCTTAATGAAGCTTTAAGAATAAATAGTCACAGAACACGTCACTGAAATGCACCCTCAGTTCATGAGCACACTGAACACATCACTGTTCAACTCCCTAGCAGTCCTATGCACATGTTGAAAAGCAAAGCAGACAGGGTAACTTCTTTAGATGCTTGAGAGCTCTTTGGAAGATAAAGAAGTGTATCTAAACCTTAATTTTGAGATTAAACAAGTGGAGTTTCCAAGAGAACAACATTTTCCTTGTGGAAAAGACTTATCCAGTTAAGCAAGGACTCTCACAGGAGTCAGCAATCCTTCTGAGAAATGGCACTGTATGAAAATAACACAGTTGGTAACAACACAGATCTACAGCCTCCCAGTGAAGTGAATAAAGCAGTTCATGTTGTTCCTGCTCCAAAGCCAGGTCTGTATCAAAACAACAAAACATCACAGGTGCTCTGGGACACTGTTCTCACCTCCAGCTCCTCTGCAGTAGCAGTCAGAGAAAAGATGTGACTCTTTCTAGCTCAGCAGTTAGCCAATTTACCAGGGTCTCCACTACTCAGAATGAATCTCTCTTTCACATGTGCGGATGCTATTGTGGAAATAACTGTCTCCCACAAAGTCACAGTGAAAGAGTTAAGAAAAACTGCACTGGAACCTATCAATCCTGGCAGATGACTTCACCCACTGGTGCTCCAACTACAACAAACAGCTCCATCTGGACACAATTTTGGCTGGAAATCTGAACAGTTGAGACACAATTGTTGAGAACATTCCTATGGCCAGAAAACTCTGTCCTTTGAGTCTCTCATACATAAAATGGGAAAGACAGTAGGTTATACACTAAAACCACTGCTAGTGATTTATTCATTAATAGCCACCTTATTATGATTTTTCTTCTGAATAAAAAGAAGAGGAAATGTCAAATTTTTACAACTTTTCTTATTCATACAGAACACTTTTTTTAAAAATTCCTTTCAAACTTTGGAAAAGTAGAGCATTAAATTAACATCAAGTTCATGAATTTCTAAAGCCTTAATACTACCATAATACATCAAACATTAGCGACTTTAATCTTGCAGTTGCATAGGCCAGCAAAGACTTTTGAATCTGTACTCCTCTGGCTTCAAAAGAATGCTGGGGTGAAAAAAAGCCTATGTGAGCATATCTTCCTGTAGTGTTGGAACCAGTAAAATACAGACCTTGAAACACTCCATTTGCAGAGGTTTCCCCTTCAGGGGAAGTTAACTTTTGCATTCTTTATTATTCACAATTTCAACTGTATAACAATGTTTAATTATAATGTAGTGTTTTGCTTTTCATTTAGCAGATTTTCTCTAAGTAACAATCACAAATAAGCTACCATTCTTCAAATGACTCTCTGGACATGGGAAACTTTATCAATGTATGTAAACATTTTTAGAAGGAAAATCTTCTGAGGTCAAGCTGAAATACAAGCCACAAAGTAACTAACATACACAAGAAACAGTAAGTTTTTAAAAAACACAGAATGGTATGACACCTGTAGCTAACAGCATGCACTACCAGACACAGAGAAAAAAATAATCTGAAGAGGTCAGTGAGGTTTTCACTTTTAATTGCTTGTGTGAAGCTATCAGCAGCACTTTACAACCCTATGGCTATTTGCAAAACTCTCAGCAGTAACTTCAGTAAAGTTGTGCAATAGTGAAAGCAAAAGATTGCCCAGGGCCTATAAACTGTACCTGGAAAGGGCACTCATGTTCAGAAAGACATGGTGAACCAAAAGTTCTGAGAAGACTTGCAGCCTAAAATAATCTAAAACATTATAGAAAATAAAAATTGGATGGTATTCATCCGACTAATCTTCACTAGACTACGAAAAATATCTTTTAATTAGAGTATTTTTGTCTTCTTCTATAATGGATTTGTATGCTTATTCTTACACAGAATTAATTTTCACAGATTTTATAGACATGGACATTACAGTCAAGGAGTTTCAGATTTGCATTAAGTCCCAATTGTTTTGCCATCCACTGTTCTTTCTGAAACAGCTGGAGCCCTCAAGCTGAATACCACTGATTAGCAATGTCACTTAACTTCACAAGGACGGTTAATACACAGAATATTGAAAAGTACATCAGATAAACATTGTGAGAAAAGTGGAAAAGAAAGCGGAAAAGCCCAAGTTGCAACAACAAAATCAAACTACTGAATTATCACTAACTTTAGCTTTGTATACCTTGAAGTCCCAGTTTTGCCTGAGCTGGAGTGGAGGTTGAGCTAAGAAGGGGGTCAGATGAAGGATCCAGGAAACTGGTGGTAGGATTCGTTTTACATGAGAGTGGAAGTGATTCTTCAGGTAAATTATCTAGGCTCATCTTGTTTTGTCTACTGGTATCTAGTAGGTCTTTCCCAAAGAAAGCTTCCTGCAGAGACGACAAAATGATTCAATGTAGGAAGAACACTGTATATATTGAAAAAGTTGGGAAAACGACAAAGTTAAAATTAAAAGCCAGTGACTTCTACAAATATAAAAACACAGTCTTGGTCTCATATGCCTTCCAGTATGGCAGAATCTCTTCCAGGCTATGAGGTGTGGATATGACTTACCTGAGGTAGCTACACGATTAATATATCATGATTAAATTCACACCTTAATTTATACACAAAATCTATAGTCTTCTTATGTACATGTGGCACAGACAGTGTACCAATACAGTATTATTATACATCCTAAGTTTTTTAGTATTCAAAATATTTCTCCTTGCACTAAAAGGACAGCTGAAGAAAGCAAATACTACTGGGAAACATGATCGAGGCCACACAAGAAGTTTATGAAAAACATGCAAGTGCACTGTGGTCCAAATTCTAGAACAACCATACACTGCATTTCAGTCAGCACAGAATCATCCTAACATCCAACTGCAGTAGCAAAACACCTAAAGATGTTTAACTTATGGTAGTATCTTTCAACATGTAACAGCTATCACTCACCTAAGCCTGAGTACTCAGTAATTTGACAATAAACTATCAAATTTTCAACTAAACTTTTATTCATTATATAAGAACTTCTGTTTTCACATAGTCTTTAAAATCTTGATTTAGGATACAGCTGCTAAAAATAAAGCTAGATTTTTCATTATCAGTTATTCAAACATGAGCAAAAGAAGAATCTAAGAAATATTCTATGTTTTACAGGAGTAAAACGTGCAGTAAGAAGAAAGTATTTATCATTTTTAAATTTTATTTTATTAATTTTATTTTATTTTTTATTTTATTAATTCAAATGAAATGTTGCTAAAGTATTTTCTTTCCAACTCACTTATGAAATACAAATTATTTTTAGACAGATATTGTTCTGCCTGTCTGTCAATTCTCTGCTTTCAACCCCAATATAATCTATGTCAGTAAGTTTGGTGAACACCTGCAAGATAATAAAGTTTTCATGAAAAAGGTGGCTGGGAAGAAAAGTGAACCAAATAATGTTCTTGGTGAGAGACATCTATAAACCAGTCAGTTTATAAACTAGTTGAAGGTATGTAAGTTCCTCAATCACCATTAATACCCTGCTTATTATCCACAACTGCTACCTCTTACCTGCTAGGGACCTCACAGAATTATTGGGGGGGAAGGAGCAGAGATTATTGTGGGAGGGAGATGCAGGGCATAGAAAACCACAAAACTGTAGGAAAACAAGTTTCCCCTATCAAATCATGTTCTATAATCTTCTGAAAATAAAAATTAATCTCTTGAGGAAATGGCATGATCAGGCTAACACATCCTAGAGAACTGAATGCTGAAAACATCACATGCCAGTTCAGAAAGAACGGCTTTCCCTCCTGCCTCCTCTCTCAGAACAAGTAGAAATCTATACACTGAGAAATAACATCAGAGGACTGGAGATTTAACACGATATATGTGTTTCTGTATAAACTTACAAGCATTCTTTACAGAAACCCCACTTCATTTGAATGATAAACTGGGAATCAGGAAAGAAACATTTAGTGGTTTAAATCAACTATGAATTAACACAAAGATCAGGTTTTTAAATGAATTTACACAAGAAGTATACCAATAGCTTTACCTGCAAGTAGGCAGGAAAGGTTTCTTCAAGTTTATTTTTCTTTTTTCTGTAACGCTTTTTTATTTTCTCAGTACTTTCAGAAGCTGGGGTAGACTCCTCAACTGGAGTGTCTGGCAACTGTTCTGTCCAACCTAAAAAGTAACATTCAGGCACAAATAAATAAAATACTTGGTATCTTGCACTAAAGTTACAGTGGCAGCATACCCAATGTATCTTACCACCTACCTGGGTATCGCCCTAGATGTATTCTAAAGGTGGCTTTTATCTAGCCAGCTGTGAACTGTCACCTGATCATCTGAGCTCTGTCAGTAGAAAACTTTTTTTTTTTTTTTAAATCTGAGAAAAGACTGTCATCTAAATAACGAACAGGCTAGAAAAACAAATCTATAAAGAAGCCCTTCAAGAAAAATTACACATTTATTGAGCTATTGTATTCCAAAGTGGCACTGTTTTTTCTAATAAACGCAAAAGCAAACAGTGCTCATCAATCATTCAGTATTTTATTTCAGCACATCAGGTAAAACACTGGCAGGTAAAAGCAGAACTTTTTAAGTCCTGCTATTTCTGTCTTGCCAGAGCTAACTCCATGAAGTTAATGACCCAGGGAAGTTATTTAAGAAACTGTATTATTGTGGTAATAAAATCATCTATGCTTTGTACTATAGTAATCTCTTGTACCATGTTCAGAGGACAGCAAGTAGAATGAGGCTCACCAACACTGTGACCTCTGCATTGTTTAAAAGTGAGCTTTTGCAGAGAAAGAGGGTAGAACATGACAAAAGTAGCAAGAAACATGGTACGGCTGATGAGTATTGGCAGCTGAAAAGCAGACTCTCAGCAAGCTACGATGATTTAAAACATACAAAGATTTTCTGAGTTATTTTTTTCTTAACAAGCAATTGTGTGTGAGCAGACAAAAAGAAGCACAAGCTTTTAACTGACAAATACTTGTTTAACAATACTGCTTTTTAACAATATGCATTGTATTGTTACCCAGAATGGGGAATTAACTTTTTAGTCAATTTGCTTTTCACTTAAAGGAGCAGATCCCTATAGAAATTAAAAACTTTAAAGCAAAGTTTTCAGTTCTACCTAAACCAATGTAGCATACTATGCTGAAATAATAGTTACAAAGCAGGAAAACATAGCTAAACACTAGTATTGAAGAGAAAGCAAGCACTATATCTGAGCAGGGGACTGCACTGATGAAAGAAAAATTTGTTGGCTTCATAACGTAGTTCTACAAATGCAAGGGAAGACTGTATATAACTATTAGTTCTCAATACTGTCTGGATGCTGTAGTAAAGGATCCAGTCTCTACCATGTTGTACAAATATAGCAAGAGACCGATCTGGCTCTAAAAAGGCTAAAAACTCAATAGCTAAACAGACACAAGAGAGTAATAGGAGAAATCAAAGGCCAGAGACTTCTAATGGAGATGATACCAGGCAACCTTTAGAAACAGCTGCATCTTTCTCCTGACTTTATATGAAGCAGGCTCTGAGCTAAACATATTCCACAGCTCACCTTAATGATACCTCAGTATTTTCTAGATTAGATAGTGTAAACAAATCCAGATGGATGAAATAATTTAGTCTAAACACACATAACAAGCAAGAGAACAAGGCCCATAAACAAAATCTGAATTGTTGTTAGGTGCCCAATTTACTGAGTTCTATGGTCAGAGGCATTAAAATGGTTTTGCTATGAGAAGAGAGACCAAACAAAGTAGGATTCTTCAGCCCTGGAAAAGACAACTGATGGGAGAACACAACAGACATCTAAAAAATCTTTCTGTATTACAAATTAACAAGGAATGATTTTTTAAAAATCATCTTTCATAACATAAAACACAAGGGTGGCTTATGAAACTTTCAGATATCCAGTTTAAAATAAGGAATTATTTCTTCATGCAACAATAGTATATTGTTGAACTCACTAATACAGGATTTTCCAGAGCATAAACAGATCCATAAAAATATCACACATATTGGTGGAACATGGAACACTGTTGAATATTAAAACTGATGGTCCAGAAGACACCTCTGGATCAGGACTACATCTGGAGGAAGATGTATCAGAAAGAGGATTGCTCTAAACCCACCTAATTTTTTACACTTTTTTTTTTCTGTCTTCTACTGGTCAAAGCTAGGCTAAACAGAGCTCTGACACAATACAGCAGTCCTTATAACCCTCACCATCTCCCACAATAGCCTGCAATTCATTGTTTCAGTTTCTTTGCAAAATAATGGGCTCTGCTGAAATTATAAGTATGTAAGAATGAGTATTTTCAGTTGAATTAATAAAGCCATCAGGACAAACACAAAAAACTTCTTCCTTTGTAGCACATATCTCGAAAGAATTGCATGTTGATGAGTTGCATTATTTTCACTGCATTAAGGATGAACAGAGATTTAAAAACAAGTTTCTGCACTTACCTTCATCTCTGACAGGCAACTGCTCAGAAACAGATCCAGAAGAATCTTTCCTGGAGAGAGATCTTTTAGTCTTCCCCTGTCCCGTACGACTTCTCTGACGTACCATAAATCCACCAATACCTAACAAGGAAGCAAAAATCCAGTATACTGTTTAAAAATATGTTTCATAGTAAGAATTAGAGGCAAGATTATTCTGCAGGTAAAGGGGACTACTGCATCTGCAGAGGTCTAAGAATGAATATGAGAAACTTAAGAAATTTTCATTCAGAGTTTGACAAAAAAATTCTGAATTTTAATTACTTGGTGGGTAAATATGTAATTATCAGAGAGGATCAGAATTTTAGGACTGTAAAACATCCACAAGAAGTTCCAATCACCAAACCTGGCAACTTCCAGATGTTGGTTTTCCCCTCCCCTGGTAAGGTGAAGAATTGTTAGAATTAGGAGTAAATCTACCAAATGAAACCTATTAAAGAACCTTAAAGGACCATAAAAAAAAGTCTACAAATTGCTCTAGAGATCCCACCTCTCCAGATGACAGTATTAGAGGACATATCATCAAGTAAAAAGATAATTAATCAACATCATGGTGCTGGAAACTCCAGAATCTTTTCCTAGAGATTGACTGCAGTGCTCCTGACCTTTTACATTTCACGTGTATGTAGGTACATGCACAAGATTTGGGTTTCTTTCATTTTTCAGGGAAATTGTTGGCTGCAGAAAACTAATAGATGGCTGCTCAACTCATGATCCAAAACCACTCAGAGCAAACAAAACTCTCTTCTCTTGAGGACCCAGCCGTAGAAATAAATGTCTTGTTGAGGTATGTTACTTGTTGAGAAATCTCTGTTAAGTGACGTGGATTTGTACCACCGTCTCCCCAGGGTGGGCCCATGATGGAAGGCAACATACACACAGGCATGACCTGCTGAGACAGGGCTCTTACTCAGCAGTGTGGGGAATGACATGGGGAGGGTAAAAGGTGGTAGAGATCTGTTTAGTAACTGAGAGAGAAGCAAGAGAAATTGGACCATGTTGTAACTCCTGCCTCCTGTCCTTCCTTTGCTGTGTTCCTTTCCTTCACCTCTTCAATCATTTCACTGCTTCTGTTCTCCTCCCCTACTATCTTCCTAATCAGAGAATATGGCCCATTAGAACAATCAGGATGGGCAAAACTGGCTAAACAAACAAGGTGACTGGCAAAAACAGTACTTGTGATTGCAGAGACTACAATCAACTTACCCACAGCAGTGGGAGGCTGCATAATGAAACACAAAACCAACACGTTAACGCAGATTCTGAGACATAGCACAGTAGGTGACACAGGGCCTCTTCAAGAAGCCAGGCAGTGTCTCAGAAGAGGTTTATCTTGGGCTCAGTTTTAGCCCTAATGAATCAGAGCTACTTCCTACAGAGTCACTTAGGTACCTCTAGCTTTTTCTGGCTGGAGACAGCTCAAGTGTTTCTGCACCCAGGACACACAGTTAATCCACAGTCAAGATAATTAAGAGTCAACTGCACTAATAAATTAAAATAAATTAATTCATCCAATAACTGAATTCATTAAAATTCACTGCCAGAAGTCATCTGCAAATATTTAGTATATTACCCCTCTCAAGTATTTCAGAAAATAAGGCATCCGCAAAAAGTTCTCTGAAGTTCAGATATTGCTAGATATATATACATACATACACACACACAAAAACTGGTCTTCATCATATAAATACGGTACATTTTCCTATCAAGTTAAAAATCAATACAAGGTATAGATTTGAACTACTAATCAGTAATGGACAGCATACTAAGAACAGGAGTACTGCTAAGCAGCAACCTTTGGAAATGTATTTTGATAAGAGGACTAAAAATTATTTTAAACAGAACAGGGAAAAAAAAAATCTAAAATCAACAAGTAGCAGCAAAATAGTTCAGAATTCCATACTGTTTTTTAATATTTTTTTTAGCTATACAGAAAAAAAATTGTTAAAACAAATAAGGGACCACTATCATAAATTACTGTATCCTACCAGGTCTATATGGTTTTCGCTTCCTTTTTTTAATTCCATCAGCTCCTTCTGCCACTTTGGTATCATCATCCACAGCTTCCCGTTCTGGGCTGGAATCTGATTTTCCATCACAGTCCATAAGATCACCTTCTGCAGAAAACAGGCAATGGTAACTTTAACTGGAAAAGGAACAAAGGTATTTTTCCAAAATTTCTACATCTGATTTCTGAAAAACTGATTTGAGAATGACAGATTTTTCAAATGAGTGATAGATAGATACTCATATTTCCTAAACACTTTGGGGAAACGTACCTAATCTGTACACAAAGACCCACTATATACATACATTCCCTGCAAGACAATGTCTACACAAACCCAGAAAATAAATGCTATAGTCACTATATGCGAACCTGATAAATATTTTTGGCACCCCTTTCAGAAGCCTGTGCCATCGCATTTGATAAGTGTCTCAGCAATTTCTAGCCATACATCAAGGAATATGGATACAATTTACCATGAAAGATATACTTCATTTTGTTTACTGTCCTCCTAAGTTTTGTTTTGTTTTGTTTTTTTTTTTTATTGAGAAGACAGACTGAAAAAACTGCAGCCTGCACTTGGAAGGTAATGCTTAATGACTGAGTTTAGAGGGTTCTTGACTTGAAGCCATGTGACTGACCGAAAGCAGACTTATCTATGAAGAGGAATTTGACTTATATAATAGAAAATTCAGCCCAAAGGAATTACACAGACTTGAAGGTAAAGACAGTAATTTTGAGTTAGAGTTCATATTCTGTGGGAAAGCAGGGTAGAAACAGATGTAAAGTATGATGGCATTAAAAAGCCTTTGGTGTTGAAGAAAGAGGGAGTTCATTCTGTTTCTGATATCCCCAAAATATCAATACAGTAATGACCTTACATCTTCATTTTACTGTAAAGCTTTTGAAATGTTAAATATACTCTTGCCCCTGAAAAGATATTGACATTCTGATTCCCTGCTTTAGATTTAGGTATATAATTCTATATGGTCTAAACCCACATACATTTGCAAGACAAATACTGTTATAACAGACAGAGCTGGACTTCCATACTCTTCCTGCTGTGGTAGAACTACAACGCATGCCCTTCCACAGGCTGGGTCACAGACCAGACCTTCCCACTGATGAAGACTTTTCTGAATTCTACCAACAAAGCTGGTGGCTTGCCAAAGGCAGTCCCTACAGAGCACCACAGCCAATTCTCTCCTCCCCTTTAGAGCGTGGGTGAGCCCTCTTTGCAACATGTCCACTTCTGGCAGAAGAGAAGCCGGCTTGAGTGCTAATGTGAACTGCTACACAAAGTAGTATGCCAAATGCTAAATCACAGTAGTCCTTCCCATTTACTTACAAAGCACAGCTCTACTAATAGCAGCAGAAGAGCCACGTTAAGACTACCAAAGCTGAAGCTCCCAAAGCAAGCTGAACTTTCAAGTAGACTTTCAAATGTGGAGCACCTGATCAAAGTCTATGGATGAGAGGGTAACAAAACTACTATTTCTCAGATACAGCCTCTTTTTTCCACCTGGAACTTTACAGTCAAAATAAGAGTTATTCCTGTTTTTCTGGAACTACTACAGTATGTTGCTCCAATCAAAGCTGCAGCACAGCTTTATTCATCCCGATGCTCATACAAAAATTTCAGACATTCAGAGAACCGGCACTGATCCACTCTACAGAGCACAAGTAGAGCTTCCAGGAAATCCAGCCAATCTACCATGTACATGCTGTGCTGTTACCGTCACACATATGAATGTGCTCTAACTCTTAAAAAGGCAATGAAAGGTGATCAGAACTGAAATTAAAGTCTGTGGAAGCTTTGGCTCTCCCTTTCACACTCTGCTATTATATTTATGTATCTTGTTATCTAGTTGAAAAGGAATACCTATAAAACCCACAAGGAGGTACTAAATTTAGACGAAGTTATATAGAAAACAGTCACGCATTTGTAAAAGTAAAGATGATTAGCCACTGAAAAAGAACGACACAGGAATTGGTTAATTCTCTATCTTGATGCCTTCAAACAAAAATCAAAAGCTTTTTTGCTTTCAATAACCCACCTGATAACTATGTGAAAGTATGAGATGACATTTAAGAGTCAGTGTAATGTTAGAATAATGTACCAAATCCTGTGAATACCGACGGAAATGAAAGGAAAAACAACTAGTTAACTGTTTTCAAGGTTATAAACAAATAAAGGGAAGCTATTATAAAAAACAAAAAACAAAAAAACCAAACCAAAACAAAACAAAAAAACAAAAAAACAAAAAAACAAAAAACTGCCACCACTTCTTGTCAACAGCAGATGGTAAGAATGTCCTAATCAAACAATGGGAACAATACTTTTATCAACAAGTTAACACTGCAACTGCACTGATGGTTAAACTACCCAGTTATCTCAAGCACACTCTCTATCTAAAAAAAGCTTCTAATGATATCTAATGATATAATCGTATTCTAATGATATCTAATCTGATTAACAACTGAGGCAATGTTGCATACACAGAAAGCACCTTAGATTGTGGTGAGGTGAGGTGCCCATGTTCCTCTGTTCCTCTCATCTGCGTGACTCATGGAATGACACTCACACCTGCCATTTAAGTCCTTTCCCAGGACAAAAATTAACACCTGTTCTACCAACACACTTATCAGGATACAGCCAGACCATGGCAAAGAGGACAGGAGCATTATGCTGGCTTGCAGTTCCTAGTGTTGAAGAGCTGGAATTTGAAGACTGGGTCTGGCTGCTCCTTTGTGCTTTTCCTACTCCCATCTCCCACCCTCGGTCTCCTCTGGCTGAGGCTGCTGTGCTTGCTCAGCTGTGAGGGAAGCAGATGAGACAACTACTGGTGGCCCTGGGATGTGTGGATCTTTGCTCCATGTCTAGACTTGTGGTAGAAGGAGCTCTCCCAAGGGCTTCTACCATTGACTGAAATGCCATCCCCATACACAGGGACGTGTTTGGGTAGACAACTGTTAGCCCAGATTCCACCATTTCTCATCAGCCTTAGAGGCTGCAAAAATACTGTTAAATCTTCCCCTTCCTCCATACTCCATGGATACCCTATCCTGGAACCTGAAATCCTTTGGTAGGATTCCACATACAGTGTCATCTACTTGAAGTAGAGCAACACTTGGAATTCACTTCCAAACTCAAAATCTGTCTTCAATTCTACTTTGGAGATGAAGACAAAAAAAAAAAAAAAAGTTCATTTCATCATTTCATCTATGGAAATACAATGAAATTAATTTTTTTTTTTTCCTCAGACTCTCAGGTCAGCCCACCTTATTTATTTCAGAAAAAAGACATACCCTTAGCAAATAGGCTTTTACTCCACTTTCCCCCTTATTTTAAATACCAGCTTTACAGTGATCTAGACACTACATTGCTGAGCCAACGTTACCGCTCTCAAACAGCATTTGCACTAAATTTGAGAGCTTCAAAATACCCTTGTGCTCAGTGAGTGCACAATATTTCCTAAAGGTAACCCAAGCATTAGGCAAAAAAAGGCAACGTGCATTTCCATTGTTGCGAGCCTTAGAAAGTAAGCTTCCTATACGATGGATGACCTATAAACAGAACAACAGCAAGAAAAACCCCTGAAATGGACAGCAACGAGCCATGACTATTTCCATAAAGCATTCTGTACAGAACATACGAGTATCGGTATATTAAAAACTCCCAGGGCTATTTGCAATACACACATGTACTGCACCACTCCAAGATACAAGACATGCCAAAAGTAGACTGCTACCTCTACTGTCATCCATCTCCCCATCTCTTGAGTGTTCTGACTGGGCATCTGGGGGTGTCTGAAGCACAGCCACACTGTTCTGATTTATAATCTTCAGTTTAAGCTTTGGTTTCGTCCGTTTTCTTCTCGGTACTGTAACAGTTAGGCTCTGTAACTGAGACATGCCGGATTCTGTCAAGCAGACTCCATCCTGGGTGTATGTCTTCGGTGGGTCTATAAGAGTTAAATGAATCATAACAGTAATACAAAACTCTTTAATTTACAAGTCCGTGATTTTTAGGAATAGCACTTTTAAGAGATAATAATCCACATGTATGGAGCTGATTCATGAGTGAGAAAATTGGTATAAATAAAACAGATATCTGATACTGTCTTACACATTACAGTTACAGCTTTATAATTATGAGTCTGATGTCAAATCCAGCAACTATCCATTATATTACTACAAAACAACTTACACCAAGGACTCATTAGAAAGAATGATTTGATCACTTGTGCCTTGCAGGGTATTTCTGTATCCCTGGCAGTCACAGAAAACTGTTCAAGTCTTACTTTGGCTCTCTGCTGCTTATTGGCCAGGGCCTTCATCCAGCCCTCAGCACTGTACCTTCATCTTCCTAATGACCTTAAGCCTTATCCCAGAACTCTTAGTAACTCAGGCAAGTTATTAGCCCTATTTTATAGACAAACAAAAAATAAGTTATATCCAGTGAGCTGCTCAAAATGAAGTTGGAAATCGTGGGTAGAACCCAAGTCTCCCAAGACCTGCAAGACTGCCTCCTCCTCAAGCTGTTACATGACAATTGAGTCTACTGATAAACTCTAACACTCCTTAATTCACCATGTAGAAAGGCGCTGTCACCTGTGCTAGGGCCCTGCAGGCAGAGGTTTGGGAACTTTCCAGGAATTAGCAACTAATGAAGAGGCTGCAATGATGTCTCAGCTCTTTGGAGCCAATTAAATAATGATTTGCTAACACAGTTTCTTAAAACATATGAACACTGTAACATTTGTTCCCTTTAACCAAAAATATTTTCTTATGTAACATCTCACACCTCAAAACACAGCTGGTTCTGAACACAATTTTTCCCAGATGACTGTTTTCTTATGTTGAACTATGAAGGAGCATTTGCTTTAAAAAAATCGCATAGTCTTTTTCAGATTAAAGATTTGAGGGGAGAACCTTCTCTCAGAACTACATTTGTGTGGTATCAAATGGAAAAATTCCGACATGATGGAAGCTGTTAGGTACTATCATTATAAAAAGTGACTTGTGAGTAGGATTGTCAAAATTATGTATGTGTTCATATATTATTATATATGTTTCTTGCACAAACCAGACAAATACAGAAAAGTTCTGTCCTCCTACAGCTCAAGCCTGTAAACATTTGTGTACACGCTTGACTCAGCCCTACTGCTATCACCATTAATATTAAGGCAAGCAGCTAAGTCTGCAGGATCAAAGCATAATTTAGAAGTAATTATTTTAGTGCAGGTATGGCAGGCAAAAGAGAAGAAAGAAGATAGAATGAGGGAAAAAAAAAAAAAAAAAAGAAAAAGCATGCTGCGGTAACTGAAAGATAGTTAATGTTGTGTGTTATAAAATCACAGAAAAAGGAGGTTTTGTCTCATGTAAAAATGTACCCTTAAAATATGCTAAATGTTCAAAGATTAAGCATTTACATTCTTTACCTAGTTCTTTTGATTTTGAAATTATCTGAGCTCCAACTGATGAATCACAACAGTCCAAAGAAGGCACTGAAAAATATAAGGAAAATAATTTCAACTTTTAAAAATGGTGACTTGATTTAAACTGAAACTATCAATTAATTTTCCTTCAAACAGTTCTGTTAAACTCCCTAATTTATACTGTTTGCAACATTCACTAGCACCTTTAAAATAAAGTGCTTTTCAGCGTCACAGAAGACGTGACTACAAAACAACCCTGATACAAACTGAAGTTCTCCAACTTCCTAGAGCCAAGAATGGCATTGGAACAGCACTGAACTCAATGGTAAATGATCTTCTTCTACTGGACCAAGGGCAAATGAATACACTGGATCTACTGGATTTGAAAGTAACCTCTACACTAGTCATGACATCCAGGTTTTGCTGACCTAAGCATGAAAAATGGGAGGCCTTTGTGAACTGGGTATTGTTCACTGCCGTGTTTCCCCAAGGAGGGGTAGGCACGCTCCAACAGCTTCGCACACAAGATTCTAACTGTGTCTATGCTGTCAGGTCTCTTATACAACACGTATGAGAAGGCTGAGCTATCTGAGAAGACATGATACATGACTTGTCCAAGTTAGATAGGGTAATCCTTATTCAAGATAAGAATAACAATATATGGAATAGCAGAAATTCAAGTTAAAAACTACAGCTTGTGCACTTCAGGGAAGCACTGGAACAGTATGACTGAACAAATAATGATCAGTATGTCCTACAATACTAGGCTACATTTTTGTGGGTAGAAATGCTCTTCCCATCTGCCTTAATTACAGCTGTAATCACGCTTCACTAGCCTGTGATGTGGAGACTAGACTTTTATTATTAGTAGTGACTTTACAGAGATTATGTAGACAGAGTAAGTAAAGGGAAAATTAGAAGCTTCTATCTTGCAAACACTGAGAACTACAATCAGAAAACGTTAGTTTGGCATGGTTAGCATTACCAGATAGGCAAGTTTATTCACACTTCTTTCTTGCCTAGAAATCTTACCCATGCTGAATTTAAGACTCAAACCAACATCTGGAGTATTTACTTTGCATCTGCCACACAAGATGAGACCACTGAGGCAAAGCACCCGTGGGAGGGTCAGTGTTTCTCAGACACGTTAGACCACTGCACGTGTGCTGCTGCTCACCATCTCATACAGGAGTCGAGGGCAAGACTAAGAAAAGCACAAAAGCTTCCAAGTAACACTTAAATTCTTTGCTAAAAACAATAATGAATACAGAATCTAAAGGATGATTTCTAAGCATATAAAAAAATTTAAGGAAAGTGAAAGCCTGTCTTCAAAAACTATAGGCCGTTAAAAGTTTTATGTAAGGTCTAACTGATGTATACAGTATACCCTACAGAAAACCAATATTCTATGCAATTAGTGAAGAAAAGCAGCCTATGAGAATTAATGAAAAACTGATACACAAGAATGGAAGGAAAAGACAAGGAAGATAATAAACTGAAAATGAGATCTTGAAAGAGACACTGAACTGGAGGGAAACTAAAAAATATGGGACAAGCTGCAGGATGGAAGATACTCAAAAAAATTGAAATGAAACAACAGAAAAAAACCTGCAGATTTTAAGAAATACTCAGAATGGAATAAGATGTCACCTGTTCACTTAATTGATTATAATTTACAAGATGTTTTAAGACAGAGATAGCAATTATTGAATTGGAATCTAAGGTAAACAAAAAAATTCAGGAAGACACATCTGAATGGGAATTTGAAATCCTAATTTAAAAGTCAAACAACGGGGAGCATTATTCAGGTCCAGGTCAGATTGTGAACGATTTTAGCTTTGGAGACTGAGTGGAAATAGTCAAATAAAAAAACTGATAGCGAGGTGAGGCCTTCAGAGACCAACTCACAAAAGCTTCATAAACAGTGTTTGAAGACAGTATCAAACAGACTCCCAGAAAAGAAGCTAATTAGAGTGCAGATTAAAGATTAAAATTAATAAAATGTATAACAGAGAAACACAGTACTGTTAGAGAAAGATTAAGATAAAAAAAATTAAAATTGAACAAAAAATTGCTTCCTGAAGCACTTAGGTGAAGTTTAACCAAAACTGTTACGCTTATTTGCAAAAGGGTTTAAGCATGCTGAATATTGTACAGTATTTAATAGCTTCAGTTGAAAACAAATAATTGCACAGATGAGAAGAATCACGGTTTCAAAAAGAAAGGGAGCTGCCATTTGAAAGGCTGTAATAGAAAAGAACAATTCTAGGAAGAAATTAATTGGTGTAAGGGATAGAGCAAAATGGTTGATGTAGAAACAGCAACACTATTCGATGCCTGCATAACTGTGTGCACAATGCAGGAACTTCTTCGTAAATACAGTAACGGACAAGAACACAGAAGTTGACATAATAAATGTGACAAGTTAATCTTTTAACACACAGCATTACGTTGCTTTTGTACCCTTTATTTGTAAAGTACATAGAATTAAGTTTCAGAATGAAGAAAAATTTAATTCAGTTTCATGAAAATGGTACAACAGAGCCTCCCCGCCTTTATACGCGTATCACTGGCAATATTGAGCATCTCTGAATTAGTGATATGAACTCCTGGCTGCCTGTGTGGGCACGCTGACTGGAGTCACAGCAGGAATACATGCACACAGGCAGCTATCAGAAACTGTTACCAGATCAGTTGTAACTAGCTAAAGAAAAACAGGCAGAGCCGGACCCTTTGCCTCCTGCAGAAAAAGAAAACCCCACCGGAGGAGGAAGAAGCTGGAGTGTGTGGCTGGAGAGAGGATGGGGTTAAGTGAGGAAGGGATGAAATTTGCAGATGTGGCATACAATGTACAAGGGCAGATGACAGAAAGGCAGAAGTGATGGGTAGATAGCTGAGAATTGCTTGTCTGGGAGTGAAAGTAGATGAGAGATGCACACACCTCTCCTGAATGTGCAAGAATTACAGGACAGAGGAAAAGCTGCTGCTACCTAGAGCAGCTGCTAGTAGACAGTCACGATAATACTCAAGCAATCTAAAATAGAAAAAATTTTCTACAAGGAACAGCAATACACTGGGGGACATATGTTGTAACTTAAGACCATACTAAAAGAAAACTGATGAAACACTGATCAGAGATTATTATTTCAAAAGAATCAAGTAATGAAGGTTTATGGTATACTACTTTGGAGCAAATCTGACCACATGCTGGTTTTTGATATTTATGTATGTTCAAGAAGAAAAAAAACTATTTATTTCTGTTTCCTGAAGAAGATGACTTTGTAAGATTATCAGATATGATGAGATAGGGAAGAGCTCTTACAAATTTAAGTGTCCATTTTCTTAAGCAAGAAAAATGGAAGCTCTTTCTCAATACCTACATGCTAGAAGCACTTACTCTTTACCTACAGTAAACCTGCAACTTACTGGTAATTTATTAGGTTAAGGGGCTCTTGATTCTTCTAGAAATAAAGTAGTTAAAAAACTTGTAATAATACTTTCAACACATCTGTGATACATCAAATGGAAAGAGCAAGAACCATCCCAATAAGAATCCCACAATATGGTACATTTTAAGAAGCTTTCTACTGTTAACTAATATTTGTTTCTCAAAGTTTATCAAATACTAACTGTTCTCACTCTGAAACAAAAAATTATAGAAAACTTTCAAAGGAGTTGTAGAAGAATTAACGAAAGGCTGAAACATTTCATATAAAAGTACATGCAAGTATTTCTATGGACATGCATCAAATGACATATTCAGACATGCAACTGTGCAAATGTACACGTGTTAAAGAGGTATTATATATACTGAGTCAAAACATGAAAGAATAAGAAGAGAAACTTGTCTTATAGAAAAAGGTGAAAAAAACCCTGCAAAGAAAGCTTGGGAACTTCCTAGCAGGTCTTGCAGGAGCGGTTCCTATTCCTCAGAAGACAAACCTAAGCAACGCAACTTCACAGAGGTGTGTAAGAAGGGCCAACTCAGGGGACAGCTTATGCCTGGAAGTAAAACATCTCCGATACCATCTTCTGAAGTTGTTCCATCTCACATATTTTAATTATTTCTAATAGGTAGCTCTGCCAACTTGAAAGAGAAAGGAAGAGGGAGTATTTCTTACTTGGACCTTTTTGCTTTAACTGACCAAGGCTTATTATCAAAATAAACAAAAAGTCTGTGTTATATCTGCAAGTTTCTTGGGTTTCCCACTTGCAAAACCTCTTTCTTTTTGGATTTCTGAAGCAGATTTCAAAAATGAAGCGACTTGTTGAAATACGTAAGTGTAAGTCATTCTTTTAATCCTAATAAAAGTGGGATACTTGGAAGTGTTCCTCAACCATGCATAGTTGACAAGGGAGTAAATAAACCTCTAAGGTCACATCAGTCAATTACAGTTACTGCCACAATGTTATGAGGACCTGCCAGTCTAAAGGGACATTAGATGCTCTACTGAACTTTTCTTGACAGTCCTCCTGAACACGTCTCATGTTATCTTCAATCTTGATCAAGAAAGCCAATCTTATCAACGTGTTGGTGGACACGAATATTTCTTGAAACATTTGCTTAGTTCTTATACCCTCCTCCTGCTGTACTCTCATGATACCCCAGCAAAGGGATAATGTGAACACTTTAAGATGTTATTACACTAAAAATGGGTACAGGTGTCAGTGCTCTGTAAAAGTTGCAGACTGAACCAGAAACTCCGTGAGCTGACACGCAGAGAAAACAGACCTGGGGTACCACCCTTGTAGCAAGATCATAAATCACGTAATAGGCCAATCTAATTGCTGACAGGCCACTCACAGTAACATTAACCAGTACCATCCCACGGAACCAGATGTTGTAGCTGTGCTCAAAGAGAAAAACTGCAGTAACCTCAGCTCCTGAAGTACCACTGCTATAGAACTGTAATACACACTAATGAGGAAGTCAGTATATATCTTCACTGGTAACATATATGGAGAAGAGCAAAGTTCATCAGAAAGAACTACACGTTTTAACTAACAAGAAAGTTCTGGAGCAGGAAAGTACAGCGAACTCTGCAGATTCTTCTGCAGTTAATAACTTCAGAGAACTGGGCCCTCTTCCTTACACTTGACAAAGTAAGATGCCTTTTACCCTTTCAATACCAAGTGCTTTTAGTCGTTTACACAAATTATCTTCAATAAATCCATCCAGCATTCCCCCTGCTAGGTTTTCTTTGGCCTTGCAGCCAATCACTAGAGGGTGTGAAAGAGTTGAGGACACTTCCAGAAGGGCCCTTAAAATAAACATGAAAAAACTTACTTCTACCATGAGGCAAACCTCTACCAAAGAAAAGAACCATAACACATTCTCAAACCTATTTATTGCAGTGTGCAATCCTGCCATTGGTTTCAATTGTCTTCTTACCGTTTGTTGGTGGTATGTATGGCCTACAAATGGTACAGTCAAAACCCATATCAGCTATGTTTTCCACTTCCTCCTCTGTGTTTAAGTTCTGACAGATTGCATGCATCCATCTAGAAATTAAGTGGGGGAAAAAATACAATTTAAAGGAAATATGTGGTGTTTTAGGAGACCCAAATATCAGTATATGGTCCAAGTAAATGTGAAATACTTGTTTAGTTTAAATTCTTCTAAGGAGAAATGATGACTCAATCAGGTTCTCCATATACAGCATTCCCCTACAGTGGTGTGTGTTAAATACTGTATATACAGTATCAGATTACCTATTTCCCTTCACAGGAAGGAACTCTATAAAACAATGTCCCAGAAGCAAGTATGTCTTAGTATTATAATTTTCTCCCTGTACTGCAACCATTTTAGCCTTTTGATATAATGTAATCTAGATTTAGTGGTACAACAATAGTCTTGCAAGGTAAATTAGCTTTATTTTTACAGAGGGGAAAAATGAGGCACAGAGTAATTAATTCATTTGCTCAGATCCATATAGTTAAGTCTGTGGTACAAGGAATGAACTAATAAGAGACTTCTGAGACTCAATCCAATGCTTTTTACCACAAGACCATTCCCTTCATCTTTATGCTTTTATATTAGGGGAAAAAAATTAAAACAAGACTTAAACAGGAAAAACCTGTAAAACATTAGAAATCCTTACCGATCACATTGTCTACACTGAATTATAAGCTCTTCATCCCTGTAAGTGCGATAGCAGATAGGGCAGGTAGACAAACTTGCGCAGGGAGCACACTGTGTGTAATTATTTTGCCATTCACATCTTAAACCTGGAGAAGTTGCTCCACAGTGTCTGCACCAAACACACCTGCAGAACAGACAAAATTATCTATTACTTTCAGTTCACAGGAAGTTTATTTTGTGGCTTTAAAACCCTTCTACTTAGAACTGGGTGAATAATGAAGTTTTAGATCACTAACCATGGGGTGGGGGGAAGATTAATTTCAGGTCAAGCAATATTTTAATTGAATTTAAATGGTATTACTTAGATTTTGAACAATACCAACAATTTTTATACTTTTTTAAAGAGCTTTCGTAAGCAAGAGTTTGCTTCAATCTGCAGAAACAGGCAGATCGGTGTCTGTAACAGCTCAACAGGTCAAAGGAGTTCCTGCTTCCAGAAGCCATTCACTTTGACATATGGAGACTTAACAATGTGAGAGGTCTAGCCTGTTTGTTTTTCACTTAAGTAAAAATGAATGGTTTTCAGAGGGTTTTCTTTTGAGAACATTTTAGTGAAACGTCCATTCACTTTTCCAATGCTAAAATGAACGTAAATTGTTTGGGGGTTTTTTGATAAGAGTTTCAAAACCAAAATTTTTGTCCACCTCTACTTACATGGTATTTGGCATAGAGAAATAGTACCAAGAGAAGGTAACAGTTTCCCTATGAAATTGGTACGTGAATGAAACAATTCAAAAGTATTTTGTTTGCTTTGTTTAATACACCTGGCTTAAACACAATTAACACATTATTACAGTTCAATTGACATTGCAAATACGAAGTGACAAAAAGAAACAAAAGAGGCCAACAGTTAATATTTTTGACCCCAGAAGCAAACACACCATTTGCACTTCCAGCCTCCCTTTGGAACTGTCTGCAGGGGTGGATCTAAGCAGTATGTGTGGTAGCTGATGTCGCAGTCATCACAGAGGAGCAGTCTTCCAGGATCTGTGGCTTTCCCACAGGCTTCACACACCGTGCACTCCAGGCACCTCCAACCTTTGCTAAGCACCACTTTAGTAATCTGCAAATGGCAAGGTGAAAATTATCTGAAAACTGCTCTATGCAGTGCAATCCTTGTATAAATTAAGGCCTGGCTAGGGGAGCACGGGGATGCTCTTCTGTGCACACTGCCCACATCACAAGTAGCTGTTTATCAAGTAGAATTTCTGAAGCTTCAAAAAATGAGAATGGATTAAACAGAAAGAAAATGTAATTAATAAAAATCAGAAAGAATCTGATACTATTCCAGAATATAATTTCTTCAGATAAACTAACATACCAGAGAACATATACTGCATTGGATCTACATGTGGAACAGTTTACTCCTTACAGGAGTAGCTGGTCCTGTAGGGATGAAGGAGAATACACGGCTGCTTTTTTTCAGCTGTGTAGTAAAGCCAAGATTCAGGTCACTACAAATCCTGCATCTTTCCTAAATTATCTGTCATAACCAGTATTGGGATTTTAGTCATCTGAAGCAAACAACTAATTTATTGTAATTAATATGTAATGCACGAGTAGTATATAAACACAAAGCCAAATTCTAGTTGCATGAAATATGCATATGGTATTTCGTAAAGTGCATTTAAAATACAGTTTTGTGACATGTTTAAAAAAACCCCACTTCTACATAGATATACTTACAAAATAAACAATGAAGAATGTATAGTGTATATATTGCAGTAAATAGCTTATTATGTGCTTGCTAAGTCATCTCATACCATTCAAATTTAATTTTCACACATTCTCTCCTAGACTAATGAATGTAAAATGTATTAATTAACCACTCCAACTGCTGTCAATTCTGACAGCCAACAGACAAATTGAATCAACTAAACCTTATGCCCCTAGTAAATGAAGATGCAGTACATTTTTTTTCTTTACTTTTAATTCTGCTTGTATTTAGATTTTAAGCTTATATCTCAAACTGTTATTTTAACCAACTGCTGGATAATCAGTGCTATTTATGGTTGCAAAATTACATAAAGGTTAATTTCTTTTGAGGCGATGCATACTATAAAATGACATTTAATTAAAGTCTTTCACAAGTCGCATACAAATAATGGTCACATTAGCTGATGAATATCTAACAAGTTAATGACTCCCCTAATTACCACAAAACCAAAGGCAGCACAGTGCTATTAAAGTACAATATGAAAACTGTGTAATCAAGTCATTTTTTTATGTAACAAAAGCACTCACCTTAATACTGACACAGTATGGATGGTAACACTGACCACATTGAGAACAGGCAAGCAACCTGCCCTCAGCACCTTGGCCAAAACTCCCACAAACTACGCACATATCCTGAAATGATAGAGGATAGCAGACTTTCAACACATGCCAGACAATGAATTCTGAAAAAATGTAATTGTAAAATCCAACTAGTTTGCTGTGTAATTTAATTCCTAACAAGGATATTAATTTACTTTTTTCTAATTGAAAGCAGAAAACCAAAATGAAAATACAGTAACTATTATCCTAACCTGATGGAGAGTGAACTTGTCACTGTTAGAGAAGAGGACAACTGTATTATGCATCGAGTTTTCTTCCTCATCTTTGTTAGCTGAAATATCCATAGTTGTGGCCTATTAAAAAAAACACAAAACGTAAGTAGCAAGTATACCACATTTTCTGAGACAAGATGAAACTTACTCTATAAATATGCTAATTTTTTATAGTACCAGAGAATATGAGCTTTGCAAATATTTATTCATACAGTACGAACTTTCAAGAAAAGCTACCTTAATCAGAAATTACTATATTAATTCACATTGTCACACTGGTACAAGCATCATCACTATTTCAGTTTTACAGACATAGTCTCTTCCTCCCCTTCATCCTCCTTTACACATTACCCCATTGAACTTCAAAATGGAAATGGAAAGAAAGACTTAGTCCAAGAAAAAAATATCACCATGCAGAAATTGTCATATTGGGACCAGTCTGCTCTGTTCCCTACATATAAGCACTATAGTTCTCCTAATGAAAAAGTTAACTGCAGCAATATACTTCTGAGTATTAATGCAAAGAGCAATTGCAGAAATCTAAATTTGTCACATGTTGCCTAAAATGTGGTTCAGCTAATGTTCCAAGTATGTTAGAAGAACAGGCAAGAATTCTAAACTTACAAGAGTTAAGATACTCTCCGTAAGCAGTTTCTTTAGGACTCTTATCTATCTTACCCACAAAAACTTGCATTGAACTTGAAACAGCTGTTTTGATCTCAATCCGTAAATTCTTACTGTAGACATCTGTTCTCCTTTTGATCAAGTGATTGTTACTCTGACCTGCCCTTTATCGATTCAGTGTATAAATGTACATATAGCTTCTCAGGAAGAAAAACAAGAAAAAAAGGTTTCAACTGTGTTCTGACTTTCATGCAAATATTGCTACACAGAATTTGCTATCCATGAATTTAAATTATCAGGCCTAGCTATTTACTCTCTGAACCAGCAGTGGCTGTGGAAGTTTGGATGATAAGAGCACACAGTTCTATATAAAAGAACAAATGCCTGATAGAGAAATAGAACTTTGTTTTACCAGCTGTTCTAATTTTATAAGTGTGGATTATTTAAAATACAGTTTAAGTCTTACACCAATAGTTTTGTTTAAATAATAATTTAAATAGTTTACAAATCCAAATATCTACAGACAAATGTAAATATCATTACAACAGCTACAGGAATCTTTCTGATACACGGTTGCTGAAAATCAGCATTTACTGAGAATCAGCTAAAAAGGGGATATATTGTTAATGTGTTTTAATTACTGAATGGTTGAGAGCACTGCAGGTGTAACTAACTAATTAACCAAAAACCTCCTGAAAGGCCTCTTGATACTTTCAGGGCAAGCCTTTCCCTTGGATGCATTTCCACTGGTTCCACATAGTTCCTGGAATTGCTTGCACATACAAAAGAGCAGAATTTGAAGGACTGATGCTTGCTTAAAGCCAGACGTGACCCAGCTTGAGTTAACCTGTAGCCACCTTCCTCCCTATTGTCAAGATACACTTAGACATTTCCAAATTTGTGTAGTTGTCCACAGGTCATGATCCCATTCTGATTAAGAATCAGTTTGTGCAAAGGGGCTGAAAATACTCCCATTTCAAACACTTATCTGGCAAAAAGCTGGTCTCTTGGTATTGCTGCCTTCATCTACTCTATCACAAGACAACCACATCTCTGCTCTAGAGCTCTGAAGCTGCCATTTACTTGATGAATCAAAGGATCAAATTTCTATAGGAAATTGTGGGAAATTATGTTCCTTTTGTATTTACAGCAATTTATTTAACTCAGTATCCTCTGTTCAGTTACAAAATTTTTTAAGAGTGTGTTCTATAAAACCCAGCTTCCTTTAAAGTACAAATCTGTGCTTTATGATCACAGAATGGTTTGAGTTGGAAGGGACCCTCAAAGGTCATCTAGTCCAACCCCCCTGCAATAAGCAGGGACGTCTTCAACAAGATCAGGCAGCTCAGAGCCCTGTCCAAGCTGACCCTGAGAGCTTCCAAGGAGGGGGCATCTACCATCTCTCTGAGCAACCTGTTCCAGTGCCTCACCACCCTCACTGTATAGAATGTCTTCCTTCTATCTAATCTAAATCTACTCTCAGTTTAAAATCATTACGCCTTGTCCTATCCCCACATCCCCTCTCAAAGAGTCCCTCCCCACCTTTCCTGTCCCCCCTTTAAGCACTGGGAGGCCGCTCAAAGGTCTCCCCGGAGCCTTCTCTTCTCCAGGCTGAACACCCCTAACTCTCTCAGCCTGGCCTCCCAGGGGAGCTGCTCCAGCCCCCTGATCACCTTTGTGGCCTCCTCTAGACCTGCTCCAACAGGCCCATGTCTTTCCTGTACTGATGACTAAATAATTATGTGAATGCCTCCAATTCAACAAGGTACCTATAAATAGCCTCAGTGGAACTCATCCTGTATGTTCAAAATCATATAGCTGCTATGAATCTCGACTATCCAAACCTTTAGAAGGGAACAATCGTAGAGATGTTTGCCCCTTTCCCAGACCACAAATACCACGGTATTCCAGGAAATTATTATATAGGTAACAAAAAGTGTCACAGTGACGTATAAACTCAAACAAATTGTATGCAACAACAAAGAAAAACAGCTCTAAAGAGAGTCTGAGGAATTACTTCATAAAGACATAAAAATTAGTAGGTTGTTCTGTGAACATGAGAACAGGATGCTTCTCAAAATCTGCAGGGCTGATTGATAATCAAACTTTAAAAGGAATGTTCAAAAAAAGCCAAGTCCATAGCAGGGAAAAAAGAAATATGAATGTTTTTCAGTCCAGATTTCCAACAGTTTCTCATACTAAAATCCCTCTTCTTATGAGGAGCAGACCAGAACTGTGTAAGATTTAATAGTTTTAAAATGACTTCAGGTATGAAATAGCTTAACTATCAACTGCAGTGAGCAATGACTTGCTTAGAATCACTTCAATGCTGTAGGAATGGGAGATGGAAAACATAACTACCATTTTCTCAAACGTTTCTGGGGGAAAGCTGTGTACCATCCTACAGAATATCTGAATTTGTTCACAACAAAGAACTTGCAGCCACACTGATATATGTTTTGTTAAAGAGTCAAGGAAGCTTTAATTATGGTAAATTAGGGTCTATCAGAGTTCTCCAAAGGAGTCAGCAAGCCTGGAGATAGGGAAATCTGACTGACATAACTAACTTTGTTACCAAATTCCTTTGGCCAAGTCCTTCACCAGTGTTCCTTAGAAAAAGGTAAACTGACATGGAGTTAGAGGAATGGTCCCTATATTGACACAAAACACAAAATAAAGAGTAGAATAAATTATCAGTTTTCTATGTGGGAGAACAGCACTAGTGGAAATCTGATAGAGGATGTCTGCTGACAGGCCATGGTGTTCAACACACTTGGCTTGCAATCTGAAAATTCAAGGAAGGAGCAAGGTGACAAAGCCTGTCAGTAATACTAAGATATTCAGAGTAATAAAAAACAGAAGACAACTGTGAAGAACTACACAAGAACTTTACAAAGCTGAGTGTTGGGCTATAAAAAGGCAGATGGAAGTCCACAAAGTAAAAAAATGAACATGACAAAACAACTTAGAAGGATGATAAAAAGTATGGAATAGCTTCCATATAAGGAACGACTCAAAATATGAGGATTCCCCAGACTAGCATGGAAAGAGTGGAAGGAAAAGGAGGAGAAATGATAGACATCTCTAGAAACTGAGTGGCATGGATGGAGGAGGCGAATAGAAAACAACTCTTTACTGCACCTTCTGTAAGAGCACTAAGGAGCAGGCAATGAAACCAGCAGGCAGCAATTTAGAACAAAGGCTGATGAGCTGTAGAACTAAAAAAGGTTAACATGGTTTCCAGAAGTTTTTATAAAACTGAGTAGACAAATTCATGAAAGAGAACTCCAACACAGGCTGCCCAAGACAAAAATACCACCTCCTGTTCAGCAAGTCCCCAAGCCACGAACTGAAGTGCATTCTTCCCCAGGCCTCTTTGGGTTTTTGTACTCTTCCCCCAGCACTGTTTTGGTCCCTTGGGAAGAAGATCCCCTGGTCTGATCCGCTACGGCTGCGGTTACATTCTTATGCACAAGCCTTGCTCTCCCTTCTTCTGCTCCAGTGAGTGCCCCCTGTACCCAGCATGTTTTCTACCCGAGAAAATGGAAGTACTCTCAGACTCCCCCAAAACAGTTGTCCCTTTAAGTGGCAAGAGCAGCACAAAACTACTTCCATTAAGCTACAGTGCTGTAGTTCTTCATCATAAACATGCAATAATAGCCAGGATTTATCAAATACCTCTGCTTTTTAGCGCTCTTTGGTTTTAAACAGTATTTTAATACAAGGATTATAGCTGAATCAAATTATGTTATATTATCAGACTACAATATAACTTAAAAATAAATGTCCTTACCCCTGGAATGACTACAGTCCCAACTCCATTTTTCAGTTTTGATCTACCTCTGCCACCTCTTCCTGAAAGACCTGCACCACGAGGCCTCCGCTTCCCCGGGAATCCTGATCCACGGCCCTATTCAATATAAGATAACAATTGAAGTGCAACCTGAAGGGTTTTTTTGTTATATGGGATTCAAACTTGTTCAACACATTTAGGGAAAAACATAAGTAAAAAAACACCCTATGATTTCCAGTGAATATGAGCACACTAGGCCACAGTCATTAAGTTACTGCATAAATCATTGTGAAATACCTTTAGCTACTTACATGACATAATATGATCACCTTTACCACCAGTGAGAAAGCAGCCAAAACCAGAAAACTTTATTTTCTGCTCAGGAATAACGGGAAATGTGGAAATGTATTTTTTTTCCCCACACTTGTAACATATCCAAAATAAATATCCTCTATTCTATGATTCATTTTTCTTTTGTTTTTAAACAGTCAGCTCAGACAGTCATGGGACTTCTGGACAGGGTCTGGACACTTGATTACTTGCAATCATAGATGCTTTTCTTACACTATGAATAATCAAGCAAAAATTGGAATTTATTAGGACCTAATCCAAAGTGAAAGAGGAGGCTGGCTCCATGAAACTCTCTTAATTCAGCAGATACAGAGAGAACTTTTTATATTAATTATATCAATTACACTCAGATCAACATTTCCCATAACATGACATTTTTCTTACAAAATATCCACTTATTTTTAGACAGCTTCTTTTTCCCCCTTATTTTAGATGCAGATGCACAGTTGCAGTGTTGTGTGCTCTGAAGTATTCACAGTATGTTCAACTACAATTAACTGTGGAAAAGCAAGCATGTTTTTAATAATAATTACCTGATATTAATACTGTGACTTTGATTTTTTTTTTTTATTTATTTCAAAATTAACTGAACACAAAAAGGATCAATAATTCTCCCTAATCACTTCCAGAGAGGAAAGAGAACATATTCACAATGTCCCCGAGTTCTGGCTGGTATATCAGACATCTTTACAACATGCTTCAGAGCCTCTGATCTGTATAACTGACGATAATTATGGTATATACTCAAATAAGCACCTTTCCTACTATGAAAAAAAATGAGATTATTGCATTTCAAATCTGCGAATAATCTCGGCTCCTAATACAGGCCAACTCCATCCAGAAAGTATCTAGACACGGTGTCTGTATCCCAATGTTTGCTGGAAACTACTTTTAATACCAAGACAAAACATTTACTCAATAAAACAACATTGACGGAACCACAAAGCTCCTTGGGGATGCTGTCACCAGACATGAACAGCCTCTACTGACAGAGACAGGAGTTCCCTGGATGGAAAACAGCACTATGGGCTCAATATTGCCAGCAGTATTTTTCAAATATGTCAACCTCTGTTTTAAAGATATAGAAGTTTATAGTCGCAATTAAAGGGAGAATTCAAGCATCCCAATGTTAAGATCTTATTAACATCATCTAATAATGGAAAGAGAAATTAAGTTGACTTACTCTTATACAACGATGTAATGTAACGCAATGCTATTTTAGGAAGTGAAAGGAAGGATGCTACTGATGGCTGAAGTGCTTATATGTACTAAGGTGAAACAAAAAATGCTGTTCTTACATATATATGGAGTTAATACATATGCACACACAGGACATACAAGTGTCAGTTTTTTAAGATGTAAACTCTTCTGGCATGTTTCTTATTTTATCTGTTTCAGACCAGGTATCAGTATTGTTATTTTCACACAACTAGTAACAGGAAATAAGCACATACTTGTATCAATGTTAATGCTGAATATTAAGCTGAAAATTAATGCTCAAAGCAGCAAAAGCTAGGCTAATGTCAAATTAACATAAAATTAGCATGACAGTTAAAGTGAGATGAAAATAAATCATTGGGAAGCTATAGCTATTTGCCAGTTTCATCATTTAGCTTTTTTGACTTTATTTAAAAAAGATAGTTTCTTCAGGTGTTTTTAATGGTAAATGTCACTGTGGATACAACCTTTGGTCCATCTAATCAGGTAGGAAAGTTGTTATTTATTCCCCCATAAGCTAAAAATGATGTCACTTTGAATCCACTCTACAGGATTTCTCCACAGCAACAAATTCAAGCCACCCTTCAGATCTCTGCTCCTTTCCGTGCCTGGCTTACCTTACTGCCAGTCTTAAGGACATTCTCCTTCTCAAGTAATTCATTTTGACAGCTACGTAAAGCCAACCACAAAAAGTGAAGCACTCGAGAGACACAAAAAATTGATAATACAAGCTATTCTCTGCCACTGAAAATCAGGGCAATGCCATCATACTGCCCAGTCTGGAAAGCACATATTTTTTTAACCTGAAAGCTCCAAAGTTTCAATAATTTTTAAAGGCCTTTAACAGTAATAGAATGGAAGATTAATTCGGTTGTGAGATACAGAATTTCATCACTAGTCTCTACAGCAGAAAGATAGCAATGGATACATGAAAATAAATTCAAATTATTTACCACTTTGATGCTCCAAATGGCACTGCCAGGAAGCTGTCTGGATTTAAAAATGTCCCGACCTTCTGAAATGTCTGGGGACCAGGAAGGTGGGCTGACTGTATTATTGGTACTCCAAGCCCCCTAGGATACGGTAGGTGAGAAAATAGATGTATAAAACTTCGCAACATAAAAAAAAAAAAAAAAAAAAAAAAAAAGAGAAAAAAAAGAAAAAAAAAAGAAAAAGAAAAAAGCAAGCAACAAAAAAAATCTGAAAAGCAAAGCACATGCAGGCATAGGCATTTCTACGTTAACTTAAGTAGTCAATTAGTTCACCAAGTGAGAGGAAGGTGGGAAATGTTTAGGTTCTCATTAAAACATACACTGAAACAAATATTAACCTCCAACTGATGGTTAAGTACAACAAAATGAGCTTTATAAACAAAGCATATTACAAACTGAAAGCAAACAATCATAGCAACAAATTATATCCCTAAATTTTATTGCATCAAATGAAGAAGACAGTAGTTTGAGATGATAACATTCCCTTTTACACTTCAAATCACATTTTGAAAGAACAGATGGCCTTAGTCGACTTTTGAGTCTAAACTACTGACAATCACAGCAACAACTAGTTTGAGAAGCATGTCAAACAAAAGCAATATAAATAAACCATTGGAATAGAAAAGAAAAACAGCCATGTTAATTAACAAAGTATCTCTTTCCTGCAAATTTGCCACAGATAAAGCATTATAAACCACCACCACTAATTTTTTTTTCACCCTGGTGTTTTCATGTTATGCTGTGGTATTGAATTTTAATATGTTATTATAAACATGTAATAATATACATCCATATGGTGCACCTACAAACTCTGTTTAACTAAATTATTATTGTCCCTATTTATCTAGTTCACATCATGGTGAGATACTGTATAACTGTCACAAGAAATATGGCAAAATAAGCAGAAGATGCTAAGAAGGACATGAAAAAAAAGCTGCCTAAGTTCCTCATACACATGAAAATCTGTGGAAGACTTTCTCAAACTCTGAGTAAAGCCTGCAGGAGACAGCCATCAAATAACTTCATTCTACATTTACACATTAGAATAGTTAAAGTATAATACATTTTCCTAATTCTAAGTTTGTGAGATTAAGAAATAATGAATACCAAGGTGAAAAGTAAAGCAGATGAAAAGCATAGGTTTACCTTCTTGAGAATGATGTTCAACAGTAGAACCGCATGGATGATACACAGAGGAATAACCTCATGCATACTAATAGTCCCAACTATTCACACATGCATAACGGCTCACATGGGCAAGCCCAAACACATTTACACCTTTGAATACTGGTCTATACAATAATAAGCATGAAGAAAAATTAGATAGCTTTGCAAAATGTGGTTTGTGTTTTGTTTTGTTCTTTTCTCTGAAATTAAATATTCTCCATCAAGAATGTGTGGGAAACAGTTTCTCTGAATCAACAACTCATCAAAACATATATTCATCTCAGACTGTAAATAGGTATTTTGCTCACAGCTGTGCTGACTGAAACTGCCCTGCAACTGATTTCGGGCCAGAAGGTTCATGGGCAAGACCTCCCTAATCTGTGTAAGACACAGTCAGGTTAGCTCTCTCTGCTGATGGAGGTGAGTATGAGCCAACATCTCACTTACCCTCAAGCACATGAGGAAAAGCTCACTGGATGCCTTCTGCTTGCAGAGCTGGGTAGGCAGTCACCTATGGCTGCTCAGATAGCTCAGCATTCAAACTAGCACAATGGATCCAAAAGAAAAAGCTTGGCAGTGACCTAAAAGCTTAATTACGCATAAAAGTTGCATTTTAAAAATGCCAACATTTTTGTTGTGGTACAATCCACAGTGTGGATGGACATGATGGTATTCAGTATAAATCTGCTTGCTAGGAGTTTAGCTATGCCTGCATGGGAAAGGGAATACGGACAATGTAACACAAATATAAAAACATTACAATTCTGCCCACACAAGGTGGTAATTAGACACACAACCTACAAAGTGCTTAGTGGCCAGAAGACTACCTGTGTGCTTTCAACTGCCCATCATTGTCTTCCTTCTGCCAAGGTGCTTGCAAAGAACACTCCAGCTGAACTGCTGGTGCCCGCAACTGCTGGCTTGCACTCGGGGTTAGGGTGAACATGCTGGAGTCAACAGCTTACACAGTAACATTCTGCTATCCCAGTTTTGGGCTTGACTTCAGTCAGACTGCCCCAGATCAAAAGGTTCCACAACTTCTAACAAGGGAATAGTGTTGAGCTTTTGCTCAACCTTCTGCACCTGCAAAGGCAGAGGTGGAGGGGAGTCCCTGGTCACATCCACAGCACAAGGGCGTAACGTTAATGACATAACGTGGGCACAACTGCACTGAGTCAGAAATGGAGGAAAGAAAGCAAACAAACTTCCACAGAAACAGAGGCTGGATACACCTACCCAAACACTTCCTGGGGGTGATTCCTCTGAAACACACATCACTCTCTACCTCTGCTGAACCACCCTGGGCTCCCGGCATGGTCAAGGAAGGGAAACGGCTGCTCGCAAAGGGCAGCTCACCGCACGGGGTAGAGGCTGTCAGGTCAGTCCCACCCTACGTGTCCCCAATTCTCTCCAGTGACCCCAACGGGGACCTCGAGGTGGCCACGGCAGATCTTTAGCACTGCAGATATCGGTGGTTGGGTGAATCCCTCTCCTCAAGACTGCAGTAGCTTCCACCAGGCAGAAGTGGCAAGACTGAAGTCTGATTTTGTTGTATCAAGGGCACTGCAGTTTATGAAACACTTCTTCAAATTCTCATGTTTTTACTAAGCACTGTCACACTAGTTAGCAACTAAATCAGCAGGTTTGTGGCAATAGGAAAGCTACCTTTACTATGCTAGCCATATATTTAATATCAAAGAATGTTCCATTTTAGCACGATAAAGTTAAAAATTTCACTGACTTTTAATTACAGTTTCCGTATCTTTCTAAAATTCATAATGCATAGTAACTGTTCTT
This sequence comes from Tyto alba, assembly GCF_018691265.1. NCBI lineage: Eukaryota > Metazoa > Chordata > Aves > Strigiformes > Tytonidae > Tyto > Tyto alba. The sequence goes on along the minus strand of NW_024881313.1, from coordinate 34,118,438 downwards.
ATACAAGAGCAACTCAAAATCTGCGTATCACAGAAACAATCTTTACATCAATTTATAAGGGAGGCAATATGCTGGCTAAAGGTCAAAATTCAAGATCTCAGATGTGCTGAAAATACTTAATCAAAAACTAAACCCACCTACTCTTATTTGGGACACACAAAATTATTTTCCTTTTATGAAGATACACTTCTCTAGCGATTCAGTATATTCAAAAGATTAAAAGCTAATAGAATATTAAATCTGAATATGAAATATTTGGTCTTGCAAAACAAAATGAACTGTATATGATTTATGAACCATATTGTTAAGAATTAAATTGGAAATTTAATCCAAGTTTTATTGTAGATCAGAAACATTTGAATTCTTGGTCAGATAAACTTAATTAAAAACACACATTTCCACAATACTACGAACAAATTAATTACATCAAAGAGATGCATTAATTATATTTTGGCTTTTAATTAATGCCTGTTACCACACAACACTGAAGAGAAAGTTCTATTCAGTTCATTTACATCAGAACCACGGCAATAATTATGTACTGTGACAGAAACAGGAAGTTCTAATTCTCCATCATATTCTTGAGTCCTCGAAATTGAACAACACAGCTGCAAGTAAATTATAACAAAAGGAAACCCAGTGTCAGCATGGGTCAGGAGATCTCACTAAATTACCACTGACTGTGTTTAGCTGCTTAACGCTTTATGAAATCTACTGCAATCACAAATGCACAAAGCTGGATTTGCAATTTAATATTTAATGTAATTTTAGGGTTGTGAACAAAATTTAATCAGTTCAAACTATAGCTCCCCTCATTAAAAAAAAACATATAAAAACCATAACAAAAACTAATCCTTGAGAAAGACTCTTTCTGATCTTTTTTTCCAACATCTACCACTACAACAACGTACTTAGTGGTACCATGTAATTGAAGACAGCAAAAAAGCCCTAATACCCAAGAAAGAATTCAAACTCATCACAGTGTTTTGCATTTTTCAGTGTCATTTTAGAAAATCTCTTACAACACCTAGAAATATGTAGTGATCACCAATAGCTTCATGATGAAAATTAAATGCCTCTAATCACAGTATTTTCCATGGAACGCATTCTAAAATAATACATATGTTATAATAAAAACAGTAGTTTATTATTTACTATTCAGTATTATTCTATAGACCATTCTTAACTCTTTACCTACCAGTCTTACAATGTTGCATATGTTGTAATGTCCTCCATTTACTGACTTTACATTATGTTTTCCAGTACACAGTGCTGTAGCAAAAATAACTATTCAAATTTGTTCAGTTCAGATACATAGAATATACCCAATACCATTTAAAGTATACCTCCACATAAAATAAAGACCCATTTTCCTTGTGAAGATTTATTTCAAACTAGATATATGTCAGATTAGTCATTAGCAAACTTACATGATAATTTAAGAGTACTATTAGAGGAAAAAGAAATATGGAAAAGATCAAAGACAGGTCCCACTCCTGGCATAAATTTGCAGTTTATAGGCAAGGGTGGAGAATCTGCATATTCCATGGAGAAGACCCTGTACAGACACAACTCTCAGGACATCACTGTAATAACTTTATCATGCTGGCAGCTACTAGTGAGTGTTTCTGATCTAAGAACAACTAAGTTTCAGATATATATAAAAACCAATTTGGTTCCATTATGGAGTAGGGTAACAGAAACGAGACACCCCATGGACCAAAACCCATGGGAAGTCTGTGAGATGCTGAGCATGGCAGATAGAGGATCTTCTCATTGGGCTGGACGCAGATTTAAAGCCTACCTCTAGCTGAAGGTATGGATAATATGCTATCCTAACAAACACTGCTTGCAGAAATGTCCCTTACTGATAGGAGTTCTTATGCTGACACAGGAAAAACACATTCTCCAAAGTAGAATAAGCTTGCACCAGCAAAACCAATTCTTATCAGTATAACTGTACTTACATATTGATTTATGCATAGCTCCTCTTTTGTTTAGAAGATGGATTTTCTCCTGTTGATTCTAACCAAAGTAGAGATGCCTGCAAAAATGCTAGGGGGGAGAGGGGTGGTGATGACAGCAATGCTGATAGGGACCTGGAAGGGACTCACGAAGCCTTTTTAAGTAGAATACTGTCTTCATGGTTTGTGAGATGGGTTTTAGTCCCTTCAAAATAGGAGTGATGTAGTGGTGTTTCAAACACATTGCTAAAGCCTACTGCAAATTCAAACTACTAATATCCAATACAGAAAATCACTTCAGATTATGCATAACTTTGTATTTAATAGCAAAACTGAATAATTATTCAAATATATTTCATTAGCAATTCTATTAATAGATTTTGAAGAAAGGGACAATCCTTCATCCTACTGCCCAGCACAATACATGAAATTTAACAAAAACAAATCCAAATCAGAAACTATTCATTTATAAGGATTTCCCTGACTACAGTGAGGCATGTGTCTTGTAAAATTGAGAAGCAATATACTCAGGATCCATAGAATTTGTTTTCCTATTCTTCTTCTTACAAAGTTCCAGAAATCCATTGCAATGGATTTTTAATTTTTTTTTTTTTTTTTTTTTTAAACAGGAGAGGGACATTCCAATAAGGTAAACTACATATTAAATGATTTAAATCTTCTAGGATAAATTGAAGAATACTGCGATCTGTGGAAATTGGCTAGTGTTGGCTTGTCTTTGGGGTCCACAGAGTAATCAGACTCTTTATGATGTATCTATTTTAAACCTGTGCAGTCCTGGACAAGCAACTAGTTCTGCAAGGACAGTTCCTCTGTGCAACAGAAGCAAGCAGTTGTGGAGTCAATGTTAGCTTCACTAAGTACAAGAACCACAACCTCTTTAATCCATGAAAATAACCCAACCCTATTTGTGTAACTTTCCTCTCTTGTTTCACCTCCCTCTAAGACATATTACTAAGAACACATCCAGCTGCAAGGTAACATTTGTATTGCATAATCTAGGTCCTGACATAAAGCAAAACAGTAGCATTATGTGTTACTTTTCAAACAGAGAGAAGCAAACCTCAGACCTATAAAATTAACTTGCTTTTGAGAAGGCAAAATTCCTCTTTAGTGACACCCAGAGAAGAACCACACAGGACCTGGTTTATTCTGAACAGCTATACCTATAGCTTCATAGAAGCGTTTTTTCCTCCAGAATTGTTTTCCCCACTTTTTACTTGTTTTGGATCAATGGGATCATCTTCAGACAGACAAGCACTGAAACACTGTGTCATGCTAAAATCTTTTAAATTAAGGTTATGTCCCTTCTTCAGCGGTGAGGCTGCACTTCGCGTGGAAAATAAGATGGATCAGCAGAAAGCAGCACTTTTCTCAGCTGCCAGAACCTGACTAATATGATTGCTCTCCCTAATCCAGAATTTGGAGAAAACATCCATTTTGTAGTGTCTGTAGAGTATGACACAAAAAGCCAACAGGTCTTAATTCTTTGTTTTCATACCTGGTGAAAACCTGCTTACTTGCCTTTAAACCTGCCCCAAATTGTCAAGTAACAGGAAACCAAAGCAGGCCCCGGCACATGTAAGCGTCTGGAGAGCACTGAAGGTGGGCAAGAGAGAGCATCGGAAGGAAGATCAAAGTTACAGCTATGAGGCTTCTTCTTTTGCCAATTTGTGAATCAGTTTCTAAAATCATACATAATGAGTTGCTTATAGAGTCATAAATAGGGCTGCTGGCACAAATATCGGAAAAATTAAGCATTTTTTCTCCTGAGAACTAGAATAAACATTAAGAAAAAAATCACTATATGTAAAGTGCACTTTTTAAGATGACATAAATTAAGCATAGTTAGATGAAAACACAAGGTCTTGTTCTTTGACAATCAAATATATTTAGAGGCTTCCACTCCTATCCACAGCTCTTGATTTGGAGAAGTCCACAATTTTTTAAAAAAACTGAACGTTTACAGCAAAAATAGTAAGACCTAAACAAAACCTAAACCAATTTCTGTGTCTAATTCAAAGGCTAAAATATTTAAACACCTGCCTCATCTATTGCAGATTTGTCCAATTAAATCTTGCTCAGAAGGAAAGCACCTCCCTATAAGTGGACGTTTCTAAATCTGTTATTTATACTCTACAGATCGTCATTTGACAGGTTTCAGTCCCTCAGCAAAGGCCCCAGGTAGGATGTTAACACAGCAAACTTACAGCACTAATTTTGTCACTGTTTAAAGCATATACATATTTCTGCAAATATGAAATAAACCTTACTGCACAGTGAACTAGAAAAACCTAACTGCAGCAAAATAAACAGAATTTCTAATTTCAGTGGAAGCAGAACTAAGGTCCTAATAATAAAGCTGGTTTAGAAAACATCTATTATACACAAGCTGTTTCTCTTTTTTCAAAAGACACATCACCTACAGGTATGTCCAACATGGGAGAATCAGATGAACAAAAGTAAAAACTGACCAATGAATAGTCTGAAAAAGATCCCAAAGCCCAAACCTCTACCAACTAGTTAAGCTGAATTGAGATTACTTGTCAGGAAAAGTGCATATTTTTCACTAATCAAGTATCCACATGGTCACTTTTTTTTTCAGTCCTTACTCAAGACAATTTTTCACAGATTTCTACAACGTGCTGAACTGTGCTAAAACTGAATAAGCTGTAGAAAGCAAGAAAGCATACTGTGACTTAAAACAAAGTATGCATGTGCTTTTCTTACCAGAAAATTGCTATTTGCTTCACAAAAGTTCCAGCTTAATAGGTGTTTAAAGTGCAAGACAAAGATAATCGAAATCAAAAGAAACCTTCACAGACTTCTAACGTATTGCTACAAGACCGATTGTGAATTTTACAAGTAACTTGTCCAATTCTACAACTGGTACTGCTAAGCTGCTAAATACCTTTTTATTTTAAAATGTAACTTGCAAACTATTGAAAAGATTTTATTTATGCAGCATCACAGCTGGGATTTTGTTTTACACCTTACTTATAAACTTTAATTCAACTCAGTTTTATTTGCATTACTCACACCGCATCTTAAGAGCTTAATGTGTATACTCTAGTGCTCACAGAACACATAAATTGCTACTTTACAGATGATTTTTTTATTTTATTTTTTTTTTTAAGATGCGTATCTATTCTGCTACAGGCAACTAAAGTTGGGGTCAGCCCTCACGTTTTCCTCAGTGGGTTCTCTGGTGGTTAACGTATTTTATTACCAGTATGATGATGCTGGTTCCTATGCAGAGCAGGGCGCAAATTGCACAGAAAAATAAATACAGCTCTTACTGGGACAGGAAAGACAACAAATAAACTTCCCCAACAGAAAACCTGTATCCATTTTAGACTGCTTAAGAACCCCACCCCTCTTCAGTATGCATAATAAACTGAGATAAGAAATTTTAGTTTTTAAGACAGTACAGAGTATTAAGAAAAAAAATAATTTATACATCCTTGTATATTAGGGTAAAAAAACCCACCAGAGATACTCTAAAACCTTCCAAAATTAATTTCTTATATCATGTTTGCTGACTTTATTATACACTTTCAACCTTTTCAGAACTCTATCTCATACCTTTTCTTAGAAACCAAGAATTTTGAACCCTTAGGTAACATAAAAATGGAAAGAAATGTGCAATATATAAAAAGCTTTTCTAACACTAAGTTCAGAAAAGCATGAAATCATCAACCTAGAAGTTCCAAAGACAAAAAATAAACTGTGATGAGAACAAAAATGAAACAGTAATTTGTCACACAGACATACTTTTTGTGTAGAATTTTGGAAACACAAAATAAAGCCTACAGAATGACGAACTATTATCCGCACAACTACACAACTCAGAGAGCAAGATGTTGCAGAAGGTGACAGACTTCAAGATTCTTTTCACTCATCAAACTTAATCCTAGTCAAATCACAACTGGTACCAAACAGTTCTTACGTGGTATTTGCTAATGTAACAAAACCATCCAATTATTTGCAACACCAATGTCGATCAAGATAGTATCTGGTAGTGTGACAGAAACAAGTTGTAGGTTTTTCTGTAAAGCCAGCTTCAGAAAAGTTAAGACAATTTGAAAGTACTAGGCAAAATAAATGCATATATGAAAATGATTAAGAGATAAGGTTAAAGGCACAGCATTAAATATATCTGCATTTGTAGCATGTGTATTAAAAATACAACAAATTTTCTCTTATTTTGCTGTAAGCATGAGCTGAAGGAAACATTCTCACTAGAGAACCTTTATGATGTTTGATCTCTCAATTATTTAACATGAAGAAGAAATAAACTACACATTCACTTAGAAGAATAAATGCATACTACGTCCTAAAAAATAGGTGAATTTAATGCATTATACTGAAATCTGAACTGTGTGCTTCATAAATGTATAATAAAATATTTGACAAGCTTACCTGTCTTGATCTGGGTCTTCCAGGAGAAAACTTGCGTTTGGTGATGGCTGGTTTTCCCATGCCAATTTTTGGAGTGACTGATATATAAGTCGTTGGGAGAGCACTTCCAGCAGCAGAAGGCAATGCTGGGGGCTGACTGTGCTGTACATCTCGTGCAGAATGCAAGTCTAATGAAACATCTGGCGAGGAAGACACGTTTGTCTTGTTTATATTAACCAATGGGGGAAGTGAGGGGTAAGTCTCAGTTGGTGATTTTAAGGGTTTGTCTCCAACTGGTGAACTATTTGCAACACCTTCATTTGCAGAAGTAGTTTCTACTTCTAGGAGAGCTGGTGTTTCTGACTTTTCATGGGTTTCTCCTTTTTCTACATCTTTCTGCACTTTTATTATTTCCAGTTGTTGTTCTACAGGGATACAAGTATCTCCCTTGCTTTCAGTCTCCTCTATTTCTGGCGTCACAGTTACGGTCTCAGGTACTGAAGACAGAGACCGAGAGTCTACTGTGGATACTTCTGACACCTCCACACTACCTTGTGGTAGCTGTGTCTCTTCCACTTTTTTGTCTAACTCCTGATGTATTACAGCTTGAACACCTTCCATCACTTCCATCATTTTCTCAGTCTGACTGTCACCAGATGCTGGTGTCTTTTCAGGAGACATTTCCACTTCAGCTGAATTAACTTCAACAGAGACTTCTGTTTCCAGTTCTGTGGTCTTTTCTTCTGGTGACATGCCTGTAACTAAGTACAATCATATTAAAGGCTCAGTTCAAAGAAGAAAAACTTACACGGGTGTACCAGTCAACAAGTATACTTGGTACACAACAAGTACACCAAGTACGTATCGCTTTGCTTAAGTGAATTTAATACATAGCTTAAAAGATACTTCATAAATACCTTTCTTTGTACATATGTTTATAGTAGTCTATGTTTTTAGTTCATTATTTTTCTTCACTGGAAACACAACAGAGTAAATCACAAGAAAGTAGACTCAAGGTTAATTTTTGAGGAATGTGAACACATATTTCCAGGTAGGCAGCTAAAAGTAGCTTCTGCTTTTTCATTTCTGTGTATTGAAGATGTAGGCTAGCATAAATTAATGTATTTTAAGCAACTGTCCCAACACTTCCAAAAAGCAGACAGCTAAGAACAACATGACAAGTACAAATAAAAAACACTTCCCTCCTAGCACTCTTTCAGACTTTAGGAAATCACTTGAAATGAAAACAGCTGGTGCTGGTTTTTAATTTACTAATATCTCATGGATTTCTTTCAAAAATATTTGTCCAGCCTTCCCTTGAACCAAATCAAGCACCTTTCATCCACAACATTCTTCACCAAGGAATAGCCAGTCTTGTATCCATTCCATGGAGAACCACATTCTTTGCTCCGAATTTGGCTTCTCATGATGGACCCTGATGCTTTTACAGGCCACTTACTGTCTATTACACTTGCACTCTTCTTAAATTCACACTGCTACAACCCCCTCAGCCACTACAGTTCAAAGCCTAGCATTTTATTATGAATGTGCCTTCACTGATAGTTTTAAATCATGGCCCTAATACCACAGGTTGTGATGCGTAACAGTGATCACAGCTAACCGGCAAGATTTTTTTTTTTGCTTTGGCTTTATATGCAAGTTTCTTGTTTCCCCTTATAGCAACCATCCTCCAACATCAGTTGGGAGCGGGTGGTACATACTGGCAAGTTCTTTGTCACTGATATTGGTCACTAACACATTTAGAGGACTTGACCCAGAAACCATTCTACTTGTGTTCTTTTCTTTGGCTGGTACTTCATGTGTGATTGATAAGTTATATTTATTCCCAGAACACTATGATCAGTTACTGCAGCACACCCTGTCTGGATGAGTACATTTCTTTATTAAATAAATTATCTTTTATTTTCAAAGGGAAAAAAGAAAAGATGACATCCTTAACCAAGGATACTTGTGGAGTTACAGCCACAAAGCACATAAATTGGAAATAAGTTCTGCAGCATGCCCCAAAACACACCAGAGGAAATGAATCCAATCCAGTTATTTGCAGCTACAAACAAAAAAGACCTGAAGAGAAAGTGTGAGTGACTGTATTTGAGTAGCAACAAATAATAGTTTGTACTATAAACCTCCAGTGTACAAAAGCATTTAACTGTATTTCCAGCTTTTGGAGAAAGCCAGTCCCACTAAAAAAAGTAAACCAACTTTCTCCTACACAAAGGAATCTTTGCCTTCAATAAAATACTTCTTCATCAAAGAAGTTAATACTGTCACTTGACTGTTCAGAAAGTAGAACTGATGCAATTTGTCTCCTACAGCTTTCCAGGTACTTTTTCCTCTTAAATTTATAAAGTACCACAAACCTTGCTGAATGGAAGTGGGTGCGCTAAAGGCTTCTGTACTGTCATTTTCTCAGCCTGCAAAACTTTCTTACCGTCTGTGACACATCCAACAGCTGATTCTTGACCAGGACCATCACCAGTAATGGGCTGTTCCTGAATTGTCACATCTTCACCACTTTCCATTTCCATTTCCATTGTACAAGCTTAAGGAGAGGCAAAGAAGTTATCGAAATTGGTATGATGTTTATTCTATTGTCATCAGTAGTTGCTGTCACCATTTGACCTTTTGGCTAAAGAGAATGTGTTTAACAATGTGATAGGAGTTGGGACAAATCAGGTCAATGAGAAGGTTAGGGAAACTATATAGTACTCCTTAAAGGCTAAGAGCCTTTTTCTCATTAACACTGAAGCTTTTTATACCTTTCAGACAGTGAAAAATGTCTGTAAAGCAACTGCATACACCTATTTGTGAAAACTAAATGTACACAGTCACAGAATTTTGCATTACCTGAGCAATACAAAAAATTCCAGTCTGCTAAACAAAACAGGACTTGTAGCATGAAGGCTTCAAATCCTACAGTGATTTACAGCATAGATATGAGATTCCATCTACTATCAGCACTTGGAATATTGATTTTCAATCTACAGCTGTTCAACAACATGAAAACTAAATTTTGCCACTTTAGAACTAAGATCCCTTCATCTGTGAGTTCCACCTATTAAATAAGGAATCTGCATGGAAAAGGGGCTAGCGAGCACTTCTTTGGTTAACAGTATCATACAGCACAGAAACAGGAAATACTTATTTTTTCCCTCATGTAAAAGCTTTTTCAGTTAAGAAAATTATTAAAATGCACTGGACAAAGTAGGAGCAGAAAAAACAAAGTATACAGTAAGTTTTAACTCAAAAGGAACTGATCCTCCACGGATGTTAGCACGAAAAATAGTCAAATGAATATAGCTTTCTGTTCAAGAAAGTCTTTTTAAAGTTCAAAAAGCCAGGAACTATGAGGTAATGCTACTTTTAGCACATAAAAACTGCTCTCAGACTCTATCAACTTTAAAGTGATATTTTAACTTTGAGGAAATGATCATTTAGATTAGCTCCCAATCTGATTTTAATGTACAAAAATGCTCTCCTGAGTATAAAACACCGCATGACTGTAATAGCTCCAGATTACTCCTAGTAGTTGAGATGACAGTCCTGTTCTTCCTTGGGGATAAGAGTATGCTTCTACTAGCTAGAAATCCTAACAGAAGTATTACTTAAAACTTCAGCCTTTCAAATAAACCTGTTACTTATTCAAAACGGTTTTCAGTAGAAGATGGGGAATTTTTCCAGCGTAAGACTTGGGTATCACTTGGACTTCATCCTGAATGTTCTAAATACAGTGCCCGAGAGTCCAACAGCCTCTACTAACCTTTCAGAATGGAAGTGATCTTCAAAGGCTGAAGTCACCACTTTCTCTAACCCAGTGCACAGGATCACTGACAGTTCTTCTGCCCACTTACGTACATTTACCTACTGTCACTGCCCTTCCTCCAGGATCACCTTTTTCATCATTTCATTACTGCTCATAAAAGGGATGAGCTTACACATACAGGCCAACATCAAAGAGGATGACTTGTTTACACAAAACATCTTTGAACACACAAAAATTAAAGAGTTTTGTTGCAGTCCAACACCTCTCCTTTCCAGTAAAAAATTATCAGGCTTTCGAAAACACAGATACTTACACAACTGAGCTAGCAATTTCTTTTAACAAAAGATCAATGCACAAGCATTTCGCTTTAAGCATCAAAAATGCACATGGCAGTGGTAGTGCAGTTAATCTGTTAGATTTTACCTCGCTTCCAAATATATCTACAACTGTACTTAGGAAATTCAGCTAGCATGAGAGTAGGTGCTATTCAACAGTGCACATGGTGTGAAACGCAAAGGCATTCAGTTATGAGTTCACAACACAAGTCTTGTGGATTATCCACTGGACTCAGATCAACAGATCCAAGTTCTCTCTGTGCTTCCTAACTGTTACCGAGTAATTTTAAAATAAATACTTTTACACTTTTCTGCAAATTCCCTTTTCACTTTTTACTTAATTTGTCCATTTAGATAAGGATCTCTCAGAAACAAGATGACTGATTATATAGTTTTGAAAAACAACAACTGATTAAAAGCTGTTTAAATATACCTGTCCCTTGAACACTGTCCAGCTTCCACTGCTGTATCCTACCTGCACATAGTGAGGAGAAAGGGCACTATGAGAGTGACAAGTAGCAAGAAGGAAACAGGAAAAACGGATGTTTTCAGGAACATCTACCAGAAACTGGCTTATGCATAGTAGTTATGCAAAACTGAATAAAGTTAGGCTGTCGAATACATTAATGAACCGTACCATGTCAAAAAACAAAACAAAACAAAACAAAACAGAGAAGTTTGCAGTTACAGGCTGGAAAGCTGGAGCTGGAAGGTTGAGAGCCACCATTAAGGTGCTTACTTGCCCAAGTTCCTAATACAGGATATCCTGAAGCCAGAAAGCATATTGAGAAGATGGCTCCACCCATGCTTGAGAAGCTCCTGCTATTAGAAGGAATGGATGAACTCTACAGAGCAGAATATGAGTGGCTGGTTCACAAAAGACTTAGTGAGACAGCTGCAGATACCTGTATTTGATGTTAGCATTTTGGAAATATAAAGATTATGTCTGATTACCTGTTATACTGTCGGGTTCAGGAATTAGTTCAGAAGTGTCCATTACATCATGTGACTGAGTCTGATCCCCTTCTTGCTTACAAAGAGTGCAGATGTAGTCTTTCAACTGAGACTCCAATTCACTACCTGGAGATCTGTCACATTCTATGTGAATCCACCTAGAGAGATTAATTTAGTCTATTAATGTTAGACTATGACTTTAATAATAAATATATAAAGTATCCTAGTAAAAATCAACTTTTAAATAGCAGTTTCCCATTCCTATGGGGAAATAAAAAACGCCAACCAGTGCTTTATTATGAAGAATTTTAGAGAAATAAGCATGATGTATCACTATGTCAAGCAGTTAACAAATTTAAATTTGAAGACTTAAACTACCACTAAAGTCAAGGGGACACCACAACACTTATAGCAATACCAAGACATTGCACAGCAAGATACTATAGCATTGAGTATGAAACACAGCCCACATACTTATAAGGTTGAAAAGAGCACATTTTGCTTTGTTTTGTTTTTTAAATTCCTGCATAGCAAAACACATAAAATTAACCAGAGAACACATACTTGAAAATGTAAAAAACCCCATAACACTGTGTCTTTAAAAGTTAGGACATTGACTCTTCTAGTCTGCTTACTCACAAAACAGATGCAACGTAAGAAGCAGCAGCAGCACATATTTCTCTATACACCTCAGGTAACTGCCAATTAATACTTATTTGCTAAGATTAAAATAGGACTTCCTACTATTGTTCACTGTATTTAGAGATGAAGGATCAAGATGTTGCACAAGATACTATAGCATTGTACATCAAATACAGTCCACACCCTTCACAGAAACGCATCAGTGTCATACAGTTCACCACAAACTTTAGACATTTCAGTACAATTTAACAAAAATTAGGATTCTTACCTTTTGCACATGTGACAATGCAACATATCTTTCTGGAAGTCTTGGAGGCACAGTTTTTCACAGAAAGGACAAGATAAGTTGTCTTGCTGTTGGTAACAACTGTCACATACCAAACAATTATGGTGCCACTGACAACTTGTTCGTGTGCCACACTCAGCACATACTCTACAGTTCTAGAGATCACAAGAATTTAGTTGTTAATTATGGTATTTCACAATGTGACAGAACTGCCATTAACTGACATTTTCCTGCTTTGAATTAAATTAAATAAAGTTTCTGTCCTTGGTAACACTAATAAATTATCCAAGATCTGATAACAGACCATGAAGAGCCTTTGCAACAGCAAGAAGAGTTTCCTTGGGCTACTCCCTGGCTCGAAAGGAGTATTTCTTAAGAGACCAAGCTTTTTATAAATAAAAGGGAGTTGTCTTATGACTGCCACAAACTGACTATGAAATTACATACATCTCATATACAGGGACTTCCCCTGTTATGCTGAAATCATATTTTTATTACTACTTACACTTACAATATTACTGATAAAACAACAAATTCATCCTGCCCTCCTCAAATGCAAAGGAACCCCTGAGCTGCAGAACCTCCATTCTCATAAGCAAGAAACAGCTGAATATAAGGAGTCTTCTAGTATAGATTACATAGGTAAACTGCATAGGTTTTAGTTTACTAAAACAGTTAGAGCAGCTGTCATTAAGTGAAGGTTATTCACTCCATCTGGATCCTACGCTTCCACTTTCTCCTATGGGGGTTGATGTACTGTCCTCCAGAGGCTGCTTCAGCCACTGACAGCTACCCTCACACAGCAGCTGCAGAGCCACATCGTTACATACGAGCGGGATTCCTTCAGAAATTACAAGTTAGTTACACAGCGACAGCAGTCCGCTCGACACCTAGAACAGCATAATGTGGGCCCCTATAACGACAAGGAATTATTCTGAAACCTTTAACTTACTTTACATTTCCAACCATTTGTTGGTACAGCATCCATAACCGGTTGTAGACAGAAAGTATGGTAGCCTTTATCGCATGTATCGCACACCAGCATCTTGTTGTCTTCCCCAGAATGTCTAAGAAAATTAACACGTGGTTAAAAAAAAACTATTTAAACAAGCCATAACAAAAATCTATCTAATGAAAAGTCTAAACAGGAAGACACATAGCTGAGCACATGAAAATATATGAATACCACTTACAAATAGCTCCAGAGATAATGCCCTCAAATTCATATTTTAGTATGGATGAAGACTGCTACGCTTACTTTGACAACTGCTGATCCCGTGCAAGGATTCCGACTTCTAGAAATGGGCCCACTTTCATTTACATACATGTAGGAAGATTTAATGACCTTTCTGTACTGAAATCAGTTCAAAATCTGAAATATGTACTTTACTTCTTTCTGAAAAGAACATGCAACCATACTTGTTCCTACAAACAGTCTGACTGTATTTTTTCCAAAGAGAAAAACGAGCCATCACCTCTGACTACCAGAGCTCCTACAATGTCAACCAATATGACTGCAAGAGCAAAACAAACATTAAAGTAAGAGATTTCAATTTTCCTACAATCGTGAGGAGGTACAGAGCTCCACCACAAATTTCAGCAATAAAATAAACTCGCAAAGAATAAGACAAATAGTTTGGTAATATTTAAAGTCACTGTGTTCCGCCCTAGTTTAAATAAATTATTTCAATAAATAAAAATGACACAAGATTTGCCTTGATAAAGCTTCATAATATATGGCATTGCACATACTAGATCCTACTTCATTACCTAGGAGACCCGGTACTTTAAAAAACAGTAAACACTCTCTCTTTGTATGGAGATATGCTTAAAATGCTATTTTTCAATGCTGGCATAAAACTGCCATGCTGCATAAAGGAATAGGTGTGAAAACATCACATTTTCTTCTACTTTTCCACTACAGAGAGGGTTTGTTAGCAAATACTGTAATTATCCAGCACGACACTTTTAAGGATACTGTCGTGGTTTGAGCTCAGAGGGCAGCTGAGCACATTCTTAGAACGTGCTTCATTATTATAACTTCATTGCTGGCATTCGGTATCAGCCGTGTGTGATCAGGGAACAATCTTTAAAGCGAGTGAATCAGAATGCTAGCAAATACTGAGTGATCTGCTTGGAAAACAGCAAAGCACTGACTGATCAGGTAGATGAGGCAGTAGTGAGGTGGCTTTTTTCCTTCATACTGTACCAGCTGATCTGACTAAAGCTGAATAAAATTCTTATTTCTTTTCTATTAAGCCCTTTAAAAAACAAAACAACAAGCAAGCAAAAGAACCCTGCCGTGCTCATCAGATGAAGTTATATAGGAATAAGCGTACAAGCCGTCAGTTTTCTAAGTGAACCCTTATACTACCACAACAATTATGTTTCATTGTCTCAGTATTTGTCTGGTGTAACAATTCAATCATGGTCATTCATGTCACTTTTTTTCTTTGCTCAACTAAGCCATGTATTTGTTTTCATAATGACTCATTAACTGCCTCTGTAAGATATTACAAAATAGAAGAGAGGGCCTAGTGCAGGGGACCTCCCCAGTATGTGGTACATGCACAGCTGAAATGTCAGCTGAGTAGAAGCACAGGTTCACAGACTGTAAAGGCACTAAATTAAACCAATTTGTTAATTTGGTAAGTTTGAGAAAAATCCTCCTGTATAAAAGGAGGAAAAAGCCAGAAGGTTTTGCTGCTCTTCAGAACCTGCCAAGATAATGATAACTGGGGGTATAATGTTCCAGCTCTGCTCTTTTAGAAGAAAGTTCCCAACACGTGGGATTGTTCATCTATTTAGTATAATATCATAAAAGATATATCTGTGTGAATAATCTACACTTTTCACAAAAAAGAACAGTTAATAAAATAGAAGTTTTAAAATCACAGAACATAAATCTCATACCACCTTCCTCTGTGTCCCTTAAGTCTCACTTACTTGCAGTTCTGGCACACTTTGCAATCAGGACACTGCCAACCTGCTCTTTTTAAAGGTGTAACTTGTATGTCCAGGCACATCCCATGGTAGTGCTGGCCACAGGTAGTACAAAAAAGTTGATCTAAGAGGTCTCCAGGGCTGTCGCACACTGCACAATTTGCTTCTTCCTTTGCTACAAAGAATTAATTTTTTCAATTATTATTTCATTAAAAATTATGAACAATTCAATGAACCCAAGAAATTCTTTAGTAGTTCTTACGCATACAAAACGTGATCATTCTTATGAAAGTCAAATTTAATTAATATACTTCATAACCACTCACTTAATTTGGTTTTCTGATATACTCAACTAATCTCATAACAAAAGTAC
The DNA here is from genome assembly GCF_018691265.1 of Tyto alba. Taxonomy (NCBI): domain Eukaryota; kingdom Metazoa; phylum Chordata; class Aves; order Strigiformes; family Tytonidae; genus Tyto; species Tyto alba. Next base: position 34,102,738 of record NW_024881313.1, on the reverse strand, counting down.
ATTCATTTTAAACCTTAATAAAGCCTAACCAAAAGACACAGTTTTATTCTCCTCGAGATAAAACTGAGAGCTTTAGGATCAACTCTTCTTTGGAACAAGTACAAAATAAAGCTCCTAACAGATCTAAACCTATTATTTAGTTGAAGTGTTTGCAATATGGTTGCTCTAACTTGAGTTAGGGCAAGTAAGAAAGCCTATTGGTTTGAACTAAAACCTCATGGAAGCCCAGCCTTATGAGTAAACCATTTCCATGTTCTGTCACTAAAAAAAAAAAAAAGAAAAATACTAACTTTGCTGTGCCCCACTGTCAGTCTTTAAAAATAGAAGACTACGAACTTGTATCTTTCTCATACCTGAACATATGTGAATTCTTGGGTACGTGAACTGGGAAAATAGGTCTAAACAAATGTGCTCTTAAGCTGATCCTACCACAGAGCAGTTTTCATAAAACCTGTTACTAATTGTGTCATGTGAATACTGGGTACTTACATCTTTCAGGAGCCTGATCAATATGGTCTGGACAAAGGAGGGACAAGTTACTGAAATCCTGAAATGTGCCTGCTCCAGCAGCACAGGGGTAATGGTACATCTGGGTACATTTCTCTTCACAGCATTTGATAGTGGCTCCAAGGTGCTTACAATATGCACATCGCTGAAAAATAAACATAACAAATAACTTTAAAACTATTTTTTTTCTGTCATTTTCAGCCAGATCTATTCCCTGGCCTCATTTAACACCTCGGCCAGTAGAAGGGAGTGAGTACTGAGGAGAAGGGCACTAGTAGATTGTATCTTTCAGTGGCGCTCACAGATCTTTCCAACTTAAAATGCTTAATAAAACCCGCCCTAAATGCACCTGATGACCGAGTTTTTTCTTGTCACAGAAAAGCATTTTTCTTCTATGTTATCTAACTTGAGCTATGCCTTCAGTAAAGAGGCTTGGAGAGTTAGAGTAATAAAGGCAGACCACACTACACCGTCAATAGGTTATAACTAAAAATCACATAGCTCTCTAAGTTGTAATGTAAAACTGTAGAGACTGTAATCAGAAATGCAAATGGAAATGAAATATCATTCTACTGAAAATCTTACTGACATTACACAGTTCTCTCTGAGATGATAATGCATTTCATAAGCTAGCACTTTCCTCTCACATCTACTTTTGAGACTACACAAGTATTGCCACCAAACTTTGAGAAGTCATAAATCAGCATGATTATTATTAGAGACCATAGTCGCATTTGTAAAGAAATAATTTCTCAGAAAGAACTACCAATAACCCTCCAGTTCTCTAGTCAAGAGGGAATAGATTCCATCAGTCTGTTTGTAAAATATCACCCACACCTTTCTGATCCAGTTAATCAGTCTTTTTTCTTTCCTGGATTCATTACAGTCCCTGAAGTACTGTAACATGCTTTTGCACTTTTTTACCAAGGCAACAATACTTTTTAAGGCTAGAGCACAGCACCGTAAGATCTGGAGTAAACTGAAGAAAAAACAGGTCAGTGGCTCACAGGAAGGCATACATAACATACATCAACAACTGAGCTCAGGGACTCTCATTTTTTCATAATAAAAATATAATACTAACACTGGTATGTTTGATTACTAACTCAGGTGTCAAGTAACATCTAAATATGAACATAAACCAAATCAAAGAAAAGTTACATACTGCATCTGCTTAATTCTTAGAATACAGACAATATTTATTACCGTAATTCTTCTCTGTTTCAAAGCCTGGCATGAAATAGTGATACTACAAGTCCACAGATATCAAAACCAGCCCATATGAAAATACAAATCACAAAGCTGCCTGTGTTAGCAGCTATATTGATATTCTTAAAACCAGATGAAATTAATGTCTTCAGCAAACTATCTGCCTGCATCACAACTCATGGACAAGACAAAGGAAAAAATATTAGCTTATGCTAAACACAACTGCAGTGTAGAAAGATAAAAAGCTCTGGCACAGAAATTAAAGCAGGTCACTAAGGATAGCTACTGCCATGTTTCTGTGCTACAATGCTTAGTCTAGAATTCAGATCTGCAAGACATCTCACCTCTACCCATGTGTCTGACACCTACTAGCAGCACAGAAAAGATCTATTCTGTCACTTTACTAGCAAAAATGCAGAAGAGAGGAGTGGGGGCAAGATATGCAAACAATAACACAGAGTTCCTGAAGCAGGTGAAGAAGGTACCAATAGTAATCACATCTAAGGACTGCCAACAAAACCAATATCATGCAAGAAACTTGTTTTAGGAAACGATATATTCAGTAAACACTTGCTGAGGATGCTGTAAAAGGTAAATCCTGAACTTAGATGTGAAATCATGAAAATATAGCCCAAAGCCTCCAACTTCATGAACTGCAGCTGCACATTAAACACATACAATCCACTGCAGTGTGTTGTACTTGACACTCCTACAGCCTACTGAGATGGCCCAGATTATAGCTAAGGACCAACTCTTACAGGCTACACATTTTTCAAAGATATTACTTGGTAAGAAACAGTAGGAACAGGAACTTGGGAGGAGATAAGGTCTAAAACATGTCCCAAAAGAACTGTTTAACGCTTTGTTGTATCCCATAATTAACCTGTAATAATTATCTAATTGCAAAAGAAAATTATGAAAGAACTGCAAGCACTCAAAGAATCCAACATTTACTAAAAGCTGAGAATAATGGATTAAATAGCAATATAAATGGCATTTTTAAACATCACATCTGTTTTTCAAAACCACCAATCAACAATGGTACATAAGAAATGTAAAATCAGACTATACCTTTTCCTAAATGCTATACGGATAAATGATGAAATTATTAGAAATGAGCAAACTACAGGATTACTGCAAAGCCCTGAAAAACGTTGATGTTGATTTAAGGAGCCATGTAAAGATGCTGCAAGAAAAATGGAAGCCCAAATTACATTTAATTGAACCCTTCAAACCCATCTGCTACACTGCACCGGCAATGAAAAGCATTTGGCAGCTAAGTAAAATACACACTTTAAAAACAATGTGGTATAGATCATCTGAAGCAAATAAAAAACACAGAATATCAACATTTCCTGAATTTATAAGAGAGATAAAGCAGTCTGAAGAAATAAATGCCCTAAGGGATTTTTCTGGCAACAGCTGTTGAAGACAAGAGTCACTTTTCCAGCAGGAGAAGCCAACATTTCCCTGAAACCAGGCCACGTGCTATGACCCCAGAAGAACAAGCATGCAGCTATTACAACTAACTAACTGTCATGAAGAAAGTAAGGATACAAACAGTGAAGTACATTAATTAAAAAAAAAAAAAAAAAAAAAAAAAAAGCTGTGCTAAATAAGCTCACTAACACATACTACTTTACTACTGTATTGCTAAAATAAGGCATCAGGACAGTGGGAGGTGGAAGGAAGGAATAAATCACATTGCCAGTGAAATCAAGTGTCTTTAACACACTGTATGAGGACAGAGACAGTATGGAGTCCTCAATTTCATTAGCATAAGCACAAAATAAGGTGTTCTGTAAAGGGGGTGGAAGCTGAATCCCTGTATTCCAAGGGTAGGTATAGGAAAATGGCAAGCTGTCAAAGCAAGCCAAACACTGTTTTGTTCATGCCTCAAATCATTTTACAATCCTGTTCTACAGAGAAAACTTTATAAGGTGTCACAAAGCTACAGAGATAGTTCATTACTTATTCACAGTACATTCAATAAAATAAACATCACTAAAGTACAGTCAGCAGACTAGTTTCCTACTCAGAAAGTCCTTTGTTGGTTACCGACTGTTTTCTTTAGGAAGCTCCTAGTGAACTCGCCCATGGCTAGAAAGTTCTGATCCACACAGCTCGGTGCTGTCGGTGAACTCGCTGAGGGTGCACTCGATCCCACTGTCCATGTCGCCAGCAAAGATGTTAAACAGCACCAGCCCCAACACTGCTCCCTAACGAACGCCACTCGTCACTGCTCTCCACTTGGACATCGAGCCATTAGCGGCAACTTATTCCTTATCCACCAAGTGGTCCACCCATCAAATCTTTGTCTCTCCAATTTAGAGACAAGGACATCATGCAGGACAGTGTCAAATACTTTGCACAAGTCCAGGTAGATGACATCGGTTGCTCTTCCCTTATCCACCAACGCTGTAAACCCGTCGTTGAAGGCAAACAAATTTGTAAGGCATGATTTGCCCTTAGTGAAGCTGTGTTGGCTGTCACCAATCACTTCCTTATTTGCCACGTGCCCTAGCATAATTTCCAAGCATGATCTCCATGATGTTGCCAGGCACAGAGGTGAGACTGACTCACCTGTAGTTCCCCAGGTCTTTTTTTAAAAATGAGGGTTATGTTTCCCCTTTTCCAGTCAGCAGGAACTTCACTGGACTGCCATGACATCTCAAATATGATGGATAGTGGCTTAGCCACTTCATCCGCCAGTTCCCTCAGGACCCACAGATGCATCCCATCAGGTCCCATGGCCCTGTGCACCTTCAGGCTCCTTAGATGGTCTTGTACCTGATCTTCTCCTACAGCCGGCAGTTCTTCATTCTCCCAATCCCCATCTCTGCCCTCTTCATCTTGGGTGGTGTGGCTGGAGCACATGCCAGTGAAGACTGAGGCAAAAAAGTCACTGAGTACCTCAGCCTTCTCCATGTCCCAGGTAACCAAGGTCTCCTGTTTCCTTCTAGAGAGGGCTCGTATTTTCCCTAGTTTTCCTTTTATGAATTATTTAAAACTGTCCATACCTCCTTCTACGTGGGCTTTTTCACCTTTTTCTTTTACATCTCATTTTTTTCGTACAGACAGAAAAAGGATCTAATTCTTAAAAGCAAATAGCTATGTGCTCTTTCAAATTTCATGTTAAAAGTCCCTCTATTCACTAATCCCATTGGATCAAAATATCAAATAGAGTTATACAAATAGAGTAAACGAAGAAGAACTAAATGAATTAACAGAAAAGATAAGAAAACATGATCAATCACCTCCTCTCTTTTCTAATTATATGGGAGTATATCCTCCATGCCCCTAGAATTATAGTATTACTGTCTCAGCAACTGGACAAGTAACAACCCTTAGAAGTCAGTCATTAAATAAAGGCTAAAATAATGGATTTTTAATAAATACTTACTTGTGACCTGATTAGTGCAGTAAAGTTAAATGTTAATATAAGGTACTTCAAAATGTTTTTAAAGCAAAATGTCAAAATGTTTTCACTGATTATAAACTTATTTAGCTTTCAAAAGATCAGCTGACAAAACCTATGATAACAATATGCAATTTTAATTTTATGAGTGTACCCAAAAATGCACACAAGACATCTGTCCTTAATTAAACAATTTAATGTATTACCTGAAAGAACAAAATTCAGAATGTTTAGCTACAGAAAACTGGTATCACACAAACATGTAACTAAGGAGAACTGGACCTTAACATCCTGTCATTAATGAAACCACAATGAAACATTAGTATCAACAGTGATTGATGAAATATGTTCTTCAGTAGTTCTGATAATCTTCATTGATTACTCCATCATCTAGAAAAAGCTTTATATTGCTTATAGACATGCCCTGGTTTCAGCTGGGATAGAGTTAATGTTCTTCCTAGTAGCTGGTACAGTGCTGTGTTTTAGATTTAGTGTGAGAGTAATGTTGATAACACACTGATGTTTCAGTTGTTGCTAATCCTAAATTGTTGCTTATCCTAAATTAAGGATTTTTCAGTTTCCTGTGCTCTGCCAGTGATCAGGTACAGAAGAAGCTGGGAGGGGACACAGCCCGGAGAGCTGACCCAAACTAGCCAAAGGGATACTCCATACCATAGAATGTCACACTCAGTATGGAAATTTTTGGGGGTTGGCTGGGAGGCGGGCATCGCTGCTTGGGCATCAGTCAGCGGGTGGTGAGCAACTGCACTGTGCAGCACTTACCTTTTCTTGGGTTTTATTTCTCTCTGTTATATTATTATTAATAATAGTTGTTTATTGTTGTTATTTTATTTCCATTATTAAACTGTTCTTATCTCAAACATCAAGTTTTACTTTTTTTTTCAACTCTCCTCCCCATCCCACTGGAAGAAGGGAGGAAGGAGTGAGCAAATGGCTGTGTGGTGCTGAGCTGCTGGCTGGGGTTAACCCACGACAAGACACTAATCACCATAAGCACCTCTGATGTCAAATACACAGTTTTAAGTACCATAGAGCATTTAATAGCACAATGCTGTAAGATGGCAACCTAAAAAGAACTGATGGCTTTCAACAGAACTACTGATTAGAAAAGGTAATAAATAACACACATTTCCAGGAGAACTGGAAATTACCTTCTGATTTTTAGATTTTGTACTAATCATTTAACTAACGTGGAAATTACTTAAATTTATGACAAGCAAGTCAACCAGAGATCAGTTATTTTTGTTCCTCAATCCTAACGCATACCAAATTTGAAGAAACTAAAATGTAGATCCCTCTCTTATAACCGCAATTTAAAACTATAATGTTCTTAACAGCAACAGCATGTATTAAAACTTGACTACAGTGTCTGAGTACACTTGAAGTAAGCTTAAAAGAAAAAAAAAAAAAATCACAATTGTAGAAACAGACTATCAAGTTTTGCTTCTAAAACTGTATGAAAACCCATGGACAACCGGAAGAGAAGCAATTTGGCCAAGCTCAACACATGACTGAGAAAGACTGTCTTCTAATGCAGAATTCTTGCCTAGATACTCCATCTGTCTGTAATCTGCCCAGTTATCTATACAGGAAAAAGGAACAAAGGTAAGAAGATACAAATGATGATGACTAACACCACTATCAGTGACTCAACTCATGTAATCAAGGTAGAAAGCAGAAGTCCCTTTAAGTGTTAAGATTTCAGGCTCTCTCAAGTCACTTCTTTGTTCCTCATTTTCTTCACCTTTATAAAAAATTACATTAAATAGTGTTGATACCAAGGCATATAAAAATTGGGACAATAAAGCATTCATGTTTTGCAGGGGTGTTTTTCCTCAAAGTTGATACATGTTAATAACCTGTAAGAAGCAAGTTTGCTAAATGAGATAATATTTTTAATTGAAACCTGAGCTAGATAGGGGAAAACATGAAAACCTTACAGTGCACAAATTCTTCCTTATATAACCTGAAATGTTCCAAACCCTGCCTATTCAGAAACTCCACAGAAAGGTTTGTGTGCCTCAAAGTTGTATTCTCCTCACCATTATATAAGCTAGTAGAATAACTGCATGCATATGATTTCCTCCACAGACTTTGCCTTTTCTGCTTTTTTCACACTTTCATGAGGAAAAACATTTTTTTTTTCACCTCCTCACTTTCTACAAGATTTAGGATAACGTGTAAGTTTTGACTGAGTCCAAGTTTTCCTACAGCTAACAATCAACTATATCCTTAATTCTCATCTAACTTCCACCATGACAAGGGCACACACAAGCCTGTTGTTCAGTTAGCATGTCAACAGTGAGAAGGTCAATAATGTTTAATGAAATTTAAATTGTGATTATTAGGCTTCAGCATCAGCAACTTCAGGACAAACAAGGCAAGAACAGAGATCATCAGCTTTGGTTTAAGGCTGCTTTTTGGCAGGCTCAGAAAACAGACTATTGTGCCAGTTCCATTTGTTTCATGCTCGGAAGGTCTTAAGAAGTATGTGTAGACATTTCTTTTTGTTGGCAGAGCACAGTCTGAGCCACAAATTGTTGGGAGGCTTGAAAAAAATAATTGGGGGAAACATTGCTACATGCTTGTTTTTTAATGATCTTCTCCAGGCATCTGTTACTGGTCACGGCAGAAGATACTGGGATGAAGTCAACTTTCTGTCTAATCCAGCACAGCTCCTAGGTTCTTCAATCACATATAAGGATTCTGAAGTGGCTTAAGCATTCTATAGGTTATTTCTGTGATACAGATCCTCTGTAGCTACAGCTAGCCTGGCATAACTACATTTGCAAAGCCATTTAGTAGGAACTCAGTGAGAGGAGAATTTACTGCTGATACAGTCACACTGTGCTTCCACATGGCACAAGGCTTGAGAAGAGGACATCTAAACTTCAGGCTCTAAATTCTGTATCTATATATGAGCCAAGAGTTTAAGCTCCCATTACACTTAGTAGAGACAATCATTTTATGGAATTTACTTCATCACAATTCAGTGGGTGTCCATTTTCAGGCTCCACTGACAATATCGGTCAGATCTCCATTGCTTATAATTGAAACTTAAACACAGCTCTCAAGTAGACACATCCACAGGGAGGTCTAAATTTAGATGACAGTCTTGAGCTGAAGCCTGCCTAAATTATGTTGACAAAAGTTCTCTGCTGGTAACACAGCTAAATCCACACCAAAACTTTTGTCATCATGGCACTATCAATGAAAGGATGTAAATGGGTACTGCTTATGAAGACTTCCATATAGATTATGTTCTATTTGTGTAAGTTTTCTGAATGATAAAAAGTTGAGCTAAAGCTTCACAAAACACATGCTTAAATTCTCTTAAATACTTTTGGAACACTTAGTCAAAACTTCCCAGCCATTTCTGAGAACAGAAAAGTCAGTAACAAAAACATTTTGCTCATCTTAAAAACAACCTCACTCACAGGACTTGCAATTTGGCAGGAATTTTAGTGTGGGGGATGCAACTTTTGCCCTTACCCTGCAGATCTACCCAGATGTGACCAAACTTGAGAAACCTATTTTTTTAATGTAAAACATTTCCAAAAGTTTGTCAGTGAAAAATCACAGAAAAATCTACTCTCATTGATCATGACTGATCCCCTCCAATTTCTAGCACTGATCGGACTAGGTATACCTTCTGCAAAGATTGTTTCACTCTGACAAGGATTAGAGAGAGGAAGTCTGTAATAAGTACTTTAAACCTAAGCACAATAAGCCTCTGGAATGGAAAGCAGACATCCCTAAGGTTCTTGATATTACTGTCACTTAAATTGTGTGGGGAATGACAGTATCCAGTACAGAGGCAGATGGACAAATACGGGCCAAATAGACAAAAGGGACTAACTACACTGTGTGAATGAGTCAGAGACTGGGTGGAGAAACCATGGATGGAGATGGGAACTCAGAAGGGGCAGGGATGACACTTCAAGGGCCAATTAACTAAAACTGGTCACTAAAATTGGGTGAAGAGTGATGGAATTGATGTATAAGACTTAGGAAATGGTGAAGGAACAGATCTCAAAAGGAACCTAGGGAAAAGGGAATAGAAAGGTTATGGAAAGGGGATGCAGAAGGAGGGAGGAAGAGTGGAAGTGGCTAAAAAAATCAACTTGAACAAAAAGTCAGAAGTCTGAGGCAACTAAAATTGGATGAAGACTACAAGGAAGAAAAGCATGCTGTCCTATGACTTCCAGTGATATACCACTATCACTTCACCAGCTCAAATAGCAGAGGTCCGTATGCAGTCATAAAGGTTTTAAACCGGCAGTTTGGGAGGTCTGCCTTTTACTTTTTTTCCCTGATGAAAGGAAATGATACAGACAGACAACTACAAGACAACACATGTAACACAGAGACAGAGATAAAGGAATGAACAGACACACATATGCACAACCATGACTATGTATGTACCTTAAAACACAAAAAGGACTGCAGATCAAAGATGGATTTAGTGCATAAAACAGACCTCTTAAAAGGAGTCTCTGCATTGAAGAAACCTGTTACTTTTAGGACTGTGCTTAATTTGTAGGGGGAAGAAAGTATGGATTGAAAAAAGTTGTGGATTGTTTGTGGGAGGAAAAAAAAAAAAAACAGTTATGGCAAATGGATGATCACCTGCAGAACAGTTCTAGTTTTACTTCTTTCATAGAGCTCCTTTATGATATTGGACAGGGCACTAAGTAAAATTATTCTTACTTTTTTTAATCCTTAACCTTACTGTTAAAAGCTTGGGGTTTTTTCCCCACTAAAAATACAGCCTTGATTTCTATACAGATTGTGCACTCACAAATCCAACAGAGGGAAGAACGAACTGCAATATCAGCACAACTTTTTAAGTAAGTCTGAGTATTTTTGTAACTCTTTAAAATATCTGCTAATTTGAATGGCAAATTGAAAGTAAAGAAAAAAAAAAAGTCAGGAAAAAAAATCCAACTTGGGGAAAATGGAGCGTAAGATGCACAAAAAGGCCACATTAATCCACCATTTGGAAAAATTTATAGACAAGTTATTCACATGTTTATGATAGTAGAAATATCATAGAAAAGCTTATGTGGAAATGAGTAATTCTTTCCTTTCAGCAGTATTTGAATAGTCTACACACCTATACATTGAACAACAATGAAGAAACGTAATACTGAAGAGGTTTTTTCTAGGACAGCAATGTCCATCTATGGATTGAACTAGGCACTAGCTGTCCTTCATGTGAGCATACAATTAAAGACTGCATAATCAGGCATGCACACAAAGGATATTAATTGTGTGCAGACAATCTGTCTGCCGGCATGTCTTAACTTTGTGTGGTTTTGATTTTGTAGTCTTAATAATGCATTCTTTTAACAAAGATTTTGTAGGTATATTAACCCAGTTTAACAGAAAGTTAATGTCAGCAAGAGTCACTATATATACTCAATGATAATTTACTTAATTTACAAGGTAATACTAGGGATGAGGTGACAAGGAACTCTGGATTATGTACAGACATAAAAAAATACAAGAATTTCCTGTCTTTAATACCTTCCTCATTAGTGAGCACCTCCTTAGTATTCCTTCCCCACTGACTGCAATCAGTACCTTATTGTTCATAATTCCTATTTCCTTGGCTGTTCCTAAATTGCACTCTCCAAATGGCACAGAGTCATCGTAAACAAAATCCTACATCTTCAGTTCACTAATTTTTGTAAATTGAGCTCAAATAAAGCAATTAGATGGCATACTTTGAAAATACCAGCTTGAAACATTAATATAATTTCTTTTCTAATAAAAGCTTCACATGTTTTATCTGGCTGGGGCTTCTAGCTTTTTTTTCAATTTGACTAAATTAGTCACACATATTTCTCCCATTCCTCCTCCCAAAACATGGTATCCCCAAACATTACATAACCCTTTTTTTAATTCACTAGCTACTGAAATAAACAAATAAGCCCCTTGTCTTTCCATTCTATTCCACCACTGACATTGCTTGGGCAAGCATCGTGAAGTGTGACACATTTTGACCTAGAATTTAAAACCCTGAAATGACTGGTCATACATTTAGCAAGTAATTCAACTGTTGTTCTGGGGCTCAGGGAAGGAACGATAGGAAGGGGCTGTTCGTTTCGTTTTGCAGCATGCTGCCTCAGTAGCTTGTGAAGAAAAAAGCTGCCAAATTTTGTAATGAATTCCACAGAACATTAAGTCTGATGCTTAGCAGAAGCCATAACTGTTAAGTAAATTATATCCTTTTGATGAATACCCTTATTTGAAAACAACATTGATTCTTCTAACCCTTTAGCAGTGTCCCAAAACAGATGTGCACAACTGCAAATTCTGTTTGCTTTCAGGTTTACGAAGTGTGATGACATTTTTACAATCATGCATGAGCCCTTTTACCCAGGAGTAAAATAAACCACAATAATTCTTCACCATCTGTTTGTTAATTTTGCATTCATTTAACTTCGCATTTTAAACTAATAATCATTTTCTTATAATATAGTTTGTTCCATTGGTAGAAATTACAGCTGTTCAATTAAAAAAAGAATGGTTTATAACAGTATACAGTTCCTTCTAAATACTTCCATTGCTCTTAATTATAGAGATATTAGTGCCATCAAATGGAAAAAACTGCCAGGAAATAGTGTTATGCTTTATATGTCACAGACTCTCTCAGTAAATGTACATATTAGTTCTGTTCCAGCACCAATTCCCACCTCTTTTACATTAAAATTCCTTTTCTCTACTACAAGATTCTGTGTGGTTTTTAATGTCGCTATGTGTAACAGGCTTCTTACACTCTTGAAGGAGTAAGACACAAACAATTAGATGAAGCTTCTGTTTCATATGTAGCATATAGTCACACAAAGCACAGTCCTATCTCTTCATAATGCTTTTCCTTAATCTCTAATGACAGGCCAAGGAGGTTGTGATATTTTTATCTGGTTACAGCTGAACTAGGACTAGAATAATGTCTTAAAAGCTTTTTCTCACCATGTTTACAGTAAAACAGGGAAATTCCATTCCTTTATCAAAAGCAAAACCGCATGAAATAATATGAATAATATATCAGAACTAGTGAAGGGGAAATAATTTGCATCAACACAACATGGGCCTGGAGAAAGAGCAGGAACCAGCCTGAGAGTCGTATTTTGGATTCTGTGTTACGCTCTGGACAGCACATTTTCCTGCTGCTCCACTCACAGACCAGGCTGTAAGGCCACAGTGAGGTTACAAGTCCTAAACATAGACTGTCCACATGCTAACACAGTGGAAAGTCTACTTCACTGTGGTTCCTAGGCTTAATTATTATAATCATCTACAAATAAACTCTACAAGAGACACAGGCTGCTCAGCTAATTCATGCGAGCAGTCCAGCAGTATTAGAGAGACTGTTCAGATGGTTAAAGCAATCAAAAATCAATCACTGTTTTCTAAAACTGATTTTATCTGATGGCATGGAAATCTTAGCATCAGATGATCACCCTAATTTTGTGGTAGTGTTAAGATAACAATGCTGTCACAGTGCTGGGATGAATACTTTACTAAAAACACCCATAAGGCAAGAGATGATTTACTACAAAATGGATTTATTTCAATTAAAGGAGTTCAGTGAAGGCTGAAAACCACCAAGCTGTTGCATAAGACCGTAACAGTGTGCTCACCTACAGAAATTAACTTCCAGAAGTACCAAACACAACAGGCTCATATAAAATTAAGAGTGGAAGTACAACCATACGTTACTGTGATGCTCAGCTTCTTGTCTTACCAGAATCTTGAATATTCTGACCTTTTAGTTCCTCAGATGAGTGAGCATTGCTGCCAGGTCCGACCTTTACTGGGGGATTTATCCATCACAGTATTTTACGTCTGACAGAAAGCAAACATTCTGGAGGTGCCCAAGGCACATTCTGATGTGATGGATGTATAACGGTAAAAGTCTTCTCAACAGTTCGCTATCTATTTCAAGTTACTCTCATTAAAAAACCTCACCTGGTACAACATTTTGAAAATATGAAACTCTTATCTATTCAACGTATTAAACCCATTTACATTTTGGAAAATGAACATTTTCCTCACAAAGCTCAAAGAATGATGATAGCAACCGAACTGTCTTGTATCATTTCTTTAAAAGTCTATATTCCTTTTAAAGGTTTATGATTTGTCAACACATCTCCCTGGAAATACCATACAAATAACACCTAATATTACCATAACAACCTGCAGTAATTGAAAGGAAAAAAAACACAAACAAACAGTATTTGCTTGGATACTTGTCAGCAGTTTTTTTAGATCCAGATTCACTATTTACTCTGTAGAAGCTGCTGCTCTTACATGTTTTTTGCAAGGCAATTTTATACAGAAGCAGAGTGAGTGAAATTTTTTTAAACAGAAGAAACTATTATTCTATGAATTAAAAATTGGAAGTGAGGTTAGATGTGGTAATACCTGCAGTTTTATAACAAAAAAAAAAAAAAAAAAAAAAATTGCCTAGATTGCAGATTGAATACATGTATTCTCACTGTACCTGAAGCAAGATCATGTCACTGCAATATATTTCGGATGTATCAAGTTGTTTTATCAATGTTAGATATTCTAGGAAGCAAATATTTATTTATTTCATAACAGCTACTCCTCCCTCCTCCCCCAATATACTGAAGAGAAACATGGCATCTTTGAAAGAATACATTGCTATCACTGATGAAAAAACACACTGCTAAAAAAGCTTTTGGGAAGTGCTGATTTGAGAACATGCCACTTCATCAGTTCTTCAATTAATATTATTAAATAGAATTCTTATTATTAATATTAATCATGACTGTGATTCATGGAACACCTACAAGTTCATTACTGGCAGCAGACCTACTGCTGTCTGCCTACTTTTCATTACCAGGTCAGATGTGCAGAATTGAGAATTGAGAGGACAATTATACAAATTAAAATAAACAATGTTAATTCTCTCACATAAAGAGATGACTATCAATAGTAGCTTAGATCATTAGAAAAAATAGCTTTATTGCAAGTATTGTCTGTATTTATCACCAAGTGTTACACGCTTACACACGAAGGGAAGTTGGTCCATATCTGTGAAGATTCATAAGATGTCTCTCTCATGCATGATTTGTTCCATGTTATTAAAAAAAAAAAAAACCAAAACACTCAAGGACACCTGCATTAATGGCACTACTTCATACTGATGTTTGCAATATTTATGCTCAATCTGCAACTCTGGGACAGAATTTACACTAATGGAAGTCGATAACAAAGTCTTTAGGGAGTTCAAAACTATTTTTTACTAATGGTCTGATTTTGCAAGCTGCTGAATACACTAATCTCAGAAGTAGTTTTTAGGCTACTGCTTAAAAGCAAACTGATGCCAACAGACTAATACTAATCCTGAGTTATAAATTAAAATGTTTGTATGATTTTTTTTAAGGATAGGTAAAAACCCCAAATGAAACCCCATAATATAATTTACATTAGCAGGAAAAAATATTATTCAGACTCTTTTGATGGGAATAATCAAAATCACTTTATAACTTTAATTTCACTAAAAAGTCTGAATTTTAAAGTTATCATTCAAAAAAAAAGCATGTGATCCACAACCATGAAAAATTTAAAAGACATGCTTAAAAAAAATACTATTTAAAAGGGGAACTGCTACAAAACCAAGATTAGAGTCAATTGTCTAACACTAATCAAACAATGATACAGGTCAGTAAATATATCTACAACTTGCCCTGCAGGGGTATTTTTTCCTTTTATTCATGTGCTATCTATCAAACAGCAAAGTTCTGAAGACAAGGAAGATGCCATTTTATTTCTATAATGCTCCTCTATAAGGAGGACCCACCTCTGACTTAAACTAACAAGTATTAACTACAAAAGAGTGATTAGGTTTTTTTCATAAATGTAACCATCAAACAAAGGCAAAATTAGACCCTTAAGCACTAACATTAAAAAAAAGTCAGATTGATCACTGGCTATGTAAAAGACTGAATATAAAATATTTAAATAAGGATCAGCCACAAGTGAGGTGGTAGTAAGGTAGGAAAAAGGGGGTTACATTCAAACACCTACAAAAGCAAGGAGATAGGTGGTACTGCTACAATTCCTTGTGTAAGTTTCTATGGGCTTACTGTTGTTATGAGATGGATATGGTTTCCTGCCTTTTTAAAATATACAGAGAGCTCTAGTCTTATTATCTGCTGAAAATATTAATGGGATAATAATTTAAATAAATTTGCAAACATTTTCATAGATCTTTCAATTAACGTTTTGTTATTTCCTTGTTCTACATTTAAAATTTGGGGGTGTTGTATCGTCATTTTCTTTCTTTTGTAGACCTTGAAGGACTACGCTACTGCTGCTGAGCACAGAAAGACAGGAGGAAGGGAGAGCCCAAGTATCTGTATTCTCATCTTCTATAACAAAGCACCAAAATTGGTTAGTCCCACCAGCAAACTGAAGCACTAGCTGAGGAAGAAGATACAATCTTGACTTAAGAGACAATGCAATTTTCCTTTAGTGGGCTTTCTTCTCTCTTCAGAGATCAGATTCTCCTTTTTTTAACACATAAGACCCCAAATTAGCTTGGTATAGATAGATTATAAAACCTTGAAACGAAATGCCCAGCAACAGTGTACCACCTCAGCATGAACTAGTATGTCACTGCTTTAATACTCAAGTAGCATTTGAGAAAGACACCCAAAGGGGACAAAGAGAAAAAAGAATATAGAGAATTTCTTTGGGCGTATTATGAAAAAAAGTGTTTTCTACTCAAGTCATGCAAAAAGGAAGAAAAGGTCTTTGTGAAACACACTTCACCAGTTTGGAACACACACTAAACAATTTCACTTCAGAGCTTTCAGTAAATTATTTCAGTGAATGTTGCTGAATAAAGGAAACCTGTACTGGAAATTCCTTCAGGAACATAGGCCCTTTCATGTTTCTCAGCTAGGCTTTTCGGCTTTCATTTCTGGGCTATTGCTGCTTCCCTCTCAGTCTCTCTCTGTGCCCCTAAGTCCATTTTGTCTGCTTCCTACACCTCACAGACTGCCCTTCGCATCTGCAATGCCTATCGTCTATTCAGCATCAAAACCCTCTCAGAAACATCTTTGTAGCAACAACCTCTCTCCCCTGATTCTAGTACCTACCTATTCAACATCTACAGTTCAAGAAAGGTGTATTTTTCAAAGAATTCATCTTCAACAAAAACACAGACTGAAAACTCCAAGGCTGACTCTGCTTTCTGACTTCAGTGACAAGGGAGTGCTCACAGGGCGAGCTGCCACAGGAAACCATCAGCACCACTGCAGTGGCAGAGAAAAACATACAGGTGAGGCTGAAAAACCAGGTATCCTCCTTTAGATGAAGACATATGAACAGTCTTAAGGAAAGACGTCTTGTGCTGCCTAAGTAACCCAAGTCTTTTCCCTCCTCCTTTGCTACCATGCTCTAGAAATGCAGTCATTACGGGAACGATCATTTAAGGATTCACCTGCCAGAAATGACACTGTGCTTCTGCTCAGGTCTGCAAAAGTGCATGGGGAACCAGGCAATGAATTCAGAGAAATTGTATTCATGCACTGGAAAAAATGTCAGTTTATGGAATTCCTCTCTTACTCTGAATAAAGTTTATTACTGAAACCTAAACCATACATTTTAGAATACATGTACTAATCATTCTCCCTCTAAAACAGCTGGCAGGGGTTAAGCTCTAGCACTTATTTCTTATGGGCCAAAGAAGGAACAAGACACAGTTTCCCTCCAATCAGTGAGTTATAACATACATTGTCAATACTACTTGTTACGCAGACAAATTCGGCGTTGTTTTTTTTTTTTTTTTCTTCATATACTTGGAAACAACAAAGTAGGGATAAAAGCACAGCTGTTATTTCACAGAAATCTCAGGAGAAGGAAATCAAAAGAAAAATCTGCCCCCCCCCCCCCCCCAAAAAATAGCTGAAAACCATACATCGTTTCTTCTTTCTGAGAAGACAATTGTTCCTCCGAACTGTGGTTCATAAATTAATGCCTAACTTCTTGTAGACAGAATCAACACATTGAAGATGATATAAAAACTATGATTAAACTGGTTTCACATTATCATGTGCTCCTTTTTCTAATTAACAGGTCAGAATCATTATGGTAACAGGTTATGAAACAAGGAACTACTATAAAGACTGAAAAGTCACATTAAAGTATTTGCACTTGTTAAGAAACAAACTCTGAAAACAAGTGTGCAGAAAAAGCTCCAAATAAAATGCTTTGCCAACATGTGGTACATTGATACTCTACTGTATATTAGTACATAAACAGGGCAGTGTGGCTTATGCCTCTAAAGAAAGGAGTATTTTCTGTTTCTTGAGATGCTTATTTTAAAAAAGCGCTAAACTGGGGTATGTCATACAGCCTTGGAATAAATATTTCTTCACATTTATAATAGACTTTTACACCCATAAAAATTCCAAACACCTTAGCATGCTGAAGCATAGTAGTAGCTTTACTGAAATGTTAATAATAAATATGTTAAATAATGGGAATTACATATTTTTTTTAATTGAATTTTGGATAGGCACAAGGTCAGATAGCTTAATAATTATCAGATTATTTTAGAAACAAGCTTTTAATTAAATAGTTTCAGTTTAATAATCTATCTCTTTATCCCCTTATTTTTTTCACTGGCTAGATGACTTGAAAAATTATTTAATGGTAATAGCATACCTCATGTCAGATTGTACAAATCTGAAATATTAATCCATGTAACAACTAGTAGGGAAAGAAAAAAACAGATCAGCTATTCATTCAACAAACCTTAGACTATCACAATCAACACTTTTGCACAATCTCCTTCAGTAACGTACACAGACTTACTCGAGTATCGAAGTACTCATGAGTGAGCAACAACTACATCAGAAATACTAGGAAAATAAATGAAGTTTTCTTTCTCAATAAATAGAAAATTCAAAATTAAAATCTAGTTCAGACTCCTTTCATCAAAAATGTTTATGGACATTAGCCACATTACTTTCACTTGCTACTGCCTCTCACTTTAAAATCATGCTATTTAGCCAGACCACTCTATTTCATAGCAATCCTTTCAAACCTTTAAATACGTCACTGAAGATCCACATCCAAGTGTGGAGTCTAATTAGATCCCAAGGTATCCATACTTTATGTGCCAAAATAATTACAAAAACATATTAGAAGCAGAGAAGCATAAAGTTCTTGATTCACATTTACTCGGTGCTGGCTATTACTTCATTTTCTTAAATACCAGCAGGGATATAGAAAAACGTATTTTATTTTGTACTAGAAAATGTGGTCTATGAGACAATGGGGGAAACTGAAAACTGTCTTTTGAAAGCTGAGTCCTAAACTCTGTGGTTTTAAAGGTGGCGTGTGTTTTGACAGGAAACACAATTATTTATCAGTAAGAACTGTAATTTTGTTTTTTCTGTTCTGTGTTTCACTGCAGAAATAAAAATAGAACTCACAACATCCCACTGGATAATTTTAAACAAAAAGTCTTAAAGATTTGGCAAAAATGACCCTACAAAAATGTAGGGTTGAAACAACTACTAGGCAAAACCCCAGTTGTTTTGGTTTTTTGTTTTTTTTTTTTTTTTTTTTTTTGTTTTGTTTTTTTTTGTTGATTGGTTGGTTTTTTTTTTTTTTGCATAAAGTATATTAAATTACGCCTTATTTGCTCTGGCTCCTAGACTCAGATTATAGGTAAGAAGAAAATAGGACAGGATGAATTTTTCAACAATCCTAGTTATTTCAAATGTCAACCTTCTTCCTTCTTATCTGCTGGTTCTCACTTCTTCCCTATGCCTGGTTCCTCTATGTTGATGTATGCTTTTCAAAGCAGCTGCTACAGGACAAGGACTTCAAATGAACAACAGTATGTCATGGTAAGGCTTATTTTAGTTCAAACAAAAGAATACTTGGTTCATGTGACACTATTAATGAGAATTAAGTTGTAAATCTTACTAAGCAGGCAAATATCACTTCTCAAACTGCTGGACCTGCAAAAAACTGAACACACATACAGGTTCCATGGCAGCCCTTGAACCTGAGCAGACTTACCAAAGCTGTACTGACATTGTTTATGGTGTAAAAATATGTTCCAGAAGGATTACACATAGTAAACCAAAGCCAACTATGATAATTTTAAGATACCACGGCTGCTTTACAGAACTTGGAAAATACAGTTATAAAATAATTGACATAGTGTTTCTGTCATTAACAAGCTGTAAGAAAGTCTGAATCATATTCTCCAAGACAGAAATGATCTGGCTTAAGGTGACAAAAATCCAAACTGCTATGGAACAGAGTAATTCATGGAAGATAATTTACAGTGTTAAAATGTTACCAAAGCTGCACCCTTAGTCACTATGTCTTTCCTTGAAGTACAAAGCTTGTCACCATCAGCAGGGAAATGGCTACAAATCTCTAGAGAAACTTCAAAATTATAAGAGGGAAATTCATGGAAAACTGCAATAACTGCAATACCTCATGGCCTCCCACTGCTGAACTGTTACAGTATTTATAAGACATGCTGGGAACTGAATGAAACTACTGAACTGACCAAAAGCATATGGAAGTGTCTTCGTGATGAGACATATGTCACTATTCCTCTAGTCTTTCTCTAGCACTTTCCAGGCTAGAGTTCTCTAAGAGATAGCAACCTATATAAGAAGTAGAGATGTTTTTTTGGAAGAATACTTCCTGTGGTACTTCCTTCCTAAGTTGCAAGACAAAAGCAACTACAAGGAAGAAAAAAACAAAACAAAACAAAACAAAAACCTTCGTAAGATAAAATCAGAAGCCACTCCAATAGAGCAGCCAGGTAGACACTGCCAAACTGCAGTGAAGGGAGATGAAGAAAAGCCAAGTGCCTCATTGCGTGCAAAAGTACCATAAAAAAAACTCTAGAGTTAGGAGAGAAACTTCTGAATACCAGAGCTGCTCATTTAGTATCATGTTACAAAGCTTATCCTTGAAAAATGGGCAAATACAGAGGACTCTGCCCAGAAATGGTATAAATTATGGCAGATGACGTTCTTTATGTGTTTTTCCCTGGCTTTAAGAATTACAAGCTCTTCCAATAATGAAAAGGGAAGAAGGGAGTTTTTGGAGCATCAAGGAACTGCAAATTCTGTACTCTATGTAGAACAGACCTCGCTATGTGCTCTGTTCAGCTAGGTTGAGACATGTATGAAACCAACACTGTTCGTATCTTCGGGATTCTGTCATCTAAACCATTTTTCAAACACAGTTTTTATGTCGACAAAAAGTAAAACTAGCTGAAAAATTGTTATGGCTAAATGGGCATAATCTTCCACAGTGTATGAAGTTAATGATCTATGAAGATGTTGATGCTTATCCTTACATACAAGGAACAACAAAAGGAAGTATTGATTTAGCCAAATTGGTTTTCAACTTAAAGCAACACAAGTAAACATACATACCTGTAAAAACATGGACAAGTCTCAACAAAACAAAAAGTGTACTGAGGCTACGGGGTGAAGACACATTCAAAATATCGACAAACACTTTAAAAAGAATAAACATTTTGAATGTTTTCCAACTTTCCCCTCAATTTATTTCTTTCTGGTCTAGCTTAGTGAGCATCATGCTGGAATCAAGTCTTGAGCAAAGAATTAAAAACAGTAGAGGGAAAGGGCTTTAAGAAACAGTTTGAGTGAGGTATTTAATATGCAAGCCTTGTAACATTGCCCCAACTTGGAAGCATCTACCAACAGCACAATCTCCTGCTTCTGGTGACAGAACTCAAGGGAAGCTGCCTTAAAAACAACTTGCAAGATTGCGTTACCATGTGAAAAGGGCTTACAGGAGAGTCAAAACAGCGTATCGTTTTGAGTCTGGAACAAGGCAAGATACCATTGATTAGCTTGCCTCTATGCAAAGCAACAACTCCTACAGTTCTCAGCAATGGTAACATGCCAAACACTGCCTGCAGAATCTGAAAAGGAGCCAAAAACAGCTGCCTTGTACAGAGAGAAGATATTGCCCTGATGAACAAACAAACAACAAAAAAAAAAAAAAGATGGGTGGGAGAAGACGACATCAATTTTTCAGCTGTCTGGCTGCATGAATCTCGGTCCTGTAGAACCACTTGACTATTACTGGGAAAATGAAAGGTGTGAAGTAGATAAATATGCAAAGAGCTATACAGAATTTCAAAGCAAACAAAAATCCACATTTTATAAGATGGAAATAGAGTAATACAGTATTTTGGAATTAGTGCATTATACACTTCATTACTAACATGTTTCCCCTATTCAGCCTTTAAGTAAATAGGAATCTCCTTGGTTTCCACCAATATTGCTTTATTTGACTTTAGCGTCCTTGACAAATTCTCCCAGACTTGTAAACTGCTTTCTATGTCTTATCAGAAGAGAAAGCTGGCTGGGAAAGTTACCATTGCATTCCTTTCTTGTATACAGTTTGTTCAGAAGTGGTTCAAACACATTTTCTACTAAGATTTCCTTAAACTCACTTCTTGAATTGAGCTACTTACATACTGGGGAAAAGAGCAGCCTGGGACTTTGTAGGACACAGAAGAGCTACGGCCAGACAATGTAAGGCAGACAAGTAGTAAACTTTACAGTCGGCTGAGGAAATAGTAAAGAAATGGCCAACTACTCAATATATGTAAAATAAACAAGGAAATTATAAAGCGGTATTTAAAAATACCTAAAAATATTTCAGAAACCACTCTTGCTAAAAGTTGAGCAGATGCAAGCCCTAAAGGCCTCCATTTTAAATGGTAATGCCAGTAAATTTGCACTTCCAAATATCAAAAAGCAGCATAGTTGGGAAAGCAGAAGACTGAGGCCAGAAAAACAAGAAAAAGCAGAAAACTCTGCTAGTCCACATGTTGTTTTTTTTCAGCAAAAACTCTGATTTCTGTTCAGTTTCCTTTGCTTAGTTTATCCTACCAAGTCTTCATTTCATACCATCTTTGCATCTTACAACAAGTATGTGTAGAAACACCTTACTGAAAAAAGTCTATCTTCATAAAGCTGACAGCATGACAGCTTCTTTACCTTGGTAATTTTTATGTACTGAGTAGAGCACTTACGAGTTATAAGAAAATTTAGTTAAGTTTTGAATCAAGCAAATCACTGGAAGTTCTCCCTCCCTGTCTATATTCCAAAGAGTTACTTGCTTTCAAAACCCGAAACAAAATTTCTCCAAAATCCCATTAAAACCTATCAAAGTAGTGGGGGAAGGAACTGTCATGTCTGGGTATTCAGGCTCTTTAACTTACATACTGTACAAGCTCCAGAGATAAGTATGTGAATTCTTAAGGTTCATCTTGAGAAAGGCTCTAATGCTATGCTCGTCACCCAGATCATCACTTCTTCCTTACAACTTTTTAAACTTAAAAAGTGGTTATGAGAAAATCCATGACTCTCACTTGCTGAGATGAGCAAGGTAAGCAAGACAAGGATTGAGATTAAATGAGTCACCTATAATACCCTAAGGGCTAGAGCACATTTACTACCATAACTGCGTATTTCAGCTTTTATTTGTCAGTTGTTATAAAACAACATGACCCACAAGATTTCAAACACCTCACATACACACACATATATATGTGCACGCATTAATATTAATGAGAGACAAACCCAAGACTTTGAAATAAAGTCAAAGAACCCACCTATGTCTAGACACAAATACATGTAACAAACTGGTCAGATGTCTTTGCCAGGCCTTCAAAATTAATGAATCAAAAGAAAGAACTGAAGAATAAAGCCACGCTAACGAGGGTATTTTGTGAAACATGCACAGATACTGAGACCTCTATAATATTTTATCTTAAACCTTCAGCAAACATGGGCCAAGAAGAAAACCAAAATGAATTAATATACATACTTTGGAATAGGTCAATGAAATATGTCCACACAAACTTTATTAATGCAATCACAAGTTCAGTGAAGCCAAATGGACATCTCAACTGGTAAACAGAGTAATAAGAAACACTGTCATATCCAGTTAAAACAGATTTGCAAACAATAGGCAGCCTAACTAATGAGAAACATGAATGTAACTTACAAATTAAAAGACACCCTCAAGGTAAGAACAGCCCCAAAACACTCTCCACAAACTCAAGAGACCTAAACCAACAGACTATACTATCAAGAAAAAGTTTTTTACATGTCAAAAAATAACCTGCACATGAACACAAGGAAAAGAAAAGCATACTTTCCCAGCTAAGGAAAGATGTCAATGCTGCAGACCACATCATAAACCCATGTCATGCCAGAGGGACTTCCAAGAAGACGGAAATCCCCAACCAAGCAAACAACAACAAAACCCAAAGCAAATTTGGTGGCAAGTAGAGGAAATAGCATACAGCTTGCTTTTATTTAAACTATTTTTCTGTATGCCCTGAGTACATACTTGCATCTGCGTTGCCAATAGTATTCAGAACATTTAAATAGGAACTTTACTTCTAAAATGCAGCAACATCACATTAGAAAGAAGCCTCAAATTTTAGCAAAAGCAAAGCACAAGCAGCTGTGAATGCAGAAACATACATTAAATTGCTACACTTTTCATTCAAAACTTGTTTTTAAAATCCCACGCAAAGAAAATTTCTTCCCTTAAGCTTCTCCACTATCACATAAGATAACCAGCACCTTACTCTTCCTTGTGCCTTCTTTAGCTTAGTGACAACTTAAAAAGCAGTGGAAAAAGTACTACCAAGCACTACAGCCTGGACACAAGCGAACACAAGGATTACTTGGGCTCCAAACCCATTACACACAAACTCTCTGAGCAACTGCCACGTTGCTGCTCCACAGTCAGGAACGTAGAACTACAGAAGAGTTTGCTCCTCATTTATTGAAAAAAACTAAAAGCAAAAATGTCCCTGGTGTGATTGTGGAATAAAGATGTTCCACTGCATCCAGCTATTCCTCTAGAATCAATCACAGTTGCACTTTTACTCTCCCTGATGTCACAAGAAGGATAAAAGAGAATAACCAAACCAATGGCATTCTTTGCTGGCTGGCTGCTGTATTAGAGCAAAGAAAGTTTCTGAATGGTTTCAGCAAAGATTCAATAGAAAATATGCAGAATGGCACTCAATTAAAATTTCTCTCATCTCTCTGCATTGCACTGAAACATGTGCAATGGGGATATCTAAAAATTATTTGCAGAATTTGGAAAGATTAATAGAGAAGATACAGAGCAATACATGAAAAGACAGGGCTGAAATGGAAACTATCACACCAGAGAGATGTAGCATTCTTCAAGAATTCTTACTTAAATATTTGCATTATAAACATCTACACAAAATTTAACATGTACTGATGACACAAACGTGAGGCACTATCACCCTGAGGCACAGGGGAGTAGCAAGGTACCATACAGAAAGAAATGGAACGGAAGAAATGGAAACAGGAGGAAATTCAACAGAGCAAAATCCGAGCTTGAACACTGCAGGAAGGATTTCTGTTCAAAACGATAATATTATAATGAAAATTACCATAAGATGGGAATGAGTTGATCACAAAATTACTACAAGCCACCACCATCAGCCAAAAATAAGGATGAAAACCTTTCAGCAGTGAGATTGGGGAAAAAAAAATAACCAATTTTGAATGTTCTTTCAATTCTTTTTATAGTTTGTTATACATAGACACATACAAATGTTTTAACATCTTCAAGCTCATCTAGAACTTAATACTGTCAGGTTCATTCATTCTGAATAGTCTTTTATTTCAAAAGCAGATACACAGAAAATTAAATTATTCAAAGCAAAGCATTTATTCAATATGAGTAAAAGTAGAAGGTGCAAGTAAAGCTGTATTATATGGCTTGTATTGAAAGAGTAATTTAAAGCAGCTTTTTAGTCTACACAATGGAGTACATTTACTTGTATCTTCCTCATAATTTTTTTATTTTAATATGAAAAACATGAAGACTCGAGTAAAAATAAGCCTAAGCACGATCATGGGAAAACAAGCAAAAATTACACAGATTTTTTGATAGCATGGCTGATTAAAATTATTAATCTACCAGACATGATTAAATACAACTAAAAAAATATAGCTGCACATCGTAAAAGCAATGTGAGATAGGTCTCTTCATCACTTCAAAATGTTATCAGAACATGACACCAGGAGTCCGCTCTTTTCAAAGGTACCTACTTTTCCAAATACATTACCATTTCAAATTAAAAGACTAAATATTTATATATGTATTTCTATCAATATTTAAAGTAACAACATAGGATTTGTGGTAAACACTAGTTTTCCTATGCTAACCTGCTTTTTTAAACTGGTATGAAAGTGAGAATTTTTTTACTCTATTTGATTCATATAATTTCAGAATATAAACTGGCAAAACAAGTATTTCCTCTACTTAGAAGGGCATTTGCTAATTTGAACTCAACTTTTCTCTGTATTTTGTTTTGGTCAGTCAAGTACTTCCTATATTCTAATTACCTCAGAACTAATTAATGATATATTCCATGCAATTCCATAAGCCTTTTTAATAAATTGCAACAGTAGGTTTTATCATGAAGACCTGTGCAGAGAAACCTTATAATAAGTGTGAGCCCAGAGATCTGTAGGTGAGTATTTTTGGTCACACCTTGTACCGCATAAGTCTGCTAGCTTTTTTCCAACCCCGCCACCTATTTTCTTACTGGCTTGAGTGTTCATGTCTTTTTACTCACTTCTGTGCTCCCTGAGACAACAGCTTTGTCCACGTTCACCGATAGCTGCTCTTCAGTCTGGCAGACTCCCAATGACCACTCCGCACAGCGGTGATGAGCCCAGCAATGACCTAATGCATTATGAAAGAAAAAGATCTTTGGTTGTACAACTCTTCTGAGCACTTCCTGTAAGTATGGAACTTAGTTCCAGTAGTAAATACTTGCCAGATAAAATGAACAGTCTCTCTTCCTCCTCTTCTTCTTGTTGCAATATTTAATACCTTTTTTATCATACACTGAATATATTGCAGTTACTATCAGACACTAAATATAATGCAATTTTCTTTTATACATAGCACACCTTCCTCTTAATTTTGGCACATTCTGTCTATCTGTTTATAATTTTCACATGCCTGATCTTGTAATCATAGCAGTGAGGTGTGTATGATTTTATATGCAACGTTTGTGTGAGACACACACAGTTACATTTGATCTTATAATTCACTGTAGGTAACATCTGTCTATGTGTGTACTCTTAAATTATGATTTCCAAGGACCAGATACAGATCTGTATGCTCATGTAGAACATACTCATATGATGCTTTAGAATTCTACACACAAAACTTTTAAAAGCTCAAAGTACAGCATGAACAGAAACACCATAGAAATGACTGAAAAAATTGTGTGATGCAAAAAACACATTATAGAGATATAATTAGAAATGTTTATCTACATAACCAAAAAATTCAGAGTTTGCAGAATTCAACAGGTACCTCTTAAAAGAAGTTTCTAATTCAATTCAGGGAAAAACAATGTAAATGATGCATACTTCCAAAGGAATTCTGTGACATCTCTATACTAGATTAGAAACGACGCTTTACATTAGCTGTTGAAATTAGGTACCTGGTCAACATAATCATTCAGCAACAAAAAAAACAGCCCCCGTAAATTTTGCTAAGGGCTTGGGAAGAGTCATCTACAAATAGTAACAACTTTAAAAAAATTTAGATTGATAAACTCCCCCCACCGCCCATCCGCATACACTAGGGTATAACTATTTAAAACAAACCATTAAACTTTATTTTTAGACTTTGAAATTAGTTTCCACACCCATGAAAGAATGCTATTTATATTATTGCACAAATATATTTCTATTTTTGAGGCAAAATACATGAGTGGACTACCAGCATCAAACATTTGCACACAGATGCTTTCTGAACAAGTAATTCATAACTGAGTAAAAAGAAAAGTTCCATTAAAATGACAGAGCAGACGACAAACCAGACAGTTCTCTGCCAAAAAAACCTGCAGATACTGGAAACATGCACGTGTATTGTGCCTCTGTTGTTCTAGCAGTACTGCTCTTAAATCTCCCATTCCACTATTTCCGATAACCCCGTGCTAGCAACAGGAGATTAGGTAAGGCTACAGGAATAGAACCTTAAGAATTATATTAAGCTGTATCTCATTTCTTTTTCCTTTTCTCCCCAAAATACTATCATGATACTGAAGATATTACAACCTGAACACCAGTTCAGCAGTAGATTACAACTATTCCCCACACAAAGCTGATGATTCTGTCCAGTACTTGAATAGGAGACTATAACCCATATAACATTGGCAAAAGCCACAAAAGCATCATCAGACACTTGACAAACACCAGAGCACAGAAAACCAACAGCTGAAAAACTTCAATCACCACCACTGTAGCTACTGTATTACTACTGGATGGGGAAAAAAGGAGGATAGCAACGTATCTTACCTGTTGGCTCAAATAAGGCTTGAACATCAATGTCATCTGGTAAGCCAACTAAACTGAGTTCATCCCAGAATTTGACAACCTGATCGTCAGAAGCAGTTTGGGTGCTTACACTTGTACATGATGCTATACTCCATCGAGATCTGTATTGGGGAGCAGAAAAACAAAAACTCAGAAGTGACCACATTCTTTGTTCAATTAGCTAGATACTTGTAAATGATCCAAAATTCAAGGAAAGTGAATATCCATTTTTCCAAACATGATAAAACAAAAATCAACATGAACAAAAGTATTCCTTCTTCCTCATACTTTAGCCCAACATTTTTTTCCCAGTAACAAAGTTTTCAGTTAAAGCTGCTATTAAATAGACAAAAAAAAGTGCTTGGCAAAATGTCCCTTTCCTCAGCCTGCTCTCTTCCAATTCTTCAGGACACACATGCTTCTTTTTTTAAAGTCCGCTTCCGTTTGATTTTAAAAGTTGCCCAACCCTAGGAATGGAGAATTAGGTAACAGCAAGCCGTCTGTGTTACTCTGGGGAAGAATAAATGTAGAAGGAAGAAAAGAGAGTGGTGTCAGCGGCGAGCACCAGCTGCAGCTTTCATATAGTCCTGTCCCTGCAGTCTTAACAGCTGGTCCAGGGTACAGCATTGACAGTATTGTCAAAGATGACTGCCACAGCCAGAGGTAAGGTGCCTAGATAAAATACAGCAACTATATGGGGAAGGTAGAAAAAAAGACCAGCAGTGAAAAAGCTACGTGGAAATAAGTATCTTTATCCAATGCCATCAAGAGGTTTGTTTTTTTGTTTTTTTGTTTTTTTTTTTTTTAAAAAAAAAAGGGGGGGAAAAATAAAATAAAAGAAAATAGGAAGGGGGCAGGAGGAAAGGAGTGTAAGAGAATTGAAAAAGGAAAAGTGATATAAAGACTACTATACTGTGCTGACATGGGAGGATCTCATTTATAACCTCATTAATTCGTTTACCAAATGCTAATCTCAACAGAAAACAAGTCCTAAAACTCAGATTATTCCACTAAAAAAAGGAAGTGATGACTCCTCCTCCTTTATTTCCTGCAAGCAAAAACCTGTCTTGGACGTCTAAGGATGTGCATTAGGCTTACTGACAAAAGAGACCTGATCTCTGACGCTTCAGCAGCTGGTTGGAAAGGTGGTGCTGCATTTTCTATTAAGGCTCTTCTAACTTCATTATTCTCCCCCGTTAATAACTCAAACACATGCATTTGCTATTGCTTCCGAGTTTCTGGAGTTTAGACAGCACAAAACCATCTCTCCTTCTTGACTGCTCTCCTACTTATAACCTCTAAAAAGATGTTAAAAAATGACCTACCACCAATAAGCCAAGAGATAGAGTAAGCACTGGAATTTTAACTTGAGATAATTTTGCCTTTCTGAAAACCATACTTGCTTTACTTCAGCAGTTACATTCAGAAATACATGAAAAAAACTTTATCTTATGGGGAAGAGTAACATCCTTCTTGCACCACCAAAGAAATTTTTAAAGTTTTCAATTACTACATGATATTTTCATGACCCACGTCATGACCAAAGCTAAACATCAAAAAGAAAAAACAAAACCAAAACCTGTTAACTCTGACACTATCACCATTAAAACTCCTCTCAATAAAGCATTATATTAACCCACGCTGTTCAACAAAGCTGGTTCCTGAACACCGCCCATGTCCACTGGAGCCACCTCCAACATTAAACTACTATGCAAAACACAGGAGTTTAAAGCAACATTAAAAAAAAAAAACAAAAAAACAAAACAAAAAAAAAAAAACCACAACCACTAAATCCCAATTGACAAGGCATTTTTATTAATACAAAAGCTTCCTCATGAGATCAACCCAAACCATTTAAAGGATATTGCAATTTACTCTGTAATTTCATCCTGAACATAAACGCTTTCCACCCCATCCTGATCTTTTGTACTTAGCCTTTTTGTAAATAACATTTCACGTGCCTATAAGAGTAACTGTCTGAGGGGAGGGGGGTCAGTTTTATTAGCTTTAAGAAAAGCATAATTTCCCTATCGGCATTACACAAGGCCCATTTTTGACAACGCTGACATAATTTTACCAATCACAATTTTTCTGCTGTGCATCCGAGTAACATCAGCCAGCACACAACACACTGAACAGCTTCCCCAGCAGTGGAGCACCAGATGCGTTACCGGGCAGCGCCAGGCCGAAACGCAAAGTTCAGCGGCGCTAACCCAACACGCATTAACCAAATACGTTCGGGGCGTATTTTCGGTCAGATTGGAAGAGCAGCAGCCCCGCCGCCCCTCACGGGAAGGGGGTGCCCGCCACCGCCCCTCACGACGGCTGGGGGGGGGGGGGGGCCGCCGCCGCCACCGCCCCTCAGGGGAAGGGGGCCCCGCCACCGCCCCTCAGGCGGCTCCGCCTCCCGGGGCGGGCGCGGCCGTCGCCGCCCCCGTTATTGTTTCGCTTCCCCGGCCGGGCCCCGCGGGCTGGCGGCGGCCCCGCGCCCGCAGCCAATCCCCGGCCTCCAGCGCGGCGCGGCCTGCCCCGGGCCCGGCGGCCGCCCCCGGCCTCCCGCCGCCGCCCCGCTCCCCCCGCGCCGAGGGGGAAAAACTCGAGTGCGCCCGGATTTAAAAACGCGCCTCTCCGACCGCTCAGACGCCAGCGCCAGACGCACCAGATACCGGGGCAAAACTTCCCCGCGGAGTTGTGTCCGTCCCTGCCATCTTTCAGCGTTACTGAAAGATGGAACTAAGCCGAGGGGGTGTGGGACATGTTCCTTCGATGGTGAAAACCACCCTTGTTGGGAAACCTGCCAACAAACCCCACTTCTGAAGGGTAAGAAACTGGTGCTATGTGCCTGCAAAAACGCTGTCCTCACTGCAACAGCCCACTGTGGTGGGCAAGGGAAAAAGCTTCAACAAAAGGGGCAGAGGCTTCCAATTACTCCAGTCTACAAAATACATGCAGTGTCCGAAGTCCATTATCTTCTCTCCTGTGTCATACATCAGCTCCAGAAGTAGATCAGTGCTTTACAATGACTGTGTCTTTTCTATGTCCTTCCAGAGTCAAGATTCTCACGGGAGGGGAGAAACCAACCAAGCTTTAAAAAATGGAAGAGACAGCTATTCCTACACTGCTTGCAGCTGGGGGGTTTGGTTTTTTTTTTTTTTTAAATTACTTATATTAATGACCTGCATTTTCACAAATACAAGTTACCTACCCATTGCACTATGGTATCTGTAAAGATGCTTCCTGAACTTCATGCAAAACAAACAAAAACCCACATTTATTGTAGAATGGACTTACTTCTTTTGTCCTCTCTGTTTGCGCGGCACTGAGTTTTGCCTTGGAGTTCTCTCACAAGCTCCATCGGTGCTGTCGCTGGCTTCACTCTTATTTAAAGGCTGGTTTTTCCATGGGATAACATACCCAGGAGTTGGACTGAATTGTTTTAAGTCTCCTTGTCCTAATGAGCTCCGTTCTCCACAGTAACAAAAGGCGCAGAGTTGTTCGCTGTGAAAGGGAAGATAATTACTTCTTTTTCTGGGGGAAAACAGCAGCGGATATACCATCAAAGACCAACTTTCATGCCAATTTAACCTTTTATAACAAAACAAAAAAAGCTCCTGAGCGCTGTCACAGGTATCAGAATTCAGCATTCAGGAACACTACTTGCAGCTAAATTAAAGTTACATTAAAAGAACTTTTTTGTTCACAAAAGTGCATGATTAACAAAACAAAAAAAAAGACCTATTTGACATGTAATACTCAAATTATTAACATAACCTTTCTGTTTAAAAATTCCATATCTCTTAGACATGTGCTTGCTAAAAGGCATCAGAAAATGGGGGGCGGGGGAAAAAAAATTGAAGGAAGAACTTAATTAACACCTAACACCCATTAAAAGAACTCTGTTACCATCATAGAAGAGACAAAGCTTTGCCTTTTTAAACACAGAACATTACTACACATTTATCTTTCCATAAGCACGTATACCTTACGTGTAACACAATGTGCAAATACCATACACCAAAAGGTTTAATGAAACATGGAAAAAAGTAGAATAATGAGAAAAACACAGCAATGGCTACAGTCACACATACCAGGGCATATGACATACACAAATCCAAATATCCTCCTTTACTTTATATTTAAAAACAGAACGATGCCTAAAAGTTTTACCAGAGGAAATGTGTATTTACAGAACTGTGACCACTACAATATCCCTGTACCATTTGCAATTATGTTTTAACATGCATAACATAGCAACAGCATTGAAATGACAGCTCTGACAGCCCTCCTTGTGTCACATCATATGGAAGCTACTGAAAAATATTTCTATAATAAACATACCCACAAACTTAAAATGTGAACTTCTACAACTAATGCAGTTTGCATTAAAGGAAGGCCATTTAACACATTTTTTTATGCTTAAATGAGCAATTCTGTTTTCTTCATATTTATGCCCCTAAGACCCCAAAAAGATGCCTCAGGGAATCAGGCACTTGGATAGAGGCTTGATTTTGCCTGGATGCCATTTAAATAGATTTCAGTGCATCTCCAAGGTGGCACATTTGGGTTTGGGGCACTCTGTGTTGGGTGGGTGAGTGGAAGGAAGTAAAGTGGGAGGAAGTGAAAACCTTAAGGCTAAACTCCTGTATAATATTCACTAAATTCTGAGGGGAAAAAAGAAGGAGTGCCTGTGCTTTTCAGCCAGGTGAGACAAGAGAAGCAACAGAAAAAGACAAGTAGAAAAGGAAAGTTCTGGATCAGAATAGAAGACCATGAGAATCCAGAAAAGCCCCTTAGATTTGGTTTAACACATTCTGGGACAGGTCTTTTTGCTCTCACCATAGAGCAACACTAGGGGAAAACAAAAAAAAAAAAAGGAGAAAATACAAGTGAGTACATAAAATGCCTTTGTCATGCTCTACTATTACAGTACCGGTAATACCAGACAGACAGATGCTAAGGAAGGGAGCAGCATGTCACGAGCCCAAAATGAAGCCAAATACTTTTATTTATGCTCTATAGGTAGGACTGCACTTTCTCTAAGCCAGGCCGACCTTTGGGGACACGCAGGTTGGTGGGCTGGTAAAACAGGTCCCAGTCATGGTACTCAAATTAAGACCCTACCATAGCACTATTAGGAAACATTTATCCTCCTATCCATGGCCTCCGCCACACATCCCGCACTGATCCTGCCTGGACACTGAGCCAGTGTGAGCCAGCACGACCCCTTGGAGCTGATGGTAAATGTACGACACATTCCAAAAATCTTTAGAAAATAGTACCCAGAGATATAAAGACGCAAAGAAAATATAGATAAATATAGCATAAGAATGGGGAAAAATTAATAGCTACAGTTAAACAGTACATATGTCTATTTTAAAGCTAGTTTTCAATGTGATAAAAGTAACAAACAAATTATTATTTGTATGTCAGTGAATATAACCACTAGACAACCAGTGGAACCGGATCTGGCCTCACAGGCAGAGTTTATAAGAAGGGAAAGCAAAGCTATTTATGCTAGCTGAGGCTAGAGAGACTTGTGAGGAGACTTAAGAGATTTAAACAGGCAGCACCATGGTATATAAATTACACTAGTTACAAACACAAGATTATCCACAGTGGAATAAATAATTATTCATACATCCTGTTAGGACAGACTATCACTGCTCATTAAAAGACTCGAGGATAATTATCACTAAATAAACAAAGCTCCTTAAAGTGAAGTCGTAGCAAATATGCAATGATGTTAAGGTTTATAAAAGAGAAATACGAAACAGTAATTAAAAAAAAAAATATGAAAATAAAACAAAAACACAAAACAAACTAACTTCTAAAGTGGTATTATTTGAAAAGGGAATACAAGGGTAAAGCAGATCTTTCTGGAGCCTGTGAGGCAGCTCTGGTATCACAACTTCCAGCAGTAGCTTTCTGCAGGCAGAGTGAAGTGAAACAACAGGAGCAGCAAGTTTCACAGCTACTCTGCAGCGTGGTGCGGACAGCTGTGAAGCTGTCAAGAATCATATGGTTTGTGCTACTGCTCCTGTTCCAGCAAAGCTGGGGACCGCAGCTGAAGCAAGCGCTGGAGCACTCGCTGCGGGAAGGGGGCTGGGGGAGCCCTTCGATGAGGGCTCATGAGCACAAAAATGCAGCAGGAAACAGGAGCAGCAGAATATTCCCAGACCAGAGCCAAGAGACTGTGGGGCTGAGAGAGGGGAGAGATTGTAAAAGCAGAGAGAAAAAGAAGTAAAAAACAAAACAAAACAAAAACAAACACAAAAGGTTTCACACTTTCAAGGGAAAGTAAGCAGAAGGGCTTCAAATGTATCAGCCCCCCAAAATACCTAGAAACAACCAGCGGTAGCGTACGCCCTGCCTAGCATCTGGATGCTGGGGAGACCCTCTGCAGGAAAGCCGTGGTCCTTTGCTTCCCAACCCATCACACTGCTGAGTTGTCATCCAGTACAAAGTGGCCAGTGCCATCACGTTAGCCTTTTAGGTTTAAGTGCTCAGTAAATATTTTAAGTTATGTCTGTATAGGCAGAAGGTAGAGCTTTTTATTCCTATCATCTGAGGATTGCAGAAAGTACTTACAAATCTACTTTCCATATGTCAATATGCAATTAGAGGATCTAAATCTGTGATGCAAGAAAAGCTCTCATATTGAAGATAACGAAATTGAGATACTGGCAACTCTTAAGATCAAATCCTAGATCTGTTATCATAATTAGCATATTTTCAGAACAGGCTAATTCAAAATGGGATAACAAGCAAGAGACGACGTGTCACATCTTTTTAGAAGCTACTAAGGAAAAAAAGAAAGAGAAAGCTCACCAATACTCCATTTAAGATGTATCTATGGTGCTCCAAACCAAAATACAAATTCATCATTATTTCTAACTTCAACTTAATTCCTAAATTTTCCCAGAACAAATGCTCCCTTTTTATATAAGTTTAAAATTCCATCTGTGGTTTAATACCAATGGGTGCTTATATATCTCACTTCATACCAAAGGATTTCACACATCTGTAGGCACACAAATCTTGATATACAATGCAGAGGAAAAAGTATGTTCAGAACAAACCACATACAACTGGGTCTAGGAGATGCAGTAAGAGGCAACAAGGCCAGCAACCTTTGAAGCTAATGTCTGTCTGTTCCTACCAAGCCATGAGAGGAGATCCAGGCCTGGCTTTTGTTAGAAAGATGTGCTTTCTAACAAGAAACATGTAGAGCTCTACTCTGCTGCAGTCATTGTCTTCTACAAGCTTTTACTTCATTGAGTTGTCCAGTCAATGCCTCTACCTCACACAGAATTTACTCAAACCCCTGACAAGAATCTAAGATGCTACAACCCTCCCCAGTCCACATCCTGACAAAGGAAAACAAAATGCCCTCCGGACAGTTAATCCTGGAGGAAGGGAGAACAGTCACTACTTCCTCTGCTTGACCGATGACATACAGTCATTAGGACTCAACCTAAAACACAAACTTTCCCGTTGAAAGGAGGTCATTTCAACACATAAAGTATTGGGCAACTAGTTGCACAATTTTAAATTACAACCAGAGGAGAAACATCTTCTGGTTTGCTTGAAAATATTCAGTCAGAGAATGAAGGTAAAATTGCCATTCCCAAAAACTTTTTTAACAGAATTAAGGCTGACCGTGGGGATTACCAAGACATCAAGCACACCAAGTGCCGCTGTAGTTATGCTCCCAAGAGTAAGCAGAAGCCCCTCCTGGATCCTTCTGAATTGGGAAATGGCACTGGGGTATCCTGCGTCAGCCAAGGCTCCTTGATAATAAGCAGATGTGCAGACTGGCTTACGTAAACATGTTTTGTTTATGCGGTGTCCCGTATCTCACAGATCTACACTTGTGTCTACATGAGTACTGTGCTGTGCAGCCAGTGGAAATCTTCAGATTGGTCCACAGGAGTCTGTGTGAGACTCAAAAGTATCAAATGTGACTTCTCACTCTCCTGCTTATTTTTCATACCTGGCTAGAAGGCACAACAGTCTGCAATGATACGAGGCACTGCCATCCACCCACAACTCTGTGTATACAACTGGGGGAATACATTTCCCTTCCTCATTTTCATACGAATAACTTCTTTCCATGTCTCCAGGATCCCGTACAGCTGAATGCCAACGAAGACAATAAATAGCCTCTGTTGAGCACACCTATCAGTAAGACTCTTGAAATAATACAGCCTTTTTAGTACTAAATGGTGAAGGAGGCAGACTAAAGAAAATCCTACAGCTGCCTGTTCTGCAGAGAGGTGTTCAAGATCCCCTTCTTTCAGGAGAACACGCACAGGGGAATCCCAACCATCCTACAGAGGTGAACGGAAGCTGTCAACAGCAGGAGAAATACAAACGCATGGATTCAGCTCAAGAGATGCTCTTCTCTTACCTTTTCTGAAATCCCTCCCAGCCTACTGTGGGACAGCAATTGTCAAAGAAGATTTACTGTGCATTCACTTTTTCAATCAATCTTATTAAAAGCACAGGTCATTGTTGCTGTTTAAACAGGAAAAGGCAATGGATTATATCT
Source organism: Tyto alba (assembly GCF_018691265.1). NCBI lineage: Eukaryota > Metazoa > Chordata > Aves > Strigiformes > Tytonidae > Tyto > Tyto alba. Next base: position 34,066,563 of record NW_024881313.1, on the reverse strand, counting down.
GAGAAAACCCAAAGCATGGCAATTCCAGTAAGATCCACCAGCTATAACCATTGCCTTAACATCAAATGCTAAGTTACAAATGATCACTAGTGCCATTTGCCACAATAATGATTCCACTGAAGTTAAAAAAAATGGAAAGTGTAAAAATAAAAGATGTATTTCATTCATGCTCTGGGTTGAAAAAGAGGGTGAAGAGGATACCATTTGATTTTTGCTATGAGTGAGTTTGTTTTTAATGGAATTATGCAATAATTTTCTTCAGTGTCTGGAAATGCCTTCAGGATGTCTTTTTCAGACACATTTCAGCATTTCTGAAAGGTGAAACTGGGTTATGCCGACAAAGGTGTTACAGAAATTTAAAATGTTTTTAGCATCTATTTTTCACAATTAAAATTAAGCTCAATACAATGAAATGGAATATTTGGGAGCAAAAGAGAACTTCAGAGCATCATTTGTACTGATCACCAAAGCAGACTGATGAGAATTGGCCTTGAGAATTCTCCTCCCACCTAACCCTGTTAGTAGTTTTAACATATGTTAAAAGGCTAAATTAAACACTACAGGGGACCTACTATTTATTTAGCTACAACAAGTTGTGCTAATGCACAAACTACTTTGCCTTCACTCTAGTTTTATGTTGTGTTACTTAAAGAGTAAATTGGTTTTCTCCTTAGTGAAGATGCACCATTTTATCATTTATGTAAATTCATATCAAGACCTGTAAGCTGCATTTCAAGTGAAAAAATAAGATTTCTGGCTGAAAACAATGCCAGGGGTATGCATCAGTGTGACTTCTAATATATGTGAGATAAAGTTATTCTAAAACTCAGGGTTTTAGATTAAGCTTTTCAGCTTCATCTAAATAACATATAAATATCTGAACCTCGGTAATGAAGAAGCTTAGAAGGAAACTACTGAAGAGAACTCATTAGGTGATGCAAAACAACTTCACATGGATACAGGGTTAACAACCCAATAAATCACCCTTCTGAATTAATGATACCAAGGATAGAGAAGGATGAAGAGTGTAACACGGAGATACCACAAAGAGAAAGATGTAAAAGTTCTCAGCTGCAAGCTCTATTTAAGCATTTGACAATGCAAAGTGTTCTCCTTCCAACAGGAAACTGAATCACAGAACAACTTGAAATTCTGAAGTTGCTTGACACTATTATATTACTACATAGAGGTGGTTTGGAAATGAGTATTTAACTTATGCGGCACAATTCCTTTAAAAAAAAAAGGAGGATGTGAGAGAGTTAGTATGAACTTTGGGTGAAGAACTGAAAACCTTTAAGTTTGCACAAAGCAATTAAACTGCATTAGACAATAATTGCTTTCCAATTTTTTCAAACCAGCACAGTTGGAGTTCTACAGCCATATAATCAACTTAATGATACTCTTCTCATTTGAAAGAAAGAAAGAAAACCTCCAAACACCACCACTAAAACAACACATTTTACTGATGTTTTAAAATTTAAAAAATAATAAAATACCCTCTTATTCACCATCAATACGTGTCAGCTTTAATTTAAACAAATGTTTAAAGCTCAGTTAGAATTTCACATACCCTAAATGCAGAAGGAGTTACCAGAATGCCAGTGCTGAATAAAGTGAATTTAGAGGTCCACTCCAAGGCCATCTACAAATCCTTCTTTAATGTCCATATGAACTGACTTATACTATCAAACAAAAATCCCATACAGAATGCAACTGTGAGCATACCTGAAAGGGAATACTTTAGGCAGTTTTGAGAGGTGATTTAATCTCTGCATGATAAAATGCAAAGAATAAAAAGTGCTGTGGCCTGTGTCTTCGTGCCCAGAAAATATTGTCTGTTCAAGACAAATTCCCTCTCTTGTCAAATCAACATAGAACTCACCAGAACCGCATAAACCTCTGAGAGGTGGCAGCACCTCCTAGGAGGCAACTTCATATGGACACTAAGTAGGGTGTTACTACTTGAAAATTACTGAAATTTAATATATACTAAATTTGCTTTCAGTAGCAGTTTTTCAAGAAAGTTTCATCTAAATTGCTCAGTCACATGAGGGAATGGAAAAACATGGTGCTCTGCATAATTCAAACTTTGTAATTTTTCTTTGGGAATATGTTCACGGAAAAGATGAAATACAAGAGTGGGGCTCTTTAGTCAAAACTGTACTGGGTCAGATTAAAGGTTCATCCAGGCCCATATGGTCAGTGTTAGAAACAGGATAGAGAGATGCACAGGGAATATCAAAGAGCAGGGCAAACATAATACTACCCTTGCCTCTCAGTACTTTCAGTTAGGGCCTCCCTGCATCAGCTGTGATTCCTATATATTCACTAATTCTCAGTTCCTCTTTCATGAACTTGCCCAGTCTGCTCTTGGTCTCATAAATTTTCAGCAATCCACAACATCCTTTGGCAAAAATTTCCATGACACTCTAGACAACTATCTGCTGTGCAAAGAATCACCTCCTTTTATTTTGCATCTAATCCTTAAAAGTTTAATTCAATGATCTTCAGTTTTTTGCATTAAAAGAACAGTCAATATATAGCTACCTTCTCCATTCCACCTATGATTCTGAAAGCCTCTTATCTTCCTCCACCAATCTCTTCTACAGACTGAAGCATCCTAGCTTACTTAACTGTTCGCCATAGGAAAGCTACTCCGCATCTTTATCTACCTCTCTGCTGCTCTGTGAAACTTTGAAAGTTTTACTATACTCATTTTTGAAGTTACAGATACATTTTCTGTAACCCTATGAAAATTAGTCCAAACTCATTTCTCCAAATGTTTCTAGCCTCATCAAATAGATCCCATGTGCTCAAGCAAAGCTTTAGCACATGGAAGCCACAAGCTCAAGAATTCTTTCTTGACTAATTATCTGTCAGTCCCTATGTGCAAGCAGAGTCCATATGCACCATCCTTACCCTCTGTACGAACATCCTTCCAGCAAAGGTTAGAGACACTAGGACATCGTTGCTGCAACTACAGCATAGGGATGCTGTGAGTCCAGATTTTGTCATTTGAATTGCCTGTACTTTCAGTCAGCTGTGAAATGGAAGTGAGGGAAGGAATGATGAATGAACAGGCAGGGTACGACAGAGGACTTGCTGTGGGAGGGAAATGGAAGGTGATGGAGAAACAGGACAATTGACTGTGGGGAATAATACAGATCACACAAAAAGCCACGGGGATCAGGGAGAAAACACAGTCTCAGCTGACAAGGAAAAGGAACAAGAAAATGGGGGAAGGGTTGAGTACTATCGTGTCACAAACACCTGTCTGGGAAACACCAGAGATGGAGGGAAGGAAAATGCAGATCACGTGAAGAATTGAAAAAAAACAAACCACAACTGAGTAGACACTGAAATAATGATTAGAACTGATGAGCAGAGACCAGAATTAGAAAAGTAAAGAGAATGGGAATATGATGAAGAGTCAACAACATGAAAAAAGACAAGAGTCTGACAAAGAAAACTGGAGGTGGGAAAAAAAAAACCAAACCAAAAACCCACACAAACAGAAAAAGTGACTTTTGGAAGAAATGAGAGAAGATGTTGTATTCACTCAACACTGGAACAGAAGTTAAGATCCCAGACTCGTACCATTGCCTCTGATTAACACGTATCTATGCAAGCCTCTGACAAAGTAGGCATCCCATCCACATCTGAGCTTGGTCTACGTGGGACTCTGTCTAACAAGTACTGCTGTCAGTCCTTCAGCATGGTCTGACAGACTGCTGGCCATGAAATCCTGCCCACAGGATGCTTCTGCCTGTCTGACTGCCATCTCTCAGAGGAAAGACAGCCTGGGCAGTCAGCGGCCTGCCCGTGCCAGGCTTGCTGCCCACCACTGGCAGGTCAGCTGCATGTGAGCAGCAGGACACACCTAGGTGGAGACAAGCAGTCTTAGCAGGATGGGAGAGAGAAAAACTGCCTAGAAACATCTGTGAGGGGCTTAGAGTAGGACTCCAGAAACCTGGAACACCTGCTCACACAAGGCAGGAGACATTTCTAAGTATGGTTTCTGTGGTTGGACCGTTTTATGTAACAGATTAATTCAAAGAGCAAAGGTCTGTGCAACTTGGAGGCCCAGTCATTAATGTCATAAATCATGGGTGTCAAACCCCACAAGGTGCAAGTTCTACATGACAGCATTAAACACATTATGGTCACAACGTCAAATGTTCAACCTAAGAAAAGGCAGGGTTAAGGCTGTCTGTGAAACCTTTCTTTGGCCCCATTTGTGCAATACGCCTTCTGTGCTTCAAGAAAGATGCAGACCATCTCAAAACAGTGAAAAGAATCAGAGCTCAAGAAAACATCATCTACAAAAAAGTATGAACAAATTTGGGATTTCTGTTATGAGGTAAAACATGCTGGGGAAATAAACAGAGTCTTTTGCACAAATCTATCTTCCATTATCCTTGGCAGATGGTACAAGCAGTAATGGGATAAACCCAGAATGAGGAGAGTGTGGGTTGGATGTGAGGAAAATGTTTCCAACAGTAAAAACAAAGAAGAGACTGGAAGGGACTGTTTAGGGGAGATGTGGAATTTTTATTATTTTAAGATTTAAGAGCAGTTTATGTAAACTTCTGTCAGGAATGACAGCTGTAGATATCTGCCTTGGAAAAAAGGAGGTGAACTAGATGACTTCCAAAGGTCCTTTCCTGCCCTACGAATTTGAGGTGGAGTTGCTTTAACAACAATCGATCATAAAATTCTTCTTGAGACCATTTCACTAGTCAGTGCATGAACAGACAAGATGAACAAGCAGTAATTAACTTTTTTCTTATTCTTCAGTGTGTGGTCTTAGTCTTTACCTACTGACAACATTAAAAGTTATGCCCTGCAAGTCAAATCAGTAATTTCACTACGGGCTAGATTGGCCATTGATATAATCCTGAAATACTACTTCTCTATTATTAAATAATTTATTTTTGTAACATGAGGGAATGCCATCTCCACTTTGCAGATGTAGCAGTCAGTCATTGACTTTGGAGGAAGGTATTATAAATGTTTACATGGATCTAGATCTGAAAGTGTAAAGGCAAAACTCTGCAATGATTTCAAGTGCCCTGTTTCATGCATAAGGTCCATCTGCTACAGAAAGAATTCTTGTAGAGAAACATTCATGTAGAACTACAAACTGTACTGTAATACATGTACATGAAAAGAAATAAGCAATTTCAGAATTAATCTTAATATTGGTATCTCCTAAAATATATGCTTGACTTTGCAACTTTAACATTTTTTAAACATATTTTTAATATTAAATATTTTATCTAACTTCCTCCTGCCTAAAAAACATCTAGCTTCTCCTTCCATCACTGCAGTGTTATTCTGTCCAGATTATCTAATCTCTCTGCCACTCCACAATTTCTTTTTCCACTCAGTGTTGCAAGATTTGTAATGCACTTTCTTTGAAGATTAAAAAAAAAAAAAAAGATAAGGAACAAAAATAAAGCATTTCACTGCTACTATTTCAACATTTTCTTTGTTCACACGGGTTCAGATGTTCACATCAACAGATGTTCACCAACCACTTCATTTCAATGGAATAAAGCACCCCAGCCCTCCATCCCCAGACTCCAAATTTGATGTTAGCAGCAGCAACAAAATAAGGGGGAATAGTGCAATTGGTCTGGAATGAAAATTACATGCTTCGTCCAATTACAAGCGAGGCAGGAAAGCAGGAAGGTGTGTTGCCAGGGGTTTTTTTGAAGTGTTAGCAAGAGTCTCACATGAGCAGATATTTAGCAACCCGAAGTATCAAAATCAAAAAAGCTCTGTGAAAATCTTAGCTTCTACTTATTTATTTTATGAATGTTCTGTCCTCATGATTATGGTGAAAGGACTGAAAATCTGCAGTTAATGCAATTCACAGTCTCTGAAAGTAGATGGAAAGTAAAATTAATCAAAAGGTGTTTTGTTCTTCTACGAAATTGTGTTTCTAATCCATTCTTGGTAGCTTTTAATGCTTGGAGTTGACCATGTGGGAGACAGAGGAGGAAGGTAGAAGTGGGCTCTGCTGTAAGTCGCAGCCGGTTTCTGGCTGCTTGCCTGCCTCATGGGCTGCACTTCCCCTGCTCTCTGCAGGCAGCACAAACCAAGGGAGCAGATTCCTTTCGAAGGAGCTGGATTCCACTCAGCCATAAGTCCTGGGCTGACAGAAGCTTCTCACAAGGCTTATAAAAAGAAAAAAGGAACAACCAAAGGAAAAGGCTCCAAAACCCATGATGCTCATGATATATAAGAGCTGGCAGCATTACTTTTACCACTGCCAGGCTTGATAATTTATCTTTGCTTGATGTTATTGCCCCTCCCCACATGTGGTCAATAATTCACTCATTCCTTCCGAGCATACACACACTCTCTCCCTCGCTCACCCCTTTCGGCCTCCCTACCTAAGTATGGTCCAGATACTATTTATTTTAATGGATTTTAGTATATTGCTTTCTGAGCACTAATCCCAAATCTGTTATTAAACTCCCTGCCCCAAACTTATTTGCAGTCAGCAGTTCTCTTGGACTACCATATCCCACCTCAGAAATGTTCCAGCATTGACCATCTTCTCTCTCGCCTTTCTCGTGAACATTCTTATTTAGCCTCAGTTTCAGGAGGGATCCAGAGAAAAATATCACACAAGCTAAGGTCTGGCTAATCCCTCAGCTACTGAAATCCCCCTCCTAGTTCTGATATATCCTATTATGTTAAAATCACTATTTTTCAGTAGCAGTTTATTTAATTATTTAATGTAAAAGACTTCATTTTATGCCTTGTGTCCTGTGCTTCTCTGACTCCTTTATCTTCACTACTGAAGACAGAAACCCTGAATTGTCTTATACTCAACTCTGAAAAAAGTGATGCAAAAGTAGCTCCACCTACACCTGCATCTACTTCTGGTAAAGGCTTTGGTTCTTCGTGGTGTTCTAGGCAATTTCTGCACTGTCTGTTATAATATACTCCCATAATTCTCCTATGTCTCACATACCTGGAGTTATTTCTAAATATATAAATATTTACATTGGATTAAGTTGCTAATATTATAAAATAGAAACAGAAAAGCTTAGAAAACAGACGAACAAACAAAAAAGAAAATATGAAGCTGATGAGCATGAATTATTTGGAAATCAGATTCAAAACAGCTTCCTCAAGTTACAGGTTTAAAGTCTCTATGGAGTCACACCTTATCCTAAATTGTGATATATTTCCTCCGACCGTCACACAATCAAACATCATCAGTGTATTATTTCACATGTTGTATTTTTCTCCTAAGAGAACAGTCAAGCCACCCAGAATCCAGTCCTCCTACCCCTGCACAGCACAGCAGCAGTGTCAGCACACCACAGACAATGATACAGATGATTGATCAAGAAGTCACAGATCACAAGAGGCTTTCTTCTGCTAAATTTCAAGACACAGCACCAAAGAAAACAACATCTATTTTTTTTCCCCATTGTTATGAGGACATCAATGACTTCTGCAACTAACACCAATTTTGCATCTAAGTCTGGAACCAAAATTACTCGGGGTCAGAGAAACCTATAACTATCAATTAACTGTTTCACATCACCTTAATACATTTATTTCCAAGATGTCAGAAAGAGAGTCTGATCATTGTTATTTTAATTAAAATTTAATTCTACTTAGCTTTTTTTATGCTTTGATCAGCCAAAATAATGGGCCCATAATAGCCTTTCAATCTTGGCTACCTGAAGTCAATACTTTCAGTTGGAAGGAAGAGGTGGTTGAGGGCAAATAAGGGCTGGTTCAGAACCATACAGAAGTTTTTTCAGAATACTGTTGTCCAGCTTTTAAAAAAACAAGTTTATGGCTAGGGAAGTGCTGTAATCAGCTATTTGTGATAACTGCAAGAAAGCAACCTTGAGAAGAACAGAGGGCAGATGAAACAGCACTAAAACTTTTGCAAATGATCCAAACCAGGGTCAAATGAAGAACCAAAACAGCTGTTCAGTTCAAGTTGCTCTACATATTTACTGCAATTTAATACCAGCTTTGGAAAATTCTATTAAGAACAGAAATTTTTGTGTATTTCATTCAGGTATACACACAAGATCTGTTTAACTGAAATTCTCTGTCAGAAGTTTGTGAGCATGTAAAACATTAAAATTATACATGCAGCAAGTAGATGAAGTAATTTTTTGAACATGGAAAAGATGTTCTGTATTAGATTAGCAGGAAGTAAAATGATGACGACAATTCTCTCCGAGTCTGTCAAAATATAATTACACCTGTAACTGTCTGGCAACTGGTAACGGCAATCTCTGCAGCAGAAGAGACCCACTACTGGGTTAAAAGCTGTTACCAGGACTTCAACAGAGAAGCTCTGCTAGAATTCTGTGACACCACTTCAACAGTCATCACAGACAGTGTGTTCTGGATTCCCTCAAACAATGTAATTAATACTTTCACTGCTTTTTGTGTAATTTAGGTTGATAAAAGGTTTAAAAAAATTATAAACATTATTGTCTGTATTATAAATTTTGAAATAAGGAATAACATGGTAGAAATTACAAGATTTGTTTTACTTTGTTCCTGAAAACGCAGACATACAAGCTGAAATTTCAGAAATAACTTTATATGGATTTGCTAAAACACCATTTTCTCAGTAGGAAAGCTTCAGTAATCACATTTTATCTCATATCACTTACGTCTGTTTTAATTTAGAGAGCTATATGCTGTAATTCAAGGCTTTACCAGTGTAGTCTGAGGACAACACTCAAGGAACGTGCTTTTCACCTTGATCTCCCTATATGCCAGTTAAGCCCAAGCACAGGCTGCTGTTGCCATCACTTCAGAGCACCAGTGGCGTGTCCCAAGCCTGCACCCCGAGCACTCTGCACCCCATTACCCAACTCCTAGCCCTGCCCTGACTCAGGACCTGCCTCCTCTGTCACCAACCTGGTTTTAGCTTCCACACCCACGGAGGCGGTGGAGCTTGCAGACTCCTCGGATACTGAGTGCTGAAGGACTGGTGTTAGCTGCTTGGTGCTGTCCACTTCCGTTTGGGCGTCCTCTTCTGCAGATTGCTCTTTGACTTCTGTTGAAAAGATAAGAATAATATTATTTTATTTATTTATTCAGTCTATAAAAACATCTGTAAGCTTTCCCTTGTGCTGCAAACATCCATTTTATTTATAGATAAACCCATATATCTGTGTTCCCAGCCACAACAAAATGGAAAGAATAGGAAAATATTACCCTTCACTTCTAGCTAAAACATGAAATTGAATGCTTATAAAGTTATTTCCATAACACAGCATACCATTGAACTCAAGATGTTCAGTAAATAATGAGGAATGGGGCAGGGAGAGCATTGTTCAGTGGCAACCTTTTCACACAAGGCTGCAGTTTTAGATATTCTCATTCTCCCCACAACTCCTCTTGTGCCCCTCCTCTGCCATCCCTGAACAAACATCAGGGTGAGCACACTCATCTGGGGTATAACAAACCATTTTTCCTCCCAGATTAGCTTTAACTTTGATCAATTCCCTGCGCAAGTTCATTCCTGACTACACTCACTTTATGCTGACACAGGGTTGAGGAGGCAAAGGAAGGACACCGTTTATGCCACCTTAAACTTCACTCTGAACTGTAGGAATATAAGCAATTTTTGCAGCATCCTTTTAATTTAGATTACTTGTTAGACACAAATATATACATCTATATCTGACAATGCTACTATTTGCCTAGAAAGTTCATTTCCGCTCAGAAACACCAAGTTCCCACTGTCTGTACAACTGAAATCCTCTTCCCATTTGGTTTCCTCCTTTGCACGGAGCAAGCCAGGGATATGCCAGGACATGACAGTGCGCCACTCCAAGTGTGTCAGACTGAACAAGAACAAGGGTCAAAGCTGTAGAGCAATAAAATTTGGTATTTCTGCACTCCTTCATACTTTGATTTTGAAACCTAAATAACATAAAAATCACAGGACACTAGCAGATGTTCTTTGGTATATCCAGCTTAAAAAATTACTGCCTCATCCTGTCAATGTCCACGGCTGCTCTGTCTGTCCCCACAGGCACACCAAGGGCCTGCACCTGGGTCACACACCACCAGTGAACTTCCAGCAAACGTGGGTTTGAGCTAAGAGGCCAATACATACAGCTCCTTCAAAGATGTCCAGTTAAAGTAAAGCAACAGATTATTTAGAAGATTTAAGCTGAAGATACATTCACTTTTTTAAAAAAAATAATAAACAACATTTCAAATATAATCAAATACTGCAACGGATAAATTATTCAAGTGGAGAAATGGATGGGTAAAAGAATCTGCAACATGGGTGGGCGTGCACAAAAACCTGCTACAAGCTTTAATCTTATTTATAAGAACAATAAAAGAGAAGAAATTTCTCAGAACATATGATTGCACATCTTGTTCTGTAATACTGAAATTATATGCCTGTTAGAGCACCTGGAGAAGGGATGTTGTGGCGTAGGCTTGGTTGGCAGCCAACCACAATGCAGCAGCACTCTCTCCCTTCCCCTCCGGCAATGAGAAGGGACAGAGAGCCAGGCTTGGGGTTCGAGATAGGACTGGGATGGGGGAAAATTTCCCCTTTATGATCACGAGCAAAAGGCAGACTCATTAGGGGAAGAAAAAAAAGAATATACATTTATTACAGACACTAACAACACATAACAGAGTAGGACAGTGAGAAGCATTGCCACATCTTGAGAACACCTTCCCCCCACCCCTCTCTTCTTCCCGGGCTCAGTTCTGCTCCCGATATCTCTACCTCCTCCCCCAGTGGCGCAGGGGCAGGGAATGGGGGGTGCAGTCAGCGCTGCCACTTCCTTCATCTTCGGTGAGGGGAGTGTCCGGAACTTGTTCCTCCTGCTCCATCGTGGTCCCCCTCTCACAGCAGACAGTCCTCCACAAACTTTCTCTGACTTGAATTCCTCCCACGGGCCGCAGCGTTCCCCACACTGCTCCGTCATGGGTCACTAACTTCCTCCGACTGGATTCCCTCCCACGGCTGCAGCCCTTCCCAAGCTGCTGCTCCGGCGTGGGACTCCCCCGCATGCTGCAATCCTCCCAGCACTGAATTACAGCAGCGGGGCTGCCTTTTCCCATGAGACCCCGGCCTTCTTCGGGCACAGAACCTTGATTATCCGAGCAGGAGCAACAGGCCATAAATCAATGTCTGCTCCACCGTAGATCTTCATGGGTGGCAGGGGGAGGCAGCCCTGCCATCTCACCACAGGATACAGGGGGATCTCTGCTCCGGCACACCTCCCCCCTCCTTTCTTCCTCCGTTCCTCCATTGACCTTGGTGTTCATGCAGCTGCAGCAACTCCTCCTCACAAGTCCCCCTGCACGTCACCACGTCCCTTCTTAAATACGTTATCACAGAGGCGCAGCCGATTGGCTCAATTTCCCAAACAGAAGTGGAGCTGACGTGGAGCTGGGGGAGCTTTGAGAAGCTTCTCACAGGGGGCCGCCCCGATAGCCCCCTCCCCTGCCACCAAAAAACTCCACCACTCACTCAACCCAGGACAAGGGAATATATTTATTGTTTGATATAGAGGGATTGAAGTAAAATTATTCTTTAAACCTAGAGTGAACTCATTTAGGAAGACAATCTATAACATTCAAAACCCTCAATGAAGGCATCTAAAACATAATGAAAAGAAACACAAAATTATGAAAAAAAGAATAAGAAATTCCCATTCATGCCTGGATGTGCAAGATATTTATTTGAGCTGGTGTAAACTGGAATTGATTCACATATTTAAGTTAAGCTACTCAGTAACACATCTGAAATGGTTTTGGACATCTGAAACATCCAAAAATGACTATCTGTCCAAAAGACAAATGGCTCATGTTAAAGCCATTCCACCACTCTATCCTAGGAAAATAAAATAAAAAAAATGCTGGACAGTCATTTGACACTAAATAAATATCCTGTTGGGAACACATCCCTTGTAACAGTAAATGGCTCCATACAGAAAACAAAACAAACTGAAGTAAAACCCCACACCCTTAGTTTTTGGCACATTTGAACAAACAATCCCTGCAACCATTCCTGGACAAGGATTCCTGAAACAGGCAGCGTCCAGCAGAGCCATTCATAATAGTCTGTAGCGTGTTTCCAAAGTATGTTGGATCTGAAGGATAATTTTGTGCAAGTAATCCCCAAATTTCTAAATACAACCTCAATGCAGGGCACAAAACATAAACATCTATAAGACAGGCAAACACCAAATGGCTAAAATATCCATAACACAGACCAGGACAACCATGCATGAAGTGTTCAGGGAACACCACCAGAAATTGTGGTTGTGTTCTGATCCATCTTGGTGTTATTTAGCCTAGTTAAACTTCACAGAAGGAACTCTGCTTTATTGTGTGCCTGCAGAAACTTTCAAGTAAGCAAAAGCCATTTACTCTTTGCCAGCTTTCATCTCATTATACATTAATGGGCACCCATTACACTGGAAAGGCGAAGTTCATGGGCACTAACTCAATCTCAAGAACTCTGGACTGTGTGAGAAGACACAGATTGTTTCACTACACACTATGACTATATGAGCTTACATCCTTATGGTGCTTTTTCCCCTGCTGTTTGCTTCTCTAGAAAAGAAGGGACCCAAATTATACTAAATGAGACAAACAACATCTCAACTGCTGTCTCTGCAATAAACCAAACTGTGTCTCAATATGCCGTTAGAAGACTGAAAAGATGGTGCTCACCAAACAGAATGAAAATAGCATTTATGATAGTTGTGCGTGCCATACTTCAACTTTGTGCAAGTTTTCCAACAGAAGATTAAGGAAGAACAGAAGAAACACATTTCATGAGTCAAACTCCTAGGAGATGGGGTCTGGCACTGGCATGGCAAATGGACAGCAGATAGCCTCATCGCTGCTTCCGAGATGTTCTTGGAAGCATCTGACACAGTAACTGCTTTTCACTGTATTTAAAGAACGTTCATCAGACTTGGTTATAGCCTCCTACTTTGAAGCTACCGGGAATGAAGGAACCATGAATAATAAATGTGTAGCTCATTTACAGATTCATATATGAGGCTTTAATTTGCATCTTATTTTTATTACTGTTTCTGTCACAATGAAGGTCTTGTCCATGTATAGTGAGTTGGTAGGGGAACAGAGAATTAACATAAAAGCTAATTGCACAATTCCCCAAACTTCTTCAAGTTCTTTTTTAATGTCACTATCCTTTACTAAAACATCAAGAAAATACTAGGAAATATAGATTTTCAAAATTTTTAATATTTGAAGACAATTACATCAATAGTTCTTCCTCACCTGACTGGTGAGGACAGAAACACCTTCTCTTCTTATTAAGGTTAAAAGAAATCCCCAAAAGCACAAGGAGTAAAGTTCCTATCCACATGGGCCATCAAAAGGGTTGAGACTTCCATACGCTTTACAACTCAGCAAATATTCACAGAATCACAGCTCCAACCTCTGGCTTAAGCAAGGCCACCCAGAGCCAGTTGCCCAGGACTATGCCCAGACGGTTTTTGAGCATCTCCAAAAATGGAGATATAAAATAGTAGGGAAAAAACAACAACAACAACAACAACAAAACAAAAAAAAAAAAAAAAAAAAAAAAAACACAAAACTGCCTAATATAGACATATAGACAGGGGACAGATATGCAGGGATCTCATTGGGATTGATAAGATTAGGAACAAAACAAGTTTCCACTAGTCAGAGTTCATAATTCAGTTACTGTTCTGGACACAGTTTCATAGAAGCATCACCTCTCCTGCTAGCATCTGAGGAATTTAGACTGGTACATGCAGCAATCACTTATGTGCTGAAATGTTTCATGTACTGTAACTTCCAATGTATAGGTTTTAAACAGCTGCACGCGGGGGAACAGAAAGACACGCTGCGGCTAACCGGTCCCGTGCAGGTCACCTGCAATCCTCCGGGCAGCAGCGAGCCAAGCCGAGGTGTATTAAAGACACGCAGAGGGCAATGGGTGCTGATAGCTGCCACCACTACTACTTAGGCTACACTGAGTTTGTAGCCATCTATTCTTGCCTGCTAAAACACAGCCACGGCAAAGAAAGGGAAAAAAAAACATACTGAAGTTTGAGTGTGATGATAATAACCATATGCAAGAACCATTTCTCCATGGACAGAGGCATACTTTCTTCATCTTAAGACAACATGGTGAAATTTTATTCACAACAATAAACAACAAAACCTACAACACCATCAGAAATGTTTTGTTGGGGTTTTTTTGCAAGTGCCACACATGTATTTTCTTTTAAAACCATCACTTATCTATTTTGTCCTCTCTGAAGGACTGCGACAGTTATTGTATGGAGATGAGAAGAAAGCCTGAAGTTATTCTTTCTGTACATACCTGTGTATTTTGATACTTTTAATTCAAATAGAATTCCTATTTATTAAATTTATTTTATACAGAAAATAACTTTGTGCAAATTTTGTACCAGTTTGTCGTGGTTTGGGCCTGGTTGGCAGCCAACCACAATGCAGCAGTGCTCTCTCCCTTCCCCTCCGGCAATGAGAAGGGACAGAGAGCCAGGCTTGGGGTTCAAGATAGGACTGGGATGGGGAAAAAAAATCCCCCTTTATGATCACGAGCAAAAGGCAGACTCGTTAGGGGAAGAAAAAAAAGAACATACATTTATTACAGACACTAACAACACATAACAGATTAGGACAGTGAGAAGCATTGCCACATCTTGAGAACACCTTCCCCCCACCCCTCCCTTCTTCCCGGGCTCAGTTCTGCTCCCAATATCTCAACCCAGGACACAGTTGCAGAATAAAAATAAAGTTTTCAACATAGGACCATTTAAACTGTAATTTTGGTCATTCTAAACATGTGTGATGTGACTGAGGAACTTCCTAAACTAGGGGTGGTGTTCAACAGCACTCGTGATTATTTTTCCATTAATTTGTTCAGGTCCTTTTAAAACCCATGTAAATTTTTCATGCTCAAATCATCCACTAGCAATGAATTCTATAATTTAAGTAGATGCCGAGTGCAAGAGCACCTACCTTTGTACTCTAAACATGATCTGATGTCCCCTAATTTTTGTGTTGCTCAACAAAATGAATCATCATTCCCTGTTCATTTTCTCCCTACCACTCATCATTTTGTGGGACTCTATTAAATTCCTCTCCAGTCATATCATTTCAGGCTGAAGTCTTTTACCTTAACTGCTCCCTGCACAGAAGCTATTATTTACTTCTCATACTTGTTGGCCTTTCCTGTACTTTCCCAATTACTGTACGTCCTTTTGGTGAAGGGGAAGCAGAACTGCACATGGCATTTAAAATGCACTCATGCCACACGATTATAAAGCAACAGAAAAAAAAAAAAAAACACACCACCACACTGATGCTTTTTTCCCCTTATTCCTTTGCCACTAATTCTTAGAATTTGATTTCCTCCTTTGACTTACAAAAGCTACTGCAATTCTCAGAACTACAGTACCACTTGCTCAGGTAGCAACAGCTATTTGAGAGCCAATTTTTGTTTATACAAAATTAGGATGGTGATTTTCCCCTGCATGTTCTTTTACATGCACTACTACTGAATTTAAGAGTCATTCAGTTTCCTGTGGTCAGTCTTCAGTGCCTTGCAGGTAGGTACCTCTTTTAATACAGTAAATAAATTTATTTTACCCACTATTCTCTTCCCTTTTGTACCTGACCTAGAAAAGGATTACCAGGGCAGATGCCAACCTGGCTTATACTATGATTTTAATTAGGTGGGACTGAAGTCTCAATTTCTCTAATATTTCTTCTACTAAACTAGAGAGTTGGCCTCAACACAGCATGATCAAAAAAAAAAAAATCAGAGAGATTCATAGAACCAGAACATACACAAAACAGCACCGTTTCCAGTGAGGAGGAGAGTGTACAGCACACAAGATACATGCTACTATTTCCATATATTTGACTGGTAATGTCAACGCAAATTCTCCCATCATGTCACTAACGACGCAGCAGCAGCGTCAAGGTTCGGGGCAATGGGAGGATGGAATATTCTGAAATCCTTGAAAACTCCTTCCAAAACCTATTGGTTATGTTTAACAAAGCATAGTTTGATACCAAAACTGCAAAAGCAGTACTGAATAAATAAGCATAAAAAAGAGGTTGCATTTCAGAATTAACCTCCACAGTGAAAAACTCAGTGAAGTTAGAATTTATTTTGAAAGTACAGATTGCACCTACTACAAAATATCCTACCTGCTCTCAAACACCTGAGACAGAAACATTTGTCAGAAGGAAAAAAAGTAATAATTTTTTCCTAAATGGCCCATTTGAAGCATGCATGATGATAAATGTTATTATCAGGTATGCCTCTAATGATTTAAAAGCAAATATCAAATAACTTCCTGTTGTGTTTGGTCTCCTCATAACAAAAAAATTACCAGAACACAACGAAAAATAATAATATGTTTATAATAATAACAAGATGCCTCAGTTCTGCTAATTTTTCCCGTGGCTGGAGAGGTAGGAGTCAGCTGCATAAAAAAGAAGGAACTACTTCTTTTATAATGAGTACAGAGAATGTTAAATTGCCCTTAAAACACACGTAAGGGCATTTTAAATCACTTATTTGCCCCAAACATTTATGGACAAATTTAATCTACAGGCAGTGCCTTCAGTGGTGTTACTTCTTCCTTTCATTAATTTTAGAGGGGATAAGCAGTATAGTGATGAGGCCTAAGTACCTGTCTGAAAAGCACAAAGTGGATTTGAAAAGGTCTTTGTTGTTAACAAGTTGTTGAGAGCTTTTGCGATTGATTTATCCAAACCAGGACTTGCTCTTAGGTGGGTTTTACTTCTTATAGTGGGAGGCTCTGCTCAGTATGGATCATACTGGTACAAAAGGTGTCTGTGTTTTCTCTAAGTATGATATTGCAGTGTTTTTTTTCTCTAGAAAATTTTCAGGCTGCTTCAAAGCTGATGAGATTCTGAGTTAGTCCAAAATTCTCTGGCATCTTCTACATGGATAACTTTCCTCCACTGAGAAGTGTTTTGTTTCTGGTTCTTTTGTGCTCTGCCCCAAGACAAAAGAGGTTGGTCAGAGAAAGATTTCAGGGAGTTAAAGTGAAGTTCAACAAGAACACAACTGGCCAGGCAATGGTACTGGGTCTGAAAATAACAGTACTAAGAACAGTAATACAGGCAAGGAGCTACCAGTTGATAAAATCATACAAATTCTTGTATGTATTATAAATTCTGAAGCCTCCAGACACCATAGGGAGGTAAGGGTATATTATTAAGTACTAATTTATTTCAAGAATTGGTTGACATGGTACAGATAGTAAACAGAATACTCTATGGATTTACTATGAGTTTCCCAAGAGACTCAGCAGTTAACCTACACTTGCTTCACTGCACTTTTCCCAGATCAGTCTGAATCTCAACGTTTTTATGTGACACAGGCAGGAAGAATTACAGACTCTAGGATGAGTTGGATATTTCACAGGTGTTCTCAAAAAAAAAAGAGGGAATAATCAAAAAATTAACACAGAGAATTCAGTTTCAGTCAACTTAAATGCAGAACCAAGAAAATACCAAGTACAGAAACTTGCTGAAACTAACAGAAGATGAGGAAAAGAAGCAGAAGCTAAGTCCTCATTAACAGCAAAGGGCCTCCAAACCTACAGAAAGCTTACCAGGAGGTTATTTGTCATATTATTTCTTCCTTTAGATTAGCATATTTTGTATTTGCATATATGTGTGCACACAGGCATATGCTCTCCAGACTTCGGTGTTTTGGTTTGGGGGTTTTTTTGGCCATTACAGAGATTTGGTCATCAAAAGAAAACTCCTCTTATGGAAAGGAGTAATTCAAGGGGACTTACAGAAAAACACAGTATTCTACACCAAACAGTATTTTACCGATAGCTAGAAAGGTGGAAAGTGTTGATGGCTGGAAGATCTTGACAGGACCAGAGGCCTTGGGCACTCGCTGAAACGCGGGAGGTTCCCTCTGAACATCAGGAAACACTTTTTTACTGTGAGGGTGACTGAGCACCGGCACAGGTTGCCCATGGTGGTTGTGATGTCTCCACTCTTGGAGATATTCAAAAGCCATCTGGACACTGTCCTGGGCAACCAGCTCTAGGTGGCCCTTCTGGAGCAGGGGGGCTGGATCAGATGGCCTCCAGAGATCCCTGCCATCTTTCTGTGATGATCTGGATTCTAAATTGATGGGAGGGATGGGTAACCTCAACATTGGGTAGATAGAAAAATTCCAGAGTAAAGTCACTGGTGGGAACCACAGTGAAGGAAAATGGAGTAAGTAACAGACAACTGGAAAGACCAATATGAAGCTGAGAAGCAAAGTAGTCACTAAGGGAGAAAACCAAGAAATCAGCAAAAGAGGCAGAGCTGATGGGCGAAGGAAAGGAGTCTAATGATTCAGTAGAAGCAGTTGCCAGCACCATTTTTTAAGAAAAAGTTAACTTAGCTCCAAACAGATCTTTTTTCCAAATTCCAAAATGTTCTTTTTCCAATTCCAAATCCCTCCTCTTTCCATTCTTAAGAACGTTCATTTATACTAAAGCAAACGTAGCATTTGGCAGAAAACAGGTAGGGCTCAGAAATCACTGTAGTTGTCAGGGATAATGACCCATACTAAAATGATCAGAGTAGCACACAGCTTACCCTGCTTTGCTTCCAATTCTGCTTCTTTTTACATATGAGATTACAGGATTTTGTTAAGGGTAGCAACTTGTTTCCTGGAGTACATTAAAGTGGCCATGCCTTATCATTACAAAAGAGCCACTTCAGTATTTTTTTTTTTTTTTACCAAACATTTGTGTCAACATTACAAATGGAAGGAATGTGTCATGCTTAGTATTTACACCCTCCCTTGCTTTTTTCTCCATGAAAGATTCCTCAGCTAGAAAACACCTCTTTATTCTACATGGGATTACATGGGGCATCTCCTTTTTCCCCTCTTGTAAGGGAAGTTCTCATTCCTCCTGCATTGTTCCCTTCCCTAAAAGTAGAGCTCATTACACTGAATATAACATTTGTAACATGGACTTCGCTCACTTTATTAAAATTAATTAATTCACAAAAGCACATTAATAATGCTAGACTCCATAAATAAAATAGAAACAACCTTCCAAACCAAAACAAAGCAGTAATAAAAACCTCACACAGTAAAAAAATTCCTGATTATACTCAATACAGAGACCAAACAATGGAAAAGAAGCTAGAAATATGGAGACTCAAAATATGTCAGAAGTCACATGTCAGGAGTTTCTGTATGTTCAGATCATCTTCTTTTGAGTTCTGTAATATTACTAGACTGTGTTTTGGTTTGCCAACTACTACAGCAAATGGTTGGCAAGTCCACTTTTTGGAGAAAAACAAAATAAAAATCCTTTTTAGTCGAAGTAAAAATTCATAAACCAGAACACAAATGTACTTCAATTTGATTAACACAGTGTTACATGGAGCAACAAACTGGGATTACTCCTTCTCTCACACTTTATTATTAACACAGATAAACACTAGGAAGAAGCTTTCGAGGCAGCAGCCTCTTCAATTAATATGATTAAACCTCTATTGAGTCACATGGCATTCAGCTTTTAAAATAACATAATTGCAATTCTGTCTCTAACAAACTGCTCAAGACAATAACGCTCTTTCAAGTCTATCCTGGTTCCCCCTGTCAAAATGGGACTTCAGACCTTTGTATTTTTACTAGGCTTCTTTTCACTTAAGAGTACGGTTTGCAAAACCATCTTGGGCTCAGCACTGAAGGGATGGCACATCACTTTCAGCAGCAGACCCAGCAGAGTCTTTGTCTATCAGGATTTCTAGCAGAGTATTCCACTGCTGCCTGTACCTTTAGAAATGAGCATCAGCTCTCTGTGACAGCCAAGATGATTGTGATGAAGGATAATGGAGAGATGTATCTATATGCACACTCTTGGAACCTTAAAAATAATTATGTGTCTCTCTCCCCTCCAAAGTAAAAACTGCTCTCAGATCTCTGTTGAGGAACTTTGTTAATAATGACACGTAAAGCCAAAAAGATACATCTTATCACTAAATTCTCTACACAGTAGTGTACCAGCAGCTGCTAAGCTTGAATTTCTTTTTGTTTGGTTATTTTTAAAAAACTTATTTAAAGTTTACAAAACTTACCACTTATAATCACGCCTTCTGTCCCCTTTGCTGATTTTCGTAAGATTGTTTCTAGCACATGGGATAGGAAGAGTAATGAAATATAGGACACCATTAGAACTAGCCTTCCTTTCCCCTACTCTGTTTTTCTACAGACAAATACCTGCTACAGCTTCTTCACTTTCAACTTTAGTAACTGGTAATTACCTACTTGTACAAGCTGGGAAAGACCATTCAAGTTCACTACCATCAGCAGCTTATTACCAGGGGCAGAAAAACAACTGACAGAATAAAACAAAGCAGCATCCTTGTATTAAGCTTTAATCTAGACTTCCTCCACAAGCCATTAACAACATTTAAACTCAACACAAGTTGTGACTAAACATTCATGACACTCCCCAAAGCCTAGAGGGCTAAGTACAAAGCCTTCATCACTGTTCACCAGCTAGCAAGTAAGAAGTGAGAGACCAGCATATACAGCCGAAGCTCATCCTCCATCCACTTGGTAACTTCAGCCTCCTCTTTTATAGCTTTCACTACCGCAACCATATTCTTGTATGGTCTATAAGATGTAGCTACAAAATGGCTCTTTTGAGTCCTCTACTTTTTCTCCCTACAAATCTACACTAAGCACAGATTCCTGCTTTCACCTCTGAGGACTTCACAACTCTACCTCCTTTACTTAGTAGCTATGAGAGTAATCTAACCACTCTCATCACTCAGCTGGCATTTCCATACAACTGCCGCCCTGACCACCAGCTTCGGCTGTTAGTGTCTCTGCACTTCCTTCCACTTTGCTCATTACACATATAGGGCCACCTAATTTAAGTTATAAACCCGTATGTCTCAATGCATTTTTTTAAGGCATATTCCTGTCAAACTGACAAACTTCCGCCAATTGGCCATGGCACCATCATTCCTGGCAGGTTTCATCTTTCTACACATATTCAGTCCCTGGTTAAAAACAGGCAAATGGCTACAGACATGTGCCTGGCAAAGAGATGACAGTTCTTCACCATGGCCTTTATCTTGTGTGTTAGCTCATCTGCTTGTCTCTTTAGACTCTTAACCTGCCAGAACAGAAATCACAGACTGTTACAACAGTACTCGGTCCAGTACAATGAGATCCCTCTGGTAACAGAAGCATTTGGGTACTATCATAACAAATATTTACAAAATGAAGAACAGAGATTTTTCTTGTTTCCTAAGCAGCAGTAGGAAGCATTAACATTTGGTTATCCCAGTTATGCCTTTTGTATATAATCTGCTATAGTTAGCTGATGATTCAGGTCAGTAAGTAATACTGTATTTGGCAGGTATACTAAAAATAGTAGCTACCACTTCAGAGCTATTGTTTTGGTTAGATACAGACTTGCAAAAGCAGGAAAAGAACCTCTACATAACTATACTACGAAGGTATTCCCATCAGCCCATTTAAAAGCAATAGGTTCCTACAGCTTTAATTAATATAGGTTTAAATAATACAGGGTATTTTTCTTTTATATCTGCCCAAATGCACATCTTGTACTACAAAGTATTTGTCTACTGAAGTCCTGCACAATTAAATGCATTTCTGAGAGAGAAGCAATAAACAGAGAGCATCAACACTGTACTCTCATTACCTGTTTCCACAGTGTTTTCTGTTTCTGCTGCCTCCAAACCATCCATACTGTCTTCATCCTCCACTGTAGTTTTTCCTCTACTCCGAGGCCTGCAAACATAAGAGGAGACAACTCTTTCTAAACTGAAAGCATTTTTAAAATTTTGACGTTTTAAATTTAAATTAGGATTTGAATAATTTCATTTTGAGGGATAATCGTCAGCACTAAATTATGTAACGTTTAAGCAAACATGTAATTTGAGTCTTGTACAAATCAGTTTCCTCTCCTTTCTTCCTGTTCTAGGTAACATTCTCAACAATACACGTATGAATCAGCAGTTGGCCCCTTAAGTTTTTCTCATTATTCTTACAGGAGAAAAATAATAACAAACTTTTACTGATCAAAAAATGCATTAAATCAGCAAGATTTTAAGATATGAGCATCCTGTTTGCTCCACATAAGAGGCAATTGTAGACAGATGTGAGACAACACATTCCCAAATCTGGCCAGTAGTTACATACACTATAAAAGAGGTATCGATCCAACCAGAGCACCCTTGGAATAAATTTCCATAGAATAATAATGATGCTAAACCAATTAAATTGAAACATGTATTATTTTCAGTGAAATAAATATTTTGACACATAAAATAAGATGTTATGAGAGATGACTAGATGTCATCACATTAAAACAGTCATCACATGAGGACAGCACATCAATACTAAAATACCTGGCAGGTTTGTTTCAATTTCAACCAAGGTCTGACAGAAAGCAGGCAGGTTTGTGCCACAAATTCCAGCCTTTTTTCCCTGCCTGGCTCTTCAGCAACTAACACGGTGGGCTGTTGAGAAGCCCAAGCATCCAGATTCCCAGCTGTTCAGCAGCCCATTTGAAAGGGAGCCAAGAGCTTGGCACCTTGCCTCCCAAATTTTCAGGCTACTTGGCAACCTGCCTGGCGTGCTGACGGAAAGCCTGGGAGACCCTGGGAGCTTCTGAGTCCAAGTACACAAATTCTGAGTGGTTTGGGGAATCTCAGCAGTTCCAACATCTCAGAGCTCCCAGGCAACCATTCACCCAACCAACATGCCTTGAATCAGGATGCCATGCAGGCCAGCACACGGGCACCCCACTCGCCCCACACACACACAACAAAACCATTCCGGTGCATCTTTCACCAAGGATTCTGAAAGGTTTGGGCTTAGTTCTATACTGGGGGAAAAGGGTTTCATTTTGTTTCTTTTTTTTTTTTTTTTTAGCGATTAAATAATTCCAAAATTTACTTTTTTTGTACAGTGTGTTAAATCTATCCAAACTATTTTCACAGAACTAGGTCTGCTAAATCAGCTATGAAATAAACTATCGTGCAGTGCCTTCAGTTCTCATGGATCAAACAGGATGACATGCACAGAACTGGAACTATCTTTTGAGTCTACATGTGTTGCTCTCCTCCTAGAAAAGGGAGGAGTGACTGTCTTGGACTGCCTAACAAGAAGACCCCTTCAAATTGTGTTGGGACCAGTTTTGTCTCTGCAAAGGAAGAAGAATTAAAATGAAGCTCAAACCAAAGCCTGAAAAAAACCCACTCATTTTACAAAAGAGGTGGGGGGAAAACAAGTAGAAATGAAGGACAGGAGGACATTTTTATGGCATCCCCATGAAATTTGTTCAGGACAGTGCTGAAAAACGTGGGTGCAGTGGGAACCCCAGTGATACAAGGTTATCTTTCCCCCTTGGCTGCTTATCCATAAGCAGTGACAGCATACACATAACACACAAATGGCCGCCTTAAACACGACAAAAGCCAGCATCCCCTTCAGTTATTTGCCAGTTTACAAGCTTCTGGTATAGTTTCTTAAAATCCATGTTTCACACTTAAATCACAACACACTGCACAGTGACCAGAAGAAACTGTCGTACACTCCTCCCTTCAGCCACCGTATCAGCCCATCCACACGTGCAGCGACCGGCGGGCTGGCTGGAAGGTGGACACATGTTTTAGAAGTGGAAAGGACACAAATGTTTCTCAGAGCAGCATCTGAGATCACAGCATCTGAGATACAGATTTATTCCCACTCATAATGAAGAGTAGGAAGTAGAGCAAATGGAACACCATGCTCATTGGATAGAACAGGCTCTCCCAGTAAGACTGAGATACAGCAAGAGAGGCAAGACCCTTCTAGCACTGAGAAAAACAATGCAGCTGGTAAGAAAACAAAAGCATTTAAGTATTACATTTCTTGTAGTTCTTCACAATATCCCAGCACATCAGCCAGCACCAAATGAAAGGACGGGAACACAGGTAAGTGAAATCACTTCCCTTGGTGCAGGAATGCTCAAAAGCTTGATGAACACAACCAACTAGGAATAGAGATTATTTCTAAATCCTATTCCAATAATTATTCTACCAACTCTCCATCTGCAACACAAAGTTACAAGGTAGTACTAAACCAGGATTACTTTGAAATCATCAAAGGTAAATGACAGTTTGGCTTTCTTCACAAGTACTCCATTTCAGTATTCTCCAACATAACCCTGTAGGTGAAAGTCACTGGATAGCGGAAGATGATGATTGTTTATGTTTATTTAATACTTTACATATGGCTTTAGATTTTCTATTAGAAATACATTTCTTGTATTAAACACTGAAGTACCTCACAAAGCCTTTTTAAACATTTTGTTTAAGCAAGAGCAGTGTTCACTCCTTGAACTCCCTACCGTATTTTAGCAACCTATTTAACACTAAGGAAAATCAGAGGTTTCAATTAATTAACATAACTGCTTCTTTCAGCAAATGATATAACCACGTATGGTGTTTTATTGCCATGCCCCTCCCCAAAAATATTCTACAAAAAGCCCTCATAATGCTCTGCAGGTTTTAAATAAAACTGAGGTAGAGATGGAAAAAATACCAGATACCATTGACTTATTTTTGCTAGCTACATTCACTGCACAATCATCAGAAGAGATTTCATAGTCTATAAATTTCTGGTTGGCTTAGAGAAAAAAATAATTCAAGTCACAAAACAGTGGAATATATATTGTACTGACAACGGTAATTTAATGCTTCCACAGAAAACGCCACTTGAGAAGGCCATATAGCATACCTAATCATTGCAATCAACATTTGTAATAAGAATGGATTGTTTAATGTTATTTGCATTAAAGTTTATACATTTTATTTAATAATTTTATACAAAAGCTTTTGGCTGGTTTGCATAACACTAGATTTTTCCACTGACAAACCCTGAAATTTTTTTATTTTTCTATTTTCTTATTCTATTCCCCCTTAAATAAAGTGGGAAAAGCAACCTGTGCTCTGTTCTTCTCCTGGGACTAGACTACTGCTTCTGAAGTTCATCCTTCTGTGGGGGCAAGACAGCAGCAGAGCCAGCTTTTGCTGCCCTAAAACTATTACGGAACAACAGCCCGTGACTATTCCCCTTAGCTCACACGGCCAGACAGTACTGAACCGTAACTGCTATACTGAACAGTATAACCTGAGTTCTGCTCTACATCTCGAAGCTCAATCCCAAACTGTCTTACTAGGAGGAGTAACTACCTCATGCTTTTACATATCATTGCAGAAACCCCATCAGCCAGCAACAGCAGAAGTACCCAACACAGATGAGCCACGTCTCCTACAGCTTACAAACCAAGAACAAAATGTACAGGCAGAGCCTGACCAATACGGACTCTACAAGGAAACAACAATAAATATTAGTCAGTACAACAGGCAGTGGGCTTGGCACGCAGGCTGAACTGCTGCCAAGGTTTCCACGACTGGCTTTCTTGCTTGCCTTTTTCCTACAATGAAGTTCAATTTAGAAGGAAAAAACAAAAGCACATCTATTGATGTTTAAAAGAACAGATCCACTGAGAGAAATAGAACTTCTTCGAGTGTTTAAAGCACATTCAGCGTTTCATGAAACAAAGTCAACAAAAGACGAAACTATATTTTTTTATGTATACAGGACTCCAGTTGAATATAATTACTGTCTACAACAATTTTACTCATATTTGCATAAAATGAAGTAGTTTATCAAAATCCTTTGTGACCTACTCCTAAATTTGTTATCAATTAGCTTTCTTAGCTAATGCCTTTCATTAATCTCTATCTTTAAATACACCATAGTAAACAAAAATCACGTAATTCTTCTCTGGCTAAGCAACTAATTAAATTTAGCCCACAGGAAAAAGAGCCCAGAAAAACCTTTTTCAGGGCTCAGCAGAGCATTAGGCACTCCCTCTGCTCTGGGGGAAAGCCTTGCTCAGATTGTCTCAAAGGCGACGTCGCTAACACAGGAAGATCACCAGGCACCCAAGCGGCTTCTGCTGAATTGCATGGAGAGCATCACAGATGCACAATGCTGGGAGAAAATGGGAAAGTGTCTTATTTACCTCCCAGTATTCAGATACTACTTTTCCTTTTTTTTTTTTTATTTTTTTAATGCATGACATTTTTTTGCATATTTGCAGTTGGGGTTTTTTGTTGTTGTTTCCTTTTTTTTTTTTCTTTTTTCCATCTGAAAAAAGGTGATAGCAATAGCACCATAACCTGACAACTGCAATGTAGGTCAAAAGTACATCTTGGATCTTACTCATTCTTTCCACAAAGTGATCAGGAGTAACACCATGGGCCAGTATCTCCTGGAACCACATGAAATAACTGACAAAGCTACAAACCTCAGATGCCTGTCACTGCCAGGCTGCTAGTTTATGATTAGCCAGAAGTTAGGGTCAGGCACCAGTTTCTGCAAGTTCTCCATAAGTTGCTACCAACAAAATCAGGTGACAATTTGTTCAGACCATCCATGGAAACTACCTTATTAATCCAGTGCATTTTGTTTCAGGCTTATGAAAATGTGTTTGTACAAACTACTCCAGAGCTTCCCCTCTTTCTCAAATGTCAAAACCTCTAGGTTGTTCAGGGGAGAAACTACCTTCCTTTCTACATCTTGCAAACTGCTGAGCACAATGATGGTACTAAATATATAAACAGGGCCAATAACCTTAAAAAGCAGTGTAACATCTGGGATACAGTAACATCCTAAACCAGCACAGATGTCTTGTTAAATGAACATCTGTCCACAGCCTTACCCTAGAAGATGGTGCAGGAATGATTTATAAAAAGGTTCAATTAGCACTGCCATCAGCACGGCTAGTAACGAATTAACGTTCACGCGACAGTTTCAGAAGTGAAAGCTGTTACAGTCTTTTCAAGAGTCTTTTTAACAGGTGTACAAAAGCACATGCTCCCACTGTTTCTGATCCATAAGTCTAAGTACAGCTGTAAAAGTTTAACTGTGCTTAAGTAGAAGTAGAATACCTAAGGTTCACCTAGTAGCCCCATGTGAAAGGAACCACAGCAAGCAAGAATCAATTCATGGCAATATCTATAAGGAAAGGGTTTTTTCCCATCTCTGAATGCTACTTTTCAACGTAGTCTTTACTACTTCTAAGAGTTGAGAAAATTCTAAATCCAAGCCTAGCTAAAATGAACAATGTGGCTCTGGGAGCAAGGCAGAGGCCATCTAGCTAGAATTCATTTCAATAGCTCTAAACACTAACAAGCCTAAAATAGGAAACTCGCTGTCATATTGACTCCAGCTTCAAACTGATTCTGGTTTAAAATATTTTGAAGAGGATTTTTTTTCATTGCGCAACCAGTCATAGGTGAAAAATTTTCTGCACTTGCCCTCCATAACATTTTCTTTCATACTTTATATAAAAGGAACTCAACGTGTACTTTCTTCCTATTTAGTTATTCTATTAGATATGTGTATATTAAAGGCAGGAGGACCCTGATGTATGGAAAAGACGTGCAACAGAAACATCACAAGTGATGCAAAGGTGAAAAAAAGCTGACCTTTTAGTTTATAGAGAGAAGTGAAAGACCGTAGGGAACCGTTTTTGTTTAACATCTACAGAACCAGACTTACTACAGTCTCATTATAAACTTGCTCAACCTTCAGTTTCATTTTTAAAAGATCTCAAAAATATACTTGATATTGCCTATTAGTCTCCCGGTACAATCAAAGAAAAGTGTGTATCTTAATACTTCTACTTTATAAAGCATAATAATCTTTTCATAAATAACTACATCAAAGAGAAGTGACCCAGCTTATGTTTAAAACCAAAACATTGCAACTTCCCGTCTTACATCTCCTTTAACCAGTAATGATCTAAAAGACATTATTCATTCACTCAGCATTATTCATTCACCCAAGCTGTAACATGTTCAGAGCTGAAACCTTCTTCACATCTATATTTTATACAGTTACCACTGAGAACACTAAACACCTGAAATAAAAAAATATTATAGCCTTTGAGATCAGTGATGTCTGAGAAAAAGCCCAAAAAGAACCTAGCCTCCGCTCCACAATGCTCATCTAAACTTTTCCAGTAATCCCCTGCGAAAAGGAGATTTGTCAAAGATTTCCTATGCTACCCAAAGAAATGCAAATAGGAATCCTTTAAAGATTATTTGTACTGAATGTTGTAGATGCGTCTTTGCTTTTCATTCTAGAGTACAGTGACTGCAGACAAAAAGTAAGCTATTACGAGGGAAACCCACTGATGAATGCAGAGCTCTTGAATAAAAAAGCCTGTGCCAAGACAGGTTTTGAGGAAAATTTGAATTTCGCAGTTCTAACAACAATTTAAAGGCCAAATGAATAAGTACTTTTAAGTAAACGTGAAGTTTGGTTTATCTGCATTTTCAACTTCAACTGCCCTTGCGTAGTTACCCATACTACATGGGCTCTCAGGCCAATACTGGAGCAAAATTACTTTCCATGAGAGACTGAGAACAGGCAAACAGGATGTCCTGCAGGCAGGCACTCGTTAGAACTGCCTACCCGAATCAAAGAGGCATAATTACTGTAACAGGAACACCATCTCACTGTTGGAAAATCTTATTCTCAACTCCATTTTGCAGAAGGCCACCAGATCCAGGAGCCTGAAGCTACATTCTGTTGGGTGATGAAGCTGGTCTGGCCAAAGCAACTGTCTTCAGCATTTTCTCTGCTCTTCACTGAAGTTATCTATTGGCTGAATCTGGAATTGCTCTTTTAGAAGATAAAAGAGATGAAGCTGAAACAGAGCCTTATTAACAAGACCATGAAATCTTCTTCTCAACTTGTTACCCATTTGGGAGTATCCTCTGTGGGTTGAGGAGAGAGACAGATAGTGACAGCAGCTAAGGAACAAACTATTGTCAACAGTTTCAGGCACATTTCACATAAGCCCATAAAATATCCATGGAGACACAGCTCTGCTTAGCCTCAATACTGAAGTTACACACTGAAATATTGAGGCTAATGCTACTACACTGCAATGTACTTCTGCACACCTTTTTGTACCTTTTTACCCATTACATGAGAAAATCTGGGTTTGATGTTGAAAGTATGAAGCCAGGTTGCCTGATCTACATGTATGGACGGTTCAAAGATTTTGAGACAGTTCAGGTAACAGAGTGAGAAATCATACAAAAGGCTTTCAGATCCTTCAGCTTTCTTTTTACTTTTCGAACTGTTTAGACATCTATAAATCTGTAAGTGAAAATTACTTTTAGTCAAATATCTGTCATGTTAACTGAGCAATATACAGCACCAAAAATTGCTACATGTTCTTCTTTCTCTAAAACTACCTTCCCACTGATAGGCAGTCTCATTGTCTGACTTGCAGTTTACAGTTTTAGTTCTACAATACAAAACACATTACATGCAAACCTTAACCATTAAACACATCTCAGAAATAATTAAAAAAAATATTTCTGGTGCAATTATGACTTTCCGATACATTATGTATCTGCAGTTTTGCACAAACTCCATCCTTTACACATTTGTTACCAATACACTTAGCCATATTCACTATCAAAATGATGCAAACCAACATACAAGAATTTCAGCACTTGCAGTATTTTTAAAAACCCTTTCTGGAATGAAATTAGACAAGTATTTGAGAGCACCAGCAGCTACAAGTAGAGCCATCTGCATGTTTCCAAGTCCAGCTAGTTCTGTGTATCTACCTGGCTCCAGGCTCAGTAATGGCTATATTCTTACCATTCCTCTGGACAGCAATTAGTGTGAGGCTCTTCAATTAATTTGCTAAATAATGCTTATCAAGACCACTGAATGTTTTCACATGTTCAATTTTTACAGGTAAGGAGAATGAAATGGCAACAGTTAAGAGACCACTGCAATTGTCAAAACCACAAATCTTCTAACCTTTGCAAGAATTCCATGTGTGCACCTGCACCCATCAAACACTGTACTTGTCCACACTTCTCTTTCCTTTAATTAAACAAAACTGCATCAAAATATGCTACTGTATCAAACACTGTTTTTTTCTTGATGAGTAGCATAAGCATCCACTTACATCCGAAGATGTAATACACAAGATTTGTTTCTCCATGATGACAGCTATGGCAAGTTTTAACTCCTCCAACCTTGTGACAGCCATGATGCCCAGAATTTTTTACCCACAACAGCACCAAGCTCATGTCTTTTTTAAGAATTAAGAATTATCCATCTACTTGCTCCTTCATACATTGCAGGATTTGCCTGCTATGCTGTTCTGAATAAAGGTGGCAATACAATGGTAAGGACTGTAATTCTCATGTCTGGTGATTTCAAGATCCCGTACATAAAATTCAGCGGATCTGAGTCATCATGCATGAGAAACAGCTGCCAAGTACTTGGAACCTGGTGGAAGTTTTGGTCTCTGTGAACAGATTTTTGTAATTTTAGCACCATTAATTAAGAGTCATTTTTAAAGATTTCCTTTTGAAACTTTGCAGTCTGCCGGAGTCTTACCACAGTAAGGTTGTTAAGATTCTTTCAAAATGCATTTGTCTGATTATGTTAAATATTCTCACTAAATATATTAAGGGCAGGTGCAGACTGCGATGCCTGTCCTAATACCTAGCCATGCACACTGCAGGTATACAACCAACCAAACAGTCTAATGCTGAAGCTCTTAATCAAAAAATTGTTTTTATCGCTGGCAAGTACAGTCTGCATACAATGACACAAAGAGTTCTAGCTTTTGATTTTATTCATTGTTAATTCAGTTAGGTACTCAAAAAAGGATGCAAATATTCAACTCTTACCTATTATATCAATTTATTTAAGACAAACTAAACCCCACTCACACAGCATCGTTGAGAGGTTTCCAGATCTTACATCTACCAAAATGCATCAGTCAACTCAGAACATCTTATGCTTTCTCATCGAATAAAGCTCAGTATATCTTTCGTCCCAAATCAATTTTACTCGTGTCTTTAGACCTAACAGCAAACACAAGTCGTCCCGTAGATCACACGGAAAATAACTCCATTCATTTTTATGCTCTTGAAATACTTCTGATGCTACCAGTATCACAAAAAAAAAAACCACCTGCCTATCCCTCAGGTGCGTGTTACAGGATTCCCTGAGAAAGGCATATGTCTTCCAATTTCACCTGATTTTCTGTTTACAAAAGGTGATGAACAACCTGTGGGCAATAAGATCAGTGTGTTTCCCTCCTGCTTCCCCCAACAAGCATTTAAGCTTAAACTAGAAGGATCGGGACATGAAAGGAATGACAGTACTCAAAGGGATATAAATAACCAGCTTTTATACAAGATGCTGACCTAGAACACATTAGGTAGAATTTTCTTAATAATCTCCAAATTAATTGTTGGCATGGAAGAAGAGTAGTTCTTGTATTTTAACTACAGTTTGTCATTACCCATCTAAAATGGATTTAGACAGGAAAAAAACACAAGAGAAATGAATGTCATATCACCACATCTTTTCCATCTGTTAGCACCCTTAGTGCTCCTTATAAAGAAATGCATTTTTATTTCAGATAATGTCAACAAGTATTATGAAATATTTTTCTTTCAATAAAACTGCTAAACCTAGGAAAGCCAAAGGGAAAAACACAAGATCTGCTCACTAATTAAAAATCCATTAGAACTTATTCAGAAGGGTTGGAAAACCTCAGAAGAATAAAAATAGGCCTAAAAAGAAAATGGGCAATGTAATCAGATGGGTGTCAGTGTAAATTTATAATTCACATGTATTGTTTTTCTTTTAACAAAATTGTTTTCAAACTATAAATAAATCCTAAAAGCTAGATCATGGAAACTATTTTTATACCAGAGTAAAAACTCTGGAAATACTATTGTGAAATATAAACAACAATACAAGTAGCATAATAAGCAAAGCTCCGAAGCGTAGTCAACAACTAATACAAGTCTTCAAACATGTTTAAATGCTTCCGTATAAACGGACATATCAATCTCTAGGGGCCTGGATAAGGCAGAAATGCTGCATTCTGCTAACAAAACTGTCCAACACTTTTTCCATCCCTGAAAAGGGTTCTTCCAACTTGGAGCCAAAAATTTGCCTTCTGACAATTACAGATAGGTTACAAATAGCCCCAAATAACTATAATAGACAACTTCTAATCTTCTGTTCAAGCAACTGTTAAATTATCATCTTTATGTGGGACAATAATCGTTGCTGTACACCAATGTTATCAAAATTTCACCTGTTTTTACTGGAGACCACTACAAATCATACCAAGCTATTTTCTCTGTTTTTCCTCTATGCTAGTCTTCTGTCCATTAAGATTAAAAATATAAATTCACTGTAATGTTTTAGAACTGTTATTCCCTCATTTCCATAGTTTACCTTTTCCCATGTTTTCCTATAAGGGCATGTCAATAAATAGACGGGGTTTCCACCACTTAATGCCAGAGGAGTTCTACTGCCTGATCACCTCCTCCACACTCCCCCAGCATCAGATGAGATCAGTCTGTGACAGAAGTGCTACAAAAAGAATGATCTACTGCTCAGCCTACGTCATCTGATACAGGTCAGAGTTATAAACAAAATTGTATCTGTGTCACACGATAGGGGCACGTATCCAGCGAACCTTGTTACAGCAACTACTACAATGGAAGTCATCCAAGAGGACCAACTGATACCTCCAGGTCAAGTTCCTTTGAGGCCATCATCCAAGGACACACAGGCAGTAAGCTTACTCCATTTACTGCACTGCAAGTTGCAAAAGGTCCTCAAGTTCTGCGACTTCTCTCCAGTTCCACAGATGTCCTCAGTTTAAACAGCCAAGAAAACGTGTTTTAAGGTAACAGGAAATTAATTCTTAAAATTTATGTTCAGTATGGAGAAAAATGCTAAAATGTTCAAGATTCAAATATGCTAACCTGAAGATGTAGAAGTAACGTTAAAACAAAGTTTAAAAATTAACAGATTGAATTTATATCCAGCAAAGCACAGGGAATTTTCATCCAGGTCAGTAATCCTGTTTCACTCATTGAAAGCCCACAAACGTTTGTGCTGGAAGGGAGAAGAGCAGTGAAAGGAAAGAGTAGCTAGAAGAGAGGGAATAAAGCGAGTGAAGCTTCCTTGGTGACGGTGTAAACGATGCTGTCTAAAAGGATTTGCAAATTACAGTTTGAATCACTCGCTTTTTAACTTTTGTCAGAAGCCACCAGAAAAACAAGTAACAAAGATAATCAGAAATTATACTCAAGCTGGTTTATAATGGGACTATTTGTATATTTACCTAATCTTTTCTGAGCATAGACCTTCTGGAATGACAGCTTCTTAGATATTTATACTTTTATTTCAGCTTGCTTTTTACATACACACATATGCTTCTAATTAACATTTACATCATGAAAACTCAGTTCTACTTACCAGACCACAGAGTCTCAAAAATTATCTTAATCAAACCTTTCAGACGTACTTCCAGGTATCAAAAGCTGGCAAAGCAGCTCTAAAAACAGCTGTACTTGCAACCACTTGTGAAGCTGACACAGCCAGAGAAGCACATATGGTAGGTGTAACTTACAGCAGCCCTAAGGCTACTCAGCTTTACCCAAGTACTGTCTTGGTATCATGACAGGACAGAGCAGAAGCTAGTTCACATTGTGGCCATAGGTAAAATCATTAATTTTTGTTACAGTATTACTTCTGCATAGTTTTTTTCCTGTACCTAAAAGCCTTCATGATGACCAAGAATTACAATTGAGGTATACTATGTCCTCAGAATCCTAGAAACCATTTGTATTTTGCAATCAATATATTAAAGATTACATTTGAAAAGAATCTTCGACCTCAAAGATGTTGAACATTTATTACACCATCCATGAAAAAGCTGCTAAAGAGAGTGCTATCAAAACAGAAGTCCAACTGCTCACAGACTCACTGGATACAATGCCAGAATCATTATCCACGTGAGTCTAATATCCATAAATACCACTCAATAACTGCAGTTGATTGAAGCCCATCTTTCAGAAAGTCACTTTCTTTGCCGTATCCTTTGTCGTTTGTTCCTTCTTACAAAGTCTTGCCCATTTCCTATGTGAACTTCTTTGGTTTCAGTTTTCAACCACTGGCTCTTGTACCTTTTCCTGTTACATTAGGGAACCCTTAAGAACTCAGCATTTTTTCCACTGGAGGTATTATCCACTGTAATCAAGCTACTACTTAGTTTTAGGGTTTGGATTCTGCATGCCCCCATAACTTAACAGACTGAGCATTTCTACCTTTTTCATCAAAGGAATTTTCTCCCAGCTTTCTACAATCCTTGGTCCACTTCATGACTTTTTGCCAACATTTCAGTCTTTCAGTTGTTGATATCTAATTCACGTTAAAATGGCAGCAGCCAATCTCACAATCTCTGCAATAAACAGAGCTTCAGGACACAGCCACAAACACCCCACACTTTAAATCTCTTTCCACAAAGGCTCTTTCCTGGACTGCATCCCTATCCCTACACCTCTACATGGTGGCATTATCCCTCTCCTTATTCTGAACAGCATTTTTTTAACTGTGCTTAATCCAAATCCCACTTTTGCCTCTTCCCTATGCTCATCCACGTCAGTCCATATAGAGATTTCACCAGCAGTAATTGGTATTAATATTGACTAACACCAAACTTTATTGCTGGACGACCACTCAGCCCAAAGCAAGGCAATGACAGTTCACAAAGACAACAAAATGCTTGGTCAGCCAGCCCTTAACCCAATTACTGTAAACTTTATTCCACTGAATAATTCAAACAGTTTTAATCAGAATACAAAACACTGTTAGGCCCAGCACCTTTAAAGAAATCCATTTACATCACATCTTTATAGAAAACTATGGATAAAGGATAACATCAGATGACCTTATATATCTATCTCAAAAGCAAATTTTAAAACTCATCTAGTGGATAAAAGATAGGATGAATAAGGAATGGAAGGAACAGGAATAAAAATCACCAAACCTAAGAGTTCCTCTAAAGAGTGTGGTAAATATGTTTATTTCCAAAATAAAAAGTTAGAAGCCATCAGTTCTCCACACCTCTTCATTTCTGCATATTTAACCACCAAGGCAGGTACTACAGCCATCTCGACTGTAAGCAGCTTGCTCTCCCAAGAAGTCACGCCTTCCACATCCTCTTGATTTCAGTGAGAACCATGGGATTTCACCATCTCACAGAAGTGAGCAGCATGTATTTCAATATACTTTGTAGCATAATAAAATATTCTATTGAAATTACGAGATCTAAAAAAACAATTACTTTATTGCTTCTTACAACTTTTTCACTGTAAAATTCAACTCCAAGGTAGTAATTGGCAGGGACAAAATTATGTAGCAATTAGGGCATGACAGCAAAAGCAAACAAGAACTGAAAATGGGTTCGACACTTCTGGTAACAAGCAGGTAATTATCACAGCAGCTTGAAAGGGGCATAATCAACCAAACTGACATCATCCCTCCCACATAATAAAATGTGAAATCCCTTTACGTGCAGTGTAGCTCTTACACACAGCTGGTAAATGCTGCTAGTCTAGTCTCAATGTCTGTGTGTGCAGAGCAGCTGAGGTTACACTTGGGACAGTTCAACAGTGGATAATTTTATTTATTTATTTAGAATGATAATAACTACTACAAGTTTTCATCCATTCTACAGAGATTACTTCTAGAAAATGGTGTTTTATAAAAATGCCCGCTCTTCTCTGAGTTTAACTTTGAAAACAAAGTTACTAGAACATAGAAAAAAATCTCTGCCTAAAAGGCACAGTTATTGTTACACCACCATCTACAAGATAAAACATGTTTAATACAAAAATAGAAAGTTGCTGGTTTTAAATAAGCTCAGTTCTTAACTACTACATTTCACCAACAACACTGTTTCCCCCCCCCCCCGTGACACATTTTATTTAAACTTAGGTGTGAGCATTAACTGTTGTCTCAAAGCAGCCCTATCCTGTGGACATGCCTGTTACTCACATCAACACAAAGTCTAGCTGCATAATAAATGGTAATGTATTCATCTTCATAACATATTTGAGGTAATTAAAATACGATCTGTAAAAAGCATCCATTTATCTGCTGTCCCTTTTAGCGTTATTTTATTGCAAAATTCTCCCTCTCATCAGCGCAATGTTTGGAAAACCCATCAGCCCTGACTGACTCAATAGCGGTTGTTTCATCTGTTAGAGGAGGTTGGGGGAACCTCCTTCTCCTTTTTTCTATATTTTGTATATTCCTAACCTGTATTCTTCTCCATTTTCTCTCTCATTGTGTTGACAACTCCATTTACCTCCATACTGTCTGTCAATACCATTAGCTTGCTGCTCCCGCCTTCTTCCAGCTCATTAACAACAGTAAGGCTGAACCCAACACTAATCCCCACCGTCTGCCGTTAACTATTTCTACCCAGCTCCAATCTTTTAGATGGGATTCATTCCTTGTTTCTTGGATACAAGCAATTTCAAACACACTGGAATTGCAGCTCAATTTGTATTGATTTTTCAAGTGAAATTTCCACAAAACATTTACAGAGTACCTGCACCTATCATTTTTTAAACTGTGCTGCAACTACCATAAGTAAAATATATGAATTATTAACATTTATCTTCTCATCTTTAGAGGCTCAGCACTAGCACACCACAACATGAATTCTTTAGACACCTGTTATCTGGAACAATCTAATTTTTTTATATTTCTTTTTATCTCCAGTAATCTATTTTTTTTGCACAAAATTCTCACAAAGATAACCCAAAGCTGGGTTCTTCGACCTCAACTTTTCAAAAGTACTAAGGTAATTCTGAATCACTTCATTAATTTCAGAATTTAAATTTGATGAGTGTGTAGCCTAGACATGGCATGCCTTGACTTGTTGAAAGCTTAGTTTACTGGCAAGTAAAACAGATGTAGGCACAACAGGAGATATTTGATTGCCGACATGATAAATGTGTCAATACTATACCAAATCTTGTATTTTTTTCTATATATCTGAACTGTTTTAAATCCCAAATTACTTACAAAGGTTAAAATTGCACAAGACCTAAAATTTTATCAAAAATCCTGTTCACTAGGAAAAAATTTATAAAAGCGCATGTCTACCAATTTAAAATTATACCATAGGAAGTGAAAAGAAACACTGACCTCAAAGCTAAAAAAGGTAAAGACTGTGTAAAAAAATAATTTAAAACAACTCAATACACTCTATTTTTAAACCAATTGCCACTGATAAGACCTCTTCCTTTTAAAAGCAACGCTTCACTGAGCACTACAATTTTACTATGAGAATCTACAAATACGAAAAATAGCTTTATACAAAAAGCTAGCATGGGTCAAAGCAAAACTAACAGGACTTGGACAACAGTTCAGATATTCACCTGAAATAACACATAAACCACACGTACCCTTTACAAATCGAGGTTATACTGTCACAAGCAAGTTTGCAGCCAGGTTCTCCAGGCAGGCATGCTAGCAGTTGCACTGGCAGAGGAACAGGGCTGAGCAGCTGCAATAAAAGACGACTGTCTAAGTCACTGATGCCAGCACAACAGATCTCTGGAATCGTGGCCTTAAATGCCCTGTAAATATAAAGCTAACTAGAAAGTTTCCATTACTAACAAAACATGGGTAGGTGAATTACCAGGGAACAGTTCACCAGAAGCAACGAGGTGGGAAGCCTTCAATAACCTTCACCACCTTCTTCTCCGTGTATCTTTGTTCTGTTTCAATGACAGATTCCACTAGAAATGCCTTTTTACTGTAAACTTTAAAAAGCTACAGCAGAATCCAGGATCTGCAGCATTCAGCATGTTAGAGAATGGATATTCTAAGATACTTTAATTCTCAAGACTTGGGAGAAAATCTAAGACATGTAGAAATTTCAGGTGCCAACGTTCTGGCCTACAAGCCGCAAAACAAGCACATAAAGTCATCTGAGAGAGGAACAAATAGTGATTCTCTTCTCTGCATCTGGATCCTACAGTAAAAGTAATGAGGTTGGTTCAGTGTCCCTAAGGGAAACTTTTTTAATAGAATCATAGAATAGTTTATTCATCTGAACAGCTGGGAATAATGTTTTGTTGGGGGAAGTACAGTATTTTGAAGTAGAGCTCCTCCTAGTAAGAGCTCTGAAAGGATGCCAGGCTAACATAAAATTAATAACATCAAAAATTTTACCTTCTCTAGATACAGACACACCCCAACATCTTATTTGCTTACATCCAATTCTACGGCCCAATTTGCAGGTATGTTGAGAGTTTACCTCTTCCAGAAATGAAATCAAGAGTTGAGGTTTAGTTTCCCTTGGAAAAAAAAATAAATAAATTAGGGTTTCAGGCCCACCAGACACACCCTACATTAGCACGATCCAGCATTTAATTTATTGTAGAATAACACTAAATTGGTAACACACAGCATAAGAACTTCAAGAAAAAACCCACAGAAGAAGCATGCTACCATTAAAAAGCATTGCTTAGCAATGCCACTGAGGTAATTCTAGGCTTAAATAAAAACTATAACCAAATATGAACTGTATTAGCTAAATAAATTTCTGTTGTTTCACTTTCAAATCAAATGAAAGAACTGTTTAAAAGCTTAGCCTTGGATGTGCACAGTAAAATAAAAAGACATGAGATCGAGAGACTGACTCAAAACTATCACACTTGCACGTGCAGTGCTGAATAATTAACCCATGTTCTTTTTTAAGGACTGTCTGAAAGCCCTTCTGTCTTTTATGCTTTCTGTTATCAGTATCATCCAGAGAATTTGGATTAAAAGTCTATGCAATTCTACATCACTATGAAAGCATTTTTTTTTTTCTGGATGAGAAACTAGAAATTCTTAAGATTTCTTCATGAATTCTTCTTGTGAAGAATTCTGTTATTTTTTTCAAGTTTCCTTGACCATAAATTTCATATTCAGGTTCATTCACTTAAAAAAAAAAAAGTCATAAAAATTAAAACTGTTAAATTTAATACCTAATAAATTTATCTGTATCATCACTACTATAATGCATAAAAGAATCCATCAGAGGCTCTGCTTTTTTAAATTAATTACAGCACATCTTAGAAGATACACTGCTGAAGAATAAATTGAGGAAAAAAACACTGAAAAATTTCATACATTCCTGTAAATCTCAGATAAAAATAAATTTGCTACCCTATTTCACCAGCTGCAAAATTGTAACTCTGCTGCCTTGAGCACACTTGAACACTATATGAACAAGGTTTTGCACAATTAGTAAAATTCATGGACAAAATACAATGGTGGTCTGATACATTACTTAGAACCAACTTAAACACTACACAAGGTTTCTGTTTCTTTTTATCATGCAATTGCTCTGAGGATAGCAACTACTGATGTTCTTAACACACGTAAGAAAAAACTTCAACTTTGCAAGATACTAGTTTTTTAAGAGACACAACAGAAACTGTCATGGCCAGCCAGTTCTATACGACAACTGTATCAAACGAAATCATACTTAAAATAAGTGAGACCCAGATAAGCAGCTACTACAGGTTTACAACAGGGACCCAGTTTGAATAAAGCAAAATGAGTTACAGTATTCTCCTACAACCGGATTTGTAATACTTGCATTAAAGCTAAAGAAAACAGTCAAGCTCCTACTACAGACTTTTAAAAACAAATTTATAAAAGTATATCTGAAGCCACATCTTAAAAAAATTAACAGCCAACAAACTATTTAGAAATTTTCATCCTATTATTCAGGAAGATCTAAGAATACCAAAATATTTTTAAAACAATAATAGAAAGTCAAGATTTAAGCCACATTAGAAAACCCTCCCCTAAAGCTTCCAGTTATTGCAATACTTCTTAAGGCACAGTTTCATGACAAAAATACTTTTTTTGTGTGTGTGTGTGCAGCAGAGATATACAAAAGGAGTCTTGGGGGTGCCAAACACTTTCAGAACTCTCCAGTGATGACTCATCCTGTTATGTATACAAAGCTTTCATTTTTAAAAAAAAAAAAAAAAAAAAAAAGTCAGTTGGCATCATCACAGATCCTCAGCAATCTCCAACTTACTGCTATTTCTTGTACAAAGTATTCTAAACACTCTGCAATAAAGTATTCTGGTATGCTAATTTTGGGGAGGGAAACGTGCAACTTAACTTGAATGGCCTTTCTTACACAGAGAGTTTCTACTCTAGTTCACAAAGTGCTCCAAGATGGCCTCGAATACAGTTTTTAGCTAGACAGAAATTCTTTGTTTCTCCACATCAGTTCCTTGCCAGTTGTACTGACCAACTATTTTGCCAAAACAACAAAAATCAGTCTTTCAAAATGAGTCTTGATGAGTGTAACAAAAAGAATCACTTATTACCCCAAAATAAAAAAAAAAATAATAAAAATAAAAAGGGGGGGAGGGAAATTTAACTGTTCCTAAAAACTTCTAAAGCATTCATTCTGTGTAGCTGTCTCCTTAGAAGCACCGTTTTAATCCCCCCCCAAAGAATTTATTTAGTTAAATAATCTGTTGTACTGCAACAAAACTACAATAAACTAAAAACTGCCATATAAGTGCAAATAATTGTAATGAACTGTATTACTACACTGACAAGTATTTGCCAGTAAGGCAGCTTTCTTTTTTATAGATAACTTCTTCGAAATGTGGTGGTATTGTTGTTTTCTGTTTCTGGTGTTTTTTTTTTTCTTTTGGTTTGGTTTTTTTTTGTTTTGGTTTGGTTTGGTTTTGGTTTTTTTGTTGTTTTTTTTTGTTTGTTTGTTTGGGTTTTTTTAATTGGATGTTGTTTGCCTTATTTATACACATGAATGTTTGCAAGTTGTACTAGAAACCAGAAGCTTCCCACAGCGCGACATGCCATACAAGCATCCTGCACTTTGCCCATCAAGTGTTGGATCGGGTCTTTCCAGACCAGGCTTACAAATCGAGGGGGTCGTTTTCCTTCGTGCCTGTTCATCTTCCACCTGCAGGCAGAAGGCAGCCACCTAAAACCCAAGTAACAGCAGCTGTGGAGCTTTAAATCAAACATTCACCTTCTGAAACTCATCTCGAGATTCACTTTCCACAGGCAGCTAGTCTGGAGTTAGCAACCCTCCCACAGTATTGTCTGGCCAAATTCAAACCAACAAGGAAGATACAAATAATTTCATTTATGTTCAATCCCTCCAGCCACTGAATTCTCTAATAATTCAGTTCCTAGTGTTGATCCTTTTCTAAATTTGGCCACATATGCATAAAAAGCAAGCCTCAGTGCCAGCTATGCAATTTCTCTTTCCCACTGGGGACACTCTTTCCAGCATCTCAGATGTTTTCAGAACAGATGCCTCCCCCACCACTGCCACATATACATTTTATTTTATTTCTTATAAACGCCTCTTACCCACAGTAGTTACAAGTGCCAAATCATCTAATTTCACAGAGTGTCAAAAGAAAAGCCAGATCTAAGAACTTATATAGCATTTTCTATCCCTTCTTCTTCTGCAACATGTTGATTTGGAAGTAATACTCTTCATTTGCTCAAAATACCAACAACCACGGGAAATCAGCTGTCCCTCTCTCCATTTACACTGATCATAGGACTCAATCAACTATACCATGTTTCCAGTAAGTTTATGGTTTCCATAGGTACTGTCAAGGCTA
Source organism: Tyto alba (assembly GCF_018691265.1). Lineage (NCBI taxonomy): Eukaryota > Metazoa > Chordata > Aves > Strigiformes > Tytonidae > Tyto > Tyto alba. The sequence continues at coordinate 34,024,890 of NW_024881313.1, read as the reverse complement.
CCTGATCAACAATACAAATTAGATTTGTGGATTCATGCTAGGAGTCTTTGAGCTTGAAGCATACTTATTTATTTGTTTCACAAAAAAAAAAAAAAAAAAAAAAAACAAACTAAAGAACAGACCATTTTTTTCTACTTCCAGACAAAATAAGAAGGCTTGTCTTAGAAGCATAACTAAATCCTCTTGATTTTTTTAAATTTAGTCATAAGTTTTTGTTACTCTTTCATTACTTATATACTACCATAGGTGGTCATGGCAAATTACCAACATAATTTACGCTGGTTCTCTAACCATAAGATTAGATTACTAATTAAATACCAAAAAAAAAGAGAACAGTCTTCAGTAGTTAAAAAGCAGAGGTACAGGAAAACAAGATACACCCCCAGCTAACAACAGGAGCTTTTTATTTCAGTATTTGTCTTCAGAAGAGTACATTTTAAATGGAAGCAGACACCATTTTCATTTACTTGCATTAATCATCAGTCAATCTATGAGGAGAGATGAATAATGGAAAGCCAGCTGAATGCAGCACATCTTCAGCAGAGGTTTGAATGAGGCTGGGGTTTGGGTGGTGAACAATCAGCCTCACAAACAAGACATTTCAAAACACACAGCACAAACATAATGGAGAGTCCAGCACAAAGCGTGGGCTTTGCTCCACCTAACAAACAAAAGAGGATACTTTAATCATATTTTAATGAGGGTTTGTGCATGACCTGGTCCATTAGATACTGAAATACTGCTGCAGTTACCATACAGCCACCTTGGCATTTGGTGACTAATACTCAAACTTGCCACTACTATACCCTTGAGGAAGGAAAATGAAATAAATAAAACTGCAGCAGCCTTGGTTGATAACAGTATTAATACACTGGGGGGTTTAAAAATCTGCAGATCCACAGACGTTGGCATGATCAAGTGTGAAACCTTAACTCACCGATAACCAGTTCTATCAGGAAACACAATATGCAGAATAATTAAGTCAATTTATGGTATATATAAGAGAGGTTCATCATCCAGATACAAATTTTATTTAAGTAATATAATTAATCAAAACCTAAGCTATGTAATATAGATATTTAACATCAGAAAACAAGATCCCACAATTCCTTAAGGCTGCAAAAAGTGAAAAAAATGTACTGCCCTAAAAATGACAAGAAAACTTGCTAACAGTCCAGACATCCTGGCTTTTGCAGTCTATTTGTCTCTTAGTGCCTTCAAAAAGCAGTCTTGTTAAACTGAAAAAATTGTGTGTGTGTGTAAATAAAATTTCACCGATGCAACCTGGTGCTCTCAACTAGGTTTTTGGTATTTGTGCACCTTTTTGAAAAAATATACAGTCTGTTTTTCCCCACACATACATTTTCATGCATGTTGATAATTACAATCACAATTCACATTGAACAGGTGATCACAGAACTAGCATTTATTGTCTCTTCCAACACATACTACATGGCACTGATGCCAGTAGGTAGGAGGTTCAAGAAAATCCCAAGTAACAGGCAGCTGATCTTCTCACAAATTGCAGCTAAACTGTGGTACTCCATGCATAGCATGTTGAAAGTTTGTGTGATAGAGGAGAGGCTGGACACATTCAGGAGATGCCTAATGCTCAACAGATCTAACACAGATACACTGATCTTGACTCCGGAAATCCCACAGTTCTTTCCCAACCTTCTACAATTAGTGGTTCAGGGAAGTATCATAACAAAATTACTCTTTTCTTATTTTCCTTCCTAGGCATCTGCTATTAACCACAGTGGGAAACATGATGATGGGACATCCAGATCTCTGTTCTGACCCAGTGTAGCTGCTGTTGTGAAATAGATAATTTCTCCATATTAACTTACAGACTCCGGACCAAGTGCTAGGAAAACAAAGCTCATCATGTTGCCCAAATTACTGTCACACCTAAAGACCCATCTTTAAAAACACTAACATTCATTTCCAGCCTTGCATTCAACACCCTGAACTGTGAATACTGAACAAGCAACTATGTAGCCTTTAGTGGTTTACAAAAGTTTCATTCCTCTAAAAGACTTGTTCCTGATTTCTGAGGTCCAGAGACTCCAGTGCAGTCTTCTAGAGACTCAGTTCTGCAGCAGGAGGGGAGAGCAAAAAAAACATTTGGGCATCCTATATACCTTCTCATTCAGTAGATGGCTCATTAGGATCTTTTTCCATATTGTATTGAAAATATTTTACCAAGAGCTATATATGCCTTATCCCTTAGGCAGTAATTATCATCTACCACAGTAAAAAAATAACCTCAAGAACAGCAAGCTTCATGTCATACAATCATGCAGTTCAACAAGATGCTTTCACAGTCAAAAAACACCTACTTTTCTTGTATTTAAGCAACACTAAGCTCTTCTGGCAGCTCAATGGATTATCCTACATCACCAAATTCCTTGCACAGCCTCAAAAATAACCTAAGCATCATGTGTCATGTCACTGAAGAAAGTCAGGTGACATTTTGCTGCTATTTTCTGATTTGAAATAATATCCAATCCTAGTATACCAGCATTCTAGCCTTGCTTTTTGTAGGGAATTTATTACTTCTTTCTTCTTGTAGTCAGTTAAACTACTGAAAGAAATTCGTGGGAGTTAACTTTGCCCACTGCCCTGGATCAAGTAATATAGTTAAGTAACAAACAAGCATCTAGACACAAAAGCTCTTACGTGAATACTATGCAGATTCCCTAATTTAACTGCAAACTTTCAACTGCAAAGCTAAAGCTGTAGACAGGTAGACCTTTCTTGTAGAGAGGGCTGAGGGAAAGCTTATAAGATGGCTGTCTCCTGGGGAAGAGAGAAGGAATAAAAGAATTATCTGTAAAAGACAATGAGCTTTAGGGCAGGGGTTCAGGGAAGATATTAGAGTATGATTGTATTCTATCATTTGTCAATTTGTCAGGCTCATGACTTCAACCATCCCACAAATCCTGATTTTCTGTACCGAGGCTCATCTTTTTGATGAAATTTGGCACACATCTCTGAATGCCAGGACCAAAGAGTTAAGGATGGAGTTTTAAGAGAAACAGTTGGTGTTCGTTGACTATGGGCAAGCTCATCCTCACACCTAAAAAGGTGCTGAATTCCATCCATCCACTTTCCATGAGGACGTGGTGAACGTTCATGAGGAAATCTGGTAAAAGACAAAGTGTATTACATAGAATCCAATGATCCGGGTGATTCTGTCTTGGAGCACATGTGCTGGGGTGGCCATGGAGCTCTGTCAGCAAATTTCACTTTTGCTGCTCAGGTACAATCTAGGTATAGGACGCTCTTCAGACAGGTTGCTTCTGATGAGTTTAGCAGGCTTAGCATGCTGGTGGATGGACTGGAAAAGAGATTCCAGGAGAGATTCTTTCAAGATACATCTTCTTTCAGTATAGGTTGCAACCACTTAAAAGATTCTGTAAATTCACTTTGGACTCCAGATGTAGAAGGTGCTTTCTGTACTGACATTAAGTGTTTATGGGGCAGCTGGACAGCTTGTGAAAAAAACAGCGTGTTTTTCCTATGTGTGCCTAAAAGCTCACCCGTTTTTCCCAGTTACAACAGTTTTACATAAGATGCAATCACTCCCCTCCATCCTTGCTTCTATCACAGCCTTAATAGACATAACACCACCATCACCACTGTTTTTCTGCCCCTAACTATAGCCCTATGGCACATCTTTCAAATTCCTCACAAATAATTTCATATTCAGAGGATACTACAGAACAGTGGGGAAAAAAATTACCCTTACAACCTGCTGAAGAGATCACAACCATCATTGGCTTTTCTATTACAAAGGAGAACTTCAAGACAGCCTTCCCCAGAAATGGTCTCCTAGAAATACACGTTACTTACTGGGAGAGCTAACTAAGTAGTTCTTCTTTATCTGCTTCCTGGCATGAAAATTCTGGCACAGGAGATGGAGAAAAGTGCAAGGATAGGATGTGGAATCCTGCGTGCAAAATTATTCAGCCCTACAACACCCTGATAAAATTTAACATATAATATCAGAGCTTATGATGCTGCTGTGTGTTTGTTGAAACTGTGTATGAGATAGTAGGCTGGGGCTCAGAGGCATGAAATACACACCTAGGTCAGGAAGAACACAGTCAAACCCAGTTCTCACTGAGAAACCCAGAAGTGCCCTTCATTTTTTTTCTCTACACACAACAGCACTGTGATTCTTGTCAGTATCTGGAAGCAGAAGTAGTAAAACATGACTAACTGGCCAGAAAAAGAATGATACGAAAATCAAGAACAAGTTTATGCAATTTATAAATGTTATGATTTCAGCTTTGCACTGACAGAAAGTTGATAGAAAACTAGCCTCACTTTCTCCTGAAATTTGAAGAATAAAAAACTACCCTGCAAAGCCTGGTTTATTTTTTCTAAATCATCCTGTTCCCTGCACTTTTTGATAATGCAGACCAGTAATCAGTTAGCACTATTCAAAATAGTAGATACAGAACAGACTGGACTATCAAATTCTTACTTATACTAATGAGTGTTTACTCTCATGACTATTTTATTTCAATGGAAAACTTTCTATTGACTTCAGTTGTCTTTGAAACAGAATTGTGTACCTTCGAGAATACTCTATCATCCTGATTAATAATTAAATGAATCCATACAGTACTTATTCACTGACAGTTCTTTATTTGAGGGTCCAGAGGCACCAATAATGAAAACTTCTCTGTAGTACTGGTAAAGCTGTCAGCAGTGGACTTTGAAGATTAGGCAGCCACAAATAAATAACTAAATATATAAATATAATATAGAATTGTTTACATATGAACTGTATGTAGGTCTATCGATGATCAGGAGAACTACCTCCCCCTAACCTTAATTTTGCTCAGCTCTCACCAAACAGTAACAAACAATCTTCATCAACAGGGGCAATGGCAGCAGACGTCACAACTGGCAACAGCAATTCCTGGCTATATACCACAGCTCAGAAACTCTGACTTTCTGGTAACATACTAAACAGAAGTCAACCCATTTCAAAACATCCCCAAGGGAGGCAATAGAACTGCCTAAAATAGTAGCTGTTCACCAATTCAGCTCTAGGATTCCAAAACTTTCTATGGAAAAGTGACAAAACCATCTGAGTAAATGAACCAAGATTCAAAAGCTACATGTGCTTCTGAAAAATGAAAGAGAGAAAATCATTAACTTACTAACTCCTCCTAGTTAAACATTCTACATCATACTAGGTGGATCTTACTACCCTAAGACAAATATATTGGGGGGCAGGGAAGGAGATAAATTTGATTATTTTACATTTTGTAGACTAATACATAAGCTAAACAAAATATACATGCCAGACTCCCCTCCGCAGACCAGTTTCAAGAATTTGTTCATGCAAGACTGTAACCTGATCCACACAAACCACCTCAGCAACCTTCCAGGCTTCTGCACCATCCTTCTCTTCCTCCAAGAACTAGACTGCAAATTGTAATAGTTGCTACTTCTGGAGCTGTGTAACACTGTCTTTATATTGTCGTTTAAACTGTTTATTTCTCTTTAATTAAAAATCTCTGCTTCCTTTAACAAGGCAAAAACAGACGATGACAAGGGACAAACGGAAAGGAAAAGACAGTTAAAAGCACGTGAAAAGAAAGATGGCTCACAGACAAGATACTGCACCAAAATGGATTAAGGTGAAAGAAAAAGACTGAAGTCTATGTTTCTCATCCTCGATCTTCCACCTGCCTTCAAGATCACATTTCTGTAACTCTGGATTCCCTTTTCTGATCACCGCAAACCCACGGTTCTTCCAAAATCCCTCTACCTTGCTTTTGTGCCCATTCCTATGGGCAAACAGCCTTCTACTAAAATATCATAAAGCCAAGGTGACATTTTTCAAACAAGAAAAGTCTGTCAACCGTTAGAAGAGAACTTAACTGTTCAATCCTGACCTCCATTTTATGATAGTTCTGAACACATAATGAATGACTTGTGCCACGACTGTGACTAAATCTTTTGTACACAAGGCAAGGCAAGGCTGACATGAGAGTGACAACATTCAGCATACCTGCTATTATTTGGCCCAGTCCAAGTGACCTTTGAAAAAGATTAGAAAATATTATAGATGCATTTCCTCATCACTCTCCTTGACCACCATTAGTATCTTACTGCTTGTTAAAACTCGTCAATGGTGCTACAGAACTGTATTGCCAGAATCAGCCAAGTCAAGCAGAAGTGCAAGGTGACTAAAACAAAGCTCCCACCTTAATCCTCCTTCCCACTGCTCCAGATGTGCCATCCTTGTACAGTCCCATCCATCACATCCTGACCCCCACCCCATTCTCTTTGTTCTGCCAATTACATCCTATCCTTTCACCCTGTTCCTCATGCTTGGAAGACTTCAAATTCCATCAATCCTAATATCCTCACAAGTACATTGATTCAAATAATGTAGATTTCTGCAGAACTATCAGCATAAATAAGAATTCCGCTTGAGGTTTTCCGAATTCTGGAAAAAATGCAGCTCTCCTTCCTCCTCGTCTAATCCCACCTCAAACAGGTCACCCATGGAATGATTACTCCCTAACTGCCCACTTCAGAGTGTCACTTTTTTCCTCTACGGCATCTGATGGTGGACAGTAACAGCGGGCAAGAGTATAACTAAGATTATAAACTGGTTGGGGCAGAAGCCTAACTATAAACCAGACAGTAACAGCCTGCTCTCACATGCATTTCTTCCTAAACAGTCTTACAAAAGCAATCTACATTCTCTTTTTACAGCACTGGAGCAAAAAAAAATAAAAATAATGATAATAAAGAGAAAAAAAAAAAAAAAGGGGGGGGCGGGGAAGAAAGGGGAGGAAAAAAGATGAGAAAGGGAGATCTGTAGTAACAACAACATGGAAGTGTTTGTGGTTAGAAGAAACACACTGAGTTACATTTGAAACAAAGAATTCATCCCTGAAACAGAATTATACCCAAGAACTGCAAGTCCTGACTAAACAAATAAATACACGGGCAGACTCTTCTGTGCCTTCATCTTCTATGAGTGTCTAATTAAGTAATGTTACCCAAGTATTTATCTTTCTGGGTTTGGTAACCAAGATGAAAACATGGGTCAAAGTAGCCAACATGAAATCTTTTATTTTCTAACTATATTACAAAAGCACCATCAGCACAAACCACACTTACTGTGTAACATTTCAACAGTGAATACAGACAAGAGGGAGACTCACTGAAGAGACAGACAGAAATGCAATGCGCTATGACTAACTTTCAACAGATCTTATGGAGGAGTCAAATATCCTCCATATGTGCAGTATCATCTATACTTATGCCTGGCATTGGACCTCAACTTGGAGATTAAAATAAATCCTAACAAGGCCACATATAATTATGATCCATTTTTTAAATTTCCAAAGGAAAAAGCTTAACTGTGATGTTTTGCCACTCATTTTGATATGCATCTATATCTAAGATGTTAGGAAAAAGAAATCTGTAAAGACCACTCAAAGACACATCTGTTTGCTGAACGCATTCCAGATCAGATCACCAAACACAAAGACCTGAACGCTCTTAAACAGAAGGTGCTCACCTACTCCCAAGACATAGTGACTGTTTCTCTGTCACACCGCTTTCCCTACCAAATTTCTGTGACATTTCCTGGTTCACCTAAGCTGTCCCAGAGAGCACCGCTGCGGCGCAGCAAATGCCACGAATCGCAAGAAGACATCTGATATCTGTGATATCACATGCTGGGATACTGCCAGAGAACCACAACATGCCAAAAGGATTTCACAGAGGAAAGACAGAATTATAAAAGACTAGCTAAAGGCCCACTGTCAAACTGGTTTTTAATACTTCTTTCTGAAAACACGCTATCTCCTAGAGTTTCCAGAAGCCTTAGCAATTACTAAAATCAGAATGGCCCAAATAAACCAAAAAAAAAAAGTATCTTTCAGCTCATTTCAAGTGTGCCAGAGCCAGTTTCCCTTCTTCTTGAGCTGCCTATTTCATACTGAATGGTATACAAAGTATATACGATTTTATAAGAGGAGCTTTCTGTTCACACTTTAAGAAGAGGAAAACAGAGCTGCAAAGACGTACCATTTGAGAACAGTGATGATAAAAGAATAGTTTTACCATTATTTTTAAATAGCTGACTAAATTTCAGGCTGGAAATATCCTGTAAAGCACATGCTGAATGGCCCTTTCAGCCTGAAACAAAAGTAGTAATCAATACATGGCTGCTTTTCATTTTTGCTCAGCCATTTATCTTTAAGAGATAATTTTCAGGCAAGTCTAATGAACAGTCACACTAAGAAAGCATACATGATGCAACTACTTTCTACTGGCATATTATGTAAATTACAATAATGTCACCCCTGCCTTCCCTCTCCCCCAAAAAAAAACCTCTCAAAGAACATTTTCCCAAAACTCTGCAAGAGTTTCTGTTTGGGAAAGAATAATACATAAAAAAAAAGGGGGGAGGGGAAAAAACAAAAAAAAAAAGTCAACTGAGTACACAGCCTGCCAAAATAATTATACGAAAATTCAGTAACAATTCCTAAAAAAAAAAAAAAAAAAAATTTTGCCCTAAAAGCATCTAGATTTAATGCCAATAGAATATTACATATTACTTTGCACAGAACAGATACAACATAAGAAGAGTAGAGTCATAAAACAGTTTACAAAGACAATCTGCAAGTGAGGCAAGCAATTAAAAACTACAGATATTCAAACTCCAAGTATATCATCAAAGGAAGGACATTTACAAAACAGTAGTAAATGAAGCATACACCAAATACTTTAAAAATAAATACACAGTAGTCATTCATGAAATTAATGAATGGCTAGAATAGACGCAGCGGATCACATTAGCACTGAGAAAAGTGTATCTTGTCTCCTGCCTCTGTCTTACAAGTAGATGGTTAAAATATTTGCACTAAACAGTCTGGGAGCAGCAGGGTTTTTTTCTGTAGCAAGTGTATTTTATTGTGCAGGGACATCAAACACAACATACTAATATCACCATGATGTACAAAAAGCACAAAGACCCCTACATGGAAGCTCCAGCTTAGTAACTGTGTTTACTTCAATACACAGTATTTTATATTGTCACAGAGAATCTTTAAATGTCTGCCTATTTGTTTCAGTTTTGCAATAGGAGTATTAATCCACTACCGCTTCATTTCTTCAGACGCAAAAAAAGAACAAAGTATTTTCATACTGACCTTCAGTTCTTTCAAGAACTCAAACTATGCCAAATAATGCTATTCTAGAAAACAGTGAAGTTAAATAATAAAACTAAACTAACTCAGAAACATTTTTCAATTATGTAATGAGTCTGGTTACAGTAATAACTAATGATTCACTGCTGAATATCTAGTATTTAGTATCAAGAACAAGGTACATGACCGAAACAGTTTTTCAAAAAAATACAACAAACCATATAGATTAACTGACTTATATTTTTAAAGCATAGGTTGTTTTGTTGTTTGGTTTGGTTTCGTTCCTTTTTTTTAAATCAACCTGCTACAAAGTAATCCCACTGAAAAAAAAAAAAGGATTGCCAGCCCCTCATTTTGTCCAAATAAAAAAAAAATATATATATATATATAGACTTTTCTTTTACAGTTCGTATCAAGTTTGCAGAAACCAGCCAGTTACATAACACTTACTTTGACTTATGACCTATTTGCTCACTGCTCATATAAAAATCATCATATATGATGGTCTGAACATCCATTACGCGTTAGGAATACAGTATATTTTTTAAAGTGTTTTTTTTCTTGCTTTTAATTTAGAACTACAGATAAAGGAGGCTGGGAGGATCATCTAAAATTAACACTATACAGGTATGCTTTGAAATCATGCAAAATTAAAATGGCACTCTTTAAAAATTGTGTGTACCGAGTACTTCAAAATATTTAAGAAAAATTAATCCTATCTCATTTCCATCACTCCGGAATTCACACCAGAAAACGAAAGAAAAAAAAATAAATAAAGGAAAAAAATACTTGCCCTATAGCTACCCATATAAAGTCATAATTTTAGAAGAATATGTGTGGGTGCCCGTGCAGGCACACGTGTGTGTGTATAGGCGTGCACGGAGAGAAGAAATGACCAGAGGACTGGCTGCAGAACCCGGGTCAGCCCCGAGCGGAGCTTTTTGTGTTTGTTGTTTCTCCCACTCCCCCACCCTCTTTTTTCTTTTTTTCTTCTTTCTCTTTAAAACGGTCGAGGATTATCTAGTGAGTAATTTGAACCTACAGATCCACGTCTGAATTCGGGGACGTTTTTGTTGTTCTTGTTTTGGTTTTTTTGTTTTTTTTTTTTTTTTTGTTTGTTTGTTTTTTGTTTGTTTGTTTGTTTTTTGTGTTTTTTTTTTTTTTTTTTTTCCCAAACGCCCTAAAACCCCCTTTCTCCGGAGCGGCAGCGCCGCCCGGGTCCCCCCGCCAAGTTTGGCGGCGCGGTGCGGGGGGCAGGTTCCCCCCCGCGCCCCCCCCCCAGCGCCGGGCCAGCGCCCCGCAGACCGCCGGCCACGGCCCCCCGTGCCCGCTGTCACAGTTTGCCCTTTTGATACAAAGAAGTTGAACGACAAGGCGTACTCACCCCCGGCGAATTGGTTTTGCGCGACATAGCCCGGCCCCGCGGAACCTCTCACAAATCCCCTCTGGAAAATGGAGGGGCTGGCATCGGTGCCCGCCCGTGCGATCCGGAGGAAAGAGAAGTTATTTACATGTTACGGCCCGAGCCCAGCGCCGTGCGGAGACACCGAGTGCTCAGCACACCCCGCGATCAGCCATGTTACCCTCCCAGAGCCGCCGCTCGGCAGGAGCGCTTCCCAGGCCACTGCCCCGGGGCCTCGGCGCGGCCGGGCGGCTCTACAGGGCCCCCATGGCGGCGCCGCCGGGGAGCGATCCGCCACAGCCCCGATCGCCTCGGAACTTCGGCTCCGGGATCCTCCCCGAACCAGGCTGCAGCCGCCGGCGGAGGAGGAGGGCGGAGGGGGAGGGGAGGGGAGGGGAAAGAGGCGGCGGGGGGGGGGGGGAGGGGGAAATAGGAGAGGAAAAAAAAAAAAAAGGAAAAAAAAAAAAAAAAGCCGAGCGAGAGAAAGTAGATCCGACGCAGGCGGGCGCCGGCAATGTGCGGACCGGAGTCCTGCGGCAGGAACCGGGGCCGCCGCGCCAGCGAGGCAGAGCGGCGGCGGCCGGCGGCGCAGCGCCCCCGCCCGCGGCTGCCCGCGCCCGCGCCCCCACCCCGCGGCCCGGCGCGGCCCGGCCGCTGCGGCGCTGCCGGCGGGGGGGGCCCGGGGGGCGCGGCCCGGCGAGTCGCGGCGGGTCGGCCCCGCCGCCGGCCCCGGCTGCGCCCGCTCAGTGAGCCCGCAAGGCCTTGGGTTTTTTTATCCCCCCCCAACCCCGAGCACCCTCCGCGGCAGGCGGCGGCGGCAGCTCTCGCCCGGCTCCTTCCTTCCCCGGGCCCGGCTCCTTCCCCGGCTCCCTGCCCCCAAGGCCGCCACTTTCCCGTTCAACAAAGCGGAGCGGCTGAAAAGTTGCAAAACGTTGCCATCGGTGCCGGGCGCTTCCCTGGAAGAGCCCTCCTCGGCTGTGCGGGGCTACGCTGGGAGAAAAGCAGACTAAAAAAAAAAAAACAAAACAAAAATTTCAGCCTTCACGATGAAGGTGTGACTTCGGGAATTCGCTTCCCACCACCACCCCTTTTCAGGCTGCTCTACCCTTCTCCAAAAGCAAGCCGGAATGGACAAGCTAAGAAAGCAAGCTTGATAAATGTTCATCTATAAACTGCTCTTTCCTAATCCTTCGAATGGTCCCTGCCAATTTTCTTTTTCTTCTACAGGGAGAAAAACAAATCAGGAAAACATTACGCAACTATCGTTTCACTTGTATTGATAGATACGTGCAAACCAATCCGTCTGCCAATTTAGGTAGTAATGCAACTACCTTTATTCAACTTCCCTTAACGCAAAAACCCCAAAACAGCTATTGTGTAATGCTTTGCTTCTGTCAATCCTTTGTAAGTTTTCTTAACATTTGTTTAAATAACAGGCATCTGTAAAACACAGGTTGACACATTGACAACAGTAATCTGACTTACCCGCCAAACAAAAATAAGACCGTGCATTACGTCTATTTTCTCACTCATCTGAAATTTTTTTTAATCAAATTCTCTGCTATTCCACCAAGCTGCAACTGGACATACCTATCCTCGAGGACCTTCTGTTGTGCAAAAGCAAAGAAGTTCAGTATTGCTGTATCATTACTGGTCAGATAAATTCTCAATAAATACTCTCAGGAACTCCGAAAGGCCCTTCTACCTCTAAGGCTGAAGAAAACAAACCCCACACTGATTTGCACAGCATGACCTACCCAGGTAGAGGGAGTGGACCAACGCTGCCGAGCGTTACGTTTTCAACTGAAACACACTCTAGGTGCCCAGCCTACAGGGAAGTTTTTATCAAACCAATTCTCCAGAGATTAAGATAAAATTTTAAAAAGAAAGCACTCACATGAAAAAATCTCCACGTGTTTATTCTGAAACAAGTAACTATTGTATAAGAGCCATTGTGCCATGTTAGTACAGGCACAGACACATAAATACATTTAGCTACAAGGAGCTATCAAGCTCCGGCTTATCAGCACATCTCTGGTAACCACAAGAACTAGCACACTTAGTCTGCTGCGATGAGAAGGTTAAATATGGTCTAAAGATGGTAAATGTCAATATTTTATTTTGGTCCAACCAACAAGTGGTGAATTGCTAAACCACTACCAAGACATTAATCAATTTGCCTCTTCCCTTTAGCACTCACAGCCCTTCGGGTTTCACCAGGACAGACTCCTCTTGGACACACATCAACTTATAGTTTAAACCATTTTTCTAGCCAGTCATTCTGAAATTAACTAAATAAGCTCCTCTTAAGCCAAAGAAGATACCCAAAAGCAGACAGAAGCTGTGTATTTTCCAAATTGTATTAAATGAGTTTCTGTGTTTATACTTAGCACATTAAGCAAGGCTAGAGCACCAAGTTTACTTGGTGTCAGCCATCCCACAACTGCCTATTTATATAAGCTTCCACTATAACACTGGTGGGGTTCCTTCTGAGATGATACCCCTCCTGTCCTCCACAGCATAACTTACACACCATAAATTCACAAAGCTGTTTGTGCTGCTCTACCTTAAACCTGTAGATATTTTCAAACATGTTACACTCTGTAAAAAAAAAAAATGCATGTTTTAACATACCAGGTAATGGGTCACCTGACAAGTTTAAGTATGTTAGCACAAACAAGACAAGTTGCAATTTAATAATAGCTGGTTAAAATAATATTAATAAATTGCTCTCAGTACTTTTCCCTACTGTTCATGTGACCCAAGATGCAAGCTAGCAGGTATGAAGTCATATTAGCTGGCCTTGTTCTTCCCCAGAGTTTTAAACACGGAGCTGCACTTTCTCTCACATGAAAGATGCGAGATTTCGTTCTTTTACTGTAAAAGCGCCTTCATTGCCATAAAAATCTTAGTAAGGACAAAACTGTAGTTTTACTACAGCACAGTCAGACATGGCTCAACACCCAGCATGTTGACTAATTACTACTTTGCCATGAAAACTGCCCATAAGTTGCCCTCCGCAGGATTATACAATGAGCTAAAGGAACAACTCAGGGTAGAGTTTCATGTTCAGCAGCAATTCTAACTGAAGCTGATCCTACCCCATGCCTCTTCTTCCCAGCCTCTAAGCTGTGCCCCTGCAGCTGTAGGATCATGTTGTGAACCAGACGAATGGACTGATCCTGCCAGAGGGTAACCCAGTGAGAAGCACTGGGGCCGGACACTGAAAAAAGGCAAAGCAATTTTGTCTGCATTGATTCCCTGCCCTGATTCACACATCTCCACAAACGTGTGTCACCATGATGGCAAGGCAGAAAATGTTTAAGCCAATGCTTCTGCCAAGAAAATGTACATGGGAAAAATGGGAACAGTCATCTCTCCTAAGACAGACTTTTTTTTTTTTTTTTTTGTAAGCAACAGAAGCTATGGATTTAATGATTAAG